>NW_024704746.1:30469677-32869677 GCF_018977255.1 Callorhinchus milii | reverse complement strand
CAACTGCGCACAGCTGTGTCCCACATACAGTTGTGGATTGTAGTGACCAATTTTAACAGGTTTCCTACTTATTGCTAGATAAACAGAGGCATGTGGAGTAAGGAAACTTGCCCAACATTTTGCCCTGCCGGGAATCAACCCCATGTCTCTCACTTGCGAAGCGAGTGCCCTAACCACTGAGCTACAGGACTCGGTGTACTCAATATACTGTAAAGTGAATTGACTGTATATTTTTGGGCGAAACACGGCAGCCAATTGCACACAGCAGTGTCCCACAAACAGTCCTGGATTGAGAGACCAAATTATTATTTTTATTTGCAGGGATTATTACTCCCTTATTATTCTTATCGAAGAGACAAAGGCACACAAGGTGATATTAGAATAATATCCTTGCATTTAATATATCTCAAAGCATATCACAAAATTCCTGTAAAATGTAGTGAACATGTATTTGTAGAAAGACTTAGAATCTACTTATATTTAGGAAATTTGCAATAAATACTGGAAAATGTAGTTTCATTTTTTTGTGAACTGAACAGTGTCCCACATATAAAAGAAGAAAGTGAGTAATCTGCAGGAAATGCGCTCTGAATGGGCTGATATGAAGTAGACTCTTCATACCTCAGTGCCAAGAGATCACAGAAACAATCTTTCCAGGTTAGAGACAGATAAGAAAACAAAAGTTACTAATTTACCTGTTGATGTAAGCCTGCTTAAAATCGGGTCTCATACTGATCGCCTGTCGGTAGAGTTGATCAGCTTCCTCCAAGCGAGATTCATTTGCTCGAATCAAATTTGCAAGATTTAAGTAAACATTTAGATGATTGGGTGCCACGCGTGCTGCATATTTCTTTCCTGGTATAACCTTAAGAAAAGGTCAAATCGGTTTGCAGCCTTACATGTTACGTTGGCAGACGTATTTTCGAATATGCATTCAAATGAAACATTTTTGGATGTCTGCCTGAGATACCCTATCTTGACACAATTCATAATTTCCTCTAAAAAAAATCCATGCAGTAACACGTTAGTGGGAGGGGGTGGGGAAGAGAAGAAGGGTTAGAGATTGCTGGTCAGAATTTACTGTGAATTAGTGCAGAAGGCCAGCTGGCTCCTCTGCACTTCAAAATATCAACTGGCACCAGTGAGGAATGCTGAAGTGTGGTTGGCTACTCTTTAGTGCGCAGGAAGGCCAGGCAAAGTGTGCGCTGAAGCCACCTTCAGGTTCACTAGGTACCCGCCTTATAGGGTAAGCCCCCCATACAATGAAGCAACGTAAGGTATTTTTGTTAATTGTAAACTAATTATCTGCGTAAAAGTCAATTTGGCAATTTTTTCAGAATACGTTACATAAACGCACACTAATATTTTACTTTGATTCAAATTTGGAAGAGTTCACAATTGACCCACAAACAAGTGCAATATCAGTTTAAAGTCACCTTTTAAAAACACGCAGTTTTAAGATAATCGGTTGCAACTGACTACAGGAAGCTATTCTTTAGTCTATAGAAAATAAAAATTGCCAATTTCCATCTTTGCAGATTCTGAGCAAAGGACGTTCAGGTTTGATGGGATAGAGCTATATGATTACAAAATGAAACATCTAAATACTGTCCCAGCCGATTATAAAATAGAACTAAATCTTTCATTGCTGTATACATTTCATATCTGAATACAAACATATCTTATATAAAATCAATGATGGCAACAATTTCTGTGCCAGGGTTTTGCATACCTGAGGCATGAGGGATTTTGCTAACATGTAGGCATCTTCTGCTTCTTTGGTTTTGTTCAAATTTTTATACGTTCTTCCAACATTCATATGGGCACCAATATCATCTTTGCAACAAGAAAGTTTGGGACAAAAAGGGACCATATTATATTAATAAGACAAATTCAATCCATCACAGTCTTGTATATAAAAATAACTTGCATTTGATACAGCACTGGAGCACTCAAGGAAATCAACAAGTAATGCTGTTAAGTGCAGTGACTGTATTTGTAGGCAAACCCTACAGGCAAATGTGCACAGCAAAGTCCTATAAACAACAAATTGAAAATGACTATTTATTTGGAGGATTGTTGGGGATGACACAGGTAAAACTCCCTTCCATTTTGATAGTATCATGAGTTTCTTTTAATATAAAACATCCACCTGAACTGGAAAACAGTTTTCAATATCTCATCTGAAAGATGGCAACTCTGTCATGCAGTATTCCCCCAGTAATGCACTACAGCAATAGTGGAGCTGTCAAGAGAACCCCTCAGAGCGTTCACACGAGTGTAGATAAGTCTGTGTTCAATCGGCAGTGGGTTATCAGTTATTTTCTTGATTGGATATTTCTTGTTTTGTGGTATAAATCAAGAAATATTCAATCAGGAACATCTATTTTGTTAGCTGTTGCTGCACCTCACTTTGAGCCAGGATTATGAGCTATACACTCTTATTGTAGGACTTGACACAATTCATAGTTCTAGGAACCTGAACATAGTTTTGAAACTCCTAATTTAGAATAAAGAGATTGCTAGTTCACAAGCCAGTATTATAAAATAATGAAACAGATACTATAAGATCATCTTGTGACATGTTGTTCAGGTAGATGTTATTGATCCCATTACACTGTTCACAAAGAGCAGTGTTCAGTATTCTATCCAACATTTGCTTTGGCTCCCTTCAACATCTCTTCACTTTCTTCACTGACCTCCTCAACCTCCCCCAATTTATCCGTTAAACTCACTGAACCTGCCCACAACCTTGGCTTACAATTCAACTCCCAAGTGTCCTTCCTACCCCACATTTAAATTGTGACTAGACTGTTTTACTCCACTTTATTGCTCGTCTGACACCATCTCACCCTAAAAACCACTAAAACCCTCATCTATGCCTTGCGTCACCTTCTGCCTTGATTTCTCAAATATACTCCTCGCTGGTCTCCCCACAAGGTCCAATTCATAAAAAACTCAGCCGTCTACATCTTCACCCCAATCCTCGCCAGGCTTCATCGGCTTTGCATCTCCAAAAGGATTGATTTCAAGATCCTCACCCTGGTCTACAAATCTTTGCACACCTCTTCCAACCTCTATTCTTCCACCTCGCACCCCTCCTTTATCTATCTTTAAGTCCCTCCTTAAGACCTCTTCAACCGCGTTTATGTTCACCTCACCCATCGGTTAGTGATTCACTTTCTAGCCGTTTGTGGGATCCTGTTGTGCACAAATTGGCCGCTGTTATGTATGATATATCAAATGCAAGGATATTATAATATTTACAGATTATAAACCTGTCCACAGCAATATTCTTTTGATAAAGAAAGAACAGCTTGGATCCTTGTATAATTTAGAACAAAAATATATAATAATAATCCTTGTGTTTGATATAGCAGTTAAAAATCATTCAATTATTTGTGTTAATCTAGCCATCATCAAATTTGTATCTATTCTAATATAATAGGTCGGTATACCAGCTATGTTCCTGTAAATTTACAATGATCTCTACATACAGACAAGGTTAGATCTTAGATTATGTGAAGTAGTAAAATGTTATTGAATCTCTGCCAATGTTAAGATTCATAATAGTATCAAAAATACATAATAATAGCACTTTATATTTTGTGAATGAAATTGCTGGATTCACAACAAAATTTTACCATGGAGTGGGGGGGGTTTGGAAGGGAAAGAAATCAAAACACCAAGAACGTTGAAAGTTGTTTTGCAGCCAACATTTTGCTCATCAATCTTTTGTCAAAAGAATGGTCTGAGAACAAAGTTTTTGCTGTGATCGTAAACAGAAGTCCCCATTAATGCAACAACTTCTAGTTTGTGAACAGCACAGCACAATGAGTACCATTTATGCACTTACCAACCCATGTATTCAATCAGCACAGTTAACTCAATTTGACTGTAAGTGATCCAAAGTTAATTAGGTGACTCAGTTCAAAAAAGAGATATACACCCATTATAAGGCACACAAATGCTCTTGAAGACCTAATAAAGATAATCTTACCTGGTTGAACCCTTGTAGCTTGAATGAAGAACTTCAAAGCTGCTTCATATTTATGCTCATTTTCTAAAGCATGGCCCACATTGTTCCAAAGTTTAGCATTATTTTTATTGACCTTTAATTTAAAAAATGTGCAATTACTATTCTGAGAAAAAAAACCCTGCAGAATACCTGATGTAAGTTCTACTTTAAACTCTGAACTACTTAAGAATTTTTGATTTATTAGCTAGTATTGAAATTATTTTGCTCACAAAGATTGCCTGGCATGAATATACTAATTCAAAAAAACTTAACATTAAACAAAACTGACTTTTTTTCCCCCCACCCAATGCTAATGCAGGTCAGTGCCCAGGTTTATTTCATAACACAAACCTCATAAAAAGGAAACTCAAATAATATTAAATATTCAAAACTGAAAGCTAAGCAAAATACTGTAATGCAAGATCATTGTCTTAAATATTTAAGGAACACATCTTGGAGGCAACCTCTTTCCTCATCCCAAACATTCAACGTACCTTAAGACCTGACATGAACAAGGAGTATTCAGATTCCCAATCCCAATTTCTGTAAATTGTTTTGAAGGTATGAGTGGTAAGTAGAATTGTCAACCCAATCCATGCCAGTTTCTTTAGATTCCTAAAACAGGACATCAACAAAGTAGAAACATGAACTTAACACTAATACATCTAAAGCTTTGTTACATAGCATATGTGCACTGTCAATCATTATTTCAGTATTTACCATATTTTTGAACATGGATAAATACATGCACTCTTAGAGCTAGTTTAAATAAATAATACTGAAGAACATCCCTCCCAATGCCAAAGAATTTGGGGAAGTTCCAAACTGATGTTTACTCTGGCATATACACAAAAATCTGGATTCTATTTCACAGTGTGGATTAACTCACAATTTAAAGACTATTTTATGTAAATATGTCCATTGAAAATCATTTACACACCACAATTCCAGACTGAAACAAATATTAAACTTAAGTACACATACCCAGTTATTGCTATCTTCCTCCATCCATGTGCAACCAACAAACAAAATCCCATGCTGGGAACATACAGCACACGCTCTGCTACCACAAAGCCAACAGGGAAAAATAGATTTGATGCAGGAATGAATGGCAGTACCATGAAAGAAAGTGCCTAGAAACAAAAGTATATTTTTGAGTCACATAAAGATTGCCTGGCATGAATATAGTAATTCAAGTAAACTTAACATTAAACATGACAAAACTGACTCTCACCCCCCACCCCATGCAGGTCAGTGCCCAGATTTATTTCATGACACAAATCAGATAAACTGTGGAGGCCATTAACCTAGTCACAGTGTGAATGATTACAAGTGATTAAAGCTACATTCCTATGAAATTATGCAGATATGTGTGCATTTCATTTTATTTCCTTAAAAATTGGCCTAAAAAAAGTCAAATGAAAAAGTCAAACTTACAAAGCTTCAGTAAATATCCAGTCTTCGAATACAGTGCATGTGCACTGACAAAATCATTAATTCAGCATTGTTACATGCACACTGAGAATTGAATGTGAACAAAAAATGGTACTTTTTTCCAATTGACGAAGAATTTGGGGAAGGTCGAAGTGATGTTTACTGCTGGGCAGCTGATAATTGCTCTCTTCATTGTTGATAAAAGCAAGTATTAGCTTGTTAACAAATACACTAAAGACAAGTAAACTAAAAAAACTAAGAGCACTATATAAATGCAAGTTGTTGCATTCCAAGCTCCCGAACATTAGAGACATGAAATCATTTAAAATTTTCATTAAACGTTCTTTTAAGCACATCAACCCTGCTCGCACTTCTCCACCCACTCGAGCCCTAGACCTTCCTCTTTGATCACACCTATGGTAACCTCCCCTCTCCCCCAGTTTGATGTCAGGCTCCACCACTGTGAAGCTACCCTGCATGAAGAGTGCTATATAAATGTAAGTTGCTATTGTAAATTTCCGGTGTCTGCATGTACAGACTGAAAACATTGTCAGCCATGCATCATGTAACGAACTTTATCACTGTCTTACCATTATTATGGTTCTAGATGATTCACCAGGATTACGAAGACTATAATGGATTAGGAGTCCCAAAAATAGATAGAAGATTACTGTAGCAACATTTCGAATATCTAAGATAGATTCCACTAATGGAATAGTTCCCATTGTCCAATCACAACACAATTCTGATGGATTCAAGAGAAGCCAGCCATTCAATGGCAAGAGGTAATTGAAAGTTAGCTGCCTGGCAGGAGTGGGGCTGACAGCCGCTGGATTATCAAACCTATGACAGAAAAAAAATCAATAATTATAAACACTGACTGAACAAATAATTTCACAAGACTAAATATTTCTGTATGTAGAGATATCTGAACATAAAGATTAACTACAGACAGCAGTAAGCGATTACTAGGCAATCATCCCAATGAGGGTTGCAGATAAGCAGTCACTCTTCATGAGAACCTTGCTTTGCCAAGCACCTTTGCATTAGGATCAGTTTACATCCATTAAAACTGGTACCCAACTTTAGAGTTGAACTTTCAGAACGCTATTCATTGACAAGTAAACACTAAAAGCTTGGCATCACTGCTATTGACCTAGAGGTTGGATTTAGGACCACATGCTCTTACATCTTACCAACTAACTGATTGGTATGCAATGCTAAACTGCAAGAGGTTCATGTTGGACATTTGTCTTGATNAAAAAAAATGTAAAACTGCAATAGAAAAGTTCAAGCTCATGCATCACCTAAAGACAAGCTTATAGCTTTGCAATTACTCTGAGGCTCCCATCAGTTTATACTTTTGTAGCATTTACAGAGCCTTTTGCTGCCACAACAGGCATCACTGGTATTAAGTGTTGAGTAGCAGCATCCAAAGAACGCTCCAGTATTGTCCTGTGCAGCACTTGGATATTAGCTCTTACATAGAGTCAAAGAGACTGGAGCAGGTGAAGAGGGACTGGCCACATTGGTTGTGCCTCAGCAAGACATAGATAATCAATGTAGAAGGCCAGCTTTCTATGCACCGTTTTGGTCAGACAGGTGTTGGACAAATGTGAAAACCCATCACTGTGCTCAAGAGTATCCAACCAGAGTTCCACTCACACTGGAAATTTCAGCAGTGCCTTCAGATTCACATGGCGCTGGGAAACTGCTGGATGGTGCAAGTGAATGGCCTCTTTTCCTCTACCCCTGGGAGTTATTTCTAAGCTGTAATCTTACTTTAAGAGTTAAGATAACTGAAATTTCTTTTTTCTTATTGCCAACTGACCTCCTTTTCTCTCAGTTTTGATACTTACAAGCACAAAAGAAATTGTAGGTGGATTTCTACTTCAGTTGGAATAAGCGCCATGACAGCTTCCAGCCTGGCTCTCAATGTCATTGTGCAATAGAAGCAAAAGTTGTCTTAATCAAAGCCAAATTTCTCTAAGGTTCCTTACCAATTCAATAAACAGCATGGGTGTGTGCATCTGTTTCGCCCACAAAGAACAGTCGACAATATATTCTGTGAATCGCTTTTAGACGTGATAAGGCGGTGTAACAAAAGCAAGGATTATTATTACAATTTAATAATAAATAATAATCCTTGCATTTGATATAGCACTTTTCACGTCTTCTAGATGTCTCAAAGGGGTTCACCAAATACACTGTGAAGTGAATTGACTGTATATCTGTGGGCAATACGCGGCAGCCAGTTGTGCACAGCAGTGTCCCACAAACAATCGTGGATTGAAGTGACCAATCTATTATTTTTTTTCTTGAGGGATTTTTATCAGGCGTGTGGAGTAAGGAAACTTGCTCAAGGTTTTGCCCTGCCACGAATTGAATCCCGTTCTCTCACTTGCGAGCCGAGTGCTCTGACCACTGAGCTGCAGAACTCCATTTGAAGCCCATGTGGATATCGGGCAATCTACTCTATATTTACATTCAGTTTGCAAACATATGTTTGCAGTTGTCTTATAATCACCAAGAAGTTTAGTCATTTGAATGCAGGATGCTCGTTCTTGACCTGTACAATCTGGCAAGACAAGAGCACCATCTGCTGGCTAACCCGGCATATTGAACCTTCAGATTCATTATTGCTTTAATAGTCAATCCTTTCATATTTGCTCATTTACCTTTCAAAACTACTCAACGATTATATTTTTTCAGGATTCAAATAAATACTCCGAACCATTGCCATCAAGAAACATTTTTAGGCCTAGCATTTGTTATAGAAAGATATTTAGAAGACTTGGGCTGTTACAGCCTAAATAAAATAATTTAAGGAAAAACAAGACTTGATATAAGATACAATTGATACTGACTGAGAAAAAACTATGCTGGAAAAAGGAAATTAAAAAATGGTAAAAATACAACTGAACAAAGCTGAACTGTGCCCAAAGGCACGTGGGATGAAATCTCCAGAGGATAATAATAATCATCCTTGCATTTGATATTGCACCTTATCACATCTTTGAGATGCCTCAAAGTGCTTAATAGTACCTTGTTCTGAGAACTGATGCAGACTCAATGTACCAAAATAGCATCCTTCTGTGCTGTAAATTTCTATAATCTTATCAAAAGGTAAATATACTGACAGTCAGCTTTGCAATTTGCAATATTACCGCTAATCAGGCTGTATATCGTGTCCTGCGCTCCCCAGCTATGCCTTGGGAGTTTCAGCCTAGGGCAATAGCTCAATATTCCATAGTGGGACTTGAACCAACGACCTTCAGAGACAAGAGTGCTAAGACTTGTCTTCTGGGTCCAATGAAGAAAGAAGAAGTAAGCCAATTAGCCAAGTCTGAGAAACTAAAGAAAGAGCATTTTTCGTACAGACACATATCAACATGCAGATACCGATCCATGCAAATACAGGGTGCATATTTCCCTTGAAGTAAAAGTTTTCTGTTCTTACTGCATTCTTGACCCAGTTTTGGTGGAGCACTAAGCTTCCAAACACATAGCTTGACTTTCAATTTTTCATGAAAATTTGTTTTGCTTGGTGAAATAGCACTGACAGAAACTCTCCTAAACCATTCAAATATGTGCGTCGGGGAGACAAAATTGATTCAAATTTGAAGAAAAATAAAAAATCATTAATTGGGTTATGCATTAACGCGTTTCAGCCACAAAATATGCAGTCAATTCACTTTACAATATATTCCATGAAGCTCTTTGAGACATCTCGAAGATGTGATAAGGCGCTATATCAAATACAAGGTTTATTTTTTATTAGTAAAGTGAAATATATCACATGGATCAGCGAAACAAAGTTTACCTGGTGAACACTGGCAACTGGGATTGAATGACTTGTACCCGGATAATGACAAGCAGGAAGGTGCTGAGCACCAGAAAAATAAGTTTGATTAAGGTCTGGAGTACCCACGATGGCAGAATGCCCTTTCCTCGTAACAAGTGTGCAGCAGTTTCCCAGAAAACATGAAGCGTGAACTGTAAAATCAACAAACATTTATATTAACTTTAACCATATAACAATTATATACATAGAGTATAATCCACGACTGTTTGTGGGACACTGCTGTGCGTAATCGGCTGCCGGGTTTTGCCCACAAAATATACAGTCAATTCACTTTACAGTATATTCTGTGAAGTGCTTTGAGACGCATCGAAGACGCAATAGGGCGCTATATCAAATTCAAGGATTATTATTATATTATTGATTTTTTTCTATAATTCAGAAAATAAATTGCATTTACTTTTAAATCGCTTTGCTCACAAACACTTAATATATTTGTACATTTTGATTTCTATTCCACTTGAAACAATCAAGCAAGCACAAGCGCATTAACAAAATCACTTTGCTGCCTCTTTGATCTAGCTAGGAGTGCTTCAACCACTCAGCTGCAGGCAGCAACAATTAACTATTCAACCTTAGAATAACATGTTTTCAACACAAAGTTTTCAATAAGCACAGTTTTATTCAAATAACTACCAAAATGATTACAATAGCTATTTTCTTACCCCTTGGGCTATAAATACTTCATAGACACAGCATATACCAATGACTGTTATTCCTTGTTCTTTGCATAATGTTGCAATGGCAACTAAAATTACTGTTACTGCAATAGGAGTCCAGACTGAGAAGAAAACAACATGATTAACTGGTATTTTATGCACAACGTTTTTTTTGGTAAAAATCAAAAATTGTCAATGAGAAATATTAAGATAAAGTACACCCATGCATGTTGATTTCATTAAAATAGGATATTACTGTATACAACTACTATATACACACTATATACGTATATCTATATGTACACACACACTATATATGAATATCTTCTACAGCCTCATTTCAATACAAAACAAAAGTACACATAAAATCCCTCAGCTTTCTTCAAATAACATTGAAATGAGGAAAATTCAACTTCAGTATTTTAAAATAAGCAACAGACTTAAAGCCTATCGACATTAGTTATTCATTTTAAAATGGATTTAATTATATAAATTGAACACTTATTTATGCAATAGATTACGTTTAAAATTGCGCTTCATAGGACAATAGTGTGTGCAAATGGCTGCCTTGCTCACTTACAAAGTAGTCACTATACTTAACAATAAATCCCGCAAAGCTCTTCGAGACATGCTCCTGACATAACAGGCTCTTTTTCAAATGCAAAGATTATTTATTATTATTTTAAGGAGAAATAAATATTACCTATTGAATTGTTGGGACCTTTAGATTTAGTGTAGGACAAAAAGGCAGCCAAAAAGAAGATAGAGGACAAAAGTTCAGCTCGACCAACTACTCCACTAACCTGTAGATAAAAACAGAAACAAATTCATCAGTTTCTACTTAAGAGCGACATTTAATGAGCAATAATAATTTGTTTTTAAAATTGAATTTTTAGGGCAACACTATCCACAAAGCTGGCCATAGAGTCTAAGGTAATATCAAAACAACAAGTAATTACATTTGTAATCACTCCAAAACAAAAATAAATTGGTCATTTTCAATCCACGACTGGTTGTGGGACACTACTGTGCGCAATTGGCTGCCGCATTTCGCCCACAAAATATATACGGTCAATTCACTTTACAATCTATTCTGTGAAGCGCTTTGAGATGTCGAGAAGACATGAAAAGCACTATATCAAATGCAAGGATTATTATAATATTGCACATTGTGAGGTTGACATTGGCACCATGACAGATCATACCAGATGTACATATTCAGAACTCCAGCAGAGGTCACTGGATAGCTATTAGACATGAAAACCCCAGAAGACTTTTTTTCTAAAACTCCTCTGTGACCCTTAACTGTTTCTCCAGCACTGGCTGAGATCAACTAACAATATAGACCAGGTTTCAAAACCTGAGACCTATGCAGTCTACAGAATCACCAGAAGAAATGCAATGATCATAGAAAATATAGATACTTAAGAGTTCAAGAGCCATGCAATATCATCCAAGCTTAACATACCGCCTCTGTGTGTATTGGATGAACTGCAAAGAGTAGAGAAGCAATCAGACTGGATCTCTTGTCTAGGAACAGATGGCACACTTTAAAAAAAATGACACAGACCACTGCGTGCAGAACAAGGTTCATGAAGTGGTACGAAGCAGCATTTAGTTCACTGAAAAGGTAGTTCAGTCGAAAGGTGAGGACGGTTAGTGGTCGATAAGATTTATGGCTTCTCTCCTGGAAAGAAAAGTGAAATTTTAAACTTAATGCATATATAACTATAACTATCTTTTAAAAAAGTGCATTATTGAATTAGAAATCATTCAGACGGAAGTTTTTTTTTAAACAATATATTGCGCAAAATAGGCAAGTGACAAACATTTAAATCTCTTGTCTGCAAAAATAGAAGACTAAAACAAACCCGAGAAGTGCACTCTGCTTCAGAAATGTATAAGTGTTTATTAGAGTATGAAAGAAAGTACAGAAGATAAAACAAAGCATAATTTATTTACACAAGGCTATGAAAAACACACCTATAAATATTTAAATGTATGGATGAGTTTTGGAAACACACTAATAATCTGAATTAGATCTTGGGAGATCAATACAGAGGGCTAAACCATGCATTGCTCTTACACTTTGACAAACTGGTCTCCATCTGGTACAGATGGATGAGACAGCTTCAGTATTTTCTCTGATGCAATCAAACTGACTGCTAATACTTGGCTACTTTCAGAAAGGATGCATTTGACCAATGGTTCACGAATAACATCAATGAGATCCAAATGTTCAGACAATAAATAAATAAATAAAAATCCATCCATATTCAAAGGACAGGCATGCTTGATGAAAAAAAAAGCACTGTGCCAATGGCTTAAATGAAAAGCATTAGAATGTGCATTTGGAGAGTAGGTATCAGAAAATAGTTACTCAATTCATCCCATTCATTTCCATAGCATCCATATGGCAAGATACAAGTAAAGTGCAATATCTAGTTCTCTTTCCTCCCACCCTGCAGTATGGCATGTTGATGTTGCTTTAAGGAAATACTGCAGGAACACTTACAACAGTGAACATCATCATAGTCTGCTCTAGAGATTGCTTCATTCTTCTGAAGTGTTTAAGATGGCCAAAGTATTTAATGAACCATAAATGAAAATTGCTTCAGTGAAATTAAACCTTCCTTGCAGCTAAACTACTTGTTTCATCCTGTAAACGCAATGAATTTAGTTAAACATGTATTGTTAAACGTGTAATGTTCTGAGCATGCAAATCTGTGGTACGGGTATGTTCTTTCACAATAGCTGTGTGAGCATTGTACCTAGTAACCCTTCTAACGATTCAACCATTAACATATTGTTCAAACACAAGAGATGCCTATCAATAAATGCAGGTTGCTATCTGTCAAATAGCTGATGAGGAAACTCTGAGGTTTATAATAATAATAATCCATGCATTTTATATAGCGCTTTTCATGTCTTCTAGACGTCTCAAAGCGCTTCACAGAATATACTGTAAAGTGAATTGACTGTATATTTGTGGGCGAAACGCGGCAGCCAATTACACACAGCAGTGTCCCACAAACAGTCATGGCATGAAGTGACCAAATTATTTGTTTTTCTTGAGGGATTATTATCAGGCATGTGGAGTAAGGAAACTTGCCCAAGTTTTCGCCCAGCTGGGTATCAAACCCAGGTCTCTCACTTGCAAGGCAAGCGCTCTAACCACTGAGCTACAGGACTCCAAAGTCATGATAGCTGCTGGGATTCATGAACACACACTCATATCCAAGAGTTTTGCATTCACCTTGATCAGTACTTCGTGATGGCAAAAATATATGGAATTTAAGAATGTGGACAGATTTCTACATCCGTGTCAGACATCCGGCTGAAAGTCAGACTAGTTTCATTGCACCAACACATTACTGTGCATGCAATGAAATGTGCTGAATAGCTTTTAACAAAGAAACTGAGTCATTGGTCCGTGAACGCAGATTAATTGACTTGGTGAGCACCACAGATTTCTCCCCTTGCTGAACACTGCAGAGGATTCCTGCTCAGAGTCAGAGAGCACACTTCCATATGATCTTAAAAATCTTACTTTAATCATGTCCAGAATAAAATTCTAATTGGTTAACAGTAATGCAGTGCAATCAGCTCCTGTCAAATAGTTAATTTTNAAAAATCTGAGATCTGGAACATGTGTTCCAATTTTTATTGGTCAATAAAATTCTTCTTGAGGAAATACTCTACAAGAACTTACAGGCACAATGACACATATGTGTTGGCACTCCATGCACATGTATTAAGGCAGATGATGATGGAATTCAACATGTACAATCTTGAAAACAACCTTAAGGCATTTCTAATGAAAAAACAAATATTGAAGTGTAGGATTGAGTACAGCCACCCCCATGCCAAGCCCAGAATCAGCAAATATTGGTTAGCTGCTTGTGAAATCTCTCCAGAAAATGATTCATACAATAATACCCATTATTGTGATTTCCATGTACAAGCGCCTCTTAATGTTAGGCCAAGATGCATCTTCTAATCATTGCTCATCTAACAAGAGAAGCCTACATTTACTCATCAGAGTTAAACAATTTTGCAGGTGGGATGTGTCACAATATATCTTGGACAAATGTGTGCCACAACAGTCAAATACTTGATACCTAATTATGCCCAACACTAACAAACCATCAAATTATTCCTTTCCATATTCAAGAACAGTACAAATAGATTTATTTCCTGAAACAGAGTGATTTCTCTTGAATATGTAACACCCTAGAAATAATAATTACCTGGATTAGTCAGATAAGAAATGCATGAAAGCTTGCACAATTATTGTAATTATGAGCACCCATTTGTGTCAACAAGGTCTCCCACACAGACATAATGTGAATCATCAATTAATCTCAAGAATCGTTGGACAGGTCACCAAGAGAAATTAGTTCTTTCTTTCCCCAAACAGTTCTGCGGGAACTTTTAAAGTCCACCTGAAGAAAAGGCAGACAGGACCTTGATTTAACGCCTCATTCAATGAGTATATCTAACAGTTTAACTGTCTTTCTCACTAATGCAGTAGATTAAGTTCAAGACCAGATTAATGCTTGATCCCCCGACTTTCTGACCTAAAGGTGAGAATTTGTTCTGAATAATGGAACAAAAAATCATGAGCAGAGTTACAATTTCCGGATGAGGTAAAAATAAAAATGAAGAACTGTGCTTACCTCAGTCATGGGGGTGCCCCAGAAGTCATTCTGGAAAAGGGTTTTCAGTGGTGTTGAAGGATGAAGGTCTTTGTTGTCCAGTATGGCTGAAACATCATCGAAGGCAAAACCGCAGTAGATACTGTTCCAATAGCACACTGCCACTACCCCAAGCAGCAAAGCAATCTCCTTGCATCTTTCAGCCATTCTCTCAGAGCTTTCATGAGCTACAGTTAAAGTAAAAAAAAGTATTTTTTTTAAGTCTCTTTATCAGGTGAAGCAACAGTGAATTGTAAAACAAGTGATTTAATTGAACAGGATAAAAGAAACTTGAAAATTTGATATTTGAAGTCTCTACAGACATGGTACCTTAGCCATACACTTAAGACTATTTCTACATAGATCCACTGCACCTAGAAGCCCCATAAATGTACCACAAAATGGTGATTCGTTATTTAGTTTGTTCTGAAATGAAAATAGTTCAGTGGCTCTCTCAGCAACCTGCTGTTTCTGTATAGATGACTCCATCTCCTTCAGGATTCTTTTACCTTGAACACATAGTAACCCATTTCCACTTCTCATGTTTAACTTCTGACTTTGTTAATACTTTGTAAACAACAACAACAACAACAAGATTCCATTTATAAAGCGCCTTTCACGTCAGGAGAACGTCCCAAGGCACTGCACAGTTGGGTCAGGACCCGTGCAGGGGGGAAATGGTCAGGGTGAGGGGAGGGAAGGGAGGGGGAAGAGAGTCGAGAGGGGAGCTGAAGGCTCGGTCAAAGAGAAAGGTTTTGAGACCGGCCTTGAAGGAGGAGAGGGAGGAGGCAAGGTGAAGGCACTGGGGGATGGAGTTCCAGAGCCTCGGGGCTGAGAGACTGAAGGCCCGACCACCGATGGTAGGGCAATTGGGGCGGGGGACGTGGAGCAGACCGGAGCCGGAGGAACGGAGGGTACAGGTAGGTAGGGGGATAGTAGGTCAGAGAGGTAGGAGGGAGCGAGGCCGTGGATGGCCTTATAGGTGAGGATGAGGATCTTGAAATCAATCCTCTAGGGGATGGGGAGCCAGTGGAGGCGAGCGAGGGTGGGAGTGATGTGGTCGCGAAGCCTGGTGCGGGACAGTACACGAGCTGCAGAGTTCTGAATGACCTGCAGCTTGTGGAGGGAGGTGGCGGGTAACTTAGATTTGTAAAACACAAAAAAATGTAAGAATTTAATAAAATAGTAAATATTTTACCTAAACAGTTACAAATTCCACACGATTGTCGGTTTAGCCACTTAAGAAATAATGTTAAACTCTTACCATTGGATAAGGAAAATAAAAGATGATCGAAATCAACAAGGCCCTTATTGTGGTGAATGATTGTGGATGTTTTCTTTTGAATGTTATAAAACTACCAATAAGCTTTAGTGTAAATAAACAATTAGACTATGTAGTACATCAGGCTACCCTCTAAACATTGTTTCAGCTGAGATCAGCCATCTCATAGACCATGGATCAAAGCTTAGACCATCTTTGTCTATCTAGCTCAGCTACTCACTGGATAACTCCCTGAACCATCAGAAGAGTTTTTTTTTAAAGAAGTGATGGTCTCATACCTCCAAATATAGCACCACTCCAAAAAAAAATACGATCACTTTATTGGTTTATACTGAACAACTCAAACTACCTGGGGAAACAATAATACTTGCATTCGATATAGTGCTTTTCACGTCTTCTCGACGTCCCAAAGCGCTTCACAGAATATATTGTAAAGTGAATTGCCCATATACTTGTGGGCAAAACGTGGCAGCCAATTGCGCATAGCAGTGTCCCACAAACAGTCGTGGATTGAGTAACCAGATTATTATTGGGTTTTTTTTCGCCCATGAGGGATTATTATCAGGCATGTGGAGTAAAGAAACTTGCTCAAGATTTTGCCCTGCCGGGAATCAAACCCAGGTCTCTCGCTTGTGAGGCAAACGCTCAAATCACAGGACACTAAATGTATCTATTCAGAAGCTTTTACTGTAAGTTATCTGCATCAACTCACAACACACCGCAAATCGCACATTGTCTTTACAGATTTATAGATCATCTTCAGTTAGACAGCAGCATATTCAGTAGTTACAGAATTCAGTATATTCCATAATTTCAGCATGAATACAAACAAAATGGTTCACCAAAATACATCTTTCGGTCCCTAAAATATATAATTGATTAAGATTCAGTCAGAAGTATGTTAGTTACTGTGCATTAAAACACTGCAATTTTTATACAAGGGGAGTATAAATGAAAAGGTTGTGCACATATCTATTACGTATGAACAGTTCACTTCTTTCGGAAGCCAAGGTCAATTTTAATTTCTTAACTGCTGCCCTAGCTGAGGTTATTTAACAGCACAGACTGGGGTCAAACCTATGATCTTACAGTGTACGTGGCCTAGTGCTGCACCCAACATACCTGAGCCCAAGAGACCTTTAAGGAGCGAGACTCAAATCTCTAGTTTATCCTGCATCTAACCTACTGAAGCGCTAACACATTTGATCAATTAAGACTCAAGATTGTCTAATTATTCATTATCCAAATGAATGAGACTAATATTTTTAAACTTCAAGCTTGATCGAAACATTGATTTCTTGCTTGACGTAGTCTAAATAATTATACCGTAACTTTTCATTATTAAATTCTGCCATGTTCCCGGGAACGTAATGGGTTCAAGTACAATCCCTCCTATTGTTAGCAAAGAAACCCAACACACCGCGGTGCCTGCAATAAATTTGCCTTGTTGAAAATATCATGTATGGCACCCTTTTGCCACCCTGTCGAGGACGTCAATATAAGTGCGGTAATTAAACCAAGGCTGGGAGTTTCCATTCCCAAAAAGGGACCTTGAGAAATGCGGCTACTGTAATAACATTCGGATCAAGACGGGACGGGAGTTGCCGGCTGGCAGCTGTCGCGCCTTCTGGTGAAGTGAAAAATGTTTGGTTAACATCCATTTTCAGGAAAATTACAACATGGTGCGCCTTCATTTCAAAACTCAAGGCCGAAGGAATGAATGAATGACATTTATATTAACACTGTGGAGTTATGCCTTTTCCCCCCCCCCACCCCACCCACTCCCTCACAATCTCCCTCCTACCCCCCCCACTACCACCGCTCCCGCATCTCTTCAGCCCTCGTCAGACCAGACCCCCATCTTTCCAGCCCCGGTCCCCCTCCCACCCCACCGTTTCTGGCCCCTATCAGTCAATTCCAGTGTCCAGTTTCTCTGCTGCCCTCACCTCCCCCTCTCCCCATCCCCCCCACAGAGTCCTCCCCCCACCTTAACCCCCCCACAGCCCCCTCCCCCACAGCCCCCTCCCCCACAGCCCCCTCCCCCACAGCCCCCTCCCCCACAGCCCCCTCCCCGGCTCGTTTCTGCCCCCCCCCCACCCCCATGTCCTCAGCCCCTCCCTGGCTTCAAGCTTCCCCACCCCTCAGTCTCTCTGAGCCCAACACCCACCCACAGACAGACACCCCTCCCCTCCCCGTCTCTCCAGCTCCTCGTCTCGGGGAGCAATTCACGCCCTCCCCCACCCCCTGTCTGGTCACTGACGCCCTTTACCTGGGGCCCGGCCGCTCGGTGCAGACTGTGACCCGGGATCAGGCGCTGTCCGGCCTCACATCGCGGCTCCTTCACAACCAACTGCCAACCGTCGCCCACCCCTCACCCGCCCGCCCGCGCGCGCACCTCACTTCCGCTCGAGGCCACACCCACCCACCCAGCGCCCGTGCCGGTGAGCAACGCATGCGCACGGCACCCCCCTCCCCCCCCACATACACACATCACCAGCCCCGCACCCCCCCCACCAACACACTGCCCGTCACCAGCCCCCCCACCCCCAACGCACTGTCCGTCACCAGCCCCCCACCCCCCCAACACACTGCCCGTCACCAGCCCCCACCCCCAACACACTGCCCGTCACCAGCCCCCCAACACACTGTCCGTCACCAGCCCCCCCCACCCCCAACACACTGTCCGTCACCAGCCCCCCCCACCCCCAACACACTGTCTGTCACCAGCCCCCCACCCCCCACCAACACACTGCCCGTCGCCAGCCCCCTACCCCCAACACACTGCCCGTCACCAGCCCCCCAGCCCCCAACACACTGTCCGTCACCAGCCCCCCAACACACTGTCCGTCACCAGCCCCCCCACCCCCAACACACTGCCCGTCACCAGCCCCCACCCCCAACACACTGCCCGTCACCAGCCCCCCAGCCCCCCAACACACTGCCCGTCACCAGCCCCCCAGCCCCCAACACACTGCCCGTCACCAGCCCCCCACCCCCCCCAACACACTGCCCGTCACCAGCCCCCCACCCCCCAACACACTGCCCGTCACCAGCCCCCCAGCCCCCCAACACACTGCCCGTCACCAGCCCCCCCACCCCCAACGCACTGTCCGTCACCAGCCCCGCCCCCCCAACACACTGTCCGTCACCAGCCCCCCCCACCCCCCCCAACACACTGCCCGTCACCAGCCCCCCCACCCCCAACGCACTGTCCGTCACCAGCCCCCCACCCCCAACACACTGCCCGTCACCAGCCCCCCCACCCCCAACACACTGTCCGTCACCAGCCCCCAACACACTGTCCGTCACCAGCCCCCCCACCCCAACACACTGTCCGTCACCAGCCCTCCACCCCCCACCAACACACTGTCCGTCACCAACCCCCAACGCACTGTCCGTCACCAGCCCCGCCCCCCCAACGCACTGTCCGTCACCAGCCCCCTACCCCCAATGCACTGTCCGTCACCAGCCCCCAACCCCCAACGCACTGTCCGTCACTAGCCCCCTACCCCCAATGCACTGTCCGTCACCAGCCCCCAACCCCCAATGCACTGTCCGTCACCAGCCCCCCACCCAACAACACACTCTCCGTCACCAGCCCCCCCAACACACTGCCCATCACCAGCCCCCCCAACAAACTGCCCGTCACCAGACCCCCCCAACAAACTGCCCGTAACCAGCCCCCCCAACACACTGCCCGTCACCAGCCCCCCACCAACACACTGCCCATCACCAGCCCCCCCCCCCCCCAATACACAGCCTGACACCAGTCTAACCTCAACACACTGCCTGTCACCAGGCCCCTGTCCCCAAAACACTGCCTGTCACCAGCCCCCAATCCCCAACATACTGCTGTCACCAGCTCCCTCCCTTCAACACATTGCCTGTCACAAACCCCCTGCCCACAACACATTACCTGTCACCAGTCCCTTCCCCTCTGCCCGTCACCAGCCCCCTCTCCTCAACACACTGCCTGTCATCAGCCCCCTGCCCCCCAACACACTGCCTGTCCACAGGCCCCTGACCCCAACACACAGCCTGTCACAACTTTCACGTGGGATAGCATCTCAGAGCCTAAACAATTGCATAGTTTGAAGCCGGGCCAGGGAGAAATGGGAAGTGACCATAGGCACAGTTGAAGAAGAAAGTCTTTAGGGTATTATTTGAAAACTGGTAAAGGGGGGGGGGGGCAAGGTGGAAGGATTAAGGCAGGGAACTCCAGAAGTTCAAAGCATAGTGGCAGTGATTAAGTAGAGGGATGCTCAAAGGGCAAGCCGAGCAAAGTGAGGGATAGGGGGGAATAAAGATCTGCTTTTTAAATTCTGATTGGTGGTGGGATGAGTGAGGGGTTGGGGTCAGCTAGGTATCTGGGGAGAGCCATCATCCTGATTTGGAGTCCTCAAAGCAAACTAGTGAGCCTCCTACATCTGGATGGATGGAGTGATGCACTCTCCTTCCTGGAGAAGGTGTCACAGTCTGGATGGGAGTCCCACATCTGGAATGGTTTCCCTTTGTCGGGATGGAGTGGTGCACACTCCTCCCCCAGAGAGGATCTCACAGTCTGGGTGAGAGTCTCACATCTGGTTGAAGGGAGCGATGCATTCTCCTTCGCAGAGAAGGTTTATTTTTTTCTTGAAAATATATATTTATTTATAAATATAAAATAATAATAATAATCCTTGCATTTGATAGAGCGCTTTTCACGTCTTCTCGACGTCTCAAAGCGCTTCACAGAATAGACTGCAAAGTGAATCGACTGTATATCTGTGGCCGAAACAAGGAGCGTACAACAGAAACAAAACTCATCTTCCGTTACAATTTTTTTCCCCCATTTCCTCCCAATACGAAACACGTTCCGTGGTTTACGGCACATTCCTTCCCCGCCCATAGGTTGTGCACGCGTTTTATTTTGGGGTGGCGGGGGAGGGGGTGGGGGGGCGCTTTCTTTAACACAGTCGGGAATCACCCGCGTGCACCACGTACGCGTACGCTCCCGCACACACACACACACACAGAGAGAAGGTGTCACAGTCTGACTGAGAATCCCACATCTGGAAGGGTTTCCCTTTGCCTGGACGCAGCTGTGCACTCCGCCGCCTCACAGTCCGGGTGAGGGTCCCACATCCGGAATGGTTTCCCTTCGCCGGGATGGAGCGGTGCACTCCCTCCCCCCCCTCCCAGCCCCCACAGTCTGGGTGCAGGGTGCCAGTGCAGGAGTCAGGGTCTGGAGTCTCCACCACCCCCCCCCCCCCTCACCAGATGTTGGTGCCAGTGTCAAATGGGGAGGGTCACGTGACCAGTGGCTGCCGTAAGGCGGGTGCGGCAGGTGCCGCGAAGCTGTTTGAGCGGTAACCTGGCAGCGAGCGCGCGCGTGCGCAGTGAGCGAGCGAGGGAGGGAGCGAGCGTCCGCCCTGACGACCGCGGCGGCGTCTGCGCCTGGAGGCGGGAGCCGTGACCCGACCCGAGGGGGGGGTGAGTTAACGGGGTATCTATCGGCCTGGGCGGGCCGGGCCGGGCCAACCTCTCCACCCTGGGCGCGGGGGCAAGTCAGGGCCTCGGTACCCGGGCTCAGGCTGAGCTGTAGGAGAGGCCGCTGTTTGGAGGGCGGGAGGGCGGGCGCTGAGCACAGGCCCCGCTTCCCTGCGCTGCTGGAGCGGGGGCCGCACTCAAGAGGGGGGGGTTAGACTGTCAGCGATTAGACCCGGAGCAGCATGTGGTACACAATAGGCCGGAGTGGGGTGGGGGGGGAATAATAATAATAATAAGGTCACTCAATCCACCACTGTTTGTTGGAGGCACCGCTGTGTGCAACCACCTGCCGCGTTTTGCCCCACCACCCCCCCACAATATACATACGTACAGGCGATTCACTTTGCAGTATATTCCGTGAAGCGCTTCGAGACGTCTCGCCGATGTGAGGAAGGGCGCTACGTCCGTACGCGAGCATCGTCATATAATAACCCCTGCATTGGATACAGCGCCTCGTCACGTCTTTTGAGACGTTCGCAAAAGCGCTTCACAGAATGTAATAATAATAATAATAATAATCCTTGCATTTGATATAGCGCTTTTCACGTCGGGAGGACGTCCCAAAGCGCTTCACAGAACACACTGTAAAGTGAATTGACTGTATATTTGTGGGCGAACGCGGCAGCCAATTGCGCACAGCAATGTCCCACAAACAGTCGTAGATTGAAAATGACCAATTTATTATTGTTTTGGGTTTTGGAGGGATTATTATTAGGCTCTGTGTGGAGTAAGGAAACTTGCCCAAGGTTTCGCCCTCTGCCTGGAATTGAACTCAGGTCTCTCGCTTGCAAAGCGAGTGCTCTAACCACTGAACTACAGGACTCCATGTACTGTAAAGTGAATTGACTACATTTTTATTATTATCTCTCCAGGTAACAACTTGCACTGAAACCGTGCCCTTAAAATAAACGATTAAGTCTTCAGTTCTGGACAAATAATATACTGAAATTTCCTGCAACAGTCAACTGCAGAATCCTTTTTATTTTTGCAATACATTAAAGAGAATCTTTTTCCCCGGAGTGATAGACTGAGGTCTTCTGAATCCAAAGGAAACTTAATTTAGACAATAAATTCACTGTTCCATTTTCCATTGATAATATTGCAATTTATTTTCCCTTCAGAACATAAATCTACAACCAAACTTCAAAATGCCTCCTAACTTGGATTGGAATAAGCTAATGACAGTTGATCCAGACTCCTTGCCAAGTCGGGACAAACTGGCAGATAAGTTATTGGATTCTATTTCAAAGGTATTTCATATCTACTTATTTCAATTTTCTCATGTTTTTAGTTTTGGTATAATTTAACAACAATAATATTACATTTCTGTACATAGGTTGAAGGCAATGATTTGACAGCAGAGAACCCAGAGAAGCTGATTCAGCTTTTCCGCATCACTCAGACCTTAATGAAGGTTTGTTTGTCTTTGAAAATAATCACTGATTTCAAATGTTTGTTCATTTCATTCTTTTGTAAGAGTCCTTATTAACAAAGTTGGAAAATGACAAGTGTGAGATCGGTGCTGAACAAGCAGATGTTCAGAATGTGAGACTGGTATCTAATAACCTCCAAGAAAAAAACATGTCAATGGTGTTTAAATAATCTTCTGTTATACAGGAACTGGATAAAGATAAATAATCATTGTTATTTGTAAATGCTTATTTTAATAGATTGTTTGTCATGAAGTAGATTTAAATAATACTTTATCCAATTCAATATATACACAAATAAAATAGAACAACACCAAGTAAAATATTGTATTAACAGTACACCTGCCTATCTCCAAAAATGCATATGAATATTGATAATGGCTGGAAAGATTTGATGAGATAATAGGCATATAATTTCTATTATGTTGTATTATGCCTACATCTTTATAGTTCACCCTGCTGCAGTTTTGCAACATTATGTTTTTGTTTGTATTGAAATAACAGATGAAAGCACAAGAGGTTGAGTTGGCTTTGGAAGAAGTTGAAAAAGCTGGTGGAGAACAGGCAAAAATGGGTAATGGTGTATTTTTGTACTTGGTTTGTGAGCTCAGTCTTACCTTCCAATTAGCATTAAAAGTATTTATTATTTATTTTTTTCAACAGAAAACCAACTGAAAGCAAAAGTGGTTAAGCTGGAACATGAGGTGGAGGTTAGTATGGATTTTTTTTCCAATTAATAGCATTACCTTAAACTAATTTTAGTACTCAATTAACCCAAATTTTGTATTCTGTATACAGCACAATAAGCTGAAATTTTGCTGGGTAAATCAAAGCCTTTTTGAATTATTCAGGAAATTTGGTTGAGATGTTGTAAGTTTCTGAAATACATAACTCCTGTTCAATATTCCTACTGACTATCAACAATAACTAATTGAAGAATTAATGGAAATATAAATAAAAACTTGCATTTTGTTTCTTTATGGAATCTTTTTGGACATTTTGTTTTCTTCCTTTAGTAGAAACATAGTTGCTTGGCAAATTATCCACACATACCACCTACCTCTGCGACCTCCTAACCCCCTACCACCCACCCGTTCCCTCCACTCAGCCAGCTCTGGCCTGCTCCACATCCCCCGACCCACCCAGCCCACCATTGGTGGGAGAGCCTTCAGCCACTTTGCCCCCAAACTATGGAATTCCATCCCCCAGTCACTCCGCCTCACCCCCTCCTTAGCCTCCTTCAAGTCCCGCCTCAAGACCCTTCTCTTCGAGCATGCTATCGGTTAACACATTAACACATACATACGTTTAGATGGTAAATTGTAGTTCAATTTACTTTTTCAGATGGCCCAAATGAGTACTGGAGGCCGTGATACTCGATTTTTACGAGAAGAAATTCGTCAGTTGGAAAACCAGCTGCAGTTTAAGGATCGAGAACTGACTGAAATCGAAAGAGAGCTGAACAAAGAAAAGAAAATCTCTGAGCAAGTAAGGCCTATGGAACATATAGAATCTTCAAATAAAGACTGCTGACACCTTCCTAACCCAATTCAATTTTGAGTTCTACATTTGTGAGGAAGAGGGTCAGGTGTGTCACCAGTTTATATTTCTTGAAATTATAAACGTGGAGGGATACCAAATTAAATATATTATGGAGCTATGACACCTAGTATAAGAGAAGTACTCTTATTGATGAACATCACAGTGAAAAGCTAAGTATTAATGCATACTCTTGTTACAAAGAGTTTTCTCAAATGGTTTAGTTCTTGGTATGTAGATACTACAGCCAGCAGGTAGGAACTTGGCATTTGAGTGGGAGCACTGGTATTGGCTTCAACATTTAGTTAATAATTGTTTGATCTAATTAGCTTTTGGAAAGATATTTAACTTTTTATTTAATGTTGCAAAAACTCCATTTCAGCTCCATTGAATCATGAACACAATTTTGTTAACCTCACCTGGGTTTTCCCTAGATTATATTTAAAATGTTCATTGAAATGGTAGTTGTAAATTCACAAATTTCAATTTTAATATTTAGCATCAATACATCATGCACAATACTTCTGTAATTGATTTTGGATCTTGATATATTCATTGCTTGCACACATTAATTAACATTTATCCTATTGTACTTCCAGCTGGGGATTCGGATCAAAGAGGTAGAAAATGAAAACAATAAAATAAGAAGAGAGGTCAGTGATATTAATGTATATCATTTCATGTTTGGAAATGATTTTAAGTAAGAACATGATTCACAAACCTCCAACTTCTTTCAGGTCTTTTGAACGTTTATTTCTTTGTCTTCCTTCACGCCAATCTTCTCAAAGTATGTTTTGTTTGGCATCATTCATGATCTTAGTCTTTGCTTTCTCTTATTCACTTCGCTTTTCTTTGTCAAAGAAAAAACACCGTAAAGGAAAGGTAAGCATATGAAGAACATCCTTAATCAGTTTTTATAAAGTTTTTGTATTTGAAGTATTTAATTGATAGACTGATGAAGACCATCCTGAGTAATTATGTTTTGTTGCAGAATGAGCAACTACGCCAGGACGTTACCGATTATCAACGACAAATAGATTCTCAGAGGGAAACACTCCTTACCAGGCGAGGTGATGAAGCTGACTACAGATCTCAGCTCTCCAAAAAGAACCTGGAACTCGTGCAATATTTAGATGAAATTCAGGTACATTTTCATTTCAAATTTTATTTTCAGTGCTTTTTATGGTTTACTTGATTTATAATAAAACATGACAAATAAAGGTGATTCATTTACTCAACAACTACTGCCTTTTGGGATGAAACTTCATAGTTGAAGTTTGTGCTTATGCAGATAATGCACAACAGTTAGAACCATACATATTTACGGCACAGAAGAAAGTCATTCGGTCCATTGTGTCTGTGCCGGCTCCCTCAAGAGCATTTGTCTCATCCTCTTGAAAGTCAATATGGTTTCTGCCATAACCATTACTCCCATCATGGCATTCCATATCCTTATTACTCTGTGTGTGAAACAAATTCTCCTAACTTCCCTGTTTGCTTGTTTGCTAACTATCTTAAATCGATAGTTAAATCAATAAACTCTCCTCATGCACTAAGTCCATCACATTTTCGAATGAGTTATTGCATTGTTTTCCAATGTCTCTTAGAACATAACTGAGGCCAATGAAAAGCTGGAAGCACAAACCAAAGATCTGCAGAGAAACTTGGAAGAGTCTGTGCAAGAAATGGAAAAGATGACCGACGAATACAACAAAATGAAACTGATTGTTCAGCATTCGGACAGTATCGTGGATCAGAATAGAAGGGAAAAGGAACAGCTCACATTACAGGTTAAAAATAGATGCCATTACCTTTGTAAATCTAAATCGATTATGCAGCACTCAGCAAGGAGGTACGACATTTGACTCAACTTGGAAATCTAGATATTTCTTTTAGTCTTGACTGACATTCACATTGTAGCTGCTGCAAGCGTGAGTTTGACTGTTTCATTAGCATATGTTGTGGAAGGAAGGAAAATATCCATGAAGTGCCCTGTCCCTCTCATCAGGTCCACTAAAAAGGACAGCAGTATTATTAGCATTGATGCACGCTCATGGGCTAGACAATCCTATTGTACAGTTGGAGGAGGATGGGAAATTGGCAAACTTGAGGGGGAGAAATGGGTCAATATTGGCAATAAAAGATGAACTAAGTTTGTAAGTTTCATTCTATGGAAACAGGTACAAGAACTGACTGAGCAACTCCAAACCAGAACAGATGAAGAGGATCCTGTGATACTGGCAGTGAATGAAAAAATTGAGGAATGGAAGGTACATGGCCAGTATGGCATTACTCAGAAATGTTTAGCTGCTGCAGTTTATTTAAAAAATGATACTCTACTTGTCATTGGTGGCTATTTCTTTTTAACCTTTTTCGATTTGTTTTTACAGAGAGTGTTAACTGCTAAGGATGAGGAAATCACTGAGTACCAGCAAATATTACGGGATCTCACAAATAAATTAAGAACTGCTGAGCTTGACAATGATAAAAGCACTGTTATTGGCCTCCAACAGGTATATAGTCCAATTCAACATGAATTTCCTCTTAATTTTTTTTTAGGAATTCCTGTACATCGTATCTGTGCCTTGCATGTGACTAATAATTTTTTTCAAATTTCCTGTTCAATGTAATCTCTTCTGATTGTCAACTATTCTAACATCTAATAAATACATTTGCCTTTATCCTTTTCTATTGCTTTTTTTTCCTCTCATGGTCATCTATTAGATCATAGCAGAGCTCTTAACTGTAAGTAACTTTTACTTTATGATTACATACCTTATTTTCTTTTATTAATCTTTGCTAATCTTTCTTTTGTCTATTATGCTGACTTTTCTTTCAAGCGGTTTTCTTATCGCAGAACCAGTATAATAGCCATCATCTCATTATTTTTGATTTGTACGTAACAGAACAATTTCACTAATTTGTACATGATAGAACAATTTCTAAATTGCTTGGAAACCCTGCTGATATGCATTTAAATGTAACTTAAAATTAAATTATTTGAACATATTTTAGAAGAACCTTAGGTTGGCTTCATGAGTTACAACTGAAATATACCTGCTTCTTTACAGGCTGTACATGAACGAGACTACCAAATTAAGATTCTGACTGATCAAATCGAACTGCACACCGTTGAAATGAATAGAAATGTGCTCCTCATTGACGAATTACAATCTCAGTTAAAGCACGATATGGGTATCAGTATTTTTACGTTTTATACCTTATTAAGGTTGTACACATAAAGTATATGGACTGCATTTACTGTGTATGCAGTTGAAATGATTGAACATTATATATTATATACAATTTTATTATTTGTCTTCATATCATCACCCAATTCTTTAATTGTGTTATTGATTTGGATTCTGTCTGGCTTGTAATTCAGGTGGATATAAAGGGTCTGTCTTGTTTTGCTGTTTCAAGGATACCTGGAGTTTTTCTCACAGTTATTCTGCTTTATATTTCTCTCTAAATCTGATTAAAATTATTTGCAGATTAATTTCATTGTTTATAGGATGCCGCTATCTTAGATTAGCTACTACATTTAGCTATTATAACAGTTTCTTTATATTTTGTAAATACCTTTGAGACATTTTTAAAAATGTGTGTGTGTGCAAGATATTATTCACTAGCTATTGCTATAGAGACTGCATCCAGCATGAGAAGTACTAAATAAGTTGCTGGTGGTGTTGCTCTAAAATACCCGAATTATTAAATGTGAAATGTAAAGAATTTATCATTCAAGTAGTGCATTTTTGATTAATGTTCAAATAATTAATACTGAAAATGATCCTGTTTATTAAAGGTTTTCCCACCCTTCATCAGCAAAGCCGAATCGGAGAGCTCCAGCACAAAGTAAATCTGTTAGAGCAAAAAATCCGGGAAGCTGAGCGGGTAGCAGAACTTGCTGAGAGTGATGCCAAAGAAAAAGACCAAGAACTTAGTGAGGCTTTGACTCGAATGAGGGCATATGAATCTGTAAGTGTTTATCTGTAAATGATTTTGGGATATTATAGACTAAATTTGCTGTATATTGTCAAGAAATTGGCAATAAATTAAAGAATTAAAGAATTATTTTGGAATTTACAGTAAATGAATGGTTTCCCATCATCTCTGATTCATTCCTTTGATATTTTTGGAACAATCTTGTTCCTACAGAATCAATTACATCCACAGGAAATCATTTTAAATATTTCTAGTCACAATCAGAAATTGAATTAGCTGCAATCTGAAATACCCTTTCCGTTAACTAAATGTGTATTTTCAAAATACAAGTTTTAACTCCTAAAGATCTTGGCATGAAAGATGATTTTATTATTGTAGAAAAGTGTACAGAAGTGTTACATGCCTCATAAGTATAATTTAAAATGACAATATCCAGTTTCTGGAGCTTTTACAAAGGTCTGCATTTCAACTCAGAATCAATTTATCTTTCTATGTTTGTGATTGATTATTAACTGTAATTTTCCTTTAATCTTAAAATTTTCCTCCTGAGGCTTCCTACTTTGAAAGAAACACAAACATGCTATCACCAAACTATTCTTGTATGTTATTTCTTCACCTAATTACTTGCCTTCTTTATTTCTTACTCTTCTCCATCTTGGTTGTCTATTCCACTATATGGGCCTTGACATTTCACCTAGAGTCCTCAATGCAAAATAAACATTTATGTGTATGAAACCTATGAGAAGAATTGAAAGTTAAGAACTGTGCAATATTTTTACATATTTTCAGGCAATGAAAATGGAAGGAAACCTGCCCATTAGAGATAGTTAATTTTGACATTTTATTATGGTGATATATTGTCCATTAGTCATTCTCATAAATCTGCTTGAGTATGTGACAATCTTTAATTCATTGCTTTCAAATTTAAAACATTGTTTGGATTGGAGGGGAAGATTAGTGAAAATGAAATGCAGTGGATTTATAACGTATATGTGATATTAATCAGCAACAGAGTGAGACATTAATTGGAACAATTCATTTTGGTGGATGTAATCTTATGCTAGGGTGAATATGGACTGGAAAATGCAGTTGCAGAAATTAAGGAGTGCAAGAACCATATCAAAATCAGAGATCATGAAATTGAAGCAATGATCAGAGAGATCAATAACCTTGAGCTGAAGATAAATGACCTTTTGGATGAAAATGAAAATCTCCGGGGACGGCTAGGTATGTAAGAATATAAGAAAAGTTTAATTAGATTTGTCTAGGAGCACGCAGTGACCCAGTAACTATTCACATTTAACTTTCATCTAGCTTCAGAGCTACGAAGGAATATTCCTATCCTTTTCTGACCTTAAATGTAGGTATCCATTACAAAGTATAACAATGTAAAATCAATGTTGCTACCTGCATGTTGCATGAAACCTGTACTGAAATTTGGCCCATTTGCATGTAAACTTTCAGAATACTGTTTTAAAAAAAATAGCAAATCCTGCACTCAATAGCAGATGGTAAAATGAGTCATAAATGCTCTAGTTAATCCTCAACATTTTTGACTTCAAAGTTTGGGAACCAAGTAAAAAACCTCATTGTTTCCCAAATAACACTATAAAAAGTCTATTGCATTGAATGATTCATGCAAAATATGTAGCTATTTTCTTCTAAAAGATTATGCTGTAGTTAATGTATAAAATGCTAAATTTAAATAAATAATTTTAGTGTGGCACTTTTGTTCTTATTTCTTAAAAAATCTTCATATTTGAATATCGCCTACAAAATATAGCCAATTCATTTTACTGTATATTCTTTGAAACGCTTTGAGTCGTCACAAACGTGATAAGGCGCTATATGAAATGCAAGGATTTTTCTTAATTTCTTATAGCATCGTTATAATAAAAATAGGGCAAATAGCATTTCATTCATTATTTTTGAATTAAATGATTTTTGCTGACAAAATAAATGGATCACACCTTTGTTTCTTATCATATTAATGTATACAATTTATGATTCAGGTCTCAATCCTAAAGACATAATTGATCTGACTGAATTTAAGAAAAACAAAAACTTGAAACAGCAGCAGTATCGAGCTGAGAACCAGATTCTTCTGAAAGAGGTTTGTTTACTCTTTTGCGTTTCGCTTATCATGCTATTGAGTTGCTCCATTTTGTACACATTTGTTATTAAATAACTTACATTTCACAAATCAATGTAGATTGAACACCTCGAGGAAGAAAGACTGGAACTGAAGAAGCAAATCCGCAAGCTGGCCCAAGATAGAGGTACACGGGCAGGTAGACTGGGTAAGCTTTATTTTACCTTTTTGTTTTCATAATGTTAATTGGCAATAATATCCTGTTATTTGAAATATGGATTTCATTACGTTCGCTCCATGTGCATGATATTGTCGAGTTTGCAATTGTGTTTCATTTAACAGTGATTTCTTATATTTAAGAACTTCAATATAGAAGATAGAATTAATTAATTCTTGTATTTGAAACTCTAGACCTCAGCAATGTGAGTAAGAATACCAATTAATGTCTTATGTTTTCTAGGACTTTCAGCAGACGACTTGCAGTTGGTCGAGGAACTTGCTGATGATTTGAGCCCACGTAAATCAAGACTTTTTTTGAGCTCTAGCAACTGGGATGAGTTAAAAGATAAGGTATTACTTGATCAAGCTTGTCTAAAGTAACTTTGAAAGGGCAGCTTCGACAACATAGTGGATAGAGCTGCAGCTTGTGAAACCAAGTTCTTGATGATTTTGTATAGTCTCAACCAGGAATGCATAGGGAGGCTAAATTGTCCCCAGCTTTCCCAGGGTTAGGACAGGGAAAGACAACCAGATTCTTGTTCCTAGTTTCTCTTTAGCATTGGTTATGTACACAGATAGCAACTGGGTGAGGAGAGGTTAGATTTAGTTGAGTTGCCCTCTACGGTCGATTTCAATGCCAACACTCACTACCTACAACAACAACAACAAGATTCCATTTATAAAGCGCCTTTCACGTCAGGAGGACGTCCCAAGGCGCTGCACAGTTGGGTCATGACCCGAGCAGGGGGGAAATGGTCAGGGGAGGGGAGGGAGCGAGGAGGGGGGAAATGGTCAGGGTGAGGGGAGGGATGGGAGGGAGCGAGAAGGGGGAAGAGAGTCGAGAGGGGAGCTGAAGGTCGGTCAAAGAGAAAGGTTTTGAGACCGGCCTTGAAGGAGGAGAGGGAGGAAGCGGCGAAGGCACTGGGGGATAGAGTTCCAGAGCCTCGGGGCTGAGAGGCTGAAGGCCCGACCACCAATGGTAGGGCGATTGGGGCGGGGGACGTGGAGCAGACCGGAGCCGGAGGAACGGAGGGTACGGGCAGGTAGGTAGGGGGATAGTAGGTTGGAGAGGTAGGAGGGAGCGAGGCCGTGAATGGCCTTGTAGGTGAGGATGAGGATCTTGAAATCAATCCTCTGGGGGATGGGGAGCCAGTGGAGGCGAGCGAGGGTGGGAGTGATGTGGTCCCGAAGCCTGGTGCGGGACAGTACACGAGCTGCAGAGTTCTGAATGACCTGCAGCTTGTGGAGGGAGGTGGCGGGAAGGCCGACGAGGAGAGAGTTCCCATAGTCCAGCCTTGAGGTGACAAAGGCGTGAACCAGGGTTTCAGCAGCGTGAGGGGTGAGGTAATGGCGTAGTCTGGCGATGTTCCGGAGGTGATGGAAGGCGGTGCCAGTTGTGGTGCGGATGTGAGGGAGAAAGGACAGCTCAGGGTCGAACAAAACGCCGAGGTTCCTGACTGGCTTTGAGAGGTGGAGAGTGCAGCCTTGGATGCTGATGGTGTCGGCACCTGAGGTGCGGAGGCGCTGACGTGAGCCAATCAGGAGGGCCTCAGTTTTTCGTTGAGCTGAAGAAAGTTGTCTCTCGTCCAGGACCCGATGTCGGACAGGCAGGCTGTCAGGACATCGGTGGTCGTGGAGTTGAGAGTAGAGGAGGAAAGGTAGAGTTGGGTGTCATCCGCATACATGTGGAAGTTAACTCCATGTCTGTGGATGATGTCACCAAGGGGGAGCATATAGAGGGTGAAGAGGAGGGGACCGAGGACAGAGCCCTGAGGGACTCCACATGAGACAGTACGGGGGGTGGAGGAGAAGCCATTCGTCGAGACAAAGTGAAGACGGTGAGAAAGGTACGACCTAAACCACTCAAGGACAGTGCCTTGAAGGTTGAGGTGGGAGGACAAGCGGTGGAGTAGGATAGCGTGGTCGACCGTATCGAATGCTGCCGATAGGTCGAGGAGGACGAGGAGGCAGAGGGAGCCCTGGTCACAGATGGTCAGGATATCATTGGTGACCTTGACCAGGGCAGTTTCTGTGCTATGGGCAGCACGGAAACCTGACTGAAGGGGTTCGAAAAGAGAATGGGTGGAAAGGAAAGAGCGCAGTTGGGAGGCGACAACTCTTTCCAGGACCTTGGAGAGAAAGGGGAGGTTGGAGATGGGCCGGTAGCTTGATAGCTGCGACGCATCAAGGGAGGGTTTTTTCAGGGTGGGCGTGATGGTGGCAGTTTTTAAGGGAATGGGGACAGAGCCAGAGGAGAGGGACAGGTACCTAGGCTCATGTGTGAGTAGTGGCCACTTTGGCAGGGTACCAAGGCACCAGAGCCCATGGAACCTCACACCAGCATGAATAGGCCGAGGACCCGGAGCAGGAGTAAAGATTAGAAAACATATTTGGGCGTGCTAAAATTGTAAAAAAAAGTTCTTAAATAATTCTGGCTAATGTTAATTTTATTGAGAGTCCTTGATATGTTATAATCATTGGCGGACTGGCTCCCTGAAAGATCTCGTGATTGTCATCTAAAATGGGGGTGTCGATTCTTGGGGAGTGCAAAAAAAACTGACAGCAATTTCCTCCCCCTCATCCCCTCCTTATAAATTTGAAAGGAAATCGAGGGCATGCCATGGAAAAAAAACGTAGAATATAAAATTAGTTTGTTCTGTCTGTTAATACAGGACTGGAATAGCCTCATTGAATTGGAACACTTAGACTCAACAGCAACACCAATTACTGAGGATACTTCAAACTCTGAGTACCATAGGAGTCTTGCATTGAGGAAAATATCCAGCCAGATTTCAGATATCCTTTCTAGACATTCAAGGCAGTTAGAAGAGATTCAGAAAACGCCTTTGTCCCAGGAAGAGAAGACAAATAGTTTCATACATGAACAGTCTGTGATACAACTTCATGAGAACAAAAAGGTTTTGAGGCAGTTAACAACTGATCAATCTCAGCAGTCAGAAATTTCAATCTGGTCACAACAGTCGAAGGGAATTTTGGTAAATTTGCCAGAGAGACCTATGGATTCTCAAACCATGGTTTATAGGAAAATGCACGTTCAGACGTCCAGAGATATTCAGTCAGTGCAGGCGACTGATTCTGAAGGGCAACCAGAGAAGCTAGCCAGTGATCCACTAGATACTCTTCTCGAACAGTTAAGGCTAGAACTAACAAGCCTCAAATCTCAGGTTAGATTTTCAAATCTGTCAAAGTACAAATATTTTAATATGACAATAACAAAACCAGTGTGCATGCATATTATTGATAGAATACAGCAATATAAGCAAGTTTATGCTGTATTCATACTGCAGATTTGGCACCAAATTGCCACGGTTTGGATATCAATTCATGTCCAAATATGCAGTGAATCCGATGGTATAGTACCCTTGATAATTACAAGATAAGCTTCAGTCAAAGAAGGAATAAACTATAATGGAGGAACCTAATGTAACTCATCGTAAAAATGATCTGGTAAATTAGGATAACTGTAATTTCCAGGTAATATAGCTTGGCATAATATGGAAGTACTTTTTAATTAAGTTTATAATTTTAATGGAGTAAATGTATCTCTGTAGAATTGCCTGCTGCACAGGGAATTACTGAACAAAGAAGAACAATTTCAAAGTGCAGAAGTAGAACTCATTCAGCTCAGCAAGAACATGATACAGGTAGTGTGAGTGCCGAGTACAGGACTAGCAAGAATACAAAATCCAAAATGTTTTTGAACTGTTCATTGAGTAGTGTATCTGCCTAAGAGTAGATATTTGACACAGCATGAGAAAGCACGTGGAGAAACTCTTTTATTTAAAACCTGGGAAGAGCTAGGGATTGTCAGCGACATCTACTAAGATAATTACTGAAATTACTGATATTAATAAAGTGGCATATATAATCATTAAACAAAATCAGTGATTTTTTAATATATGTATATATTCATGTATTGCCAGGCATAAATGTGTTTATTTAATCTATCCCTATTTAGAATGAATACCTTTCAAAAGAAGTGCAAGAGAAAGAGAAAGAAGTGGAGCAAAGAAAGATTCAAGTCGCTGAGTTGAAAGCTAAATGTAAGCGTGTTCTTTTGAAGTTTTATGTGTTTTACCTATACATTAAGTTTAATTAACTTTTTAATTAATCGTTCACTTGGACAAGTTTCCTTACTCCACACGCCTAATAGTAATCCCTCAAAAAAATAATAAATTGGTCATTTTCAATCCACGACTGTTTGTGTGCAATTGGCTGCCGCGTTTCGCTCACAAATATACGGTCAATTCACTTTACAGCATATTCTGTGAAGCGCTTTGAGACGTCTAGAAGACTTGAAAAGCACTATATCAAATACAAGGATTATTCTTATTATTCTTATCAAAATAAAAGTATTTCTTTTTAAATATTTTCTTTTGGCCAGGTGAACCACAGTGCTAACCTCTGTCCAAATGCTAGATATAATTTTAATGTAAGGAAAACAGCTAGGAGGACTGTCAATTCTTCACTAACAATACAAAAATTCAGCACCACTTAGTGGATTGCAATTGCTTGAGAACTTTCTACAGTTTTAAAAAATAAAGTTCAGAACTTTGCTTTGTACTACCTGTAGTTATAGTACAACTGACGTAAACCAATGTGATTTTGTTTAAATTAGTTGCCTGAAAATGTGGTTAAATGCAGAGTTTGTATTGATTGAGCAAAAAAAACTAACATCAAACCAATACAAACTCTTGAATATAAGATTTTTATATTACCCAACCTGACTATCTGTATCATTGAGAATAATATGGACTTTTCTGTTTACAGTAAAGGACGTGGTAGAAGAAAATAAGCAATTCGAGCATGGTATGAAAGAGATCCTAGAAGCCATAAAGAATACCCAGAACGAAACCCTTCCCAAAAGAGGGGAGCCAATTCTGAAGATAGAAAGTTTAGAGAGACTAGTTAGTGTAAGCACATTTTTTTATCATATGTTAAAGTGTCTTCAGAGCCGCAGTTGGCAAACATAAGTACGTATTTCATACTTTTATTTGTTACAAATTTCACTGTGTAACACAATTAGGGTTGGTGGAAATTGATTTTTTTTCCTGATTTTTGAGTTGTCATTTACGCTGTTCTAAACATTGCTTTCAGGCTATTGAAATGAAGAATACGAAAGGTACTTTTGATGTGAATGTCCATCTCAAAGCTCAGGTTGACCAGTTGACAGGGAGAAATGATGAACTTCGACAAGAGCTTAGAGAGGCTCGGAAGGAAGCTGGTATAGCCAACAGTCAGATGGAGAAAGCCAATGAAAGGGTTTGTGTGCTTAACATCTATCTTTATTTTAATGTCTATCTTCAGCCGTGTGTCGGACACATGCAGAAACTCATCACCATGAATAAGAGTATCCAAACTGAAAATTCTACGCAGCCCACCTACACATGGAAATTCCAGAAATAGATTGTTGGAATGGAATAGTCTTCACAAGTTAACTATTTTCAGTATTGGAACATTACAGGATATAAGAATTGTGCACTAAACAATAAATAGAATAAAATATCCAGATTAGCTCATATTTATTAGAATAAGATTACATTTTGACTGATGTGCCAAACGGCTTTTATCATCTTTTTGAGATCTATCCCTAACTTTCTGCTTCATGAGATCTTAACAACAATTCAGAGAAGATCTGGGAAGAAAGTTAGTCTTACAAAAAAGGAAATTTAGAAGCAATGTGATCAAACTCTTTAAAATGTTGAAGGGAATAGTAAATGTTCCCCAATCTATTTAGCAGTATTTAACTTTTTGAGAAGACAAAAGTACAAAATTGGCATGTCTCAAACCAGATTAGAAAACAAAATATTTTCCATACTGTAATAAAAATGTGGAAAATGCACTTCTAGCAAAATTAGTTAATGGTTTATTGCTTAATTCCTTTAAAAAAAACAACCCTTTGGAAGCTTCCATAGTGACCTAATGGTTTGAGACTCTTGCCTGGTGCAGTATTGAGACCTACAGATCAGAAGATTGCAGGTTGGAATCTTGATCTTTGCTGTTAGCTATTCTCCATTAGGGTAATACAAAGACCTTTACAGACCAGAGTTAGGGAGGAAAAATTGACAGGAGTTCCTTCTCCTTATCACTATTCAATAAACCCTGTTGGAAAGTGGGATGGTGGCTTCTATCAAAGATAAGATTTTTCCGTATTCAATGTCTTTGTGAATAAATTTCGATGCAGTGAACTAAGGAAAAGTTCTTTGCCTTTTGTTGTTTTGAAATCTTCACTATAGTATCATTTTAAACATAAATAATTATTACTTGGTACTTAATATGAACCTCAAATGAATTGATGAATAAATATTTAGGCAAAGAAAAACGAATCGTCTGTGACCTTACTCACACATTTTCATGAAATTACCTTCCTTCTTAGGTCACACGTCTAGAAAATGAGATCAAGTTATTACATCAATCAAGAGGACATAGTGTTGTGTTTCAGCCTCTAACTTTTCCAGAAGGAATGGAACCCTCCAGTACTGATATTATCAATAGTCTGAATGAATATCTAGTGCAGCTTCTACAGGTATGACAAATGAAATTAGTGATTAATAATGTATTCCACATGTTTAATTTTAAACAGCTTTTTTTCATCCTAAAACGTGGAATCTTGATACACGATCACAGCATTAGTTATCTTTAGTTTATGGAGTTTTACTACCATTTCTTAAAAGTATAACAATATTCATTTGTGTTTATAGGTCAGAGTAGTATATCCACAAGTTAGAAGGTTCATGTCACTGATATTTTCCAGAGGAAATACAATATCTTCCTCCTTAAGTCATGCGTCTAGAACTTTCATGAGAATTTCTATGTCATCCCCCAACTAGTACAATTTTTAATAATTCTTAAACAGTAGTATTATCTAAACAGTTTAGACATTTAACAGGATTATGTTTGATTTCAATGTTCCTTAATTGTTTGTTTAGGACATATCAAATAAAGAGAAAGATATAGCAAAAGTGCAAGATGCGGTTGAAGAATATAAACGCAAATTTGCAGTGATTCGTCATCAACAAGGCTTGCTATACAAAGAATATCAAAGGTACGAAACATTAACTGTTTTGTTTCTTGAAAAGTTAAAAAAAAAAACACTTCTGGGTTTTACTCTCAGAGTACTGGTGACACTACCATTCTTAGCCAAAGTATAATTATCTTGATCTTGAAATAATTAATTCTGTTTTGTGTACAGTGAAAGGGAATCCTGGCAGAGGGACATTGAGAAAGTTGCAGAAGAAAAGAAGAAACTTGAGGATTTAAAGGAACAAGATGCTGTTAAAATTAAGCAATACAATGTTAGTATTAAAGTCACATTCCGTTTACTTAATGGCCACCTTCAAACTGCTTATCTATATCCAGTTAGTTTCCTGAATAATGAACACCATAGCAAACCTTTTGTATATCGATATGTCTGGAGGTAAAAGGATTGGAGAATAATATACCAATGAAGTTTTTAGTTTTACTAGTAATCTGATCTATGAAATCAAAAAGGAATATCCATCATCTTATGGAACCTCATTGATTAATAATGATATGCACCTACAATTCATCTTAAAGATAAGTCAATTAGGCTGGACAACAGTTCAGGGCTGTTCTTGTTGGCTTATTAGTGTCAACCAGTACCAATGTTAACTGTCCTTGATGGCTTCTCTGTTAGTTTACTTTTCATTTATATTTCTCATAGAACTAATTTTGATTGTCTGTAATATAATGAAATTAGTCCTCAGATAAGAATAGTGCAAAATCTGGCTTGAGATAGAGCAGTCCCAACATCTGTGTTGTTCATACTTCTAATTAGCAACTATTAGAAACACTTCAGATGGATCCTGATGAAATGAAGAAACGACTTGCAGATATTGTTCGAAAAAGCACTGTACTACACGTGAATGAAAAGTCCTTAACCAGGCGCTACACAACCTTGCTTGAGATGGAGCAGCACTTAAGGAAAGAAAATAACAAACTCAGGAATGATAATATAGCCATGGAGGTAGCTGTCAGTGAAAGAATTGGGTACCTACAGAGATTCAAGGTAAGTTGTATTTAAAGACAAAACATGAACTGTTTCAATTTTCTGCACATTAAATTCAAGAATAATTGTTTAATTTATAAATACATTTAATTTATAAATACACCAGACATGAAAAAGGACTGAAAGTTTTATCTAACCGTGTAATATTCTTTTAAAGATCATCAGTTACCACTTGCATTTGTTGCCTTATCTTTTTGATTCTTGTATGACAAAGATTTAAGGTATGACAGAAGTTTATGATTGTCATGTCTTGTTTAGGATGTTGCTGCATTTAAAACTGCTGCATTGCAGAAAGCCCTGGAAGAAAGTGTGCCTATATCTGACATGGAACGTGCTAATGCACAATATAATGAACTGACAGCTAAATATAGGGACTTACTGCAAAAAGATAACCTGCTAGTTCAGAGAACATCTAATCTGGAGAATTTGGAGGTAGGTAGAAAATTACTACTGTATATATATATATATGCATCTTGTTTAATCTGTAACAGTTAGCAGTGTTTTGGGGTACAACGTTTTTATTTTGTGGATTTTGGGCAAACTTTGTCATTATGCCAAATTCGCGATGCTAAAAGTGTAATCAGCAACAACATCTTGCACTTCTATACGCAGGGTAGCATCTCAGAGCCCTTAATCGTTGAATAAATAAAATAATTTTAAGTCTTTTCCGTTTAACCATTTCAGTAATATTGTAAACGCTTGTATATTCAGGGCCAGTGTAAAAGTTGCACTCTAACACTGTAAAAATGTTTTTAAAATAAATAGCTAAGTAAATAATGAGTTGGTCACATAATTGTTGGACACTGCTGTGCGCAATTGGCTGCTGCATTTCGCCCACAAAACATACAGTCAATTCACTTTACAATATATCCTGTGAAGCGCTTCGAGACATCTAGATGACGTAACTAGGCGCTATATATCAAATGCAAGGATTGTTATTAGTAATATTATCATAGACAGAACATTTTTCTGATTGCTTTCAAAATCAGACTTCTGTGTTTTGAAAAAGTAAATTAGGTTTTCCTACTTTAATTTCACCCAATATCTTTAATATTCTATTACAAAAGTCAAACACATAATGTCCTAATCATTATCAACAACGCATGATCAAAATGGAAACTTGTTTATTTGGGATATAGTGCATCATTTATGCAATGCCGTACTTTGAGATAATGGATAGGCACCAGACTGATGAAAATTATTAAGAGATTTTCTGCCCCGTCTTATATCCAATAATATCTTCCACTAAGGGCGAAAATACAGCATTTCGTGAGGATATTGATGGCTTGAACAAAGAGTTAGAGATTACAAAGGAAAAACTTCACACACTGGAACAAGCCTGGGAACAAGTCAATAAACTTGGTGAGTGACAATTTATGTCTGACGACCTGAATCGTTTTAATTGATTTTTTCATTGCAATTAACTTTTGATCTGTTTAATACTCGTTTTCAATTTAATCTTTCAAATTGTTCTTCAATATAATTTTGTTTCTATCCAACCTTTATCCTTGTATTGTGAATCACAATCGCCTATATTATCATAATCATATAATCCTGGTATGGTGGGATGGGGTTCTGCTTTGTTTGATAGATATGTTTTTCCTAGATAGAACTTCTAAGTATTTCTATATGGGGTGAATGTATAAGCATGATATTTAAATGCATTTTCTGAAACAATGTGTTACTTTTTTGTAAATAATATTCAAATTGTTTTATTTCAGGAGGTACTGTTGCCATGGATAAAGCAACAAAAGCAATTACCAACAGTGAAATTGTGTCCATCTCCAAGAAGATCACCATGCTAGAAATGAAGGAATTAAATGAACGACAGAGAGCTGAGCATGCCCATAAAATGTGTGACCACATGCAGAACACACTGAAACAACTGGAAGAAAGGAATAGTGAGCTTGAGACTAAATTTGCTGAGGTATGTGGTAGCACTAGTGAAAAAAAAGCACATAGAAGCATTAGTAGGTCTTAATAATAGGCCTTGGTATCAAAAGATCACACTGATCCTGGTCAATGAAGCTATTTTCATATTATGTGGGAATTTTTTCATATTTTAAATTATTAATTTCTGTCTCTATCTTTAGGTCTCCTTGAGCCACACACAGTCTGTTCCCTAGTTGAGAGGCAGACAGGTGACTTGTTCCCAGGTCTTTGCCTGTGCTTCTCACAAGGGGAGTTGTGCAGTAATACACCCTCTGAGTTTTACTTCCTTGAAGCTGGGAAGATGCGAGGCTCTGTTTGGCACTATTATTGGTTGATAGTCAAAATGCGGAACTCATTATAAGCCATTAAAAGATCAAATTGATTACTTTCAAGAGACTTTCACCATCGTCAAATCATTTCACTTTTTTTAACACTCAGTGTAGGTTTTGAGTGGTTTGTGCTTATATATGTGCCTATACTACCGTATATTGTTCTCAAATTTTAAATCATCCTTGTTGTCTTCTGCTTATTTCCAGATAACAAAGATAAACCTGGAAGCTCAGAAGATTGAACAAGAGCTGAGAGATGAGTTGGCGAAGGGTGTGAGCAAAGCAGTGAGTGATGCAGACAGGAAACGCATCGCAGCATTGGAAAAAAGTGAATCTGAATTAAAAATTGAGGTGTCAATGTAAGTGAATTTAACAAATAGCCCAGATGGATTTTTCATGTTTTTCTGCGTCTGGTATGAAAAAGTACTTTCCTGCCACCTTAGACCTGGGAATTCACCATTTGGAGAATCATTGTCCTTGGTTCATTTGCCAATGTTACAAACTGCTGTCATCTGCTCTGCGCCTTGCGTCTTAGCTTAACTTGCTACTACTTTTACTGCTGCACCCATTTTTGTTTCATTCATGAAGCAACTTTGTTGGATCCATCTTTCTGCAATATTTTCATAGACAATATTCATAGTTTGAATGAAGGTGGCAATCTTCTGCATAAAATGTTTGTAAATCTCAGCTCCCTCCTTCAGTAATTAACTGACGTGATCCTTTTTAATAGCAACAACAACAGCAAGATTACATTTGTATAGCACCTTTCACGTCGGGAGGACGTCCCAAGGCGCTGGACAAAGTACAGCATTTCAGACCCGAGCTGGGGTCAGGGAGTGGGGGGAAGGGAGGAGAGGGGAAGGGGGGTGGCCGATGGCATGGTCGAAGAGGAGGATCTTGAGGCGGGATTTGAAGGAGGCTAAGGTGGGGCGAGGTGGAGTGACTGGGGGATGGAATTCCAAAGGTTGGGGGCAGAGTGGCTGAAGGTTCTCCTGCCAATGGTGGGGGCGGGTGGGTCGGGGGACTTTAGAGCAGGCCAGAGCCAGCTGAGCGGAGGGAACAGGCGGGTTGGTAGGGGTTAGGAGTTCGCAGAGGTAGGATGGGGCGAGGCCATGGAAGGTTTTGTATGTGAGGACCAGGATATATAAAATAGCAGTTTGGTTGCGACTTAACCAGAAAGCAAATACATGCTGTAGTCACAAACAATCCCTGCTCTAAGTTAATGTGCAAGTAGCACGGTCCACTTATCTTATAATGGAATCCTATAGTATAAGTTGAAATAAATTAAAATGAGTGGGTATGGCATGGGATATTGTTGTTGAATAGTTTAATAGTATTGTTTGGGTTCTTTTAGTTCTGTAGACTCTGTAGCTTTAAATTATTCTGAACTTACGAACTGAATGAAAAATATATGAATGGAATTTCTGCATTAGGTTAAGAGACATTTCAGATGTAGCCAAAATGCAGGTTGGAACCTTAGAAGCTCGTCAGCAATCCAGGGAGAAGGAGGTGGCGGCTCTCAGGAGACAAGTACTGGATTACCAGGTGAATTTATTATTTATATTTCTCTTTACCTTTAAGTACAAGGTCAAATCACTAACATGGTTTAGCAAAGTTTTCCAGTTACTTGCCAGATTGTACACTAGGATTGGTTGGGCTACAGTATTTTTTCATACTGTAAATTATGACCACAGTTCTACTATAGTTAGTAATGCATAAGTTCACCTCTCATCGCAAAATACTCTTTTTTTTCTCCTTATTTAGGTAGAATCTGATGAGAAAGCTCTAATTGCAACATTGCATCAGCACATTATTGCACTGCAGGTCAGTGAAACCACTGCAGTCAACAAGTTGGAGGTTATTACAAGCAAGCTCCAAAAATTGGAGGCGTGCAATCTTCGGCTGGAGCACAAATTGGATGAGAAGGAGCAAGCACTTTACTACGCTAGGCTAGAGGGCAGAAACAAAGCCAAACACCTGCAACAGACTATTCAGTCTTTACGGAGACAATTCAGTGGAGCCCTGCCACTGGCCCAACAGGAAAAGTTCTCCAAAACCATGGTCCAGCTGCAGAATGACAAACTGAAGATCATGCAGGAGGTTAAGCGTGCCCAGGAGGAAAGGAGAGCTGCAGAAGACAAGGCAACAGAGCTGGAACTGAAGATACATAGTCTAGAGGAGCTGATCGGATCATTAAAGGATGCCAGAGGAGCGCAAAAGGTGGGCAAATTAAAACATAATGAAAGAAAACGACAATAGGTCTAATTATTTCATTTAATCTTTCCATTTCAGATATTTATAATCAGTCATTATATTGCACCTCATCCTGTTTGATTATAATTTATTTGAAACTACATTTCAGAGTTTGTAGACATTATGTGGTCAAGACGATAATACTAAATCACTCTATACATTTTTTCGATAGGTAACTGAATGGCACAAGAAAATGGAACAACTGCGTCTCGAAGAACTCAAACTAAACCGATGTATAAACAAGCAAAAAGAAGAACTCAAATATTTGAACAACATTATCTCCGAACAAGAACGCACCATCAACAGTCTGGAAGAAGAAATGGTTCAACAAAACAAGGTAAATGATCAGCAGATGGAAAAATATTGGTTACGTGTTATCTTTTAAAATGTAGTAGAATTGCAATAGAAGAACAGGACATTAGTTTTATTCCACAAGTTTTTGAAATCTCAGGTAACAAATGTTTCAATATACAATAATACCTCAGGTTAGCAATGCCAATGACTGGAAATATGTCACACCAACCTGTGGTAACTCAACTCCCAACGATCTGTTTCCAGGCTGAAGTTTCTATAGGTCACCAGGAAGGAATTCCTTTTAAGAAATTCTGCAATTTCTAGAAATTCAGTATATACATTTTTCATTAAAAAGTCTGTTATTAAATATTGTAACCCCCCCCCCATGTATTATAACATTCTACATAAATGTAGAAGATTTATATTTATACAAAGGTTATCAGGCTGTGGAACTTATTAGCACAAGTAGCAAAATCAGTTAAGATATTTGAAAGGGAATTAAAGGTATCAGAAACACAAACCTTGGATGATTTTTTTCTCTCCCCAATCATTACTGAGATACACAGTAAGATCCTTCCTGTGACCCAACTGTTGTTTACTAACTCAGAACAGGATCAAACCTGAGGCTCTATGCCTCAGCTGCTTATTAGTCAAACCCTCTGAGCGATTTGTACAATTGGAATTGAATTTGTTTTTCATTTGTTAACTAAATACCATATTTTCCCTCCAGTTCCATGAAGAACGGCAGTTAATATGGGATCAGAGAGAAGTGGAGCTGGAACATCAGTTGGATCGGTATGAGAAACAGCAGAATGAAGTGCTAAGTACAGCAAAAAAGGTACATAAGTTCATTGTCAAATAAAATAGCAAATATATTGCAAATTTTACTTATACTCTTAATCAAACAAATTAATTTATCATACATGGGAGACTGATAACAATTTCTGTATCCATAAATTATTTCTGTAACATTCTCATTTTAAGAGGAGAAGCAGGATTATTTTTCTATAAGTATCGATTGCATTTTAAGTTTTATTAATAATAATAAACTAATCCTACAATGTATAGACCTGAGCAATGACATTTTCACAGATTCAACTATCTTATGGTGAAGCTAAAGTGCTTGCAAATTATTTAAGTTTATGGTTTATTGTATTAATCGTTATTTAATTTCCTACAGTTCGAGGAAGCTACTGGCTCAATCCCAGACCCAAGTGTGCCACTTCCGGAACAATTAGATGTAGCTTTACAGAAGATCAGAGGGCATATCCGAACAATTCTCGAAACTCAGGGAACCTGCAGAACTCTGGAAGAGGTAAAACAAAACTTTGATTGAATATTTTTTCCTAAAATAACCATGTTTAAAATTCAAAATTGCTCATCATCGACTTCAGCCTTTTTACATAAGTGTTGGATACTGTACACTGAAACATCTGATATTCACGAACAGGACATTGGTTTCAACTTCTGCTTCTTTGCCCAGTGAGTACTGGATCCCACGTGAACTTTTTCAGGTAAAATGCAGAGACTTAAGTTTTTGCAATATACTGTACCAGCATGGAAATTACCAACCTGAAGCATTGCATTTCATAACCCAATTATACAGCAGTATTTCACTTTGCTCAGTTTAACAAATACTAAATAGCAAAATTAATGTTGAAATTGCAAGCACAGATGTTTTTCTTCACAGAAACTTAAAGAGAAGGAAGCAGCATTGTGGAAGGCTGAACAGAATGTGTTGTCTAGAGACAGAGTTATAAATGAGCTGAGGCTCCGACTACCTGCAACAGTTGAGCGAGAAAAGCTAATAGCCGACCTTGGTGATCAAAAGGAAGATAACCAGGAAAGCAGAAAGACCCTGAAAATAGCCCATCAAACCATCACCAACATGCAGGCCAGGTTAAATCAGAAAGAAGAAGTTCTGCACAAATATCAACATTTGCTGGCAACAGCTCGAAAGGTTAGTAAATAATGTGTTTCAGGTTCTTGACTAACTCAGACTGCTTGGCTTCTCTCCCAACTTGTGGAGTCCTGTAGCTCAGTGGTTAGAGCACTCGCTTTGCAAGCGAGAGACCTGAGTTTAATTCCAGGCAGAGGGCGAAACCTTGGGCAAGTTTCCTTACTCCACACGCCTAATAATAATCCCTCCAAAACCAAAAACAATAATAAATTGGTCATTTTCAATCTACGACTGTTTGTGGGACATTGCTGTGCGCAATTGGCTGCCGCGTTCGCCCACAAAAAAATATAGTCAATTCACTTTACAGTGTGTTCTGTGAAGCGCTTTGGGACGTCCTCCCGACGTGAAAAGCACTATATCAACTGCACGGATTATTATTATTATTATCGATCTTCAAAGCTGCTTAAAACTTCAAAGAAAGTCACATCCCTCCTATCCCCTCTAACCCTTTCTCATCTGCCTACTTTCCAGCAGTGTCTGTAAAGTGCTCAGATACATTACTTTGCATGAAGGGTGCTAAAGGTATTGTGCATGTGAATGCTATAGTTATGTCAAATACCATTGCAAGAATTATAATTAAAATAAACTAGAAAGAGCTCCAGGTGAGTAAGTCCAGAGATGCAAAACGGTTAGGAAAAATGTAGAAGTGCACTGTTGATTTTTCAAGTGTTACTTATTATTTTATATTAACACTAAATACAAATAGACTTATGTATCCAGTGAAATATAAAGTTACATTGCTTTTGTTTGATTTTAACAGGAGCAGGAGGAAATTGCTAGGAAGCATGAGGAGGATCTTAAAATTTTGCACCAGAAAATGGATTTACAAGCAGATGCATCACTGAGCAAGTTTAAAGAAGCTGCAATAGTCAGTATTCAAAGTTTTTTTTTACTGAGTTTGTAGTGCATGTTTTTTTGTCAAGTTATCATGAAATGTGCCAAATTAAAAGTAACAAAAAGTATGAATTACAATGGAGCCCTGTTGCAAATAACCATCTTGATGAAGTGGTTTCAGAAACAATATAATTTACTCTACTGCATTATGAATGGAGATATTGCAAATCAATTTAAAACAAAGAATACAGGAGACAAAAGGGATAATACTTTATACTGTTAAAATCTCTCCCCAAGATGACTTTTGTGTGATTGAAGAATACAACCTATATTATATTTATCTGGTGTTAAAATGATGATCAGGGGCAACCTGTAGTTTGGGCAGAGCGGAACGTGAGATAATTTTTGTTTTTTGTGAAATAGGAGCTGATGAAAAAACCATCCCTTCCTATTCCTACAACCAATCACCTGCAGCGCCTGGCCGAGATGGAGCAGATAGTAGCCGAGCAAGATAACTCACTGTGTGCACTTACAGACAAACTAAACAGAGCAACCACGGAGGCTGAGAAGCACAAACAAATTACTGTGCTGAAAATGAAGGAATACCAGACTGAAAAAGCAAAGTACGTTCTCATACTTCAGTTACCTAATTGCCAGCCACGAAAATCACCTAATCCTGAAATTATTTTAATGCAGAGTAGGTACCACTTTGATATGTTACTCATGTTTCAGATGTACTGAACCAACTTTTTTTTCGAATTGTTTTACATAAAAGGCTTGAAGAGAATCACGCTGCTCACGTAAAGAGACTAAAGAATGAGATAAATGAACTGAAGAACACGATATTACAGATGGAGAAAGAACTAGAGTACTTCAAAACTGAACTGGAGGCCCAAAAGCAAGCAAATACAAGAGCACCTACAAATACCATGAAACACTTAGTGGAAAGATTAAAAAGTCAACTGGCCTTGAAAGAAAAGCAACAAAAGGTAGATATTATAAGATGAGGATGAACAAAGGATTGGTTTTCATATAAAAATATTTTCCTTTTTTTTTCCTGTTGACGAGAGGATAATCCACATTAGCAATGGTTAAACATTGTAATTAAAGATTGGTCTAATGTTTCCAACTCCACATCTGCAAAGAAAAGTTTCAAATACAAAAGCAAAATGTTTCACTGAAAGGGATCACCTTTTACTAATCACTAGAATAAGATGTTAGAATTTAAGTGACATAGATTGACACTATTAGAAACAAATCTAAAACAGGTACTCTTGTATTGTACTCAGTATTATTGCTATATGTTTTATTTAAACAATGTCATCTTTCTAGTATAATATATGGACTATCTGAGTATTAAACCAAGGGGTCATAAAAGTAAGTCTAGATTCATGGTATTTCATCTAAATTACTAATTTCAAAATGTTTATGATTTCTGTCCAAAAGATTAAAACTAAACGGACTTGTTTTTTTGAGACTGGGCTGAAAACTATAACAATTAAAATTTGAAACTGTGATTGCAAACAGTTTAAGAGAAGAGCGCTCCGTATAATTTTCTGTGAGTATGGTGATATTTCAATGTGCTGCTCCACAGTTGATTTTCGAAACGTGAAGGCAGGTGTGAAATAAACTTGAGTGACCCATTCGTACCAATACACCAGAGCCTTCATAGTTTCAGCGACTTGGGACATCTTCCCGACATGAAAGGCACTATATAAATGCAATTAGTTGGTGTGGTTCCCAGCATTCAACATAATTTAATAGTAAAGTTTATGTTTTTGAAAATATTCAATATTTTGAAAAAATTCCAAAACTTTACCGTTGGGAGGGAAAAAAGATTTTCTTCAAGGACCTGATTGCAATTCTATACACTGCTCTGCAGGCTCTGAGTAAGGCATTACTGGACCTGCGAGCTGAAATGACGTCTCATGCAGAAAAGCAAATCATTACCTCAGCTGCACAAAAGGAGGAAAACTTCAATGTTCAACTTATTGTTGATAAACAAACCAAAGAACTAAGGGTAAGCTTTTATATCTAACGCTTTAAACTTCACCTTTTGACATGAATGGGAGTCATTGTATTGTAAGGCTATTCATTATGAGTTGTTTTTAATAGCTCTGCAAAATGACTTTAAAAAAAGCCACTTTTGAATGCGGTAGTTTTTCATATTTTAGAATTTCATCTCCCCTGAGTATGCAGCATATACTTCCTTTATTTTGGATGGAATTTTTCCAGTAAATGGCCTCAAAGAATGCCCAAACAGAATCTGTTCTAGCCTTTTAATAGTTAGGTTACTTTGTAAATGTTCTAATTATCTGGAGAAGACTAATGGGCCTTTCAGTTTTACGGAGAGTTGGATAGTCCGATTTTTTGTAGTTGAAAAAAGTCAACTAAGAATTGAAATTTCAATGCTGATATACATCATTGATTGGGTGTCTGAAATATTTTGCCCTCAATTGAACAATTTTAGGAAATCCTCAACCTTTTTAGATTTTTGTGCTTTTTTCTTTCAGATACGCATAGAAGAGCTGTCCAACCATCTTGTAGCAAGCAAGGAGAACCTCAAAGCATGTAGAAACAAAGAGTCGACCATGACGTCTGAACTAGAACATTTAAATGGAGAACTGCAAAGAAAGGAGCGGGCTGCAAACAAATTGCAGACAGAAAAGGATGAGCTGGACAAAGAGAACGAAGAACTGAAGAAAAAAATTAAAAGGCTGTGCAGCAGTATGCAGGTACAAATCTTTACAGCTATATGTTCTGTTAATATAGAGGCATCTTAGATGAAAACAAATTGTTGGAATATTAATGTTTTATGCAAGAACTGTTATTTCAAAATTAAACTCATGTGTCAAATTTCAGACCAGGACAGCCACTGACAATAAGCAGAATTTAATAGATGAACTGCAGAAAAAGGTGAAGAGATTGGAAAGTGAACTGGGCAAGAAAACTACTTCTGAACATGCTGAGAGAAAAACTGTGAAAGAAGACAGGGTAAATTTCCAAGGCATAGGGTCAATATTGGAAAAACTGATTTGATGAGATAGTTATCATGTTAAATCTTTTACGAAAACCTTGACATTTCAGATGATTAATTATCAACTAGTTTACCCCGGTCTACTATTGTATAATGACATGTTACTTTTTTTTAATGAACCCTTCTTGTAAGACATCAAAAGAGGAAATTGTGAGGTGGGAAGAGGGTAAAAAGTGGCAGGCCAGACTGGAAGGAGTAAGAAACAAATTAAAAGAAAAAGAGAAGGAGGTGGACAGTATGGCAAAGCAGATCATTACTCTAAAGGACTTGTATACAAAGTAAGTTTTAATTCTACATTTTATTATTTTTATTTCTAATATTACCAATAATGGTAAACTCATTCTCAAGCAGACTATATGGATGTGTAATTAGTTCGAGAAAATCCTGAAAATTTATCTGATCAGGGTGAAAGCCCATCTAAAATTAGGACAACTTAAGTTCATATAATTACCAGCTTGCAGTCATTATATACAAGAAATATTATCTGATAACCAAGTTGAGAAAGTGAAAAATATCTGTCACCATGTACATGTCATCTTTTTTGGGTGAACCAGCTACAATTTTAGGAACTACACTATTTTAATTATTTTTAAACTTTTTTTTCTCTCTTTTTGATTATTGTTGCCCATGTTTTGAATGTAACATTTCTTTTGGTCTGTGTATTTCATCAGGCCAGATATTTTTTTTTTTTCCTTTTTGTGAAATTTCATCAATACTTTAAAAATGAAAAAAGAATGGTTGTAATTTCAACTCGCAACTCCTCATCACTGTTAGTAGTAAAGTCGAGGGTGGCATTGGTTGACAGCAGATGAGCAGTCAGTGCCAGATTTAAATACAAGTGCAACATTGACTTTGTAGTCCAGAATTATTGAGGTACATGCAATCATGAAATGTGTGTGTGTTATTTGAACATGGTAAGCAGTTTTTTTTTAAATGACTGAAATTGAAACAAAATGAGATATGCGTCCTGTGTCAAATGCAGTATATTAAATAGATCTTAATCTGCAGAGTTGAACAGGAAAAGGTAACTTTACAAAAGAAACTCAAAGCTCGTGGAGTTACTGTGGACCAAGTAATCGGCATCAGAAGCATGGAATCCAACAAAGAGATTGAAGATTTGAAAAGAAAAAACAGTGATCTTGAGGATCAGATAGTAGCCATGAGGTAATGTCAAGGCAAAAATCATTTTGAATGAGTTATGAATCAATATGTGAAACTCATACAGAGGGCAATGTAAGATATCTTCATATGTAAGCCATCAAAAGAGGAAATTGTGAGGTGAGAAGAGAGCAAAAAATGGCCGGCCAGATTGGAAGGAGTAAGAAACAAATTGAAGGAAAAAAGAGGTAGAAATTATGGCAAAGCAGATCATTCCTATAAAGGACTTGTTTACAAAGTTTTAGTTCTATATTACTTTCATTGCTAATATTACCAGATTCCAATGTCTAGGTTCTCAGTATTGTTTAGCTGTTAAGGTTAATGCAGTTAAATGTCATTAATCAAGACAACCTGCTAATCATCCCACTTATTTCAATCTGTTTTTTTCATTTGAAACGTGATGACCAAAGTCCCAAACCCACTGTCAAGCACTTTGAGATGTTCTCCTGATTTGAAAGGATTATATCATATGCAATGATTATTCATCAGTAGTTGTCATTGCATTTAAACTGTGTACTTTAAATGGAATAAAGGTTCGTTCGAAGAAGTACTAACCAGAATTTTTATTACTGTTATCTTTACCTGTGCAGGCTACAGCAAGCTTTACCGCGAGACTCTGTGGTAGAAGATTTGACCTTAAAAAATTGTTACCTGCATGAAAAGCTTCAGGCATTAGAAAGACAACTGTCAAAAGACCCATTTTCCAGACCATCGGTATGTCATCACGTTGAGTACAACAACAAATTACATTTGTATAGCGCCTTTCACGTTGGGAGGTATACACTAGGAATACTGTAAACTAGCAACTTTATTTCATTTATTTGAGGAAAGAAGTCTATTTTCTGAGTATCAGTAGTCACCATCAGATACTGTTGTTTAAAATGGGATTTCAAAAGAATTATGGTGCTGATTATTTCACGTGCTTCCCAAGTTGAAGTAGCACTGATGGATGACTGCAGCCAATTCTGAGCAGGCCAGGAAAACAAACATCGTAATACTGCACCTGTAAATGTGGCTAACTGATGGGTCAACACTGGCATCAACCCATGGTCTCTGGTGTTAGTTATGGGTTCACCCTTCTGAGGCAATGACAACAGTAATTTGTGTAAAGATACCTAATGGCGCAGAACTGTTGTTGACATAAGTGCTGAGCAGTTGCAACTCCCACTTCTTTGTTTGCACGTAAGGCATTCACTCAAGTCCTCCACCAAATTCGTCATTGCACCGCTTGATAACCATCAGCCCTAGCACTTGCAGAGCCTCCTTGGAAAATCAACTTAACCCTCACTAAATGGCATGTCCTGCAAAACACATGTTGGATGTGCAATTTTATTGACAATCCCCACAAAAACATTCAGTTTGAACAAAATGATCTTTTAGAGCTTTTAGATCTACCTTTACAGGCGCAAAATGAAATACCTCTTGCCCCAACCATTGATAAAATCGTACATTTAGTGGTAGGATAAATAGCTTTCAATACTTAAAATAAGATAATTAAATTGGAGTGAATGCTTTTACCGGTTTTCATATTTTTTATGTTTTTAAACAAAATTTAAAGTACTTTTTCTCCATATCATATTTCATCTCTCTCTCTCTCTTTCTCATGTACTGCATATCTTCTGTCTGTATGCAATATGTATAGTTAATTCAAAGTTCAGGTCTCCCCACGTGTAATCTTTCTAAAGAACAAACAGCCACTCTTTCTCTCTCTGATGTCCATGTGGAAGATACCGTAGAAATGGACACTAAGAAGAAATATTTTAGGAAATCCAATATTTTTTTGAAAAAAAGTAAACGAATCTATGATGATGAAGAAAGAACTTCTTCAAATGAGACTGGAGAAAATAAGAACCGTGGAGCAAGTTTGATCAGTCCTGACGCAAATGTAATTTCTTCTAACAAAGATCATTTGAGTGTTGTAGAGAATGAGGTGGTACCTAAAAACAATGGTGTATTGCCTCCAACTTCAAGATGTGAGGATGGCTGTATTGAAAGCCAGGCAGCAGAGTCTAAAGATAATTCAGCAAGTGACAAAACTGAAGTGGGTGATGCAAATGGAGAAGAAGCAGAAAAAGAGAGATCAGCTGAAGGAGAGTCAGAAATGGATCAGATGGGTGAAAAGGAAAAAGAGCAGGGCACTGAAGATAAGATACACTACGTTGGTCATAATGCTGAACCGAGAGAATTAAAAGGAGCTACAATGGAGCTGGAGTCTTCAGTTAGAGGTGCAATGGGACAGATGAGGAATGAGGAGGGTCAGAGTGAAGAGGAGTCCGCAGACAGTCACGCTGAAAAGCAGCCTAAGGTTTTCTACATATGAAATTTTACAGAAAGTACATCTTCATCCTACACACAAGAAGGCAATAGAAAATAGATGCTTTTAAAAAATTGTTTAGCAGCTCCAAATATCTCTACTAGTTTATTATATTGTGATAGCTCTGATGTTGCAGCTTAGTGTTATCTTTACCGATCCGCTTTCACCATTAGTTAATTGTATTTGTCTGCGCTATTCTGCTTGTGTTGTAGTGTTTTAAAAAATATCTTATGTAATATTGCAAATGAGAGGGTTGACATTTTTATTTTTGTGTATTGCTGTACACTAGACATCTGGAGTTGGTTCTGAAGCTGCATCTCAGAAAGAGCAAGAGCTTCAAAGGGAGAACCTCAGTCTCTCGGCAGATAATGTTGAACTGCGCTTTCAACTGGAACAGGCCATTAAGGATTTGCCACGATTAAAGGTAAGCTGAAACCAATGTGCAGAAATCAGTATTGGGGGAGGAACAATCTTCGAGAATATTATTACAAGAAGTACATTTTTGGACAATTCTGGCATTCTGCCCATTAAGATTAGATGGGCTGATAGACAGGATACCAGAAGTAAAGTTCATTTCCAACTTCTAGTGTTGATTAACCTGCTTCCTGAGCAGCAAGTGATGTCAGCAGCGACTGGCGACTAGTTGTACGGAAAGGTAGCCATATTCTTTTAAGCATGATCCGTTATAACATGGGACAAAAACTATGTTGTAACTGGGTTGGCCTCTATAAGCTATTTCAATTTTGGGGCCCTGAATCCCACAAGTATTAATTTTGTTATTTACAGGACAGTAGCAACCCATATCTTGTAATGCTACATTGTTATTAAAATGCATAATCAATATATATCCACTAAAATTAACTCAATATCTTTAATATTAAAAATAACAAAGCATTATTTGTGGCTTGCAAAATTGACTTACTAATATAATGGTTGTAATGCATTGCCTCCTTGTTATCTTTTCCAAGGATCAAGTTGGTAATCTCCAAGAAATGTGTGAACTTCTCAGGAAGGAGAAAACAGAATTAGCAAGGAAACTTGGGAATGTTCGAGGGGTAAGCACAGCCATTGAGCATTCCATATATGGCAACTAATGTTTTATCATCGTTCACTGTTCTAACAAACCCCTTAGAACATTTTCTAAAGCTCTTGCATTATTTCTTGTGAATATTTTAAAATAAATTGCAGACATCCCCTTCGGTAATTAAAAATGTCACAAGCTCCATTTAGGTCATATTTTGATAACTATACAAGACTTGTTGTATACTTGGAGTCTCCTGGTAAACCAGAAGTATGTCATATTGACCTACAAGAATGCCACTCTGACACCATCTCAGGAATTCTAAAAAAGAATAATTTTTAATACTGCAAATAATAGATCCCCTGGAGTAATAGTACTTGTGTTTACTTTATAACTTCTTTAACTACATTTAGCTTTCAAAATAGAATTATTTTTTTACCAGGCAGAAGCAGAAACAAACAGTCCCATAAGACAGCCAAAACATCAAGTGGTTACTTGCCTCTGGAACAAATGTACAAGCACATTATTGCACGTATTGAACATTATTAAAACTATAGTGGTGACAGAGATGGTAGAGTTGTATCCTGAGAAGCAAAATAATTGTCTTGTTATGAGTCTATGCATCTGACTTCCAGCATCAAGTTCTTGTTCTTTTATTTGTGTTAAGAGACAACTATACACTTCCTCGTTATTCCCATTTTTTCTGAAATTTCTTAAAACTGTAACAAACCATAATTTTTTTTAACATAGTGAATAGCACAGATGTTTGTTCTTATTTGACAGTCTGGACGCAGTGGGAAGACCATCCCTGAATTAGAAAAAACAATCGGCTTGATGAAGAAGGTGGTAGAGAGAGTGCAAAGAGAAAATGAAGGGCTGAAGAAGGCACCGGAAGTGATATCCAGTCAGAGACTGAGCGCTCTTGAAATGGAAAATGAAAACCTTAAGGTTTGTGTTAGTATTACAAGATTAAAGTGTTTTTAAGTCCAACTTTCAAAAGTTCAACTTTCTTGAATGGAAGCATTTTTCTTTGTAATCATTTCCTTGAAATGTAGTAGAAAACAGCTGTAACATTTACAAATGGATAGTTATGTTGAAACATTTCCAATTGGATAATTATTAAATATTAAGTTAATTTTCCTAAAAACCTACCATACTGGTTTTCACATTGCAAAACACAAAACAAATCTTGTCAGTCACTTTTCTCCTGAATGATGTTCTGTCGTGCACTGAGATTTAAGTTTTACGATGTGACTTGAAATCCTGTTCCGCAAGGATTTTGCAACCCAGACATTTCAGATTTTTAGGGGAGGAAGTCGTTGCTTGGGGGCCAAACAGTGATAATTACCACGTCACATACCACAAATGCCCACCATTTACCTGTGATTTATTTTTTGTTTGATGTTTGCTTCAGTGTGAACTGGAGAAGTTGAAAAAGCAGATGGAGGATCAGCTGAGTTTGCAATATGAGGCCAAGACAAAAGGCACAGAGAAGATAATAGCTGAGAATGAGCGGTTACGAAAAGAGCTAAAAAAGGTAAAGCTACAAAGTCGATAGCAAAATCCAGCTCTACAGTTTTTTAGTAACAAGTACTGACATTCTCATTGTTGTATGTTACATTAAAACTATTTCTAACAAACTAACCTGGCACTAGAAAATGTGTCTGCAATACATTTGCTGTTATTCTCCAAATACTGTCCTATAACACTTGATAGCTCATTACAGAGCGGAGATGGAAGTTCAGATTTTGCTGACAATTTTGTGTTGTGACAGGAAGCTGATGGTGCTGAAAAGCTGCGTATTGCTAAAAACAATCTGGGGATTTTGAACGAAAAACTGACGGTACAGTTGGAAGAGACCAATAAACGATTAAACTTTGCAGAAAGTCAGGGTCCACAACTTGAGGGTGCGGATAGCAAGAGCTGGAAGTCCACTGTAGTGTCCAGGTATAGCTTTCATCTCCCTAACTACTAACGTACAACTACTGTACACAGTGGGCTACTCACTGAAGCTGTGGTCAGCTTTAGATCCTTATATAAAACTGAAATATTTCACTTGTCTAGATTATTTTCAAATAATAAATTTGGTCACTTATTCCACAACTGTTTGTGGGACACTGCTGTGCGCAACTGGCTGCTGCATTTCACAAACAAAATTCACTTTACAGTATATCCTGTGAAGCGCTTTGATACATCTTGAAGATATGATAAGAAGCTATATCAAAAGCAAAGATTATTATTATTTTACAGATGCAAAAAATAATTATACATTATTTTCTTTTAATGATCCACTCATCAAACCCAGAAAAAAATTAATCTGCAAATCGTATATACCACTTGATAGCTCATTACACTGAGTGATAAAGTTAAGCACATAATATCCTTGAAATTAAAAACTTTCTTGATGTTTTAAAGAATGTTTGAGAGCAAAGTGAAAGAGTTGGAGACAGAGATTGCAAAAAAGAACCAAAGTCTCGCTGATCTTAAACAGCTGCTGAGAGAATCAAATGACCGAGAAAAAAAGTTTGTGTGTAAAGCAGATGAGCTGAAGGAACAGGTGAGCTTTAAACCCCCAGATATGGTTTGGAAACAAGCTTGTGTATTTGGCTGAATAAATGTTTGTTTCCAATCACATTTCTATATCTAAGTATTGTAAATTATTATTATTGTGTTTTGCAATAATAAAAAATGTCTGTGGGAATAAATTAAAGAAATAAAACACAAATAGAATTGTGAAAACCCTCAGGTTATTAATGTTTGTATAATTTATCCTCCTGAGAATTTGGGGATGCACTGGCGACCTGCTTTATATTACAAATATGGGAATGTTACACTGAAGTGTCACGTATCTGATGTTCTGTAGAATAACTACATTTTCAAGTGATTTAGTACCTTTTTAGTCCACGTCATATCTATCAGCAAGCTAACAATTATTTATCACTAAGATAGATAAGATTTAGAGTGGACGTAAAATAGGTGAGATCAATGATCGGTGTTCCTTATGGTTTATTCTGACCTGTAATATTTTGCTTTACTGTTTCAGATTGAGTTGCTCAAACAATTTCCTGACGAAGCAAAAACAGGACACAGTCTCGTCAGAGAACTACAACTAATGAGGTATCAATTATAACAATTCTGCTACCCTATTCTTCAATGTGAACTACAGGACACAATAAATTAATTTTTTTATGAAATGCAGTAAGAATAAACACCCAGTGACTACAAGTTACAGAAACTTTGTGAAGCCCTTCGAGTGTTTCCCAAACTTGTAGGCACCAAATCAAACACAGGTATTATTAAAAGTATATGTATCCTTGGCAGAAATATTCCTAAATATTGCATCTATTAGTTATGATTTCATTTTAATTCAAAACTGATTGTAGCATTAACCCTATCGTTTTATTTATCACTGGAAGACTGGCATATGATCGCTTGGAAAAAGAGAAAGCTGCCCTTGAACTCCACCATCTGGAGATCCACAGAATGCAAAGTGATGCCATTGCTGGTACAAGTGCAGGTACTAGTGCGAGTGTGCATTGCAGTGGTGGCATTGGTGCATCAATGCTTTTAACCTTATATTAGATCACATTTTACTATTTTGCTTTCAAAGGGCATTTATTCATTATTTCCTATATGTGCAATTAATTAAGTGTTTCCTATATTTCCCTGCTACAGGATACAATGATGTAAGGGAGCGAGGACAATGTGAAGATACATATAAGGGAGAAGTAGTAGAGTTGCAAAAGCAACTAAAGGTATCAAACGTAGAGAAACAACATTTGCAGGTAAATAGAAATGGTTTTGTTTAGTAGATTTGCTTCTCATTTATTCTAACATCCCAATCTTATAAATATTATGGTATCAGGTCACTTTTGTCACTTAAAACAGCACGATTACTAATGTTGTTTTGTGGTTATGTTACTATCTATGGTTCATAAATCACAAGATGAGTTTGGATGAAGAAGGCCCTTCGGCCCATCTGATCTCATCTTCCAAATACAACTATCCAATTAAAGGTAGCTTGATTTTTCTACTATAAGAATGTCCACGACTTAGTATTTATATTTGAAGTTGACTGACCCAACGACAAGTACAACTTACTGGTTCACACTTTTTCATTATTTTGCACTGTAGCAGTGGTTACACAGATGGTAATATTTGTGCACATCTTACTTTTGAGTGCCATCGGATGGAAAATAATGATAGTTTACGATATTGAACTACACTGTTATAACACCCACACTAACAAACAGATGTCCTGTGGTCTCACACTAACCAAAAGCATAGCACACGGGGCTTTTTGCACTAACGAGTCGGTTTCCGGATTATCGGGTTGTTACTAACATCAATTTCTGCACGGTATGCATGATAATAGCCACTGATGTCATTCCTATGCACAGGAAGTGCCACTGATATCACTTCACAAAGAAGGTGAGGTCACCAACACTTCTTGTGCAAAGTGTCAGGAAGCAACATCAACAGAGCTGCATATGCAGAGCATTAAAGAATGTCAGGGTGCTCTTTTTGGACAGCTATTAGGTTTCGATAGCTGTGGTCATCGACCACCAAGGAATGGAAGTCTGACAAAAAGCTGTTTAAATCAGGAACACCAGGAAAAGCCTAATGCATTCACTGCCTTTTGGAAAGTGCTTTATATCAGAAACAGAAACTGTAGTGCAATAATAAATTGTACTTGTATATTGTCTTTCATGTAAAATATCTCAAAAGTAACTTGCTAGGGAAAATGACTAAGCCACCTATTAGATTTAATAGTAAAAACTTGCATATACTGCATTTACTTTTGATTTAGGAAGAAATAAAGAGGTTGAAAAAAGAACTCAGCAACTTTGACCCCTCATTTTTTGAAGAGTTGGAGGACTTGAAATTCAACTACAGGCAAGAGGTTAAACGAAACATTCTTTTGGAAGAACAGATCAGGAAATTATCAGAAAGGTTTGGGGTGGAAGTAGATATTCCTGGAAATTGCTCCAGTGACTGAGAAGATCCAATGCGTGGATCATTATAGAGAAGTGTTATTAGAGTGGATGGAATTTACCATTCAGAGCTTAAAGTCGTTATAATTATTTGGTTTGAAAAATTCTGTTAGATTCTTTGAATGCTAGTTTTAAAATGCATGTGTTAAATTAATATTTCCAAATTTTTAAGCAGTTATGATAAATAATCCTTGCATTTTATATAGCGCCTTATCACATCTTTGAGATGTCTCAAAGCGCTTCACAGAATATACTGTAAAGTGAATTGACTATATTTTGTGGGCGAATCTGGGCACAATGTCCAGTTCCCAAATTGCTGCAAATGTTACTAATGTCCTTGTAAATGTACAGAAAGCCGGCCATTGTAGTAATTTTTACTCTGCAGCATTTCACGAGAACATAACTTTGGAGACAATTTTTCCCCCAAGTTAAAGGAAGTTTCTGTGCATTCTAGAGAGGAAGAAGTCTACTCTTCCCTCCTCAATGTTGGTATTGTGTTGGTAAAAATCTGAGTTTATATTTATAGTATGTGAAATAGTAAAGAAGAAAGGATAATGTGCAAAATTAGAATCTTTTTATTCATTACTATCCGTTCTGTGATATCTACTCCGGCACTGAATGTTTAAACAAATTCTATTCTTCCAAAACTGGTAAACCACAGGATCTGACAGAAACATACAGAGAACCTGAGAAACAGTATTTTTGTAGTATTTATGTACCGAGAATTTTTGACATTGTTACTTATTTATTAAATTTGTAGAACAATTTTAAATAAACCGCTTCCAAACAGCTATTTTTGACATTGTTATTTATTTATTACATTTGTAGAACAATTTTAAATAAACCTCTTCCAAACAGCTTTTTTTTTTACTGAATATTGCTCCACTAACCATGTACAATAACCAATTTGATACAGGTGATTTTAAATTAATGACAATACTATTGCGTCATTCAATAGGTGGTTACAAACTGAAGCGTTGACATTCAGAATTTCAAGGCTTTCTTCAAACGAGGCTAGATTTCCCACTTTAGCATATTTTGTTTGATTATTAACAGCCAATACACAAAGATCAATGCTACGATTAAAAAATGAATTCTTAAAACCTTATACTGAAGTGAAATGTTTAGGGAGTCTTGAAGTTCCTAACAGGGATAGGCTTAAACCACAGATTCCTTTAACGTGGCACAAAATTCTCAACGTCAGAGAGAATACTAAATGGCTGGTGTGAGAACCTGGAAATGTCTCACACTGTTACAGTTGGAGTTTCTTTAGTGGTTGGTCAGACTAGATGGATCATCACTCTGGATTTAACACAAACTATACTTGACCTGGGAGCGTGTGAGAACATTACTGGGTGTCTAAAATGTAAGTGTTCCATTTTCCAGGACGAACATTCATCAAATCCATCAAACACCAAAATGCATTAAAAAGAAATCCACACTGAAACAAAATACTCTTATATAGCAAGGAACGTCATCATAACCTCTGTGCGAGTCCCATCTTGCAATAATAATAATCCTTGCATTTGATATTTCAATGTCTGAACAATTCAACTAAATAAAATCTTTCCTGTGCAGGGGTGGGTTGTTTCTGTCATCCTTTCCCTACTCATGAATTGAAATGCCGTTGGTTAACGTAATCTCAGTACACAAGGGAAGGGTTTTTTAAAAAAAATAAACTGTTGGTGACATCCGGCAGTTTTATGTTATTGGTAATACAGTCAATTTCATTCTCTGAGGAGAATGCTAACACAAGAGTTTTTTAGGGACTTTCCAGTTGTAACCATCAGGCTGTGCAGATAACTATATTTCTAAATAGTTCCAAATAGTTTTAAGTACCATTAATTTACATTATATATTACTGACCTTATTGAGGAATAATGCCAATATTTGGTTTTGTCGAGTCGATGGGCCAAATGGCCTCCTCCTCCTATGCTCACTGCCTTTTGTGGTCTTGCACACATTACAACTTTTGAGTGCCTTGGACAACAACATTCTCCACTGGAAATAAAGGCATCAGCTTTAACTTAAAGCAACGTCCAAAGATTGCAAATGAAAGCCAACAACTCTAGCAGTCAGTCAATTAGACCTTTCTGGCTTTGATGCTGGCAAGACTGGTATTCCTTGATGTAATGTTACACACCTTCTGTGCAATTGTTTCCAACATTATCCCAGTGAATGTCTTTCAGATGATCAAACCTCTCCCCATTGAGTTTTGCAAGAACCAAAAATGAAGACTTTGGTTCAAAATTGCAATTGTACTTGCTCAGATCAACATTGATGCACACAGGGCGAGCAGTCAAGTATGGGTTTGTTACTGGCCACTGTAATCCCACATGTTGACGATGAAGCTGAAAATGAACAAAATACAGCAGAAATGTCATCTTTATTTAAATGCCACATATCCAACGTAATATTATTTCAAATGTATCCTTCATACAAGATATGGTAATATAGAAATGTCTCAGATTTTCAAAATTAACCAAGTTATTAAACTACCAAATTAAGAATACTTTTTTTCAATAGTTATGAATAAACTCTTCCTTTACCTTAATTAATACCCCATTTGTGCAGTGCCACACAATGCCTTCTATTTTACCCTCTTGGCTTTCCTCAAACCATGTAATCAGATCTGAATAGCTAAGAGAAGGGGGGTTCTGGATTTGCAGAACACCATGAGAAACAAGAGCGTGAACAGGTTGTTTCTTATTTCCTAGTCCTGAAATAGAATAAAGAGGGAAATGTGTTGTACTGTTACCAGAGGGATTTAGGTTGCACAAAACCATTGAGAATTGTTTACCACCTCAAACAAAGCAAGATGACAGTGTATTCAAAGTTTTCAGATGCATTTAGAAAACGTTAAGACACAAGTGTTAACACAGTTCATTTTTCATCAAAACTAAATATATTAATTAATACAAAGGAAACACAAAGGGAGTGGCATCATGCAGTTCCCAGCTGTTAAGTCCAAGGTTCAGAAGCAGATCAAATGCTACTCACAGCACAGTAGGAAAGAGAGAGAAATTACACGGTTTACTCACCATATGGATTTCCATTAATATGAGTTCCTACAAGCTCAAGAGTTTGTTCCAGGAGCTCCATTAAGTGTACAGTGGTTATTTCCAGCAGATTCTGCTCTGAGTGTGCTTTCATAACCAGTGCTACTTTAGTCTCGTAATTGACCGCAGACCCATGCCAGCAGTACTGTCTGCTCTCCTGCTCTACTGGAATCCACCCTTGGTGTGTTTGGGGAAAGTAAGGAAAGCTCATTATCTGTCAGAACTGCTTCAAACATTCTGCCCACATTACTGTTGAGTGTTGACGTCAAGAAAACAAAACTTTGTCACAATCGTACCGGGAATGTGCCCATTTTCATCCGGCTGTGGTTGGCCTTCCAGCTGTACCACTCCACGAGCAGGAATCCAAGACTCCGGAACGGTCCTGAAGTCGTCATTGATATTCCAAGTGAATTCTGAAAAAGGAATTAAGCTGCCAAGTTAAACGGCCCCACATCTGGCTGAGAACCAAGCCAGGTTTAGAAGTGTACAACAGCTGCAGCTACAACAACTTGCAATTACATAGCGCCCTTCAAGCAACAACAACAACAACTTGGATTTATAAAGCGCCCTCCACGCCAGTCGGCGTCTCAGAGCGCTTTACAGTAATGGATCCTGGCACCGAGCCAGAGGGAGGGGGAGGAAGGTGACCAAAGGCGCGGTCGAAGAGAAAGGTCTTCAGCAGTGACCTGAAAATAGGAAGAGGAGGAGCGAGGCGAAGGTTGTGAGGAAGGGAATTCCAGAGCCTTGAGGCAGAGTTGGGTCCCAGAGCACTCGACAGTGGCGGAGCACGACTCCGAGCTGGGGGGAGGTGACCATAGACACGGTCGAAGAGGAAGATCTTCAGCTATAATATGTCAGATACTAGACACGGAAATGTCAGTCAATCCCTTCATTATTGAGACAATTTGTCAATACGGGGCACCCCATTATAATAGTGTCTGGGTCTAGAAACACAGAAATGAAATTTAAAAATGGCCTCAGCCCTAATTGACCTGTAGATTAATGGGTATTTGGGACAGCTCCAATGGTGTACTGGATAGAGCTGCAGCTTACAGACAATTCAACTGCGAACTGACAAACACATATTTAGAAGCAACCATACATGGCTGGTAACATTTATAACCAACAGAAATGCAGCCACACTATTCGAGTGATTCGTAGACCGACCTCAAAGTTGATAGACTTTATGTAGGTTCGAACCACCAGCAGAGCTAAGCCTGGCTACCTCAAGCAGTGCCTCTTTAAGGATCAATATCCAGGATGGCAAAGAGCAAGTATCTCCCTCTTCCAGACTAGTTGCTTCTGATTCAGCAAAGAAACTCACACACATTATCAGTTCTCTGTTAAAAGTGGCGAAACGAGAAAGTCAGCTCACTGCTGACTTTTAGTGCTACTGATGGCTGTCGACTTCTGTAACTTTAGTTGGTATAAGTCACTTTGTGTAAACACGTAGCAGCCATTTTTTTTAATCCAACCTGCTACCCATTAATCTATTTTAAATTTAATGTCCAACTTTTTTCCCACAGACCCAGTTATACATTGGAAATATAAAGATGAAAGTACCGTGCATTTAAACTTGCAGAATTTTATAACAACCAGAACAGAATGGGAAGAGAAAGACTGAGTTACCTGTGGAACTAGTTTTGTTGAGCTGAAACTTTCTGTATCGTTTCTCAGCTTGTTTGGTAGGTTTCCTGTCCAACCGAGCCCATAGATATGGCACACCTAAAAATAGCAATGTCACAATGCCAATGAACAATCTTCTACCAAATTCATCTAGTTTTCTATTGCACAAAAGGCCTACCAGGATACCGGAAATTAAAGTATATAGCTCATGAGGTCACAAGAAAGATTAGGTCACTTTCTGTTGGTGGGTAGGTCTTGAATGGAACTTGAATGAGGTGAAGGAGAGTGCAAATCAGAAGGACTTTGCATTGAATTCCAGAGAGTGGAGATAGACTGAACGCCCAGAAACTAACGGTAAATGCCAGAATTATTTAAGATAGTGAAAGGGTTTGAATGAATTAATCATTTATAAAAAAAAACTTTCTGGGTTTCGAGCACAGGAATGCAAGAAATCAAGACTGTGAGAGGGGAACTTCTCCCAGAGTGTTGTCAGAATTTGGAATGATTTACCAGGGATAGCAATTAGAGTAAAGTCGATTGTGGTATTTCAAAGACAATTAGACAAATATAGGAAGAGTATTAGAGATACGGGAAAGAACAGCAAATTGGAATTAAAATAGAAGGTTTCTTGGGAGGATCAAAAACCGAGCCAAAAAAAGGACCCAATGGCTTCCTAATTCATCATACATTTCTATGGTTCTATAGTTCTAGGATTACGGTTACAATAAACATCACCATGAGACAGTAACATTTCTGAAGAAAGCACACTACAACATCATATGTTACCATATGTTTGGTATCAGGTCAGTCTACCTAACTTCTGAATATATTTCCTGTATGTTTTTATCAGATCAGTCTGTGTAACTTTTGTATATCTTTATGCTTGATATCAGGTCAGTCTGTCTAACCTCTATGATGGATAAGGTTTCTTACACATATTATGCAGTCATTCCTGCTGTTTGGGGAATAAATATTAGTCACTTGAGACACTTTCTACAGTACCTTTGTATTTAGTAATATAACAGCAGGTTCCATCCACTTTCTCTGTGGGAATTGCATTGTGTATATCCGCTTCCAATGCTTTAAGGTTCACGTCTCCAGTAGCCAACACTCTGAATGACTGAAAAGAACACATTTTTGAGAACAATTAACAAGTGGATAATTAACGTGTACTAAGATCCTATTTGGAAACTAATTTCTACATGTTGTTAACATTATATGCATTTTTGAATTTTAGGTAAACTATCCCACCAGTACAGACTCTATATAAGAAAGATCCACCAAAGCAATGGACCAACTTTTTATTTTGATTTCTATTTTGCAGCGTTCACGACAAAAAACACTACAAATGTTCTGAAAGATCCACAATGATTAACAAGACCCAATAACTTTCAACATTTATGATAAAAATCTCTGCTGCTGTGATCATCTATCTGTGAAGCTAAAGTTTCCAGCAGTTTGAAATACCGCAGCTGTGTGCTCTTTCTTTTCCATGCACCGTTTACCTTGAATATCAACATTCTGTATTTGGAACAAAAATAGTTATTGGACTGTGGTCGCAACATGTAAATTATAATGATAATAATTTAAATATAGCTCCCGTTCACTCATTTCTTTTAAGTAAAGCACAGTCAGAAGAGTGCTCATTTGCGAGTATTTTTTATCGGTACAAAAATAACAATCTACTTGTGGAATCTTTTACAGGAGATCGGATTGTACGAGGCGGGGGCGTGAGATCAGACACGTCAATAGATAAGATAGATAAGAACTCGGTCTAACCTATAATCACTCTACCCGTAATTCGATAATATATTGGTCATGCCTTGTTATTATTTGATCAATTGCAGCATTTGATTTTTTCTCATGTTCTTCTCTATGTAATTTGCTTGTTTTGATCACCATTTTGATCACCATTCGTCAATAAATTTGATCATTTATTGTAAGAGAACACAACTCCAGCAGAGAACACATTGGAACGCGGCAAAGCAATCAGCATAAACATCAACTTTATTGATTTCAAGACCCCAAGTGGTCAGAAGACTGTCCTATCCAATTGGCAATGTCAGCAATCCCAGCCCTGTCCAACTCTCCCAGCCCAGCCCTGCCCAGCCCTGCCCTCCCCAGCCCTGCCCTCCCCTCCCCAGCCCTGCCCAGCCCTGCCCTGCCCAGCTCTGCCCTGCCCTCCCCTCCCCAGCCCAGCCCTGCCCTGCCCAACTCTCCCAGCCCTGTCCTGCCCTGCCCTCCCCAGCCCAGCCCTGTCCTGTCCTGCCCTCCCCAGCCCAGCCCTGTCCTGCCCTCCCCAGCCCTGCCCTGTCCTGCCCTCCCCAGCCCTGCCCTGTCCTGTCCTGCCCTCCCCAGCCCTGCCCTGCCCTCCCCAGCCCAGCCCTCCCCAGCCCTGCCCTGTCCTGCCCTCCCCAGCCCTGCCCTGTCCTGCACTGCCCTCCCCAGCCCTGCCCTGTCCTGCACTGCCCTCCCCAGCCCTGCCCTGTCCTGCACTGCCCTCCCCAGCCCTGCCCTGTCCTGCACTGCCCTCCCCAGCCCTGCCCTGCCCTCCCCAGCCCTGCCCTGTCCTGCACTGCCCTCCCCAGCCCTGCCATGCACTGCCCAGCATCAGCAAGTGTGGATGGGGTGTGTGTGCTGTGGGTGGGGTGGGGTGGGGTGAGGGTGGTGCTGTGGGTGAGGGGTGAGTGCTGAGGGTGGGGTGTGGGGGGTGGGGGGGTGAGTGCTGAGGGTGGGGGTGAGGGTGGGGGGTGAGTGCTGTGGGTGGGGTGAGGGTGGGGGGTGAGTGCTGAGGGTGGGGTGTGGGGTGGGGTGGGGGGTGAGTGCTGAGGGTGGGGGTGTGGGGTGGGGGGGGGTGAGTGCTGAGGGTGGGGGTGTGGGGTGGGGTGGGGGTGAGTGCTGAGGGTGGGGGTGTGGGGGTGGGGTGGGGGGTGAGTGCTGAGGGTGGGGGTGTGGGGGTGGGGTGGGGGTGAGTGCTGAGGGTGGGGGTGTGGGGGTGGGTGGGGGGGGTGTGGGGGGGGGGGGGGTGAGTGCTGTGGGTGGGGTGAGGGTTGGGGGTGAGTGCTGAGGGTGGGGGGGGGGGGGGGGTGGGGGTGAGTGCTGAGGGGGGGTGGGGGTGGGGTGGGGGTGAGTGTGGGTGGGGGTGGGGGTGGGGGGGGGGTGAGTGCTGGGGTGGGGGTGGGGGTGGGTGGGGGGGGTGGTGGGTGGGGGTGGGGGTGTGGGGGTGGGGTGGGGGTGAGTGCTGTGGGTGGGGGGTGTGGGTGGGGGTGGGGGTGGGGGGTGAGTGCTGAGGGTGGGGGGTGGGGGGGGGGTGGGGGTGGGGGTGGGGGGTGAGTGCTGAGGGTGGGGGTGTGGGGTGGGGGGTGAGTGCTGGGGTGGGGGTGTGGGGTGGGGTGGGGGTGAGTGCTGAGGGTGGGGGTGGGGGGGGTGGGGGGGGGGGGGGGGGGGGGGGGGGGGGGGGGGGGGGGGGGGGGGGGGTGGGGGGGTGTGGGGGGGGGGGGGTGGGGGGGGGGGGGTGAGTGCTGAGGGTGGGGGGGGGTGGGTGGGGTGGGGTGAGTGCTGAGGGTGGGGGTGGTGGGGGTGGGGTGGGGGGGTGGAGTGCTGAGGGTGGGGGTGTGGGGTGGGGGTGGGTCGGTCTGACCTGATTGTCGCGTTTGGTGCTCGGCTCCTCCTGGACTTTGGTGACAAACAGACACGGGATCTTGTGCTGCACCGACCCCCGGCCCCGGCCCGGCCCCCCCGCCCCCCCGGCCCGGCACCCCCGCCCCCCGGCCCGGCACCCCCCCCCGGCCCTGCATCACCGCACCGCGGGCTGGGAAACTGCTGCACACCCCAACCTGGAGCGCCCCCTGGCGGCCCCTCCGCTCCTCCTCCCCCGTCTCCACAGCGAACCCACAGCCACTGGGGCAAAGGCACTCCGCCCCCGGGCCCCGCCCCCCCACCCCTCCTGGCCCCGCCCCCCGCCCCCGCCCCCGCCCCCCCCCCCCCGCCCCTCCTGGTCCCGCCCCCCGCCCCCGGGCCCCGCCCCCCCCCGCCCCGCCCCCGGGTACTGCCACACAGGGGGAGAGTTCATACAGTGAGTTCATACTCACTGACTGAGCAAAGCCGCACTGAGTATCTGTGTATATATAGTATATATATATATAGAGAGAGACTCTGTGATTCTCCGCAGAATTACTGTATCGTCAGAAATTAACAAAAGAATGTAACCTTCGATGCGGTTTTTTTTTGACCCCCAAAACATGTACTGAAATCCATTTCAATTTCAGAACATTACAGTATGAGGTGAAGGCCACATCTCTCGCAGCAGCAACACTGAGTGCCCTCAGACACACAGACCCCGGTCACAATAATAGGCGATTAGTGTCACAAAGAATGTGCAGAAGTGTCTGAATTATCCTTATATTACAGCACAGTATTGAGCTTTTTCTGGGCATCAAATAGGAATATTTCAGTCCGTGAAGGAAAGCGACATTTCCTCCAAACATTACAGTCCAATAACTTTGCTCTACTTTATTGAAGGCAAAAGTGAAAACGCATCGACACATTTACTGGCAAACATTATTCGTTCTGTACAACAAAAATGACATCACAAATTACTGTGCCTTTCACCTCGACAGGACGTCCCGAGGTGATGGACCATCGGTGTTTGGGACCCAAGCTGGGGGGTGGGTCAGGGACGGTGGAGGGCCGGGGGGGAAGGAGGGTGACCGAAGGCAAGGGTCGAAATGTATTAACAATTAAGTTTGCAGCTCAGTAAATAAACAGCACACAAAAATCACACGGTATTAACAGCAGCGCAGTAACAACAACAACTTGCATTTATTTAGCACTTCTCATGCAGGGGAGAGTCCCAGAGCTTATAGTACAGTAGTGATAGAGTGTGCCCAGTAGATTGCGGTGTCTCACGGATCAGCAGGATGCACTAGTTACTAGTTACTAGCAGGAGCGCACTACTGAAACTCTAATTGTGATTCCAAGAGGCAAATATTCCTATCATACCTATCAAGTTAGGAACATAATTGGCTTTAAAGAAGCTCACATGTCACCCAAAGCCAACAGAACACAATATGTGGCTGGACTCAGTCCAGGAAGTACCAACAAATATTGGCATTAAAAACTATGTATGGGAAGGTTTTTGTGATACCCCAATGATATTTCATTAAAACAATGTAGTGAGCTATACCATGACTGAATGAAAAATCAAATTGTGAGTGTAAGAATGGAATGTTTTGCTCTGATGAATCCTAGTTACTCAACATATTCTTATAAAAAAATGTTCATAATCATAAAATAGCATATGTAGAAATAAATGTCAGTCCTGTCAAACTTTATGGTTCATCTTTAAACCTGCATTAATATCATATACCCCAGGAATTTCTTAACACGTTGGCAAAATCATCATCATCTGTGACTCCAAAGCTAAGTCCTTCATAATAATTTTCAAATTCACAATAAGTAACTTCATTGGGACGGCAGCAGTTTTCTTGAAGTGTATCAAGGAAAGCTGATTGGACTTTCTGCTCTGAAATTTCTCCTATATAAAAAAAGAAAAAGGTCATTATTGGCTTCCGAGAGTATTAGGGCTATTACTGATGCTTAAATTAAGCAGCAGTCGGAAACAATATGTCTTACATTGATGCACTGGATCATAAATAAGGCCGGAAGAAAATTTAGATTTTTGGGGTCCAAAAGTTGTGTCCAGTTTGTTAATGTTGTTGCTTTAGTGTTGTCAGTTCAAGTACCTACAGTGAATACCTGCTCCCATTGGGCCATCTACCAGGCCATCAACCCATCCCACATATCCTTTGAACCATTCTTCCAAAAAGTGGAAAATACAATGAGTGCAGGATGGGTTGATGGACTGACAGATGGTTCAACGGGAGTGTCGGGTAAGTTGATGGATAGGTGTAAGCTTAAATGTTGCTTTTTATGACAAAGCTACGTCATTAATGCTATGTGTTAAAAGTTGCGGTTTCCACAACAAAATCACGGCCTGCAATTTCTCTTACAGCTTGAATCATAAAGCAGTGTTACCATATGAGCCATCTGACAAAGGTGCAATGAGGGAGATTAAGAGAAATTTGTTTACACAAAGAATTGTTAGGATGTGGATACCCTGCCAGGAGCTATGGTTGATGCAGAATCCATACTAGCTTTCAAAGGGAAACCAGATAGACGTGTGTTAAGCAACCACTTGTGTGGGGAAAATACTGGTAAATGAGATTAAATGAATGGATTTCTCTTTCAAGAGCTAACACCGACAAGAAGGGCCAAATGGGTTTCTTCTGATCTGCAAGTTTCTATTGTTCTAACAGCAACATATTTTTTCCACTCCACAAATCATGCATCATATTCTGGCCCCAATTATTGCATAATTAGCATTGAAATTATTATCTGGAATTCTAATTTATAGCCACTGTTATCTCAATTATTTTTGGTTAAGATTCAAAGCAATTCAAAATTAAAAAAAAAACATTTTATTGATGGTCAAACCAACTCAGATGAAACTCATGGTATAAAGATATTCTGGATTATAGGACTCAAATGTACGCAGATAGAAAATACCATTCTCGTATATCCAAAAATAAAATATGAAAGTATGATAGAAACTGTACATCAAAAGTTGTATATTCATTTATTACCAGACAAAACTTTAGGATGTTTCCTGGCACTGTAAAACTTGCTGATGTCAATCATACTGACTGTACCACTTTTGTTTGGGTCAAGCTTCATATAGGCCTGTGAAGACAAATACAGTGAAATACAAAATGAAGTGTAAAATGTGCATTGAATATACTATTCAGAAATGGAATATGGATTAACAACAACAAATTACATTTGTATAGTGCCCTTCATGTCAGGAGGAAGTCCCAAGGCACTGGACAGTCAGGGATCCGCACCCAAGCTGGTAGTTAGGATCAGGAGCAGCGGAGGGTGGGGAGAGTAGGGTTAGGAGGGTGACTGAAGGCATGGTGGAGGAGGAGGGTCTTGAGACAGGTCTTGAAGGAGGCAAGAGAGGGGGCGAGACGGAGGGACTATGGGATGGAGTTCCAGAGGGTGGGGGCAGAGAGGCTGAAGGCCCGCCCGCCAACGGTGGGGGAAGCAGGGTGGGTTAAACGTTCTAAATGTAGGACTAGTTGTTTACTAACTGGATGAAACAAAACATCACAGAATTTATAATACAGTAAACCCCCAGCTTACCAGATTCCGGGTATCTGGAATCCATACCTAGCCAGATCAGGCTCGAAATAATTTCTTTTAAAAATAAATTCCAGAGACCCACATGCGTGTACACTCCTGCCAGCTCAACTCCCCAGCCTCATCATACTTCCTGGCCTTCAGTGTCCAGGGGATATTGACTCTGACTCAGTTTGAATCCCGTGAGCAGAAGACAGTTCATCGCTATCTTCTGCATACTGGATTCAAACAATTACGAAGCTGGTAATGACATTTTTCGGCATTGAAAAAGCTGCCGCCAAAAAAAAACGGTAAATGCCAATACTGGCATTGTAATTACACTTAGCCGGAAATTCCAGCTCACCGGACCAGATCCTCACCCACCTACCTCCCCCACCCTCGCTCCAATATAAACAAAAGGTTTGCCGTACTTTCCTAACAAACCATTTGCGATATTCATTCATTTCTCCAAGCACTCCTCGAATAAACTGGTGATAATCGACTTGACCCTGACAGTCTTGGTCCAATATAAGCCAAACAGATTCAAAATCCTAGAAATAAAAGAACATGTTAGCAAATTAATGAACTGCGAATCAGAAATGCCAATTTAAAATTTCTTAGAAAAAAAATATTGCCTATCTTTGGAACAGGTTCTGCAAAAATGTCTATGTTCCTCACTTTCTGATCTCAAACCTTATCTAAATTCTTCACTCTTAGACTGAGCATTTAGTTACCTCCCATTCCAAATGCATGAAAATTTCCCTGTGTGGTGGTATGTAAACGGACCTCTCAGGCTGGTTTGGATACTCAAGATTGACTATGGGTTTTGACATGCATCATACTCAGCTGACAAACAAAAATAGACATGCTCAGATATTTGTTTCTTCCAGACCTTTTCAGGAAGCTCCAAATGGAATTCATTCAGAGCTTGTTTCAACTCCATCTTCTGCAGGAATCCATCTCCAGACTTGTCACACCGCTGGCAGAATTTCTGCAAACCAGTCATAGTGCGAACCCCTCTCTTCTTCAGCTTTTCTTTCAGAAGAGCTAAGCAACAGAAAGAAAATAAATTATCTGAAGTGCAAATGAATTGCATTTATCAGAATTTCAGGGATTACTTTGCACATCAGCAAACCTATAAAAATATGATAATTAAAATCTTTTATATTATATATAAGATGGACTGTACTTTGTGCTGCATTACTTTATTACAAATCAATAAATACAACAAATAAAAAGCGTCCTCTAAGTTCTGGTGCTTTTATCAAGTTGTACAAATAGGGCTTTAAGGTTTCTAAGGTTAAGTGTAAAAGTGTAAAAAAATTCAAAATCTCATAGAATTTTTTTGTTATATAAAATCGCAACATAAGAGTGAGGGAAAACATGAATACAAATTTCTTACCATTGGCCCAAATCTCAGTATTTGATACATAAATAATCTGCGCAATGGTAGGTTTAAAAGGAGCAATTTAAAAAGATAAAAGGGAAGGTGCAGGTCAAGGATTTTAAACCTAAATTTCAAAGAAAAGGTAATAATAATCCTTACATTTGATATAGCTCCTTACCATGTCTTCGAGACGTCTCAAAGCGCTTCACAGAATGTACTGTAAAGTGAATTGACTGTACATTTTGTGGGTTAACATTGAAAGTTGTAAAAAATTGAAGAATGAACAGGACTATAAGTTAATGCATGTGACAGGAAGAATGATTACTAATTTTAGAACATGCAGGTGCTTTTGGCATTCTCACCTTGTGTGGTCTTGAAGATATTTCTATCATCTATTTCTTGCTTATTGGGATCTTCGTTGCTACTGGCTCTGTAACACATTTGTTATGTGTAAATTTACATTTAAATCAAAAGAAAAAAAAGAAGCATGTCCATTAGAACAATTCTGCCAATGTGAGCACTTAATAAATAAACTTTTTTTTAAATGACCTATTAAATCTCAATACAGATAACATAAATCCTGTGAACAAAAATTGAAAATATTCTGTGAAATAATATGTTCCATGATCAAAATTAAACAACTCTTGTTGTTTATTTTAACAAACTCAGATACAAACTACTGACAAAGTATCTTGTGAGCCATGAAATCTTGAACCAGATTTTTTTACAGTAATTGCAAGCTTTCCTCCAATACAGAAGCACTGTTTACAGCCAATCTGTATTTGCTGAAGGACAACGTAAAACTACTTCCCTGTCTCCTGATCTCTATGAACTGTATCACCAGAGTTGCACCAGATAAAACAGTAGGTGTCAGCATCTTGTTGTCTAGCAAAAACCCATCATGAAAGTTAACTGAGGCTGAGGTTTAAAACATGGATCTCCCCATCTTAGACACAACCAGGTCACCTTTTAAACTGCACACATTAGATCTTGCAGTTTCCAAATTACGCATTACATGATTAAAATTGCTTTTAGATGAATCCCATAAATGAAACTTCACATTCAAATGAAATACTGACGTTTAATGTAGTCATTATTTATAACATGCTTTAATGAGTTTTTCAGTTCAGCAGGCGCTAATAAAGATGATCCCAGGTACTTACAGCAATGAATGTTTTGCCATTTCATCAATATTGATGATCCGTAAAGTGAATAACTGCTTCTCTTTAATAGTTGCTGGAAGACCAGAATGTTCTGTTGTCAGAAAGGTCAGATTGGCAGCCTGCAGAGAAAAGATGGCAACAGAATGACCTCAGCACACATGACTGGAAGCAAGGCAAATACGGTAAAATAAAGAACAATTCTTGTCACATACCACACAAAAATCACCAATACCATATTGTCTTCCTTTCCGTCTTCCATACTGGTGACAGTAAACTCCTCTCTGAATGAATGGAAGAGCATTTAATCTGAAACAAACAAATCAAATTGAAGAATTCTACAAATGTAGTTGTTTTCTAGTCTAAATTTCTAAAGGTTTAGAAAAATGATAAGTGGCCATCCAGAGATCACCACTATCATTTATTTAATTGTAAAACGTAGATTTTCTTTTCCGAATATGTGTGATTACATGATTGCCCTACAGGCCAGAGTTCATCCATCTCTGCAGTTGATATGCTGTGGTGCCATTTGCCAAGTATAATTACAATTAAAAATCTTGTGCTTATGATTTGTGGCGATTTCTTTGCTCTGTAGCCTAATCCCAGGCCAGCCACATTGTCAGTTGATTTTTACTTAAGAGCAAACATTCAGTAGAGAGGAGAAAGAAAGTAATCTATCTCCAAGAAGATAGAACAATGCTATCAACAATAAAAAGCACACACTCCTGAGGTTCCGGCCTGTGATCTGAGTACTTACCACAGTTATCTTATTTTCATACACGTATCTTGTAAATTACTAATTAAATTACCAACCAATAATGTAGAATAATTAACCTTACCTATTTTTTCCAAAGTGACGATATTCATATACTGTAAGAGTCTTATCGAAGGCAAAGAAGAAGCCAATCAGCTCTCTGCATGCATCCCGTCCATTTCTAATGAAAATGAAAGCTGCATATGAATTAAGTAGACAATTACATTGTAGGTGAGATCATTCCAACTAAATCCAACTACAGTTTATTCTGCTGCTTCTGTGTGTCAATTGGAACTAACTCATTCACATAACTCAATATTCTTCGAAAATACCAGATTGACAACAGTTAAATTTCCTTTGCTGTTTTACAAACCTAATTTTATTTAATGTGCATTTGGTAACATGAAACATAAAATATTGCAAACTCTATCAAACTAGGTAAAGTGCAACAAATAAATTAGAAACCTTGAAATAATTCGAGCATCAAAACGCAGTTTGTTTGAGAGTAAAGTTTCTGTTAATGTTGAACTTGTCTTCACCCTGTTAAGGAAAAATATATTCAATATGCAGAGGTTTATTAAAACACAAGGAGAGTATTGAAAAACAATAAAGCTTCTCCCCCCAGTAACATTTGTCACTGAAGGCCCAAAAGAAGATCAATAGAAATCCACATGCACAATATTTGCATAGCAGGTTTTGCAGATTTTTTTTAAAGCTTTTATCATTTCTATTCCACAAATGATCAGACAGACAATAATTTTATAGTTAAGAGTTAGAGTATTGTATCCAAATTTGATCACCCAACTTTAGGAAGGTTGTCAGAACCATAGAGAGGTTGCAAAGAGATTTACAAAGCAGAGGAACTGGGCCAATTTTCTTGGAAACAGATCCCATCTGTCGGTTCAAGTGGATATAAAAGATCCCGTGGCACTGTTCAAAAAGAGAAGGGAGTTTCTCCTAGAGTCCTGGTCAACAATTCCCCAGATAAAACTGGGGTGGGCATTCATTTGAATAATTGTACCACTTAAGAGATTTTCACTGAGGATCTGGTCATACCCTGAAATTACAAGCAATTTGCTTATACCTCCTTAAACACATACTTGGTTGCATGTAGTTTTCTATTCCTGAAGCGTAGGGGTGCAGATCCAAGCCCAGGAAGTGACGTATGTTCCTGAATCAGATTACTGTAGATTGTATTTTGTCCTGGGTCACTGATAACTGCCCTGTTGAAAAACAGAATTGGGGCACGACTGATAGTTTTGCAACCAACATACATGTTTCAGATAATGAAAGACATATTTTCATTGTAGGGATAACCTACACAATATTACACACTGCAATGTTGATGTGCAAAAATGAGACAACATAATCTTTATCTAAACCTGATTAACATGGTTTCAAAGGTACTCTGATTTTAAAATATATTAAAAGCATTGGCATATAATGGGTTTTCTCCCATTTGCAGTGGCGATTATGTTGGAAAGTGACAGTTATTATGCATCAGCAACACCAGCAAACAGCAATGAAACAAATAACTAAGTAATCTGTTTATTCAAGATAATTCTACAATAACTGGAGATTTCATGGTTACCTGGAAAGCTGATCCAGTAACACTTGTTCCACCACAGCTTGTGTTTTCTTCTCTGCTGCCATACCCTCCTACATACAAAATTGATATGGAACCATTTTTATTGCATATCTTTTTATAGATTTAAACTCTCAAATTACTTTTTTTCTTGAAATCCCCCATTCGTAGGTTCTGCTTTTTAATTGCAATTGTACATCAGTTACAACATTTTCCCAAACAGTCATACAATGTTCTTATCGTACATGGGATACAGTTTGCATGTTACAAATATAGTGAGGAGTCAGCCTGGGCTAGGTGGGTTCTGGATGACTTGGGAAAGTCCATCTGAGATATGCTGTGATCTGGTGAGTTTTTGATTACACTCTGTAATGGTTTCACAAGTTGCACCAGTAGGGTGGTACACCTGACTGTCAGGTGATATCTAAGCAATATGTGGGATGAATCTAGGAATCGAGACAAATACTGTATTATCTCTTTCTCCTGTTTCAGCTTTTCCTTAAGTGTTTCACCCAACCGCAGTGGGATGCACTGTCGGACAGTGGTTAGAAGACCCAGGAGCTTGCTCACATTCAGTTCCAGGAGAATCTCTTGGTGGCAATAATGTGGTTCCATGGCGCACAAAGAATTTTTTTCTTAAAATCAAAACAATTAACAAATGCACAATCCCAAGATCCAAAACACTACGATTTATAAAATTATGCTTTGGATGGAACACAGGAATTATCAACCTCAAAAATAACATCTCAACAGCAACATCTGCTGTTAAAATCTTTAGTGCAAGTTATACAGCAACACAGATGGGAGGCTGAGTGTACGTGACTTACTTTCCTCTTGCTAGGAAACAGAAAACTATGTAAGACTAAATTGGTTGAAAAGAAAATGTGCATGCAGGATTTCTTCAAGAAGTATTAGATAGGTAGTTGAAAAGGAAAAATATGGGGTCTAGCCTCAAATATGAGATATGGGGAAAGAGCGGGGGAGTGGGACTGTTTGGGTAGCTCTTCCAAAGAGCTGGCACAGGCATGATGGGCCGAATGGCATCCTTCTGTGCTGTAATATTCTATGAATCTATGACTAAGTAAATTAAAGTTTTCACATGAAAACATACTTACAGCTTCCAATTTCCTCATGCTTTGTTGCACTGTATATGGTTGGCTTGTGTAACACTGCTGTAAACGAGCTTTCTCATCAAGGACTGTGGGATCCTCAGGGTTCACTTTACCATCCTGAGGTTCCTTTCAAATAAGGTAGAAGTAAAACAAGTGAAAATGATATTCCCAATAAATCTAAACTTAATTTCTTTCCCATAGAACAGTACCCGTACCTTTTAAGTACATTACCTGTTTTTGAGGAACTGACACTGAGGGTTGCTGAAGCTGATCATTTGTTTGGTTCTTCTGTACCATTCGCTGAGAATATTGTTTATAATTCATTTTCATTTCCTCTTCATATTGCTGGTACTTAAGTTTATATCTTTCTGAAGGTTTGGGCAGATCCTCAGGCACAATATATTCTTGTTTTGGAGGAGGCTAGATGCAACAAGTCAAGGTATGTTTTATGAGTATTTGTAGAATTAATAAAATATCAGCAAGACCTAAATGAACATATCCATCAACTCTTCTTGTGATTATGGTTTTCAAATTGATACCCATGGTGTGGGAGATGCATTGCCTGGGGAAGAGTAAATAATAATCTTTGCATTTTATATAGGGTCTTATGACAAAAATCTCAAAAGTTTCAGTTTTTTTATGCGTCTGTTATTGATCCACTGTTACTGTTTCTTTTATTTGCCATCATGTTTGATTTTGATCAATTATATTCTTCAGCAATATTATAACGATTAGTTGAGAAACCCTTAAAATAAAAGCAAGCCATTGAAACGTGCAAATGGTACAGAATTTTCACAGACAATTTCTGCAATAAACAGACCTGCTGACAGTGGTAATGGAGGGCATTTGGAGGTGGGGCAGGTGTTCCCCAGCTAATAGTGGAGGTAGAATCGGGAGATCCAAAACGAGGATATTCTTTAACAACAGGTGTATAAGCCAAATCATTCTGTAAGGGTAAAAAAAATACTGCATTACAGAACAGGACAGTTAGTATAATTCATCTTTCCTGTGCCACTCACCTAGAACAGCTATACTTAATACATCAAAACCCACCCAAATGCTGCGACTTTGGCAATATGTGCTCATAGTGAGAGAACACAACCAGCCCAGAAACCACAAATTTCAGCAGCATGCAAGTTACTGAAAGATTAGTCTGATATCATCACAAAAACATGGGCAAAGAAAGCAAACTGCAGAAAACATGGGCGTTTTCTCTAAGATACAATAAAAATAAAATGTATATTCTTTATATTTCTTAGAATGGAACAAAATTATCATACACTTCAAATTCAGAGAAATTAACAAGAATATGACTTTAAAAATGTGAGAAAAAGGATTTTTTTATTAACTTAGCAGAATTTCTACAGAAATAATCCATCCATTTATTAAAATTGCTTTTTTTGTTTGGTCTTCAAAGGTGGAATAATAGATAAGTAAACATTGCAATAAGGTCACCATTCTCACTTGACTGAAACATAATTTTTGCTGAATGAAGTTTAGGTGAAAAAATGTACTGTTCAGTTCAGAATTAGCCTTGCTAATGTATTACAAAACCAAGGATAGAATTTCAAGAATTATTCTAAAGTGTGATATATGAATCATCACTTACCTCATCCCCTGAATCACTAAGTTTTGTTAGGTCTAACACAGGCACACTAAAATAGAGAAGATATTGCACCGGTTAATGAAAGATATTAAACCAGAAAGCATTTAGAGAGGTTTATCAAGAGTGTGAATGTCACAAATGATTTTAGAAATGAATGAAGTAACAATACACTGCCCGGGTGATCGGACTAATGGAGGGTAGATCCGGTCTGGCAAGCCAGTTAGGTGTAATTACAATGCCGGTACAGGCATTTAGCCCTGGCATGGGCCAAATTAATCGGGTTAAATGGGACTGTTTCTGTTCAGTCTGAGTAATTAATTCTATGCAACTGTTCAGGTTCTTTCTAGGTTATGCCTCAACCCATTTGTGAGAAGGTGGGCCAGTGCCCATTTTCTGAGTCTGCCAGAGCATGTTTATATCTAAGTGACTCAAAGTAAATCACGGCTCATTTGTTCCATCGTATCTACAAAATAAACATATTTCTTCTGCTTGGTGTCTGCCCACGGAATCTGCTGTCAGAAAGTGAGTTTGCTGGCAAAAAATACATCTTACTACATTGGTTTAATCCTACCCACGTGATTTCTTTGTCGTGATGCAGTATATTGTAAAATAGAGATTTTTAAATGATAACAAGAAACGATACAAATTATTAAAATTAGACGAGATACTTACTAGTCGGGTCGAGGACTATGAGAAACTCTTGATTCTGGTCTCCATCCCTATGAACAAATTATATTATTCATAACAATTTTAAAACCAATTAATTACTAATGAAAAGCTTGGAAGTTCAAATATAAATACAATTACACCAATAAAATGTCATCTGTATAGCGCATTTCACGTCGCGAAGACATCCCAAGGCGCTGGTACGTCCATTAAAGCATCATAAATAATAATAATCCTTGTATTTGATATAATGTCTCAAAGCAATTCACAGGGTTTTATTGTGAAGTGTAGTGGCTGGCAGATAGTTTGCGCACAACAATATTCACCCACCAGTCATAAAGTCAATGTTCAAACCTAATGAATGGGTAAATAATTGACTGAATTTTATTTGCTGTCTTCTCACTAAGCATCTAAATAAAAAAAGTAGAAAACACATAAAACTATTCCAGTTTAACTTTAAAAGTAGGGATTTAAATACCTCACCAGTTTCACTGCAGTTATTTCCTTTCTATATAATAATTGCATTTAGCTAAATGAAAGTGTTGCACTAAAAACATAAATTACAGAACGTGGTGGTTTAGATAAGTCACAGCTATTACCAAGCAACATAAATATCAATTAAACTACTACATTTCAAAGAAGTTTTCCCGGTTACCAGATACATTCCGTTAATGTAATTAAGGTTAAAACAGGTGTCCATTTTGCTTTCCATGTGAGAAAACTCACTGAGCTGTCTGTTTAATTTAGTCCGTTGTACCATTACAGCAATTCTGAGAATTAGCAATAAACTCACAACTAAGTTCAATGGGAAAACAATTTGAACTTCAAGTGAGCAAGCAGGAACTGAAGATGACAAAAACATTTTTTTCAAGTTCTAGAAAACCTGGCAACTGTCTCCTTTTGGTTGCCTATGGAAGAATGTGTGCTCAGGTGTGATATGCAGTAATTCTCGTTGGTAAAGATTATCTGAGTAATTATTTCTATGTAACTGGATAGTAAATCAGCTGTTTTAAAATGATAATGCGCATTCAACCCAGGAGCACATTACTCAGGCTGATGACAATTTCAAATCCATCAAGAATGTGTGCAGCTACAGTAAAACAACCTCAACAGCTTGATGGATGTTGAGCTCCTAAGGTCAAGGACAATTAAAGCATTATGATGCCTCCATAGATTGATGTATCTATGGTTTTGTATTTTACATTGATTACATTAAAATATTCTCCAAGTAATTATAAGGGTCAAATTGCCAAACTGACTCACACAAACGGAACAGTGTTCCTGTGATGCAACAAGAGTTTCTGTACTATAAAAATGCCACAAAAATGTTTATTTCAAAATGACAGTAACATTTCACTCTGGAAACCTGCCGTGCATTGTTTCACTGTAATAATAATAATAATCCTTGCATTTGATATAGCGCTTTTCACGTTTTCTAGAAATCTCAAAGCGCTGTAAAGTGAATTGACCGTATATTTGTGGGCGAAATGCGGCAGCCAATTGCGCACAGCAGCGTCCCACAAACAGTCGTGGATTGAAAATGACCAATGGAAAAAAAAAATGGAATTTATTATTGTTGTGTTTTTTGTAGGGATTATTATTAGGCGCGTGGAGTAAGGAAACTTTCAGAGCACCAATGATAATAATAATCCTTGCATTTGATGTAGCGCTTTTCACGTCGGGAGAACGTCCCAAAGCGCTTCACAGAACACACTGTAAAGTGAATCGACTGTATATTTGTGGGCGAACGCGGCAGCCAATTGCGCACAGCAATGTCTCACAAACAGTCGTGGATTGAAAATGACCAATTTATTATTGTTTTGTTTTTTGGAGGAATTATTATTAGTCGTGTGGAGTAAGGAAACTTGCCCAAGGTTTCGCCCTCTGCCTGGAATTGAACTCAGGTCTCTCGCTTGCAAAGCGAGTGCTCTAACCGCTGAGCTACCGGACTCCACATGATTTGCTTACGTGTCAACGACGGTGCTTCAGAAGCTCTGACAACCCAGTCCTTCAGATTTTGCCAACTTTATTTGCTCTTAACGAAGCACACGGTAGACAATTCCTCGCGAGCGACCGTGACGCTTCGCGGCTCTCCGCCGAAAGAGCTAACGTCTTGGTCGAACGATAGCGCCGGGCTATTTACAGCGCGTCGTCGCGTCGTCCTCCAGAGACGTCTCAAAGGCGCTTCACGGAATATAACAATAATATAATAATAATAATCCTTGCGTGTGGCTTGCCCCCCCCTCACCAAAAGCGAGTTTGACTGTAAATGTCGCGACTGCGTTCGTTGTGAGCAGTTTCCTTCTGAACCGAGGGATTTTATTCGATGTGTGTGTGTGTGTGTGTGTGTCTTTCTTTTTTAAAAAAAAACCACGGTTGCCTTTTGTGACCCTTTGCGGTCGTACGTACAGTTGGATCACCAGAGGGGAACCCTCCGGTGACTCCATTTTGTTTGTGAGTGAGTGAGTGAGTGTGTGGGAGACCCTGAGCACCTGGTGTCACCCCACCCCGCAGAGCCCACGTACCTGGGCAGGTGTCCTGTCCAGCAGTTTCTGCCGACGTTGACCGGTTGGCGCGGCTCCAATGCCCTTCACTTCCAAATCCATTCGCGAGCACCGGCGGGGCCATTAACGTGAGGCTTTATCCTTCCGTAGGCCTCACGCACCGCGTTGCTCTGGCAACCGGCCGCCGCCGCCGCCGCCGCGCACGCGCAGTATCGTGCAGCTGACCCACCACCTGTAGACACACCACCCACAGCTGTCCTGTCTGGTCCTGTCCTGTCTGTCCAGTGTCCACACCACGTCCACAGTGAAACTCAGCCCCCGGTCTGGGCTTTTATCTCTCTTGCAATCCCCCCCCCCCACCCCCCGAGTCGTACACGCACCCGAGCCCCATTTCTTCTTTGCGCGAGTCGTACTTTGGAAATCGTAAATAACAACAACAGCAATCCTTGCAATAATAATAATAGTAATCCTCATCACATCTTCGAGACGTCTCAAAAGCGCTTCACAGAATATGTTTTTCATTGCATAGTACTTCCAATAAAATGCTTTCAGCTTTTGAGTTAATTTTGCGGCATTGCTTTATGTGGCTAACAACAATCTCATTATTACCTTACCTTTGTGATAAGACGACGAGGAGAGGGCTCAATTGCCTCAGCTGTATGTAAGTGCATGGGTTGCTTAAACATCTACAGTCAACATTTTATACCATTAAATACTGGAAGAATCCACTCAGCAGGGTTCAGAAATGTCTTAATCGAAAAGCCTTGAATGATACCCATGGATTACACAAGTCTTGTTTGCATTGCAAACTGTCGTTTTCAAGACATGAAACATCTGACAGATGGAAAATGAAATGCATGTGTATTCGAAATTAAATTCAGATGTCTCAAAATGACACAGCTACATGTTTGTTGTTCTCAAAGGCAGTTTTTAATGTAGAAAGACCAACCTCATTAATACTGTACAATGAATAAATAGGGATACATTTCTATATGAATTTACACTGTAATTCTATCATTTCATTCAGATGTAAGTTACAATTATAATTGTGGCCGACCTGAGTGTATTTGAGGCAATTATGTAATGGTTTCTATTAATCCATCAATCACATGCAATAGGGACATTTCTTCAAAATGACTCACACCAAGCACAATAGGCAGACAAGTACATAAAGTATGAATATTAGGAGAGCATTCATTAGGGTCTTAAAACTCATTTTCCATACTCATTCATTTTGTTGCGTTTTCTCAATCTCATTGGTCCAAAGATTTCTGGCATATCCCCAACACAGGTTACGGCTTCTGAATTTATCTCACTGACATGTGCTGAGTTATTGTGACAAGTTTCAGTATTGCTGTGAAATGTTGGAGGAGTCACTTCTATAGTCAGTGTCTCATCCTCTTGTAGCTCTTCCTCACTCTCTGCAATGGCCTGATCTTTCATCCATTGCATTTTATCCCCTCTCGTTCCTGTACATTCTCAAACAAATGAATCCGTCCTTCCCGGGTGGAGGTAGAATCTTAAATGTAAAGTACAGACAAAATCCTTAATATAAATATCCATGAAACGAAAAACTAAAAAACTTAATTTGGTGAAAACATTTTGGATTGATTACAGGCTCGAAACTCAGACTTGGCATTTTGACACAGATCGAGAATTAAGGATCGAAATGCGATTCGTACATATCTACATAGCTGAGGCAAGAGCGACCAAATAGAGTATTCATCAAAAACTCTATTCTAGGTGAAAGGTACATTGCCTTTCAATGTTGTGAACTTTAACACATTTGTTCCTGTTTCACCAACAGGATATACAGACTTCACATATTTAGACTATAAGCAGTCTGTGGCACTTACGATAAATACCAGCATACGATACTGTACTATGGTTACAGCAGCATGTGTACAGGGTTCTCTTTTGAGGCTGTGAATAGACACATTACAGAGTCTTACTCTGTATCTACCTATGGTCCAAAGGTTTCTGGCATTTCCCCAACATAGTTCTCAACCTGAGTTTATCTCATTCACATTTGTTGAGATATTATGACAAGTTTCAGTATTACATGGAATTTATCCGTCTCACCCCCTTTTGCCTCCTTCAAGTCCCGTCTGAAGACCTTTCTTGTCCATCGTGTCTTCGGCCACTTTCCCACCCCATCTGCCTTCCTCCCCTTCTGATTCAACTCGGATCCAAAACCCGATTGTCCAGGGCCCTGGAACATCTTTCTGACGTGAAGGGCGCTATACAAGTGTAATTTGTTTGTTTGTAGCAGTCACTTCACCAGACATTGCCTCATCCTCTTGTAGCTCTAACTCACTCTGCAATGTAGTGAGCTTTAACACATGTGTTCCGTTCACAAACAGGATATGCTACAATAGCATGATCTGAATGTATTTCATGTGGAGTTCCCCAAATTATTAAATGTTCTATTTTCTAGCACTAATATCTGACTACCGAGAACAAATCTCACCTCCTTACAAAAAAAAACCAACAGTCTGTTAAGATGAAATTGAAAAAGGAAAGGCAATGTTTTATTTATGAATAGGCTGATTTCAATATAAAATAGATTACAAGAATCCACAAGAAGCTTTTTTTTGCTGCAATTCTGGAAGTCTTTTTCTTCCTTAAAAGATATTGCCAAAATTTACTTAAGGAAGTCTTTTTCTTCCTTAAAAGATATTGCCAAAATTTACTTAAACATAAGTAAACATTTTCAAAGTGTCCCTTCGTTTGCATGGAGAAATATGCTCACGCATTACAAACAATTAAAGTCAAACCATAACCTGTTTTGGTAATGGTGCATTGTGTCTGACATAAATATTTATAAAATGGCACTTGACCATAATCATACCTCGAGTTGGAGATGTGCTTTAATATAATTCAATGTTTTTCCAACTGAATACTTCATTCCACTCATAATAATCATTTTACCTTCAAATGTAGGTGTCTCTCTCTCTTTCATCAGGTGTCTGATTTGCTGAAGTTGTGTCATAATCTCACTTGTCTGCTCAGTGGCTACAGCATCAACACTATAGTGAAAACAAAGAAAAAAATCACAGAGGGGGTTGGAAAAAGTCAAATGCAATGCGACAATCATTTGATTCCTATTTTTATATGCCCATGCTAGCTAGTGCTCAATCCAAGATCTATTAAGAATTGAACAACTACAGTGAAACTCGCTAACTCATCACCCCAATAGAAATAGCTCAAATTACTACTTATCCAAAGAATAGTATCTCAAAAGTACAAAGTACTCGAATAGTCAGGATATTGAGTAAGTGACTAGTTATGTGGGGTTGACTATTTATCCTAGGGGCTAAATATCAGAGTTTTCCTGTATTTCAGGTATTACATTGTTTTTAAACAGGTACAAATATCAAATGCAAGGATTATTATTATTATTACAAATAAAGACCTTTCATTTCGATGTTTAATTTTGAACAAGCTGGACTCCAAATAGTATTTTGATTTTTTTTGTATGGAGCATTTTTTTAAATTAAAGCAATTTTATAACAGTGTTGCATTTTGTGAAAAAAATGCAATTTAATAAGTATTTTAGCAAAGTTAAACAAAAGAAAGCATGGACAGTGGATCATCATAGATAGATTGTGTAACGTAATAATAATAATAATCCTTGCATTTGATATAGCGCTTTTCACATCTTCTAGACTTACGATTGGCTCAGCATTTACAAAGGGTTGTCTCATCTCGTATTATTTAAAACACTCTTCCTAGCAGGTCAGTCAAGACTGCCATTCAATGAATTATGTAGATATTAAGAAGTGGACAAAACCATTCTTTCAACTAAGAATTCCTGCGGAAGGTAGGAAGAATGAGGGGAACAAACCCTCGCATATTTGCTAAATAAAATGTCACATCATAAACAAATACTTCAGTAGACTACAATATCACAGCATAAATTCCTTACCAACTGGCCAATGGATCCAATTCTTTCACCAATGAATCTAGCATCTTCTCAGTCTGGGCCAAACGGAGCTCTAGTTCAGAAAGCTGATACTCTAGGTCAAAACAAAGCCCAATCTATTAATAATAATAATCCTTGCATTTGGTATAGCGCTTTTCATGTCGGGAGGTCGTCCCAAAGCGCTTCACAGAACACACTGTAAAGTGAATTTGACTGTATATTTGTGGGTGAACGCGGCAGCCAATTGCGCACAGCAATGTCCCACAAATAGTCATAGATTGAAAATGACCAATTTATTATTGTTTTGGTTTTGGAGGGATTATTATTAGGCTCTGTGTGGAGTAAGGAAACTTGCCCAGGGTTTCAACCTCTGCCTGGAATTGAACTCAGGTCTCTCGTTTGCAAAGCGAGTGCTCTAACCACTGAGCTACAGGACTCCACTAATTAATTAAGCATTGTACATTCCATTTGAAATCCTGTGTGTACTTTGAAAGTAGCGCCATGTGAAAATAAAACAAAAAATCTTTTTTTAAAAAAACGAAATACCTGTATCAATCTTCTTTTTATCAATTTTATTTTTCTTTTGGGATAGTTTTTCATTTTCTTTGGATTTTACCTGAAAATACAGAATATACCTTATCAATAATAATCTGAGAAGTTTAGAAAGCTCCATCAAAACTACAGACTAACCCGGATGTTATTTCTCCTCTCTATGGAAGTCACACAATTATTCCAGTAAAGCTAAATTGTGGGCTAATGCTCTATGTAAAATATAGATTGTTTGGTTTAAGTGCAATAGTTTAATAACTGAATTCTCCAGAGGTAAGTCTCATTGAAAATATTTTTCTAGGAACATCTTCCTACTTTTGTAACTTCACTGGTACATGATTTTTGATTCTAATAGAATAATAATAGAAATATTGCATTTGATATAGCGCTTTATCACGTCTTTGAGACATCTCAAAGTGCTTCACAGAATATACTGTAATGTGAATTGACTGTACATCACAGAAACAGGCCACTCAACCCAACTAATCGATCCGTATTTATACTCCACACAAGCCTGCCTTCACCACTCTTCCCTCAAGTATGCATCACGTTTCACTGTTGAATGATGGACCAATTAAGTTTGGTTACATTGAAAAATAAATAGCCCCAAAACATTTAAAAACTGTAAATATGTTAATATAGCATAACACGTTTAGGTATTTGCCATGATCCCAACTACGTTTATGTGATTGTTAATACTTTGTTAAAATTTTTTAACATTTCAATTATAATATAATATTGTGCCACGATAAGTACAACAACAACAACAACAAGATTCCATTTATAAAGCGCCTTTCACGTCAGGAGGACGTCCCAAGGCGCTGTACAGTTGGGTCAGGACCCGAGCAGGGGGGGAAATGGTCAGGGTGAGGGGAGGGAAGGGAGGGAGCGAGGAGGGGGGAAATGGTCAGGGTGAGGGGAGGGAAGGGAGGGAGCGAGGAGGGGGAAGAGAGTCGAGAGGGGAGCTGAAGGCTCGGTCAAAGAGAAAGGTTTTGAGACCGGCCTTGAAGGAGGAAGCGGCGAAGGCACTGGGGGATAGAGTTCCAGAGCCTCGGGGCTGAGAGGCTGAAGGCCCGACCACCGATGGTAGGGCGATTGGGGCGGGGGACGTGGAGCAGACTGGAGCCAGAGGAACGGAGGGTACGGGCAGGTAGGTAGGGGGATAGTAGGTCAGAGAGGTAGGAGGGAGCGAGGCCGTGAATGGCCTTATAGGTGAGGATGAGGATCTTGAAATCAATCCTCTGGGGGATGGGGAGCCAGTGGAGGCGAGCGAGGGTGGGTGTGATGTGGTCCCGAAGCCTGGTGCGGGACAGTACACGAGCTGCAGAGTTCTGAATGACCTGCAGCTTGTGGAGGGAGGTGGCGGGAAGGCCGGCGAGGAGAGAGTTCCCATAGTCCAGCCTTGAGGTGACAAAGGCGTGGACCAGGGTTTCAGCAGCGTGAGGGGTGAGGTAGTGCCGTAGTCTGGCGATGTTCCGGAGGTGATGGAAGGCGGTGCCAGTTGTGGTGCGGATGTGAGGGAGAAAGGACAGCTCAGGGTCGAACAAAACGCCGAGGTTCCTGACTGGCTTTGAGAGGTGGAGAGTGCAGCCTTGGATGCTGATGGTGTCGGCGCCTGAGGTGCGGAGGCGCTGACGTGAGCCAATCAGGAGGGCCTCGGTTTTTCGCACGTTGAGCTGAAGAAAGTTGTCTCTCGTCCAAGATTCGATGTCAGACAGGCAGCTGTCAGGACATCGGTGGTCGTGGAGTTGAGAGTAGAGGAGGAAAGGTAGAGTTGGGTGTCATCCGCAAGTAAACTGCATGCTAAGTAATATTGCTTACCTGTACAAGTTTGTAAATGACATAAACACCTATTCCTATTGCATATAGTGGCATCATCTGAAAAACATATCCTTTGTTTCCTCCTCTAATCTTGTTTCTGTTCATCTCCTTTTCAATTGCACTTCTCATCTGCTGCATCCCATGATGAGGTGATGTTAAGGGGTTGTTCTGAAAATGTGTGCTCAATGGCTGGCCTCTTCCAGAACCTAAAAAATAAATTGTTTCAATGTGAAAAGGAACTGACCTAAGGTGCAACCAGAACTAGCAATCACTGAACACAAGTCTGTGTAAGCTAATGCAGTAAAGTCCTGATAACGCATCACTCCAAGGGAAAAGGACTCAGTACTGAATTATTCAGAGTGGCAGGTTAAGCATATGTATAAATACATAAATAAAAGCAGAGGAAATAATCATAGTCCCAGTGAAATTGACTTGATGCACAAGAAGTAGTCATGTAATTCATATATATTTTACGACAATGCAAATGGCCATCATTGACCCCCCCTCCCAGTGGTAAATGGTGTGCAATAAGACATTTTGGAAATTGTTAAAATGTAAAATCAATCAGGAATTGACCTATTATCAATGGTTAAAAGCTTTTTGAAAGTTACAACCAATGGTTACTTTTTTTTCACAAGCTTGTTTAACTTTTCACTCACCACCAAGACTGTTACTTGAGCTTTAGCCAGAGAAAATGAAGCCTAAAATAAAACAAAATGCAAGTTTGGTACAGAAAAGGAGAAGTAAGGAAAAGCAATTACAGACAATAGGTGTAGCAAGAAATCAGAGAAAGAAACAAAGAGTTGGAATTTACAGTACAGTACTTTGAATTATGTCGGTCCTCCACATTATTCTCAATTATTTAATTCCTATTTAAATGTAATGCAAAAATGGGCAATTAGTTTTGGAAATGTTTAAAGGCAAATTTTTTATGTCTAGGTTTGTGTATTAATATTTTAAAATATCACATGAAGTGACATAGCTCCATAAATGCTTGAATTAGCTCCAACTTCCTCAACAAACTGAAGCTGCAGTAAAACTTTACAAGAGAGATTTGCAACACAATTAGTACTTGCACATGTCATATTGAGTTTGTAACTTTTGCAAAGTTTATTTACATGAAAAGGAACTGTTTAAGTCAATTTCACAAGGGTCAGGATAACAATAGGTTAAGGAGACAGGTTGGAAAATACTGTACTTATACAGAAATCCATACATTCAATTACTACTGATTTTCCTCATTACTTCAGTAAATCTAGATTAAAAGTTTTTAAGTTAGAAAAAAAGTTGACAACATTTTGTTTACGCCCGATATAAAATATTGATTTGAGACAGCAGAATACACTGAAATGTAGGATGTGCAATGCACCAAAGGTGTACTGGAAAGGCTGGAAATGTATCATTCTGTATATAGTCGAATATAATAATGTTTTGAGACAAGGAAATTGGAACTAATAATTATCTGATGGAAATCGGACCCACAGCTTTGCGCACCCTGGGCAGCTCAAATGGTTACCAGACAATTTTGGGGGTCATTCGATGGGATATGCCGCCGCGAATGCTCGAGGGGGTTCCCCCAAACCAAACTGAAGTGCGCACCACATGTGTATGGGTTTCCATTTGTCTGGTGATGGGAGTGATCATTCTCTGGAGAAGAGCGCACCCTGGAAAACCTGATCCTGGAGAATTTGTAAGCGCATTTTGCCAATACCCAGGGGCGACATCGAGCCCAGACTGCGTATTGGGGAGAAGTATTTGTAGCTCAGTGGTTAGAGCACTCGCTTTGCAAGTGAGAGACCTGAGTTCAATTCCAGGCAGAGGGCGAAACTTTGAGCAAGTTTCCTTACTCCACACAGAGCCTAATAATAATCCCTCCAAAACCAAAAACAATAATAAATTGGTCATTTTCAATCTACGACTGTTTGTGGGACATTGTTGTGCGCAATTGGCTGCCGCGTTCGCCCACAAATATACAGTCGATTCACTTGACAGTGTGTTCTGTGAAGCGCTTTGGGACGTCCTCCTGACGTGAAAAGCGCTATATCAAATGCGAGGATTATTATTATTATTATTATTATTATTATTAAGTGGGGTGGGGGTGGGGGTGATGTAACCGCTGGCCTCACCCGCTAAACCCCAGTGTACTCATGAACAGCACTGGTCAGACTCCGGCTGACGAGACGTTACCCCACTCGAAGGGGGGGGCGGCCGCGACCCTCTCGCGGGCGAGAGCGCATCGCGGCGTTGTGTCCCGCGAAGCGCTTCGAGGCGTCGCGACGACGACAACGACGACGACAGCAACTACTTGTATTTATGGAGGGGCCCCTTCACGCCAACTTTACGGCCTTTCCTGTGAAGCGCTTTGGGGGACGTCTCCACGACGTGAGAAGGCGCTTAACACCTCACACGAGGATTATTATTATTATTATTGTTGTTATTATTATTAGTTCAGGGCCGAGCGGCCTAGTGTGGACAGGAGAGCCTCGGCCTCCGCGGGGGTGAAGGGCGGAGGCGGCTCTCTGTCCCCGGGGCTGTACCTGGCGGCCTCGGCCCGGGTCCCGCCGTCCTCGGCCTCGTCCCTGTCCCTCCTCCGCGCGGCCCCACAGCCATCCTGGGGATCAGCACCAACACCCCCACAAACACACAGGCCGCCAGCACCGTCTGCCCCAACAGCGCCATCGCCACCCTCACCCCCAACCGCTCCCGCGACAGCGACACCCCGCGGCCGCTCCAGCCTCAGCTCTGCCCACACACTCCCTCTGTCTCTCCCCCTCTCTCCCCCCCACACTCTCTCCCTCTCTCCCCCCCACACACTCCCTCTGTCTCTCCCTCTCTCCCCCACACACTCTCTCCCTCTCTCCCCCCCCCACACACTCCCTCTGTCTCTCCCTCTCTCCCCCCCACACACTCCCTCTGTCTCTCCCTCTCTCCCCCCCACACTCTCTCTGTCTCTCCCTCTCTCCCTCACACACTCTCTCTATCTCTCCCTCTCTCCCCCACACACTCTCTCCCTCTCTCCCCCCCACACTCTCTCTATCTCTCCCTCTCTCTCCCCCACACACTCTCTCTGTTCCCACGTATTCTCTCTCCCTCTCTCCCCCCCACACACTCCCTCTCTCCCCCTCACACTCTCTCTGTCTCTCCCTCTCACACTCTCTCTGTCTCTCCCTCTCTCCCCCCCACACACTCCCTCTGTCTCTCCCTCTCTCCCCCTCACACTCTCTCTGTCTCTCCCTCTCACACTCTCTCTGTCTCTCCCTCTCCCCCTCTCTCTGTCTCTCCCTCTCACCCTCTCTCTGTCTCTCCCCCTCTCCCCACCTCACTCTTTCTATCTCTCTCTCCCTCACACTCTCTCTATCTCTCCCTCTCTCCCCCCCCTCACACTCTCTCTCTCCCTCCCTGCTCTCCTCTCCTTTCCTCCTTCCCTCTCCCTCCTACCTCACCTTCACTCTCTTCCCTTCACCCTCTCTATTTCTGTCCCCTCCCTCTTTCTCTCCCTCTCTCAGAAAGCTTCGAGTTCGCCTCGAGCTCAATACATGTTTCCTCCTGTCCTCCCCTCAAGAATGAATGAATCTTTTTTGTGGGGTTGGGGGGGGGGTTGTGTTTTCCAGCAGTATTTTACGCACACAATGTGCCTCATTATCTGGCACTTCCAAGAGCAGAATTCCAAAGGATTGGGCAAAACAAAGTCCACACGTTCAGACCCTGAAAACAGCCTCAATAAGGGGTCATCTTAACCCACCAAAAAAGGAGTGGTTCAGGGTTGGGAAACATTCCCGCAGAAATGAGAGTCACTACTATGGAATGACTTGCATGCAGCAAAGCAGTCCGCACTGTTATGTTAACATAATAATACAATAATAATAATAATCCTCGCATTTGGCACAGCGTTTTCACGTCTTCGAGACGTCTCCAAAGTGATTCACAGAACGGACTGTAAAGTAAGTTGACTGTATATTTGTGGGCGAAACGTGTTGGATGAATGCAACGAACAAACAGCCTGTTTGAAAATCATTTCTGGTAGAGAGCTGGCAAACACACAGCGAAGCATCACTCACTCACTCACTCACTCACTCACAGCGCAATGATTTGCAGATGTCAACTGATATTTCCTTGACTGATTTTTTTTTTAGAAAAAGGGTTGGTTCCTGTAATCAAACTTCACAAGTTCCAAATGTGAACACCTCATAATTTCCTGTTGCAGAAAATGACTATGGGTGCCAGAGGGTCGAAACGACTGCTTTGCAACTTTCTACTTCAAATATTTTTTCACCTTCAATGTATTGGGTCAGCAGTGGACATTTATGATAAAGCTTTTATTAAGGAGTGCCTTGATGTTCATAATTTCTACCGTTCAAGAGTAAACCCTTCAGCCAGCAACATGCTGTACATGGTAAGGTCATTATTGCTTAGTATTGATTGCATTTTTAATGCTGAGAATTTTTAAAAATAAACAAACATAAATTTATGATGTTTTAGTATTTTATTAGAAATCCATAAGCTTGTTTGAAACATAGAGGTGTAATGTCATTAGTATTATTGCTATCTACTGCAGAAAGCAGTTAACATTTCCTGTGTTTTTCAACTGTGCTTTGTAGTTATTGCTGACACCGAATATGATTCTAACACCTTAGATAGCGGTTGTATTAATTTGGCTAATGGGCAAAGTTGTCCAACTATTCTTCCAAACATGCAACACGGGTTATTTCTGTTTCATTGTAGAACATTTGTGGATGTTTGCTTACAATGAAGAAACTCAAATGTAACATGAAAAAATGTTTTGCCTCCATTGTGCGGCGTGAGTAGCAATAAAAAGATTAGGGAAGTTGAAAATGTATGTTTCTGTTAGAGTGAACGTACAACAATCTCTTTAATAACAATAACATATTAAAATGTGATTTTTATATAATTTTAAAGGCTCTTTTGCAATCAATCCCAAAACAGAAAAAATTATACTGGAGGAAATTCCTAAGATTCCATTTGGATAATATGATACTCTTTAGCACTCCTGTTGCAGACTCAGTCGTGCTTTAAAGCAGACTGAGGTGAAATTCGGAAAACTCCATTGCAAGAAAAAATAATTCCTGCAGTCAAAGAATTACATAGAATTTCAGTAAATTTAACAGCACAGAAACAGGCCACTCAGCCCAAATAGTCCGTGTTGGCGTTCATACAGTACTGCAGGAGTTTCTGTCCTTTCTAGTTAACTGACCCCCAACCCTTTTCACTTCTGCCTTATGTAATAATAATAATAATCCTTGCATTTGATATACCACCTTATCATGTCATTGAGGCATCTCAAACACTTCACAGAATATACTGTAAAGTGAATTCACCGTATATTTTTGTGGGTGAAATGTGGCAGCCAATTGCACACAGCAGGGTCCCACAAACAGCCGTGGATTGAGTGACCAAATTATAATTTTTTTTTGAAGATTATTGTCCCTGGAAAACAATCGACTAACAACTGGGTTCCTAGTTACTACGCGTCAAGGTTCCTCTTAAATAAACTGATGCTCTGTGTGAAGAATTTACTCCTCCATTCTTGATCTGTTACTGGTTATCTTATAATGATGATGAAAGCTTAGTGTAAGACGGGCTGCTGCCTCATACACAAGACCCCTATTTTCAATGGATTCATAAGCTTAGATGTGTATTGCAAGTAGTAATAAGTTCTTGATCCTAAATCCTTGATTTGCATCATCCATGTTGCTACAATGTGCGTGTGCTGAAACCATAAAGCTGGTCAATAACTCGGACTTATATACAATAGGATGTTTCACGGAGATGAATGTCTTGAAACACTTAACAAAATATTTTTTCCCCCTTTCTTCCGTCCTAGAGTTGGGACAGGATTCTTTCAGAAGTGGCCCATGAATGGAGCAAGAAGTGCATTTTTGATCACAACACTGACCTGAAAGTGCCCCAAAAGCTCCATCCGGTATTCAAGACTTTAGGAGAAAACATTTATGTCACAACAGGCTCGAATTTAAATGTCACCAGTGCCACTAAAAGTTGGTATAATGAAGTGGCAGATTATAATTATGGTTCAAACCAATGCAGCAGAATTTGTGGCCATTATACCCAGGTAATTTATTTTTTGCTTTTAATTTTTGCAGTGAACAATGTTCAAACATTTATTTATCCAGGAATTTGTTCTCCTGAATCTGATCCTGTTTTTTTCTTTCCAATTTAAAGCTTGTCTGGGCAACAAGTTATAAAGTTGGCTGTGCTGTTCACACCTGCCCTTCTGGAATTTTTCATTTCAATTCCAGACTTTCAACCATTTTCGTTTGTGATTATGGGCCACCGTAAGTTTCTCTTAGTATTTAGAAAAATGTTCCTGTTATTTTCATTTTAATCGACTTACAATGTTGTTGATATCTACGCGCTGTTTTTTTTACTTGCAGTGGAAATTATCCACAACAACCTTATTTAACCGGAAAGGAATGCAGTAAATGCTACATGGATCGATGTGAGAACAAATTATGCCGTAAGTTTAACAATCACAAAATCTTTCTTATTGTACATTGTTTTGATGTTGTTTAGTCATAGTTGTGACTTAAAAGTGAACTTGTTATTTATGTGTTCAAAAAAGAACCTTAATTTTGACTACCACTAGATATACTTTGACATTTTGTTCTTTCTTTTACTAGGAAATAAGACACGTGAGATGAGTGAGTATGTTTTTATCATTAAAACTGAAATTAAATATTTTGAAAGTTAATGGTTAGTATTTTAACCATAAACTTTTTTTTTACAGCTGATTCGGATTCCTTGTGCAACGAGTTTTGTATTACAGTTTTACTACTAAGGCCACTATCCCTTGTTGCTATTTTCGTTGGGGTGTATATTCTACAACAAAGCTATCCAAACATGTTTGCTTATTTATAATTCCTAATCTTTGTTTAATTGTAATCAACTGTTCTGCAGATTAACATTGAAACAAATATTTTTATAGAAATCTTTATTAAATTTGGAGAATAGTGTGACACTTATGAAATGTCTTCTTTTTAGTGATAAGAAACAAGTAAAAAAAAACAGACCTAAACAGATAACATAGAAATCTAAAACCATTTTTCGTTACTGAATTTTGAAACAATGAGACCAACATTCATGTCTTCAATAATGTTTGCAAAATTGTAGAAATTGGGAAAGCAATACCTGGGGGGAAAAAAAACAAATGCTCTTAAACCTCAGTTAACAAAACTGCAGTAAAAATTGACTGGTGGAAAAAGGGCCAATTTGACTTTTTAAGTCCTTGTTAAAAGAAAATCACAAAGCACTCCTCGGTTGAGAGTTTGTTTACTGTATTCCAATCTAAGAAGCCGATGAACACTGAAGGTGATAGGCAAAGGCTTTGAGTGGAGTGAATAGTATTTATTTTTGGATTGAAAGCTTGTCTGTAGTGGCTTTGGTTATGCATTTCAAATGAAGGAGGAGCAAGAGAGTTCCAGGAATACAGTGTGCACTGGAGGCTCCAAAGCCAGAACTATCCCAGGCGAGAAGTCTGCTACAATATAAGGATAAGGATCATTTGACCACAAAGACTTGCAGGAACAATTCACCTTGAGGACTTTTGTATTAGTGGCTGTGAGAATCATCATCCATTTAATTCCACTGTGTCCAACTGGTGATTTATTTTTGTCCAAATTAAAGAAAAGCAGACTGCAAAGATGTATTAAAATGGATTTAATTTTGTTTGAACTGTGCCATGGTGGTGTACTTATTAATTAACTTTCGCCCACAAATATACAGTCAATTCACTTCACTTTACAGTCTATTCTTTGAAGTGCTTTGAGACGTCTATAAGACATGAAAAAGCACGATATCAAATGCAAGGATTATTATTATTATTATTTCTGCCTTCAGGGATTATGGCTTATCTCTATGGGGGGGGAGGGCAGGGCAGGCAAAATGAGGAACTGCTTGAAAGCATTGCAACATAACCTGTATTATGTATGTATGCAATTTAGTGGTGAGAGCACTTGCGAGCGAAAGGACCTGAGTTTGATTCCCGGCAGGGCAAAATGTTGGGCAAGTTTCCTTTCTCCACACGCCTCTGTTTACTTAGCAGTAAGTAGGAACCCGGTTGTTAATCGATTGGTGGATCGCTTTTCCGGGGGGTAATAATCCCTTCTTAAAAAAAATTTGGTCACTCCATCCACGACCGTTTGTGGGAACACTGCTGCGCGCAATTGGCTGCCGCGTTTCGCCCCCAGAATATACAGCCAGTTCACTTGACAGTGTATTCTGCGAAGCGCTTTGAGACGTGCCGAAGACGTGATAAGGCGCGACATCAAACGCAGCGACTGTTAAAGCACCTTTCCGTGCGAGGCAGGTAAGTGTATGTTTACATGTGTATCTATTTAAGAGCCGACCACTGAACTTAAACAGCCTTCCCTTTACTTTTCTTTCGCAAGACGTGCCAGACGTCCTCAATCGAAATGCTGATTGCCCTGTGCCACGACATGCCCCCGCCCCCCGGGCTGGGCTTGCTTTCTTCTGCTGTGCCGTTCCAATTGCTCGAGCTGACCGCCATGGGACAGCTTCTGCCGTCACCCAACGTCGCCGGCGTTTCCCCGGTGCTGAAGTCTTTTCACGTTCGCCCACGTTGCCCACTATTCTGGCCGGTAATACGGCGAACGACAGGCAGTCACCCCACGGCAAGGAGGCGAGTTAAAAACCAAAACGCACTTTCGCCCACAAAAAAAACACGTGCGGTCAATTCACTCCGCGCTCCGCCCCCCCACCCGCGGAGCTCTTCGATGAGACGTCTGCGAAGACGTGATACAGGCGCTGCATCGGACGCGAGGATTAGACGACGACTCCGACGACTCCGACGCTGCAGTGTTACGCGACGTCTTCATACGCAGTTACGATCATTATGACGGTGCGACCCCGGTTCCTCGCGCTTGACGGGCGTTCTTCGCAGACGTCTCGGAGCGCTGGGCAGGGCTTAGGGCAAGGTGTAGTGACTGTGTGGCGTGTTTGGTGCCGTACCACCGCGGCCCCGCACGCGGTCGTGGATCGAAGCCACGCAATTTATATCTTTGTCGGGGAGGGGGCGGGAATCAGTGAGTATTTAACCCCCTGTGAGCCCTGAGCTACAGGAGGACACTGTGCTATCATTGTCACTGTGTGTTACTGTGTTGGTGACCCACGCAGTCAGCCTCCACTGGGTGGTCCCCAGGCCGGGCGCCTCCTGCAGGTGGCCACCGGTACTGCACCGCGGGCAACTCTCATCGTGTTTAGAAGGTGGTGAGGGGGGAGAGAGAGGCAGAGGGAGGAGTGACGGTAGGGGAGCGACGAGGGGAGGAGTGACGGAGGGGGAGTGACGGGGGGGGAGTGACAAGGGGAGTGCCAAGGGGAGTGACGGAAGGGGAGTGACGGAGGGGGAGTGACTGGGGGGAGTGACGGAGGGGGAGTGACAGAGGGGGAGTGACTGAGCGGAGGGAGTGACGGAGGGGGAGTGACGGAGGGGAGTGACGGGGAGGAGTGACGGAGGGGAGTGACGGAGGGGAGTGACGGAGGGAGTGACGGGGGGAGTGACGGGGGGAGTGACGGGGGGAGTGACGGAGGGAGTGACGGGGGGAGTGACGGGGGGAGTGACGGGGGGAGTGACGGGGGGAGTGACGAGGAGGAGTGACGGGGGGAGTGACGGGGGGAGTGACGGGGGGAGTGACGGGGGAGTGACGAAGGGGAGTGACGGGGGAAGTGACGGGGGGAGTGACGGGGGGGAGTGACGGGGGAGTGACGGGGAGAGTGACAGGGGGAGTGACGGGGGGAGTGACGGGGGGAGTGACGGGGGAGTGACGGGGGGAGTGACGGGGGGAGTGACGGAAGGGGAGTGACGGGGGGAGTGACGGGGGAGTGACGGGGGAGTGACGGGGGAGTGACGGGGGGAGTGACGGGGGGAGTGACGGGAGGAGTGACTGGGGGAGTGACGGAGGGGAGTGACGGAGGGGGAGTGACGGAGGGGGAGTGACAAGGGGAGGAGTGACGGAGGGGGAGTGACGGTGGGGGGGGAGTGACTGACAGGGGGAGAGACTGACGGGGGGAGAGACTGACGGTGGGGTGGGGGGGCGAGTGACAGCACATGGCGATGGTCAGGTGGCTTTTCCTGGGTGTTTTGCTGGAGTTGCTGACGTTGTTTTCCTCTCCTGGTGACCTGAGTCGGATTTCCATCTACAACATGAAATTTATCAACGAGATACTTGACACTCACAACAGGTATCGCTCGGATGTCCAGCCCAGGGCCTCGGACATGTTGTTCCTGGTAAGAAAAAGGGGCACAAAGTTACGCACTGTATTTTAATTAATGCATCACCTTTTATACATACACATACACACACACTACATATACACACACGACATACACACACACACATACACACACACTACATATACACACACGACATACACACACACACATACACACACACTACATATACACACACGACATACACACACACACATACACACACACTACATATACACACACGACATACACACACACACATACACACACAACTACATATACACACACGACATACACACACACACACACATACACACACAACTACATATACACACACGACATACACACACACATACACACACAACTACATATACACACACTACATACACGCACACACAACCCCTACACACTACATACACAAACGCGACATACATACACTACATACGCACACGCTACATATACACACACACACACGCAGATATATACATACACATATGTATCTTTGCATTTTGCATTCAATGTGAACTATTTAACACATTACGTATCGAATATCAAAAACTGCAAATATGAGCGCAAAATGTAAGTGACATAATCTGAATGTGAAGTGTGAAGTCAGTGAGGATAAAGTCTGGGGGTGGGGGGGGGTTACAGGATGGAGGTGTGTGTGTGTGGGGGGGGGGTTACAAGGTGGAGGTGTGTGTGGGGGGGGTTACAGGGTGGAGGTGTGTGTGGTGGGGGGTTACAGGGTGGAGGCGTGTGTGTGGTGGGGGGTTACAGGGTGTAGGTGTGTGTGTGTGGGGGGGGTTACAGGGTGGAGGTGTGTGTGTGTGGGGGGGGGGGTTACAAGGTGGAGGTGTGTGTGTGGGGGGGTTACAGGGTGTAGGTGTGTGTGGTGGGGGGGTTACAGGGTGGAGGCGTGTGTGTGGTGGGGGGGTTACAGGATGGAGGTGTGTGTGTGTGGGGGGGGGGTTACAAGGTGGAGGTGTGTGTGTGGGGGGGTTACAGGGTGTAGGTGTGTGTGGGGGGGGGGTTACAGGGTGGAGGCGTGTGTGTGGTGGGGGGGTTACAGGGTGTAGGTGTGTGTGTGTGGGGGGGGTTACAGGGTGGAGGTGTGTGGGGGGGGGGTTACAGGGTGGAGGCGTGTGTGTGGTGGGGGGTTACAGGGTGGAGGTGTGTGTGTGTGTGGGGGTTACAGGGTGGAGGTGTGTGTGTGTGTGGGGGTTACAGGGTGGAGGTGTGTGTGTGTGGGGGTTACAGGGTGGAGGCGTGTGTGGGGGGGTTACAGGGTGTAGGTGTGTGTGTGGGGGAGTTACAGGGTGGAGGTGTGTGTAGTGGGGGGGGGTTACAGGGTGGAGGTGTGTGTGGGGGGGTTACAGGGTGGAGGTGTGTGTGTGTGGGGGTTACAGGGTGGAGGTGTGTGTGTGTGGGGGTTACAGGGTGGAGGCGTGTGTGGGGGGGGGTTACCGGGTGGAGGTGTGTGTGGGGGGGGTTACAGGGTGGAGGTGTGTGTGGGGGGGGGTTACAGGGTGGAGGTGTGTGCGGTGGGTTACCGGGTGGAGGTGTGTATTGGGGGGGTGGGGGGGGGTTACAAGGTGGAGGCGTGTGTGTGGGGGGGGTTACAGGGTGGAGGCGTGTGGGGGGGGTTACAAGGTGGAGGTGTGTGTGTGGGGGGGTTACAGGGTGGAGGTGTGTGCGGTGGGTTACAGGATGGAGGTGTGTATTGGGGGGGGGGTGGGGTTACAAGGTGGAGGTGTGTGTGTGGGGGGGGGTTACAGGATGGAGGTGTGTATTGGGGGGGTGGGGGTTACCAGATGGAGGTGTGTCGGCTCCTCTTTCCAGCTTGCGCCAGCGGTGATCTGAAATGGTGTTAGTTGTGGGCGGAGGGCTGCAGTTGGTGTGCACAAAAGAAAAATGTTCTTAACGTTGTAACTTTTGTCTCACGAAACCAGAGCTGGGATGACGGTCTCGCTAAAACCGCAAGAGCTTGGAGCAGGATCTGTAAATTTTCCCACAATCCAGACATGTCGAAGTTTGGAAAGGGCCATCCAGAGTTTGATTTTATTGGAGAAAACATGTACGTTTCTCCAGTAGACGCCTTCACTGTCAGAAACTCTCTGAATGTGTGGCACCAAGAAATGAATAATTTCAACTACCACACAAACAAATGCGACGGTTCGTGCGACAATTACACCCAGGTAGTCTTCAGGTTTCGTTTTAAACCGCACTTCCTTCTTTTTGTTCTTTAGAACATTTTCCAGCGTACCTTTTCCCTTCTCCAGTTGCACAATTCGAACGCGTGCAGTATTGTGATTTAAGTAGGGTGGTCGGTTGATAGTTTGCATTCCATTCCATACCTGTTGTGCCGTCTGTGAACGCTCACTTATTTTTTTTTTTTTTTACAAAATCTATTATTCTTAAATCTTACCTTGTTCTGTAAGTTCTACTTCTGATTTTCGAAGGCGCTCAGATTTCTTCTGTAAATGTGAAGGATATCTACCATCCCTTGCATCAAATAATCCTGTGATTTGCACGTCACTCTGTCCTCAGTGAAAAGCCTGAGAAGTTAAGCTGATGACATTGGACTTGCAGATAGTGCACTTCACGTTAATGGATTATCGGTACTCTAGTAAACAAACTCCAAAACTTGATATCCTACCAACCAACAGCTGAAAGCTGTAGAAATGGTAGAAGTTTAATACCACAAACTTGGCTTCTTGCATCTTGAAATAATTAAAAAATTCCCTTTACTGTATATCCTTGTAATACTCCTTGTGCTGCACCAACACTGGTTTGCAACACGTCATAACTGTATAAATTGTCATTAGACTGATCAATACACATGTCTATTCCTTACAAAAATGTTTCTTACCTCACTAATAAAAACTGATGGAAAAGGCACTGTTGGAACGGACGGTGGTCTTGAAGAAATAAGTCCTTCCTATGATTTACCTATTTGTTTGCTGATCTCAATGCCATGTAGACCATTCCTCAGTTAAATGAAGGAATACACCACCTAATGTTGAATATCACCACATTCTTTTCAGATGATTTGGGCATCAAGTTATAAGATTGGCTGCGCGCTTCATTTTTGTGGTCGAGGAATTCAAGACTTCAATCGGAACCCTGGAACTATCTTTATCTGTAACTATGGACCACCGTAAGTTTATTATGTTCCATCTAATTTCATTTGTTTTCAGCGTTTGTAATATTCTTAGTGTATTCATGTTTGAGAAAACAGTTTAAAACTTATTCAGATCATATCATTAATATAATGAGGGGTTTATAATCTAAACTCGCTGTGTTGATACTCTTTACTAGTCATCCTGGACCATACTTGCTATACAAGCATGAAGCAGCAATTCCTGTAGTTTAATTTATCACTGATATTAAATTAGGAATACTCAATCAATGACTAGCTAGTATTATTCAAATCTATCATCTCATGAAGCCCATTTATGTACTAACTATGTGTACTAACAAATGCAAAATTGGGTAGAAAAGAGAATCCATAAGGAAATAAAACTCACATATCTTCCAGTCTAATTTGTTTCATCTGGCTATACATTTCATCAAATATCAATGCATTTATCTTTGCTGGGATTAACCATAAAAGGCTTAACGATGTTGCCATCCCTGCTAAAAAAAAAAATTCTCCCCACAGTATATATACAAAAACAGATGAAAATGTTTTCACTTCTTATTCATTTGTTTTTATGGGTGGTGTTGTCTGTCAATACAAGACGCTGACTAATTTATGAATTTAACCATCTTGTGCTTTGAAACTAAAATAGTTACACTACTCTGGTTTATGTGATGTTTGATTTACTTCCAGTGGAAATGATAGGATATCAAAACCATATAATATAGGAGTACCATGTTTTGGATGCCCCGAAGAAACTTGTACAAACAGGCTGTGCAGTAAGTTGAATAGTGCAAATTCTTCATTTGTCGTTAATGGCAGTGAAATGGCATTTTTGAGCTGATTTTATGTAGTACTTAGTAGAAAATCCAATATAAACCAGTTTATATTCACTCACATGTTTATCTATTTATTCATCAGGTAAGGCGAAACGTGAGTTTATCAAAAGTACGCTTTTATATTATTACTAGAACATTTTAGTTCAATGTTAATAATTTATTGTAAATCAATCATTTAATGTTTTTGTTTCACTTTCTTACAGGGTACCACAAATGGAGCCCAAAGTATTCTTTGGCCTCCATTTTCTTTTGCAACCAACCACTGCTACTTACTTCTATTATTGCAGCCTATATTCTACAGTAAAACTACCCAAACACAATATGTAGGATAGATCTTTGAAACATTTCTCTTCCAGTTTATTTCTCTGTTACATTAAACATTCTTCTGTACTGTTTTGTGATCATAACGCAGCAATGCATTTGATGCTTTAGTTTCTCATCGTCAGTAGCTTGAACACCTTGCTTTTAAAAGGTAGCCTTCCTAACATTGTCCCAGCATTATTACAGCATTAAAATGGATAAATAGACACGGCTTCCAATCCTAGAATGGTGTAAAAAAACATCTGCTGTAAGCGTGAATACACTTTGTTCCCTCCATATTGCCCACAAAATTAACAGTCATTGACTTTACATTATATACTGGGAAGCGCTGTGAGATGTCTCGAAGACGTGATAAGGAACTATATCAAATGCAAGGATTATTATTTACCCCAAATTAAAAGTTACCTTTAATGGTGATTGCTTATTCTTGATATTCTTAAACATTTCATACATTCTACCATGATATCTTCTGGTTTGGAATTTTTACAGGTTGTGCATCATGGACCATGTTTGTTGTTTGAAATTAGATAGGATTCAAGTTATGATTCAGTATTCTGTTTATTATACACTGTTGATCTGGACCTCTGTAATTCAGTTATGTACTGTCATTGTACTGCAGAGCATTATATACCATTGTTAATAAAACCTTGTTAATAGAAATGGTTTATAGGAGAAATCAATATTCTGTGTTTAATGTTTAAAATAGCAACATGTATTTCACCCACAAAATAGTCAGTTCAGTTTACAATATATTCTGTGCAGCACTTTGATACGTCTCAACATGATGGGCGCTATATCAAATGCAAGGATTATTATTAGCTGTAAAACACATTTTGTTTGTTGCTCTGTAATACCCTGACCCATTAACCCTTCCCATCTAAGAGCACAACTATTCTCTTTTTGAAGAGTGCTACGGGGCGATCTTTAGTGTCCACCTGATCTAGCAGACAGGACTTCGGCTTATAATCAAACATGTTACAGCACAGAAAAGGCCATGTAAAACCTGTAGCTCACTCGCACTCACCTCGCATATGAGAGACCTGGGTTTGATTCCCAGCAGAGTAAATTGTTGGGCAAGTTTCCTTACTCCACACGCTTCTGTTTACCCAGCAGTAAGTAGGAACCCAGTTGTTAGTCAATTGGTAGATTGCTTTTCTGGGGGTAATAATTCCTTCAAAAAATACGAATAAATTGGTCACTTCAATCCACAACTATTTGTGGGACACTGCTGTGTGCAATTGGCTGCTGCATTTAGCCCACAAAATAGTCAATTCAGTTTACAATATATTCTGTGAAGTGATTTGAGATGTCCTGAAGACATGATACAGCACTATATCAAATGCAAGGATTATTAAATCCTCATTTAAAGGATGGCACCTCTGACAATGCAGCCCAGGCTATGCAAGTATGAAGTCCCAGTATGGGGACTGAATCCACAGCCTTCTGAAAGGCAAGAGCACAACCAACTGAGCTAAGCTGACACTTAACAAAATTATAGCTATTGCATAGTTAGGTAATGTATGAAAGCTTTGCAAGGAGATTTTCAAGGATGATATCGCAATTGCGAGGTTATACCTATCAGGAAAGGCTGAATAAGCTTGGACTCTCTTGAAAAGGGATGACCTAATGGAGGTCTTTAAAATTATGAAAGGTTTCCACTTGTGGGGGAGACCAAAACCAGGGGCCATTAACATAAAATAGGGAATAAATCAAATCGGGAAATCAGAAGAAACTTCTTTACCCAGAGAGCAGTGGGAATGTGGAATTCGAAACCACAAGGCTAGTTGAGGCAAATAGCATAGATGCACTTAAGGGAAAGCTAGATAAGCAAATGAGGGAGAAAGGAATAGAAGGTTATGCTGATAAGTTTAATTGAGGAAGGGCAGGAGGAGGCTCATGTGGAGCATAAACACTGGCATAGACCAATTGGGTTGAGTGGCCTGTTTCTATGCTCTATATTTTATGTAAAAGGTCTTCTGCTAGACTTCATGAGTCTCATAATTGACACAAACAGTTCACTTACTTCAATGTGTAATAACAGCACATTCCTCAATATGAAAAGCTTTTTTTATAAAAATTATTACACTACAGAAGTCACCTTCAGGTCAGAGAAGTACACGTTTCAGAACTGGCCAAAGGAAGTAGCTAGCACATCTCACACAAAATAAAGTAAATACTTTTATTAAACAGTATTTAATGAACACATTAATAATTTTAGGTTACACAATATATATATATCCAACAATAACCGCGATATAAAATATGTAGATGGAAATGTAAACATCCAGCTAGGTTCTGCATACAAAGGCTCAAGGTACCATTTGCAATTCTACTCCAGTGAACACTGATGCTGCTAACTAATTACTAGAAAATCAGAAACTGTAATCAAGAGTGCAAAAAGGAATTCTTTCACTAACAGCTGGGTTTATTAGTGGTAATATCAAACATCTATAACAGACTGAATTTAGCCTGTGAGCTGATATTTGATTGCTCAGCAGCTATTTAATTAGCTTTCAAAGGGCAAACATTGTTTTCCATTAAGTTGGGATGCAACTGTGAGCTATAAAGAATATTATTTTAATTGTTAAGTTTCGTTCTCCCACAGTGCATTTCCAGGATCTCCTTGGAGCTCAACTGACTCTAACATGACATGCTTGGCAACATAATGTCAGGGTCGAGTTAACCCTTCCCCCCCACCCACAAACCCATTATAACATGGCATCTAGTTTTCTGGATCCAAAGCACCATGCTATAATAGGGCTGACCTACGTTTGTGAAGCTGCATCATTTCTTCTTGCCCTTTGCATTTTTGGCAATTTTTTGAGCGACTTCCGCTGCTGATGGAGCTCCGAGCTTCTTTTGCTTGGCTTTCTTCACTTTCTCTTTAAGAGCTTGAATATCAATTTTAGTTTCTGTGGGAGCTAAAGGATGATAAATCAATGAGCTTTATATTGAAAACAGCTTATCAGTTTTTAAGTGCAACCTTTGTTGATCCTTTTACTTCTATATTTCAAGTATAAATGACTATTACTGGCCATTGCCAACACTGATGATGGCGATAAGAGATTTCTAGTACTTATGCAGTGTAGTCTGCGAAGCGTTTGAGGCTTGCGAAGACGTGATAAGGCACTACATCAAATTGCATGGGTTATCATTATTATTGTATTAGTAATTATTTTTGCATTTGGAGTAACATTGAGCATGTTTCCAAACTCTTCAAGGTTTCTGTAAAACTTAGTATATTTGTAGGGAACTCACAGAATGCAGCTGTCACATGACATTGCAAGATCACCTGTTCTATGATGAAGTATGAGAAGATTAAAAATGAGCTCAAATACTTTGATTGGAAAACAAAACATGTACTAACAGCAAGGGGGAGAATATCATCACTAATGAATCATAAAGGAGAATTAGTAACAATAATTTGAAAAGCACCCTTTGTGCAAAAAAGCATTTAATAGGATTTGATAAATGTAGAAGTATCAAATATATCTCTATTTTTCAGGGAAAATATATAGAGATATTGACTATCAGCTTGTAGAGAGAGAAAATGGACAAGGGAGAGCAAGTTACCTTTTTTTGGCTTAATAGTAGATTTCTCTTTAGGAGGAATAAAAGCCTTATTTCTTTCTTCTTGTCTTTTAACGGTTGCTTCTGCTTCTTTTACCTAGTGAAAAGGCAATAGCATCGGCAATTAGGTTACTGTGAACAACAATATAACATATTTTTACTTTTAACATCTTTCACATGAGGAGGACATCTCAAAGCGCTTGATATTGCTATCTAGGCACCCAAACTGAGAGTGGGAGCCAAAAGGTGGTGGTGGGGAAATCAAAGATAACCAAAATTGTGATCATAGACTAAATGTTTGAGACAATATTACACATTTATAAAAGTGAAGTACAAATAAACATTTTCTAGCATCTCTGAAGCTGTTAATTGAGTACAGTAACCACCACAGAAGAGATAGATAATTAGGATTCTGTGGTAGCTATTTATCCTCAAACCATCTGGAAATAAAAACTCACCCTTATGTCAGTCAATTTCTTTCTCCTTTTCTGTTGGGCTTTGAGGAAGTATTCACCAGAGGCCAGCTCCTGATCAATCTACAGAATAAATTCAATAATCCCAACAGTAAATAAAAAGCAGAAAATATCAGTTATACTTTTAGTGAAAAAGTGACATTTCCTTATGTATGCATGTGAATTTAACAGAATTTTTTATTTTTTTGAACATAATAAACAATTCTTAACAGATTCTCAGTAAAAGGTTGTTTGTTAAAATCACCATTAACATCACTCAAATGTCACCAAACTATGAATTTAATCAGCAGGGCAGATGTTCAGACTTCATGAATAACTGTATGTGCCAAACTTAAAATAATGAGGTGTCAAAAATTATCCAAACCAATAGATCTATATTTCACAAGTACACGTAGATTCACTATTTTCTCAAAGCTAGTTCTACAGTGCTAAAATTAAATGTTTCAATTTTGGTATAATTTTACATTAAAAGAGCAGCCAAAAATAATTTAAATCACCAAATAAATAATCTATTCAGTCCACTGGTATGTAATAGCCTTATTGAAAACAAGCTTTCAAGCAGAGTAAAGTAAAGAGCAGAGACCTTGCTCTCAAGCTGTGGAGGTGGGAAAGGCGTGTACTGCTTCTTCACCGTCTTCTTCAGAGGTTTCTTGCGTTTATTCAAGTTCTTGTGTTTATACGTGGGCAGGAATCGCTCCCAGTTCTGTGTTCTAAGATCCGGATCTTTTGCCAATTCTCGTTTGATCATCAATGCCTTTTGAAAGTAAATTTATTTATCTTCTTAAATTCAAATGTGTGAATACTGCCCACGAATGTGATCCTTAGAACACTTTGCAATACCCAACACCTGTTCTAGAATAAATACATATGAAAATGTACAGTGGAAATACTGTTTATCAGGCATCTCTAGGTATTAGGTTTCTGTGCTCCCAGTATCATTTCTTCTGCAGTCAGGAAAGTTTAAATTGCACTGTTGAGTAAATTTACTCATGGATCTGACCTTAATGATACAAGTCCAGATCAACGCTTGAAGAATGTACTTTCTCATGGTTACCATAACGTCTGATTTTTCTTCTCTTTCTACCCCCAATTCATACTCCAAATAAAAAATCCTAAAGGATTTTCCCTCATTTAAAACATTTCTTACATTTTCATACGTATCCCTGTATATTTTAACATGCTGCCATTTTACAGTGAACTAGTTTCAGCACACAGAAACAATGACATAATTTATACAATTAAAACGTTTCTATTATTCTATACAATTATAGATGTGCTTATTTGATTTTTGGCCTGTTTTCAAGTCAGTTATTCCAATGAAGAGGCCTTAATTTTGAGAAATATTTTATGATTGGAAAAACAATGATAGGTATTTTACTGGAGCTTGGAGCTGATTTATTTTACTTGGTTTATCCACATCATGTATTTCATACCCACTCAAAGAACAATCAATTACAAGCCCAGCACTACCAACATACAACTGAAAATGGGTTTCAAAAGTTCTTGAATTCTTAATATCAGATTTTTTGCAGATTTCTCCAGCTCTACAATGTTCACAGAATTTTTTTTTCTTTTTTTTTTCTTAAGTGATTGTAGCTTTCCAAAGCTGTCCTGGAAACAGATTGCGATATTCTAATTTCATTCAGCACAGGATTCGGGGAAGAACTAAATTGAAGGAATGATTCAACAAATAAATACCTTGATATTGTAGATCGGATGAATGTTTTTCATGGTATCGATTACTACTTTTCTGACCTAGAAACAGTTAAAATACAGGCAACTAAATAGGACAAAGAACAATTACAATAAAAATCAAGGTTGTATTCAAAACCAACAAAAGGCACCAATTTATTGTTAAGTAATTAGATTTTTCAAAATACTGGGCAGACGATGTCTATTAAAAGTATAAGAAAGTTTTGTACAAGATAACAAATAATTAAGAGATGTAGAACACAATCACGGTTATGAAATAGCATTAACAGGTGCTGTGGGACTTAGACCAAAAGTGGATTCTCAGCAGAACAAAATGCTAAAACATAGTTCTAAGAAAGTATAACAATGAAAGAATTGCTTTCTCAGTTTTTTCATGACATTTTGAAAGAAAGACTGAAAGGTAACAATCAGATTCTTAGGAATATTGAATACTAGATAATTAGAATACTGATTCTTGTTTGGCATAGTTTTTAATTATAATCATTTTACTATCCTATTTTACACACAAAGGTTTGTACTATAACCCAGCACCTTGGGACGTTCTCCCGACATGAAAAGCGCTATACAAATGTAATTTTATATTTGACTATAATATTTGGTCATTCAATCCATTCTCACCATATGCATTAAAACTACTGGTTTATTATTAATTTACCTCCTTCAGCCCATTGTGTGGTCCCAGAGCCGACACAGTATTTCCTTGCACCATAATATAACAGTTTGTCAATAGCTCCAAAGCCTGTGTATGGGAGAGATAACATAATTATTAATTTCTAATTGACTAATGTCCAAAAGAATATAATTTTACATATAAATTAATATGAAAATAATTTCCATTTTATGAAATGTGCAGCAACAGGACAGAGGGATTAAAGGTTAAAAAAAACTTCCAGATGTTCCTACAAGAGATAGACATTACCAGCTTTCCACATTTTCTAACAATTCAAGATTTGTTACCTTAAGTGTTGATCCTTTTGGTCCTAGAAGCCTCATTCTTCTTTTCACAAATCTGTCACGGTTTCCAACGAGTGAACCAATCTTGATGATATCACATGCTACATCATTCTGAAGTATACGAAGAGTCTAAAACAGAAAGCAAAAGCCCTAACAAAGTGAAAACTTTCTTCTTTGTGAGTATTATTGCAAGAATGCTCTTTCTTTGGTAATTGTACTACTCACCTGCTCAAAAGGAACGCTCCTTGCCAAAAGTTTTATCATGTCTCTAGCTTTGATGATGGAGTATGGGTCAAATGTCTTCCTGGTGGTGGTGACAGTCATACTACCTTCAATCAAATCCAATGTGGCTGTGAGAAACTAAACAAAATACAGTGGAGTCCTGTTATTATAAGGCTTGCCTTAAAAATCTTTTTAAATGTCTGTATTTATTGGGTTTTACAATTTTCTATAAATCGAGGAAAATTAATTGCTTAGGAAGTAGCGTCAGTGGCCACCTTATGACTATATGATTAGTCAAAAAAGTTACGATTAATAAAAACATAACAAGTTTTTTTTAAACTTTTAATTCCTCTGTCCCGTGTATTATTCACCAATTTGTTTTAAAAAGCAGCAACCTAGTTATAATACAATGGTTAGATCCATCCCAGTCAGCACTTCCTCATTCACTGCATATGAATGCTGAAAGATGGACAGCTCCATCAGCAGCTTGCAGGACATGATGTCAGCTGCAACCTGATGACCCAGAAGTCACCCATTTTTACTTTCCCATGCCTGGAAGCTGCAATGGAGCAGGTCAGGGATGTTTTGGGATGTCCTAACTACGTAAATGTCAAGTTTAATGACTGTGAGACACTACCTGCATGAACGACGCTATATAAATGTTGTTCTGACGAAAGGTCATCGACCTGAAACAGGAAACCCACTTTCCTCTCTCCGTAGATGCTGCCTGATCTGCTGAGTGTTCCCAGCGAGTTGTTTTTGTTTCAAACGTTGATGGGTGTTGTGTTCTAAATCTCAACCAGGCTACCAGTGAATCTGCATTCTTACGAAGCACTTTAGTCATACTGCATTCAGTTAATAAGTTAATAATAAAAGTATGCTCGTGAAATATTTGAAGACTTACATGTTCGCTCATTGCTTTCTGCACCAACGGCCAGCATTCTTTGAGATAGCTCTCTCTGTATTTGGGGAAAAGAGTTGCAAAACTACTCTCCTCCAAAAGACCTCTGGGGTTGTCTTCTCTTGTAAATGGTGCCTCCTTCCATCCTTCTGGTACCGTGAGCAGCTCCGATTCTTCGACTGTGTAACATAACCCAGAGATACACAAGATACATTTATCCAGTTAAGAGTTGTTGTTAAAACACTGGCCTTGTTAAACTATTTATTATATTACCTGTGTTCCCGCTCTTCACACACACCTCCCCCACCCCCCCCACACCCCCTCCCCCCACGCACACCCCCCCCCACACTCTCACACACACCCCACACTCTCACACACACACCCCCCCCACACACACCCCCCCCCCGCACGCACACCCCCCCCCGCACGCACACCCCCCCCCCACGCACGCACGCACACCCCCCCCCGCGGCGCCACCCCCCCCGCGCGCACACCCCCCCCGCGCACACACCCCCCCCCACGCACACACCCCCCCACGCACACACCCCCCCCACGCACACACCCCCCCCCACGCACACACCCCCCCACGCACACACCCCCCCACGCAGACACCCCCACGCACACACCCCCCCACGCACACACCCCCCCACGCACACACCCCCACGCACACACCCCCCCCCCACACTCTCACACCACCCCCCCCACACTCTCACACCCCCCCCCCACACTCTCACACACACCCTCCCCCACACTCTCACACACACCCCCCCACACTCTCACACACCCTCCCCCCCACCCCCCACACTCTCACACACCCTCCCCCCCACACTCACACACCCTCCCCCCACACTCTCACACACACCCTCCCCCCACACTCTCACACACACCCTCCCCCACACTCTCACACACACCCTCCCCCCACACTCTCACACACACCCTCCCCCCACACTCTCACACACACCCTCCCCCACACTCTCACACACACCCCCCACACTCTCACACACACACCTTCCCCCCCACCCCCCCACACACACACCCTCCCCCCCACCCCCCACACTCTCTCACACCCTCCCCCTCTCTCACACACTGAATAAACCACCGAGTTTCGAGGACGAGAGGAAGTCCTGACCTCTCCCCTCCTTCCTGCCGCGCTCCTTCCCCCCTGAACCTCCACGTGGAGCAGCAGCTCCGGTCTCCGGCTCTTCCTCCCGCACCGCCGCCATTCTGCCGCCGCCGCCGCCGCCAACACCTTCCGCCGTGACGAGTGCAGCGAACAAAACCGTCCGGGCGACGCTTTCATCCCCCACCGCGCGGTGAGTGCAGCCAATAAAACCTTCCGGGCACCGCGGTCGCCATGGTGACGACGACGTCAATCAGACCAGGGACATGTGCGTGTGTGGGGATCAGAGGCAGCAGCGGAGCCCGAGGCCCCTCAGCCCTCACTGTGCACACACACACACACACACACACACACCAGGGCCTCAGCAAACACCGCCCCTCCCCACACACACACACACACCCCCACCAGGGCCTCAGCAAACACCGCCCACACACACACACACACCCCCACCAGGGCCTCAGCAAACACCGCCCACACACACACACACACCCCCACCAACACACACCAGGGCCTCAGCAAACACCGCCCCCACACACACACACACCCACCCACCAGGGCCTCAGCAAACACCGCCCACACACACACACACACACACGGGCCTCAGCAAACACCGCTCACACACACACACACACACACACCAGGGCCTCAGCAAACACCGCCCCCCCACACACCCACACACACACACCCACACACCAGGGCCTCAGCAAACACTGCTCACACACACCCACACACACCAGGGCCTCAGCAAACACCGCCCCCCCACACACACACACCCACACACACCAGGGCCTCAGCAAACACCGCTCACACACACACACACACACACACCAGGGCCTCAGCAAACACTGCCCCCCCCACACACACACACACACACACCCACCAGGGCCTCAGCAAACACCGCTCACACACACACACACACACCAGGGCCTCAGCAAACACCGCTCACACACACACACACACACCAGGGCCTCAGCAAACACTGCTCACACACACACCCCACACACACACGGGCCTCAGCAAACACCGCCCCCCACACACACACACACCAGGGCCTCAGCAAACACCGCCCCCCCCCCCCCCACACACACACACACCAGGGCCTCAGCAAACACCGCTCACACACACACACACACACCAGGGCCTCAGCAAACACTGCTCACACACACACCCCACACACACACACGGGCCTCAGCAAACACCGCCCCCCACACACACACACACCAGGGCCTCAGCAAACACCGCCCCCCCCCCACACACACACACCCACCAGGGCCTCAGCAAACACCGCCCCCCCCCACACACACACACACCAGGGCCTCAGCAAACACCGCCCCCCCACACACACACACCCACACACACCAGGGCCTCAGCAAACACCGCCCCCCCACACACACACACCAGGGCCTCAGCAAACACCCCCCACACACACCAGGGCCTCAGCAAACACCGCCCCCCCCCCACACACACACACACCCACCAGGGCCTCAGCAAACACCCCCCACACACACCAGGGCCTCAGCAAACACCCCCCACACACACCAGGGCCTCAGCAAACACCGCCCACACACGCATACCAGGGCCTCAAATACTCATCAAAGTAATCACAGTAACACAGGCATTTGAATATAATAATACTATTTGATATAATAATAATGAATCATTTGATATAATTATTTTATAAAATAATTATAATAAAATTTGATATAATAATACTATTTTATAAGAATATTTGATAATATTTGATAATATTTGATATAATTATAATAGTATTTGATATAATAATACTATTTGTTAATAATATTTGATATAATAATACTATTTGTTAATGTTTGATATAATTATAATAATATTTGATATAATAATACTATTTGATAATATTTGATGTAATAATAAATCATTTGATATAATAATTATAATATAATAATAAATAATTTGATGATAATAATACTTGCATTAGATGTAACACCTGATCACCTCCTCCAGATATCAGCAGAGGTCCAAGGAATCAACCTCATCAGAATTGAGACAGTCAGACTTACAGCAAAGTACATTTATACAGCGCTTATGTAATAATAATGCTCCGGGTAACTGGCTGCCACATCTTGCCCACCAAATACAGTCAATTCACTTTACAGGATATCCTGTGAAGCGCTTTGAGATGTCTCAATGGTGTGGTAATGTGCTATATTAAATGAAAGGATTATTATAATGCTTGCATTCCTGGGGCAGAGTGCCAGCCTGTTGTAGTTGGGCCGCAACTACATAGTAATTGTGTAATTACTATTTGTAGTGACTTTCACGTTGGAAGGACGTCTCAACAATAACATTGGATATTGCACCTTATCATGCACTCCAGATGTCTCAAAGTGCTTCACAGAATATACTGTCAAGTGAATTGACTGTATATTTTGTTGGCAAAACGTGGTAGTCAATAGCGTACAGCAGTTTCCTACAAACAGTCTTGGATTGAGTGACCAATTTATTATTTTTTTTAAAAAGCAATTATTACCCTCGGAAAAGCAATGTCAATTGACTAATTGAGTTCCTATTTACCTCTAGTAAACAGAGACAAGTGGAGTAAGGAAACTTGCCCAATGTTTCGCCTTACCAGGAATTGAATCCTGGTCTCTCGCTTGCGAGGAAAGTCCTCACCATTGAGTTACAACACTCGACAGCTACAGGAGCTCAAGACATTTTGCGCAGCCGAATCCCCTTCACCAAGTTTATCATACATTACAATCTTGGAATCCCATTCATTACAATTAACAGTGAAACATTCCCCATGATGGTTAGAACTGAACTTTATTTTTTTGTGTGGTAACAGACTCTCAGTCCCAATCATCGTATTAGGCAACTTATTTAAAACACAACTTTAAAACAAAACTGATACAAAGGTTTAGATTACTTACATCTACTTCTATGCCTTTCAACATTTTAAGATCCATCTCCAATGAAAATATTGCTGCGTGTCTCATCAGAACTTGGAGCCCTAATTTGGCTAATTGTTGGGATAACATTACTAAATGTTGGGTTATGTAGATTTTCTTGCATTAATGTAATTAATAATGCATTCTTCCCATCATTGACAACAGCATGATTTTCAATGACAAAGGATCCAAAAAGAAATCAATTGGAGCATTTAACTCACTATTTATGACAGCTTCCTGCTACTTAACTTAGCCTGTTGATGCAGGCTCCTTTTATAACACTAATATGGGACCTAGCAGGCCAACACTTATAAATGAACACCAACATAAAATGTATTGTGTATATCCACACACATACACACGCACACTCATACACAGAGTTGTTTAAGTGGCTTATTTTACAAATTAGAGAAAGCTGTCTGTCCTTCATTCAACTGCTGACTTGTTTTAAGCTTGGTCTTGTTACTCATGACGTTCTTGAATACAACGGTAGCAAATATAATCAGTAGTCCTATTCCTACTACACCTCCAACTATGCAGAGAACAACTTCTAGGTGTTCCCCTGTGAACAAAAAATACATTTGTAAGAATTTGTTCATCTCATTTGTTTTGCAAAACAGCACATCAAGATTTTGATATTCAATCTTGTTTAATCCAAAGCAGAAAAATGGTTTTCAATAATTTACCAAGATTTAATGGCAAGATATGGTTTAGAATTAAACTAACTTTTTTTTTAAAAAAAATCAAAGGATGACTTGGGACATTCTGCCAGTATCCAAGTAATTTTCAGTCCAATTCTTTGGTGACATTCATCACATCCAAGTTCCTGCCAATGTTGTTCTGCAACAAAGCCACTAGATGGTGTGAAAGTATTCTGGGTTGAAGTTATTCAAACTTGCTGTTAAATCACTCACTATCTTGTAAATTCTGACTTAATCCCTAATCCAAGATCAAATAGTTTGAGTTTGCCCATTCCACTAATGATGATCTTCATATCAATATTATGCAGCTCTGCATACAGTACTTTGATTTGGTTCTGATTACATTGGAGAAGTTTTGACAGATCTAAAGTTGCTTTCACAGCCATCTCATTCATTGGTGAGAAACTAAGTTTCCCAGAAATCAGATGAGGCTCCTGAGTTCCACTATAGTTATTGTATTAAAGTAGCAGTTAAGCAATTGGGTGGAAAACCAATGTAAAAGGATCTTGGCATCAGATAGGATACAAACCATCTTGTATGGAAAGATGAAATAGCATTCTCCTAACCTTGCAGTGAGGCTGCTAATTTAATACAAAGTGAACATTTCAGTGCTGTGGACTCACTAAGAAACTAAGCTACTAATAACCAGGACTAACTATTTTCTACTGCCCTATCCATTGAGAAGTAAATTATTTATTTTGCCAACTATGTCTCTTGTTTTCTGGTAAATTAAACAGTGATGTTAAAAGGGGAATGACAGAGCCTGGGGAGCTTTTCACCTTACAAGCTTCAGCTACATACAAATAGAAAGAAGTGGCAAACAGTGATACATGTTATGATACTAAAGGTACTTATGTAAAGACACTTACATAGACATTTATTTTGTTAAGATATTATCAATGTATTTGAGAACGTGTGATGCACACATGGAGAAAGGAATAATTGGGAGGGGGAAAGAGAGGATTAGGGGCTTGTGTGGAGTATAAATACCAGTTTGAACTGAATGGCTTGTTTCTCTGCAATATCGCTAACTATATAAGGTCAGAGTATTTATGATCACGTCTCTTGGTTCTAAGAAATTAATAGAAATTACAGGACTATAGTATCAGCAATGATTCACAGCTAGTTCCTTTATACTTACAGTCTTCCAGTACATTTCCAGATTCCTTCATCTCACTTTTATCACCGATCCATACCTCAATAGGTCCAACAGAAACTACTACTTTTACTTGTTTGGAGTCCACTTTTAATGCATTCCGACCTGACCTGATGGAAACCTGTGTAGTTGGACATTCCTTAAAGGGAATCAAACACATGTCAAGTACTTTAAGAGCTCTTCCTTATCAAAGGAACAGATACTGTTAGGCTAAGTTTATCACTGTATAAAGCAGCAATACTGCGCTTCACAATTAATGCATTTTATATGCAGAGCAGTAGGTAGCTTACCGTTAAACAGCTGTCCGTGCTTTCCATATCACAGATCTTGGCCTGACAGTGAATGTATATGGGAGCATTTGCCATATTGCTGAAGCGAAACATTTTAATAGAGAATCGACTGATACCAGAAGCTCCATTACCATCGTGCCATCTAAAGGTCTCATCTTCTGGGCAACTATTTGAAGATTTAAAAAAAAATTAAACTTTCAATCAGTATGAACAAACATTCTTTTTCCGTTTAATACTGAGTTCTGCAGACTAGTGGCTTAGTTGGTGTTGATTGACATCTCTTCTTGTTAGATGTTATCATGGATATGATCAGGATAGTTCGATGCATCTATGACTCAGCCAGGTTTTTAACTTGCTGACACTTTGAAAATTGCTCAAAATCAAATGTACTCAAGCCGTAACCACACTGGCTTCAAAACCTTAAAAGAAATCGGGGGGTAGATAAGAATTTTCAAGTGAAAGTTCACATTTGTTAAAAACTATAATGGAACTGGCTTGTAAATTTTTTCAATTTTCATGTAGGTCCTCACATTCAAGGGATTCAAAAAAAAACTTCAAAAAGGTTAACACGTAAATTAGGTTTGCAAGTTACCTTAGATATACAGAAACTAAAATCAACAGAAAGAAAGAGGTGTTTTCATAGTACCCAATTAAGCCAAAGCATCTTATGCATGGGTAACTACCAATCAGGTGTAGTGACTATTTTATATAGGCTGTACTATACCATTGTTATAGTAATGACTCAAGACTCCTTTGAGTTACAAGTAAGGTTATACTAACTTGCTCACACTCGGTACATTATAGGTATTCCAGAGGAACTCATGTCTTTTACTCGGAAAGTTCCATTGTAGAAATACAAATGTTGGAAGCGCTTAAGGTATATTGATATTACATACTTTAAAAATAGAATATAGCTATCTTCCAAGGGGGAATGGTGGGCTTATAAGAAAAAGCCCTTTATCATTCCAATAACACATGTTTCTTTAAAAAATTCAATATCATCTAGAAGGCAATACAAAAATAGATTTTAAGTGTTCCCGTTCTTCTAGACTATCAGAAGAAGTTTATTTCATGGAAATAAAACCTGAATAAAGCCACCAATATACTTAAGTTACTGACCCATCTTGTAGGAAGTAGAACTTTTTGTCCGCTTGAGGATCAGATGTTATTGTAGCCCAACAGGAAAGTACTTCCAAAACAAATCGAGCAGCAAAGCTTCCACGAGACACAGACAGTTTGACTTCCAGATAGAGTTCGTCATTGAGATGGATTATTGGGTTTGCTTCATAAATGCCATCAGCCGAGAATGAATCGTCTTTGTAAAGGGAGATGGCGAGTTGAAGATTCTCTCCAGTATAATGGTGCACTATCGCCTCAAATCTTCTCGAAAAAAATACAATACAATCAGAAAATTAAGTGTTTCTGTGGCCAGTTTTCCCATTACTGCTACAGTATATAGATCAAACTCACTGTTCTCTTGATTGATCATAACAGCCAGACAATAGGCAATTTCAGATACAGACACCTTGGCAAACTAGAATCTATTTCATATTCTGTGCAACATTTAATCATAGAAATCAGAAATGTACTGCCAATTTTTGTTTAAAAGGGTTTTAATGTAAAAACACCCTTATAAAATGTTATTTTTTGTAGAATAAGCAAGAACTATTCCACAAAAGGAATCCCATTACCTTTGAAGATATATATAGGCAAATATTTTATAATTTGATAACTTTAAAGAGACAGCTGACAGATTAGTCAAACAATTCTGTCACATGTAGAGACAAGTTCAATCTTACCTTCTTGGAAGAGGGACTGGCAGAGACATTTTCACAAAAGAGTTGCGTAAGTACACACATTTCCATACAAGTGTTAGGGGATCTTCTCTGATTATATAAGAATCAAAATAATATTTGTTAATGATGATATGTTGAAAGATTATGTGGGTCTCATTCATCTGGAGGAGGAAGAGGGAAACATCAGTATAAAAATAACACAACATTGACATTTCATTCTTGTTGTGCTCATGCCCTCCAACCCTCCTAATCCGGATGCCCAGCTCCGGTGTAAATCGTTGACTGACCAGTGCCTTGGGACATCCTCTCAACGTGAAAGGCACTAAAGAAATATAATTTGTTGTTATTCTCATCTCCTTGGATTTAATCAATTAAAATGGATAAAGTGCAGTGTGGTAAGGTTGTTCATTCAACTCAGTGCATTTTGTAGAGTCAACGTCAGCCATTCCCCACAAATCCATGAGGCCTGCATGAATAAAAACAGATTACTTGCCAGAAGTTGCCCTCCACAGTAGGTCTTGGTTTCAGTAATAATGAATGTGTAATATTCTGGCTCTTCTTTGACTGCACAACTTCCATCATTCAGGATTAGATTTTGTGGGAAACTCACACGACCCATGAGAAATTCTTTTGAAATGCTAACTTTCATGAGATCCATTTCACAAGTTGTAAAGATTCCATGATCTATTGGGACAAAACATACATTTCAAAACATCACCAGAGATATGGAAGAAAGCCTTTAGCCCATTTCATCTGAATCTGATTTTTATTTGTAGCTTCAGGTTGTTTCTTAAAGGCATCAAACACTTTTCCCAAGAATCCATTCTATCCATTATTACCCTCCGTGTAAAGAATAATACTTGCATTTGATATAACTTCTTTCACATCATTGAGACATCTCAAAATGCTTCAAGGATTATACTGTAAAGTGGATTGATTGTGCTTGTGAGCAAAATGCAGCAGCCAGTTGGGCATAGCAACGTCCCACAAATAGCCATGGAGTGTGACCAATTTTATTTGGGAGATTGTAATACTCTTGGTATCACTGCCTTACTGTGCTGTGAAGCCAGCAACAAACCACCTTGAATAGTGTCGGGAGATCTTTAACACCTACCTGAAGAACAAGTGGACCTTAGTTTAATCTTTCATCCACAAGAGCACCTCTGACAAAGTGCTCCCTCACTAATGAACTTAAGTGTTAATTTAAGTCATGACCTTAAGTTCTGGCCCAGGGTGGGGAGAAGAGAGGGATTTGCACCTACACTTTGACCTTCAGGCAAGAATTCTACCATCTAAGCCAAGCTGAAAGAATATTTTGATTAGTAAATTGGCAGCACCTTCAGTCACTTCCATCCCCAACCTCCATCTTTCAGCTCTTACCTTGCTCAAGCTCCCACTAGGTTTTACTAAAGTACTTTGAGATTTATTCAATGTAAAAGCCAGTGCAAATCATTTGCCTAAAAAATACAGTTGCACTTTACAGCAATGCCTATGAAGCAGTGAGATGTTCTCCCAACATGAAGTGCCTATATCAAATGCAAAGATTGTTTCAATAGAGTAAACGATTACCTGTACAGAGAATTGCTTGATGATCTGCACCAACATCATGAATGTCATAGAACCCTTGGTGACAGATGCACGTAAATGAATCGAAAGTATTGATGCAGTCAGAATTCTCAGGGCAGTTGTTCAGAGCAGTGTTTGTACATTCATCTTCATCTGTATTAACAAGATGAATGCAAAATAATAGTATAAAATAGTTTATGAACTGAACACAAGCTTGACAGAAATGAAGAATACTGGCACTGTTTACATGAAATGATTATGTTTCTATACAAGTGCAGGTTGTGTATCCAGAATAGATTTGGTAAAAGATAATTAACAGACCAACACTGTGGAAGAGTTGTCCCTCACAAGCATTGCTTTTGCTTGCGAGGAACAAGGCTTAATGCACGTTTTCAAAAGTATTTATTCACATAGGAATTGGTTCTCATTTTTCTTTAATCGGTTTTAATTCAGTGCAGACAAAATTGGATTGGAATAGTTTGAAATTCTGATCTCTGAAATTCATCATTTTCATCAAAAGGTATCATTTTTAAGCAGAAAATCATATACTCACCATTCCAGAACAGTGCATCACCCATTATAAACACAGTAGTGTGATTTAAAGAGGGCAGAAGCTGTACAAGAGTTGTGGTCGACAGGTTTAGCTTCTTCTCATTGAAGTGGACCTCTATTCCCATCTCAACTGTATTGTTGTTTTTTACCATGTACAACAGCTCCACCTCAGCATTGGGGAACTCTCCATAGTTTAAGAACAACTCGAGAATCTGAAGATAACACATCAAGTTCAAGTTACAGAAAAAAAGCATATAAACAAATACATATTTCTACTTAATGACATGGCAGCATTCAATAAGCTCACTCAAGCAGCATTCAATATACTCAAGCTTACAAACCAGAATTCAATAAACTCAACCTTAGGCATACACAAATGATGAGTCAGGTTCCCTCGCTCATGATAATGTACCTTAAACTCAGCAATATCACCTAGAATTGCAACATCTTAATTATCTAGATTTTTTGTGCTTCCTAACCACCGTAATTTAGAAGCACAAGTTTGGGTTTTAGCTCTAGAGATAAATAAGTGACCGTAAAATCTGAAGTGCACCCTTATAATAGTCAAGTCTTACCTTGGACTTAGCAATAGCTGACAATTCTTGATATGCTCTGGAAGATGGGTCATCCATATAGTCTGCAAACTTCCATGGGAAATGAATGCAGATGCACATTTTACCAGGCAACATTATGGCACTCTTATAAACTGAAAGTGAGGTTTCTACTGGACAGTCTAAGGAATATAAATAAAAGGATCTAAATTAATGGAGAAATAGTACTCTCAGATCTATTAATCTCTTATATTCTAAGGTAAGAATTTATTTATCAGTTTGCTTCCTACTTGTTCCGTCTGAAGCTTGTGATTTGAGCAGGAATATAGTTCAGCCCAGCAATATTGCCCATGTCTGTTCTTTGTGTGCGAGTCTAGTTTGCTAGGCTATTCAAGCATCGAATCCATTCCACCGAAATCCAATCCTCTCCTCACCATTATCCAGATAAACAGAAAATGACTAGTGGCTAGATTCACATGTATCCTTAGTCTTGTGGATCCATGATAAGAGGACTTCGAGCATTACAATTCATTTAAATCAGTGAGGTGATTGATAGATGTTTTATGTCACCTTACCAGCAAGAAGTTAAATTCTCACATGATGCATAAACATTTTGAAAATGTAAACTTGTCAAGTCATCAGTTAGTGAAGATCAGAATCAGGACTCGCTTTCTATTTCCCCAATCACATGCTGAAGTTTCATTGCAATGGATCAAAGTGGTTTTTAACAAAAAAACATTTCCAGGAATAGCGAAGCATTTTAGCTTAAAGGGCAACTTGCTCCTTGCATCAACGCAAGGTAATAATGCCAGGCACCACCCTCAGCTGCCTCATTTCTTCTTTAATTATTTAGACTCAATTAAGTTCCATCATGCCAGACTGCCTGAAAGCAAATTAAAATTAATCCAGGCTTTCCCCAAGAGATTTAGTGGTTAACCTTTCTGAGTCCAAAAATTCCTTCTGGACATACAATCAAAACTCAAATTAACAATTGCTTTGGCTGTAGCAAATCCTTTGGAATTCTAAAATGTTACATATACTACAATTTTACTATTATAGTACATGGGCACAGACTAACAAGACTCAGCCACAGGAATGGATCATTCAACCCATCAAGCCTACTTAACCATTTGTATAGCGCGTTGGGACGTCCTCCCAACGTGAAAGGTGCTATGATAGAAATGTAATTTTGTATTGTATTTTGTTATCTCATACCATTGCTTTTTTTTAAAAAAAGGCTGTTTCTATTTGAAACTAGGTAGTCAAATAAGATTTATTTGAACATATTGCAATAGATTATTGTAGAAGGTTATTTTTCCATGAAATAGCACTTTGGGTTTTAAAGCAATGGCTGATATCATGCAAAAGTGGGAAGTTACAATTTTTTTTGTATTCTTAGCCTTGGGTTTGAGGGCATTAGAATTGGTGGTTTCTTTATACGCTCAACCTTTTCTTTACACATTTGTTAGATGGTGGATATGTATAAGAAACTGAGTACCAAAAATGCATGTATTCTGTAAGATGTCAAATTTCATGTTTGCATGGCATTACATTTCATTCCATCATGCAAAGCAGTAATCTGTGTATATTATATATTAGTTGGCAAGCTACCGAATTTCAAACAACTCATCTAATGAAACCTTTCATGTTTAATAGTATATGAAATGCTGTACACTATCCAGCGTCTTGGGAAATCCTCCTGACATGAAAGGGGCTATACAAATGTAAACTTGTTGTTGCATATTCATTGGGACAGTTCATTGGTTCCAACTCCATTATCAATCATCACAACACGAAAGGGATAAGAAAAAAATACAGAAAAAGCACCTTTGACTAAGATTGTTAGCATCAGTTATACAAATTAGTTTTTCCCCCTCCACATTAATTCTAAGGATACCTGTAGCATCTGTCCAAATGACAGCTTTACTCCGCCATCTTCCACATACTGCTTCAAACTTGTACTGGTATTGTGTGCAGCTGGCTAAACCAGTCACCAAATGATATGCTTTCCTGGTAACACTTGTTAAAATGTGGTCAATGCTGATAAATATAAGGTGGAATGTCGGTGGGGCATGCCAGGAGAAAAAGCCTCCATCCATAGAGCATTTGTATTGAAGGGCAGTAATCATCTCTGGAGCTAGAAGAAAAAAACATCCAATTCATGAATTAAAGGCTTTGTGTTAAAATTAAATAGTATTTAAATAGGGGAAAATTAACTCAAATACAATGGGGTAGAACAGATTCTCACCCCAATTGATACAGATTTGGATACAGCTAAGAATCTACTGACAACTTCAGGTTCAGTCTACAACAATTTATGTTGATAAAGTGGCTTTCACCCCCAAGAGGATCTCAAAGCGCTTCACAAGGTCAATTAGAAACCCAAGCTGGGGGGAGGGGGTAGAAAGGAAAGTGGCCAAAAGCACAATTGAAGAGGCCACAGTATTGCAATACAGGATCAAGATACCCAACATGGATGGGAGAGGATGTCTCCTGGAAATCGCTAGTATATATGAAGAGGTTGATCACAGCAGATCCATTGATGGAATAGTCCAGAGCCAGCAATAAAGCAGCACGGAAGAACAGTGGTCACCAAGACCATAGAGCTGAAGAGATTACAGAGCATCTGTTATGAAGGTTATTAACCCTGCCTCATTTCCCCCCCAAAAACAGGAACCAGGGAGAAAGAAAACGGGCTTAGCAAATAGAAAGAAAATTGGTATGACACTTTAGACTGCTTTACGTAAGATATAGTGTCAACCTTTTCATACTTTCTAAACTACCATCATTCAGAAACCACTAACCCTAACAGACAGTAGCAACGTTGACTGGCAAAGATATCCAAAAAATATTTTGCACTTTTCCCCGAGGAAACCAATAGCAAGGTTTTTTTTAATATAAATAGTGATTTGCGGCATCTAAAAGTGTCAAGAATGAACGGCTACCCTCAAGGTAAACCAAAACAGTTTTAAAAATAAACATCTCATGGGCCATTTGAAGGATGTGTGCCTCCATAAAAATAGCTCATTATTAAAATAGAACCCTAATCACATTTTTGGCTTTGCACGCAACACAATCTTAGTAACCATATGTCACACACGATGCGTTAAACTGTTAGCTGATTCATTTTGATTAAAGCATGCGGATAGACCTGGGATGTGAAGTGAACTGTAACCATGAACTGCAGCATGATACTGGCAGACAGACGAAGCCAGTAAACAAACGTGGCGGGCAGCTCACATCCTGCTCTTATCAAAATGGGACAGAAATGTAATCCCATCAGAAGCTTTCACTGCTCGAGCAAGTCGCCATTGGGAAGATTTCTTTATTTTCTTGATGTGCTTCAAGGGGGAAAAAGTGGGAGGCACAAGCATGTGCTGTGAGCCTGTACGCAAGTTGTATTCGTGTTACTAAATCACTACCTAACGTAGATCACCAACGCACAAAATTCAATTTTTCTTCATTTAAAATATGTGGAGTCATTTAAGGTCTCTTGCATCCGTTATCCTTAGTCAAGTGTCCTTCCTCCATACGCCTCATAAGTAGGAACCTGGTTGTTAGTCAATTGGCGGATCAGTTTCTGGGGGTAATAATCCCTTAAAAATAAATACTGTGGTCACTCAATTAATGAATGTTTGTGGGACACTGCTGTGAGCAACTGCCTGCCACGTTTTGCCCACAAAACATCAATTCACAGAACATTCTGTGAAGCGCTTTGACGCATCTCAATGACGTGATAAGGCGCTATATCAAATGCAATTATTATTACGCCCAACTCATTATAAAATCTAACAACTAAAAAAAACGTACTGATAAACCGTAGTCCAATTTGAAACCACGGAAATAATTCTACTGACCTGTAGCTACGGTGATTGTCCTCCTGTCCGCCACACTCCCATCTCTGCAGACAGCTTCCACTGTGAGGATCTCTTGGGTACAAGGTTTGAGGCCAGCTGACATATACTCACTCAGTTTCTGAGATAGCTGCAGGACTCCACTTTTGTAAATGTCATACGTGACTTCCGATGGATCACCAGTCACTGACCAAGCAACACTATAGCTGTCAGTGGAACCAGCGATTTGAGTCACTTTTTTAAACATTATTGGGGCTGTGGGGGGAGGAGGCAGGAAACACAATTCCATTTTATTATTGGTTAAGCAGATTCTCGTCATTAATTTCAGTTCTTTTGCTGACCAGCTCACCTGTAACAGCTATGATGTAGATCACCTGACTTGTCTTTATTGCAGCAGCTTCACATACAGCGGCAAGAGAAATATTCACCTTCTGGCAAGCAGGCAATTCATCAACGACAAATGCAGTCCCGCTCTGCATTAAATTGTAAGACTGAAGTAATGAATCACCAGCTTCTCCACGCTGCCCGAACAGATAGATTTTCAGTAGAAACCAATCAAAACGTCCCAAAGCTGGTTTATCCCAGGAGATAGTAACACTATCGGAACTTGAAGTTATTACAGTTAAGTTACTGGGTGGAGTTGGATCTACAACAAAAAAAGTTCAGAGTTAATACTGTATTGCATCTGTCTTTGTATCTCATCGTTCAAACAACTTCATGGTAATTTGTGTAGAATATGATTGAATGTTTCCAGTCCAAGAATAAAGTTTATTGGCTGAGTTACAAACCAGGGAATGCGTGTTTGACTTAGCTTATACATTTCAAGTACTTTACCCGAATCATATAATGGAAATGACTCAAACAATTAGTATATTGGCCTAGCCTTTCATTTGCGTGTTCAAGAGATGGGCATTCTAAAACGTGAAGTTAGCATTTTATCCCATTTAATAGTGTTGCTCTTACAACAGTTAAATCCTGCACTCCACACTCAAACACGACAGTTTAACACACAATTTCAGAAGGAAATGGCTTCTGAAATTCTATTATCCTAGACAGTATGATGAAAATGATAGTCATCTGTTAGCATAAACCTATTACACACGCATGATTCTTTGTGGGCAAGCCAGCATTTTACCTCACTAAATAACCTTTCATAGAATATAATAATAATAATATACTGTGGATATGCCGACTCCTTTCTGGATTCAAGCCCAGTTCAGACTAAAAGGATAAAATCATCCCTCAGTTATCTGTAGATTCCTGCTTGAAGCGAGATCAGATAGTCACAATTTAGTTCGTACTCGGCACAGGCTCACAGCAAGAAACTGCCTTCAATTTGGTACCAATTGGAAAGGGCAAAGCACGATTGATGTGGGAAATGGGAAATACTGTATCTCACTGATGCAGAAGGAAGCACTCAGAGTTTGGGTTAATTGACATTGTTAGGGCAGTGAGAGTGAATCTGGATCTTATACTGTTCAACGGTAACCTAGGTGCAAAATAGACTTGTGTTCCACTCCCACTGACATCCCTTATGTAAGATGATTTATTTTTAAACCTGATCACACAGTTCTGTAGCAACTCGAGCATGCAATATAATCTATTCCAACTGGTTTAAAAAAACTTGTCATATTGTGTACAAAATGTTTCAGCAGGGTTAACTTTCTTAAAGACATGATTTTCCATAAATCTGTGGTGTACAAGTATTAGAACTTTTTTTATTAAAAAGCTGCTGCTCTAAAATTTTAATAAGCCTCGATACAAATCGTGCACTTTGGGAACAGCAATTTTCCATTTCACTGGCAGAACTGAAATAACTAGAACCCATCAAATCTATAAAGGGATGATATTTCAAAGGCAATTTTGTAATACAGTAGTTTGAATTGAACTAACTCAACCATGCAGTACAGATGCTTGATGCCAAGGAAATGTTCTTCATCATGACAGCCAGGACAATTTACAATGAAATGTAGCTTCAGTCCACCTGAGAATGGGTTTGTTCAGGTCCAGATGCTGTGATCACATCCAGAAGCAACATCTGGATTCCAAATATAGATCCAATATTGTTAAAATATAAAATTCAGGGATTAGCAGAAATTGCACACACCCTTGAAAACCAAAATTGGGATGGTCATTGACAGCAGAGAACTCGTCAATGAAATCAGTTCTTTTGGAAACCAATCAGGAACCATCAGGGGGAAATTAAAGGCAAAAATGTGGCATTACCATAGGGGAAATCTAGAGTTACCAGATGACAGATTTGCTTCCTGACTTCCAGGATTTCATTTGAAGAATTTTCTTATTGAGTAAATCCTTAAAGGGAATGTTCAGATTAGTAATTTTTGGATTGACAGAAATATTACATTCTCAGAACTCTTACATCACCTTCAACAACAACTTACAACAACTTGCACTTATATAGCGTGCTCCATGCAGGGTAACATCTCAGCGCACTTAAAGTCTTGAACATTGCTCACACCTCTGGGGAAATTCTCCAGGGCAATCTTGAAAATGATGCAAAAAAAAAAAAAAACCTGATGGGTGATAGCTCTTAGATCTCTAGATTTTATCCTCTCCATTGCAGTATTATGGAAAGAATTTTTATCTGAGGTTCACACTGCTCCTTGAAGCTCATTTTATTGTGTGATACTGCAGTAGACAGTATTTTCCACAGAGCTCCGGCAACCCCAGCTGAAAACTTACAGGAAGGCAAGGCATGTAAACCTATATCTCCATTGTTATGAATTTAAAGCCACCTCATGTATTTTTCTAGAACCTCAAACTGTAGGACTACTTGCCTCTGTACATTCGACATTTGAGTCCAAGCTAGATGTCAGTTGCTTAACTTGTTAGATTTATCTAATCTGTTCTCCTGCTCTTTTCAATCTTGATGCTTGCCTGCATTGTCTACCATGCTCCTTCATGTAGATTTCACTATTAACAATAAATCCTCAGCAGTCCAATAAACCCAAAAGAATACAACTTACTCTTATTCATAGAATCACAGAATATTACAGCACAGAAGGAGTCCATTCGGCCTATCGGGCCTGTGAAAACGTGATAAGGCGCTATATCAAATGCAAGGATTATTATTATTATTAATTAAAAACCAAAATCTTTATTACCTGTTACAGTTGTAGCACAGATACTGTGGTCCTCACCAATAGTCAAACACACAGTGTATTGATTGCATGGCATTAAACCCGTGAATTCAAGTCTTCGGTCTTGAACGGTCTCTTGATGCAAGATATTCTCGTCTGAACTGAACAATAATAGTGCGCAAGGGAGATCTTCAGGTATGTGGCTGCTAAAATTTGAGGAAACACTTGGGGAGATACTGGTGGGAGCAGTGATGATTTCCAAAGGGAAGTGATCAGCAATTGCTGCAAGACATAGAAACAATTTTTAAAAGCCGGTGTTTAACAAACGCTTTTCTTCCCCCCACCCCACAAATTGAGATCGCTTTGTACAATGTTCGAATGGTCATTCAATTCCATTATAGACACAGGCATTTACATCAGGTCAACAGTTTACTCATTTGTAGAATTATAGAAATTTTAAGTTAGTGGAATAGATTAACAATTCAATGATTTATAAACCCTGTGTTATACACACAAGTCATACATTCATTGGCATCTAACACAGTCAATTTCAAACAGAGTCCTGAGTAAGGAATCTGAGGAGGAACTCTTTTGTGTAACCAAATGTACATCACATCACCACACAGGAACTCTGCTCCAAAAATAGATTTATTTGAAGAGGAAGGCAATAATGGGTACATCAGGCTTCCCTATTAAGAGACTTCTTACAAATATCACACAATAGGTGCTGTATTTTGAATTCAACATCAAGAGCAGGAAACCTACCTACTGCCAAGGAAAACCCATCTTTCTCTGAGAAGTGAAGGATTTCACCCATACAAACCAATTTAGTGCTTCTTAAGAACGCTAAACTTGGCTTGTTGTTTACAGTTTTCTAGAAAGCAAATACAACAATGATTATTAACAAAATTAGTTCTGTTTAAAGCGTTCACCTAAATCCCCTCTCCCATCATAAGTTGCAAAGCTCCTATTTACAACGAACAATGCCAGTGCTATCCTACCTTTTCAATACTGTGGGAAACCACCTCTGTGATATTTCCATTCATGGACAAGGCTTCTATGCGTGAAGGGCCTCAAAGGTTTAAGAAGTACAAAACAAAGATTTGTTCGAAAGAAAGTCAAGAAGCAGAGCAATTTGCCAAAGTCAAGTCACTTGTACACACAAATTCAAATAGTTATATGAACCCACACAGGAAAAACACTCAATTAAAGCTCCTAACAGCTTGGTTTAGTTACGATTGGTCAATGAACAGGTTGCTGTTAGGTTAGCTCTTAAGTTCCAGTCTCAGTTACTTTAAAATAAAATCTATCAGGTCAGAAAGACATCCATTAAAAGCCAGAACAGTAATTAGCTATTAATCCAAACATTGATCAGAGAAAGAATGCGTACGACAAAGCTGAATTGTCATTATTTACATACATGTAGTATAGATTCTCCAAGTCAGTGATCCATTAGTATGAAAGTACTGCATAATGTGCTTCGCCTGAGGTTCCAACAGTAAGGACCCAGATCTTCTCAATCTTTCAGCATGAATTACGTTGTTGCCATTTAAATAAAATTCTCTAATAGAACAAAACAAGAAATAAAAATCACAAGTTTGCAAAATTTAAAAATCACAAATTTGCAAAGTTACGGGCAGCCCAAGGCCAGTTTTTCTGCTACATCGTATAAGGACATTTAACAACCCCTTAAAGTGGGAATTTTTAAATACTTTGGACCCAAGTCTACTGGAAACACAATGTACACCCACACAATCAGTCAAGGTTGGATTCAAACTGGGTATAGACATCAAATAACTTAGTCTTCAGATTTTATTACAAGCAAAAGTCACTGAAAGACATACATAAAATACACAAAGATCCTAACACTGCTAACGGAATAGGATAGGCAACAATTCGACTCCCTCTGGTTGATATTATCGTTATATGTTAAGCACATTAAGCATACATTCAGAAGCAATTCATTGATATCACTGCATTCCAATTTCATCTGAACTGGAATAGGAGGGGTGGTGGATAATATAAAGCATAAATATCGACACGGACTAGTTGGATTAAATGGCCCGTTTCACTAACTATAAGACCTTTAATGTCACTGTAGCGACAATATTTACGGAGGGGGTGTTAAACTCAGAGAGCTAACAATATTAAGCTACAAATATGGTACAAATTTTCTCACTATGGCATTTACCTTTCAGATACAGCGCTTGATGTTATTTCCCAGCAAAGCAAGACAGCACCACAGTTCCCTGGGTTCACCCCTGAAAAATACAGAATGAAATATATTCATGTGGATAGATTATTTTACAGTTTGCAAAAATGTAATCTTGTGGTTTTAGCGACTGATCAGTAAAGCCCCCAAAATATATTCAAGGCCCAACTTGAAAGACAGAAAGATCTTTATGTCCAATAACTCCAGTCATTCATAGATCCAACCAACATGGTTATCATTTAGTGGTAACACTTATATTGAAGTTGAATGGTGTAATAATAATAATCCTTGCAATTGATATAGCCCCTTAACAGGTCTTCGAGACATCTCAAAGTGCTTCACAGAATATATACTGTAAAATGAATTGACTATATTTTGTGGGCAAAACACACCGGTCAATTGTACACAGCAGTGTCCCACAAAGTCGTGGATTGAAGTGACCAAATTATTTTTTTAAAAGAATTATTACCCCTGGAAAAGCAATCCACCAATTGACTAACAATTGGGCTCCTACTTACTGTTAGGTAAACAGAGAAGTGTGGAGTAAGGAAAACTTGCCCAATATTTTGCTCTGCTAGGAATAGAACCCAGGTCCTCTATGCTTGGGAGGCAAGGGCTCTAACCACTGCGCTACCCGACTCCATTAGTAATGCACTCAACAGTACCAACATCCAGAATTGGGCTTTTACTGAATTTCCTGAACGTATAGAGAGACAAGAACAATACTGCATTGACAATATCTATACATTGCAAATTAAACTCTTATTTATTGTCACACATACTCATTTTTTGTTGAAAAGTGCCTTTGAACAAAATGTTTAACATGACCAGATCAACATGCATTTGTACTTTTTTTTGGATGTTGTTTTTGCTCTTAATTCGAGAAAACCAGACCTGCAGTTCTGCATTACCTGCTGGTTTCAGTGGTTGGATTGCTGAGCAGGTTGAGAGGAGGATAGCACCGAACAGCAGAGAGCTGCAGGAGCTCACACTCGCCATCCAACACATGGACCAGAGACGCACACACACAGACAGATAGCAGCCACTTCTCTCTGTATCAGTGCAAGCAGCAATACTTCCTTTTACAACAGGGTCGATCAAAACACAACATTAAATCCAGGAAACAAATGCAAGTCTTGGAAATGGAGACCTTTCTGTTACCAAAAAAAGGCTCTGAATGAGGCAAATGACTGGTTTATAATGTGCAGGTGCAAACTCTGAGCTGCAATCATTAACACAGACACACACCTCACCATCTCACAGTCAACCTCCGAAATTGACACTGATCACATCAGATCCGTTCCCATTCACAGCATTTAAGTGTAAAATGAGCCACAGCCACTAAAGGATCGTTGATTTCCTAGAAAACGTGTTTTAACAGACTTTTTTAAAAACAGAATGGGTAGTTTTGTGATGATGCTAAGAGCTTCCTTTGACCAGTTTCCAAGATGGTTTGAGTCACTGTAGCTGGTTTTTGTAAACCCCCTCCCCAAAAAGTTGGGCAAAAGCTTTTTTCGTGAAGGAGGGATTGGAATGGGGGAATGGAGAGGGGAGGCTCTAGATTTAGTCTCATTAATCTAATCCAATCTATTCCAATCATCATTCTAAATAATAAAATCTCCAGCACACAACCATGCAATTGGATCCAACCAGTCTTGGCTGGTGTTTGTATTCCATGTGAATCTCCACTCAATCTACCCCCCTCCCTCCCCTTCATACCCTTCTTTTCTCCCATGTTTGCAATTAATGGTTAACATTTTTGTTGCTTTGACATTTAAAATTGCTCTAAAATGAATACAGTTCTAATCACTAATGGGGTGTAGGTATGTGATGATGGGTTCCACTTAATAAAAACTACTTGTAAACAGCTCTCGGTGGAAGATGACAGTTAACTGAGGCACTGGATGTTTTCCTCTTTGTCATTATTATGCTGCAAAATCAGGAGCATGTTCTAAAAGTGCTTCCCAGGATAATGTACTGTGGCGTTTGTGGATTTGCACACGCCAATGTCACACAAACTATCATTAAATGAATGACCAGCTATTTCTGTGTTTGTTGGCCAGGATACCAGGAGAAACTCCTTTTTCCAAACAGCCCCAAGGCCATCCACCTGAGCAAGCAGACATGACCTCAGTTTAACACTCACCATGCTAGGGAGGATGAGTATAAATCACGTTTAGCCTTTTTTGTTTTATTTGTACATTCAGCCCAAACATCCAGGAAAGCAAAGTTTGCCTGAAATTCTGAATTGTATGGAATTACTGAACCTTGTTTATTCCAAATTTGTTGACATCGGCGAATACGTAACACTATTTTGCCCTATTCAGGAATTAGCAAATTTATTCTTACGGGTTTATGAATAAATGTAATGCAATTTTAAATATATAATTTAATTTTATATTTCTGCTTTCATGTTATTTTAATTTAAAATTGCATTACATTTATTTATAAGTGCTCAAGGACAAAATTAGATACTTTATTAAACTATGAGTGCAATGCTTAGCCCACGTCAACTAATTTGCTGCATAAAGCCCACAGAGCAGATTATTCCATGGAGGGGGTGTTCTGTGCATGTGCATTTACTGTTACATTTAAGGGTTCAGACTGTAGAAATACCTTGGTAGGTGAGATCTAATTATCTTTATTCTATTTGTGCTGCCATTAAACACTGAACTTTGTGATGAATGAGATTTATGTATTCACAATGATAATTAAAGCTGCTGACTCCATGACTTCTTTCATCTCAATCATTAGTACTTACCAAATGCTACATCCCCAAAACAATCTCCAAGTAAGATCAATTCAGTTTCACAGCTATGTAAAATGCTATTCAAAATACATTATTGAATAAACAGAATCATGTTTCTTTCTCACTTTCCCTTATTGGAATTTTCTTTCTGAAACTTGAATGTACAACACACAAGTATCATTGAAGACACAAAGGCCTCAGTAATGAAAACTGGGACCCAAACAGCATGTTTTTATCAATGGGGAAAGAAGGAAAAAAGGATTTGGAAGCCATTCATATAACCTACAGCTTTTAATGTAAAAAATGGAGGCTGGTTCATTTACATTCATTTCTGGTTATTTTATTATCATACAAATGTGGTAATATTTTCACTTTCGGTATTTCTACCTCAAACTATTTGCAATATCCTATGGGGTAGGCATTATTTAAATGCAAGTTCGTGTAATAAAATGAAACTATTGGTGGAGGGAAAATCACTTACCTCACTGAAAGTGAACAAAGTAGTCGCAAGCAAAAATATGTAACTTGTTTAACGAGAAAATCAGAACTTTATGGCTTAATCTTGTGATATTGAAATGAGTCATGTATATTAGTATATTAGTAATAAGGTCTCATCCTTATGTTGAAGATAATAGTTCTTTAAATTGACTGGTTTGACCTGGAGCTCTTTAATTCTTCCTAGTTGCTAGAACGACCAGTTTGTTAACATTGGAGAATAGCACATGTTGGATCCCAGTGTGAAAGATTACAGTTACCATAGGATTTTGTTTCATTTAATCTTAGCGTTCTGGGAACATTTAATAAATGACTTGATCTTTGCTCCTGTGGTTCATGCTGTTACTTGAACAATTAAATTAGTGACTTGCAAATATTCCCAGATATCCACCGTAACATCCAGATCTGCACTGACCACAATAAAAGTGAGTGTAATGCATGCAGGCCACAATACCATGTGATTAGTAGTGGTTATATTAGAGCTATAAATTTCACATACTTGAGGTAACTCTCTGATTGAGGTGAATTTTCTGGGAGCCACAGGACAATTAATAAAAAGTTAGGAGCAGCAAGTGTCACGTGTGACCATAGCAACGTACACCTAATAACTGTAATTGGGCTTTCTGTGAAATAAGTACCTCAAACAAATTATGTTCACTTATGCACAGAGTAATAGTCAAGTATCCTCATCCTGGCTTTCAATGTGCTGTAGCTGTATCAATTTGGCTTAACTAATAGCATTCTTGCCTCTGGTCAGAGGATTCTGGGCTAAAGCTTTTCGAAAGGACTTCAGCTTATCTAGGCTAACCCTCCGTGGGTTATTGAGCATGCTCCGTTGTTAGGTGTTGTCACAGATCTTACCAGTAGTTACCATTTCAGTGAGCTCAACTGACCAATGCTAACACCAATGGTCTATTAATTCCTATTAAATTGTTTCTCTTCATATTGTCCTGTAGCTCAGTGGTTAGAGCACTCGCCTCGCAAGTGAGAGAACTCAGGTTCGATTCCCGGGCAGGGCGAAACATTGGGCAAGTGATTAGCCCCCAACCGGACCCCAACTTAACCCTCAGTTGCGATTTTAAACCAAGGGGAATATAAAAAATCTCAAGGGTATTAGTGCCTGTCGGGAATGATAACAATAATAATCTTGCATTTGATATAGCACCCTATCATATTGTTGAGATGTCTGAAAGAGCTTCACAGAATATACTATAAAGTGTAGTGACTGTGCATTTTGTGGGCGAAAGTATTTGGATATTTGGAAAACCTGGAAACCCACATCATTCAAAGAAAACAGATTAATTGGACACTTATTTCAATTTTAGAAGAATGCTGAGATCAAAAATGCTTGCAGGTTTCGTCCTTGCAACTCGCTTCAAGACACGTACTTTAAAAAATAGTGGGCGATAAACATTTGGACTCCCTCTTACAAAATTATTTCATACAATACAGTAAATGCTCTTTATTGTTACAATAATTTGCTACCCAAGTGAGTCATGTTAATGAGTTTATGAAATAAGCATGGAATGGTAGAATTTAACAAGTCATTTGAATGAAAGTGGCATTTACTTTGTTCCCTGATGTATAATCCCTGTGAATGGAAGTTAATTATCAGTTATGGGTCCTTTGATTCCAGTGTAGGCAAAAGGTCAAATCAGATGATTGATAAATGAGGGTTTAAGCTGCTTTCCAGGAGTTGTTTTTTGTTTCCGACTTCACCACATAGAAAGATGTCTTAAATTTGGTTCTATATGTGAAGTTTACTAACACTAATTTTGACGTCCTGCAGCTCAGTGGTTAGAGCACTTGCCTTGCAAGTGAGAGACCTTGGTTTGTTCCCAGCAGGACAAAATGTTGGACAAGTTTCCTTACTCCAAACGCCTCTATTTACCTAGCAGTAAGTAGGAACCCGATTGTTAGTCAATTGGCGGATCGCTTTTCCGGGGGTAATAATTCCTTTAAATTTTTTTTAATAATAATAATACATTCTTTGTCTATTTAGATCATCATGTTTGGCCAAAGTGCTCAATCCGTTAGCTCACAGTTGAAAGTAACATGCGATAATAGAAAGTCTTCCTTTTTCAATTCCTTTCAAGCCAGGGCGAATCAAGAGTGATATTCAGATTATTTGGCAGTAACTTCAATTTTAAAAACGTCTTGCCATTAAAACTGCATTAGATCACATGGATACATTGCATTTTTCCAGCAGATAAAAATCAACCGGGTCAGGCTACCCATCTGTCTATCAGAAGCTAAATAAAAGATCATGTTCAGAACCAAAAGTGGTACAGACAATCATTCGTGCATCAAGGTGAACTCAAAGTCCTTAATATCAATCTTCTACTTTAAGAAACAAATCTACCTTTAAAGTGTGAACACGTGACTGGTCCTTTGAGAGGAATCTTTTTTCATGAACCATAGAAAGAAGAAGGAATGAATCAGGGCAAGTGTAAAGCAGATAGGAAATACAGCTGGCCTTCCTGGGAGTTCAGACACCTCGAACAAGAATGGTTGATAATGGTGTTGGAGTTTAATACAGCTTTGTAAAATAGCTGATTTCTAGGTAATAAAGGGATCAAATACGCTACATTCTTTCTTGTAATATTTTCAGCTGAGATGATAAGTGTGGAGGTACTCAATAGGTGTATGGAAGAGGCAGGACCAGCATTCGTGGAGTATTCTGTGCCCACTCTTTCAATTTTTGCAATACTTTATCATCTGATGATTGCATTTCAAGTGCGTCACACGAGCCAGGCAGGTGTGGGTGGAGTTTCCCTGTAGGTGACTTGACACATCAGCATTGACATGAGCTTTCTCACCATTATTCATCTGTTGTGAGATGAATGCATCTAGATTAATGCAGATACACACACTAAGGAAAAGGACAAGAACATTTCAGTGGTAGAGACATTCGAATAACGTTGTGAGAAGCACACAGCTAGATTACACTTGTAGTGGGGAAGAACGTAATACACTGCCTATGAATTTGCTTAAGCGTATATCTTCTGGAAATATTTTAGCATATTAACTGATGTGTATCTCATAGATTTGATGAATTCTACATATGATCTGCACTGAACTAACTGTTCCTTTATTTAAGAAAGGTTTTTTTCTGTTCAGTGAATCGATTATGATCAATAACTGCAATTGCAAATTATTTTTGAAATACGCGAGATATTCATGAGAGAGAATGGAATAGATGGGCGAAGGGAATGGAGGGATATGGGAGAAGGGATTAAGGGATTTGTGCTTCAGTCTATGTAATTCTTTGCCTCTGTAATTTTCTAAGATGTGGCCTCTTTGTAGCATAGATGCAGTGAAACTGGGGAAACATTTTGCGGAGATGGTAAACTGCTCTGTGGAAGACATGACCTGCTTTAAGGTTATATCACTTGACCAGTTTGTGGAAGCACAGCAAAAAAAGCAGGTGTAATTACAGTGTTCTCTCCCTTGCTATACAGAGTTGACTTCAAATGATTCCTAATTATTCATCAGATTTCTTACTAACAAGAAATTTGTTTAGATGGCACTACATATTTGAAATATATTTATATTTCCCCTTTGATACAGGTATCATGTTGTTGAGACGTTTCAAAGTGTTTTCACACAATAAACTGTAAAGTGGTAGCACTGTATGTATTTTGAGGGCGAACATTTGTTAGAACAGTACATGTAAATCCCTCGTCTGCTTTCCTTAACCTCTGCTATTTGACAGTCTTGGCACATCCTACAAGTACCAGACTAGAACCTCGATTAGTCTTCTAATGAATACTGCATTTGGCAGTGGTTTTGGTCCAGTTATCATTGATGCACATTACAGCGCTTTCCAATCTATCAAAGTCCATGGCTGATAGTTTTTCAACCACCCCTAGGTGGATCTTTTAGGTTTTCGTTTAGAGAAAAAAAATTCTCCATCCTTTGTGAGTGCAGCATTAGTATTTTAGGCCCCTGTTATTAAAAGCCCTCCAGGGCCATCTACAATCTCAGTTTTCCTCAGTGGACTTTCCGAAACCAGGCAGGCGTTAGTAATTTGGCACATTTTGTTTCTCTAGGGTGATCTCCGAAGTACAGAGCCCATCACTTTTGTGTGATCTGACAGCTTCTCTTTTTTGCTGGATTACATTTTTATACCATGAGACAATCATTAAAAAGATGGGTAAAATGGTAGAATAACATTGGATTATGTGATAGTTGTAAATGCATAACACACCTTACTCTAATTATTTGATTCAGAATGAGTGGGATAGACTATTTCCTATGTGTAATACAAGTGTGGTTATATTAGCATTGAATGGAAAGGATTTGTTGCAGATTTTTTTGCTGCAAATCCTTTCTGTTGATTGCGGGGGAAGACTACAGAAAGATGTGGAACTGAATCTATTTTCATTGAATAAGCATGTCAGGCTTCAGAGGTCAGACAGAATTTAACAGTTTGCCACATGTAGATTGATTATTCTTTACCTTGACCCTTACTAACCTCCAATGAAAACGTATGTAAAAAGGCTGTGGCATAATTCAAATTTTCATGGATGATTCCCTCCCTCACTCCCCTCAGGTATAGCGTGTGGTAAATCATCACTTCTGACAGGAATTGTCTGTGGCTTCACACTGGCAGTTTGCAGGGTAATTCAGAGGGTTTTTACCGAGAGTCACCATAGTTTATATGCAGCTGCTCTCTTAATCAACATTTATCTGATCCAAGGCTTTCAGCGGTGAATTATTCCAATTAACATTTTGCATTTGATTTTTGGATATTTATGAAACTACACATCAAACAGCTTTAAGAACCATTGCATAACATGTAATGTAACATTACATGCGATGTGTGTCCAACTTCTTGTACCGTTGTGTATAAAACCAGCTTAAATTTCTTGGCTAGCTGTGGGTTCCCTCAAGTGTCTGTCAGTCCTCTCTCTCTCACTGTGCTTGGCTGTCTCTTTATCTCTCCCCATCACAAAAATCATTCTACAGGGTATTAAAGTGTTAGAGGGCTGAATAACCTTTCATAACACAACGTCTTTTTGTGCTTATGTTCTAGCCAGTTTTCTGATGTTGTTATGCCTCAACAATCTTTCAGATCTTATGAATGCCTTTTTCCCCCCAAAATTGCATTATTTTCACTTTCACAGTATTTAGAAACATATTTTACTTTAGACTCATATAGGACATTTGCTTTCTCTCAAGCGAGGACAAGGTGAGAGGAAGAGATTTTCCTCCCTCCATCCAATCAATGGAAACTCCACTGCCTTTTTGATTTAAGGTGAATTTGAAGATGACTTGATCTATGTGCAATTTACAGAACACTGTATTGTGCTATTCTCAAAACAATTCAGTTATATCCACATAAGTGTTGAATCCAAGAAATGGATAAATTAGTTTCCAGGCATCCTGCCATTAAATAACGTATAATGTTCCCAGTGTCTGATTGCCCTGTAAAAAAGCAATCACAAGAATAATTCATTGTGTTCCAGCCTGCTTTGGTCCTGGAGGAGAAACCCATCCAAAGATCAAACTTCAGATGCTGCACTATTTCCACTTTCTATCAAATATAGCAGGAGTCTACTTGTGAGCTATTGATCACTGGAAGGTGTGCCACACTGAATATTCTTGGAGTCCTGCAGCGTATTGGTTAGAGCACTCATCTGGCAAACGAGAGGACATGGGATTGATTCCTGAGCAGGGCAAAATGTTGGACAAGTTTCCTTACTCCACACACCTCTGTTTACCTAGCAGTAAGCAGGAACCCAATTGTTCGTTGACTGGTAGATCGCTTTTCTGGGAGTAGTAATACCTTCAGAATTTTGTAAACAATAATAATTATAATTTGGTCGCTCAGTCCACCACTGTTTCCCACAGTTGAATGTGAACAAGACTGAGGCCCTCCTGATTGGCTCACGCCAGAGACTCAGCACCTCAGGCTCTGGCAACATCAACCTCCATGGTTGCACATTACAACTCATCAAGCCAGTCAGGAACCTGGGTGTCTTGTTCGACCCTCAACTATCTTTTCTCCCCCACAATCAAGCGATGACCCACTCTGTCTTCCCTCACCTCCGTAACATCACCCAACTCCACCACTACCTCACCCCTCAGGCTCCTGAAACTCTTGTTCATGCCTTCATCACCTTCAGGCTCAACTATGCAAACTCCCTGCTTGTCGGCCTTCCCAACTCCTCCCTCCACAGGCTGCAGATAATCCAGAACTCTGCAGCCCGTGTCCTCTCCCGCACCAACCTCTGTAACACCATCTCCCCCACTCTCGCCCGATTCCACTGGCTCCTTATCCTTCAGAGGATCCAGTTCAAGATCCTGGTCCTCACCTACAAAGCCCTCCATGGCCTCGCCCCACCCTACCTCTGCGACCTCCTAACCCTCTACCAACCCGCCCGCTCCCTCCGCTCAGCCTGCTCTGGCCTGCTCCACGTCCCCCGACCCACCCGCCCCTCCATTGGCGGTAGAGCCTTCAGCCACTCTGCCCCCAACCTCTGGAATTCCATCCCCCGGTCACTCCGCCTCACTCCCTCCTTAGCCTCCTTCAAGTCCCGCCTCAAGACCCTCCTCTTCGACCTTGCCATCGGCCACCCACCTTCCCCTCCCTTCCCCACCACCCCCCCCAACCCCAGCTTGGGTCTGAAATGCTGTACACTGTCCAGCGCCTTGGGACTCCCAACGTGAAAGGCGCTATACAATTGTAATCTTGTTGTTGTTGTTTGTGGGATACTGCTATATGTTATTGGCTGCCATGTTTCGCCCACAAAATTTACAGTGTATTCTGTGAAGTGTCCTGAATACTTGATAAGGCACTATATCAAATGCAAGGATTATTTTTATTATTATTACTGCCAAAAAACAAACTTTCAGACCTTGAGCAAAACTGGCGAAGGAAGATTAAAAAAAATCTTTACTTTTCTATAAATTTAAAGAGACTGAAATGTTCCATTAAATGAATATTCCAAGGCGATGCTCATGCCAGAGTCTCACTACCTGCAAAATAATTCAATAATCATTGTTTTAGAAACATTTTATCTTCACCTGAAGGCATTTGATTCACCCTGCCCCTCCCACTACTATATGGATTCTAGTTGTTCCCTGGTTAGTCACTGAAGTGATCATTATTTATGTGTGAGCCATGAATGGTAGGCTATGTGACTTCAATTGGCATCAAATAGCCAAGCCCAATTCTGTCCTTATCTGATGGCCACACACACACACCCTCTAGGCGTGGTCTCTGGCTAGTGATGAGGAACCTTTTTGAATCTTTCATCCCTACCTGAGTGTCTTCCTTTACTGAGGCAAATTGTCGTGCTCTGGAGCATTGCAATGTTTTTTGTGAAAGTGTATATTTATTTGAAGAATATTATATATTTGATACAACAAAAAACACAAACCTCTTCCGTCACACTCCGTTATCTGTATCCAGATACAAACATTATATTCCTTACTCGTTGCATTTCTTTTTGGCGTGGACAGTTTTTCCATACAGCGCAATTGCCCCTGGCTGAGATCAGCGAGCTCAGCATGGAACGTCACTTGAATCTGTGGGAGCTCCCAGAACTAAAATACAAAGAAAAAATTCTTCCCACCTAAAATAATTACTTTTAAAACACGATTACCCCCGATTGGAATTGTCGCTTTCCTTCTCTCTGAAGATGCCAATCGTCTCTGAACTCCTTTACTTCACAGCAGCATCATTTATATTTGAATTAAACCATGTTGAGGGGTCATGGCTATCAACCTTCAGTTTATATGCCAGACTCGCTTTGAAATAATTATAACTTGTTACACGGAGGCTTAGTGAAGTAATGTCATTTGTTGAATAAAGAGCAAGACAGCACCATAGGTAACTCAGGAGCAGTCAGAGTAATTATAGTAACTTAGATTCAAAAGGAGATAAAGAGAAATGAGTTCAGTACACATTCTCTTCAGGATTATACCTGAGAAAATTGCTCTTCTGTCATGCATTTAATGCTTTCTTTTTGTTATCCCTCTTAGGCAGCTTCTGATTATGTCTTTCTGTGTCCTACACACAATGCTTTTCAATCAGGTGCCAGTAGTGGTAACACAGTGTGTCTCTGTATTTTTGACTGTGTCCCTGTTGACCCCAGAGAATGGGAAGAGGAGATATACTGCTACAAGCATTGTGTGTCAGATTGGCTCAGTGTTAGCACTCGGAGTCGAAGGTTGGGTGTTCAAGCCCCACATCAGGCCTTGGAATCACATGGGCTAAACTGAGACTCTGATGCAATCCTGAGGGTGTATTGCAATGCCGTACTTCAGATGAGATATTAAACTGAGGTTCCGTCTGCCTGTTCAGGGTTGATATATTCTCTTAAAGCCCCTGTACTGCAAGGCTCCCTTTATTTTTTGGAGTTTACTGTTATTATATATATATTATATGTTTTAAAAGCCTCAAAATGATCTTAAAACTAGCTCATTTACTTGAATATTGGCACAATGCTCTCTAATCTGGAATGCCTTTCCAAGGATATAGAATTCCCTTCTGGGTGGGATGATCAAGGCAGAATCCATGCTCGCCTTCAAGATGGAATTACAACAACAACAACAACAACAAGATTCCATTTATAAAGCGCCTTTCACGTCAGGAGGACGTCCCAAGGCGCTGCACAGTTGGGTCATGACCCGAGCATAATTAATGGATATCCCAAGAGGAATAATCTCCAGGTTATGGGGAAAAAGGCAGGAAACTGGGACTGAATGGATTGCTATTTCAAAGAGCCACCACAGACACAAAGGTGCTGAATGGCCTTCTGTGCTGTAAATCTCCATGGTTCTATAGTTCTTGGTGTGATATTCATAATGCTGCAGCTTAATCTGGTTACTGTGGTAACATGTTTTACAAAGGAAAATGGTGTTGGGCCGTCCCGGGTCATGGAGATAAGGATACGGGAGATGGAGCCGTCCCGGGTCGTGGAGACAAGAATACAGAGATGGAAGACTGAGAGCTGGAAACACTAAGACTGAGGATATCAGATGGAAGATTGAAAGCTGTAAGCAAGAAGACTGAAAGCATGAAGAATCAAACTTGTCGGCTGGAAAGACACAGTGTTGAACTCTTGAACTCGAGATATCTATAGTGGTGTTATTCTGTTATAAGATCTGTTGATTGTACCGGCCTTTGGTCTGACCCATCGGGATATTGGGGAATAACGAACGAATTATAATAAAACAGTCTGATATCTGGTTAGAGGAATTAGCGTTATTTCCTTGCAGATTTGGCTGATTTTATTTTCTAACAGTGTAGGTTCAGTATTACATCTGAACTTTTACCGAGCTTTGGATCAATGCAGATGTGATCTAGACTGGCCATTTAGAGGTCCTAGTGACAGATTTAGTATCAAAAAGGAAGGCTCTACACATGTTTCAGATCTCATATAAAAGCCTGCAATAAAGGATCATTCTTCTACACCTGTGAAAAGTGAACTGTTTTAGTTCAGCTCTTTTAGTTTGATCAGCACATACATTTCCTTCTTATACTGCTTTTGCCCACAAATATACAGTCAATTCACTTTACAGTATATTCTGTGAAGCGCTGTGAGACGTCTAGAAGATGTGAAAAGCTCTATATCAAAGGCAAGGATTATTATTATTATTATTAAATAGTATGTTTTTTTTGTTTTTTTGGGGGTGATAAAATAGCAAAGCTATATTGTTTTGGTCAGCTGGGCATCTGACAGACTCATTGCATGCTTAAGAGTATTCAAACCAAACTATTTAAGAGTTTGATATGTATATATCTATAGTGAAATTTCCATTTCATATGTAATGCACACTTGATCTCTGCAGGTAGCATCATGTTAAGATCTGTCACATCACCAATACTATCTTTTTGTCATGATTTATAACCAAAAATGAACAGGTAATAAAGCAATGTTGATATGCTAAACCCCATGATGTCACATAAATCTTGCTTCCATGGAGATAATAATCTTTCCTTTGATGTAACACTTTTTCACATCTTCTAGACGTCTCAAAGCGCTTCGCAGAATATACTGTAAAGTGAATTGACTGTATATGTCAATTGATAGATGTGAATTATTTCAGAATGCACTTTTAAATGAGCTTCATAACGTCAATGTTTTCTGTCTCTGGCGTATCATTACAAATAGGTTGAGGGAACGTTATAAACCAGAATAGCAATAAAGTGGGACATTAGAAGATTTTGTTTTACATAAACGGTTATGATAATGCCGAACACCTCACTGCAAGATTCTGTTGAAACTGAATCAAATACCAGATAAATACTTGAAGAGTGAAGATTCAAGAGGATTGAATTAAAATAGATAGCTCCACTGGGAAGCTGGCATAGCACAGACATGGCTGGCCAAACAACCTCTTTCTGTGCTGAATTTTTACGTAACTATGTGGATATTGCTTTAGCATGAAGAGTGCTTACTGCAAACACAAAAGCAGTGTCTAGTAGAGATCATGGTCGATGCTTTGTCCATCTAATATTTTTGACCTGAAATAGACCAAATACTTCACTAGTTCTTAGCCTCTTCCCCCCCACCCAAAAAATGGGTCAGTAACCCCTCAAGTAAGGCAAGTGTTTCAGTTGTGGTACGGTCCTCAACCATGTTACAAATCAGAAGTGCATTTACCCAAAAATCAAATCTAACATTATTTTAACTAGTTAAAAAAGACATTCATATATATATATATATTTATATATATTTGGCCATCTAAGTATCTGCCACATGTGGAAACCAATCACCGCGCCGAAGAGTATTCAAACCAAGCTGAGATTTCCATGCATCCCACCTATTCATTGAAAATCCCAGAGATAGATTGCTGGAATGGAATGAACACTCTCTCCTTATTTATGTATTAGGCTCAGGTTGGCAAGAGCCAAGGCTTGGGGAGCCCAGAATTAGTTCAGATCCTGTAACCATCCAACAGTTCCTGAAATGCAATTCTTTTTGGAAATCAGAGTTCAAGAATCCAGTAAGAAGAATTAACAATTTTATTTGGCTCCTTGGAGTCACGAGTATATTGATTTGTTGAGCGTTACCCGGCAGGTAATAGATTAAATGCTGGAAGTTAAGATAACTATGTGAAATATAAACCCCTTCAACACCAGCAGATCCAGGGAATTCTATCATTTTACTAAGCATTTTCAGCTCCTACATCTTAACCAACCCATCCCTTACCAAGTTCTAACCCAGTGATTGAGCCTTTATATTTAGTTTCAAAATCATTTCTGACTAAACAGGGGTTACGGATATCGATGTTGATGGCAAAAAGACCCAAACCACAATTGGTAAATAGTAATGATAATAATTGTAACCCTTGCATTTGATATAGCATTTGATATTTGATTATCATGTCTTCAAGACATCTCAAAGTGTTTCACAGAATATACTGTAAAGTGAATTGACTGTATATTTTGTGGGCAAAACATAAAGGGGCACATAATCCCAGCTACCTGGTTATACAATATTTATGTCTGGCTCTGTCTTGAGGGGTGGCCTCATTCTATTATTGGTCATGGCTCCCAATACGCAACTTTGTGATCAGTCATCGGATGAAAGGATTCATTGAATCAGAGGCCACGAATGGTTCAGTGAGAAAGTTGTAGGTTGCTAATGAAAACAATGACTAAGATGACAGCCTTGCTAAAGAGTGCATCCGTCACACGCTGCATGCAGATGGACATAGCTCTCTGGTTCGTGCCAGCCAAATTACCCCTGGTGCCAGGATCAATCCCAGAGCCGGCAAATTGAATGTTCCAGTCAATTGTACAGCCACAAGCTGAGCAGCTGCACTCACTAAACTCTCCAACTCAAGTGAAAGCAATTGAACCAGCTCAACCAGCAGCTTCCTGGTCAGCCCCAAGTGTCCAGTACAAATCCTCTCTGACATGTGCAGAGAATTGAATGCGAGGTTCATAGAACCTGGTGTTTCAGCCGGATTGAAGTCCACAAGTACCAGTCTGGCTCAGTAGGTGGCACTCATGACTGAGGTGCATTCTTTGGATGCGACGTTAAGATGAGGTTCCGTCTGCCTGTTCTTCAGGCGGATGTTAAATATTCCATGTGACCATTCTGGTTTCTCCCAGTATCCTGGCCAACAATTCACCAGATTAATTGAGCATTCATCTCGAGGCTCTTTGCAGGACTTCCCTGTCGCAAATGGCTTAAGTGGTTGCTGAAAAGAAATCACTGCATCTGACAGTAATTATATGTTGAAGCACTTCGACACATGTCAATGTAATGAGGTGCAATAAAAATGCAACTTTCTTTCCATCTTCCTTAGCCATTGCCTCTTGTGGGATTGAACTAGACAGATCCTCGAGGTTGCAGGATTGGTAGCTGGTCTCAAGGGTACGTCAGAGTGTTTGGCAGAACACTGCCAAACAGCGACCTTAAACCAGAGGTTTCTCTGTAATCGTAAATGTGCTAGACTCAACAACCATGTCAGACTGATAGAAACTGCAGCATAAGTGACCTACGAAAAGTGTCTGGTAGATTAAAACTGTATTGTGTGCAGTTTTCTTACCAAGAATAGCAGCAGAGATAAAACTTGACTCTTTGCCAGATGAACCAAAGCTGGTTCATTTCCTGTTGTTAGAATGATTAATATGCAGGACTTCATCCAAAATTTGATTGGATGGTTTAAAATATCATTAGCAGTATAACTTCCAAAAATGCGGATCCTATTAGTTTTATGACAGTAACTAGGTGTTAGTACCTTCCTCCCCCACTCCCCTCCCCCTCTACCCTCTGTCCCCTTTACCATTAAACAGATAAATGATAATAAAGGCCACACACACAAGATTCCGACAAAAAACAAAAACAATTCACTAAAACACAGATGGATGCCAGCAGAATTGTTTCAAATATTTATACTGGTGAACGATCGTCAGTCCAGATCATTGGGAGTCACTTTCAGAATCGATTCAGTGCAGCTCATATTCTGTAAAGAGAATCCAATTAAATTGAGCTGAAAGCAGAGGATGCAAAGTGGCGATAAAATAAATTGGAGTGGAATGATTCAATCGCAAATCCATTCAAGTAAATCTAGGTTTGGGTAAACCCCTTGCTGTCTGCTATTGTGTAAACCTGGCTGATTTTACCTGAGATCAATCGAAATGCATAAAACTCAAGGGACAAGAAAAGAGATCAGCTGGATTCATGAATGCACTCTAGGCAATAGACTGTTAAAACATTGTTGAGTTATATAAGTGCTATATTACTTTATTTTAACAAGAGAATACAATTATTTCCACTCCTTTCTATTTATAACATTCTTAAGTTTTTATTGATCTATTTATTTTCTCTCTTCCTCTCACCTTGTCCTCTCACCTTCTTGTCAGTCATGTTTTTTTCTGTGAGAAGGCGATGGAGCAGCCATCAATAATGTGCCTTGACTGACCTTTGACGTGCTCACAACCTTGATGTACGGTTCAATTTTCAGCTCTCTTTCTTTCCTCACAATTAGTCCCTTCTATTGATCTTTGCTACATTAGTCCCTATCTCACACAAAAACAGCAGTAACAAATTCCACTTGTAAAGTACCCTTCACGTTGGAAAGGGCGCTGGACAATCAGGGGTTTTGGACCCGAGCTGGGAGTTGGGGTCAGAAGGGGAGGAGGGCAGGGGTTTGAGAGGGATACAGTGGCCGAAGGCACGACTATCATTCACACCTTTGTTATCTCCCGACTTGAATTCTCTAACTAACTTCTTCCCAGTTTCACCATCAACAAATTCCAGCTCATTCAAAACCCGCCGGTTTGCATGCCATGCTCACCCACCTGAAAATCCCTGTGACCATCACTCAGTCCTCATTAGGTTCCACTGCGTTCCTTGTGGATCAACTGATCAATTTTGATTCACCCTCACCTTGAGAGTTGTGGGTTCAAGCCACAGGTTAGGACTTTGAGTTCACTGGTTGTCTAGGCTTACACTCCAGTGCAATGCTGAGAGGCACTGTATTATCAAAGGTGCCGTCCTTCGGATGAAACATTCACCCAAGGTCCTGACTGCCTGTTTAGATGAATGTTAAACATCTCATGGCAGTATTTGAAAAGAGACGGCGGTTTATCGCTGTGTCCTGGCCAACAATCCACAAACATTTATGCTCACTTTACATTAAATCCTGTGAAGATGTTTTGACAATGTAATAAGGTACTATATCAATTGGAAAGATTATTATTAGGTATAGTTGTACTCACTGATGAAACACTGTAGCAGTCTATCATATTGATGAATAAAATAGTATTTAATGAATTGTTTGAAAACTGGGCATTCCCTACTCAGTTATATTTATCATTTATCATCTGCAGATTCATAACTTAGAAAAGAGAACAATAAATTAATTCCATAATACCATACAAGCCATTTACTGATACAAAGGATAGATGAACACATCTAACATTTTCAATGTTCTTACTTTAATAGCTGTTGGAAAACGCATTACTGCAGACTTCAATGAACTAGCTCATTATTCTGTAAATACATCTTATAAATGATAGGCAATAAGCTGCTGTAATATATAAATATATATATAATGCGGAGTCATCACCATAAATACTACAATTAGTGCAAATCATAAAATATATTTTGTCAAAGCTGTATTAAATTACTGGAAATACAAAGAGTATTTGTGTGTGAACATTGAAACCACGTTACTCTGGTTGTTGAATCCAGCACTCAAGCTAATAAGATAACAGTAAAATGAGTCCAGCCATTGAAGCTCTGTTAAAGGAGGTGCCCAGCATCGCGGCTCTATGTTGCCCCAGCGCCCGCTGACCTAATCACAGTGGGTGTATGGTGTGGGGATGGAGATAAGAGGCTGCAATGTATCTGGTCTAACAGCTAGAGGTGAATAAAACAATTCAGGGGAGTCGGCACCTGCACTTTCAGCCACTACGCCCCGAAGCTTCGGAACTCTCTCCCCCAATCTTTCCGCTTCGCCCCCTCCTTCCCCTCGTTTAGATCATGACTGAAGACCTTCCTCTTCGACTATGCTTACACTCCCCTCGCCTCTCCCCCCGGCTGGTGGTCTTCAGATCATAAGGTCATGGGTTCAAAGCTGATTCACTCGTATCCACAACTGTTTGCAGAGGGTTACGGTTTCAGTGCTAGATCTTATACCTTCATTTATCCTGGCATTAAGTATGAAAATCAATTTAAAAAAACTAAAATTTTCGCAGTACAAACAGTAAAAAATCTAAAATCCTAACTAATTGGATGTTTTCAAAGTAATAAATAATAATTTTTGCATTTTATATAGTGCCCGTCACCTCAGGAGGATATCTCAAAGCCCTTCACAGGATTTACTTTAAAGCATATTTACATGTATTTTGTAGGTGAAATCTAAAGGGGATCGAAGGGTATTGTTTGTGGTGCTTTGTTACATGTTGTGAGATACAAAATTGTCAAAATGGAGAAATTCAGAAGAGGCACTTTTAACTACAGTATCATTTTGGCTTCTGATGTTTTTTGCTTGTCAAATCTGGAATCAGAACCCTACGCATGTTAACAAATTATTGCATTACTGTCAATTAAAATAATGATTACAAGATTTGAAAGTGTCTCTTTTGTACCTGCTCCATTAGGTGACGTTGTTGGAATTTTGCAAGTCAAACAATAAAGCGCGTGTTCAAAGACTGCCAAAAAGTATGAATACATGAAATTAATAGAACTGGGATAGGGGAGTGGTACAGAGTTGACATATTCCTTCAGTGATTATTTGCTTGCTCAGTGTTTACTGAGAAATCGTCTCAGGGAAATAATGTTGGATGAAAAATGATGTAATTCAGAGGGGAACATTTGACAGAAAACAAAAAATTCCTGAATCTGCATTTATTATTCCTTTTTTATTCCGTGTAGTTGAATTCTGCACCATGCGATACACTGTAAAGTTTGATAAATGAGAGTTAAAAGCCTTTTCCCCTGAATGCTCAGGAGAGGTAAGAACCCTCCCCCAATGTCATCATTCACAAGACGTCAAAGATATTATATACGTTTATATTTATATATACGTTTATACTCCATATGACCCTCAACCCCTCATTGTCCCCTCTCCCATACCCCTCTGTTCCCTTCTCCCTCGAATATGTATTAGAGACTGCAACTAAGGAATCGTTATTGTGGAACAGAAAGCACAAGTGCATGCCCAAGCCAGTAAATGGCAGCCAGTTTGAAAGAGGGATTGTGAGGGATATAAGAGCACCTCTCTGGATGATGGAGGGAAGGAGTGAAAGCAAAATGCTTCTCTTATTTTATATAACATTAAAGCAGGAGCACAAGACTCCAAACTGGTTGAACGAGAGCCATTAACATCTATCGGAAATGCTTGAAAATTGTAAGTCCTGAGAGAGGTGGAGGAATTAATGATCTAATGCAGTTGCCAGTGCTGTGATTGCAGGTGAATATGATTAAAATTGACACGCTATGTGTTCGCTGGTAAAATGCAATAAATTACTTCATTCCAGCTCACAGCAGCTACATTTTAATTTGTAGGTAATAGTTTGGAACTTTTTAATGTCTCCAGGGATCCTAATGGTAAAATAATTTTAGCATTAGCAATACCATGTGTCGCAAAATAACTTTTAGTACACTACAGGATGGTAGGACTATGGGAACTCTCTCCTCGTCGGCCTTCCCGGCACCTCCCTCCACAAGCTGCAGGTCATTCAGAACTCTGCAGCTCGTGTACTGTCCCGCACCAGGCTTCGCGACCACATCACTCCCACCCTCGCTCGCCTCCACTGGCTCCCCATCCCCCAGAGGATCGAATTCAAGATCCCCATCCTCACCTAAAAGGCCATTCACGGCCTTGCTCCCTCCTACCTCTCCGACCTACTATCCCCCTACTTACCTGCCCGTACCCTCCGTTCCTCTGGCTCCGGTCTGTTCCACATCCCTCGCCCTAACGGCCCTACCATCGGTGGTCGGGCCTTCAGCCTCTCAGCCCCGAGGCTCTGGAACTCCATCCCCCAGTGCCTTCGACGCTTTCTCCCTTTCCTCCTTCAAGGCCGGTCTCAAGACCTTTCTCTTTGACCGTGCCTTCAGCTCCCCTCTCGACTCTCTACCCCTCCTCGCTCCCTCCCTTCCCTCCCCTCACCCTGACCATTTCCCCCCTGCTCGGGTCCTGACCCAACTGTACAGCGCCTTGGGATGTCCTCCTGACGTGAAAGGCGCTCTATAAATGGAATCTTGTTGTTGTTGTTGTAGGACTGAAATCAATCCAGTAAAATATTTTAGGGCTACAATAAAATATCCAGATCTTAACGTTTAATACTTTTAGAAGTGTTTAACATCTTGCCCAAGGTTCCTCCTGCCTCTAACATGTCACTGAGTTCAAGCGTAAAGCAGAGCTATTGCACTGTATCCTCCAAAGTAATAATAATAATCCTAAGCATTTGACATAGCACCTTATCACTTTGTGACGTCTCAAAGTGCTTCACAGGGTATACTGTAAAGTTGTTTTACTGCGTATTTTAGGTATGAAATGCGTCAGTCAATTGTGCACAGCAATGTCTCACAAACAGCCATGGAGTGAGTGATCAATGTTATTTGGGGGATTGTTGGTCAGGACACCGGGAGAAACTCCCTTCTCTTTTCGAATGGTGCCGTGGGTCCACCATTAACATTTCATCCAAACCACAGCACCTCCGACAATGCCACACACCCCCAGCACTGCATCATCTTAAACTATGTGATTCAAAGTCCCGACGTGGGGGCTTGCACCCATAACCTTCCGACTCAGAGGTGAGAGTGCTGTCCCTGCACCAGATTGACACACGGAGAGTGGAAGCTTTGCGTTACGATCGCTATTAAAATCAGAAGAGTTTTCAGTCTCTGTAACAGCTCGTCTCTGCAAAACTTCAAAAGCATGTATAGATAAGAAATGATGTTAGCCATTGATTGAATTGTCTTTAGATTGCTTTCATTTTTCTGATTGAACTTCATATAATTAATGCATGAAATAGATAATTGAGTCCGCACTTGAACATTAACAATAGATCTCTTGTTTATGGACACCCCTGGAGGTTAAAGGCTTTGCTGAATGTGACCATAGAAAGAGAAAAGAAAATAAAGTCAGTCAGGGCTACTGCTCTTGATCATTGTCTCACCTAGTCCTAATGCACTGCTTTCCAAGACGAAATAATATCATAATCTACCTTTAAACCAGGATCAAAATGAAAATGTCACAACAACATGGTTCATGGGGCAATACCATTTTATATTTCACTGTCAAAGAGAAGCTACAACTTCCACAACTTACTCTAGATTGTCACTCGTGATTTATGAGGTCATCCCTGACGGTGAAATCTAAATCATTATTTCACAGTGGTCCATCATGCATGTATGGAAATCATATATTAATATTGTGATCAGTCACCTCGCAAAGAAATTGCACAATCCAAGCAACACCATTGGTGTCTTGAAAGCCCACCTGATTAAGGAATGCATGATGTATTGAGCAGGCATACAAAGCAGGTTAGGCAAACTTTACCTTGTTACCGGTGCAGCTTCAAGTATGAAGCATCTTGGATAGCTTGAATCTGGCCCACATTCTCCAAGGCAAGAATACTGCAAACAACATCTCTATGCAGATAATAATAATACGTGCATTATCATGACTCACAGATGTGATACGGCTCTAAATCAAATGCAAGGAGTATTATTATTATTATTTGATATAGCACCTTATATCGTTGAGATGAGTCAAAGTGTTTCACAGAATATACAGTAAAGTGGATTGACTGTATATTTTGTGGGCGAAATGCGACAGCCAATTGCACACAGCAGTGTCCCAAAAATAGTCGTAGATTGAGTGACCAAATTATTATTAATCTTTTTAAAGGAATGATTACCCCCAGAAATAATAATAATAATAATAATCCTTGCATTTGATATAGCGCTTTTCACGTCGGGAGGACGTCCCAAAGCGCTTCACAGAACACACTGTAAAGTGAATTGACTGTATATTTGTGGGTGAATGCGGCAGCCAATTGTGCACAGCAATGTCCCATAAATAGTCGTAGATTGAGTGACCAAATTATTATTAATCTTTTTAAAGGAATGATTACCCCCAGAAAGTGATCCGAAAGTATCAGAAAGATACTTGCAACGCTCGCTTCATTTAATCCAAGCAAAGCTTCTGGCCATTTACATAACTACAACACATGAAAAATAACATATATTCTGTAGGCCATTGTCACTTGCCATTTTATGGCTAAGTTGTGAAAATCTCATTAGGCGCAATGCTCAAATGTAAAGGCCTTTGTATTTACCCTGAAAAGTTGCAATAAGTGATACATATTCCATTCTATTACAGTGCAGTACCATGCAGATTCATCTATTATCTTGGTGATCACAGTGATGGTAATGTATGTTCAAACACAAGTCTATTTTCCATCAAATACTTTCAGTTAAAGGATTATTAAAATAGGCAATGCCACATTTCGTGCCCTTTAGAATTTTGTTAAGTTCTACTTTTTAATTAAGTGAAGCATTCCTTTTTGACATCCTGTCACAGAATACAGAACACTTACTGAGATATGAATTGAGGTGAGCTGATCTTAAACAGTGTACGTGGTCAGCATTTAAACTGAGTGGAATACCATAAAATACTCAAAGTCTTTAGCTATATCAATTTATAAATATGAAAAGGCAATCCTGTCATTTTCTATCTGAAACACTGCAAGAGATGAAGCATTAATATTCAATTTTTTTTATTATTTATGTGTGAATCTGTAATTCTAACACACTAAGCAAGATTTATAGGATGTTATATTAAAAAATAGTAAAGTAGTCAATGATTCCATGGTTTTATTGCACAATCTTTAACTTAGCCTCAAAAAGTAATCTTTATGACCTAGCAATAGCTCTGGTTTTAATGACACCTCTGCTTAGTTTTGTTTGTTTATTTTTTTCTCTGTGGGTATGATGGCAAAGTATTGGATTCAATAGATTTCAAACGGAATAAACCTTCTTTACTTGTGATGACTTTACAAAACGTCTGCTTTGAAAATCCATCACTTCCCATCGTTGTGTGAGTGTTGCAATCACACAATCACATGGTACATCTTCTTCCTGTAGAGAAATACATTTAAAATCATTACAATCAACATTTATGTTTTTAATAACTGCAGCCTTATCATCGAATTGCAGTTTTGCTAAATATATTTTATGAAATGAATAGTCAGGTGTGATGTAGGCAGCTCTTCAAAATAAAGAAAAAGTCTTGTGGACTGTTCAAAATTAACTTTTTGGACAAAATAATAAAAATTGTGCAACCTAAAAAGAGTTTGTTATGTTTGCGAGTTCCAAAGTATAGCTTAGATTGGTCAATACATCCTCCATATCATAATAATAATCCTTGCATTTGATGTAGCGCCGTATCACGTCGTTAAGACGTCTCAAAGCTTTCTAAGAACAGAATTTTCATTGGATCTGACTATAAAGTAAAAGTTCTCAATCTCGTTGCACCTTCAGAAATTCGTGGAATTATGATGCTAAAGTACAGGAGTCTGTTCATACAATACAGTCAATGTTAATCTTAAAGTTTTATACATGGAATGTTATGCAAAATTACTGTTTTATAATATAACTTGTTTTTAACCTATGAGCATGTTAACCCGTCAGAATTTAATGGATTATTTAATCACCCAAACTAATTTTCTAAGAAAAAGGAAATAGTCAGAGAGAGGAAAGGGCTTGGAAATTAGTCTGATTAATGTTCCTCAGGCGAGCAGCCAGATAATTCTTGTTTTATATGCTGTGATAAGATCACATGTGTGGATTATCACCATGGCGCTGTCCACAAATATTTATCTCACAATATGACACGATTAACGTTTAAACACTGCAGGAATTCCATCCTCGTTACTTGATTCATAATACAGATGCATACGCAATTAGCAAACAGACCCCTATTGATTTTGCTGTCTCTCTCCAGGGCTTCAGTAATATGCAGCAAATTGAATTTAAGAATTTGTGTCTGGCTAAAGATGTATGTCCTTTTCCTTGACAATACTGCGTTACTGTGATTTATATTTCAATTCCTTTTTACTCTATATTATCAATGGCTAATAAATACAGCGTTGCCTCCACATAACAAGAATAACAAGTAGGTTATGACTGAGCATTCAAGTTTTATTCTGTATGGTGATGTGAGCAGTGATCTGTGAAACTAACCTAATATTCAAATGCAAAGTGAAATATAATGCCAGAGATTTTTTGATGCTGGCATCATCTATTTTGTGATTCAGTAGCAGAGAGAGAAGCCTCCTGAAAACAAACTTAAATCGAGGACTATTTCTCTTTGATTGTACAGGTTTAACATTTCATTTAACAAAACAAAAGACTTACATTCTTGAGGGTCTTTCTTTATTATTGTTTTAATGCGCAATTGGCTGCCGCGTTTTGGCCACAAAGCATACAGTCAATTCACTTCACAATCTATTCTGTGAAGCGCTTTGAGACATCTCAAAGACATGATAAAAACTAGCATTTTGGCTACATCAGTGTCTGATTGGCCCAGCAATTCTCTAATCTTGTGGATGCTGTCCGTATAAAGACCCAACAATGATGGTTGTTTAATAGAATATCCACAGCAGAATTTATAATTATAATAATGCTTGCTTTGATAAACCAACATATCACATCGTCAAAGGGTCCCAAAGCACTTCATATGATTTTATTCCGAAGTGAAGGTGAACAGGGCAGCCAATTTACACACAGCAATGTCCCACAAACAGGGATTTGTTGGCCGAAAGAAACTACCTTCTTTTTTCCTACAGTGCTATGGCATCCTTAATGTCCACCTGAATAGGTAGACAAAACCTTGGTTTAAGGGCAACATCTCCGACAATGCAACAAACCCCAGTACTGCATTGGAGTGTCAGTTGATCAATGGGATTCCAAAACCCGAAGTGGGACTTGAACCCACAACCTTCTGACTCAGAGGCTACCATTGAGCCAGGCTGACACATTATCACATCATTCAGATGTCTGACAGGATTTTGCTGTGAATTGGTCTGCTTGCTGATTTTGTAGGCATACACAGCTGCCAATTTGTGCACAGTAATGTCCCAATTAGAAGAATAAACAGGAAGAGGAACATGTGGTTACTTTTCCCCTCTCCATAACCTAAAGATACTGAGGTCAGTTGTAGTGTTTCCCTCCCCCCAACTCCAAAATTGAATTTGGTCACTCAGTCCACGATTGTTTGTGGGACACTGCTGTGCGCCATTGGCTGTCGCATTTCGCCCATAAAATATACAGTCAATTCACTTTACAGTATATTCTTGTGAAGCTCTTTGAGATGTCTCAACGAAGTCTCAAATGCAAGGATTATTATTATTATTAATCGCTACTCTTGTTGAGATCAGCAAACTCAATATAGACTGGGGACAGAATCTTGGATCTTCCTGATTTGTATGCCTCAGTCCAATGAAGCTTATATTGACTTAAATGAATGCTCTGTACATACATTTCTACAGTTGTTCTAAGGAATTAACATTAACTAACATGCAGGTTTGCATTGCTTAAGGGCTCATAGGTGATGCATTGCAAGTCAGTGTAGATCCAAATTTTATTTAGTTGTCTTTTTTTAGAAAGATTTTGCAAGTGTTTTTCTGTTAGTTGTCGTTCCTGGTGGAATGTTGGGTAGAAGCTGATGGCTCAGCTAAGGGTTTGTAACATAGAGCTTGCTGAAATATAATTACTACTATGATTTTTTTAATTAATCTCTTACAAGCTCCAAGATTAGCTGGACATCTCCCCCTTAGGATCTAGCTGTATTGTGGATCATTAATTTTATTGCTGTGGGCTGCTTGTTCATGGTTATGGGCTTACATTGAGATCCATGCAGGTTTTCTAAATGTATCCCACATACAGTGGAGAATGTGACCAGAGTGTGAAGGGTAGACATGAAAAGGTACACAGAACACAACCCTCATAGAAGCAAGTGAAAATCACTGTCGGAAGCTGTGATTGAAGCAGAAACCGTTATCTAAGAGAAAACTTGATGCATGCATCAGAGAGAAGGAGATATAGAGGTGTAGGAGAGGGGATTAAGTGGGTGTTTAGTTTAGTGGTTAGAGCATTCACAAGCAACCAAGAGGACCTGGGTTTGATTCCTGGACGGGGCGAAACATTGGGCAAGTTTCCTTACTCCACACGCCTCTGTTTACCTAACAGTAAATAGGAACCCGGTTGTTAGTCAATTGGTCGTTTGCTTTTCCGGGGTAACAAACACCGGCAAAGGACTAGGTTTTTGTTAATGTGTTAAATTCCGTGTTTCTTTGCTAAGCTATTTTTTGCTTTTCCACTTAATCTTGGTTTGTCTCACAGACGTATAGCACCATCCATGCCATTCTACAGTCTCCCGTTTCAAATTGAATTGCCCTTTACTTCTCATTCCAAAGTAAGTGATGTTTACAGCAACTTGCATTTATGTAGTGCCCTTCAAGAGGGGTAGTGCCCCAGAACGCTTAACAGTGGGGGAGTACTGACACCGAGCCGGGGGAGAGGCAGGGGGGAGGTGACCGTAAGCACGATCAAAACGGAAGGTCATTAGGCACGTGTGTGTTGGGAGGAGGGGTGGTAAGGCAGAGGGATTGGGGCAGAGAGATCCAGAGTTTTGGGATGTAGTGGCTGAAGGGACAAACAGGAGGCCGGAGCCCCATGAGGAATTGGTCAGACACTGTGATAGTTGGCCATTGTTTTTCAAGCATATAATATTATTAGTATTGGTTGGCAAGAGCCAAGGTTTGGAGACTCCAAAGTGTGCATTGAGGTACTGCTGGAGTTTGACCAGCTAAAACCGCATAGCTTGCCATTGATATTGCTGTCTGAAAAGTTTTCCCGCTGCTTGTCCAGCGAGGATAACCCTACCCACGAGGACTTTGATTCACACGTAGCATTTTTAGACCTTTTTTATTTCTTGGTGTTAACAACTCTTTAGTTTGACCTTCAGAAACCCAGAGGAACAGCTGATCTTTAATAAGCAGCAATTTTGACCTTTCTTTGCAACAATCAATTTTTTTAAATAGAATTTTCTGATCCGGCTTATAACATGCCTTTTTGTTTCCTGAATGTAGAAACATATTCATTCCTGTACTTGCTTTTATTTTGGAGGAGTTATACATTTAGTTAACTTGTTTTGTTTTGCTTAATACTGTAATTATTTGGCAATTGTCCATGATATACTTTTACCTCATGTTTCACAGTGTGCTAAAGAAACTGCTCGATTCCTACAAAAGATAAGTTGGTCACTGAATTCAGACAAAATAGCTAATTGTTTTAATATTTGGTATATTATTTAAAGAAGTCTAGTGATTGAAATCCGGCACCTATTGTATTTAGTTGAGAGTTTCCAGCAGTTCAGTAAAATAGTCCTCTTAACACTGTCACATCAATATCAAACTGAACATCCTAGTAATTCATCATAGCACTTAAAAAAAATCTCTTTAGAATCTAATGGCCGTTTTAAATGGAGGTTTGGTTACTGGTGTGTGTAATGAAGCAGGGTTTTGTAGTGCATGAGAATCATCAATTTAATCTCTGTTTCAATGACAGAAAATTTTGGAAAGGTGGTCTACATCTAACATATGTACAATAAGTAACCCTTGTGCAGTTAATCTCTGCATAACTAAGCCTTATTTAGCTATTCCATCAATAAGTAATCAACATGTAGTTAGATTATGTGTAACTGAGTTATTTTTATTCAGCTAGTCAATGCGTGGATATCCTTTGCGTGACTAACACTATAAAGAGTTGCGTAGTTAACCTATACATAGGTAGCTTGTATGGAATGTAACTTCATGTAATTAGTCTGGGTGTAGCTAGTCTGTGATTCAGCAGCCTGTAAGTGCCTGGGATTTATATAAACATTCCTTCCATAGATAGCCAGTGTGTAGAGTGACCCTACGTGTACCTAACCCATATGTAATTATCCCACGCATCGGCAATAACTAGCAACCTAGTTTATGTGCTGAACTTGATTCAAATTGCAATGAAAAAAGTGAAAATTGTAATCTTTATTGAAGACGCATCAAGAATAAGAATACACAGAGATTGCTTTTAATCAACAGTCACATGACCACGACATCTGGCATCATATAATAAATGAAAATATTGTTCTTTATTAAATCAATAAGGAAGAAATGAGGACAATTCCCTCTTTCACTTGTGTTCCTATTTTGGGATTGAAGGAGAGGAGAGGGAAAAGGCTGCCAATGAACATTCCTGACCTTCTGAAGAATGTGGCCATCTTCCTAATCACACATGTTAGTGTCAATTGTGAGACATTTACTGTCAGGTCTGACATTGGAACAGATCTCAGGCACGTCAGATCACATCAGTAGCTCAGGAATTGAGAAGATGCTGTTCTTAATAGATTTGCTTTGTGTTTTAAATTAAAAAATTTAAATAAAATGAAATAAACTAACTTAATAGCAACGCTTAAGAATTTATATTTCTTTAGACGACTATAACCAGATTAAAACTGGATGAGCTGCCCTGAGAGCTGTGATTCAGCTGGCATTACGCAACTGTGCCAATAATTAATCCGGCGCTCCTTCAAAAGACTGGTAGATACACGCATAATTCGACAATGCAAAATGCAAATCTCGAAAGCACGGTGAAGCACAGCTCGTTCGAATGGCGAATTTTGTTAAAAATAAAACAAAAATTGTTGTTACAAACGGATGCTCCACATCGCTCGAATTTGTGCCATTCCACTTTCTTTGTCCTCAGTACCATTCTGTGAAGGCATTGCAGAAAGCAGCAGACACTGTAATTTAGATGACAAGTGTCTACAAGCACAGCTGTCCTTGGAAAGCTGGCAGATGCCTTATCCTGAGGCCATTAGAATCATTTACTGCTTGAGGTCTCTGGGGCTTTTTGAAGCTGACAGAGATTTCTGTTTTTTTTTGTTAAGGTTTTTCACATCTCCTGTTGATAGATGAGCAGCTCAATCTTATGTTTTTCTCTCTCATTATTTGCCTCTCAGTTTTATAAACTACAACAATGTCCAGTCACTACACTCTGGAGCCAATCCTGTGAAGCACTACATGCTAAGGAAATTATGATAATAATAATAATAATAATAATCCTTGCCTTTGATACAGAGCCTTATCCTGCCATTGAGACGTCTCAAAGTGTTTCACAGAATATACTGTAAAGTGAATTGACTATGTATTTTGCGGGTGAAATGCGAGATGCAAGGATTATTTATTATTTATTTCTATGCTTTTTTTTCGTCAATTGGCATTTCATCTCATTTAGCCCAATCATCAACCCAAGAGACTGAAAAAACAACCCATCACCAGACCTTCAGCTAGGAGTTCTCTTCAACCAAGTGACATGGATACCCTCCACCTTTGACTTTCTCTCTCACTCCCTATGGAGCACTGCTTGGCATCCATTTGGCATCCAATAAAATCTGGAGCAAAATGTATTCGGTTCAAATGACGTCTGATTGCCGGTCTCGATCTTGCAACCTTAGCTCCTTCACTTACAGAGCAGGGAATGAGGTTACAAGATGAGTGTGGACAGACCCTGTGCCCTGTTTGTAAACCAAATTGCATACGAGAATCAGCAATCTCCTCTTGAGAAACCAAAACCCCGTTTAATCCATAATGAATTTACTCCTAAATATTATTGTTATATCAGAATTTTCCCTGGGTTAGCATGTGCAGGTAAGAAAAATGAATGGGAGCAATGTTTTATATGTTTATTATTATTAATAATAATTCATTGGTATACATAATAATCCTTGCATTTGATAAAAAAAACCTGATAACGTCATAGAAATGTCTCAAAGCGCTTCACAAGATTTACCCTAAAGTGTAGTAAGACTGTCTAATTGTTGGTGACAGCTAATTTATCACAAATAGCCAGCAAGTGAATGATCAATTTTATCTGGGGATTGTTTGTCCTGGATATCAGAAGAAACTCCCTCTTGGGAGTCTGGAACTAGCACATTATTTTTAATTTTAATTTCAGGAATTTGCTGTAGGTTGCACTGCCTTTGCCAGGTAAAGCTCTGGGACCACAGCAGCATTGAAGGACACACTTGTACTAACAGTATTTTAAATAAAGTCCCCCATTATGCTGTGAGATAACAGACATCTATTTTCCCATTGAGGATTCAGACAGAAAGTCGAGCATTCCTGGGTTGGTAGAAGTGCTGAATTTTCCTACGTTGCACCTTCAATACATATCACCTTCATTGTCAAACCAGACTCTACACTCTCAATCATTGTTCTTGTAGAGTTCTGAGTCACTATTGATATTCTTCCTACAGCAATTCCCCAGAGAGGTTACTGTAGAGTCGATAGTGGAGAGGAGTATTATCAGTGATCAATAAGGAAGGAGCTTCTTATCATCTTACAGATTTGCTCTGTGACTTTATCGCTACAACTGCAATAACCGGCAAGTTTTCTTACTCCACACACCTCTGTTTATCAAGCGGTAAGCAGGAACTCGGTTGTTAGTCGATTGGTGGATCGCTTTCCTGGGGTAGTAAATCCACACAAAAAATTGGTCACTCAACAATCACGACTGTTTGCAGGACACTGCAGTGTGCAATTGGCTGCTGCATTTCTTTCGCCCACAAAATACAGTCAATTCACTTTGCAATATATTCTGTGAAGCGCTGTCACGATGCCTGTACGACGTGATGAGTTGCTACATCAAATGCAAGGATTATTTATTATTGTTATAACTGTGCTGACACCTTTGGCCCACAGCTGCCCAAATAACAGTTAATATCTGCAACAGAGGGCAACGTTTTGCATTAAAATTGTTACAAATTGACATCTAATGCTTTCTTAAGCAAATACTAAAACAAGAAGCTTGCAAACTTTTATATTGCGCTAACTTCATTCAATCATGTGATATTTGTTACCAAAATTTTGAATTGGTTACATATTCTAATTTTCACCAATGACTGCTTTGCACGTCTCCAATAGTAATGTGTTGTACTTCACATCACTTGAGTAATAAACCTCAAATGATGTAATATCTGTGTCGTTATTTTATTTCAAATTAATTATCCCTTTGGCCCCTAGCTTTCTTTCCCTATAACAGTATAAATTTGTTTGCCTGTCTAAATTGAAGTGGAACAATCAAGTAATGTGTTTTTTTCCAATGGTTGTGGATAATTCTAACAACTTCCAATTCTACTACAGCCTGTATGGAATCTATCAATTATATTACATGGGTGGGTAACGATATGTCAATCCTATAATATATAGACTACATCAACCAATTCAGGGTGGTTGGATAGATGTGATTACTGTCTATTAGACTGAGTCAAACTATTACATCTTTCTTAGCATTTACAGTAATAGATAATTAGCCAAACATGGAATAACCTAGTAATAAACAGAGTAAGACCTATAATTAATACGATAACGACAAATTAGAATTATATAGCGAATTTCACGTCAGAAGTGACAGAATGCTGTGTTGTCAATGGAAAGTTAATAATCTTGGTTCCCATCGAGATTGAGCTTTGTGATGACATGTACAGTCTAATTTCAAGCATGTTAGCTCATCATCCAACATTTGCCTCTCATCTCCTAGATGCAACTGCTGGCTCCTAGAGCTGCCAGGTGAAGGTATTTACTAAAACATCTAGTATTTTAATCTTGTTGTTGTTGTTGTTGTTGAATACGGGGCTGTAACTTGTAGAACAGAATAATTTAGAAGGTTTGCACTGAGAAGAGAAGTATAACATGTTGAAGCAAATGTATACATCAGTATTACCTCACTTTACAATACCTCTATGTATATGACTGATTCCCAAACTCTCTCATTCCTTCTCTCTCAAGCCTCGAACAATATCCAGTGCCACCTGGAGAGATCCTCAGATTAGGTTTTGAACCGAGTTCCAGTCTCGCTGTTTAATGGAAGTTATAGGTCTAATGGCACTACTGAAAAAAGAAAGGCAGTTTCAAATACACAGTCACTACACTTGACAGCAAATTACCTGTAAAGCATTTAGAGATGTTTCAACGTTATAGTTATTATATTAAATGTAAGGATTAATATGGTACAGTATTTCCATAGTGCACATGCTGTGAGGACCTCATATATAGAAATACCTTGTGCACCCAAAAAATGTGATTTGCCTCTTTCATGTTATCAACAACAACAACTTGCATTTATATAGTACCCCTCATGCCGGGTAGCGTCCCAGAGAAAAACTTATAAGAAATCAGGCAGCTCTTTGAGAGGCAATTATTTTCCAAGTCAACAAGATAAATATTTATTGTAATTACTGCATTAAAATGACCAATCTAAATCTCTAGATAGCCACACTTTGCCCGAAAGAACATGACTTCCCACATGGTGAGATTGCAGCTCAAATAACCCATCAGAGAGAGTGGAGCCAATGAGCTTCTGCGTCAGAAGGAAGAGAAGTCATTACGCAACTGTAACTTGTACCATTCATGCCCAGAAGCTGAATCACAATAATATTGGCTGAGGTCAGAAGCTGTCTGGCCTCTTAACTAGAGTGCAGAAAACAAAGAAAAAATAAGAGTATAAAATAAGAAACATGCAAAGGGGTGGGAGCGAGACTCAGCAGATGTACAGCAATCTTAATTAATGCAGAAAGTGGTGAATGTGGCGAAAAGTATTGCATTGGACATGAGGGGAATCTGGAAACACGACTAAGCCTTGCAGTATCACAACGTTCAATTCATACAACAACAACGACAACAAGATTTCATTTATAGAGGCCTTTCACGTCGGGAGGACATCCCAAGGCGCTGGACAGTTGGGTCGGGACCCGAGCATGGAGGGAAATGGTCAGGGGGAAGGGAGGGAGCGAGGAGGGGGTAGAGAGTCGAGAGGGGAGCTGAAGGCACGGTCAAAGAGAAAGGTTCATACCAATTCACACCAGCATATTTACCCCCAAATGTCTCAGCGATTTTTGTCCTTTTGAACTGTATGTGTTAATCCAGCTCCTTATGGAGTCCTGTAGCTCAGTGGTTAGAGCACTCGCCTCGCAAGTGAGAGACCTGGGTTCAATTCTTGGCAGGGTGAAACCTTAGGCAAGTTTCCTTACCCCACATACCTGATAATAATCCCTGAAGAAATAAAATAATAATTTTGTCATTCAATCCGCGACTGTTTGTGGGACACTGCTGTGTGCAATTGGCTGCTGCATTTTGCCCACAAATATACAGCCAATTCACTTTACAGTAGATTCTGTGAAGCGCTTTGAGACATCTCGAAGACATGAAAAGTGCTTTATCAAATGCAAGGATTATTATATAGCCAATTTTGTCACCAGAACCTGCGGAAACAAAAATATTCCTAAAACAAATCTTATGCCACTGAAACACAAGACAAGGATATTAAAGATAGTCGTGAATCTTTTTAAATAATTAATAAAGGGCCCGATGGTTAAACTGCATATTTAAGGATGATACATTTTATATCAAGGTAACTGGAAAACCAGGGCAGATTTTATTGTATTATTAAAATATTAAAGCACTGTTAATCTTCTGTTGGTAAAAAATAGATCAGTCTTCTATGCCTGAAGTAAAAAAGCAGTAAAGGCAGTGGAATGTGGCTTTTGTTGCTTACCTGACATTGAAAGAGAATGAGATGGAACTAGTAATTTTCAGAATCACTGACTGTAGTTGACCAGAATTAGTGATTTCTATTAATAACTTTTTTGAGTGGGATTTCAGAAAGGACATTTATTGTTTCTCTAGAACATTTGGACAATTCAATGCTCACACCAAATGAGGCAAAGCTGAATTCGGGAGACTTGTAACAATAAAATATTCATAGGCAATCCAAGTCAGTATAGCTTCACAAGATCACACAGCTCGAGTTGCTGTTGCAGTTAATCACAATTGTTAAAAGACGTACAGCTGGAATAGAGCCAGGAGTTCAATTTTTTTCTCTCTTTGTCAGGCTATCTATCAATCCTCTGATACAGTACTCAACTCCTCTTCTGAAGTGCCTTAAGAAACTGAGTAGAGTGTTCTGCGAGGTACATTGTCGGTTCTTTTTCTGTGGCAAAATGATACGCAATCAATTGCAATGTCTAGGAACAACAAAAGCAACATTATTTTCCAATGTTTAAGTATAATGCGATTAATATTCAATTGGCCTCCTAGCATGACAATGATAATAAGAAAAACACAATCCCCGTACAGTCTTTGCTTAATTCTTCTTTAATTACAACGTAATAGCATAGTAATATAATAACAATTTCAGACAGGAGTATTCGGTTCATCTAACGGGTTAACTTTGTTAGTCGATTCAGCAAAATTGTGCTCTTAATAGTCAATCAAGCAAATATAATATATGATTCTGCAAGTACAATGCAAAACGTTTTATATTTATGCAGCGTCTTTCATGTCAGGAGTACAAGGAGCTCAGCAATGATGGCTGGTCCGGGGTGGGAGCTGAGAGAGGTGGGGAGGAGAAACAATGACATTTAATTTTGACAACATGTTTTGTAATGTTTTCACCGCTGCCCATCTGTCAGCCTTATTGGCATCAAACGTGACCCCAGAGACAATATATGATGTTGATGTGTCTTCTTAATAGTCGATGTTCTTACCAACAAAAAAGGCAAAAAAGTACAGATCCTAACTCCAAACAGAAGAGAAAATTTCAATTGGAAAATCTAGTGAATCAATGCATAAACTTGATTTGAATTATCTACGGATTCTGTGAGTAATAAGCTTGTCCGAAAACGCATGTCTCTAAACCTTTTAGCAGTCAGTCTATGAATGGACGGAGATAAGTGATACTGAGATGCCTTGATCAGATCTGTGCTCATCCTTTATTCTTTTGGTTATCGAACTGCACTGTTGCAACGCGAAGTAAGATTATTTAAGGAATCAATAAAATTCATCCTTGCTTTTTCTTCTTCTATCCACAGCTGCTTGTGCAGTGCAATGTGTAGGTGGAATTTCTTACCAGTGCCCATGGTAACCGGTTTATCATATGACTACTGTTGTGACTAGCAGGTGTGGTCTGCAATGGCAGAGGAAACGAGCAGCTCTAGAGTTCAGGTTCACAAGGGAGAATCAGTGAAGAGTTGATGTTTTTATTTATTTACTTTGCCCGTTTTTGACAGTAGAATCTCTAAAGCGTGCAACATAAATTTAATAATAATACTAATCATCCTTGCACTTGATTAAAAGTGCTCTGGGCCGCTACACTGAGAGAGGAGTGCCTCCTTACATAAATGCAAGTTGTTGATGTTGTTGCTGTAGCGCCTTATCACGTCGTTGAGACACCTCAAAGTGCTTCAGCACATTCATCAATTTGCGCTGACCAGACAATCTGATAGGAGGAACTTTTTCTTGAACAGAAATAAAGATGTCTTTCATTGTGCTCAGAGGTAAATGAATTAAACCTCAGTTGCATACAGTTTGCAGTGCTAAAATGGTTATAAAATCTCTTTGCTCAGCACACAGCAGGAACAACAACATATTACATTTGTACAGCATCTTCGTTCGTGTCCAGAGGACCGCAGTCTGCTTCATATCTCCCGCCCTACCTGCCCCATCATTTCTGCTCCCAATCTCTGGAATTCCATCCCAGAATCCCTCCAACTCGCCCCCTCTCTAACCTCTTTGAAAGTTTGTTTCCATCTCAAGTTTTTCCTCTTTGACCACACCTTTGGTTATCTTTCCCTTCCCCCCACTTGTTGCTCCCACCCCCAGCTCGAGTGTCAAGCCAAGGATGTAAAGATTATAAATGCAAATTTGTATGGTATTATATTGTAAAATACTCTTTCAAACGTGCCAATTTTTTGGGTTATGTAGGTTCATTCATTTCTGAAATGTAATTAGTTTGCTTGTCAAAATACAGACTTATATAATCTTTGCATTTAATACAAGGCTTTATTGTGTCAAAACATCTCAAATTGCTTGAAACAATGAATGGAATGGGTTTTCCGTGGACAAACTTGTCAGCTAATCTGCCCCAGTTAATGTTGCAGAAAGCAACAATGAAATAAATGGCAATGTTTAATCCATTTTTTAAATTTCAATGAGGGAGAAATATTGCCAGGAAAGCAGACCTCCCTATTCCTCATAATAACAGCATCAGATTTTTGTAATATCTACCTGAACCACTTAACAGAGCCTTGGTTTAAGTCTTGGACAAGAATGCTCCAACACTGCTATCTTTCCTGGGCTGAAACCAACCATCTTCTGATCCAAAGCAGGAGTGCTACCAATTGAGCCTAATGCACTATTTCTTTATCTGTCTGCCATATACAAAGAGACACATGTGCTCTTTGGGATCAATCTTATGCATATATGAGACAGATTCACATGCGTGATGAATGCAAATCAAGTCAATGCATAAGGGAACGGCATTTTGTTTTGAAATTCAAATTGTGAATACTCGTTCCACCGAGGCAATTTCTAGCAGGGAAGGGAAATTGACAAGTGAGTAATTGTTCACTTCACCTCCGGGCAACCAGCTCAAAAGTGCCAACGGCAATAATAATAATAATCATCTTTCAGTTTGATAAAGTGCCTTATCACGTCGTTGAGACGTCTCAAAGCGTTTCACAGAATATACTGTAAATTGCTCATTTGCAGAAGCCTTTGAGCGGGTAACTTGTCTACCATTTCAGAGAAAGACCTGAGACTGGGATAAGTGAAATAACTAATTGTGGAGCAATGGAACAACAATGTGTATTAGATGTGGTTGGCTAGCTTGTAAACTACCCAATCTAAGCTCCTAAAACTTCCATCAACTGGGGAAACGCAAAACCAATTTGTAATTTTACTTCTATGAAAGTTGGTCCAGCAAAATGGTTGACAATTGTTCTGGGACTTATTCCCTCGTTAATAAAGTTCCTTTACAATTAGCAGTTAAATACCTATGAAAATAATTCCAGTGACACACTTCTTTTCACACTTGTAATTATAACAGAATACAACTCAAACTGTAAATGATTTGATGCAATTACCTTCACCCCCTCCCACAGTGCAACACCTGCTCAAGTGAGGACGTTGGAGGAAACTGGAGAGAAGAAGATTTTACTGTTTAATGGACGGACAATGAATTGATTTAAACATATCCAAATTTGCAGTTATTTGGCACGTGTTCTGCAATATTATCAACGGTTCATTTTGGATAATGTTACAATCCTCTCCAATAAGCAAAGCATTGGCAGCTAGCCAGGAGTTGTCTCTGAAGAGCTTCTTTTCAGTTGAAGCCATTAGTGTTTGTGACGTATAATGATGCCATGCAGAGCACCACACTACTCCGGCAACCAGCAGCACAGCTCAGAAATGGAGACTCTAATAACACGCTCAGAAAATAGCCCTGTGATTTTTGAAAGGGAAAAATTTACGGCAGGTACTCTTGACTTTTTGGGTCTTGCTTTTTTTACACAGCCCAAGGGAGAAGCATCAAATCTAAAATACCAGAAGAGAAATAAGGAAAAAGAACCCCCCCCCCCAAAAAAAAAAACCCGGCAAAATTGGAAACGGAAGCCAAACAGAGAGAGAGAAAAAAAGAAATAAAACGATAAAGGAATGCCTTTTTTTTGGTGGAACATATTCGGAAATCCATCATTGTACTTCTCCAAACCAAACTGAGTTCCACGTGTGCACGGCAATTTCCGTGTGTTTGGAATGCCTAATTCCAAAAGGTAATAGGCACAGTTGGCAAGTGCCAGGTTGGGGCAGTGTTGGAGTTTAACCAACTAACACTGCATAGTTTGCATTGTGAGCACTGTGTGGAAATCTTACCGCTGTTTGTCCAGCTAGGCCTACCAATTTGGTTTCAGCTTACAGGGTTAATAAGGACCCAAGTGGGAAGAATCCCTGTCCCCAGTGTCTGTCTCGTCAAGTCCCAACAACAACCCGGCTTATCCGTCACTAGCAGTGCCTCGGAATACTACAACAACAACAACTTGCATTTATATAGCGCCCCTCACGGAGGGTAGAGTCCCAGAACGCAGAGTACATCAGCTCACTTAACAGCATACGTAACAAGACATAAAATGTGGTGTAAAATTATTGTTGTATTTTTAGTTCACACATTGCAATCAGTGAGCCAAGGTGCCGTGAGCTGAGAGATATAAAACCTTAAGAGGACTGGGCAGTGGGATTGTCTTGTATAATGTTACAAAAGGTGTGTCTGAAGTAGCACTAATCCATAGCATCTCGGCCACCATTAGAACAATGTAACCAAAAAACCTGACAATGGAGAGGGCGGACTGTTATACATGACATTATCAAGAAATCTACAGAGGTTGAAATGACCTTTGAAATCATCCAAAGCATTCAACATTTTGGCATAAAAGGAACTGTTAACCAATACTTGCTATTATCAGGAACAAAACAGGGCTCTATTAGGAAATAAGTCATGAAATATTACAGTTTAATCCATTTTTTTCATTGCTAACTTTGATTAGTTGTAGTAAGTCACAGTGCAGTGGAGTTTCATGAGAGCACTAGGAAGTAAATGGCTCTCTGCACTGTAATAAAACCCTTCATATAGTTCTGGTCATCGCAGCTTCAGGCCTAGAGGCAGTGCAGATGAAAGCAAAGAGGATAATTCCGAATGTTAGAGGAACGAACCATGAGCAACAATTAGACAGGCTTGGGATCTTCAGTTTTGAGAGAAGACAAGTCAGCGGGAATCTCATAGAGGTGTATAAAAATGTAAATGGGATAGCAAAACAAATCCAGAACAATACTTAATAATGCATCAAGACAGTAGTACAAGAGAACATAGATTTAGAGTTGCAAAGAGTAATTTCAGGACAGATACGAGGATGATTTTCTTTCCTCAGAGAGTAATTAATGACTGAAACAGATGGCTAGGAAGGATGGTTGAGGCCAGGATACTGGACTAATTTAAACAGCAGTTTGATGCTGAAATGGGAGGAGGGGTGGTGTGGGTTTTCTTTAGAGATCAGATCAGACAGGCCAATCTTTTGATCTTTATAAATTGGCCTGGACAAGACAAAGATATCATGTTTGCAGAGGGAACAGAACCCATGGTCTGGACTAGCATTGCTAATTGGTAACATTTTTGACACCAATGTCATGACATTTTTGCAAGATTTACAATTAACAACATAAGAACATGTAGGGATGACCTGAAAAGTAACCGTTTTTTAAATTTCAAACTAAATATCTTCCAGATGTTGACTGACCCACTTCCCCTTTTATTTCAGACTTCCTGCAGTTTTATTTTTAATTTCCGGTATTTGAATAAAATGCCACCACAAAGGTTTCACGGGATATACTGTGGAGTGACAATGAGTTTTGTTATTGTACCAACACCACAATATCCCCACTTTGCCATATATATTTTTTTTTTATCATCCCAGAGGTTAATAATTCTATCAAAACCTTTTAACACAACATGCTCAGATCTGCTGCACCAGGAAAAATCCAATTTTAAAGGAAAACAGATGGCAATTCTGCTCCGAGGAAAAGTTTGAATTCGCATTGAAGCGAGAGTGATCCAGTCAAAAGCAACTTCTGTCTCTAGATTACGGTTCTCTTCGGCAGCCAATCTGATGGAGAAATTAATTAACACAAAGCGGGCGCATAACCTTCTGGATTGGATCAAAAGCTCAAGCTTACTGGTGACTGTATCCATGGGTTCACTTCAGAGCTGCTTTACACAGCGACGGCTACAATAGCTCATCCACACAGTTAGTCATTTTTACAGGTCATCCCTCCACCAAAAAAAATATAACGTAAGAATGTTTGTTACTTGTATTGGAAACCTCCAGCTTTAAGTGGAACATTATCTTCCTAGCTTTGAAATAACAGATCATTTTGCTCAGTATTCTAGACGCTATTATGTGTACAGTATAAGCCAATGTTAAATTAAAGCAGCAGTATCTTTTTCGGCTGGCTGATTTTGCTTGCATTAAAATCTATAAATCTGACAGCTCCACACCACAAGTAGCTGAGCGCTTGACTCCTGACTGTAGGCTGCAATCCCTCAGCCACCTGTCACACTGTTTTACTCTCCTCTTAGGTTGAATTCTGTCAGGTCTTGCTCAACCCAACAGCAAGCAACTTGTGAGGAAGCATTTCCTCCGACATTTTTACAGATAGATCATCACTTTCTTTTTCTCAGTGGGGGCTATAGTTGTCTGGAGTTCTGCTGGTGAGTCCATCAACTGTAGGCCTGAAAATTCATCTGGTCAGCCCATATGAACTCTTTGCCTATAGAGGAGTTAATAATAATAATAATAATAATAATAATAATCCTTGCATTTGATACAGTGGCTTTCGCATTGGAAGGGCTCTTCCACGTCCTTCATAGGATATCATGTAAAGTTGAGTGACTGGGTGTTTTGTGGGCAATAGAGATGTTTAAGGATAGACCGGTACTTGGGTAGTAGAAATATAAAGGGGGTAAAATGAAATGGAATGGAATTGGGATTAAAAAATCTGGAAGATCTTCAGGTGTTAGTTTTGCTGGGTTCAAGTCATTCATTCAAATTGGTTGCTTATGTTTGCTTATTAGTTGCCCCATTTACAAAATATATAGTCACTAAACTTTGCAGTAAAACCCTGTGAAGCGCTTTGAGATAGTTTAGTGCCTGAAAGGTGCTGCTTCAAACGGAAGTGTGACTACCAATATTATGAAAAGGGTTCTTAGAAAACAGCTCTGATAGGGTTAATGTTTAACCTGCTAAACATTGGTGAGGGGAGAGGTTGGATTCAGGTGCAGCAAGCACGTAGAGCACACGTCCCATGTATAATGAATATTAGATCCCAATAATTAGAGGCAAAGTGATAAAATTGGATTATTGTGTTCAGAACACTGCTGCCTCTTGAATGCTTTACTAATTGATGGGTTATTAGCCACATTATGGAGCAATACAGAAGATAGAAACATTGCACTGTGTATCTCTGACTGACATGCACGGATAAATTATTTTAAATTTATAATGTAGAGACTTAACAGAGATGCATCAATATTTATTTGCTAATTGATTATTCTAATCTGCATTTGCAAGAAAAATAAATTTGTCATGCATGCTGTGAGCAGCAATATATGTGCTCTCACAGGTCTCAGAACCATGATTTGACAGAATTAGATGTGCTAAGTGCGCAGCTTTTCTGGGAACAAACACATATTTAATGTACTAATTTCAAAAGTATAGTGGGCAGGTTTATTGCTTTAATGCTTTTCTCAAATAATAATAATAATCCTTACATTTGAACCATGGCTTTCCTGTCGGGAGGACATCTCAAAGTGCTTCACAGGATTTACTGTGAGGTGTAGTAACTGTGTATTTTGTAGGTAAATGCTGCATAATTATATATACAATACTAAATCGACTTAAATGGACTTTAGTATGACATGCTCTCTTCCCTATGCCTTGTCCTTACCTCTGTGGCCTTGCACCTCCCTACCTCTGTAACTTGCAAAACTCATATTGGTCTGTCTGCTCCCTCCTTTCGGCGGACTGTGGCTTACTCCATGTCCCAAGCCCTGCTCGCCCAACCATCGACAGTAAGGCCTTCAGCCTTTCTGCTGTGAAAGGCAGTATGTAAATGTAAGTTGCTATTGTTGTTGTGAATAGCAGTATATAAATACAATACAATACAAAATGACATTTGTATAGTGTCTTTCAAGTCATGAGGACATCCTAAGGCGCTGGACAGTCAGGGCTTCTTTGATTGACATTTGAGTAAAAAGGTGAATTTCAGTGGTATAATATGTAGAATTCCTCCTCTGAACCAAAAGTTTATACTACCCACTTGATTTGTCTGCGATGTTCATTACGGTAATATCAAGCTTACACGACTGCAATTTCACACCCCATTGAGAGAACAGTGACACAAAATCCTTTTGATACAAAACCAAGCCAAAAAAAATCATAATTTGTAGAATTATTATTTGTTACAGCCGCAGAACTCTGTAATGAACTGCAGTCAATTTCACTGTTCAATCAATCTTTCATAGGCAGTAAAATACTGACATCAAACCTCAGACTGAGCGTGGCTGTGAGAGTATGAGCCCCCATTGATCACACTCTGCCATAAATTCTCCTAGGCTGCCTTGATCCATGTATGTGTGGACCTAAGAATAAGGAGCTCATTGTTAGGAAAGCTGCTATATAAAAGCACGGAGGCATTTTCTTCCTGTTGCAGATGTTTTTGTTTGAACAGTGATGGGAGGAATTTGGGCCTATCAGCAGTGAGTGCAAAATAAAAAATTAAAAGTTTGGAGTTTCCGCCCGGTGCTATGTGACCCAAAACAAACAGCATTTGGCAAAAAGGTGGATCATAAGTTGCACTGACACAAAAGGCTATTTCCCTGAGCTTAGGGAAAGGTGGCTCTCCAATATTTGGTAAATTTACTGCCCTTGGCAGGCAGACACTTCGGTTCCCTGTTGGTCAGTAAATTTACCAATTTAGGCTGTGGGAAAATCCAATCATCAGCTCGTGGCCACAAAGTCCGTAAATGTATCAATAATTGGAGAATCAGATCTGGGGTATTTAATCAAGGAGCTGATTACGTTTTATTTAGGTCTTAGATCTTTTGCAGAATGCTGTAGCTTTGGCAGAATATGTTGCGATTACAATAGAGTGATAGCAACACCCAGAGTGACTTGTCCCATTTGATATCTGCGGAAGGATAAAGGAAAGTGACCCGTCTGTGTTTTGTAGATATCAGGTTGCTCTAAATTTCCTTTTTTTCCTTTTTTTTTATTTGGAGCTTATTTAAAACTATAATTAGTTTGACTTGTATATTTATTCAATAATCTAATCTATTTTGATTGTGTGCATGATAGCTTTGTATCATTTAGCAGAAAACTAAACTGCATCAAAACAGCTTGTGAGTTTCATCTTTGTGCATTTCAATGGTCACTCAATAAAGTTGCTTTCTATTATGCCAGACAAGCAACAGAAAATAATAGAAAATAGATAAACATGTATACCCAAGAGTTGTGGGGAATTAATAAACCAATAAATTTGACATAATATTAGTTTAGTTCAGGCTGTAATGTTGCCAACTATCAAGTCAAGAGAAAGAGAACATCAAATTCAAATCACACAGGACTCTAACCTTGGAAACAGGCAAAATAAAATTAATTTTGAAGAGAATACTTTAGTGCTGTTAATTGCCTTTACAGCTCCGGTTAAATCGGTGGGTTTGCATCCTACTCCAGACACTACAATTTAAGTATCTGTTCAATATGTGTGTTTATGGCATAAAGTGGGTTTATTCAATGCACATTATAGGCAATTTAGCCATTCAAATGATTAGTGTTTCACAAATTACATGGTCTTCCAAATTATAATGAACAATGCATCTAAGCTTCTCAGAGAAGCTATGAAGTTCTGACATAATCTGATCCTTCACTTCACATTCTGTGCACTCAGACAATAAACAGATTGTTCACCAGGGATGGTGAGCGCCAAGAGATTTTTTCACTCATGTAAAAGATGACTCTAACACATGCATACCTGCTGCAGCATGAGTTATGAGTCATCCCTATTCAAGAATGAATTGCCATAATTCACTATCACAAATGAAGTATCCTTTGTCTAAATTAAGGAAACACACATGCCACAATTCAACTAAGGAATGTGATTGATAGGCACAAACTGTAGCTTTGGAATTATGACGCAGACACTAATAAGTGCATGAAAAGATTTGTAACTTTTACAGGGAATTTTCCCGAATATGTATAATGCTAATATTTGTGACTTTTCTAATGTTGCATGATGATTAATTCTAGCGCATGGACTAAAGGTTTTGATGTGTTAAATTAATCTAATCCCAATCGACTAAAATCACATATCGGAATAAAATCTCCACTCTTTCCCATTTGTAACACATAAATCAAGGGGACAGAAATGTGCAAAATCAGGCTATCTGTACCCAGATCTTTATTACATGAAAGATGGAACCACTACAGGCAATAATCTTTCTTCTATTATATTTAACAGCTGTTTTAATAGTCTGCAAATGGATTATGCATGGAATAAAGGGAGGATTCAAAGTAAATTTAGGCAATTTATTTAGAGTCAAATATTAGTGTTAACCAGACAGTATTCATAACTGATCACTCAAAGCAATCGATGAAGAGATTTATTTTCAAAGAAAGAAGCCTTACTTTACGTGGAAGGAACATGTAGTGAATGAACAATAGAACATGCTGTCATTTCATGAGGAGGTACAGTGGGCCCTGCAGCTTCTCATCTAGCTGATGTCATCTTTCCATGAATTGGACTTTGTTTTCGTTCATCCCCTAAGGAATTTTTTTGGGAACAACTGAAATAGTGAAAAACTGTCCATGCGTGTTATGGAAAAACTAAATATTTCCTTCAGGTCATCCTTCGATTGAGATGTTAAACCGAGGTTCCGTCTGCCTGTTCAGGTGGATGTTAAAAATCCCATAGCACTATTCAAAAGAATAATCAGTTTCTCCTGGTGTTCTGGCTGATGATCCCCTAAAGAAAAATTGGTCATTCACTTCATTATTGTGCGCCAATTTTGCTGTCATATTTACACACAAAATGCACAATCACAGCGCTTTACAATATATCTTGTGAAACAGTTTGGGACATCTTCCTGACGTGAGAGGCACTAGACCAAATGTAAGGATTATTATTATTATATATATTTGTCTGTTTTTTGCCTCATTCTCACCTTATTGACGCTGAATCCTCCCGTGGAGTCCTGTAGCTCGGTGGTTAGAGCACTCGCTTTGCAAGTGAGAGACCTGAGTTCAACTCCAGGCAGGGGGCAAAACCTTGGGCAAGTTTCTTTACTCCACACGCCTAATAATAATCCCTCCAAAACCAAAAACAATAATAAATTGGTCATTTTCAATCTACGACTGTTTGTGGGACATTGCTGTGCGCAATTGGCTGCCGCGTTCGCCCACAAATATGCAGTCAATTCACTTTACAGTGTGTTCTGTGAAGCGCTTTGGGACGCCCTCCCGACGTGAAAAGCGCTATATCAAATGCAAGGATTATTATTATTATTATTATTATTATTATTATTATCTTGTTTCTTCTTGTAAAAAAATCTGTTGTGTTGCAGTGACCTTTACAAGTGATGTGTTTCAAAGTACTCTCAGTGATAGTCTCACAGTTCTTGTCACACACACACACGCACCATGATTGGTAAGAACAGTGATACAGAGGAGTCAAGAGTTGAGAAAAATAATGAGCGAGCTTTGATATGCTAAATAGCGAGCTCATCAAAGAGCTTGACTGATGATGACCAGCATTTATTCTTTGAGAAAGGCTCAGCAAACTATTGCTGTACGTAACATAAAAGTATAGCTGCCGCGTTCGCCCACAAATATACAGTCAATTCACTTTACAGTGTGTTCTGTGAAGCGCTTTGGGACGCCCTCCTGACGTGAAAAGCGCTATATCAAATGCAAGGATTATTATTATTATTATTATTATTATTATAGTCCAATAGTAACTTGCATACTATTTTCCCTCATGCATTACATATGAATGGAATCAACAAGTCTTGTACAGTACACTTCACATCAAAGTGTGTCTCAGGTACTTAAGTTGAGTAAGTTGCTAGCTGAATGCAATAAATGCCCTCAACTATGACTTCATTGTCTTTACTGAAGCTGTTTTAATTGTGTTTGTTGACCCTTAACTCTAGAAATGCTGCAGTAATGAGGCATCTGTTATCACATTGTGCAATAATAATAATCCTTGCATTTGACATAGCGCTTTTCACCTCGGGAGGACATCCCAAAGCGCTTCACAGAACACACTGTAAAGTGAATTGACTGTATATTTGTGTGCGAATGCGGCAGCCAATTGCGCACAACAATGTCCCACAAACAGTCGTAGATTGAAAATGACCAATTTATTATTGTTTTTGGTTTTGGAGGGATTATTATTAGGCTCTGTGTGGAGTAAGGAAACTTGCCCAAGGTTTCGCCCTCTGCCTGGAATTGAACTCAGGTCTCTCGCTTGCAAAGCGAGTGCTCTAACCACTGAGCTACAGGACTCCACAATACACTCCAACTGCATCCTACTCTCTGCAGCTTTATTTTCTCCGTCTTTGAGATATTATATATTGATTGATTGTTTCAGAAAGCAGTGCTTTCCTTTTCTTCGGTAGATTGTAATCTCATTAGGGCTCTGACAATGTAGCTGAAAGATCAGTAAGTGCTAGATGTTTCCTTTCAGTCTCTTAATTCTCTCTGTAATCTTGATCTCAGTAAGACTGTCTGTCTGAAGCTCACTGTAAGGTTATACATCCTCTGAATTTGAATGTGTGTGGTAGAAGTGGCCATTTCAAATTCAGGCATGGATCAGGCACTTAAACAGGAGGCTCATTTTCACTCAGTAATACACAAGATGGGGATTGGTTTAAAGAGCTGTCAGATATAATGTCCCACGGAGGGTGAGAGGTACTTTATAAATTGGAGTTTACAACATTGAAATTTTGATAAGGTTTCCTTCCACACACTCATTAATCTTTCTGCTTGTCTACATCCATACAACCGCAGTGTATTCTGGCAAGATTTGATCTCAATAGTGGTCTTGGATATTACAATTCAAGAAAATGAATTACAACTTATTGTCGAAGCCATTAATTTTAAATATGAAGTATTCGTCTTATTATTTTTTGTATTCATTGATTTTCACCCCTAAAGTGAAATAAAACCTGCACCACCTTACTTGACTTCTTTAATAATCCTCGCATCTGTTATGGCGCCTTTTACAACAGAAGAACAACCCAAAGAGCTTCACAGGGTATTCTATAAAGTGCAGTGACCGTGTGTTTTGGGGGCAAATGTTTTAATGAAAATTCTGAAATGAATCTTTGTTTTAATGAAAAGCTTTTGTTTAATAGAACAAAAGTGTAGTCACTTTCTGTACTTTGCAAGATGTGCTTTGTTGATTAGAAGTGCTTTTACCATAGCTGTTGTAGTATATGATCCCCTCCCCCACACAAAGAAAAAAAACTTAAAGCTCATAAAATTACAAAAAGCATTGATAATAAAACCTTGTGGTGCAGAAAGAGATCATTTGACCCATCATATCTGCATGGATCTAATTTCCCTAACAGGACTGCATAAATCAAATCTAATTTCCCTCTTTCCCCATCCTCTTTAATTTATTTATTTCCTTGTGTATGTATCCATATCTCTTCTAAATGCTGTTTTGATCAATTAAAATGTCCATCCTCCAATGAAGACAACTGGACATTAAACAGCTTTCTTTCCAAATGCTCGAGCCAAAACCTGATGCAGACATATTCATTTTAACTGGACAGTGAATTAGTATTCTTCTTTGTTTTGAGGTAGAATTAAATAACTGACAGAGACAGCATCCGCGCCTGTTACATGCCTCTGGTTACATTAAGCCTGCTTTAATATTGTATAAGTAATGGATTGATTGAACAAGATCTATATTAGGTACCGATGTTTATGTGAGGCAGAGTAGGGAGACCTATTCTCTGACCCTGGAACAGGCACTCAGGATACTCAAGTCCCAAGTCAAGCCACATGATGTACACACCAGAGATGCATTGGACACCAAATACTCTAAGCTTCTCATTATTTGTAATTAGTCCAAGTTACGTGAAATTTGACAAAGCATAAAACCTTGAGCTGTTGTTGTCCAGGTTACTGAAATCCCAAATACAAAATGAAAGCGTGTTGCCTACAAAGAATATTTCACCAGCATAAAAGCGTTGAACTGGTGTTTGAATATACATCGAACAACAAAATATTTGTATGATATAATAATAAAAATAATAATTATTGCATTTGATATAGAGCCAATGAGCTGTTGAGAAAGGTGGCCAAGATGGAGTAGCCTGGGACGTCTATAATAAAACATCCCTGTTGCTTTGCTTCAAGGAACCAGGAAATAAAGAAATGTGATCCGTGTCAAGGCATAAGGCAAAAAGCGACTTGCATTCAAATCATTTTTTCCAACCACAAGTTGGTGGTGAACTCACAGGCATTTAACAGTTGAGTTTATGAATGGCTTTTCATTTCCTGTAATGGGAGCTAAGCTGCAGCTCTGCATTTCTCCAGGCCTGCCAAGCTTTCATTCTTCAGGAATGGAAGTTGTATTACTAACAGCCCTGAAATAACCTTCCCAGCAAATTAATCAGATTCCGAGAACTGGAATCCGAGTTCCGGGAACTGAGGAGGGAAAAGGGAAAATTATACATTGAGCACTACATTTTTTTAGTTCAGCGCATTCATCAGCTCTTTGGAAACATTTTCTGAGTGAGTCCAGCCCACACTATTTTCTTAGCTGACCTGCCTGTGTATGCTCAGTGCTCCAGGAATTTTAGGCAGTTTCCTTGAACCAAGGAGTTTGCACTTGGGATTATCTTGAAGACTACACAGTAATCAGACCAACAATCTATTGCAAGTATTGACCTGATTGGAGACTTTTGCTGATAGCCATATTTTTTAAGCTGTCAACAACGAAATGGGTCATTTTCCAAGCTACATGATTAGTTCAATTTCATTTTAAACGGTGCTCTTGAGACCCTGTGTTCTACGTTGCCACACTGGCACCTCTTAGCTATTGATGTCATGGCTTTACTGGAGCACTGTATTAATTTCTAATACATAGGACAGCAGTGCATTAGGGAAATCTGCTCAGTGAGTGGCAGGTAATATGATGTACAAGGGTGGCAGGACCTAGGAAAGAGGTAGCTGTTTAACTACATCACCGGTGGTTCATTTTCTGTCGTCACCACTTATTACAGAATACACCAGTGTGTTTATTTCAGCTAAAATATTGGGGACCAAAACACAAGTAGCGACTGCTGCTGGAACCATGTTGACCCAAGGGAACATCACTCTGGAAGTCGATCATGTTTGATCTTGTAGATCATAACCAACAATGTTGCCTTGTGGGCAGAGGATGGAGGAAAGTTGAAACGGGATTCTTTTATGTACAGTATATTCTGTAAAGCGCTTTGAGACGTCTCCAAGAAATGATAAGGCGCTTTATCTAATGCAAAGATTATTAGTATTATGTTGGAGAATTGCACATTCAGTCAGTCTGGTCGATATTCAGTTAGGAAGACTCCAAGAGATGAGATAGCTGACAGCCTCAGCTAACCAACTGGAGAATATACTCAGTGATGCATGTATTTACTTCATTTGATAATGGTATGTAGTCAGCAGTACCCTAACCAACATTTGGGAATATTACCAAAGTCTGGCTGTCAAGTTCCACAGTGCATTTCAATAAAGTAAGCAGCTTTCGCTTGTCCTGTTAAGACTTTTAACAATAGCCACATCTTTGACCATTTTAAAATTGAAGTGCACGTTCCCGTTGATTTTGAAAATGAAACGCTTTGAGCTGGTTTCTTGTTAATTGTGATTGATGGTTAATTAATGTTTTCTTGTCTTCGACTTTTCAATTTAATTGAATAACTTATTTTCATTACGTAATTGCTTCAATCAGGGGTTTAATGGTACAAGAGATTCAGCAACAGGAGGAGGTTTAATGCTTAATTAGATGTTATTGCATTTTCCCCCTCTGAGACTAGTGTTGGTAATGTTTGTATGAGGTATCAAATAAATATGTGCAATGAATAACACAACTGTGCCATCTGAACTTTGATGAATTTTGACTCAATCTCATATACATTCGATAAACATCACATCAGCACAAAAAAAGCAGCATTTCTCCATAAAGTGAAGCGAGCTATATGAGGCGCTGTGATAACAGCAGCACTGAGCTTGGCACTGACACATTACCACTTTTCTCTCAACCAGATGGTCATTGGTTCGAGTCTTAAGGTTGCCACTTACTCAGGGCCTGTTAGTCTCTTGAATGAGCTTCTCCTGCTTTTACTAGAGAATGTGGACCCTTTCAACCCAGGAACAAGACTAAAAGAGAGAAACTAATATTTTCTTTCTCACCGAGTTCTGCTGTGCCTCCTGGCATCTGAGGGATATTTTGTAAAGACAAGAAGTCTCGTGGGGAAGAAAAACTGTAAAAAAAAACTAGAAAAAAATCAATTAAGTTGTAGGGATGAATTAAAGATGTGAATAATACATCTTAGAATTAATTTACATACTTATGTCAAAACCTGTTCCGGGATATATTAATCAAAGCACTGAAACACTCTGTCTTAAGGTACAAACTACATTCTTCATATCATTTCTGCAAGGTTTTTTGATGGATTACATTTAATAAACTCTATTGCTATTTAATGTGGAAATACTTTTTAGCTAAAACAATACTATAAAATAAATATTTCCTCTCTTTAATGCATTACAGAGTATTATAATTCCTTTAGGCCTTGGTGCATTCCAAGGCAATCTACCATTGCATAAAACAATAGAGAATGAAAAAGATAAATACTGCGTCATATAACAAATAAAGCAAATACATTAATTATCAACATTAAAACAAATATTCCTTATCCTTCAAATTGAAAAAAAAGTCTTTAAATTGTTATAAACCGAAGTCCCGGCTGTCTTTTTAGGTGGATGTTAAAGATCCCACGGTACTCTGTGAAAAGAAAAGAGAGTTTCTCCCAGTGTCCTGGTCAACAATCCCCCAAATAAAATTGGTCATTCATTTCACGGCTGTTTGTGAGATATTGCTGTGTGCAAACTGGCCTGTGAAATGCTTTGAGATGTCTCAGTGATGTGATAAGCTGCGATATCAAATGCAAGGGCGATTATTATTATCTCAACAACCCAGGTTGTTGCAGGAACATAACAACAGTAATAAAGCAAACATAAAATGCAAGATAAAGCTTCTTGCAGGTGATAGCCCATATTTCCCAGAGAATTGATTTCAAGATCCTCATCCTCACCTACAAGGCCATTCACGGCCTTGCTCCCTCCTACCTCTCCAACCTACTATCCCCCTACCTACCTGCCCGTACCCTCCGTTCCTCCGGCTCTGGTCTGCTCCACGTCCCCCGCCCCAATCGCCCTACCATCGGTGGTCGGGCCTTCAGCCTCTCAGCCCCGAGGCTCTGGAACTCTATCCCCAGTGCCTTCGCCGCTTCCTCCCTCTCCTCCTTCAAGGCCGGTCTCAAAACCTTTCTCTTTGACCGAGCCTTCAGCTCCCCTCTTGACTCTCTTCCCCCTCCTCGCTCCCTCCCTCCCCTCCCCTCACCCTGACCATTTCCCCCTCCTCGCTCCCTCCCCTCCCCTCACCCTGACCATTTCCCCCCTGCTCGGGTCATGACCCAACTGTGCAGCGCCTTGGGACGTCCTCCTGACGTGAAAGGCGCTTTATAAATGGAATCTTGTTGTTGTTGTTGTTGTTGTTTCCGGAATGACCCACATTGCCATTTTCATCTCATAATTGTCTGCACAATGATGATCTGCAGTGTTAAAATATGCATAGCATAAACATTTTAATTCCGACAACATTTCCTTGAATTTCACATCAATTTAAAGAGTTCTCTTTAGGTTTATGGCCTAAATCAAGAAATATTCAATCAAGAACAATTTATTTTGATGATCGACCAAAAAGGCTGGTCACCGCTTACCTTGGCAAATATTGGAAGGGATGATATCATTTAATTACATCTCCTCCAATATTTAATTTAATGTAATTCCTTAAAAAAAGTGGTCATTCAATCCACGATTATTTGTGGGACATTGCTATGTGCAATTGACTGCCGTGTTTCGCCCACAAAATATACAGTCAATTCACTTTACAGTACATTCTGTGAAGTGCTTTGAGGTGTCTCAACGCCGTGATAATTATTATCATAGAAACTTTTTTTTGTAATTTAAAATAAACAAGAATCTGAGTCACATACTGACCACACACACAGATAAACAGAAGCTACACAATTTTGAAAGAATTGCTTTGTTTCCAAGGTGTGGTACACCTTTACTGATTTACAAGGCAGATTGTGTGATGAATAGATCTCTATGATGTGGTGAATAAATTATTGCTGACGAAACACAGTTCATTTTGTTTGAAAGGATGAATCACTAGTTCTTACTTCCTCCAATAAACCACATCTAAAGAATTGCAATGTTTTCTCTTCACTAAAAGTGAAAGTGAATGGCCGTTCAATGAGTTGTCTATTGTTTCAGAAGTGCAAACAGGTGGATAGGGTGTATCCTGGTTAGCTTTGAACTCAGTGAGTAGCAATGTTGGGTAATTGTCTGTTTGACAGTTCAAATAATAAGGTGCAGATCTGAGAGACAAGCTGGACCCAATTGGGTCTTGAAACTATAAAGAAACATACAGCTTAACATGCTTAAACATTTTTTCCAGAGATTTTCTTTCCCATCTGTACCTCCCACCTGAAAAGCTTTGCGTTGGTCCAACGAAGGGACTTATTTGGAACCTTGACTATGTGGAGTTCACAATATACTTCGAAAGCTAAAAACTTCAAAACGAGGACAATTGTATTTTCTATTTTCATTGAATTTAGAAGCAAATTTAAGACAATAATAACAACCACAATAATCCTTGCATTTGATAATAATAATAATAATCTTTGCATTGGATAATAATAACAATCCTTGCATTTGATACAGGACCTTATCACGCTGACGGGATGTGGCAAAGTGCTTCACAGGAATTTGCTGTAAATTGATGTGACTACGTTTTTAGTGGGTGAACATGACAGCTAATTTGCACACTGCAGCATCCACAACCAGCGATGGAGTGATTGACAAATTTTATTTGGGATTGGTGGCCGGCACACCAGGAAAAATTCCAAGCGAAACTTCCAGAAAATTCCTCGATTCCCCTATTTTGCACCATTTTTCAACCTGCACCACTCTCCCCCAAATCTTCGCAATTGTTTCAGTTCTAATACATTTATTTATGAAAATGTCAAACCTCATTCACCAGGAAGAAATGAACTTTTTCCACTTACCTTTTATCCGAAGTGATTATATCTGTTATCATTTACAATATGGGCTGTCAAGTATTCGTATAAATCAGGAAGCCAACTTCTAAACTGCTCCAGTAAATTAGTAGCCTTTTCACTACATTATATAAATTGTACATTGTCGACAGCGCAAACGTTCCCTTTGAAATGAATGATCCCATTTACAGCATTTATTACTATTATTAATAATAATAATCATGCTTGCATTTGGTATTGCGCCTTTCACATTGGGAGGATGACTCAAAAGTGGTTCACAGGATTTTACTGTGGATTTATAGGCGAATGCGACAGCCATTTATTTTGACGGTAGACCAAAAACGTAGGTCACCACTTACCGAGGTAAATATTGGAGGGGGTGTAATCATTTAATTAAAATCCCCTTCTCTTTTTGAGTACTGCCATTTGATCTTTAACAAGCCTGAACAAGCGGGTGGCACCTGGGTTTATCTGTCATCTTATCCGTAAATTGAACCTATTTTGGTTCTGTGGAAAAATTTATATTCTGCTTAAAAGCTGGGAAATGCGAAAGTACTTGGTTTCCATAGCCTTGAAGGAGGTGGCCTTGGTTTATGACGAACGATATGTGTGTCAGCCTGGTGCACTGATAGCACCATTTACCGCCTCCGAGTCAGAAGGCTGTGGATTCAAACCACACGTTGGAAGTGCCGCCCTTCGGATGAGAAGTTAAACTGAGATCCCAAGATCCCGTCTGCCTTTTCAGGCGGATTTTAAAGATCCCATGGAACGACTCGAAAAGAGAAGGGAGTTTCTCCCGGTGTCCTGGCCAACACATCCCTCATATACAATTGGTCACTCATTTGATGGCTGCTTGTGGGACGTTGTAGTTGTAAATTGTCTGCCAGGTTTGCCCACAAAATACACAGTCAATCCATTTTACACTTTGATGACGTGATAAGGCGCTAAATCAAATGCAAGAATTATTATTACTATAAGTAGCAGGGGCTACTGAGAGCTAAGGTACAGTAAATCAACACTGCTTCCAACCCTGAGCCTCAGAACTGCAGAAAATGGAGGTCTAATCAGAGGCTTGTGACCTTGTGGTAAATTATAATGTTTTATGTCTAGCTGCATGATTATTATTAATACCCTTATAAGGGTATTATTAATAGCCTTTTTAAGTGTAACTATTTTTAATGAAACTATCGCAGGCCCAATGTTATATCAGAAAGAATGCACAAATGTGGAAACATTTATTATTGTTATTATTCCCATTATTAATAATTGCTTCCAGCCTTATGAATTGCAAATGATCTACCAAGCACTCTAGGGCACGAGGTGCTAAATAAATGCAAGTTGTTGTTGTTGTATAAACTCCCAGAGCAATGGCAAACGAACAATGGAAAGGAAATATCTCAATGAGTTCTTTATTCATTCATGCCATTGAAGGGCTACATTCCAGAAATAACATCTTACTCACCTCCAAAAAATGTCACATGTTCCAACGCCAACTGGCTGGGATGCAATAAATATTTTCTCGGTGCCATACCTCATTTTTTTTGACCCGCCGCAAAGTTGTTTAAGAGGATGTCGATAGGCTGCGAGTTCTGGGAATTGTGATAGCAGTTTGTCCCTGCTACGTGTGGATAAGTCTGTACTACACAGAAGTGTTTCTCCTTCATCTATGACATTATGACTTTCGTTCCCTTTCTCTTTGTGCATTAAGTCTCTTGACAGCTTCAATTGACATGTCCTCAGGACATTTTCTAAAAATGACATTCCACTGCAAATTGCATTAAAGGCTTTAAGCTGAATTAATATTTTTTATATTTTCACTGGCACGGTTATCTGAAATATTAGATAGCTCAAGTAACACAAATCATAAGCCAGTTTTTACAATGCATATCTTTTCTCTTGACAATATACAATGTGAAATTCCACCCTGGTCTAAATTTACTCTATTTAAGCGGCATTTTAGTGTCCAGAATTTGGCAAATTGATGAATTGAATCTCAACTTTGAATACAGTGACTGTAGTTCTTAAAAGGATTTACAGAAAACTGGCTTCCAAATTAAGGCTGTATTTAAAGATTTGCCAAACGCCTGGTGGAATTTCTCACCAATAATTCCACTTTCATGGATTTATTATCAAACCTCCCATTCCAATTGTTGTTTCCTTCACGATATTGTGTTACCGGCCACTTAAACATTCCCCAATTGTTCGTACCTGTCAACAGTCTTGAATAAAGGAAGATTATCAGCGATTTCGTTTATTCTTCTGCAGTCACGGGGGAAAGAAAAGAAAAAAAAAGTTTGGGGAAATTGCAGGCTGATCAGATTTAACCCTCAATTGTTATCGGGAATTTTCAGTTAAAACCCACAAAGGACCATTAATGCAGACAGAATGACTGTCACCATTTCTGCACCATTTCTCCGTCTTGCCACTCATCACTATCATACATGACGAGGTACTTGGCAATGATTGCATTTATATCTGAGACTGATGGGTCTGGATGCCTTACTACTCTGCAAAGCACAGACCATAACTATTGCAACCAAATCAAAGCAAAATCTACATGCTTAAAGTTTGTAATTTAAAATGTAGTTGAAAATGTTCTTGTAAAAAAAACTATGACTGTGCCTGTTGTACAATTTAAGATCCTTCCTTTCTCTCTCTCTCCAATGATTCAATTCGTAAACGTACTGCCCTTTGTACTACTCTGAGGAAAGTCCCAGGTTTCATTGCTGATTAGTTCTCAGTCAGCCAGGGCTGTAGTTGAAATGAGCAACACAAACTTGCTTGAGGCACATATCTTCAGGAGAGGAAAAAAATAACAGCCCTCGCTATTATAAAAGATAAAAATTCGTTGAAGCCGAGTAGTGCAATGATTACAGCACTAAATTATTACCTGTAGAGACGCACGATCTTTATTGTGTAGAGATGGGTTATTGTTGTACGAAATAGTAATTTCAATCTAAAAATTTAAATGAAATAAAACGCGAATAATTCATAATTCGAGACAAGGTCAACAGAAGGACAATTAATCGGAGCACAAGATTTTAGTGGATCAAGTGGATTTGATTCATTGACACCACGTCAGCTACTTTTACTGGGAGTTAGTTTCATATATCCACTATATTGCAGAAAAAATTAAATTCTAATCTCTAGTTTTGCCCAAGGCTTGTTCATTTGGAGTGAGTCTGTGTCTTCTCGTTCTTCACTCAGTCTGTGTTAAATACTCTGCTCACATCTGCACCATCTACACTTCAAAAAAATTTAAGCTAGTTTTCTATAAGTTCTTATAAGAACTGCAGAAAACCGATTTCATAGTTAAGATAGAGCTATAGATTCCCTCTATAGCAATGAGCAATGACCTTTTGCTCTGAAGGTGCCTGTGACTGCCTGCCAGAGTGTACCAGATGGTGAGTCATACCATTAGCCAAATTATAGTCTTAGTTTGTGTTGGAGTATTCTTGCTCCCTCTCCATCCTTATAAAATAGGACGAGTGAAACAATTAAGCTGCATGACTTTATGTGGCCAAGTAAGACAATATGAACAAAAAATGGCCCATTTAAAAAGGTAGACACACACTACCAACCCAGCTTGTTGAGTAAGTACACTGTGACTGGGCTGCCCATCTTTACGAAATCCTAATCCTATCCTGGAGAGAAAGCAGTTTGATATAGTTTAAGCAATGGGTATTCCTGCAATCTGGCTAAAAATCACAGGTTAAACGTATAAGCTTGCTAACACCACTCCCCAAGGTTGCATCCCAATCGAAGGGGAATAGTTCTGAAAAGGTTAGTGGAGGTGGTCCAAAAGGACAGATCCCGAATAACTGGGAGCTTTTGTTTTTAGGCTAACCAGAGGCTCTCTGGAAATAAAAGATTTGCATGAAATATTTTCATGAAATAGTGGTGAAGGATATCGTAAGGTACAGAGGCTGTTAGTAATCCTATTCCATAATAAACAACATAGAAAGTAATTACGACCGCAGTATTCATACATTTTCAGAAATGGTATGAAATTCATGTTAAAGCATTCCTATGTTTATTGTAAACATGTTGTAGAAGAATCCATGAATTGTACAAAAAGGCATTTGTGGAACTTTAAACTGTAACATACAGATTAAAGGGTCCTGGTATTTGGGTTAAATGTACTGATTGCTTAAAGGTCCTCACACACTGAATTTGTATTCCTTTTGTCAATCTTCTCTATATTAATTATCAAATCTAAACGTAGATGACTGCTCTATTAATCAGACTTTATAAAGCTGAAAATCTGCATTTTGTTACACTTAATCAAACAGATCTAATCTTGTGGTACACAAAATCCAGAAAATCATGTGACCTACCTTCCAGCCATCAGACAGATATCCACAGTAATTATTCAACAGCAGCTAAATGAAATAGGACATGCTTTGCATGTTTCATCCTTCCTTGTAACCACTTGTCCTCTTCCTACTGAAAACCTGGGACACTGCAGCGTGCAGACCGCTGCATGTACAAAAATGACTAACGCAAATTGTGATTTATGCGTGGTGTCTGGAGGAGTGGGACATTGTTGAACTCCATACATGGTACACAGCAAATTAGAATTTCTTTGGAAGGAACCTTTTGTCACCAGTGAAGATTAATGGGGTCTGAATCGCAAGAAGTCTAACAAAAGAGATATTTACCTTTCCTTTAAAAGAATTGTCCACTTTTCATTTTTGTATATTATCGTAGCTAACTAGGATATACAATTTGCAGCATGCTTCCAAAAGGATAACAGAAATCGTAATGAATTTACTTGATTACAGCCCACAGACATGCACCAAAATGAGAGCATATGGCACTGATCCATCTGAAATTTATGGTAACTGTCTCAAATGTGCAAAGATCGTCATTGCACTCGTTAATTTTTCTCTGGGAACCAGGGAAGCCTCACGGCAAAATAAGCAGTTACTAAATTGTAAGACAGAATGCGAAATAATACAAAGTAAATTAAGTGGACATCGCTTTGTTTTTACAGAACCACAATGGTAACAACTATTGAAGTTACAATAGAAACACTTAAGAAAATGTAAAACTCACAATATGTACGGAAGGAATTTATTCTCTCTTTCATGGAATGTATTTCGACACATATGAAAATAACTCGCACATCTCAAAAAATTATTGAATGTGAGTGGTATTTACATAATAGAGAAATGACCATTGCTGTCAGAATGATGGATCTGCATTTGCACAATACATTATATCTGGGCAGGATTGAGACTATTAACTGTGCACACAGTGGCTAAACAATATGAGGTTTATGATTGCATATTATTTCCATTATCTTTGCTATTTAATAAATCAGGAGATTTAAAAAGGTTCTGAGAAAAAGTGTAACACATTGTTATCTGTAGTCTTTGTTTCTACTTCAATTACCTGCTTCTCCACCATGATATGACTATACATTCAAAAACGTCAGGCACAAAATAAAGATGTAATAAATAAAAAAGCAATAATTTACAATTACTTACTTATTTCATAGCAACAGCCATGCCAAAAAGCAATGAAAGTACTTTATAAATAACGTTCAAATTCCACACAGAGGAAGGTGCGTTGTAATGGAATTCATTGAAGCTTCTTCTATGATGTTTTTTTCGAGGAGAATATGGATTGAATGTTCCTTCAGCTTGCTGGATTTGCTGACTCTGAACTTGTTTTTAATTCATCCATAACTAAAAACATAATGTAGAATCACATTTGCTTTTCATTGCTGCACAATAGATTTGTGTTCTGTAAGCATTCTCTTTGTGAAACCTATAGAATCACAAATAAAAAAAGTTACTTCAAATTAAATTAACCTTCACATTGCTCAATCCATGCCAGATTATTCTAGACCCACATTAAGAGAACTGATTTTTAAATTAAAACTATATATATATAGCTCCATTCCCAGGTGAGATCAAAGCATCTGGCTTTTTGTGCGAGATAACTTATCAATGTCTCCAACATTTCCCAATTGGTACATATGAATAGAGACTAATAAAGTATGGTCCAAAATTAAATCTGTACAATTTGATATAAATTAGGCATCTGATAATCCAAAGCATGAAATACAACAGTGGATTGAAATTACTAAACAACACATCGTGGGCATATTGTAGTACAATTGTTGAATTAGCATGAAATAAAATACATATGTGAAAACCCATTATTCATATTGTTTGCTCTGTCAAGAACCTAGTCTTATGCAGTACATAGATATTGGTATTGAGAAACGTATTGAGATATGTTACAAGAGCAGCTTTCCTGTCATGTTCATTATTAATCAAAATAGGCCTACAGTTTCTTGGAATGTCATTTACCATTAAGGTGGGAAGTTCAGTAATTGACCCAGCATTGCGTAAGAATAAAAAAGTGATTTAGTAAAATTGTATAAAATCGGGAATTAGCATTTCCTTCACACCACTAGGATTTCAAGAAAAATAAGGAGCAGCTAGAAATCTGATGGCAATTTCAAGGCAACTCTGATCAGGTCAGATTATTAAACATTAGTGGCGATTCTTTGCAATAAACAGTCAAATACACTTAATTTATGCACAGCTCTAACTCAAACGTCGACTTCTGCAATACAGTGCAGATAGATACGCACACACAGACAACACTTAACTGAGAGAAGAGGAAGCCTTGAGATTTTGACGGGAGGTTTTTTTTGGGGGGTGGGGGAGAAATCACATTATTTGGTATATTCTGTTTTGCACAGTCTGGAACACAATTACATTTCCAACTGATTTAGTTTTTTTTTGGGTGGGGGGGGGTGGAATAAGAAAACAGACGCACAATAACGACCACCAATAATAATAATAATAATTGCCCTGATTATGGCAATGTTATGTAAGAGAGAGCTAGAAATGAACACATACTGTAACCCGCAAACACACATATTATCACAAATGTCTGGTCTGTTTCTCTCTGAGCAGAACTCCACGTTAAAAGGTTTCCTTTTAAGGCACGTTTGGACTCAGGTCAACCTTTCCTTTCCTGTCTGAGCGATAGATCTCTCTCGATATATTTGTGCACAGTGTGAGGCAATTTCAACGCAACTCTGAGCACATTATTAAACATCAGTGGCGATTCTTTGCCGCAAAACACAGTCAAACCCAATTAATTTATGCGCAACTCTACGCTCGAACATCCACGTCTGCAAATATATATATATATAGAGAGAGAGACACACACGTATATATATACACACATATATATTTACGGGATAACCAAAAAGTCGTGCTATCTATCTTATTATCTAAAAACAATTTTAGATTTTTTTGGGTGGGTGTGTGTGAAGACTCATTAGACATTGTAAATGGTATCACGACTTTTTGGTCACCCTGTGTCCATATATATACATAAATAAACACACACACACAAATACACACAAGGTGACCAAATGTATATGTATCTATATTGTATATGTATATGTATGTGTGTGTGTGTGTGTGTGCATTAATCTGACCTGCTCAGATATATAATATATATGTGTGTGTGTGTAGCACATGCAGACCATGGTGTACAATTGCAGTGACAGTAAAGCACTGACCTGCAGTGCCTGGCCAGTGGCTGGGGGTGGGTGAGGGTGGTGGGGGTGTGGGGTCAGGCAGTGCTGCGGGGGGGGAGGGGGTGAGGGCGGTGAGGGTGGGGGTGTAGGTGTTGGGGGGTGAGGGTGGTGAGGGTGGGGTGGAGGTGTTGGGGTGGTGAAGGTGACAGTGGAGCTGGTGTTGGGGGGGGTGAGGGTGGTGAGGGTGGGGTGGAGGTGGTGAGGGGGTGGGGGGGTGAGGGTGAGGGTGGAGGTGCTGGGGGGGTGAGGCGGTGGTGGGGGGGGGTGAGGGTGAGGGGGTGCTGGGGGGGGTTAGGCGGTGTCGGGGGGGGGGGGGTGAGGGGGTGTGGGGGGGGGTCAGGCGGTGTCGGGGGGGGGGGTGGGGGTGGGGGGGTCAGGCGGTGTGGGGGGGGGTGGAGGTGGGGTGAGGTCAGGCGGTGTCGGGGGGGGGTGGGGGGTGGGGGGGGGGTCAGGCGGTGTCGGGGGGGGGGGGGGGGTGGGGGGGGTGGGGGGGGTCAGGCGGTGTGGGGGGGGGGGGTGGGGGGGGGTCAGGCGGTGTGTGGGGGGGGTGAGGGTGAGGGTGGAGCCGGTGGTGGGGGGGGGTCAGGCGGTGTGGGGGTGGGGGGGGGTGCTGGGGGGGGGTCAGGCGGTGTGGGGGGGTGCTGGGGGGGTCAGGCGGTGAGGGGGGGGTCAGGCGGTGTGTGGGGGTGAGGGGGTGAGGGTGAGGGGTGAGGGTGGGGGGGGTCAGGCGGTGTGTGGGGGTGAGGGGGTGGGGTGGGGGGTCAGGCGGTGGGGGGGGGTGCTGGGGGGGGTGGGGGGGGTCAGGCGGTGTGGGGGGGGGTCAGGCGGTGAGGGGGGGGGGTGCTGGGGGGGGTCAGGCGGTGTGGGGGGTGGTGGGGGGGTCAGGCGGTGTCGGGGGGGGGGGGTGAGGGGGGGTGTGGGGGGGGGTGAGGGGGTGAGGGTGAGGGGTGAGGGTGGGGGGGGGTCAGGCGGTGTGTGGGGTGAGGGGGTGAGGGTGGTGGGGGTGAGGGTGGGGTGGGGTCAGGCGGTGTGGTGGGGGTGTGGGGGGGGTCAGGCGGTGTGGGGGTGGGGGGGGGGTCAGGCGGTGTGGGGGGGGTGGGGGGGGTCAGGCGGTGTGGGGGGGGGGGTCAGGCGGTGTGGGGGGGGGTGGGGGGGGGTCAGGCGGTGTGGGGGGGTGAGGGGGTGGGGTGGGGGGGGTCAGGCGGTGTGGGGGGTGGGGGGGTCAGGCGGTGTGGGGGGGGGGGGGGTCAGGCGGTGTGGGGGGGGGGGGGTCAGGCGGTGTGGGGGTGGGGGGGGGGTCAGGCGGTGTGGGGGTGTGGGGGGTGGGGGGGTCAGGCGGTGTGGGGTGTGGGGTGGGGGGGGTCAGGCGGTGTGGGGGGGGGGGGGGTCAGGCGGTGTGGGGGGGGGGGGGGGTCAGGCGGTGTGGGGGTGTGGGGGGGGGGGTCAGGCGGTGTCGGGGGGCGCGGTGCTGATGCCCCGCTGTGCGAGTTTCTGGCGGCTGCAGCGCACCGCTTGGATCGCGAGGCGGTTCTTGTACTGCACGAGCCGGAGGGTGATCTCGGCGTTCCAGCCCTCCTCCTGGGGGCACCGAAAGTCTATCTCCTTCTTGTCGGCCATCACCACCGTGAAGTACACGTACTTGCCCTTCCTCTCCACGCAGTCCACCGTCTTCATGTCCCCGAAGAGGAGCTGTTTGACGGCGCTGCAGTTGCTGCCCCCGGACTGGGCATCGCGGTGCTGCTGGTGGTGCTGCTGGTGCTGCTGGTGATGGTGCTGCTGCTGCTGGTGCTGCTGGTGGTGATGGTGGTGGTGATGGTGATGGTGGTGATGGTGGTGGTGGTCCTGATGCTGTTTGGGTCTCAGCAGCAGCAGCCCTTCCCCTGTCAACACGCAGTGCTTCTTCTTCCACAGCTGCAGCAAACCATCACTCCTCTTCTCCAGCGAACCCTCCTTCAGGACCTCCTCAGCCTCCTCCATCCTCACCATCGACTCGAATCCGTCTCTCTTATCTGCAGTAGTGCATAGGTAGAGATTTTTTGTTTTTTAAAAAAAAAAAAAAGAGAGAGAGAGAGAGAGAGAGAGAGGGAGAGAGAGAGAGAGAGTGAAAGCCAACCCAGGGTCAAAAATTACTGAGTGCTTTTTTTTTTTCTTTTCTTCTGCTTTTTCTTCTTCTTCTCCTTCTTCTCCTCCTCCTTCTCCTTCTTCTTCTCCCCCTCTCCTCTTCCTCCCCCTCTTCCTTTCTGCCCCCTTTTGTGATTATTGCAGCAGAAATGGCTCAAGTCTTGCAGTCTGTTGGACCACCCATCCCCTCACTGGCTGCTGCTGCTGCTGGTGGTGGTGGTGGTGATGGTTGTGTGTGTGTGTGTGTTTTTTTGTTGGCAGTGCCTGACTTGCTCTCCCCTGAACGATCTGTGCAATTCTGCAGTTGCCTTCCCACACTCTGCTCCCACCCACCGTGTGATGGGGAGAAGGAAACAGCTCATCGATTTGCAGAATCCAGAGTCACTAAAACAGCCTACGTGGCTCCTGGGTTTTTTTTTTGGGAGCTCAGTAAAAGTGTGTGGCTATCAGTAACAGAGGGAGCCACCAGCGGGCAGTGCAGAGGATATAGATTGCAATGAACTGATCCATCAAAGAAACCACTTCATCCAACTTATTTGTATAATATATATATATAAAATTTATGGCCAGGAGGCTGAAAGCTCGGTGGAGTCCTGTAGCTCAGTGGTTAGAGCACTCGCTTTGCAAGTGAGAGACCTGAGTTCAATTCCAGGCAGAGGGCCAAACCTTGGGCAAGTTTCCTTACTCCACACAGAGCCCTAATAATAATCCCTCCAAAAAACCAAAAACAATAATTAAATTGGTCATTTTCAATCTACGACTGTTTGTGGGACATTGCTGTGCGCAATTGGCTGCCGCGTTCGCCCACAAATATACAGTCAATTCACTTGACAGTGTGTTCTGTGAAGCGCTTTGGGACGTCCTCCCGACGTGAAAAGCGCTATATCAAATGCAAGGATTATTATTATTATTATTAAAGCGATATTTTTTTCCCCAATCAAATCTACGACTCAAGGGCGAGGGAGAGATTTCGCGTGGTGTTTTAACAACGGATGAAATAGCATAGGAGTTAATAACGATCGCGCTTCCGTTTGACATCGCGCCTTATCGCTCCCGCAAACCCTCTCTCAGGACCTCCTCAGCCTCCTCCATCCTCACCATCGAATTTAATATATATCTATATATATATGTTAAAAAAGAAATCCAACCCAGGTCAAAATTATTGAGTGCTTTTTTTTTTCTTTTCTTCTTCTTTTTCTTCTTCTTCTCCTCCTTTCTGCCCCTTTTCTGATTATTTCAGCAGAAATGGCTCAAGTCTTGCTGCCTTTTGGACCACCCACCCCCTCACTGGCTGCTGGTGGTGGTGTGGGACATTGCTGTGCGCAATTGGCTGCCGCGTTCGCCCACAAATATACAGTCAATTCACTTTAGTGTGTTCTGTGAAGCGCTTTGGGACGTCCTCCCGATGTGAAAAGCGCTATATCAAATGCAAGGATTATTATTATTATTATTATTATCACGTCTTCGAGGCGTCTCAAAGGGCTTCGCAGCTTTGTTAAAAGTCAATTGACTGTACTTTTTGTGGGCGGAACGCAGCAGCCAAGTGCACACAACAGCATCCCGCAAACAGTCGTGGATTGAGTTGTCTAAGAGAGTGGGATCTTTCATAAATTTTATTTAAAAAGCAGCATGAAACAGTGATGCAGGAATGGGAGGACTGTAGGGTCTATGTTCTGGAGGGATGATCAGATGAACTGAGGGGCCTTCTTCATTCAGACCAATCTTGGGAACAGGACAAGAACTCAGTTACTGAAACACCTTACTCAACGATTACATAATAACCCCTTCAACGAGTACTAAGATAATAATTCCCGGCTCGTCTGATTTAAGAGAATGACTGGGGCCAGTCAAAACTGTTTACACTAACAAAGAAACGTGAAACTAACAAAGGTAAAAAACTCAGCATTTTCTCACAAGTGTGGGGGTATACAATAGAAAACTGGTGTAAAATAATAATGTGGGGGGGAGGGTTATAAACAAAGTAGGAGGAAAAACAGGGAATCCTAAACATTGTGGTGCTGGTTATTAATACAGGATCCAGAAATTAAGACTTGCCTTTGTCTACAAATAATTACTACACTGAAATTACCTGAAAAATTTAAGACATTCAACATTATAGATACGACATGAAATGCAATAATTATCAATTAGCAATGGTAAAATGTTTAGAAGCAGCACTTTGGTCAATAGAAAACAAGATGCACATTTCACTTGCATTCATAATAAACCTTACATTTGATATGGCATCTCAATATACTTAACACAATACTTTGTAGGCATATATTCAAACAACTACTAATGGTGTTTCCCTATATCCAGCAGGTGACAACATTTGTGTCTCAGTGCCAACAAGTGGTTTCCTCAAAAGTTGAAACCTTGGTAGTCACAATATGTAACTCTTAAACAAGGACCTACATCCTCAGGCTCGACCAAGGCTGTAGTCGGATATACTTGAATCACATACCAAATAGATGGCTTCTATCAATAGGTACCAGAGACTGAATTGGTGTATTTTTCGTGGTTTCACCAGCAAACATTTTTTTGTGTGATTTCTGATTCCAGAAACCACAAATAATAAACCTTGCATTTGAATAAAGCATATAACACATCTCAAATATTTTGAGCTTTAACATCTCATCCAAAGGATGGCACTTGAAACAATGCAGCGCTCCCCAGGATAGGATTTGAGCATTGGTCTGCAAGACGAGTGCTGAATGCAAGACTCAAACCCACAGCTTTCTGAGAGCCTATCGGCGCCTTGGCATGTCCTCCCGACGTGGAGTCCTGCAGCTCAGTGGTTAGAGCACTCACCTCGCAAGGGAGAGACCCGTGTTGGATTCCCAGCAGGCAGGGCGAAATGGTGGGCAAATTTCCTTACTCCACACGCCTGTTTACCTAACCGTAAGTAGGAACCTGGTTGTTGGTCAATTGGCGCATCGCTTTTCCAGGGGTAATAATTCCATCAAAAATAATAATTTGGTCACTCAATCCGCAACTGTTAAAGAGGGATACTGTGGTGTGCAATTGGCTGCCGTATTTCACCCACAAAATAGTCAATTCACTTTACAATATATTCTGTGAAGATATATTTTGTGAAGCGCTTTGATGTCTTGGAAGACACAATAAGGTGTTATATCAAATGCAAGAATTAATATTATCTTTCATGTCAGAGGACATGCAATGTGTTAGTGTTGAGCCAGGCTGAGAACTTATTAAAACCCTTGATTGGAAGCCCAGACACTACTTGGAATAATCTGCAGTTATGGTTTCTTCTTGAAGGTTTTCTTCAAACAAATTTAAAAATGGATATCAACATTCTCCCATTCTAGAATGTAATACAAGTAAAACTCCTCCGTGTGTAGCTGAGCTGAGCAGTAAATGAAAAAATTGCAGCCATATTCATAATTCAAGGCAGAGAACAAAAGAGGATAGAAAACAATAATAATCCTTGGATTTGATATAGTGCCTGATCACTTCTGAAGGACGTCTCAAAGCACTTTAGAGTGTGCATTTGTTGGCAAACGCGGCAACGCAATTGCACATAGCAACATCACAATTTTATTGGTGGCCAGGACACCGGGAGAAATTCCCTTTAAACGGTGCCATGAGATCTTTAAAGTCCACCTGAACAGGCGGACAGGACCTAAGATTAACATCTTCAGCCTCTCTGCCCCCACCCTCTGGAACTCCATCCCAGTCCCCTGGCCTCATCCCCTTCCCTGCCTCCCTCAAGACCTGTCTTAAGACCCTCCTCAACTGTTCCTTCGGTCACCCTCCTACCCTCCATGATCCCAACCACCAGTTTGGGTGCGGATCCCTGACTGTCCAGGGTTTTGGGACATCCTCCTGATGTGAAATGATCTAAAGAAATGTAATTTGTTGTTGTGGTGGTGTCTGCAATCTTAGCAATGCAATCCTTGTTAAAGTATGGAGATAATTGCCAACCTGCTCGGCTAGTGGATAAATTCACAGCGAGTGAAGTGCATTTAGAGCTTAACACCAGCAAGTTACTCAAGCGAACCTGAAACAAAATTCAGGCATCAGCATCTTCACAGGACAAAATAGATAATCTTGCAAGTAAAAATGGTAAGATATTGAATAGACCACATTCCTAATTAGAACAAAGTTATTTCAAACAAACAAGGCAGGTCTGAAAATACTAGTTTTTATTCACACCCCAAGTGATACAGAGTATGACCTTTTTAGGTGGTGGTTAAGCTTCATTGTTTTCACAATCTCACATTAAAACAAATGAAATGGAAACCATAGCATAATTAAGCAATGTATGAACAGGACACATGGTTGCACGTTTTGAAAACCTTCCACTGACTCTTCTAGAAACTTCACCCAGTCATAGAACTTTAATATGTACGTCTCCCAGTAGACAACTCACTGTGATTGCATGTTTACAGGAACACCAGAGTAATGAAGGCACAGCTAGTGTGAGCACAGACATGTTTCACAATTTTATTTCATTTTGTATAAAGTCCACTTTACACAGATTCAACTACAAAATGAATCTATCCACAGTTTAATCCATTCAGACAACTGGGCTGAAGAAAAGGATAATTACTTTGGTTGATTGTTCTCCAGCAGAATATTTCTAAACAAATATTGGTCTCTGAATTTTGCAGGTCCTAAAAGCCTTCCATAGGTATTACCTCTAACAATGCAAGTTATTATGAAGAACCCAAATTGTGTAGCTGATGATGAGATTTCATGAATTTTTTTTTAAACCCGATTCCATCTATAGCCAATAAAAAAAAATGTAAAATGAGTAGCAACCATGGTCTGAACTGGCTGATTTGAGGGCTCATGATTAACAAAAAAGTGTTAATTGAAACCTGTTCTACCAAGAAAATACAAAACTTTATAAGGCTGTTAAGTAACTATTAGTTGTGTATAATAAGCCAGTACAGTGCAGTTATTCCTCAAGGCCACATTAGCAGACTTCACTGCTGCTTGCACTCTGATGGTGGGGTTGGGTCCTTCTGTTGGAAGAGAGAGAATAAGTATATTAATTGTATGAAAAGCTAACCAGTTACTACAACCAATACACACAATCCCACCCAAAGTTCACTACAAAACATGCTCAATTTGGTTTAATTGACTGTAGGTTTGATAAACCAGCTACGCCTACAAATTGAGAATCTTCAGACAAATCCAAATGTTGGAACCACAAGCCGATGGATTAGCCCCAAGAATCTCTCTTGTATTGGGACTTCAACTTATCTGGAAGGTGGTGTCAGATATACTTTGTTTGTAAAGTTACACATGATCACCAGGTCAGAGGAAAAGTTTCCTTTCTACTTCAAAGAATGCGCCGGTATAGGTTTAAAGATTCTTAATTTATTCAACCTCCTTACAGTCACTAAATATATAAAGGACCGACAATAAAGTCAACATGGAGCACAAAATCACACCATCTTACAAATTCCATACATAGGCAAGAAAAATCCTTTGCTTATCGGCATTTAACACAACATGAATAAACCTGTTAGTCACAAGATACATTATAGAAAGAAGAATGTGTAATGGAATTAATAAAGGCTCTAATTCTGAGATAAAGGATAAGCCTTCAGTTGTGGCCTTAAACTGACCTTTTGGTCCGCAACTGATCGCAAAGTCTACTTATGCAGAGTTCACACTGCACCTTCAGACATAATGATTACCAAATGTAACACACATGACATCAGGCAGCAGATATTGTGCTTGTCTGCTTGGGAAACCAAGGTGGTCACACCTGCATATTGAGCACATTCTGTGTGCAATTGGCCCACAAATATGCAGTATATTCTGTAAAGCGGTTGAGATGTCTCGAAGACGTGAAAAAGCGCTATATTAAATGCAAGGATTATTATTCTCAGTGGGTGTTAGCTAGACTTCATTACCTAGGTATTGACATTTAAGCTTCCTTGAAAAAACAATCATGGTATTGTATTGGCTCAATTACCATATTATTCAACTGCTAGCATGCACCCAGAACTCAAATCGGTAAATTTGCATCCTAGTTGTGTGGTTGAGTAGTATGAACAGAGCATTACTACACAAACAAAAATGAATAGTAAAAGTCTCAAGAAATTAAAAGCTTATCAAAATAATTCATGTCAAGAAACACAATAAGGTGGGTTGAGTGACTGAGTGACAGCATGCTGTAACCCAAATAATGTGACAATACACCTTTATTAGTGCACGCATTTTGGAAAGTTACAATATGAAAGTATCTCAATCAGAATCCCCATAAACACAAGCAAGACCAACATATTGTGCTTTTAAACTTGGGAGGCTGAGAAAAAGAAACCTTCCCTACCTTATTGGTTGGATTTTCATGCCTTATTTACACTACTAGAATAATTAGTCACTTTGCTGTACCAGTTAATTCCATAGTGTACTATAATCTGAAGGACTACTTATTTATTAGCCTGCAATAGAGGCTGAGACCAACCTCAACACTACCCAATCTAATCTACACAAACAATTAGGATTTAATATTCATGGTGTACAAAAGACAATGGTGAGGATTTGGAACACTCACTGCACATTATCTTCATATTTTTTCCTCAAATCTCCAAGTACTTGCCTATTCTGTGACATGCCCTTCAAAACGGTAGTATAATAGGAAGCCTAACAATTGGGATGTTTTTCTATTCTTTCCAACACAATTTTGTTGACAGAACAAGTCATGATCCTAGAAAAATTACTTGAAATAAGAGGACTTCTATTTATCAGCTTGGCAAATCTGCAGGAACAGACTTCAGTAATAACAGTGAAGTGGGTTTGGAGAAAGTTATGTTACAAAAGCCAGTTTAAAAAGCAATTTAGTGGCAAGAATTAAACCAAGATGTTGAAAACTCAAACAGTGTTTGACCTTCAACTCTGAGACAGAAATTTCAAAAGAATTTTGCATAACAATATTGAATGTTCAAACAAATTAAACATTTGCTAAAGCAATTGGATGATTATTTCCCAATTAGTTAAAATAGAGTTTTCAAACCACTGTCAAAGTTTCAACACACACAATAAGATTCACAATAAGGTAAGGACACCAATCTTTAGTACTTTGAGGGAATTTTAAAAAAAACCCAAGTGTACAGAACTAGTTAGATAAATGAAAGCATTAAACAAAAGATTAGCAAGCCTTACCTACCAGGCATAGAATTATTTCTACAGACATCATTTAAACCTAGTAAGGAAAAATTCAGAAAGCAGCTGACATGAAAGTACAAGACTTAAGGTCTCTGAAAGATTTTCTGAATGCCACAGAATTTTAACCAATCCAAATACATACACCATTAAAATCATTAACTGAAGCATTGGCTTTTTTGACAAGTTGCACAAAGTTTTTTGACTGCCTGCTTCAATTAAATATTCACCATATGAGTATTACCTTTTCCGTTTCCCCAAAACCACTCGCTAAGGTGCAGTTGTGATGGAAAACTGACAATGCTTTGTTACTGCTGCCAAAAATAGAAATCTGCACCTTTTCCATGAGTATATGATGGACTTTTATAAAATTTCTTGCATTCAAATTTTTCTTCGTTAAAATCCTCAAATTCTCAGTTAGAATCCTATTATTTATTTTGTTGTCAAACCTGATGCAGAGGTTGGATGCAAATGGCAAACCATTTGAGTTTCCCCATGTACAAGCAACAGTTGTAACAAGTTTATATTAGACTATATTTAACATACTTCTATAAAAAGCTCCCTAGATTAGAGTAAAGGCTCCGTGGATACAAGTCAATCCTATTTGAATGTGGAGGTTGAACAAACAAGAATTCTCTGTATTGCAGTCCTGATACTTGTACGGAAAGTCAATTTTGATAACCTATTCCACTATATGCTGTACTATATGGTTTGTTTTTGAAAGCATAGCTCAGAACTGTACAGTTAAGTTAATTTTTGATTTAACTTTGTGGTGTCTCATTTAATAGGAGTTATCTTCTATTCTGATGTTTACTTTGGCACTAAGCCACAATTTCTCCATTTCCCACACAACTGCTTGCAGTTTGTTTAACTACTTCTGAATTATAGGAGCAGTAAAGATAAGAGTCTTCACCAAGCTCTTTACTGGTTACAATACAAACAATACAATGGTCATACTGGCAACTGTTGTACAGGTTACGATACAGACCATTCAGGATTACTAAGTACATTTTAGACAGAAATATGTTCTATTAAAGTCCTACCTTAGGGTCATAATCTGGGTCATTTTCTTCATCTGCTTCTTCCTCACCTTCCTGTAAAAATACAAATCCCCAAAAAACAATCAACAATTTGGTCTAGTTTTCACCACTCATAACTGTAGCTACTATTTCATTCAAATCAACTCATTTTGAGCACAATAGGAGCAACCAGGGTCAAAATTATTAGAATATCATTGGCTGCCCACAAGAGAGTAGGTCAATGTACCACATTACAGCCCAGGATACTGATTCAGTTCTGATTTGTAATTCCCAGCAGTGAGGGCACTACTGCTTGTATGAGTAGCCCTTGGACTGTAGAAAAATCCAAGCCAGAGCCCCCGTGCGCTGGCATGTATGTATCCTGTAAACACAGTTCAAAGTATGTTTGTGGACGACATAGATCTTCTTTCATAGAGGAGCTCACAATAACCCATTGCCCTGAATAAAACTGGCAAAATCATTAACAGGACAAACAAGTCATTGATTTCCACCCCCACCTCCCCCCCTCACACACTACCAAGGTGTACATTATAAAATGGAATTACCTCATCATCTGCTTCTTCACCTTCTTCATCATACTGAGGAAGGAAATACAAACGGAAATTTTAGTTGGAGATCTGAAAGTATATTATCCATGAACTGCAATGTTTAAGTCCTAAATCACATTTCTCAAAAATTACTCAATTAGCCCCCAAACTTAAAATATTTAACTAGAAACAGTTCAAATAGCATCTTATGTAGCAATTCAATTACCTTTCAGTAATCTATTGAGTTTATGATATTCTGCATTAAGTTTGTGCGCTACAGTTCATCCAATACCCAATTAACAATTTCAAACTAGGTCATGCTTTACAGAAGCATGATCTTGTGTTTTAGCTACAAGTAAAACAGAACAATGTGATCCTGTAGCTATTGAACAGAATGCTAAATGTTTTCAGGTTGATTATCACACATAAGAGTTCAGCAGATAGATGTAAAATCTACAAAGGGCCTATGCTTGCCTCTAATAAGGTCTCAACGTTAGCTGCAGTGAGATTAATGCCCCATCACTATTTAATTACATTAAAGTGTTACTGGGGTGGGTACTAGAACAAAAGCGAATCTTTCACAAGAGTCTATTATACCCAATTTAAGAGCAAGGGTAAATGGAGTAATAAGGTAAATAATAAATAAAGTTTCAAGGTCTGATTTTAAAATATTAATTGTAAATCGTTCTGCTGTTCAGAAGCTTGGGAGCATTACTGCACTACTTGCACTGAAGGTAACTGCTTACATCATCATCGTCATCTTCAATGGCTTCTCCTGTGAAATACAACACTGCTCGTGGAATTATACGTTCATGTAGAAAGTGACCAATTTCAAAGTCAGCAGCTAGGATTGCTTCAGAGTCTTCATCCTACAACAAATTAAATTGTGATCAGATCAAAGCAGTTCAATAAAAACTTAGATTTACTTTCATGAACATACCTCAGAGAAACCTGTTCAATATTAAATGTCATCTGATTTACTTGGAAGAATTACAAAACTGCATAATTATTTCTCTCGTCTTGGAAAGTGTTTTCTTTCAACCCCTGAACTGCAAAAAACCCTGAAATCTTATCCTTGGGTATCAAAATTCAGAGCTAATAAGAGAGAGTTATAACATAATAAATCTCTAGTCAAAACGCCACTCAAGGAAATCGCTGTTTAAAATGTGTAGCATGGAGGTCTTATCCCATTTTGTATAAAGGCTTCATTCTGGGCTATACTGTTTACAGAAGGAACATTAGACTTCAAATAATGGCTCCAAGAATGAATTAGTTAAGGAGCAAACTTTGTATATGGAAATTTAACTCGTAAAAATATGAAAAGGCCTGCACTTAGAATAAGACCTCCATTCACATTCCATGTGCTACATCACAATAATACAGAAACATTTTTCCGGATATCTTACATCAACATCTCAGGTCAAAACAATAAGATTAGTAACGCGAGGATGAACAGCACTAAGAGGTTTTGTACCAGTTAGCTTTGAGGGTGGGTTCAGGAATCAATGAAGATTTAGAATGAACTGAACCTTGGTCCTCTCCCCATTAGATGTAGGAATTTTAGAAGCGAGTGATCCACATGCAGTCTGGATAAGACATGAATGACATTACAAACTGATTGAACATTAACTTACCAAATCTCCATTCTCTGGAACTGTAAGAAAAAATAAATTAGATTATTGAATAAGTAGCTCAAGTTATTAAACTAAATTACTGAAAAAGTAGCTCAAGTTATTTAATTTGCACAGCTTTATTCACTTACCCTCAGGAGGGCTAAAAAAGTTGAAGAAAGAGTCAGTGGGTACAGTTTTTGTAACTGTCCTGACAGTGCCACGTCCCTTGTGTTTCTGCTTCTTTTTGATAGTTTTCATTGTGACATTCTTTCCCTTCATCCAGTCAATAGGGCACCTGTATTGAAATTTCAGAAGTGCTGTATTTAGCATGGCTAGATAAATTATGCAGGCAGATAAAAGTATCTATTGTTTTAGGAAACGTCCCCGTCACACCATTAATTGCCAATTTTTCAGTATTGCTGCTAACACACAGCTCACCACCCATCTGATCCCAGCAGATTTTTTTTGAATTAGTTGTTGAAATACCAAAAGACTTAATGAATAAAGGTAACATTCAACACAATGTAAATGGCTTCCATAAACTTTTCAGCAGCAAAATACTTAGTTGCTGATCTAACCAAACAAGCAAGTTTGGCTATATGCTCCATCTAAAATTGATATTGCCAAGTTTTCAGATCAAGATGCACTTTGTTCAGAAAGATCAATTCTTGAAGCTTTATGATAAGTCTTTCCAATTGTACACTCTGAAGAATATAATTTATTATAATTCTCAACACATGGAAATCAAAGCAATAAGCTTTCTTTAAGAGACAAGCTTTAAATGATTCCATTAATACTGCAAGCTTACCCCGTGCATCCCATGATTTCTGGTCCATCAAATGAAAAAGGGTCAGACTCATCAGGTTCCGACCTCATCTTGTATGTCTTTGTCAACAATTCATTTGTAAAGTATTCATTTGGCTCGAAGGAGAACTCCAAAGTAAAGCTCTTCAAAAAGAAATGTAGACTTAGGTAGGGAATCTTAGACCATTCAGTACTTCTCATTCTTAAATGGAGTTACTGTATTTGTGGTAAGCTCACACATAAACATTAAATTGAACAGCTTCAGTTTTGCACCCTTCTGAACCCAGCAGTTGCATTGAGCACAAAAAGAATAGCCCAGTGAAGTGTTAAGTTCCAAAAATTCTGAATTTAAATAAATAATTCCAGAGAATGAAGATCTGAATGGTTCAAGGTGTACAGCAGTAGACTGAGGTTTAAAAAAATTCTAATATTCTGGTTTATTTTGACACAATTGAATCCACCACGGTTAGTCAAAAATGTTTAGCTGCAGAGCAAGCATCTGCTGCAGGTTTGGCAACATTGATAGAGCTTTTTTAAAAAAAAATGCATATTATTGATATGGAAAGGAAGAGGAGCGAACAAGGAGGACAGAATTAACAGACCAGCAAGATAATTAACCTAGGGTCTTGAAAAACGTAAAATTTCACATCAACCAGATGGCATAATGATATGCATTTTATATTCACAAGCATTTTATAAAGGCACTTTTAAAAATCAAAATTATACAATTTCCCTTTCCTCCATCAATGAGAAGCGTCAGAATTAGAAGTCATATAGAGGTCCCTAAACTTCTGCTGCAATAAACCTGTTCAGCACAAGTGAAGGGAATGCAGTCGACAAAAAAGATAATTTTGTGAAGCAAAGTACTACACTACTGTATTTAAACTGCATATTGATCACAGATCTAAATTAAAAACACAATATTGACTTACCATTGGTTGTCCAACATCTGAAAATTTCACCTTCAAGTCTGTTAAATGCTTTATGATTGGTTCATCATGCTCCTGTTAGTTAATATATAAAAATTACGTACAGAATCTGATATAGTAACTTTTTTGTTTTGACACAAATCATTCTGTGCCCCAAATGATCTGTCCATTTCAAGTAAGTAATCATTTCAAGGGCAGATACTATGGAAGCAATTAGCCTAGTGATCATACACATTAAGATTTCCATGTGTCACTCGCACAAACAACAAGAGGTCAGGGGAAACTACATCGATGATTTGCGCAGCCACTACAACCCACAGAATCAGAATTAACACAAATTAGAGTACTTAATAATAATCCCTCCAAAACCAAAAACAATAATAAATTGGTCATTTTCAATCTACGACTGTTTGTGGGACATTGCTGTGCGCAATTGGCTGCCGCGTTCGCCCACAAATATACAGTCAATTCACTTTACAGTGTGTTCTGTGAAGCGCTTTGGGATGTCCTCCTGACATGAAAAGCGCTATATCAAATGCAAGGATTATTATTATTATTATTATTACTTAATTTGGGACTAATTTTTAAGACACACATCAAAGACTCTTAAAATTACACATTGATATTCAGGTCTTAACTGAATCAAGTGTCAGTTGCAATAAAAAAATTAACATGTAAAAATATTGAATTACTAAATTGATTCTAAAGCAAATATAAATACAATAGACTATGCATACAAATTGGGAATTTGCTGCCCCCTTCAGGTACAGCTGAGCTGGTTAGCTGAAAACCTTCCAAATCATGATATTTTAACTACACCAGGTTTTCAAGATTTGATTTAAGATTACCATACCTGAACCATGTCACTCAGCAAGTCAACATTCTTGAAAACTGTCAACCAAAAGTCTGGTATTCCTTTTGGAGCTTCCTTTTCTTCATCTTTTTTCTCTTCCTCTACTTTTGCTTTCTCTTTCATTTCATCCTGTAATAAGCATTTAGAGATGCAGCAGTTCCAATGTCAGTACACTGAAGGGAACCAGTCTTGCCTCCCCACCCATCCCAAAAGCACAGCAGTAATTGAAACGTGTACAGAAGTTTGGCATATAGAGCAAAAAGATACCAGTCAATCTAGTCTCTATTGGTTAGCAAATCCATTCCACTTCTTCATTCAACAATGAATACTGACATTTCTCCCACTTGACCATCAGTTGCTATATGGAGCTCCACCTTAGAACCCTATTTCCTTTCCCACCTTCTTTCATGCCCCCAGCTCAACTTGGGCTATCAGTTCTGTGAAGCGGCTTTGAGATATCCTCCCGACATCTGTATAAAAGGCCTCATATAAAAGTAAAATTGTTTTGTATTACAGTGTCAGTACTGGAGGATCAATCAATCTTTGGGTGACTTATAATTAACCTTAAGAACTTGACAGTTTAATTCATACCCCTTGCAAAAACAAAATATACCGGATTTACCGACAGTTCCTCCTCTTCATCGCCTTGCCATTTGCATTCTTCTTCTGTGGGCTCAAAGATAGCATTGACGATATCACTCCTCTGTGGGAAGGAAACAAAAAACAAGCATTCAATAAATATTCTTTAACCTGCTCCCTTTTCAAGACAAATTATAAAGGTAGCAAAACTGATTTGCAAAGAGCAACTTTTCAACATAGGTTTTTTTTAAAAAAGCAATATTCAACACAGAGCATTTTCCTTGATCATTAGACCACAAGGCAACAAACATGGTACTAATCAATATTAACCCAATGTTGAAATACAACAATTCAGCAGTGTATTAGGGAATGTCAATGTAAAGTTACCCATGTAATTGATTCACCACCAACCAATAAAATGGTAGTCAAATGTTTAGTAATCTAAGATTCTTAAGATTATTGTGCTTTATATAAAATGTCACAGTAGATAAATAGAGAGATAGGGTCAGTCTGTGATTGTCTGCTTGTGAAAATTAGGTCCACTCACCTCAGAGTACAATAACACCCAAACAAAAACAAGTAGCCATTTCATGGATGCTTGAGAATTAAACAAGTCTCAAATAGCCAGGTTTTCAAGTTGCTAAGTTGTTGCAGAATTTTATACTTTTTTTTAAACAAAGGAAACTTGTGAAACTTGAATTTTATAGCAAGAGCTATTATAGTTCAGAATCTTGCCCCACTTCCTTTAAGTCAGAATTTAAGATACAGTCCTTCTCAATAAGCTAAATGGTTTCTTCCCCCAATAAAAAACAAAACTGATCTACAATATCAAATGTTTACAATGTCCTACCTTGTCAAAAAGTGGTTGATAAAGAGCAGCATACTTTCTTTGCAATTCATGAACTTCTTCATAGAACTTGGCTTCTATGTGTGCACATTTCACCTGGAGATTCTTGAGAGCATTTACACGTCGCTTAACGATTTTAGGCAAACTGAAAACCAAAATAAATCAAGTCATTAGAATACTCTTTAAACTTATTCAAAGAACATTTGTCAGTCTTGCGCATAGAATAATAGATTTAATAGATAAAATAGTCAAGCTAGGCTAAGTTGAATCATCTGGTCATCATAATATCGCTTTAAGTTTACACGTCATGCACACGAATAGCCCATCATTAAGTTTGACCATGGCTGTAGGGGAATTCACAGCCAGAATGTTCACATTTTTCTGTTGAAGAACTGTGGCAATATTTAATTATGCTTCATATTCTTTACCTTTCTAGATAACCAGATGGATTTCCTACGAGACCGTCAAGTCGCTCTTGTAGCGCTGCCAGAATCCGCGGGTTCTGCATCATTTGAACTGTAAGCTGCCGAGCTGTTGTCATGAGGTAAGAGTTACTTTCAAAATAAAAAAATAGCTCAACCCGAAAAGAAAAAGTATGTTATTAGAAAACAGCAACATTCTTATCCCGAGAAAGAATATACTTCATACAGGAGTTTGATCAGCCAATCAATCATTTGAAAATTGCGATAACTTGTTAAAATGGATTATTTAAAAGTTGCACATTTGAATATTTATCAAAATTATCTGTATCTCTCTCCAGGGTTTAAATTACTTCTTTTGTACACATTACTGCTCCCAATATCTATCAATTTAATGCCATAATATAAGTAAGCCTTAATATGGAAAAACGTTCCAAACATTAGTATTCAGTTTCATGGACAGTTGATTGACCATCCGAGGCAGCATAATCATGGGATAGAAATTTACAGGTAAACAAACAGTTAGCAAGAATCTATCTAACAAATATATCCTGGTAGCTTCTGGTAAAACAAAGAAGGCAATTATATAAAAATACCAATGGACAGCTGAAAAGGTGCAATTAACACCAAACCATGCTTAAACCTGCATTTAAATTTATATGCACAATGGACAATATTCAAGGCAACACTGTCAAGTCCTCCAGAACTCTCATTAATCTCCACTCAACAATCCCCCCCCCCCTTTTTTTTCTTGCTCATTATTCCATTGGAAGTTTATTTCATATCACAAACCCTCAAAGAACAAAACCTCAATTCTTCATACTGCGTGGATTTGGGTGCCCAATTAAAAAGCCACAAGTAGAGATGGTTTACATCTTTTCCAAATCTCAGCCCAACCAGTTGATATTTACCTTTGATTCCGCCCACCTCTTCTACATATTCATAGCATACATATTACCAAGTCTCAAAATCTCGAGTTTCAAAGATGTTTTCAGGAATCAGTTCCTTTGTACTCTTCAACATTTCAAATTTATAAAGCCAAATCCTTCTAAGACATGAAGACTGCAACCATATTCAGCAAGGACAATTATAAAAACTTCAGTAAACGCAGATCAATTTTTCTTCAGTTTCAAAACGCTTACCTTTGCTATCTACATCCTCACTGGTTTCCTCTTCTTCTATATCCTCCACATCCTCCATGTCCTCTTTTTGATCATGCTCAGTCTGCTCTTTGCTGTGACAGATAAGTGTTACAGATAGCAAGTGTTAAAAATCTATACTAACATTTAGTTACCAAAGTATGCACAATTGTACAGAAGTCATTTCCCATATTTAGTTTGTGCACAATTGCAACTGAAGACACACTCATACTAACGGTTCACTAACATCAACTGAGGCTGTTACTTTAAATCCCATTTCTTCATACAAGTTACTATTTTACTTCAAGAGTGACTAAGATCTTTTTCCTAGCCTTACCTAAACCCATACTTTGAATGTGAATGTGCCTGTTTTTTTGAAGCAGCAAGCCTGGAGGCAGTGGGAAGAAATAAACGCTAATTACATTCAGCAGGCAAAACTATTGCCCTTGAAAAAGATTTGACTTCCCACTTTGCTAAGTTGCATCACATGTATACTTATACTTCCCTGAACACAAGCGAAAAATGACCTGAGAGGGAGGTATTCTAACTTCAAAGAATGCCATCTTCAAATGCAAAAACTGAATTCAACATTTAATCCAATGCATAGACTTAAGGGTCAATGGTTTTATACTTACTTATCAAGGTCTGCCATCGTGTTACAAGATGAAATAGCTGGGCAGAAGAAAAAGAAAACAATTAAGAAAGATGAGGACGATTCAGTTCAAGTTTCCACAATCATTCCTTTAAAACAAATAATTTTCAAGAAAGTTGTGCACTTATCAAGAAATTATATTTAGAAAATATTATAGCATCCAACTTTAAGGGTGAGATACGACTGGCTGCCCAATATAAGAAAACTGAATACATTTCAAATAGAATTTCAATGAGATGAGACAGATAAACTATTGTTTTTTTGAGGGAAAGGAACATTTTACCCAATTAGAAATACTGCAGTACCCATTTTCTGCTACTGGAGGGCGCCATGATTATGCTGCAACACCTCTAGTGATCCACAGCAAAAACCATAATGCAAAACACAGAAGAAATCACATTTTGAACCTTATCAGCTTCTAACTAGTATATTCAAAATGTAATCAATATTCACACTGTCACTGAAATTAGCCTGGCTTTGAGGAACAGTGCTGCAAAATAAACCAGGAACCCAGTTATACTGGATATAACTGCACCTGAAATATATCTACATTTTGATCTCCAGAAACCAGATAATTACTTCCATTATGTCTGATAAGGAGCTGGTAGACACTTCGAAGACCAGCAAATTGCCTAGAGACTTGGTCTTCTTTAGGGATCAGGGGATACCTCTGGTCAGAAAAAATGTGAAATGCAGTTCATGTAAGGTCACCCGCTTAATGTAAACTAAATACTGAATCGGTTGATTATATAATCCTCTTGAATTCCAACAGATATAATATCTACTGTTTCCCCAAGTCAGTTAACCTATGGTTGGTGCATCAAAACTGATTCTTTAACTGACGGATGGCAGATCTGAAGTCATGCAAGCAGCAACAATTTTATCTCCATTTAAGAAAAGGTCATAGCAATTGATATTGGATATTAAGTTAAGTCGAGCAATGCAGATTTCATCAATGAATGCAAAAGCATGGTGCATCAGATTATGGGTTGAATCAGATTTAAGCAACATACGGAAAGGCAGGAGTACGTACAAAAGTCGTTAAAAGTCCAAAACTTCAACCAAGGCAATACTAGAACCATTATTTGAATAGCAACCTAAAAGAAGTGCATGAAGCCAGTTTTCTGCCAAAGGTAATCAAAAGGTTACAAGGCTCAATCAAATAAAATACTAATCTTTGCACTGGGTCAACTTCCACATGTATGACACCCAACTCTACCGCTCTGCCTCCAACCTAGACTCTAGGACCACTGCTGCCCTGGATGAGAGCTAACTTTCCCACCTCGGCACCGAGGCCTTCCTGATTGGTTGCCGTCAGCGCCTCCACACCTCAGGCACTGGTGGCACCATCACTCATGGATGTACACTCCACCTCACTGAGCCAATCCAGAACCTTGGGGTCTTGTTTGAACCTCAACAATCCTTTCACGCACCATTCAGAACTCTGCAGCTCATGTTCTATCACCCCCACCCTCGCCCAGCTCCATTGGCTCCCCCCCCCCCCCCGAGGATGGGGTTCAAAATCCTCATACTCGCCTTCAAGGCCCTCCACGGCCTTGCTCCTTCCTACCTCTGTGACTTGCTAACCCCATGTAAATCTGGCTGTGAACAGTTCTGACGAAAGGCCGTGGACCCGAAACATTGACTCACTTTCCTCTCTCCATAGATACTGCCTGACCTGCTGAGTGTTCCCAGCGACTTCCGTTTTTGTTTTCAGATTTCCAGTATCTGTAGTATTTTGCTTTTCCTTCAATCAGAGATTGGTTTCACAACCAGCTAAATTAACTTAAAATGGAAACCAAATTCTTTAATAAAGTCCACAAGTGAAGGCTTTTTTGTGTTGGGCAATAAAGGATACTGACTAGTTTACAGTCATAGTGTGACAACTTTTATCCATTTCCTCTTTACAGAGTGTGACAACCAACCTTTATCGAATATCTATTTTTTTAGATCCCAAGGTTTAAGAGGAAAGATCTATTGAAACAGAAACGAAATCAACCTTAATAATAATAATAATCCTGGCATTTACATGTCGGACACCGTTGTGCGCAATTGGCTGCCGTGTTTCGCCCATAAAACATAGTCAATTCACTTTACAGTATATTCTGTGAAGGCTTTCGAAGACATGATAAGGCGCTATATCAATTTCAAGGATTATTATTGTAGAGCACCTTATCATGTCTTCAAGACGTTTCAAAGGGCTTCACAGAATATACTGTAAAGTGAATTGATGACATTTTGCAGGCAATCACGGCAGCCAATTGCGCACAAATAGTCGTGGATCGAATGACTGAAGTATTGTTGATTTTTTTCAAAGGGATTATTGCCCCCAGAAAAGCGATCTACCAATCGACTAACAACTGGGTTCCTACTTACTGCTCGGTAAACAGAGGTGCTTGGAGCAAGAAAATTTGCTCAACATTTCGCCTCGTCCAGGAATCGAACCCAGGTCCTCTCACTTGCGAGGCAAGTGCTCTAACCACTGGGCTAGGCGACAGGACTCCATAATCTTACAATTTACTGAAATCTTACAACACTAATATTAAGTATAATTTACATGCTAGTCATTCAAAGAAATCCATCGACCTAGCTGTCATCCTTGCTAAGGAAGATAAAGCAGGTTCTACAAAGACCATCAAAAGAAATTGTGATGCAATTTACTGAAATTTCTGCCTCAGTACTAAATGTCACAGCAACTTCACAGTATTCTTATCTGAAGATTTAAAAAAAAACACAATAATCATCGTACAGTGACAGGGTATTTTGAATTTCTATGGCATTTCATTCACGCCTGCGTTACAACCAGGCTCGACTATGCCGAGACTGGAGCTCTCCCGATTGGCTCACGCCAGCACCGCCGCACCTCAAACACTGGCAGCATCAGCACCCACGGAGGCACATTCCAGCTCACCAAGCCAGTCAGGAACCTAGGCGTCTTGTTCAACCCTCAGCTGTCCTTTCTACCCCACATCCGTGCCATGACCCGCTCTGCCTTCCTCCACCTCCGCAACACTGCCCGACTCCGCCACTGCCTCACCCCTCAGGCTGCCAAAACCCTCATACATGCCTTCATTACATCCAGGTTCGACTGTGCCAATGCCCTGCTTGTTGGCCTTCCCAACTCTTCCCTCCACAAGCTGCAGATCATCCAAAACTCTGCAGCTCACTTCCTCTCAGCACCAGGCTCCATGACCCCATCACATCCGCCCTCGACCAGCTCCACTGGCTCCCCATCCCCCGGTGGAACGAGTTCAAAATTCGTGTCCTCACCATCAAGACTAGAGTTTAAGTTTCCAGAAATGTCCCTATCAACCTGTCTGCTCCTTCCGCTCAGCAGCCGCGGCCTGCTCCATGTTCCCCGCCCGGCCTACCCCACCATCGTCAGTTGGGCCTTCAGCATCTCTGCCTCCACCCATCCCACATTCCCTTCGCCTCGCTTCCTCCCTTGCCTCCTTCAAGGCACAGCTGAAGACCCTTCGACTGTGCCTTCAGCCACCCTGATTCCAACTCCCCACTGCTCAGGTCCTAATCCCTGACTGTTCAACGCCTTGGGATGTCCTCCCGACGTGAAAGGCGCTTCACAAATGTAATTTTGTATTGTATTGGCAAATAGGAGATCAGCTAAACACTGTAGTTCAATTTAGGTGATTCAAAAATCACAATCACACTATTAACCCATGTCTAATTTCAGCAAATAATACAAATTAAGTAGCAGAGGAATAGAATAGAAAAGCGGTATTATACCTGTACGAGGCGCTAGTTAAACACCATCCAAAGTCCTACAGTGCCCAGTAAGAGTGTGCATGCATACGCTTCATTTGGAACAAAATGAATTAAGAATTCTATTCACACTTTTCCTAACCAGTTATACAGCAATTGAAATAACTAATGCTAATATTGGCAAGTACACATTTAAGATGCAGTTATTTTTGCCTCAAGCTGAGTTATCAAATATTCTATTTTGTCTAATGCACAGGAATTGCTCAACGAAAAAAAGACAAAGCTCCATCTAGTTCGCCTTCTACCACCCTGGTAGTCGCACCATTGACATTTTGCTGCTGGTTATATTAAAATCAAGCACTCTGCCCAGTTAAAGCAAAGATTATCTGAATGAACTGAAGCAATGATAAAAATCTTACCTATTCTCATCAGGAAATGAGAGCATAAGAAAAATCTAGTTTAAACTGTTTCACTAGCTAGTGTCAACTGCATATTCCAAGACAGTCAAAGCCTTAGACATTTCAGTATCAATTCTACACTGGAGTTATGAGGTATTCCAAACAATATTCATAGAGAACAAGAACAAAATATTTGCGCTCTAAAATTTCAAATCATTAAATTTCTCACCTTTGCAAGTCATCTTTCTACAAGTCTACTATTACTGTACTCAACTAGAGATAATGCGCTTTTCAGAAACAGAAGGTAAACAAATAATTCCAGTTTCACTTTAAAATTAGGTGATAACAATTAATGATTACAGATCAGACATTTTTCTATGGTGTACTTCTATGGGCAGAGAAACCTTGGCCCAAAGGAGATGACTAAGAGATAAATATCTAAATTAAATCACAAGTTGGATGGGCTATTTAAACTGCAGTTGCTCTTGAAGACTGATTATGTTTAAAGTATAAATGGCAAGAATCCTCACTGCCCAAATAAAAGCTGGTTCTTTTAAGTCTTTTGTGTGGTCTACAACCTTTAAATTTATTTTATTTGTTATATTTGCATTAACAAAGCCAACTTTCCTTCAATGATGGCAGCTTATGGCACCAACAACAAGATTACATTTGTATAGCGCCTTTCATGTCAGGAGGACATCCCAAGGCGCTGGACAGAGTACAGCATTTCAGACCCGAGCTGGGGTTGGGGGGATGGGGGGGAAGGGAGGGGAGGGGAAATGGCCAATGGCATAGTCGAAGAGGAGGGTCTTGAGGCGGGACTTGAAGGAGGCTAAGGAGGGAGTGAGGCGGAGTGACCGGGGGATGGAATTCCAGAGGTTGGGGGCAGAGTGGCTGAAGGCTCTCCCGCCAATGATGGGGCGGGTGGGTCAGGGGATGTGGAGCAGGCCAGAGCAGGCTGAGTGAAGGGAAAAGGCGGGTTGGTAGGGGGTTAGGAGGTCGCAGGGGTAGGGTGGAGCGAGGCCATGGAGGGCATTGTAGGTGAGGACCAGGACTGGATCCTCTGAAGGATAGGGAGCCAGTGGAGTCGGGCGAGAGTGGGGGAGATGGGGTCACAGAGGTTGGTGCGGGAGAGGACACGTGCTGCAGAGTTCTGGATTCTCTGCAGCCTGTGGAGGGAGGAGTTGGGAAGGCCGACAAGCAGGGAGTTTGCATAGTCGAGCCTGGAGGTGATGAAGGCATGAACAAGTTTCAGCGGCCTCAGGGGTGAGGTAGTGTCGGAGTCGGGCGATGTTACGGGGGGGAGGGAAGGTAGAGCAGGTCATGGCTTGAATGTGGAGGAGAAAAGACAGTTGAGGGTCGAACAAGACAGCTCGGTTCCTGTCTGGCTTGGTGAGTTGCAGTGTGCAACCATGGAGGTTGATGTTGCCAGAGCCTGAGAACTTTATGCAAGACTGCAGTAAAAATAATTTCCAGAGTCTCAGTATATTGTCTCTACATTTGACTTGTCTACGCTGACAGTCCAGTGCAGTGCTGGGGATTGCTGCATTATCAAAGGTTCTGTCCTTTAAATGAGATATTAAACCAGTGTCCAGTCTGCTTTTTGAGGTGCACTTTAAAAATCACATGGCACTGTTGAAGAGAGAAGGGAGTTTCTCTCTGTATTTTGACCAATAATTCCTGCTGATAATGAATTGGTCATTCACTTCATGGCTCTTTGAGGAAACTGTGCACAAATTGGCTGCTGTTTGCCTTCCAATAGTTACTATGCTTCACAGAAAAAAAACTGAAGTGCTTCAAGATATTGCAATGTGATAAGATACTCCACATATATTAAATGCAAGAATTATTAATACATCTACTGAATAGGTCTTCCACAGAACAATAAGAGTGAATACTGGACGCCAGTATAGTGATTCAAGGCTCAACACACATCGACAACCAGAAAGATGGATCTGCAAGTTTGATTCATACCCAGAAACTATTAAGGGTGTCTGTCCACTCATTAGTTATGTTTCAAATGGATAAATTGTTGCACAAATTGCAAGATTCATCTCCCAATTTTTAAACAACGTCATTCTCAAAAGTGAATCACCATTTAAATAAATTGAACTGTACAAGATCAGAAACCTTTTTCGAAAAAGCAAACCATTTTTGTGCAGTACCAAAAATATCAACCAAGTGCTCAGCTTGTTATCCATCATGTTTTCATAGGACGATTGCAGGATAAGCACTTATATTCACCCATGCCATTTTTAAACATCTACATGATGCACCGCTCAGTAAATGGCTCAGTGTTATCATGCACAAAGTTTGCATTTATCAGATTTGGAAACCACCATTATTTCCTCTGTGGTTCCCAAATCATTCACCGATCAGTCTATTTTCTGAAACTTTACAACAATATTTGATAGGACTACCTTCTCACTCAGTAAGTAAAACAATGCACAAATTGCAAACTGCTAAATATTTCAACAGTCTTGAACAGGTGACCTATTGTTTTCACCTATGTCTATAGCTTCAACACCAACAAGTTGCTGTCCCTGGCAACTGAATGTCATAATCACCAGCTTCTGTAATTGTCTTGGTTGTCCAATTCCAGCGCCAGACACTGTTGTACTGAATGAGAAGATATTTGCCCATGAAATATTGTTGTTAAGGTTACATGAAAGTGTTAGAAAGATGCAGTTTTAAACAGCTGCTTCTGATCTTGTACAGTTCAACCTCTTCAAATGGCGATCAATTTTTGAAGACCTTTATAGAATGGAACGTGGGACAGCACCTTCCAAGGAGCTCAGCCATCAAAGATGCACCAATGGAGTGAGAAGAGGATAATGCCTAGGATTAACCATGATATTAAATATTGCATAGGAAAGGCAGGTAGGAGAGTCCCATGGATTTGAAGAGCAGTGCGCTGGACAGCAAATAAGGAGAAAATGACCATTCCTAAGAACAGAACAAGAGATGAGTCAGCTAGAACAAGTCAAAAAAGGATAATTGGGTATTCAGAAAAAGAAATAATTGGTTTTGGTCAGCCATGTGCTGGATTCATGCAGAATCCCATCACCAATGGTATCCACACATGCATGACACTTACATATGGAAATTTCCATGTCTGAAGTGGAATGCACACACTCCCTAAAAAGATGCACCTTGCCTATCTAATTCCAGAGAAGGCTGCGCACAGATTGGCAAGAACCAAGGTTTCAGGATCACACTATGTGTTGGATTATGTTAAAACCATATTACTTGCCACTGAAGCACTGTCTGGACAAGCACACATCAATGCCCCTCAACTGAATGACCAATTTGTATCTGGGAGATTGCTTATCAGGACACAAGAAGAAACTCCCTTCTCTTTTTGAATAGTACCATGGGATCTTTAACATCCACCCGAACAAGTGACGAGACCTCAAGCTTAACATCTCATCTGAAGGACGGCATTCCCAGAACGCAGAATACCCCCAACCCTGCAATGTAGTGTCAGCCTAGACTACACATGGTAAGGATTTATCACAATGTAGGTATACACTGAAAAGCACATCTACGTTAATGAAGTCAAGATATGAATTCTGGAGCGAAACATACTGTGTTCTAACTGACCACCATCTTGTAGCATTGGAGTAGACGCTCTCATATCTTTGCTTAACCTCAACTCCTAGCAACCCTGCTGCTCTAACAAAAGCAATGACAATGGCAGCAGAGAGATGCTACTTAACTGAACAAATTTCATACAAACACTCAACTGCACGTTTACTGGAAAAATTCTTCAATTATTAATTTACTGCTTCCCTGGCACCAAGTAAGGAGGATGCAAAATCTCAACTCGGATTGCATTTCCAGGATTAGTAACCAACGTGATTTATTTTCGGGGCAATAGAAATTAAGATGAGTAAAGATCAACTCCAGTATAGGGTGACCACATAACAATGAGGTGCTTCAGATTCAGAAATCCAGACACCACCTAATAACGGCTGCCAGTCCTATTTGCAGGTCATCAAATCACTAAAGATGCCACTTCCAGCACTGACCAGCTACTTCCTGCACGTGTCGTCCACACCAACGTGCACTGCCCTTTCAATAACCACGTATCCACAGGATACAGAAGTTAAAAACAAACTCGTGCGGTGCTTAATAATCCCAGTTTTGCTAACTTAAGAGTAGGGCCAACTCTAGAGACGTCAAACAAACGCTAACCTCATGCAAACTTTCAAAAAAGGTTGTTACAAAACGTCTAACAAATTGCTTATCCTGAAGGTATTCGGGGTACACTTTAAATATATATGGCGGGCTCACTGGTGATTGAGTGCATAAACGCACCACATGGTACATCCATGTGGCAATATTGACTGATGAAATATTTGTCCCAGAAAATATAATTTTACTCGTCGGCATAAGGCAACTTGTCAACCAGAATCCACATCTCTCAAAGTCAATATTTCCTGGTTTCCGAGTGCGGCCTTTTTCTATCTCTCTCCCCAAACATTTTTTTTAAAAGAAATGATCAGTTTTACATTTAAACCTCTTCTTTAGGATGAATATGTCAAATGCATCCCCAAGTTATTAGTGAACCAGAATCCAAATGTAGAGTTACCACAGCATCAGGTTCATCTCCATGACTCCGGATAGACAAAGCTCGCCAACTCAATTGAACGATACTGAGTGAACACTCTCCCAGTTTGTCCCTGAGACAAATTTTTCCCCACCAACAAACCTTTTTATAGTTGACACAGGAGCTGTACTAGCATTCAAGGTTGCTGTGCAGGAGGGAATCGCAAGGAAACACAGTTATAATGCTTACTGTTTTTACATTAATTTCTATTAAAGTGTAGACTAAACGGGACAGTTAAACAATGGTTTAGAAATTAAATCTTATTTCCATAAATTATGTGCGAATATACCTACCAATTGAGTACCAATTCGAAAAAAAATTCTAATGTATACTTAACATTTAGTGATTTGAGATTTGATGAAAGGGCAAATTCTTATCTACGTTAAAAGCCTTTTGCACCCTACGTTTAGAGGGGGAAAAAACTTGCAAATATTCAGACTGGACCTCTTCAGATCTTGATCTTAACTCAATCCTGTGACACAAACTTTTGATTAAGGACAAGCTGTCGACGAGACTCGGCTTTATCAGATTTTTCTTGTTTACTATAACTACAGTGGCTTGTGATGGGGTAAGATAGAATCAAAACTAAATATGTTGACCATAGCAAGAGTTGTATTTTTAAAAAAAAGTTACAATGTTTACGCTCCGGCATACGACTCAGTCGGGTCGCAAATAATCCATTACCCGCTACAACGCGCCTCAGAAATGAGTTTTAAGATCGCTGGAACGAGTCTCTCCGCCCTACGGTCGGTACCACGCAGCCTTTTCGCTTCGCCCAATATCCCAACCGAAAGGAGAAGGGGGCGGCGGGGGGGGGGGGGGGGGGGGGGGGGGCGAGTAGAGAGGTGAAGATGATAACAAAAATAATAATAATAATAATAATAATCCTGGCATTTGATCCAGCACTTTTTTCACGTCTTCCAGACGTCTGAACGATAGCTCGGCCTTGTGCCGAACAACCAAAAGGGCCGTGATAGCGAAGTCCTCTTTGAAGCCACGGAAGTTTTTTTTGGGGGGGGGTGGGGGGGGGATCTCCAGAGATTTTATTATGTTTTGTCGCACAACAACGCGTGGAACTGACTTGACTGCCCGTTGATCGGGAGCACCAGCTTTAAATCTCTTTTAACGGGGGCGTGGGGTGGGGGGGGGAGGGGGGGGGTGGGGGCTGTTAAAAACATCTAAACTCCCGAGTGGGGGGGGGGGGGGGGGGAGGAGAGAGAGAGAGAGAGAGAGATGGCTGGCGGTGAGTGTGAGGTGCAGTGGCTCAGGGAGGGGCTGCTTTACCCCCCCCCCCCCCCCCCCCCGACCCCCACCCCCAGGACTAACGGGCGCTTCCACACACCGCCACGTGCTGCAGCCTCCGCCCCACCGCAGTAACGGCCGCCGAGACACACACACACTCACAACACAGAGCAACAAGAGGGACCCCCCCCACCACCACCTCCCCCTCCCCCCAACAGACTGGGAGTCGTGGCTGCAGACCTGTTGAGGAGGGGGTGTGGGGGAAGATGGGGGGGAGGAGGGGAGAGGGGGGGGAGGAGGGAACATAATCTGAAGTGCGACACAAGCCGCGCGGGGCGCGGGCGCGGGGCCGGGGCCGGGGTCAGGCCTCGCCTCGCCTCACACACGCAGCTTCTTCTTCTTCTTCTGTATGTAAGTAAGAGGGAGGGGGGGGGAGGGGGGGGAGACGGGGACAAGTCCGACATCTTCATCCACACCGACCGCCCCCCCCTCCTCCTCGCCGTCTTCCAACCCCAATCCCCCCCTCCCTCTCCCTCTCCTCTCTCTCTCTTTCCCCCCCCCACCCCGCCCTCACTACCCCCCCCCTTCCCCGCGGGGGTTTATTCCGCCTCTTCCCCCCCCCTCCTCCTCCTCCTCCTCCCTCCTCCCCCCCATCTCCTCCTCCTCCTCCATCTTCATCATTAACACACACGCCGCCGCCGCCGTCAGTCCACGTTCCTCTCCTCACAGCACAGCACAGACACAGAGAGAGACAGACACACACCCACCCGCACACCCTCAGAGACACCCCCACAGACAGACAGACAGACAGACAGACAGAGGCAGAGACGCGCGCGCGTGCGGCCCGCGGGCCGCCACCACCAGCTCCGCGTTGCCCGCGCGACGGCGGCTCCACGAGACACGCAGCGCCTCAGCGCTGCGGCATTTCACTCACTCACTCACTCACAGGGCCGCCGACGGCTCAACCTCTCCCCTCCCTCCCTCCCTCCCTCCTCTCTCACCTTCCCTCCCTCCCTCCCTCCCTCTCCTCATGTCTCTCTCCCTCCCTCCCTCCCGCGGACACGTCGCGGCCTCATCTCTTACCGGAGCGGCTGCGGTGCGGGTGCGGGAGCGGCTCTCCGATGGCGGTAAAGGAAGAAGAAGGAGCCGATTGGCCGGATTTAACCACCGAGCGCGCAGCCGCCGCCCCGCCCCCCCCCCGGGCCCCCCCCCCCCCCCGGGCACAGCGTCACCGCCACACACACACTGTACACTGCACACACACAGCACACACACTGCACACAGCCCACACTGCACACACACTGTACACTGCACACACACAGCACACACACTGCACACAGCCCACACTGCACACAGCCCACACTGCACACACACTGCACACAGCCCACACTGCACACAGCCCACACTGCACACAGCCCACACTACACACACTGCACACAGCCCACACTGCACACACACAGCACACACACTGCACACAGCCCACACTGCACACACACAGCACACACACTGCACACAGCCCACACTGCACACACACTGTACACAGCCCACACTGCACACACACAGCACACTGCACACAGCCCACACTGCACACACACTGTACACAGCCCACACTGCACACACACTGTACACAGCCCACACTGCACACACACTGTACACTGCACACACACAGCACACACACTGCACACAGCCCACACTGCACACACTGCACACAGCCCACACTGTACACACACTGTACACAGCCCACACTACACACACACTGCACACAGCCCACACTGTACACAGCACAAACTGTACACAGCCCACACTGTACACAGCCCACACTGCACACAGCCCACACTGTACACACACTGTACACAGCCCACACTGCACACACACTGCACACAGCCCACACTGTACACAGCCCACACTGCACACAGCCCACACTGTACACAGCCCACACTGTACACAGCACAAACTGTACACAGCCCACACTGTACACAGCACAAACTGTACACAGCCCACACTGCACACAGCCCACACTGCACACAGCCCACACTGCACACAGCCCACACTGTACACTGTACACAGCCCACACTGTACACAGCCCACACTGCACACTGTACACAGCCCACACTGTACACAGCCCACACTGTACACAGCCCACACTGTACACAGCCCACACTGTACACAGCCCACACTGCACACTGTACACAGCCCACACTACACACACACTGTACACAGCCCAGACTGTACACACACTGGAAACAGCCCAAACTGTACACAACTCAGACTGTACACACACCAGACGGTACACATACACACTGTACACAGACCAGACTGTACACACACCAGACTACACACACACACACACACTACACAGACCAGACTGTAAATTTCCTACAGTTGAATGTGAACAAGACTGAGGCCCTCCTGATTGACTCGCACCAGCGCCTCCTCCCCCGCAGACTCTGGCAGCATCAACCTCCATGGTTGCACATTACAACTCAACAACAACAAGATTACATTTGTATAGCGCCTTTCACGTCAGGAGGACATCCCAAGGCGCTGGACAGAGTACAGCATTTCAGACCCGAGCTGGGGTTGGGTGGGGGGGGAAGGGAGGGGAAGGGGTTGGCCGATGGCATGGTCGAAGACGAGGGTCTTGAGGCGGGACGTGAAGGAGACTAAGGAGGGGGTGAGGCGGAGTGACTGGGGGATGGATTTCCAGAGGTTGGGGGCAGAGTGGCTGAAGGATCTCCCACCAATGGTGGGGCGGGTGGGTGGGTCGGGGGACGTGGAGCAGGCCGGAGCCGGCTGAGCAGAGGGAGCGGGCGGGTTGGTAGGGGGTTAGGAGGTCGCAGAGGTAGGGTGGGGCGAGGCCATGGGTCTTGAGACAGGTCTGGAAGGAGACGAGCTGGGGCGAGGCGGAGGGATTTCAGTCTTCATACAGCATGCAAAGGAACACAAAGAAAGTGCATCCATCCTCACACACAGTACACATCTCACCGAGGCCATGCCTTCCAATCTAGATGTCGTAAATCCCACTCATGATCCAGAAAATCCTAATGCTTATCTCACCCAGACTGGGCATATACCACAAAACCATGCAATAAAACCTCTTATTTCCTGCCCGTATCGTGCAAATCTGATCCAGAACATTGCACACCCCCATCCATCCAGTCCATGCGCATCCCTCTTTGGCACTGAACATTACTTACGAATGCTTGGTCAACTCTCCACTCGAGTAGGTAGATCATGCCAAAATAGATGCATCATAGAATTCTTGGAACAGACTATCCATAAGTTGTTTTGTTTTAGCACCAAAAAGCATGATTCCAGACTGAAGAAATGACAAAATCACAACATAATCACAAGAGTGTGTTATAACTTATTTTTGCAGTGTGGCAGCCAAATAGTGAGTGTAAACAACTAGACCGAAGCTCAAGTGGTTTATCAATGTCATCTCAACCTTGAAATGTAATACTCGCCCGAAACATACTGCATGAGAGTGTTATTCAACACTTAACTGTTGAAATTTACGATTATTATTTACTTTTGTGTTTTGTTTCTTAGCTGACATGATGGACAAGGAAAGCTCCCATGACTGAATAGCATGACTGGACAGATGGAATACTGCACCACAATTTGATGAGAAGGGATATGGTGCTGGACCCTAATTCCTGAAATAAAGCCTTCTGAATCCAAAGGCTTGTTTTCAACAAATATACGCATCCCACAGTGGAACACTGTGCTTTGGATGCTGTCAGACAGAATTATACTATTCACTCCATGTTACAGATTTTACCTGTGTATATTTACAGGGCGCCACATTAGAACAGACCCTGGTTGAGTGCATGTTCGCTTAGAACATGGAATTACCATGAACTCATGTTATTACTGGTAGATTCAGCTTTCAGCAGTGACTAACTAGTGTCTAGTGTTTAAAGATGGTTGATTTCCACAGTGAAGTAATCAACAATAACAACAAAAAAATTACATTTGTATAGCGCCTTTTACGTCGGGAGGACATCCAGACAGAGTTACGGACCCGAGCTGAGGATCAGGGTGGGGGAGGGTGGAGGGCAGGGAGGGGGCTGGGGGGAGCAGGGAGATCGAAAGCCCGGTCGAAGAGGAGGGTCTTGAAGGTGGTGAGGGAGGGGGCGAGACGGAGGGACTGCGGGATGGAGTTCCAGAGAGTGGCGGAAAGCCCGCCCGCCAATAGTGGGTCGAGCAAGGCGGGGTCCGTGAAGCAGGCCGGAGCCTGCTGAGTGGAGGGAGCGAAGAAGGTGGTAGGGGGTTAGGAGGTCGGAGAGGGAGCATGCATGCTAATTGCAGGTAGTGTTGCTGATGTCACTTCTTGCACGCTACACATACATGCTATGATCCAGAGATCGGACATTTTTTAACACTTTGTTATAACTCACTGACGTCTGGCTCATTTGGTAGCTTTTTCGCCCCGGAGTCAGAAGGTTGTGGTTCAAGCCCCACATCATGACTTCAAATTCACAGTCTAGGCTGATTCTCGAATACATTCCGGTCTGCTCCACGTCCCCCGCCCCAACCGCCCTACCATCGGTGGTCGGGCCTTCAGCCTCTCAGCCCCCAGGCTCTGGAACTCTATCCCCCAGTGCCTTCGCCGCTTCCTCCCTTTCCTCTTTGAAGGCCGGTCTCAAAACCTTTCTCTTTGACCTTCAGTCTTCAGCTCCCCTCTCGACTCTCTTCCCCCTCCTCGCTCCCTCCCTTCCCTCCCCTCACCCTGACCATTTCCCCCCTCCTCGCTCCCTCCCTTCCCTCCCCTCACCCTGACCATTTCCCCCTCCTCGCTCCCTCCCTTCCCTCCCCTCACCCTGACCATTTCCCCTCCTCGCTCCCTCCCTTCCCTCCCCTCACCCTGACCATTTCCCCCTCCTCGCTCCCTCCCTTCCCTCCCCTCACCCTGACCATTTCCCCCCTGCTCGGGTCATGACCCAACTGTGCAGCGCCTTGGGACGTCCTCCTGATGTGAAAGGCACTTTATAAATGGAATCTTGTTGTTGTTGTTGTTGTTGTTGTACATTGATCAGGGAGAGTTGTTGGAGGTGCCTTCATTTGGATGAGACATCTAAGGTCCTGTCTGTCTGTTCAAGTGGACATGACACTATTCAAATTTCTTCGATGTCCTGGCCAACAACCCCCCCCATCCCCAAATAAAATTGGTCATTCACATCAAGGCTGCCTGTGCGACATTGCTGCGTCCAAAATTATCTGCAGGATTTGCGTACAAAATACACAGTCAATACACTTTATAGTAAATCCTGGGAAGTGCTTTAAGACATTGAAATGGTGTATATCAATTGCAAGGATTTGTATTAATATTATTGTACCTGTGGACTAAAGGCAATGAAAATATCATGGTTTAAGAAGAAGATATGAATTTATTTGCAAAGCAAGCTCTGCCATTTTTATTTGATGTTCTAGATGAATATATTGGCTTTAGATGAAGGCTAGCTGAGGAGAAACACTGAAATACTGGCTCTCTGATGGCCTTTTTGGTGAATGCACGAATACTGTATTGTAGATCTGTGACTTAATTTGAAGAGGCTTTCCCTATTTTTCCATGAATAATTAATAAATATCAAGCGATAGGTTGAAAATGAGAAGAAACAACAGCGATAAATAGAAATAGGAAATGTTTGCCATTATGTGGTTTCAGCACAATTGTCGGAACCAGCAATTGTCGAGTGGGTGTAAGCTATTTATTCTGGTTAGACTTCATAAACTCCTACCTCTTTCTTCCAAAGTTAGATATTCATGTTAGCTTAGTATAAATTACTGCTACATTTTGATTTTACCTGTCAATTACGTTACAAAATTCCTGCAACGTGGTGTAATTTCTTGAAGCATTGAGATTTTATTCTCTCTCTTGCCCCACTAAGTGAAGGTCATGTAAAGTTCCACAGCATTGGAGAGACACCAATAACTGGATCACAAGTACAGATCACAGGGACAGCTCAGGGCAGTATCGTGAGAGACTTTGGAACAGTTTGACCATCTATGTAACTTCTTGGCCAAAGTCAAAGGAGTCAGGACGAAAATGGTTGAATTTCATGACCTCAAAAAATTTCAAAGTAACACTGATGGCCAAGGTCAATTATACTGTAACAACCAATAGATTTGTGTAGTAACATTCAAGGGAAGGAAATGTCTGCAAATTATTAAATATGGGCTCTGTCAGGGAAGCAATGATTTATTTTTTCTTTATTTAGACTTTAGTGTTTTATTCTTAAACCTTTAATTTATTTTATTTTTATTGGTTCCATTTCCTTTTTGTTTGTTTTTCTCTTTTTCTTTTTCTTCCTAACTTGTTGCTCTTACTTACTTTTAAAAATTCAAGCATTTGCAGATAAGAGATTCATAGGAAGAATTTCCACTGGGACTGGATTTGCCTTATTTATGTCGTACTGTATCTTAGGGCATTCAGAATTTGGAAAATTGTTCATTTCATTCTTAACTTTGAAGTTGATTTTCTGTGGGTTCATAAAAGAACCAGCTTCAAAATTAAGTCTATCAAAGAATTTGCCAAATTCTGCAACTTTAAAATGGAATTCCTGCCCATAAATTGCCTTATTTGACTCACAGCTGTGTCATTGTTGAGTACAAATGTTTAAAATCTCCACAATATACCCTTTAATTTGCTCTTGATAAATGGGTTCACAATTATCCAAATAAATGACAATAATAACTTTTCTTTCCCCTCGATTGGTTTGCTTCTTCCAACTCCACACTCAAAAGAGTGACCCACAGAAACGCACCAGTATTTCAAAGTCCATCAATAAAATGCAAAGCACTGTAGATACTGCAAATCTGAAACAAAATCAGAGATCGCTGGGAACACTCAGCAGCTCAGAGAAAAGGTGTGTCTGGGAGCCAGATTGTGTGCTTAAAACCTCTCCTTCCCAACATCCGTTGACCCACTTTCCTTTCTCCATAGATGCTGCTTGACCTGCCGAGTGTTCCCAGCGACTTCTGTTTTTGTTTTCAAAATCCATGTTCTGGTGTCAGTCAATCCATCAACAAAAGTTAAACATGTTTCAAAGTGAACATTGTCTTGTTCTGAGTAGAGCCATTCATCACTTTGAAAGATTATAACCAACCTTTTGTAATGTGAAAATGATGTAATTCTTGAAACCACTAACTAAAATGCACAGGGAAACTATAAATGTCACTGATAAAGCTTTCAAATACTACAGGAAACAGTTAGCAGCCTTTTATTTTAGTGATGCATTATTGCATTTATTTTGATAGATACTGTTAGTGCACTTTGATTAATATTGTGCCAGAAATATTTATTCCTATGTAATGGCTTTTGAATGTTATTTTAAAAGTATAATCTTCTCAGATCTATGGAAATATAAAGCAGCAGGAAGTACAGTATTTAGCACGTGTGTCAGGCATCTGGAAATTTCCAAGAACTATACAAGAGTGCTGTTAGAAACTCAAGTATAAGAATAACGCCCACAACATAAATAATCCTTGCTTTTGTTATAGCGCTTTTCACGTCTTCTAGACTCCTCAAAGCGCTTTACAGAATATACTGTAAAGTGAAGTGACTGTATATTTGTGGACGAAACACCGCAGCCAATTGCGCTCAGCAGTGTCCCACAAACAGTCGTGGATTGAAGTGACCAAGTTTTGTTTTGTTTTTCCTTGAGGGATTATTATCAGGCGTGTGGAGTAAGGAAATTTGCCCAAGGTTTCACCCTGTCGGGAATTGAACCCAAGTCTCTCACTTGTAAACCAAGTGCTCCAACCACTGAGCTACAGGACTCCACAAAGACATTAACTGAAAATGGCAATGAGCGACCTAAAGTTTTAAATATTTATTCTGTCAAGGAAAAAGGGATAAAGAATGCACTTAGTGAGAATAGAATAGCAAATGATTATATCGCAGTTCAAGGCTTTGCAAAGGGTTATTGTGCTACTGATAAAACAAACTAAATATTCTCAAAAAAAAACTAATTTTTAAGATGGAACTATAAATACGTCCAACGTGGCAATTTAGGAAGAACAAAATGAATCCATATTAAATGAAACTGATTTATTTTTACTGGAGTGAACCCAGTTTATACAAACGGCTGGTTCCTGCTCTGCAACGTAGTATCATATTGCCATGTTTAGACTGGAGGAGTTTTTTTGTGTTACTGTATTTATTTGTTATTGCTGATATTTTAAACATTAGTTATTTATTTTGTCATGGTTCCTCCATCCACCTCTTTAGCAGTTGAACTCCTTCTGCTTCCTTCTCCATGAAAAGTAAGAAGATTAAAGACTCCTCAGTGTAGGTCCTCTACTGCAATTTAAAAACTTATGTATCAGGACACATCTGCAACAATATCCCAAAAATATCAATACAGACTTAGAAAAATACCATGTTCTTCTATGTATTCTCCAAAGAAGTGCAATATGCATTTGTCTTTTGTCCAAATCAGTGGTGGCCAACCATTACGGTCAGCCAACAAAATACATTTTCTTGATTGAATATTTCTGGATTTATAACATAAATCAAGACCATGGTTTGGCCACCGCTGGTCTAAATTCACTAGGGTAAAAGCAAACTCATTCCCAATCAAAGTCTGAATTTTATTCATACGTTTTCTTATTTTGTCTGGAGTTAAGGATAACATTTTAGTCATAATTTCCTGTTCCACCATGTCTTGCATACTTTTAATGACACTGTTTCACTTTTATTGTTGCTTTTAACTAATTGGTAAAAGTCCCTAATTGGTAGAATTTGAAATGAAAAGCTATTCAAGAATCCAATTTGCACAGTAAAAGTGGTAAAATATGTCTAACGGACTTTAACATTTTCATTAGTGCCTCAATGTTATCACACTAACCTTCAAAATCCATGGCCCAACTCCAATCAATTCTCAATTTGAATCATGCTGAATAGTGACTGCGGCATGCCAGCATGTCAATAATGATGGAGGGAGGGAGGCTAGTGGGGAGGTGTGGGTGGGGTGGAGAGAGAGAGAACAGTTAGAAAGCAAGAGTTTGATCTGGGCAGTCACTGCCCTTTTATAGTTACAAGTAGCTATAACATAGACAACAACTGGAAGAAGGCCAAATGTTGACCTACTGATACCTCAGTCAAACACGCATCTTCCAGGTTGAATTCAGCCCTTTTTTTATATAATAACAATAAACCTTGCATTTGATATAATGCCTCATCACGTTGTCTCAAAGCGCTTCCCAGATTCGAAGTGACACAGTAACAAATAGCCACAAAGCAAATGATGGATTTTATTTTGTGGGATTATTGGCCAGGACGCTGGGAAAGAGAAACTTCCTTTTCTTTTCGAATATTGTCATGGGATCATCCACCCACCATTTACTTTAACATCCACCCAAACAGGGTTTGGATTAAGGGAAACTAAACTAGCCAGTGTTGGTGGGGCACCTTAGCAATACCAACTTGCATTTATATAGCACCCTTCACGCAGGGTAAGGTCCTGGAGCGCTTTAGCCCAGTCTTCATAGCAGATCACATCTACTATAGATCTTTCAAACAGGTGTCTTAAAAGGAATGGGGCAGAAAAATAAGAATTGTATATACCTAAATACATATCAGCACACACTCAGAGACTAAAGATCTAAATTACACCAAGTCTTAGCTTGTAAGACTATTATGTTTTAAAATTTAAGATGGTCAGAAATGTGATTTTTTAAAAATAAAATCAGTCTTAAACTGTGCTTTCCCAGAGTTCTTAACAAAATCCATTTTCCAAATTCAGACTGAATTTAAGATTTTCTTCAAGTCTGCATGAATGTAATCTCTAAAACAAAATGGCCTTAAGGGCTAAGACTAGGTGAAATTTCAGGCCTCCGATGTCTGAAAGCTACCCAGTCAATGAGCAAATTGTTATACAGTGAATGACTGTCTAATTAACACTAGCCCTCTGAAGTATCAATTACTTTTATGGGTAGTTTTAACAACATTAAACATTGTTTTCGCTTTGCTGCAATGTGAAACATGAATACTGTATATTAATTGTACCCTATTTGGCCGATACCTGGAGACTGATCTATTATTTGTGCTGAGAGCTGATCCAAACATGAAGCTGTTCAAGAGTCTCGAGCTATATGATGTGAGCTTCTGCTTTCCTGCCTCACAAATAATTAACACCCTGCCTTCTGCACAGTACATTTCCAGCGTGTCAGACAACTGATTAAGAAAAAGACTGTCAGAGCCAGATAAGAACATAGGCAACCCGAGAACTCAAATCCTCAGTCTTCTCATACAAAAACTACACCGCTGGAACTTGCTGGGATAATGCAAAAGATTTGTTTATGTTTGCCTATTGTGGTCAATAATTACGCAGTAATGTAATGTTTATGTTGGATGTACATGATATTGAAAGCATATAGAGATTGGTTTCCTTTCAGTATAACAGTGCTATGCTATTGTGGTAAATGTAATGATGGATTTATGTTGGGCCTCAGGCTACACTGTAAGCCATGCCCAAGTGGCAATGCTGTTCACGATGCCTTCTCCCAGTCTTTATTTTAAAAAAATCCGTCAATATCTGACTTGCAGTCAGGACACCAACAATTCGGCTGAATGAGGGAGGGAGAAATTCAGCCAAAATTCAAATGACCCCTGCTAGAAAGTGCATATGTACAAACAGCTATGATAGTCCATGGTCTAATATCCTGCCAACATTCACTGTCCATGCTCACAAGTAAGAATGGCCACTACATCCCAGAATATAATGGGTTTCATTTAGTATTTTGTTCAGGTTTGCACCTTGTTCATAATAATAATCCTTGCATTTGATATAGCGCCTTATAACGTTTTTGATACGTCTTAAAGTGCTTCACAGAACATACTGTAGAGTGAATTGACTGTATATTTTGTGGACGAAACAAGCAGTCATCACATTTTGTATTGTATCGGCCTTGCTCCCTCCTACCTCTCCGACCTACTATCCCCCTACCTACCTGCCCGTACCCTCCGTTCCTCTGTCTCTGGTCTGCTCCACATCCCCCGCCCCAACCGCCCTACCATCGGTGGTCGGGCCTTCAGCCTCTCAGCCTCGAGGCTCTGGAACTCTATCCCCAGTGCCTTCGCCGCCTCCTCCCTTTCCTCCTTCAAGGCCGGTCTCAAGACCTTTCTCTTTGACCGTGCCTTCAGCTCCCCTCTCGACTCTCTACCCCCTCCTCGCTCCCTCTCCTCACCATTTCCCCCCAATGCTCGGGTCCTGACCCAACTGTACAGAGGTTTGGGACATCCTCACGGCGTAAAAGGCGCTCTATACATGGAATCCTGTTGTTGTTGTTGTATTGTATTTAATGGTGACTTTCAGACATTCTTATTTCAAGTCATCACATTTAATGGCGACATTGTGAAATTGGCTAATTTCACTTTGAATTTGCTGGGAACGTTCCCAAATTGTTTTTAGCATTAAAATTGCATGGATGGCACATTTAGCACCGGAACATTAAATGGATCTCAGTTTTGGCCAAATGTTGAAAGAAGCTAAAGCATAGATGTTACGACCTAGAGTAGCACTTATGGTAAATTGCAGATGCCTCTTTATTGTTACACCAGTCAGCCTGGTGTGTGACACACATTGTTTCCCAAATGCCTTATACAATAAAGAAGATTTTTAAAGTAGCTATGGATTTTTGTCAGCGTACTACTTTGTTCCAACAATCTTCCTTTACTGTATGGGCACACAGGAGCTCTTGTGTATCTGTGGATAATAATAATAATAATCCTTGCATTCGCCCACAAATATACAGTCAATTCACTTTACAATCTATTCTGTGAAGGGCTTTGAAATGTCTAGAAGACGTGAAAAGCGCTATATCAAATGCAAGGATTATTATTATTATATAGCCTATTCATGTCTTTGAGACATCTCAAAGCGCTTCACAGAATATACTGCAAAGTGACTTAACTGTATATTTTTATGGGCGAAACGCGGCAGCCAGTTGTGCACAGCAGTGTCCCACAAACAGTCGTGGATTGAAGTGACCAATTTATTACTTTTTTTGAAGAAATTATTACCCCCTGGAAAAGCCATCCACCAATCGACTAACAACCGGGTTTTTACTTACTGCTAGGTAAACAGAGGTGTGTGGAGTAAGGAAACTTGCCCAACATTTCGCCCTGCATGCCATAATTTTGAGGGAAGAGCAGGAGCAGCCACAGTAAGCAGCAACTAATTCAGTCTATTGAAAATAATGAGCATGTGCGTAACTAGTATTAATGCTGGTGCAGGAATTAAAATGCTAGTCATGTGGCAGGCATCACATGCTTTTCACCACATATTGACGAGTACTGTGTGTACGTCATCACAACCTCAACTCCAGAGACCAGGTACTCAAATCCACTGTCTGCACACAGCTCATTACTACATCTAATAATGGATCAACTGCTACAGGAGAGGAAAACATCTGTCACTTGCTTTATCGTCACTGTACATCCACTCTGCACTTGTCGTAAAGTTGCCATTTAATATTTGCTCAGTATCTGCAACTATATAAGACTCAGATGCTTCTCCTACTCAGCAACGAAATTCCATTTGTATAGTGCCTTCCATTTCGGGAGGATGTCCCAAGGCACTGGGATGTCCTATTCCTGCAATTTCCAATTGCAGAATGAGGTAACAGTAGAGAGACAGTTATGCTGACCCTTTCCTTTCTATTGAAATTTGTGATGTACATACAGAATTCAGCTTGCTTAGGGCAAGATTAGTTATTTATCGCCCTTTTCCACTTTCATTATTTGTCAATGGGAGCACACCGATTTTCATGTGTTATAAATCGTTTATGTCTAAAAACTATAACTCTGAACCATTATTCCACAGAAATGTTAAACCAAAGCTTTCTATTTAAAATGCACTCGATTAAAACAACACCTATTCCCAAGAGATCTGCACAACCCATGAACTAATCTTCATCTCCTTCTTTATCATTCTAGATTGTATAGATCGCAATCACATTACATGCAGTACATTTCTATCATAGCATTGAGAGGCAGGACAGTCCTTCTTCCTTGTCCCCTAGACTCTGTACTTGTGTTCTTGTTGTCCCTGCCCTTCTCAATAGCCATTTCTATTCTATTAGTAATTGAAAAATAAAATTAGCATCCTTAAAATGGTTGCCAGATAAATGTACTTTATGCAGTTGAGATGATGTAGATTGTGACACATTCCAGCACAAACTGCATTCTGATAATGGCTGAGCTGCCATAAGAAAGTCTTTTCTACTCTCATCCAAGCAGCTCTCAGCAGATAAATTTTACAAAACGTTAGCAGTGGATTTCCGAAAAACTACTATTCCTTATTTTATTCAGAACTATTCCTACTTCAAATTTTAGAGTGTGACAGGGAACACAGTATTGTGTGCAGTGAAGCACATTGTTCATACATTCACACACAGAATGACACCATTGGCTTTATCTGTTCTTTGCTGGGTTCAGATAAAGGACTTTACGTTTCTAAAAGTCCTGTTTAGATTGTGTCTGTTTTGATTGTCATTTTTATCCCTTTGCTTTTCTTTTGTTTCCTTTTATCCTCTGCCAAAAGGGTTATTCCTTTAAAGTCAATCATCCTTTTAAAAGATGACATATTCCTTTAATCCTTCGTAAATGAAACTGCCTCATGAGCTTTTTTTCAATGAGCCATGTCTGCAACTATATTGTGATGGAATAGACTCCAACATAAATTTAATAAACCTCATCAGTCAACCACATTGAGATTCTGTGCACCAACCACTGAACTTTCAACACTTTAATGCTTTTCCAATTATAATTGTTTATTGTACTCTATCTACATTCGATTCCCAGGCAGGGCGAAAGGTTGAGCAAGTTTCCTTACTCCACACGCCTCTGTTTACTTAGCAATAAGTTGGAACCTGGTTGTTAGTCGATTGACAGATCGCTTTCCGGTGGGGTAATCCCTCAAAAAAGTATTCGGTCACTCAATCCATAGCTGCTTATGGGACCTGGTTGTGCATAATAGACTGCCGCATTTCGACCACAAAATACAGTCAATTCACTTTCCAATATATCCTGTGAAGTGCTTTGAGATGTCTTAATGACCTGATAAAATGCAAGGATTTTTATTATTTCAAAGAAGAAAGGTTGAAAGATGTAAATTAGTTTGCATCAGATTTTTATAAATGTAAAACAGTATGTAGTTAAGAGTGCTAAAATGCAGATTTCGCAAGCCGGAAGGCACAGCCTCAATTGCAAATTGAGTTTACAGTTCAGATGGCTAAACTAATTATGATTCTAAAATGCTCATTTCAGGAGCAAACTAGAAGTCACAATCAGCACAGACCAACAAGTAATCCTGCAACATCCAGGTTTATGTAGTGATTAACCAACTGAACCATGAGAGGAGCTAACCATTATATGGTGATTAAATTGCAATTCGGACACAGTTTGCTGATGCCTCCTTAGCACTGACACTGCAAACGCAGAGAGGTAATGTCAGCCACCAGTGCTGTAACTGGGTACCAACATTTCTTCATGACTTTGTTATCAAGAAGTATTTTCTTGACAACAAAGTAATTCTTGATTCCTCTTCAAAAGAGCAGGAGCCCTTAGAAGTGTGGCTATTTCATTTATTCTGTGTTTGTTTCACTGTGGAGGTGACTGTTTTGCTGATTTTCGCCCACAAAATACAGCCAATTCACTTTACAGTATATCTTTGAGATGTCTCAACGATGTGATGAGGCGCTACATCAAATGCAAGGATTATTTTATCATATATATAATCTGAAGCAGGCTGCTCTGGGACATGACTGGTAACCTGCTCCAAAGGCCACTGACATGCCACTCTGCAAACTCATTGCACTGGTTTAGAACCTGTAATTGCAGATAGTAACACAATCACAGTTGTCTTGGATAGGTTTGATCATCTGCTCAAAAAAAATAACATACTGCCCTTGCGCTCAAGAGAAATCCAAATCTAGAAAGTTACTTACAGAACAGATACAGCTACACCACAAGCAGAAACGGTTAAGTAAGACTAAAATAGCTAGCGTTTTGCTAGCCTTTGTCGTGAACTTCTTTTGAAATAGTTATGACAGGCAGTTTCTGACACTGGCGAACTGAGTCCCAGATTTGAAATGGAATTTCAATTAATATTGATCAGATTGTTCTATGATGTAACATTGTTCCATATTGTACTATAGAGCTGCAGTAAGCTCAGCTATTTTTATCAAGGGTAGAACTAACCGTAACAAAGAGTGGATCTAAAGTTGGATGAAAATATATTAAAATAGATCGAAAAATCTAAATATCGATGTTAGCAGGCTGCACTGAATAAATAGATGATGCATGACTGGGCATCTGAAACCCTTGTATTTCATAAAGGAAGATGACTTCATATTTCATGAACAATACAGTCACGAGTGAGTTCTCAGGGTAATCCTCTTAAGTGAAATATAAATAAGCCTTTTACAGAATCTCTAGTTATATGTCTTGAAGGTGTTAAAAAAAGGACACACTTGGGTCTCACATACTGATCTCTACAAATGGATTTGCTGTTTTAAGGATATATTCTTGGGGATCAGATTACAATAGACTCCAGTTTTAACTGAACAGTGTAGTGGGATTGTTGTACCAGTTTGGGGATTTCGTATGTGAAGCACAAGAAATAAATAAACTTTATATATGCTGGGACTGTTCCTGCTGACAAGCCATTTTTTTATATGCAATAACAACAACTTGCACCTATATAGCCGTTCCACACAGGGAAGCACATCAGAACGCTTAACAGTGGCGGAGCCTGACTCCGAGCTGGTGGGAGCGAGGTGGGGAGGTGGCAGTAAGCACGGTCGAACAGGAAAGTTTTCAGGCAGGACTTGAAAGAGGGGAGAGAGGGGGCAAGGCGGAGGGATTGAGGGAGAGTGTTCCAGAGTTTTGGGGCGTAGTGACTGAAAGCGCAACCTCCGATGGTGGGGCGAAGGGTGTGAGGGACAAGCAGGAAGCCGGTGCCAGACGAGTGGAGGCACGGGTGGTGGATTGGAGAGTGGGGAGAGGTCGGGAGGTGCCAGGGAGTGAATGGATTTGAACACGAGTGTGAGGATCTTGAAGTCGATCCGTTTGGTGATGGGGAGCCAGTGGAGCCTGGGCCAGAACTGGTGAGATGTGGGCACGGAGTTTGGTCCGGCAGAGTTTTGAATGAGCTGGGTCTTGTGAATGATGGAGCTGGGGAGACCGGCGAGGAGTGTGTTGGAGTAACCCAAGCGGGAGGTGACAAACCCATGCACGAGGGTTTCGGCTGCAGTCGGAGGCAGGCAATGTGGAGGAGGTGGAAGAAAGCGGTTCTGGTCAGGGACCGGATGTGGAGGAGGAAGGACAGCTGGGGGTCGGACTGGATGCCTAGGGTGCACACTGGTTCGGTGAGTCTGAGGGACAGCCCAGGGAGGTTGAGGAGTTTAGATCTGCAGGAGATGTGTTTATCATTGGCTTCCACTCATCTTTGTTTAGATATTTTCCTATCTATTTTTCTTTCAAAAAGCTTGTGGAGAATGCGTAATGGGAACAGTGGGCTTCCGGTGGCAAGAGACCAACATGAAATAATTAAAACTGAATATTAAATCCCCCATGGGGTTGTGATCAGAATCCAAAAATCCTCCAAATTTGGCACTTAAAGTAACGCTCTTATTCTGAATTGTCATAGGGTAAGATATTACAAATATCCCCATACCAGTGCGAAGTTACATGCTTTCCTGAGTAGGTTGGGATAAAAGCCTGTAGTTTACTCAGAATAGGTTATTTTCATGACTGACAGAGGCAAGGTCACAAGACTAATTTAAGAAGCAACTTGATGCTGTAGTGGGAAGACGATAGGCATTCTGGAACATGACATTGAATAGGTTAAAGGGACTTTTTCACCTGAGCTTCTTTTGTGATCTTGTGTAATCTTCTCTATGATGCATTCTGCCCAATCAACAAAGCAGCTGAGGAAACATTCTGTAATCTTTCACCCTATATGTGTTAATATACCTTAACATTGAGTCCTGTAGATTATTGGTTAGAGCACTCGCCTCACAAATGACAGGAACCTTGTTTCGATTCCTGGGCAGGGCGAATCGTTAGGCAAGTCTCCTTACTCCACACGGAACCCAGTTGTTCCTCGATTGGCGGATCGCTTTTTCGTGGGTAACAATCCCTTAAAAAAAACTTTTAAATAATAATTTGCTCACTCAACCCACGACTGTTTGTGGGACACTGCTGTGCGCAATTGGCTACTGCGTTTTTCCCACAAAATATACAGTCAATTAACTTTACAGTATTCTATGAAGTGCTTTAAGACATCCCGAAGGCATGATAAAGCGCTATATAAAATGCAAGGATTATTATTTTAAATACTCTTGTTCTTGCACACAGGCTGATTTCACCCAAAATGGCACAAGAAAACTGCTGTGACAGAATAGTGAGCATTAAGTGATATTGTTTTAGCTTATTTCACTGAAAAGCATTATTACATGTGGTGATAAAAGAATTTTACAGTACGCAATAACTGTTGAATACAAACACCAATTACACAGATACTAAACGTTGGTAACCAAAGACCCCAATTTCTGGAGGGTTTTCCACTGTAGAAATGTTCACGCTCTCTCACGGATTGTGACAAAGTTATAGAGTTTTTCAACCTGTGACTTCCAACGCACATCTGATTCCACACTTCCTTGCACAATTACTCTATTCAAGCGAGTGGATCATGCTACGTGTGCAGAATATGTGCGTCATTTACGTTACTAATGCCACAAACCATGGAAACTATGCAGCCATCTCAGGAAATTCAATGGAAGTTAAAAATTGTGCATAATAACAAGCCGGTGCACCATTCGAGAATCAGAGCAGGTGAATTGCAATAAGACCACCTTAAGGGAACCCATCACAAACCAAGACTTCTGTTTCTGTTTCAGATTTCCAGCATCTGCAGTATTTTGGGCTTTGACAAACCAAAGAGATGCAGGTCCATAAGTGGTTTTGTGAATGGCCCCTTTACATAACCTCTCCACCCCCTGAGGAAATAACTGAAAGTCATCCATGTCATTCACAAGCGGCACCAAAAATAGCTTACATCCGTGTGGACTCCACGGGGTCTATTTACTGAAACAAATGCATTTTGCAAAGAGCCCAGTGGAGCAGCAGTTATGTAAAAAAAAGGGCCTTAAACCCTTAGATTGTTAATACTCAACAATCCATTTCAATCAGCGTATCTTCTATTAAATATGCAGAATTTGCAGGTCTATTACAAAACAGGATTGACATCATTATTAGCAGAGGATAACAGCCTGCTAGATAACCTGCCTAATCAGCAAACACTAAGACCCCAGACTGTGGCTCCTTTGCATTTAGATGTTTGAATCCCAGCTTCTGTGATTGAGGTTTTTGTATCTCTAACTCCGTTTCTAAAAATACCGGTATTGTAATTGAACTGAAATCCTGGGTGTTCTGTGTTTCTCTTCTATTTTGCAAGTATGTTTTGATTCACGTGATAGAGCATACACGTGACCGGTTGATAGGATAAAACAGCATTAACCCAAGCCCTTTGTTATCAAATAGATATTACAATGACAGATAAGCTACAGCACACCTACTTTGGGATTTTTTTTTACCCAAACGGCTTAAAAATACTGAAACAAACAAATGAAATAAACTGCTGTAGAGTTTCTAGATTATGAAAAAAAGATACAATATTAGGTTAATTCTGTTTCTGAAATCCATCAAATCATTCTGTGTTGGGAGACATATTTTGACACAGATTAGCTGGTGTACAATCTGCTTAACATGCCTGTGTTTTTTTTTTACTGATTCTGTGTCGTTGGAGTGGTTTGTGTACGATGAAGCAATTCAACAGCAAAAAAAAGCAGCACTGCTGCCAATAAAAAAGATTTTAAAGTCTTAAGCATTTAAGTTCCAATCTCTGCATTGCTGTTTATTTTACTGAAGTAATTTACAGCGTTCAAGTGGTTGTCCTTTTCAGCCTACCTTGCTGATTTCACCCAGCTATTGACTACTGTCATGTACCCCTCAGGATTTACAAAAGTTTTATCAATTAGTTTGATATGCACTGTTTTCCGAGATTAGATTTATTAATGGTGAATCGAAGAGTTAGGGGAAGTATTTTCAGCATAAATTACTATCCATTTTGTCTAATTTTTAAAAAAAGAATGTCTATGGCTCCAATCCTGTAAGGGATAGCTTCATTTTAATTAGTATCCTCTACTAATCCGGGTTGTCTCTCGCGCTCAGTGGGATCGAAATTCTGGTAGGCAAATGGTACTGAAGAAGGTGCTGTGGATAGTGTTTGCCTATCATTTTTTTTGTGGCCAAGACTATAACGGTGCAACATTCCTCTTTCTGAGTATAAACTCCGTACCCCCATCACACCAGTCCTTGCTGGGCTCCACTGGCTCCCTATAATAAAACAGATCGACTTCAAGATCCTCGCACTTGTCGACAAATCCCTTCAAGCCCTGGTACCTCCCTGTCTCTCCGATTTGCTTACTCCTCACTCCACCACCTGTCACCTCCTTCTAGCTGGCTCCAGCCACCTGCTTGTCCCTCACCCTCTCCGCTCCACCATTGGCGGCTGTGCTTTCAGCCACGGTGCCCCGAAACCTTGGTAGTCTCTCGCTCAATCCCTCTGCTTTGCCCACCCCCTCTTTGTTACTTTCAGAGGCCACAACACAAATAGCAACTTTGATAGTATCACATAATTCTTAGTCAATTACACTTCTGCTTATTTCCATCTTGTACACAGTTGGCAAATGTTTTCATGCGTTGGATGTGCACTAAATTGGTCGATCGAATATACACAGATGCATTATGGCACGTATCCAAAATGAGTCAAGGCAAAAATCGATGCTTCATATCCTATATTTGTCGGGTGAAACACAATTAATAGAATTTAGCCCACAGGCACAATATTTTGCTAGAATTTTTTTCCGTGCTGTTTAGTTCAGAAGTGCTTGAAATTCCTCCCCTGCAATTCTGATTCAAAACACTTTATAACCCCATGCCTGTACCTTTTGCTAAATAATCTGGTGGGGCCAGATGGAACTGTTCTGAGAAGAGCTGAATACCAACAAGAAATAGCTATAGACTCTGCTGCTTCTATCGACCAAAGCAAATCTATGCAGATTTATAAATTAAAAGTACAATGTTACAACTTTAAAGTTTTCATTGGTAAATTTACAACACTACTCTTTGTACTCGCAGACTCCTGGGATCTCCCTTGCAGGTGCCTCAAAAGGCCCCAGTGACGATTAGATTGAGGCAGAGGTGACCTTGAGATTATAAATTCTTATCCCTTAATTATAAAGGGACTACTGTATCAACATGTGGTGCAACATTTTGATTATATTGAGGATTGTAAGCAGGCTGACACCTTTGGGCTTACTGACATGCTTTGCCATGTGAAAGGATAAAAGGTCATGGTTACAATATTCTGATGAGTTCCCTATCTCAGTTGGGGTGGTCAGTGAAAAGTGATAACTAGAGGACAGGTGGACTATGAGCTGAAGGGACATGAATCGCCAGTGACTATTGATAGAACATGATTTCAATAGGTATAAGAACAGGCTGCCTGGCTGCCCTAAGCTCAGTGATGGTGGGAACCTGAAATAAATAAATTCAATGAAAAGGAGCATATATATATATATATATATGTATATATATATTTTAAAAAAGCACTAAACGGCCCTTAGGAGTCTAGGTGTTCGATTCCCAGTGCGTTTTCAGTTCTTTTCTTGATTGAATGCGCCTTGATTTATTATTCTTGAATACATCAAGAAATATTCAATCAGGAACATTTGTTTTGTGAGCCGACCGTAAAGGTTGGCCACTACCGCTCTACGTGGAGGCAGATTGGTACTATTCCGAATGCTATTGTTAGATTGCTGCACCGCAAAGTGCCTCAATGTTCTTTTAACAAGAGTCTTGTGCTGGGGTTGATAGCAATTTGACTCCAAACAGCGTTGGCTTCTCTTTGTGTTTGTTACCACTGCTCAGTGTCAGTGCACTGGTACCATGGTAACATACCTAGGTTGTTCTTGGCTGTTACCAGAACTCTTCAGCGACAAAAGGCCTCTAACATTCCCGTTGTTAACTTGGCACTCGAGAATATGTGTTCAGATTTAAAACGTGACAGTCAAAATAAGCGAGCGAGGCGTTAGCATATTCCAGTTTTCAAATGAAGCAGCTTTGCGGTGTTTTGAGGGCTCTTTTTTTTTTGTTGTTTATCCCTTGAAATATACCCGTTTTGTAGAATGAAGAATCACAGCACGCAACTGACTTTGTGGTGCTGCAAAAGAGTGCTGGGATACCGTCCGCTCAAACATTAAATGGTGATTAAAACGAAAGCCAAAGAATTAACACATAATCCATTCACCGATAAATCCCCATCTCAGCCAAGTTATTGGGAGGAGATGCCAAGAATAGCAAAATACTTCCCCAAAGGAACTGAGTGAGAATATATGTGATAGGGTAGGAAATCCCAAGACATTTCGTGGAGACCAGAGAGCACAGTTAGTGCAGGAGGCTTGGAGTGGATGACCTACCTCCTTTTCTTGATTGTGGAATACTGAGAAAAGCCATCAAAGAAAAAGCATAAAATAATTGTTAAAGTAGAGCAAAAAGAAGTATTGGACCTATATTCACCAGCGGTATTTTATATTAAACAATTGAATAATAATAATACTATATACTTTACAGTATATGCTATGACGTGATAAGGCGTTATATCAAATGCAAGGATTATTATTATTATTATATTATTATTGCAATCGTTGCATTTTATTCAGCACCTTTCTTGTTGGGAGGATGTCTTCTAGCACTTCACAGGATTCGCTGTAAAATGTTGTAACTATGTATTTTGTAGGCAAGTGTGGCAGTCAATTTACTCATGGCCAGTAAATTGTCTCACAAACAGCCAGGAAGTTAATGACCAATTTTTTGTGGGGGAGATTTGGGGCTAGGACAGTAAAAACACCCTTCTCTTCTCGGGTAGTGTCCTGGGATCTTTTAACGTCAACCTGAACAGACAACTGACACGAGAAGAAAACAAAATATATAAAGAATAAAAGACACTTTTATACGATAATCCAGTTCTTTTCGCAACCCGTGCATAATCTATCCCACAAAGGGTTTGACCCAATTTATTTAACGTACTGAGGGAAGTGATTAACTGAAGCAACATTTTCAAGAAAATAACACTTTGTCAAAATGTTCACTGACTCTTCAGCAAAAATTCAGCAAAACTGATATTTACATCAAAATCCATATTATCCAAATACTTGCATCTCACAGATGGTATTTCAATGGCTCTAGCAGACGATGACTTAATAAATAGTCTTGTTAATAAATAATAATAATCCTTGCATTTGATATAGCTCCTTATCATGTCTTCGAGAAGTCTCAAATTTTGTTGCATTTTATTTATTTTCGCAAGTTTATTCACCTTCTTTTCTCTGCTCCAGAAAGTGATGGGCTTGTTCCCATGATTGGCGGTAGTTTTCCAGTAGTTCACTCAAGTGAATATTCTTCACACATAAACTTAGGCAATGAGTGTTGGCAGGTTATTCAACTGTGTTGGGCATAACAGCTGAGCCCAGTACTGTCCGAACACACGTTATTCCACTGTGGTGGACATCACTGCTGACCCCACTGCTGTCCTTACTCGATATCTGCCAGGCTGTACGAGTGGCTCAGTGGTAGCACTCTCACCTGGGAGTCAGAAGATGGTGGACTCAAGCCCATGTTGGAACTCAGAATCTCGGTCTTGCTCCTCCATACCTCTGCGATCTACTAAAACCATTCCAACTGCTGCCTGCTCCCTCTGCTCAGCAGGCACCTTTCTCTCTGACCGCACTATATAAATTTCACTATATAGTAAAAGGCACTGTATAAATGCGATTTGTTCTTGTTGTCGAAATCTCTAAATTGAAATAGTCTAAGCTGATATTGGGTTGGCGGTTGCATTGTTGGAGGTGCTATCCTTCGAATGAGACATTGAAAACCGAGGTCCGGTCTGCCTGTTCAGAAGAATATTAAAGATCCCATGGCATCTTTCAAAAAGAGAAGGTAGTTTCTCCTGGTATCCTAGTCAACAACCCCCAAATAAAATTGGTCACTCCATGGCTGTTTGTGGGACACAGCTGTGCGCAGTTGGCTACCGCATTTCGCCCACAAATCAATCCACTTTACTATTTCAATGACTTGCTGAGGCGATATATCAAAATGCAAGGATTATTATTATTATTGTTATCTATACACACTTTGCAGAAGGCATCGACAGTGATTAGAAATGGAAACTATTTCCTGTTCTTAGCCAGATGTAGGCAATTGTAAAATTTAGTAATTTCAGCACCAGGGTTAAGACAGTGGCCTCTCCAGTCTGTATGGCTTAATGCCACACTTGGCAATGTGTTTGATCCCTGAACGGAGAAGGGTGGATAAAATCCTGTTCTTGAACAGACATTTCTTCAGCTCTTTTTAAAATAATTGAATCCGCACAGTCTTAATTGCTTTTTACCAGACGTCAAGTTCCACATATCTACATCATTGCAAGGAATGCCAAACACAATTAATCTACTAACAATGGCGACAGCCCGTAAAGCAAAATGTTTTATTTAAGGTTTTCATCATCAGATTTAAGTGGATCAAAGATAGATCATTGGAATACTCTTCGTTTTATTTTATATGTGCTGTTAATCTTTCAAGCACTGTTATGGGGACAGGGCAAAACAGATTGCTTCGTGCACAGCAAAAAAAAATATTTAAAGGAACTGAGTGACCCAGTGGATTAGCACACTGCCTTTTCATCTATAAATACTGGTCTCAATCACAAGTATCTCAACCCCCCCCCCCCACCAATATGAATGGGATTATGATCTCTCACAAGACAACAAGAGGTTTGGATGAAGAAGGTCCTTCAATCTATTTGGTCTGATCCTTCCAGAAAACCCACCCGAACATATTCCAATTACATCATCCTTTCTTAAATAAATCATGTGTATTTTCCCAAATCTTCTGATTCACTGTTGGGCAGAGGTCTGAAATGCTTCCATTAAATTACCAGTCATTACCATTGAGGAGCAGCCCCTTTTTTTCTGTACCAGATATTGACAGGCCTGTTAGAATCACTATTATCTTTTCCCCCTGGGTTACTTCACTGTAATGAGCTTACGTGTGAAGTCTGTGCTTCATTATCATATAATTTAACACGTTGAAGGAGATCATTCTGCGGAGGGAAAGCAAAATTCAAAGTATTTCCCAAATAAGGCCCAAAATTCAATCTTGTCTTCTCATGTAAGACTTGGTCTTAAAATCAAGAACAAGTAGAGTTGTGGAAAATTCTTAAATTAAGTCTTAATTTGAAGGATAGTTTTCCAACAAAGAAACAGCTTCCAGACTGAGGCCGAATTAAGATTTATTCACAATTCTGTGTGATCTTAAATTTCAAGCCAATAAGCCTCTAGACCTCCATCCCACAGACCCTCCGCCTTACCCGCCTCTTTTGCCTCCTTCAAGACCTTCCTGTCTGACGGTGCCATCTGTCACCCTCCTACCCTTACCTCCACCCCTCCTGATCCTAACCACCAGCTTGGGTGCAGATCCCTGATTGTTGAGGTCTTGGGATATCCTCCTGACATGAAAGACGCTATACAAGTTGTTGTTGTTGTTGTTGTTGTTCAATACATCGTCTTCTTAAGAGAGCCACTAACAAAGAAAACAAGCATGACCTCTGAATACAGTTCAGTGAACATGATATTAAGCTCAGGAGGGCAGTGTTCTCTCCTGATAAAATGCTGTTGTGTCAGGCTCAGTAATCAGCTCAGCATTGAGGTCTGGGGGAGCTCTACTGTGTATTAACCACATCCATATCACTATGCATTGTACATCACTTCACCATGAAACTCTGAAAACAAGGCTGAGAACTAGAAATGTCTGTGGCTATCTTCGTATATTTTAAGAATCAGAATGGTAAATTTGACTTGAAATTATAGCACGTAATAGTTCATGAGGGTCTACAAATCCGAATTTACAGATCAACTCTACTAAAACCTAATTTTGCTTAATTTTTAATCATTCATATTAATATTAACAGAATCTCACAAATCTCTCTCTCTCTCTCTCACACACACACACACGACACCTATTCTTTAAATATAAGTTAAGATACAGAAGCTTCTCTGACTGTTCAGTCAGTAGAAATAACAGTCTAGAGTGAAACTGAGCCTTTGCAGACCAGCAGGTCCCAGGTTTGACTCCCAGTCTATGCTGAGTTAGCTGATCTAAAGTGAAGCACTACAATTGGCCTCAGTAACAGCAGGTCTGGAAGGGGAAAATCAACGTGTTCCAGCTCCAAATGATTGCTAGCCAGTGACCTCTGTTGGAAAGTGCCCACACTTTGCACATGGACCTGATTGGGTTTGGCTGTAATGCAACAACAACAACTTGCATTTATATAGCGCCTGTCACACAGGGTAGAGTCCCAAAGTGCTTGACATTGGCGGAGCATGACTCCGAGCCAGGGGGATGGGGGAGGTGACCGTAGGCATGGTCGAAATGGGAAAGGAAGGGGCAAGGCGGTGGGATAGAGTAAGAGCTTTCCGGAGTTTCGGGGCGGTGGCAGCTGAAATGCACCCTCCAGGTCTCCTCCCCGTTATTGAACTGTCAGTCTAAGTGAATTCATTTGTATTATTTATTGAACTGAATTGCTTTGTAGGATACTCTTCTTAAAAGCAAGTGGTTTGAGAATGACAGGCATAGTTTCAGATCACTAAGTATTTTTTTTTAAGTCAGCGGGTTTCTGACACATGCGAAAACCTATTATCACCATTGAAAGCATCCAAACCGAACTGAGACTTCCATCCATCTCACCTACACATGGAAATTCCCAAGAGGGTTATTGGAATGGAGGGCACTATCTCCCTGGAATAATGCATCATGCTTACTGAATTTCAGAGAGCATTAGGTCCAAACCAAATAGCTGTCCATTCAAACCACTGCCTGGCAAGCTTTCCCGCTGCTTGTGCAGTTAGAGGGTGGTAAGCCCTTAGGCTTACAGGGTTAACAGGAGCTGAGTGGGAGGTATGCCTGTCCCCAGTAACTGGTCTGCCCTTCCAAGTCCTGCCAATGAGCCAGGCTGCCTGGGCTATAATCAGCAGTGCCCAGGATTACTGCACATCCTCCGTGCGTTACTGTCTCCAAAGTGGCGTTGGCTTGATCCAGACATTTTCTTGCCAAACGTCACCTTTAAGCCAGTTCACCTCCAAAGAGACTTTGTTTACCTGCCCCCACAGGAACCCAGTGGATCACAAGACTAACCGGTTACTTAATCACTGAGAAAAAGCACCAGGCTTTTTCCAGTTTACCGCTAAGAGGAATTCTGATTGTTCCGCAATAAAAATAGCTGCTGCAACAGAGATTAGGGAGGCACAGCATTTTCCTAAACTGCAAAATCACATTGAATTAACAAACGACTAAGATTTTAAAACACAGAGACCTGAATTTTCCTTTTTAGTTAATTAAGTTTCTGTTCCTTTTTGAATTTGAATTTCGAAGCAAAATCTATGTAACCAAGTAGTTAAACTCGTCACCTATTTAGTGAAATGTTCTAGCAAGCCAATGATGCAACTAACTGCATATTAATTCTAATAGAATGATTTTGTTTCTTAGGGATCTATTTTTGTATCGTTTAAGCTCTCCTTCTGCAATGGTGTAATCTGCCGCAGGTCTTGGATACGTTGCAATTGTGGGATGTATAATTTTTGTTGTATTCCGACTCAGTTCAGCTTCTCATTGTTAAGATGTGCAATGTCACTTCCCTAAGACTGTAAAGCGTAGGATATTATGTAAGTTATTGTCAAGTTGGTTATTTTGAGCCCCCTCTGTTTTTTTTTATGTTGTGAGGTTATGGTTTAACACCGAGACTTTCACGCACTGGTCAGGTGAGATTGTTCTATTCGTTCGTGATTTTCACTTCCCTGTTTTTATTCTACTTCCCTTCGGTTCATTTCTTTTCTCTCTCGTTTTGTTTTATTTTTCATCTACATCGGCCTACAAAACTACACAGTCACAACACTTTGCAATAAACTTTTTTTCCCAGCAGCGAACTCTTTCTCAGGGAAAGATTATCGCTACGAAAATTCAAATTGCCACTCCAGAAAAATGTCAGTGTGAGAAAGATGTGAGTATTACATTGCTTTAATCTTAGCACATGCCATAAACACCAGACATTAACAGGGATTGTGGCAGGATTAACAATGCCTTCGTATCATCAGAGCTCGAGGGTAGGAAGCTTGTTGATGATAAAAGACACATCACTGTTGTTGTGGCTGATCTTGTGGCAAAAAATGTGAATCAGGAAATCTCAGGGAAAAAATAGATTCCAAAAATAGGTTTAAATATATGACTGATATTTACCTATTTGTTGTAAATTAATAACATTTATGCTCTTACAACCCTTTGTTAGCTTCTCTTTCTAACCATCTAAAATGTTTTTTTTCCCCAACTGTCTCCCCTTTTATCCTGACGCTTTTTGACTTCTTTTTCTTGGCAACTACTGTGTGCAATTGGTTGCCGTGTTCCCCCCCAAAAAATATAACAGTTAATATCCACTTTATAATATATTCTGTGAAGCATTTTGAGATGTCTCAACATGTTAAGGCGCTATATCAAATGTAAGGATTATTCTCATTCCTATTATTAAGAAAAGTACTAATCCTTACATTTGGTATAGTGCCTTTCACAAATAAGCTTCAAAGAATATACTGCAAAGTGTAGTGACTGTGTATTTTGTAGAACTATTGTTCCGCATATTCTGCCCACTTGACACTGATCCTTTAAATAACGAAGTTTCCTTTTAAATAATCCTTGTAGTTAAAATTGCACTTTGCCATATTTTACCTGCTCATGATGAGCCTTCAAAATCTTAAAAGACCTCTATCATATCCCCTCTGCTCCAGTGTAAAAAGTTGCCCAAAATTTAGCCAAAGGCTTTTCATGTGCATATTCATGTGCACAAGAAAACCTCTTGGATCTCAGTTTCAGGTGCAGAAATCATCCAGGATAACCAAACCAAAAGTTGCTTTACTGAACTGGTTAATAAAGTTATAACAACAACAAATTACATTTCTATAGTGCCTTTCACTCAGGAGGACGTCCCAAGACTCTGAGGTACTTGTGCCTTTACTGATATCTCCCAGTCACCCGTCATTCATTACCTGTTTTACACTTTAGAGCTGTTTCCTGGACAATAGGTCTGGGAGCATGTGTTTTATCCAGGACTCCTCCTGCTTTGACATCATAATATTAGCTGCATTGATTTCCTGATGAGGATTGTGGTGCCAAGCACACATTAAATCATTAAATCCCCTTTAAATCACCACGGCCTAACAGCAATAACCACTCAATGTTCGGTTCAATGTAACATTTTCAATATCCGTTTCAAATTCTCTCCACAGTCAGGTCTGCGGTGGTGGCTTTTGCATTAGGTCTTGGTGTGTATCTGTGATGTTGTGCATTTTCAGTTTCTAAATTTCAAATTGTTCACAATAGGCAATTCCTTCTAATCTTCCAAAAATACTGTACCCTCATTTGCCGAATATACACACTCATGTATCTGGCTTGCTCTTTAAATCACTATATTTCAGGAATATGTATAATAGATAATCCATCTTCTTGCATAACAAGATGGTATTCTAAAAAAAATAGGTTAATCCTCTTGAAACCTACTATTTAGAATCGTGCACACTGTAAGAATACCAATCACAATAAATAATAAAAGACATGCTACAAGTTTAGGAACTGGTACACAGACATGAATAAACCAACGCTGTATTGTTCTGAAAATATGTCTTACCCTCAGTAAAGAACTCTTGCTTTAATGCAGCAACTTTGGACCTGTATCCTTGTGCAAGGGATTGCTCGAATGATGTCTGTTCTAGGAAGAAGCTACCAGCTTTCCATTAAATTCAAAAGAGCCACTTCAGAATGCATCCTCCACTTTTCTCTCTATTTATCTTTCATCAACACTGTGAAGCGAAAACCCCGGCTATTACAATTCATCAGGCTTTATGACCTGAGTAAAGATTTGTTTCAGTATTACTGGTAGCTAAAAGCTTTTTGTTCTGTCATTGATTCTCCCAAGATAAATTTACACAAGATTGTTCTTAAGTATTTTTAGCCCCGCTGAAGTCATTAGAAGCTCAATATATTTAGAATTGCAAAAGATACATAGAAGAAATGACATCTGTTATATATGAAAAAAAACTTTCAACACAGTTTTGGACATAACATTCTAGTCCAAATCATTTTATATTCACTGAAACAATCCAATTAAGGATTAATATTCATATTCTGAATGAAATACTAATATTAAACATTATTACTAATATACATACTTCATTACTTTGTGATTGTGGATTCAAGGCACAACGCAGCCTAAAACTCCAGCCTGCCTGGTAAATGTGTGGCCAATTATTTTCCAATAGAATAAAAACTGTCAATTGGAATTGGTGTTTTACCAATTACGCACTTAAAGAAAAGAGAAACTTGGGCACATACTCGTGGTAAGTATGTACCGATTTCAAAGTGTTAGTGTGCTTTCTCAGTGGTAGTAGGAGGTAAATTTGTAACCTTAATTCCTAAACTGAGAGTTTATAGTCTTCACTAAACCATTGGCAGGAGAGAAAGGTTAAGTAGTTTACCAAAGGGAAAGAGGAAAACAGCATGAGAGATTCCCCTGTATGGCTGACCACCTGCCAACAGCTGTTCAAGAGAAACAAAGACCACATCTTGCAGGGCCACCATGTCTATTTCATTAACCAGCGTTGCTGCCTGATCCTAAGAGGAAAAGCAATTCAACTTGAAGGAATTTCCAATGTGTAAGTGGCATTCATATGTGGAACTCTGTCTGACTTGGATACTCTTGAGCACAGGGATGGATTTTTTGTAAATATTAAGATACTTGGCTGACCAAGAAAAAGCAGGCAGAGTTACCCTTGTCCCAGAAGGTCCTCAGCATTAACTAGTCCAGCTCTACTGTGCTTATGTAATCAGCTTGCAGGAGCCGATAAATAGCTCATCTGCATTGGAGCCTACAGTTGCCATCAGTTATTTCAGATCAGTCGACAGAGCGAGTCTCTGAGTGGTCCCCCCTGGCTTGGCCCCGGGATCTGTTACTGTGAAGCCCTCTGAGACGCCGTCCATCACGGAGGGCGCTATATAAATCCAAGTTGTTGTTGTTGTTTTCAGTGATGGGTCAGCCAGACCAATAACACTGCCACATTACACTTCAATGGATATTTTTCTTAGCATATTTGAACTTCTCCAAATAACTATTTTCTTCTTATTGAAATGTTGATGAGACTTAAGAGAAGAACAACAAAGGATGATGCTGGGACTTGGGGAACTAAGTTATGGGGAGAGGCTGATGGAGCTAAACCTGCTCTCAGTATATGAAAACAGAGAGGGGGTGATCCAGGTTCTTAAAAACGATGAGAAACAGATCTCAGACTCTCAGGAACAGTACTCACAGCAACATTAAAAAAAGGATCGCTGGACATAGCTAAGAAGGAATGCAGAACAGTGTGAGTTTGTACTTGGCTGACCACGAAAAAGGAGTCAGCATTACCTTGGGACGTCCTGCTGATGTGAAAGGCGCTATACAAGTGTAATTTGTTGTTGCTTTACTGGGCCTGATTCTCAAGAAGTTATATTCTTTCAGCTGGAAGAACATGTTCGAAAACCAAACCCATTGTTTTCTTGTATTCCTCCATGACTTTCCATACTCCTGGGTATTTGTGTTACAACAGGACCATCAGGTTCACAGAAACTGAGCACAACTTTACACAGCAAAGCCTGTGTGAAAGAGAAAACAGATGACTGTAGTTCAAGGAAATTCCAAAAAATACATTACAAAAAAAAATCAATAAATTGCATTTGCACTGTCAGTGAGACACATATTGGTACTTAATAGACCTTATTAGAATTTAAATGCACAAGAAAGGTTAAGTTAATATTGAATGCAAATAAATAGGAATTGATGATCAGCCACAACAAGAGCCATTAATAACAGTAAATATTTGTTAAACATCAAAGGATAAATGCAAATTAGAAGCACTTCATTTTGCAATAAAATCAGACAAAGAGAAAATCCTCAAAACTGACAAAAGTAACAATCTCCTGGGGTATTAATTAAGTTCATGGGGAGAGAGGATTTCAAACAAATGTCAGCAAACTAGTCCTCATACTCTGCTTCAAGTACTGCATCAGCAAAGGAGCAGTAGGCACAGAGATATAACATTGATCAAAGACCAGCACAGAGTTGGCCAACCCTGTCTTTCCGTTGAAACAACCTGCACATGTTTCGAACATGTGCTGGAGTGTTCACTGATCAGTAAGAAATGTCAGTGTGGGGTGGCAGAACTCGTTTTCACCAACACATCATAATTGCAGCATATTTAGTGACCTATATAGCACCAGGCACACGCGCAGGCCGTGTTTTATGCTATAGGGAATCAATGTGGTGTACACTGTGTGCAACTCTGAAATCTGAATCAATTAATAACAACTGTCTGCAGCATGAATACATTACAGGATGCAAACACTCCGCTGTCACAGTCTCTGCTGACTGTACAACTGCATGGCTCTGCAGCTGCCTTTGAGGCTAATAATGTTTCTCACTTATTTATATTACAGTTACTCTTTCCAGCCTTTCGCAATTAAGCCGTTTGCTGTAACCTCACTCCACAATTTTCCGCTTAACACTGTGGTCCATTTTAAGTGTGTTTTCCTCTTGTGGCGGTGGAGGTGGCTGTTCATGATGATGAATATCAATGAGACTCTCAGACCGTCTTAAGGATCACGGTAGACCTAGACCTAGACAGTTTAATGGAACTACACTGCAACACCTCACCCAGGTGGGCTTTCTCTCTCGGTCTTAAAAATCGAAACCCTGCTTGCTCCAAAAAAGAGAAAAACACTAAAATATGAAGGTTACTTTCTCTAAATGAAAATTACAGGCTTTCCTCACATTCAGTCTTCTGTAAAAAAAAACTACTGGCTTTTTCAGATGAGTGGCTCGGATTCAAGGATATTGCAAACGGTGGCTGGCGTCTCCTTCATGCTTAAATGACTAAAGCCCCCATGGTGTTTGAATTTTGAGATTGCTTGGCATGGCTAACCAATGTGTGGATGCTCTGATGCACTGGGCCAAGGAAGCTGCTGTCACCGATTCCTCACATGTGGAACACACGTTGGATGTGGCTGTGCCCTCAGAGGGAGGCGCTGAGCGAATGAGAAACATATCTTTACATTACAGGGACCACAGGGTCCATCGTCCCAGGCTACTTGCACCCGCATTCTAGTGGTGGACCAGGACTGACATGAGAAGCAAGGAACTACAATCCTCTTCGCCAGAAAATATACAGGCAATTCACTTTACAGCATATTCTGTGAAGCGCTTTGAGATGTATCGAAGACGTGATAAAGCGCTATATCAAATAATATAATAATAATCCTAATAATAACAATAATCCTAATAATATCTATTCCCGTTACCTGCAATACGGGTTTTCTTTCTCTCAATCGGACAAGGAACAGTGGGAACTGAAAAATGTCATCCTTGTGCAAGATGATGTTGAGCATGCACAAAATAATTGTAAATTCAAGGAAACTTCCAGATGTCTGCCTTAAAAACATATTATCTCTGAATATTGTGTTGTTGAATGTAACATTTGTGCCAACAGTGTGATTGCATTTATTCTGATTCTTAAAGAACAGCTGTGTTTCCCGATCATGACTGCCCCCAGGAAAGCACACATATTTTTCATCATGTCCCTGGCTTCCTCTATTCCCAACATGAAGCTAAGACATTTATCGCAAAGGGAGTAATTGAAATGCTTTAGCTGGTCAGGACAAAGCAAATCAATTTCATTATGCATTTTTCAGCAGTAGCAGTGACAAGGTGATTGAAAAGTTCCAGTAGTCTTTGGTGGTCGTCACATCATCAATAAGGCTGAGGCAGATGTACCATAAACAGATCCAGAAGTAGGTCAGAAGAGAAGGGGATTTACAGTAAGATGCAAGAACTTGATGATGAGAAAGGAAGGCAAGTGCATAAATAGGATGAGGAGTCAGGGAATAGGAGAATATTGGAAAAACCGAAAGACAACCAGTGTAAAGGATGAAGATAAATCAAAGATCATAAGGTCCGAGCTAAAAGAAAATAGAGTTGACAGTAAGAAACAGTCTGCAAAAAGGACAGATAATAGATGTCGTTTTTTAATTACACAATTAGAACTTGGTATTGTAATTAGCTTCATTGCATTTATTAACAAATGTTATTTTAAAAATATATTACTGAGCTTCCAAACTACTTTTGATGCAAACATGTTAAAAATAACTGTGGATGTTTTTCGGTGAAATGTGTTACTTAGGCAGCAGCAGCAGCAACAACAACAACTTGCACGTATGTAGCGCCCTCCATGCAGAGTAGCGTCTCAGAGCGCTTAACAGTGGCGGAGCCTGACTCCGAGCCGGGGGGGAAGGTGGAGGTGGCCGGAAGCACGGTCGAAAAGGAAGCTTTTCAGGCAGGACTTGAAAAAGGGGAGAAAGAAGGCAGAGGGATTGAGGGAGAAAACCAGAGTGCAGGGGCTCGAGGAGAGAGTGGAGGGAGAGGTGTGACTGAAGTTGACCTGCAACAATGCGTTCCAGGACTTTAGCAAGGAAGGCTAGGTTGGAAATGGGACGGTAGTGTGAGCAGCGCAATATACAGCAGTGAAGTATACAGTTATACAGAAAGCTCTAAATCTCAGGGAAAATTGAGCTAATTAACAAACCCCAAATCCAAACATCAGCCAGACAAAAAAAAATCTGCAAGAAAGACAGCAGTTCAAATTCTGAGGAGGAGGAGGACATTTAAGTGCTTTATATGCGGTGAGAGAAAGAGAGTTCATTCTTCAAGTTCTTAGCCTAAAAAATTACAATGGATTACAAATTCTCCTGACATTCAAAGGATGTGTTTTTGAGCAAAGGCTGTATACAATTAGGGTTACTTTCTGTGGGCGGAGGAGATTAGATGAGCAAGATTGTCACAGATTCTGACTACTGCAATACAATGCTGAGAACAAACTAAGGAGAAGTGCAAGATAAATGGTCTTAAAAGAAACATTCCATAGAAGAAAGTTTATAGTCACCAAACTGACATTGAAAGAACATTTCTGCATTGACGTACAAGGATTTCAATTGATCAATGAACCTTTTAACCATTCTAATTGATAATCATGCTAGTAATCCAAACATTAATATTCAATTTATTATAAATCTTTTATACTTGTATTGGTAGACAATTGTGTTCTGTATTTTGTTATGATAATCGAAAGTATGCCTTGTGCTTTGAACCGTGCAATATCAACTGAAGCAGTTGTTCACTATTTTGGAAAAAAAAATGAAAGTTGTGTAAAACATAGCATCAATCTATTTCATTGTAATGTGAACCAAGGCAGTACATCGATTTGTTGCAGGATTTCAAAAAGAGGGTAAAGAGGATAAGAATGTTCACAGGAAAGATAACAATCAAGACTTTATGAAACATAATTTTAGATCAATGGAGGTTTGGAGATTTGAAATTGATAATACTCCACTTTTCAGACTGTTTACTGTGCACCTGTGGCAGTTATTGATTCCTAGTTGAACGTTCAGTTTGAATTCCTCTGATATGGTTTTGATGTCAATTCCGTTAAATTTACGGCCCAATTTCAATATTCTCTGATAACTATTCCAGTATTTTGAATGGACTGAGAATGGCCTTGAAATGGTCCTTGTTAGGGCTATTTATAATAATAATAATATTTCAACACATTTGTGTTCAAATCTCTTCACTCTCTGGCACCTCCCTACCTCTCCTCACTCCCCAATCCACCACCCGGGCCTCCGCTAGACTGGCACCGCCCTCCAGCTTGTCCCTCGCACCCTCCACCCCACCATCGGAGGTCGGACTTTCAGCCACTACACCCCAAAACTCTGGAACACTCTCCCTCAATCCCTCCAACTTGCCCCCTCTCTCCCCCTTTTCAAGTCCCGTGTGAAAACCTTCCTCTTCGATCGTGCTTATGGCCACTTCCCCCCACCCCCACCCAGCTCGGAGTCAGGCTCTGCCACTGCTGAGCACTCTGAGAAGCTACATTATGCGGAGGGTGCTATGTAAGTGGAAGTTGTTGTTGTTAAGATTTTATGTGGCTCCACAGTGAACTGAGTGCTTCTAAGAAGGCACATTTACTTGTTAAACCACTGTGAAAATATTTGGTGAGACCAAGTAACACTATTGTGCAAAATCTGCAGTTGCAGTGTCAGCAATCTAGCATCTGAAACTAACCCGATAAATGGGAACATCATATTTCCGTGATATGACCCATGTTGGATATTTGAATCCACATATTATCCATAATAAATCAGGTGGTGGTCTTCGTGTCCATGCAAAAATATTATTTTTCTAAACAATCTAGTCCTGTGAATTTTGTAAACATAAATTTGATACGTGCTGTGAGTAAGGGAAGATATTTGGTCCAGTGATATTCTGCTGAATTCTCTAATATGAACAACAGATCCTTCCACTGAAATATTCAGTGTCAAAGACAGCCTGGTAACTGCACAAGGAAGTGCCATGAGAAATCTGGTTGGTTTGGATACTCTTAAGCAGGGTGACAGGTTTCTGCGTGGGTCAGACACCCCCAAAAAAGTAATTAGTCTCACACTGAACGGTCCTTTGTATTTTTGCACGTTCAATCAGAAATCAAAGAACTCTCCCCGTGTCTCTACATAAAACAGGTTACACTGTAAACTCATGCCCCAAAATTCCATTTCTGGAAAGGAAAAACGGTGAAAGAAAAATGTATTAAGCATTTTATCCAGTATCACGTTCTTGTTTGTAACCAAGTACAAGGCACTCCTCTTCATCCCTCATGGTTTTTTTTTGCTGTTTTGTACTTTTGAATGGATGTCCTCCTCTCATTTCAAGCAGTTGGTCTGACAGCAATGCAGCTAGAAATAAGAGGAATGATTTGGCACCATCTCCAGTTACTGTGTAAAAGTGCTGAAATTTATTTCCCTGTCTATCTTGTGAATGAACACATACTGTATAAATACATTTGCTTAAAGAATGATAATAAATTAATATTAACTACAATGAAACAAGCATTAAGCAGTTACCCTAGTTCCTTTAGTTAAAATGGAGGAAATTTACTAGTGAGCTGTTAAGTTAACCCTGATGACTGAAATAGGACTTGGTATTCCAGTTACCCGCTGAGTGACCCTAACAATAATCCTTGAATTTAATGTAGTGCTTTATGTTGTTGAAGTGTCTTATTGAGGGCTTCACAGGATTTTATTGTGAATTATTGTGACTGTATTTGCAGGCAAGTGTGCCAGCCAATTTGCAAACACCAAAGTCTTGCTAATGGCCATGAGGTGATTGACCAATCTTATTTGGGGGTTTGTTGGCCAATACGCAAGAAGAAACTCCCTTTGCTTTCCAAGTAATGCGCGTGGGATCTTTAACGTCCACCTGAACAGGTGGGCGGGACATCGGTTTAACATCTCATCCAAAGGAGAACACCTCCGATACAGCAGTGCTCCCCCAGCAATATGCTTTGTACTTGATTACAACCAGGATACTGATACTGTGAGGCTTTTAAGAAATGTTCACCCGTTGAATTTATGAGTGGTTTTGAGCTAGTTGTGGGAACACATTTCTGATAAATCATGCAGGGCAGACTTGAATGAAGCAAGAAAGTACAGTATAATTGGGTTACTTACCAACAATCATTCTCACAAAGGAAATTTTCTCTGCATGCAGATTTCCTACTTATTCTCTTCTTCCTCCCCGCTCCACTCCAACACGTTTCAGAGTTAAACATACTGAGTTGGTATACTGAGTAGGGTTTTTACGCAGATGTTTCAGCCCCGGCTCAGATGGTAGCACTCTTGCCTCGGAGTGAGAAGGTTCAAGCCCCATTTAGCACTGTGACAGTCATAGTCCAGTCTGACACTCCCAGTGCAGTTCTGGGAGAGCACTGAAACAGAGGTGCCATCCTTTGATTGAGAGGTTAAACCGAGGTCCCACCTGCCTGTTCAGGTGGACGTTAAAGATTCTAGGTCACAATTTAAGAAGAGTTTCTCCAAATTGGCCAATCATCCCCCAGATTAAAAAAATTCACCCACCAGCTGTTTTGAGACATTGACAAGAGCTAATTGTCTGCCGTATTTGCCTGCAAAATGCAGTCAATACACTTCACGGTAAATTCTGTGAAGTGCTTGGAGACATTTAAAAAATTTACATTTATAGAGTGCCTTTCGAGGCGGCAAGACATCGCAAAGCGCATCAAATGAAAGGATTAAATGCAAGGATTATTATTATACATCCATTAAATGAATGACTGGTTCTGGATAAGTTCACACCACCATTTAAAGGCTACATTAATTGCTGAGGCTGCTGTTATGTGAGCCAGCTGAGAAAGTGGATCACTGAATACATTTTGAGATGCCATTATTTGGTAGAATGACAAGTCCAACACCACATTCACAGTCTAACTGCACTAATTATTTTTAATAGCATATTTTAGTTATGCGTGCAAATATTAACCACTTTCTAAAAATCTATATTTACATAAACTACTAATAGAAAATACATATAGATAGCTAAACACTGGACAATAAATCTTCTCAGCCAATAAAAAGTTCTAACTAACCTCCAGTCAAGGCAGAGGCAGGATGATAAGAAGATTGTCACATTGCAGCACCTTGACATGGATTTTTCAAATAAGGGTTAGATTCCTGACATTTAATTTTACTGAGTGCCATTTAAAATTCAAGAGGCATTTAATCTTCAGTGTTTTCTGTCTGCATTGCTGTCATTTTAATAATGTTTTGCATGCTCAAGGTGGCAATCACAAATGTGGAGTCCTGTACCTCAGTGGTTAGAGCACTCGTCTTGCAAGCGAGAGACCTGGGTTCGATTCCCGGCAGAACAAAACCTTGGGCAAGTTTCCTTGCTCCACATGCCTGATAATAAAAATCCCTCAAGAAAAAAAAACAGTAATAAAATTGGTTACTTCAATCCACGACTGTGTGTGGGACACTGCTGTGCGCAATTGGCTGCTGAGTTTCACCCACAAATATAGTCAATTCACTTTACAGTATATTCTGTGAAGCACTTTGAAACGTCTAGAAGACGTGAAAAGCGCTATATCAAATGCAAGGATTATTATTATTTTATTATTATAAATACATTACAGGAATCAATTAAAGGTTACAAGTAAATTGTGCTTTTGCAAGTGGTTGTTAAAGTGTATCCTGAAAAATTAAGGATTCTTACCAGTCTTACGCCCTTGTACCCATCTTATTTGCAAACCATTCAAAATATCAGGGATAACACATAAATTAAGAACTAAAAGTATCCAAAAGTTGTATCCATGTATTTATTGGTTAAGTTTAATTGTATATGCGAAAAGATTACAGAATTTATGGAGAGAAAAACTGATGAAAAAAATGGTTAACAAAAGGCCATTTTATGAATAAATACATAAGTACATAGATATAACATTAACATGATCCTGCCAATGGTTTTCTTAAACCATACAAGTCATTTTGTATATATAAAAAAGCACAACACAGGCCCTTTTAGCATAATTTCTTTTCCTAACAGTCACCATTGAAATAGGTTAATGTAACAAAAACATTTAGAAAATTGCTATTTCAAACATGTAATAGCTGCTTTTACAGAAATGACCTTTCTGAAATTGACCTGAAAGAGAATCCTGTTATACGCAATAGATTGGACGGGCAAAAATTGTTACTTATAACCATACTTGCATATAACAGGAATAACTACTGTCATGCTAAACCGGGAACAAACTGGGATTTTGGTCAAGATTATTAGTACAATAAACTGAAATCCATACTAGTTATAAGATACCATACATGTATTAATGGCAGTATTGGGTCACAATAAATTCTGATGTTAAAACAAAATCATTTGGACAGCTGTAAGGCTTTTTGTTTCCTATGGCACAGCCCTGACATTTGTTAATATTAGGATAATATTACGCCAAAAGTGTGAAATCATCCAGAAGGCACTACTTTACATTCTTTCAACATCACACCCTACAGATTTGTTACATTTTAATTTTTTTTAAATGCAAAAGTACTCAGGGCCCTGCCAAAGAGAGATTTCTAGACTAAACGCTTGTGGTGTGCTAACTGCTCATTCTTATGCAACTCTAACATTTGTAAGAACTAGGTACCAGTAAAATAGAATACTGGAAAAGCATTCACAAATCATTCAAATGCACTTTGTACACCAGAAACGTATTTTTGCTGTTAGTGGTTTTCTAATATTTGCCTATTATGTAGGTAATTTATGGCTTCTTCTAAACTGAACTATAGCAGTTGTAAAATCGTACTTTATACCTAACTCGATAAATATGGAGCATCATAGAACATGGAGTGTTTCTTTAAAGCATTGCATTTTATCAGCCATCAAATAACTGTATATACATACAAGAAAATGTTTCAGTCTGTTTACAAAGAACATTATCATCAAACTGTAAGCACATTAATCCAACATTAATATATCTTGTGCTGAAGAATGGTCCATTGAGGGCTTTGATCTTTATAGCTCCTTTATATGGCTTCATTTGGTTCTCATCATAGCTATTTGAACAAGTAGTTAACAACAATCTGAATCAGGATGAGGAGAAAAATGATTACATAGTCTCTGAGTTGCAAAAAGTAGTTGTCTGAATTAGACTGGCTTGCCAATGTTCGGCCCCGAAGAACAGTCAGGCATCTACAAAAAAATGTACACACATTTTAGTCTAAGAAATACTGCAAGGGCTTTTTAGAAACAATTCATTGCACATCTAAATTTAAGTTGGTCAAACAAATATTTGTGCATCTATTTTAAAGATTAGGCCAACAGTACATTCTCCTTCCTGATCTTTCTCAAGTCTGAAACGAGAAGTATGGACTATGCCAATCTGAAACCTTTTATTTGCTGTTGGCAGCAGATATATCCCCCAGAGTGGCAAGGGAGTCAAGCCAGCTCAAAAGCAGCAAAAGGAGATGAGTTTTCCTTTTGAGGAATCATATATGTCACAAGCATATAGGGGTCAAAGCCTTATGAGAGAACAGTAAGCAAAAATAGAATATGCAATTAAATCCAGAAGAAAATGGTCAAACTTTGTAATAAACACTGATGACTAAATCAGTAAAAATAGAAAATAGACTCCCTGATGACCCAGTGGGATGTAAATGGAACATCTGGATGCAACCTCAAGCAAAGCCAACAGATCAATATGGCTTTGCCAATGCCATCTGGGGCAGAAATTGGGCAGTACACTTAGCCTATGAGGGAAACAATAATCTGGGGTTCCCCTCTATGCCTGGTTGCTATTCAGGCGACTTGTATTTATTTTCATAAAGGACCACAAAGGTCTTATTCAGTATTTGTTGTAAAAATATATATGACCATTTAGAAATTAGCCGTAAGTGATGTGCATTAGTCTTTTTCCTGAAGAGGCATTTTCAATCGTTCAGAAGAAAGATATTCTGTTAGATTAAACAAATGACAGAACAATTCTCACAAAGTAAAACTTATTTCCAAACAATGTAAATTCACCAAATATCATCAAAGTTTTCATGCGCTATGCACAGTATGCAGCCTTTTTCAGAAATGGCAACACAGGAAGAACTAATAAAATAATGGGGGAGGGAGAGAAATAACACCAACTTTCCATCACATTGCTATTTTGTGAAATGTACACTTGGTGAAACTTTTGTACATCTCGCAGAAATTTATCTGTTGCAAATGACAAGCCAAGACACCCTCCATATGAATATATTAATAATAGGAAAAAAACAATGCCACAAGTGACTGAAAATCCAGAAACATGTTTATTTTGCAACGAGGAGGGTGAAGGGTAAGACGCTGAAGGCTTCCGATCTACAAAATGCACATATGAACTAGGACTGTAAACCTGGCATGGTAGGAGAAGAGATGTCACTGGAGACAGAAGAAAAAAAAGACATTTACTTCAACAGCTTGATATCAAAGGTAATTAAAAAAGCAACGAGCATTTGCAAACCAATATGTAAGTGAAAATGTATATACGTCAACATCATATTAATTTTTTTTTAACAAAAGTATGTTTGCAAACTATTGTGTAGCACCCACAGGCTCAATTGTAGCTACCAAGCTAGAAAGAACTTGAATTTCTGGAGTACCTTACGTCAAATTTCAAATGTGCTTCTCAAGTAGTTGCTATTGTCAAATGTGGGAACGTTGTATTTGTTGACAAGCCATTTCCACTAGCAAGGTCTAATCCAGATAAGACCTAGGTTCACGGTTTGCCCTCAAAATACAGTCACACCACTTACTTTACAGTATATCCCATGGGTTGTTTTGAGACACCTCGATGAAGTGATAAAGTACTGTATTAAATGCAAGGATAATAATGTCTCCTCTGAAAGACAACACCTTTTACAATGTAGCATTCCTCCAGAACTGCTCTGGACTCAAATCCCAATGTGGGGCTTAAATCCACAATCTTCCAACAGGTGGTATGAACTGAGCCAAGCTGATATACTAGGGCAAGCTGCACTGCAAATATCCTCCAAACATTGTATACTGTATCTCTGATTAGGCCATGAAAAATGGATGCTGGAACCAACGACTTCCACAAGGTTTTCAATATAATTCAATAGAATTCTGAATGAGACGATTCTGAATAATTTGAATGAGTGTTGCTGAATGCAGTTATCACACAGCCTGGAGATTCAATCTGCTTCACCAACTGGGCCCAAGCCAACTGTATAGCAGATCATACAAGAGTTTGGATGTTACGTCACATGAAGCAGCTGTAAACTATTATCCCATCCAAGACAATTCCCAAATGAGTGATGGGAAAATGGAAGCGAGAGCACTGGTATCTTTCGGCCAGACTATCCTTCTGGTCTATTGCTGCAGGTGCTTTGATTTTAATGAAGTACAACTCCCCCAAAAGGTGCTATGGAAGGTTTAGTACCAGGTGAAGTCTTCCTCTTGCGCAGTAGTGCAATATAGACTCTGGTCCCAGACTGAAGTGTTCCTACAAGCTCCCCGTGTGAAGGACTCTACATAAATGCAAGTTGGGGCTATGGTTTTGGTGGTTGTTATTAGAGTAGCATCTCTGCCATTTAATATTTTGCCTGTGCCAGATTGCTGTGCTCGTCTAATTGTTATGGCCTCAAGAAAAAAACTTATCTGTGGAGAAATGGAGATTGTGCTATTAAATTACTTCAGATTACATATGCCCTAGAAATGCAGAAGAACAATCCAGACCCCAAAGAGGCACAAAGATGTTGTACTTCAAGTGCATAAAAGGAATTATGGACAGAGAACTTTGTTCCGAATTAATGTTCAGATTGATGCTATGAATACGCTTTCAAACTACTTTCCCTAGGGATATTGGATTTCAAACTCTTTCTTTACTGGAGGTTGGAGAAGCTTTGACACAATGGGTTTATAACAGGGGAGCATTTTGTTGCAGCCTGAGTTTCAGTGTGATATAGATTAGCGCTTATTGAATTTGGTTTTTCATTGCCATCCATTTTAGGGCATCAATTGCTCGCCTAAAATTGAATGACAATTTCATAAATCTGACCACTTAGATAATGCAATCCAGACAAGAGTTTTGTACTTGCTGTTGGTAAATATGATTTTGTGAACCCCTACATGGAATCTTTTGTTTTTAATAGTCGCACTTAAATAAGTAAGTCTTCAGTAATGAGTGGTCCCTTTTTCGGTTTTGCCTTGGTCTTCCTTTTCCACCCTTTTCTGCCACCAGAAATTTAAATCACATTCATCAGCATGGACTTAGCAGTTGTTTCCCCTCCCTCTAATCGAAAAACATCACAATTCTAAGGACATCACAAAGACAACTTGTTTTAGCAGCCTCCTCTGCTAACTTGTCAACCACCCACAGAAAGATACTGATTGGATTCTTTGATGACATAACCAAAGTGATCTTCAATATTTTGTAATCCAACTGGTGGAAAAAAAACAACCTTCAAAGCGGGTTTGAGGCTAATCTGACAATATAGATCCCGTCTCCAAAATGGACAGTAACACCAGAAAAAAGGGAAGTTTATATAGAAAATTTGTAAAAATATAAGGCAGTATAAAGCAATTTAAGACTTAGTCAATCATTTGCAAGTGTTCATTTTCATAGCATATTGTTGTAAGGACACTCCCAATGATCTGAGAAGCTCCATTATACACAATTTGCTTCAGTAATAAGCTTATAAAAATATCTGTTTTATTCCTGGACTCCTAGAATTCACTGGAGCTTGCCTCCAGCAGAGCCCATTTCAATGCTGCAACATGTAATTGGTGTTGCAAAGACTTTAGCAATACATTTTGAAATAGGAAATATGCAATTACTAAACTAAAAATATTTTGCATTACCAAAAGGCACACGACTATTCTTTGTTTGAAGAAAAAAAACACTTTATATGCTCCTCAGATGACCTGATTATAAAGATTTCATCTGGTGTAGCACTGGAGCAAACACAGGAAATCTGCAGTTTTAAACACTAGGTTAAGAAAATTAGCTGATCCCTGGTAAAGAAGAAGAATTTGCAGCTCTATAATTGGCATCAATAATAATAATCCTCGCATTTGATATAGCGCCTTATCATGTCTTCGAGACGTCTCAAAGTGCTTCACAGAATATACTGTAAAGTGAATTCACTGCATATTTAATGGGTGAAACGCCCCCGATTTAGGGAGGAGAAATAGGGGTTTCAATTTCTGACTGAAAAACGTAATGACAGATGACATAATTAAGTTCAGCTATGATGGCCACCAATCTAATAGGTTTCCAATATTAATTGTCGAAGCTCAACATGAAACGGCCACTTGGACAAGGTACCAGAGAACAACCAGGGTCTGTGGACCTTTACCTCTGTAGAAGAAAAGGAGAGTCTTAAGGAGTGAAAGGGAGAACATAGGCAAAAAATGGTTCCTAAAAAGGACAATAACGCAAATACATTTAATTCCCTTTACTTATTTAAAAAAAAATCCTCAAATATACATACTATCATCTATTGCTAAGTGGGCAGTCTCTGTGACTGGTTCTTCATGAATGTGATCAATTCTTTTTAACCACAATGTGATTGATTAACCAAAGAGGTTCTCCTGTCGGGTCAGGAATGCTCTGGTGTCACCTACTGGTCTGAAGAAAATTGTCAAAATTCACTCAACAAGAATTAGTTGATCCCATTTTCAGCTGAAGTGGCATTTAATTTCCCGCTGTGCAGTTCTATTCTGGAGCTATCAGATCATCCTTAGTTCTAAATAATTGTGCAATTTTCTATATTAAAATTTACATATTAAGACATTTATTGTCAGGTCCCCTGATGAATATACTACTGAATTTTCAAAATATGGATGGGAATGATTCCAGGTTCATCAACAATCTGTCTGAAATTAGCAGATTGTCCTGTGGGAGAACAATTGTTACAGGCATTTGAGTACTAGATTATAGTCAGAACAAAATGCTAATTTATTGGTATACATTTGCATACCTGTTTATCTCCTCTTGTGTTTGTCTAATTGAATCGATGGCACTCTGAAGTTCACCAAGATCATTCACCTTCTTTCTCAATCTTGTACTGTGCTTCGCTGTCTTTTGTCCTACAGGAAACATACACAGAGTCACGGGGGTGAGTATTTCATAACTAAGTGAATTAAAAATACTTAGAAAAATGTGCTTAAAGCAACTTCAATCTATTCACTGTAGCTGCAAGGGATGCAAGATATTTAAGTGTAATGTTGACTTAAAATAACAGTAGGAAGTCATTCATTCATTATTTCAAACCATAGACTTTCCATCCATCTGGATTTTTTTGGGTTCATACCATAATTCATTTGTCTGAAGGTTGCTGCATTCCATGGTTGTTGCTTTCTCTTGATGGCAGTTAAGTACTGAATTTTACTCTTAAGATGAGCTCTCCTAAAGTGATTGTCAGTTTCCCTCCCACAGATGTAAAACAAGCCCAAACTTTACCTAATGCTGGAATCAAAGTACAAATATCCTCTTATGTGGAAGTCAAATTGTCGGTCAGCGTAGGACTCAAAGTGTTTACTACAGAACTGAAAACACATTAGGGATTGCCTCAAATGACAATCATTCATTTTAGGACTAGAAAATTTCAAGATTCAGTCTTAAGAAAGTTAGCGGCATATCTAAAAGGAAATTTTGAAGAAACTTCTTTCTTTGAAAGCTCAATTCTAAGAATGAGAAACTCACTGATGTATATTGTTGTTGAAGCAAAAACACCAGAGTATTTAAAGGGATATGATGCATACATGAGGCTAAAGGGTTTAGGAAGGGGAGAGGCTTGTGTGGAGTATAAACCATTACTTGGGCTGCTTGAGCTGAGTGGTCTGTTTCCATGCAATATCATTCTATGTAATTCTATTCGTTGTTAGGGAGTGTGCTTCACGGTATAGAAGTAAATCTGAAGTCGGCAAGTTAATTTAAATGAAGCAAAAATAGTAAATAACCAATTTTTTTTTTTACCAAAGCCTATAATCCCTATAATTTAAGTCATTTTACATGAAGGGGCTCATTTTTGACTGACGGATGTATCTAACATATGATTGAAAGACTATTTGCAGTGACGCGAGAGAGAAACGTTTAAAAAAAACTCACTTTCTGACTCGGATGAGTCTTGCTGATCTTGTTCTGGTGTGGAACATCCACTTTCAGGAATCCGCTGGCCACTGTGCTTATTCCGGGGTCGTTTAGGTACAGCGACCTGTGACAAAATGAATGAAAACTAAAATGAAAGGATAGCCCTTAATTTTGTTCACCTCAGTTGTGAATGTTCTCTTCAATCTTTCAAAAAAACTTTATCTTCACAAGTATTTCAATTGATGTGGAACAATATATTCTTACAAAATAAGGGTAAACATTTTTGATAAAGGTCATCCAATACCGAAGTCTTTAGTAATTTTCCAAAATTCAAACCTGTGGTAGACCCCAAGTATAGCACTTCAATTTGTGGTCATACCAACCTTTCCTACTGCAGTTACATGAAAAAGATGCACTTTACTGTACATGACAGAGTCCAATAAGCATTGAAATTAGATAAGATTGGGCTCTGAAGTGCTTTCATTTCTTTATAGGAGAGTGTGGTGGCCCCTTCTGATGAAAATAGAGGAACATCATGTCACAGACTATAACACAACACTGGTGCAAAATAAATCCAAATTAAAAGTTCTGTTTATCTAATTTAGTTTTACTCCATAAGGGAGAGAATTGCATTGATAAGGAAATCCTAGCGTTTCCTCAGTAGTCAAGCATCTCCTTCACCTGTGGCCTACAATGGACTTGCTATTTTGTGTCAAGACTGGCTCTGGGACAGAGGTCAGATGCACTGCTACTGCCTCCCTTTCCTTGCTCATCGAGATAATTTAATGGTATCAAGCAATGGGGTTTTACGAGCATTCACTGAGCAAGTCAAGAAGCTTACACAACTATAAATTATATGGTTCTTCTTCACATGGCAACTACCCATAGAACTGAAATCAATAATTACAGGCTCCAGTTGAGGAGGAACTTCTTTACATACTGACTGGGTGGTGAGAATGTGGCACTCACGGGTGGAAGCTCGGATTGAAGCAAAAAGCATCAAGATATTTATGAGGAAGCTTGATAAATTCACCAAGGAGAAATGAACAGAGGAGTATAGAATAGGAGTGGAGGCTCATGCAGAGTATATAAACACCAGTAGTTGGACTGAATGGTCTGTAGAGAGAGCAGCTCTCAATCAGTATGTTCTGATTGTAGCCTCAGTTGGTATGTAACAAGTTAGTATAAGTGATCTCAGGCTGCACTTTAAGGTTCCAGAGGCTAAATGCCATTTGGCTGACAAATGCTCAGAGAAAACTGAAGACCAGAGAAAAACTGTCACGCTGATGTATTCTTTGCGGAGGGGGAAAAAAACCCTTTCCAAATTCCTATTAAAATCATCCCACTTTTTATCAACCCTTCCAACAATTGAGTCGGCAGAATTCAGCAGAAATACTGAAATGGTGTCAGCAGTTAATTACATCTCAAAAAGATGTGAGGTTCAAACATATTTTCATCCACGATGAAAGATCAGGACCTGAAATACTAATTACATGACGTCGGGATAGATTGAGAATTTTACTCCCGACTGACAAAGGTTCAAAAAAAAAGTGAGGAAAACCACCCTAATCATTTAAACTGGGTCACTGCTGGTAGTAAACGTGGTATTCGTACAATCTCACCTTAAAACCTACCTGCCGTTTGCAATTCTCTTTCCTTCCCACTTGGTTACTGAGACTAATTACACTGCCAGAACGTACCATTGGAGTGCGGTGCCAAACTTTGGACTGGATGACACCATCTTTCTCGTACTGCATCAGGTCGTTCAGTGGATCCCAAGGCCTGGTGCTGCATTCAATAAAACACACTCATTTATTAGTATCAGGTAAAACTTCTCTGACAACCAAAGAGATCAAACGCAACAACAACAACTTGCATTTATATCGCAGCCTTCAGTGTCTCGGAGCACTCACAAGCATTGCATTGCAACTCCAGTTGCAATAATGCTGCCATATTGCTCCAGATTTAAAATATTTAAATTCTGTAACAGAACTAATAGCTTTTTTAAAAAAAAAGACCAGATACAAAAACTAATGAACCGACTCAATATTACTCCAAGGTTAGTCAATAAAGACATCTTTTGAGGGAAGGCAGGAGAGAAAGTTAACAATGACAACACTGTCTTTAACTCTGCAGCTCTATGGTACTCCAAGTTATGATTGCAAGTGATGGCTAGCTTCGGGATCTGATCATACAACCAACACATTTTATCTATTCATCTGCAACAATCAACAATGCTCTTTAAAAGCAAGCTCAATTCCACCTAACCACCACTTCTTGAAGTTATCTCTTACACAGTAATCTTGGTAGCACTCCAGGATGCTACCCCTGGTGAAGGGCGCTATATAAATGCAAGTTGTTGTAGTGGTTCTGCAGTTGGCTGCTTAACTAAGTTTCTACAGACACTGCAACCATGCAAATAATCATTACCATTTTTTTCTGTCCAGGGTTCAGAAAAATGGCACTGAATTGATTGATATCGTTAGCAATACAGAAATAGAAATTGTATTGGCCAATTTTCATAGTGTAACAAGAGTAATCAGAATGATTATAATGCAAATGTTTGGAAAATATACTTACTCTGCATATTTATAATGCCAATCTCCTGTAATTGGATCTTGTTCAAACAACTTGCAAAACCATTCTGTTTTCTTGGCTTTTCGTTCTTTGGCAGCATTTCTCTGTGCTTCTTCAAGGATAAACTTTTCATTCGTGGCTTCATTCTGGTCTTTATGGGAAATTGCCCGAGTCACATGTTGCCACAGTCTAAGAAGATAACACAGAAAGTAAGGCAAAGTAGATCTGTCAAAATTAAAACTATCCATTCATAAATGTTGGTTACTTTATCAGAGGACATTCATGAAGAAATTATTTGAAAGTGCTCCTTTAAGAAATTTATAGCCTGGACACGGACGACCTTCAACATTACTGCACTTTATGGAGTGCATCAAGGAGAAGACAACATCGAGACTTTAAAAAACACGGGATACAGAAACATAACACCAAATAATGAGCACCTCCAAGTCACTCAGGGGCAAAATGAAAATGCTGATAAGCCAAGGGGAAGACTTGTTTTGGGGGGATTTTGTTTTGTTATTGTTTGCCTCAACCTTTTGCTATTGAAGTACTTGAATTTTGAAGCTTTTAGCAATACAAAAAATGCAGAATTATGTTTCAAGGTAAGAACAACACATCTCTAAGGTCAGGTGAAACTGATAAGCTACTCTTGTAGTTTATAAGGTAATATGAAGCTTTCAACCCTTTATCACCGTGTAATACAGTCCTACCTTTCGATTTTCCTATACCAGTTACTTGATCCACATAATAAAGACCAGTTATTTTCCACTTACCTTGTGAAGAACTATTAACTGTTTTAAGGCGAGTCCCAATACACAGAACAGCTTGTAACATGGATTTCTTTTTTTAAAAAAATACACATTAAGTACAATACTGTGATGAGCAATCAGTTCTACAAAGTAGTGAATGAAGTTAATGATTTATTTACAAATGTAGAAACATTCAATTTGAATCACTTTTCTTGTGTTTTCTTGAATTTTACTAAGAGAGTAATATTACTGAGTCATTGTGCATTATTTAAAATAATTTGAACACTAGAGCTCACCTTTAATTTAGTTTATGAGTAAACTGTACGGGAGAGAAAATTATATCGTCTAACTAGAGGTCTTAAATTTGTATATTTAAATACGAATGGAAATTCAGTGGTCACATTGAATCTGTAAAGGAACTTTTTTAAAAAATTAAAGTTAGTGAATACTTACTTTTCTGATTCCACATTTTCCTGTTCCTCAAAAAGCACAGTGCATCTGGTCAGCCTCTGTTGTCGGATGTCAATAGTAGGGTTCCAGAATAACTCTGATTTGTTGGTCTTTTTATCATTGATGATAACTTCAGTGTCCTGTTCAGGGAGACAAGGAAACTAAGGCTCCTTCAAGTACAAAAGTATCTGGAAATGTTTAAAGACATGTAAAAATGCTAACTATAAATGTAATCATTCCAAGTAAATAATCAAAAGAAATTACTACATTTCTAAATATCTGATTTGTATTTTAATCAAAACAGTTCAACACTTACTATAGTGATCTACATTATCTCAGTTAACATTTTGACTTGATTTCGTAGAATAAATTAAAGCTATATAGTTCCTTACTCACCCAGTGACCTTCCAAAGTAGCCAAAACTTCTGATCCCAGTTTGATCTTCCCAGCTATCTGGTTAACACTGTCGTTGCTGCCTAAAAATGGCTGTGAAAGTCAAAAAACAATGTTTTGCAGTCAGGTCACTTGTGAGATATTACATTTGTTCCAAAACTGAACAATAAAAAGGATCAGTGGCTTCCCTAATAAATCCATTGGGCAAAAACAAAACACTCAGGTAACGTGCTAAATTTAAAGAGAAATCAATTTACTAACCTTTAATTTGAATTCAATTATTGCACTGTAGCCAGTTTTCTCACAACTGATGTTAACATATCCTCCAAGTTCAAGAGTCAATGTTCCATAAAGAATTCCTAAATGAAAATTCTTAATTATTAAATATCAAAGTAGCTTACAAGCTTCAAGAATTCTTAGCTACAAGATTGCAATAACACACTTCATTATGAACACAAGCCAGCATTTTACAACTTAATTTAACTACAATAACTACAGAAGATTTAAATACTTTTTTTAAGATAAAACATTTTATATTCACATATGGAGGTAATTAGAAATGATACTCGGTTGGTAAGGATTCTGATTCTAATATTTCTCCTCTAAATTTGTCTCACTTCCCTCCTTTCCTGAAGCTGTTGATTCCTCTCCTCTCTTATATAATATCTTTCTACAAAAGAGGCCTGGCTGATTTTCTCTTCTTGAACCCAGGGGTGCGGAAGCTAAAGTGTAGAACCCCAGATGCTCCCTTGGGAGATCAGCTAACACACCGCAGTGTAGAATGCTACACTGCAAAGTGTCTTTCCTTGCTAGGCCACAGGAAAGGAAGATCTAGAAATGCATCTTAAAAAGAGCTTGCAGTTGCAATGTATATTTGTACTGCCTCAAAACACTTCACAGAAGTAACTCATGTACGGGAACCTTTTGTTTGCACAGCAAAGTCCCACAAAGATGAATAGCCAATTAATTTGCCAGATGTTTGCGAGGATACTGTCTTCACTTTTTAAGTAAGGTTACGGGCATTTTAATGTCCTCTCAAATAAATTGATTCTTGGTTTAACACCTCACCCAAACGATGGCACCTCCAATAAAGCAGCACTTCTCCAGTACTGTACTAGAGTTTCAGCCCTATGATCTCAAATCCTGACATGTGGATTTACGTTGCCAGTTCTACCAATGGAGCTATGCTAGCAACTAGCATAAGCAATCAAAACTTTTTTGTAGCCAGTTGAATCTACAATGCCATACCTTTACAATGAGCATAGGGGATGGTCATTATATAATCTTCTCCTCTGCTAAGGAAAGACAATCTAGCTTCTCCATCCAATATGGCAGACAAGGAATTACCTGGAACACAAAGCAAATATATACATCACATTTTAGTTACAAAACGTGTATAACTTGTATTCACTAGTTCAAGTTATGCTAGCAGGTCTGCCACGCCTCGATTCCAGGACCACTGCTGTCCTGACAGAATGTCTGACAGATATCAAGTCCTGGATGAGAGCTAACTTTCTTCAGTTGAATATCAACAAGACCAAGGCGCCCCTGATTGGCTCCTGTCAGCACCTCCACACCTCAGACGCTGACAGCATCACCATCCAAGGATGCGCAATGCACCTTACTAAGCCAGTCCAGAACCTTGGTATCTTGTTTGACCCTCAACTATCCTTGTTACCCCACATTCATGCCTTAACCCTTCCGCCACCTCCGCATCATCGCCCGGCTCTGCCACTGTCTCACACTCAGGCCACCAAAATCTTCATACATGCACTCATGACACCCAGCCTTGACTATGCAAACTCCCTACATGTTGGCCTTGCTAACTCCTCCTTCCATAGGCTTTAGGTCATCCAGAACTCTGCAGCATGTGTGCTCTCCCGCACCAGGCTCCGTGACCCTCTCACCCCCATCCTCGCCCGACTCCACTGGCTTCCCATCACACAGAGGATACAATTCGAGATCTGGGTCCTCACCATCAAAGTCCTCCATGGCCCTGCTCCCCCCTACCTCTGAGACCTTCTAAACTCCTATTAACCTGCCGGCTCCCTCCGCTCAGCGGGCTCTGGCCTGCTTCACGCCCTCCACCTCGGCCGCCCCACCATGTGCGGGCGGGCCTTCAGCTGCCCTCTGAAACTCTACGCCATAGTCCCTCTGTCTCGCCACCTCCAGTGGCTCCTTCAAGATCAATCTCAAGACCCTCCTCTTCGACCGTGCTTTTGTTCACTCTCCTTCCCCCACTCCCCTCCACCCTCCCTGAGATTAAACTCAGTTTAATGTCTCATTGGAAGGATTGCACCACCAGCTGCAACACTCACTGAATTGGTGTACCCACCTAGACTCCTCATGTAGAGCTTGAACCCAAAACTTTCTAACTTAAAGGTAAAAAAAACGAAAACTACAAACTGAGCCAAGCAGATAACCATGAACTAAATCAGAATGGGAGAATGGGAGATCAGTGTGTTTGCTGCAGAGTTTGACATGTACTACAATACTATAATGAATTATGGGTCAAAACAAAAACAAAAATTAGCATTTCTTAAACTAGCGCTATTGTCCGACTGTCCAGCACCTTGAGACATCCTTCCGAAGTGAAAGGCGCTATACAAATGTAATTTTGTTGTTGTGTTAAACCACCTTAACATTGGTGATGAAAATTGCTAATCATTTCCTCGTCAATGCACTGGAGTCTGAAGACAGACATTAATTACAGTACATTTTGTACTTTGTATAAGTAATCCCCATCTTTCAGTCTTTCAACACAACAACCACACATCTTCTGATATAATAGATCTCTACCGGCAAATATATGCTCAACAGCAAACTGCTTTCTGGCTTCTTGATTTAATTACTTGTTTTGAATTGCTTTCGCATCAGATCAAAGTTTGTCATGATGTTTCCTGCTCCACAAATGGTGCGTGAGCTATTTTAAAATTGCCCCCCTACTCCTAACAATTTTCCCTTATCTTTAATCCCAACTGAGAGTAGCAAACCTGCGTTATAGAGAAATTAAAAATAATTCAAGCTTTGACTTTCTTAATTGACCTACCATAAATATAGCTTCCAGGCTTCCTCAATGTTTTGCCATTTGATATGCAACAATGTACAACAGTAACTACACAAATGAAAAGCAAACTCACCGTAAAACTTGGATTTGGCGAGGATACTGCCACTGACACAAAATCCATCTTTTCTATTACTTACATAGAAAGCAGAGATTGGGGGATGATGGGACACCTATTAAGAGAATTCAAAAATAAAAAAGGTCTGACAACCCAAATCAGCACAACAAAATTTAAGCTTCAGTTTCATAAACATATAGATGTAAAATACATTCAACAAACTGCCTTGATAATTTGAAGACAACTTTCATCCCCAATTTCAAAATGAAAATGCAAAATAATACTTTGCACAACAGATAAACAACAACTTTAATAAATATTGTTTAACTGAAATTGCGATAACTTTTCTGAGGAACAATGTCAAATTGTGTCATAAGTAAGGTACATTTCTGAAACCACTGCCAAAATACATATTGAATCAATTTGGTGTTTATTTTTTTTAAAAAAATACCTGTTCTGAAATGTAAAAAGTTCTGCTGTTTGTTTTTGGATGAATCCACATACATCGGAATGTTTCACCAATAATTGGATTGTATGGTTTCTTCAAGCCCTTTGCACAGAAAGAAATGGTTAACTATTTTAAAATGTATAACATACATTGAAAACTGATTATCCACAGAAATCCTAATTTTTAATAAAACAGTGAATTAATTACAAAAACATTTGCATTACATCATATATACTCCTGTGCATCTGGAAAAGTGTCTCAGTCAATAATTTCACAGATGAAACAAAAAGATCACTTCATGGCTATGTGCGGGAATCAAATATTACATTAATCTATTTGTAAAATGTATTCAATCATCATATTACCCTTTATTTGACCTAAATCATTAGGTGTACATTGTATGATTCATTTGAAACTTTTACATGAAAAGTAATTCTCCGAAGATACAATAATAGGACACAAGTTTGCTTTTAATTAATATTTCATGACTTTAGAATCTTTTGTAAACTAATCTACCTTTGGTTTCTTGTAGAAGCCTGATAAATACCATTTCACAACTTTCTTCATACGACTGTAAGCATTTTCTTCTACTGCAGCCCTGTGAGAATCAAATACTCATAACAGCTTAAAGTTCCCAAAGATAAATTAAGACAAAACAAACTGATAATTTTAACACAATTATCATCATCTTTCGCCATTTATATGATTTTACAGAGTTTTACCATGATTATTGCTCTCGCTTCCCAGACACAGAAAAACCCGAAGTCTTCAAACCCATGCTGTTGTTATTTCCTATTCAAATCCCAATTCTCTTTAAAATTTATATTTTGATCCTCAGTTCATAGAATCATAGAATTACAACAGAAGGAGGCCATTCGGCCCACCGTGTCTGTCCCGGCTCTTTGAAAAGAGCTATCCAAATCAATCCCACTCCCCCGCTCTCTCCCCGTACCCCTGCAAACTTGTCCTCTCAAACTTGTTCGTCTTCCTTCCTCACATTTGATCCCTGACTAAGGCTGCTTTTCTTCATCTTTGTCACGGTGCCAATGAACTCCTTATACCAACGCTGTTGAAACCTTCATTCATGGCTTTGTTACGTCTGGACTTCTCAAAAGCATCCCAATCTTGAATTCCCTCCCACTATCCCTCGGTCTTTAAATCCTATTGAAAAGCCAACCTCTTTGACTATGCCTATGGTCAGAGACAGCTCAGAAAACATTCTAATGAAATAACATGATGCACTTGGGGGGGAAAAACAAGCCAAAATTTTGAATTCAAAAGAATAGAATCAAATCAGGCCATCGAGGGGAGAGAAGACTGTTTATGGTAAAGATTCTTCTCCTAAATATCTCTAGTAAAGTATCAGCTGAGTCAACCAGAAACATTACACAAAGACAGGATAGCTCCAATTTCTTTGACTAGAGTAAGATTCATCCAAAATGTATAAACAATTACTATGCTTACTCAGAGAGAAAGTCAGCATGGTAGTAGTAGTCTGACAATTTGTCTAAGAACGATCGAGGTTCCAGTATAAATGTAGGCAGTACAACTTTTGACAGATCCATTCCTGGACGAACTTGTTTCAGTAAGGTCCAAATTAGGCTTTTGTTCTCCTCAGATACTACTTCCGTCTGGCAAGCCTCACCTGCCTAGATTTCGAGTGGGGGGTGGGTGGAGGGTTTAGGAGAAAGAACAAGACAAACTTTTTAAAGGTTGATAGGAAATGTTCAAAAACATCCTATACAACATGTACTTTTAGTAAGTTACATTACAAGACATTGTTTCAACTCTTGACTTCATGTGCAAACATCTGATTCAGATTCAGCTGTGATTTTTAAAAAATATTTAACTGAAGCTTCTACAATCCATGCAAGAAATGCTCCTGATATCACACGTCTAATGTTTCTTTTAAAAAATTGCAAAATTAGCAAAAAATGTATTTATGAACGGAAAGACAAGATTATTCTTTCACATAAATGTATTTGTGAATTAGAAAAAAATACCCAGCAATATGTTGTAATTAGTTTTCGTGCAAGAAATATTTTACCTCCCCTAATTCTTCATGGGATTCTTCTACGTAAGTAGTTTCTTTTATCAGGTCCATAGGTTCAGGATCTACAAAGGAATCATCCTGTTTCTCTGAGGTATCGGAGTCGCTTTCCTCACTTTTTCCACTTTTCTCCAGTCCGTCATTGTCTGATTCTTCATGGTCCTGCTCATTTTCTTTGTCCGACTTGTCTGAGTACAGATCGTGGTCTCTGAAATGCTGTTGTTCTATCTCACTATCATTTAACCTGTACATGTAAATTAATGTACTTAATTTATTTTATTACAAAAGAAAAATAAATTCAGTTCAACAAGACTGAATCTCTATTAAAGGTTTTTAACTCCAACCTCCACGTCATTTGTGCAATAATTTAAAATATCATAGGAAATAGAAACAGGAGAAGGCCACTCTGACAGATTTGAGCATCTTTTAATCACCTATAACCTTACTTCCAATGTATCTATCTTCCCTTTAAACATTAATTGTAGCTCTACAACCTTTTGAGGCATCACATTCCACGGCCCCGATTTCTGACCCCACTTCTGAAAACAACTTAAGTTATAATTTTAAGATTATGTTCTCTTGTTTTGAATTCCTCTTCCAAAGGAAAGAGTCTTCCAGGTTGTCAATTTTCTTCTTTATTTTGAACATTCAAATCAGATTAGCCCCTATCCTCAGCTCTAAGGAACTGAGGTCTTCCCAACCTCTCATCATAAACCACCCCTTCATCCCATGTAATAATCTCTGACTCTTTCTAAGACTCTATGAGTCCTGTAGGTGAGTGGTTAGAGCACTCGCCTCGCAAGCGAGAGGACCTGGGTTTGATTCCCAGGCAGGGTGAAACATTGGGCAAGTTTCCTTAATCTACGTGCCTCTGTTTACCTAGCAGTAAGTAGGAATCTGGTTGCAAGTCAATTGGTGGATCGCTTTTCCGGGGGGGTAATAATCACTTCAAAATAAATAAATAATAATAATAATAATTTGATCACTCAATCCAGGACTGTTTGTGGGACGCTGCTGTGCGCAATTGGCTGCCACGTTTCGCCCCAAAAATATACAGTCAATTCACTTTACAGTATATTCTGTAAAGAGCTTTGAGACGTCTCAAAGACGTGTTAAGGCGCTATATCAAATACAAAGATTATTATTACAATATATCCTTTCTATGAGTGCCCAAAAGCACAAGACTCCAAATGAGATCTAGCCGTTACTCTATATAAATGGAGCAGCTGTGTGTTGTTTTTTATACTTCAGGTTATGAAACCCATTTTTCAATTTGCCTTATTGTTCAAGTGTTCTGCAGACCATATTTTACTGATTAATGGACTTAGCTCCAGATCCCTTTGCTTATCGACCCTCTTTGGGCTTCCCCACTTAAAACATTTTTTACCTACTATTCTGGAATATCCATTACAGAAATAATGTTAACACTGGTGTGATTAAGGGGCTGTGAAAATGTCATCAAGTTTCTCACATTAACAGCAGGACAAGGTCTACTTTCTGTAATTACTCACTCTGAGTTATACAGCACGTACATTTGACAACTTTTAGTTAACTACAGCATTAAAAATAAAATAAAGGGTAAATTGACAAGCTAGAGAGTGCATTGTACTCATCAAAAGCAGAGTGTATCATCAATGAATCTATCAAGTCATAAAGGTGGTTTGGATCCAGAAATTCATGACCATTTGTTACCCACCTCTCCAAAATGCCTTAAAATGTGATTGCACTCTCAGGTTATGAGGCTGCAACTTAACAGTAACACTCATCTCTTAGTTTCAGGTCTCAGCAGGTCTGTGAAAGTTGCTCAATATGTCAACAGAATTTTATAACGTTTAACTCAAACATTTAGAGCTCCATAAGTTGGAAAGCTACAGATTTATACAGGTAATAAAGATGTTTGTTGAGCTGTTAATTTATTTCTGCAACGAGGATTTTTCACTGCATGTGGACAACAACCTGTCAACCATATGTCAAAAGCAAAAATGATCACTTACTGATAGTGTTCCGAACTTTGTAAAACATTTGCACGTAGGAGGCCAAAAAGGGCAACGTGGGAATTCTCTAAGGAAGCATTTAAATCGAGTTCTTTGCCTTCTCTCATCATTGTGCGTTTAAGGAGGCCTGAACATTTAAGAGCTAGCTCCAAAGCATCCATCCAACACCTTCCTGTGAAAAAGTTTCAGACAATGCATATAATTGATATAATATGGTATCAAGGTAATTGATTGGAAAGCATTTTTGAAACAAATGTACACAAACACACAAAGATATTTTGACAAACGTTGTATTTACATTATTACATTCTTACCATCGGATTCTGAAGCTGCACGAAATATCAGATAACTACCAGGCAATGGCTGAGTTATGGACCCAACAGCTTCACCTTTTGGACCCTTTTAAATAATCACATAAAGTACAACATGTTATACATAAAAGACTCAATACTTATTATATTTAATAATAATAATCCTTACATTTGATATAGCACTTTTCACTTCTTCTAAACGTCTCAAAGAGCTTCACAGAATATACTGTAAAGTGAATTGACTGTATATTTGTGGGGGAAATGTGGTAACCAGTTGCGCACAGCAGTGTCCCACAAATAATTAGGGATTGAGTGACCAAATTATAATTGTTTTCTTTTTTCTTGAGGGATTATTATCAGGCGTGTGAAGTAAGGAAACTTGCCCAAACTTGCCCCTGCCGGGAATCGAACCCAAGTCTCTCGCTTGTGAGGCAAGTGCTCTAACCACTGAGCTACAGGACTCCTAAACAAACCTATATAACCAAGTCAAATTTCAGTTACCCTGCGCCACATTGCAAAAATAAAAGCTTTGGACAAAAGTAAAATTCCTAGCAGCTCATGTTATTATAAATTACACTTTGCACAACAGGGTTTTTTTTTTGCCCAGAAAAGAAAAAAATACACCAACCTTTACAGCCCAAACAGATTGTTCCAAAGGATGAAAGACTTTGAAACAAAAGCCGTCTTTCTTTGATGGCCTCTCAATGAGTTCACAAGCATTCAGAAGAACCGTTCCTACCCACTGGCCATTCTTTGGGGTTTTGTAGATTAACAACACTCCTGGTTTCAGCACACACCACAGTTTTGTCCAGCTTTTCAAAGTTCCACGGATCTAACAAAGACAAGGCACGTTATTAAAAACTTAATTAGATCATGCAGTTAGTTAACACACTGATTCAGAGAAAATGCCATCAACAAACAAATCATATTAGTCATTGGATAACAGGGTTAGTATTTTGTGAGGTTGAGAAAATACTGATATAAGATATCACCAGATTCCTCTCATATAAATGGTATTAAAACATTAAAATTATTCATGCCTGAGCTGAAAATGTACAAGTACTACCTACATAAAATATGTAAAGACTGTCAGAGACATAATACATACAATCATTACTTCCCATTGTGAAGTTACCGTAACTCACCAATGATTACAATTTATCCAGTCACCCTCATTTCTGAAGTTTCGCCACATCTCACTGCCAGCCATGATAAAGCCTCTCTTTAAAGGAGTGAGCATATAAACAAGAGAAATGCAATACAGTGCAAGCACAGTATTTATAGTCTCCAAAATATTCTACTCTGAAACTTTCTAAATGCAGAACATACTGGGTATTTCATTCACTGAACTGATTAAAACTTTTATTTTAAAACATTTTAAAGTGCTACCTCATCACATACCTAGAAATAAAAGAAACTCATTAAGTAACCATCTGGACAACCCCGAGTAAGACGGGATTTATATTACACAAAGATAACAAATTTGTACGTGGGCCCATGACTTTCATAAGAATGCAATAGAAACTGCATCTCATTCAGGGCCTTATCTGCTAAATATTTCATTGTCCACATAAAGAGGTCACTTTCTTGTTTTTTTCATTCCTCTGAGGTCACAGTGGCTTCATGATGACACTACAATGAATCTCAAACACTTTGTGTTTGACCATTACTTTACATACCTGAAATACAACAATTTATATACCATTTGAGGAATTCTTAATGTCACCTGTGAGGCAAATTTTAATTGCTTTTTTGCATTTCACAAGTGAAAAGGAACATATTCAACAGTTAATTCTTGAATTTTGAACTTTTTAAAATAATACACTATAGTTGAACACATGTGAAAATGTTTCCCCAAACCCAAATATAATTAAATACATGGCAATTTAATTTCTTAACCTAGGAAAGTTTTTGTTCAATATCAAAACTGTTAAGACTTAAATAACATGGAAAGTTGTTATAGAAAATACAGAAACGTCTTTAGCACAGGAGACCATTCAGCACATTGCATCTATGCTGGGACTCTAAAAGAGTCTCAGCATAGATGCAATGTGCTGAATGGTCACTCCTCAATCTTTTCCACAAAATCTTTCATATTTTCTCTTTTCAAATATTTGGCAAATTCCCTTTTGAAACCTATTATAGATTCTGCTTCAACCACAATTTTTGGCAGTGTATTCCTTGTCCGAATAACCTTCCATGTAAATAACAATTAACGGCTCCTTTTGTTGTTTTGGTAATGATTTTAAATCTATGCCTTTGAGTTGCTGACTCACTGACCAATTTGCTCCATATTTAATTGGACAGATTCAGATTGCAGACCCTGCAGATGAGAACATTGAACTTCATGCACGCACTGAATATGGAAAGATTGCAAACAGGTAATGATCAATTTAGTTTATGATGTCACAATGTTTCTGCCTTGAACGCAGAAACTGTAAAGCTGAAAAAATAATTGGATGGCAGTGTGTGGTGTTGATGCAGTCAAAACCAGTCACCACCAAGTGGTGCTGTTTGGAACAGAACTGCTCTTTTAACATCAACTATTGGGGCCATTACTGTCGAAGATGCCTTCTCATTTTATAAGAATTTTACACTAAGTTTATAATTCACAATCCACAGACCACATAAATCCATCAGAAAATCTCAGTATACAGGAGGTGAATCTCCCATTCACCCAGCTGCCTCATTGAGCTATCTCCATTCAACGTTTGGTTTGATTTTGGCCAAGTTACAGAATAATAGTGGGCCCACAACAATATCACATCATGATATCACATCATGCTCTGCACTGAAACCAACCCATCTACTTAATGGTGGAAGATTGACCTTCCCCTACAGCCTGGTTGATTTGCACCAAAAATTTGATTGAATATGTGCGAGACTGGGTGAACATGGTTACACATAGAAACAGTTCAGTTTCCTCCATAACATGAGCGCAACTAAATAATACAACTCAGCCTGTATTAGTACGTCAGAATTATTTAATGCATCTCGGTTGCACTGAACCTGCTTACCCCCTTTTTCTATCACACAATCTCCAAGTGAATCTTATGTGCCTCACATCTGAAAGCGTAATAAACCTGTGATTTCCAGTGCTTTATGAATATGAAGCTTCCACCACTGACACAGTATGCTGCAACTATTCAGATTACTTGGATAGTTAATTTACAATTGTCGGACACAATTAAAAGTTTTTAATACAGTTCCACAAAACTAAAAAGCATAAATTCATTTGAAAGTATACTTTTTAAATATTTCCTGATGGATAATGTCTCCCATGAATCCATAGGATTTTGTTTACTCAAGATACACGAGTATGCAATTAGAGAACTCCTTTCAAATAATGCCTCAATGCACTTTTCAGTGATGAAGGTGGGAGCCCAAACTGGGGTGGGGAAAGCAGAGGGATAGGTGAGAGGTGGCTGAAGGCACAATGAAAGATACAGTTTTAGAAGAGATTTGATAGCAAAGATTGTTTTGGTACAAGCAGAATATAATGACAAAATGTGGAATAACCAGGTTTATTTCACTCTCGATGAAAAGGTTTGTGTTCCCAATTTACATAATACATTTTTCCTCATTTTCATCACCTCTCTAAGTGTGAGGGACTAATTTAGTAGAGTACCCAGCAAGTGAGTTTGCAATAGTAAACAACCCTCCAGCATTGCCCACTGCATACACACCTTCAACCAATCAGCCATAACTATTACAGACGGATCAGTAATAGTGCTGAGTAACTCTTTTGTAGCCCTTTTCTTTTCTTCCCTATAGTTTTTCTTCTGAACCTGCAAGAGCAAACTTATTTTTAGTAAATTGTGATAAAAGTGAAATTCACAACAATGCAAATCTGGTATTAAATGAAAGACTAGCTCTATAAGATTAGGAAAATATTGCACATTTTACTTGTTCTGGATTTCCCAGCATTAGTTTATATATAATCTGGTTAAAATAACACTTTTGTTTATACTTACCTACTACACATATAAAAGCCATTGTATGGAAAGATGTGGATTAACAGGTAATAATCCAATCAATGGATTCAGATGACAAACTGCTTTTATATCTTGACCTAATTCCAATCATCAATTACTCCCACACTTTCCATTATCTTTTATATTACAGCATTACTTTTTGCTGTTGCAGCCACTGAATTAATAATGCAGAAACTCTCTGCATCATACTTTTTTGTAATTAATAATAAAAGTATGAATAATAACACCTCATAGAAGATAATAAAGTAATCATCCTTGCATTTGATGCAGCACCTATCAAGTGGTCAAAATTTCTCAAAAGCATTTCACAGGATTCACTGTAAAATATAGTAACTATTTGTAGGCAAACACAGCAGTAAGATTGCACACAGCAATGACCCCCAAGCAGCTCTGAAGTGTCCAATTTTATCTGCAGGCTTGCTGACCAAGACACAGACAGAAACTCCCTTCACTATCTGAATAGTAACGTGGGATCATTAAAATTCACCTGAATAGGTTCAGACAGGTCCTCAGTATGTCGTCTCTGAAGGGCTAATAATAATAATCCTTGCATTTGATATAAAGCCTTATCACGTCTTCGACATGTCTCAACACGCTTCAGAGAATATACTGTAAAGTGCTTTGACTGTAATATTTTGTGGACGAAACGCAGCAGCCAATTGCACACAACAGTGTCCCATAAACAGTCATGGATTGAGAGACCAAATTATTATTTTAAAATTTTTTTTTGAAGGGATTATTACCCCCGGAAAAGCGATCCGACAATCGACTAACAACCGGGTTCCTACTTACTGCTAGGTAAACAGGCGTGTGGAGTAAGAAAACCTGCCCAACGTTTCGCCCCGCTGGGAATCAAACCCAGGTCCTCTTGCTTGCTTTACCACAAGGACTGTTGTAATATTGCACTACCCCAGAAATGCACTGGAATATCAGATTAGGTTATGACCTTGGTGCTTGAACCTACAACGTTCTCAATTAGAAGAGACAGTACTGAACAATATAAATGGATACAGAGAAAAAGCAAGGAATTGGGATGAGAGTATTTGGCTCCAGGTGAGCATACCATCATTTCAGCTATGACCCATGTCTGAATTTAGTCTAGAATGATGGTAAGAAAGTTTCTCTCTATTAATGAAGCATTCAATAGAAACAAGTGGAGTCTGGTAGTTCAGTGGTTAGTGGTTGCAAGCGAGAAACCTGGGTTCAATTCCAGGAAGGGCGAAACCTTGGGCAAGTTTCCTTACTCCACACGCCTAATAATAATCCCTCCAAAAAACAAAACAAATTGGTCATTTTCAATCCACGACTGTTTGTGGGACGCTGCTGTGCGCAATTGGCTGCCGCGTTTCGCCCACAAATATACTGTCAATTCACTTTACAGTCTATCCTGTGAAGCACTTTGAGAAGTCGAGAAGACGTGAAAAGCGCTATATCAAATGCAAGGATTATTATTATAAGTTTGAGAAGTTTCAACCTTAGTGGATCTGCTAAACACACATACAAAATTTCCCACACACCATTCAGTTGGATAGCCAATAAAGCTCCTGGAATAGAAAAAGGAAATATCACGCTGGTGTCGTGATAAATCTCTTCTGAGGGAATTTTACTCTTTTAGTGTTCCTTAACCCAGGAGTGGTCAATTACAAGGAGCCTGAAACATGAAATTCTCAATTCACCAACACAACGATTCCTCACCTTGAGGAATTCTTTGGTGACGCACAGNAAAAAGAAAACTTAGCTTTGGAGAAGTAAAATAAAATACACTACAGTGTAAATGTACCCCCTGATATTAAACAGTAAATTGCCCACTATGGTTTTAATACAATTTATGCACATAAATATACCTTAAGAGACTCCTTCTTTGTAAGTTTACTCCCCGGAGAAGCAAGATCCCTTTCTGTTCCATTGTAAAGCTTTGACTCTGACTGCAACATAAAATATTAGGATTAATCACAACTCCAGCTACCAAATACTTGGTATTTAGTTTAAAATGTTTTTGGAAACCCATTTGCTTGAATGAATACACATGTGGGGCTGGGGAATTGCACTCCCCAAATTAACATTTAAAATTCAAGTAAACGTAATCCTTCCTTAAATGCGCTAGCAGTAAAATAACTCAATATAACTTTTGAACCACTACAGCACAAGTCCAGACTTTGAAAACCAGAATCCTTCATTTTGTCATTTGAAATGATTCTGTAAAACTAGAATGATCTCTGGCTCATCATATTATACTATAGACAGCAGATTTTTTTTTAAAAAAAAAGCCTTTAAAGGAAGGGATGACAAATTCCAAGCACTAATGCATGTCTTCAGAGACACACTCCCAATACTTTTAAATAATGGAACATATAGGTAAACAATTTTACACAATTTACAGATTGTTGAGAATATCAATGTCACTGGTATATTATCCACAATGAGGAAAGATGTGCTTTTCAACTATTGCGTTGTTAATTTATCAAAATGTGTATTTACTTGTCAATAATTTTGAAGTCACAGTGGACACCAACTCCAGAGCATAAAACATTTAATCATAGAACAAAGGCAGCAGTGAAACTAACCCAAACGTGAGGGAGTTAATTACTGTGAAAGCAAATGATCTTGAAACACATGAGCTTGAACATGTACTCCAAAGTGTATTAGAAAGTTAATATCAGTAAGAGCCCAAAAGAAAATTGCAGTACAATAGAATCCAGTTATAACATCACTGATAACCCTTTCTTTGTGAAGCACTTAGCGTACAGTGTCATCGGTGATCCAACAAACTGGAAGTCATCCATTTTTGTATGGAAAACTGACTAGACTGTTTGTGGGACATTGCTGTGCGCAATTGGCTGCCGCGTTCGCCCACAAATATACAGTCAATTCACTTTACAGTGTGTTCTGTGAAGCGCTTTGGGACGTCCTCCCGACGTGAAAAGCGCTATATCAAATGCAAGGATTATTATTATTATTATTATAGTCTGTACCAGAAGTAATGAAAAGAATAAAAGAATACCAAATAATCTGAAAAATGGTCGGTCAGAACAAAGGCAGAAACTTGCTTCTCGAACAGTGTTGTGGTATCTTCAATGTCAATCTGAGCAGGTAGGTGGGATCTCAGTTTAATACATCTTTTGAAAGATTGTACCTCTGACACATCATTTCCCAAAAACTGCACTGGAGTATCAGCCTAGAACAGTGGTGGCCAACTGTTACGGTTAGTCAACAAATTAAAATTTCTTGCTTGAATATTTCTTAATTTGTGCCATAAATCATACGCGGGGCATATGCAGTGTGGCTAGTAGCAATGATCCTTCAGATAACTCATCAACCCCAATAGGTCATCATTTGAATAATTTCTCTTGGGTGACAAATTATCAGAGTTTCACGGTTCCCTGTAGATGCACAGTTCTAAGGGTCTGATAAACAATTCAACTTTGTGTACCTTGCTTTTTGAAATGGAGTATGTCAAATCGTCCTTTGCCATGGAGACATCATCTTTGCCTCTGTCCAAACCTAAGAGAGAAAAAAAAGCAAGCTATTGTTACAGAGGTAACTTTGTCCCGCTGTTTAAAGACGTTTGTGGATCAATCCAGGTAATTAGTTACTTGTGTATGTAAAACTGATTTTATGAATACCGTATCTTCTTGGTACACTGCTCTGACCAGCAATTCCCACTACTGACAAAAAAAAACCCAGGACACTGGGTTATTTCTAAAATAATTATAGAAACTGAAGCTCAGCTATTTCCTTTTATAGCTGCACCTGCAAGCATTCAACAGGCTCAAATTCTGCAGCAATCCAAAATACTGGCAGAATAACAATAACAGAATAATAATCCAAATGTAGAGTTAAAATTACTGTGAAATTATTATAAAAGACATTGGTGTATAAAAGAAGATATAAAACCATGGAGACATGGTTCAATGTGTGTCTGCTGCTTTGCCACAAACAAGTGGAATACCTCAAATCCACAGCTCAAAAAAAGTAAGAAACCAGACTTCACTGCTAGTTTCGAATGTGCAGTCACTTCATATCTTCAATGATTTGGGTAACATTTATGTCATTTGACATTCCTTTGAAGGTTTATAGCATGTAAAAGTACATTTCTATGACTTTTTTTCATTCAGCATCTTTAAATCAAGGTTACGTTCCTATGGCAGCTGCAACTGTGTTAAAGGAGATTACACTGCTGCATTTGAAAGCTCTAAGATCCACCTGAAGATGATGTTCACAATACATCTGAACTCACAGGTAAAAATGTAAGCATTATTTGCAACAACCAAGGCTGTCAGTTAACTCAGTCATAGTTTATTTTTGCCACCTCTAATGTATAGTTGTGTACCTCCTTTAGTGTTGTATAAACAGAGTGAATTCAATATAACGCCTTATGTCATTGAGACATCTCAAACTCCTTCACAGGATTTTACTGTAAAGTGTAGTGACCTTATTTGTCGGCACACGACAATTTCCCACAAACAACTAGGGATTTTTTATCTAGGGGATTGTTGGCCAGGACACCTAGAGAAACTCACTTCTCTTTGAGCCATACCATCTTTAACATCCACCTGAACAAGCAGACAGGAACTTGGTTTAATCAGTCTTAATGAAGGACAGCACCATTAAGAATGCAACACTTCGAGAATTAAGCAGAAATAGTTGTAGATGTTTCCACAACAGACACAAATTCGGTACCAAAGTCCTCATTCAAAGCATTAATATTCTGAATACAAATTGTATAACACTTCTCATTTCCATTTTTTGAGTTCTTTAATATCTCAATAAAGTGCAGCCAGTTTTAATTTACAAGCTATAACACATTTCTTGTGCAAAGTTACAGGTATTACAAACTGATTTTTTTTAAAAAAATTGGTTATGCGTAACTAGAGCAAGTTGTTAACAATTACAGTCTGAAGATTACTTGGAAGTCTGGTCAGTATTTTCTACATAAATCTTTTGTACATTTGGAGTGCAGTTCTGGCATATCAGTATGAACCAAGCAGCATGCTGCAAGTGAAGCTACTGTGGATTGAATACTGAGTGAAAGAACCCTCAACGGACTGAGTTATTTACAACTGTAATATATAATGTGTGAAGATAATAATAATCCTATAATAATCCTTGCATTTGATATAACGCCTTATCATGTTGGTGAGACATTTCACACTTCATAGAATATACTATAATGCAACCATTGTGCACAACAGTGTTCCACAAATAGTCGTGGAATGAGTGACCAAATTATCANTTTTTTAATTAAAACTAAAATAGTCACAATCCATCCAATTCTTAAAAGCAAAAACCTGGAATTCAGGCAAATATAGATGGTAATACAGTTTGCTAAAATCTGCACTTGCAAATCCACCTTCAGCAATGGGGAACAGAAATTAATATTCACCATCAACGAAAAGTATTCTGGAAAATATTAAGAAATCTATATTTATTGAAATCACAAATCTGTGAAGTATTCTATGAATAAAATGCACATAAAACAAGGAAACAGCACCAAATTTAGGAACACAATTAAAGAATAATGGGACAAAAAAGGATAAAAAAAACACCTAAATATTTATCTTTTTGAAAAGATCAATAAAGGTCAAACACAAGGTGAAACATCTACAATCCTGCATCAAGAAATGCATCTTACCAGAGTAGTAAATTCAAATTAAAGGAGCTTCAGTTTTACTCCACTGAGACGTATTCGTTAATTTCTAAAATAGTGCACAGATCTTTATAATTTTACTTAGTGCGTTTCATCAGTACAATTAGAAGCTATACTTCTTTAATTATGAACTGAAATAAAACAAAAAAACATTGAGAATGTCCATACAAATTCTGCATGCATGTGTATGTACGCAGAATTTAGAATGAATATATTTTAAGTTATTTTTCAGCTTTACTTAGCATCCTTTGATGCAAGATGGAAAAAGCTATAAAGAGAAGATAAAATCTGCAAACATTTGGAAATTCCAATTTAATTTTGTAACAAGAGAATTGCATATAATTAAGATTTAGATCTCCAAGTCCTTAAATGGCAATACTGTTATTGAGATAAGCAGGCACTTCATTCCAATTTAGTAACCATTCACTATAATAATCCTTGCATTTGATTTACTATGAGTATAATTCATGAACTGCTTATAGTTTGCAATCATTCGTGCATTAAAATGCAATAACGGCTAACTTATAAACAAAATTGTGTCAAATGGTGGAATATACAACATTTTGATATTAACTTCACAATACATGCACCAATTCTGATGACAGTTTTGTGATGAGTGGTGATCCGAAAAGAACTGCCTTTGCTAGGCACTAAATAAATAAGTACCATAAATATTCAAACCTAAAGACAATCTTTCTAAGATGAATTCTATCTCAAGGACACAAGGTTAAAGAACGAGTGGTTCTCAACTATTGCACTATTTCATCTTAAACCATTCTTCCAAGAAAAATAATCTTCCCATTGATTAATATTTTTTCTGAATGTAAAATAATGTAGGTAATAACAAGCCAATTATAAGTGGAGCAGTATCTGAACCAGCAGTATGCCAAATGCTTCTACTAGCAAAATCATTGACAGAAGCAATTGAAATCAAAGGTATTTCAGTACTTATTTTCATTTTGTTACATGTATTATAACACAAATTAAAAAGCATGCAAGTCACCTTTATTCTTCAAAACCTCTTGGTTTATTTGATATTTGCATCTTATTTCAGATTATTACTTAAAGCACACAGTTTTGAGTTGCATAACAAGAGAGGTCTAACAAACCTTCAAATATAGGAGCAATTTCATTGTATCCGCCAAAAGAAGCATTTCTGATCAGTTTTCGTCCATCAATTCGTGGTGACAGCATAGCTGGCACCGCTGCATACGAAGAAAACCTCCGACGCTGTACACTCGCTTCCTTCATCATGAGAATTCTCTGTTTCAAGGCAAAGGTTTACCCACAAACTGAAATCACTGTACTGCTCAGGTAAAGATGGCAACTGCAGCTTGGAGCTTCAATTGATCAAAGAATAAGGGACGGAAAGGCAACGCTGGTCATAATGAATAACAATGGATCAATGCACACTCCTCACAGCAAGATTCCCCATAGAAAATCAGCAATACTGTGTGCATACTAAGGATACTAAGTACTGCATCTCCAATCTTCTCCTCTGAATTTATAAATTGTTGAGCTTTTATATCACTATCCTGATTAGGTTGTGATATGCAAACTGTGCTTTTCAACTCGATTTGAGACACATTAAAGCATAATGGAAAAAAAGTGCAATATAAATCTATCACTTCAATTTACTGCATCAGAATCTATACAGTAACTGGCATCTCCAAGACGTATCAATTATTTCAGCTCCTCTATCTATCTCCCTCTAGGGGGCCAGAATCACATCTTCATCGACAGTCTCAGCACACAAATTTTTACCTCATTTCTTTCCTTTTTAAACCGGCGTGCAACTAGCAAATTTACCATTCTCTATTAGGATTACACATTTTAAAAATTAAAAAATTGAAATAGTTAATTTGTGTTGAGAAAACCATTTTCAGAGTTAAGTCGGTTTATCTGACAACTCATAGAAAAAAAAATCTTCTATTTAGAAAGCTAGCTTAAACTGCATTATTTCCACCATTGCGGAGCCCACCATTTTAAATTTTTAATAACTGTTGTTGTTCGGCTTGCATAAGTGAATTTTTTGTCTAGTTAATGGTTTCAGCGGCAAAGCTGATCCAAGGCATGTCTGGGCAAGTTGTTGGTTCATTCCAGAAGATGCATATCACTTAAATAGTCAAGAGATGTGTAAGCATCTCTTTATGAAAGCTAGCATCTTCAAAGTGAATGCTGCTTACACGATTTTACATTTGATTGATCAGTATAATTCAAATAAAGCTACGAAGGACGGCTTTAAATCATTGCCAATTTTGCGCATGGACCATTAATTCTCCTCATTGGACAAAAATTCTTCGAAAAGACAAATGCAAAACAAATGCATTTTTTAAAAATATGCTACAAATTTAGCAAAGGCAAAGATTGTAGTGTAAATCTCAAAAGATAGAGTAGGAGAGAGATTTCCATTTGTTAGTAAAACAATGAATGAACTTAGCACACAGCTGGCTTGTTTCCATGTTATTGCTGATTTTTGGCTCTTGAGGTGAGTCAAATGGAGCAGGAATGGAGGCACTACAATTGGTTACCTTGACCTTGGGCTATAGTGGGGTTGGGGTGGGCAAGACAGAGAGAGAGAAAAAAAAATCAGGCAGAGTTCTTGCTACCAATAATCTCTGCCGGAAAAACAAGTTGAATACCTAATGAAAAAACAATCTTCTCCAAAGTCTGCCTGTTGAATAACCTGCCAATAAAGCCTAGGTCTACACATTGGTATAGTGACTAGCAAGCTTTCCTACTGTTTATCCAACAAGGACCGCCCTACCCGTTAGGGCTCTGACTTGCAGAGTTAACGGGAGCTGCATGCGAAGAGTCCCTGCCTCCAGTGACTGTTCTGCCCTTCCAAGTCCTGGCTGTGCATATCATCAGCAATACCCTAATACCCTGGAGTGCTACGGACCCACCTGGCTCACAAACCGGACCCCCGTGACCACCACAGAGGGCTGGCTCCATTCCAACACTCTGTTGCCAAGCATGCCACGTGATAAAAGGCATTTGTGTAACATAACGGCGACTGATTGCTCCCATGGAATAGTACCGCACCATCTATCACTACCGTTAACAGAAGCAACAAGGAGATTGGTGGGGGAAGGAAAAAGGAAGGAAAATGCTGTTGCTTTTGCTCCCGTGGATAAAGACATTTTGAACCCAGGTTCTTCTGTGAATTCTGTGACCTACATGGAAAATGTTTAATTTCTTGTTTAAAGATTTAACTGATTTTACAAATCTACAAAATTGGAAAACTCTCTAAAACTGCAAAATCAGAAGACAAAATTATCACAGGTTGTACATTACTGCAATATGAACAAAACATTATGATCCAGAGCATGTTGTAAAGTTCATTTGGTCCACCTTGTCTATGTTGGCTCTTTGAAGGAATAACTATTAAGTTCCATTTACCTGCTTTTTTTCCATACCCCTTCTTATTATGGATATATCTATGTGGATCACTCATAAAAGCTTCTATGATCCTCCTGCAACCACTACTCCTGGGAAGGCCTTCCACATTCTAACAATCTTCTGTGTAAAAAAAATCATTGTATTTTGCTGCTTTGGTACCAATCTTAAATTAATACTCTCTAGTCATTGACACTTCACTGACTAGTGGAAAACAATTCTGATCGTCTATTCTATCAAATTCTTTCAGCATTTTAAAGACATCTATCAGGCCTCCCCTCAACCTTTTGTGAATAAATAGGATGTCTAAATATGTACCAATACACCCAGCACTTGACATTTATAGTGCAATGTTTCAGTTTTACTGGCTTGTTATATTTTTAATATCGTAAACATTCTATTTTAATTGGTTAATTACTCATCTAAATTGGCTAAGAACTAATAACCAGGGTATGGTTCGTATTTCAGTCTGCCCCACTGTAGTCGACTTTAAGTCATTAAGGAGCTTAAAAAAGACAAGACCACTCATGCAAATTATCCTTCAGTACAGAATATTTAAAATGTTCCATTTGTATATCTATATTTCCTGTAAAGTTCAAGTAACTGTCAACATGTAATATAGTAACTCAGCACTGCCCACCTTATGTATCTTCAATTAACCAACACAACAAGCCGCCTTACCTTATGGTCTTCACACTGAAAACAGCCCAAACAGCTAACACTATACTGTCGTTTCCACAGGAGAGCTATACACAATGTCATCCAACCTGCAGAATGTAGAATTCCATGAATATTTTACAAAATAAATGGTTTTCTAACTGCCCAATTCTGCTGCATCAGCTGCCTTCAAAAAAATGCACACGGTTCAAAATGTAATACAACACCTAAAATTAGCTAAATATAGCAGAAGACCAGTTATCTGAGTGCACAAGACTATCAATATATCCAGCAACATTACTACTAGAAACAACCATTCACTAATGTAAAAATACTCAGCCTTTCATTTCTAACAAGGCAGCACAAGTAATCTCACCAGCAAGTTTGTGGTGGAAGTAGGTCAGATTTGATAAGACTGGCTGCAAAGCAATCCTGCTTTTCAACTGACACGACTTTGTACTGCCTAACATTGATGTAACGCGACATTATCCTTCTTAACAGCCTACGCAAGAGAAGAGGTACTGTGCAGTTTTCAACCTTGTACGTCGCTGTATTCTGACACATCCCTTTGCTACTGGTAGTGCAAAGTGATCACGACCTAAAGTATTAATGAATAATCCAAAATTGTTAAGGGCCAATTACAGAGATCACAATCTGATTCCATTGTAGGAAAAGAATTCTAATACATATTATTAGCAAATCCTTTTAAGATCAGCAGAGATTACCATCAGCAGTTTTGTTGAATAACTCTTGCACCCAAATCCTTTGCTTGTCTTTGATTGTACAGTACATTAAAAGCTTATATTACAGATAGCATTTCGGTTATTGTCTTCTACTCATTACATAATAATAAGAATCCTTGCATTTGATATAGCGCTTTTCACGTCTTCTCGACGTCTCAAAGTGCTTCACAGAATAGACTGTAAAGTGAATTTGACCGTATATTTGTGGGCGAAATGCAGCAGCCAATTGCGCACAGCAGTGTCCCACAACCAGCCTTTGATTGAAGATGACCAATTTATTATTGTTTTGGAGGGATTATTATTAGGCGTGTGGAGTAAGGAAACTTGCTCAAGGTTTCGCCCTGCCTGGAATTGAACCCAGGTGTCTCGCTTTCAAGGTGAGTGCTCCAATCACTGAGCTACAGGACTCCACAAATTCATTGATACATCTTATCAATGAATTGAAGGTATGTCAACGTTATTACTGTGGAACTCAAATTATTAAATTATTTAAACAAAAGAATGAGGAAAGCGATAAATACAAACACAGTTTTTTCTATGCAGCCACGCAAAGGATTATTGTGTAGTAAGAAGCGTTAACAACTTGGTGGCATCTCTTCAGGATGTGGAGATGAGTAATATCAGTTAAAGAAACTAGTATAATAAAATGACCAATTTTGTTCAACAAACTCCAACCTCCCAAGTTAATGGAGATTGTTAGCAATCCACCAAGTTAAATCACTTAAGACAATCTCCCTTCAATGCTCAAAGCAGCAGTCACTTCCTGTTATACATGCTTCAGATTGGGATTAAACACACAAAAGCACACATCTTCAGAGTTTTGCACATGTACAGTATGCCTACTAGGGTGCTTGATGTTATTAAAGAGCTTCTCACCTGACCAATTCTTTAATAACATTAAATTCTGCTGAAAGATCTTTAGTTAGAGGTCTTCAGTGTTGTACGAGGACAACAGTGATTTGTGCATGTTGCTTTTATACCGAACTGCAAAATATGACTGATCCCCAAACATGCAACATAAAAAAAACAGAAAAAGATCTGAATTCCAGTCAGTCAAATGACTCCGGCTCCAATTAAAAAAAAGCTTTCAAATGAAGCAGCAACAAGACAAAGAGACAAACAGAAAAATATTCAACATGGAAACTAGAACACTGACTTATATTCATCTTCCAAGAGCAGCTTTTTAATAAATATATAAAGTATGGTAACTGAAATGTCAGCATCTTAATAAATACAATAATAACCTTAAAACCTTAGGTATCAGCCTGGCACAGTTGGTAACACTTGCCTCTAAATCAGAATGTTGTGGGTTCATGCCCACAACTCATGCTGGGATTTTAAACTCATAGTCTTGAGCTATGAGCTTAAAATCCCAGCTCATGTGAGTAGTACTGGGGAAGTTGATTGCAGCTGCAATGTCAGAGGTTCTGTCCTTCGGATGAGACTTTAAACGGATGATGATTGTCTGCTTATTCACGTGGATGTTATAATAATCCTTGCATTTGATATAGGGCTTTTCACATCTTCGAGACGACTCAAAGCGCTTCACAGAAGATACTGTAAAGTGAACTGACTGTATATTTGTGGGCGAAATACTGTAGCCGTTTGCGCACAGCAGTGCCCCACAAACAGTCATGGATTGAGTGACTAAATTATTATTGTTTTTTTAGTTTTTTTTCCTGAGGGATTATTATCAGGCATGTGGAGTAAGGAAACTTGCCCAAGGTTTCGCCCTGTCGGGTATCAAACCCAGGTCTCTCGTTTGCAAGGCAAGTGCTCTAACCACTGAGCTACAGATTCCATGTTAAAGACCCTATGGCACTTTTGAAAAAGACTGGGGTAATTTTTCCCAGTCTCCTGGCCTACAATCCCCAGATAAAATTGTTCATTCACTTCAAGGTTGTTTGTGATACACTGCTGTGCGCAATTGCCTGCTGCGTTTGCCTAAGAATAGTCACTGCACTTTTCAGTAAAATCATGTGGAATGCTCAGAGGCACCTCCACGTCATAAGGGTCGACACCAAAAGCAAAATTATATTATTACAGCATTTTCACTTCATGGCTGTTTCTTGAAACATTGCTCTGTGCAAACTGACACTGAATTTACCTACAAATACACAGTTGCAACACTTCCAGAAAAATCCTAAGAGCTTTCAAACTTGACAATGTAATAAGATGCTTCATAACAATAATACTTGCATTTGATAGATTAATTGCAGTGATTATTATTCTTAAAAGTACTAAGTAATGTTTTTGTGTACTGTCAAGCAGCAATTCTCTGTACAAGATTAGCTTTAATGTTCTTTTGTCTATAGAAGTAATTCTTGCTTGTGGTTATTCTCTGCAGCAAAACAAATACAAGAACAACTTAAGAGTCACATGGCAACTTTCACAACAAAAGGACGTCAGAAATTATATCATACAGCTGGCTGGATAGCAGTGAAGGAAAGAGTAGAGCTTTCAAACTTCGATAATGTACCTTGTGGTTTCCCTGATGGAAACCAGATGGTATTAAATAGAACCACAGTAGCCAACGAACTTTCAGTAAGGAACACAAGATCTACAGCAACTGAATTTCTATAAAACTGTACAAAATGTATTAAATACAGAACCCCCCACCCCTGGCTTACCAGGTCATCTGGATTTTGGACTGGGCTCAAAACGAAAAAAATGTAAAAAACAAATTGTTCCGGGCAGCGTGTAGACTCCTACCAGCCACTTTCCGAGCATACTCCCCCTCCTCACCGTGCTCACCTACCTTCCGTGGCTGGAGATATCGACTTTGACTCCGCAGGATTCAATTACAATGCCGGTATTTATCGGCACTGAAAAAAGACAGCACCGAAAAAGTCGGTAAATGCTAGCACACTACCAGCATTGTGATTAATACTTAATCACCAGATCGAATCTATATTAAGTATTGATTCGTCCAACTGCAGTAGAAAGTATGTAAAATTGATTGATGTGAAAGGACATATATCAAATGCGAGGTGTAATATTATAATTTACAGGCCAATTATATTATAATACACCTAGTGCAGTGCAGGTCAATGCTTGCACAGTGGATGGAGGGTATGCTGGAAGTGTGATACACTTAGAAGTGATGCCAGCGGTAACGTGAAGATTGGGAACTCTTACCATGATTGCCACCAATTCCCGGACTGAGTGTTGAATGAATCAATTCTTTGGTTTGAGGATGTAATGCTTCCTTCCCTTGACGCAGGCTCATTTTTCCTGGAGTCACCGGCAGAGATTCAGATTCATCATTATTTACGAACACTGCTGAGAAAAGAGAAAAGGCAATTGTTCAGCAATCAATCCTGTTCATTTCACAGCCTTAGGTACTTCTCTCAATCTAAAAAGGTTTGAATGATGATTTCCCACTTCTAAACACTCAGCTTGCATGTGCCTTGTATCATAGATAACATGTTTCATCTACAAATTCAGTCACTACACCTTATAGTAAAATCACGTGAAGCCTTTGAGACATCTTGACAAATGATCGGGTGCTATATTAAATGCAAGTACTGTTATTATGATACCATTTTGTAATGACTTACATTTCAACACTGAATGTATGTACCATGCAACTAAAACTAGATTATACTAGGACAGGAGTCCCGTAGCTCAGTGGTTAGAACATTTGGCTTGCAAGCGAGAGACCCGGGTTCGATTCCCGGCTGGGCAAAACCTTGAGCAAGTTTCCTTACAAGTTTCCTTACTCCACACGCCTGATAATAATCCCTCAAATTTTATTTAAAAAAATTGGACACTTCAATCCCGACTGTTTGTGAGACACTGCTGTGTACAATTGACTGCCCACAAATATACAGTCAATTCACTTTACAGTATATTCTGTGAAACGCTTTGAGACGTCTAGAAGTGAAAAGCGCTATATCAAATACAAGGATAATTATTATTATTATTCATTCGTCTCACTAGTTTTAAATTGTGAGGTTCGCAATTGTGGAATAAAACCAGTTAGCACCACTGCCCATCTATCATATTCTATAACAATGAAGTTGATGTTTAACACAAGCATATTGGTTATTGCAAGTCAGATCTAGATCATCATCTTTGTGGAAAGACCACGATAGTTTACAACTTGTCACAGCCCAATACATGCTTTATATTTCATTTTCCGGACAGTTGATCACAATATCCCTGTATACACTGAGGTAATAAACTTGACTTTTGAAAGCTCGGTTTGGAATTGTACATTATGTACTGACTTCCAAGCTTTCATGTGCGCAAAAAATTGGATGGACATGTTGCTCTGTTAGAGCTAGGTCAGAAAACTTAATGAAGAATTTCTGGAACTATTTTGAAGAAAATTGGTATTATCACAAATAAAGACCATAAAAATTTACATTGGTGCAATAGAGGGGTGCTCTTTTAATGTTGACTCTAAGGCAGAATTGAGGAGACATTCCACTTGGCTCTAGAGTTTCCTCTATTTATGTAGCATTTTAGGAAGTCCAGAATTTGGTGACTTGTTGAACTGAGTCTTTAAAGTTGGTTTTCTACAGTTCTTTAAACAATTTATGTAAATACAGCTTCCAGGGTTAGGCTGTATTTAAGAATTTGCTAATTTCCTAAAATACTACATAAATAGAATAAATCTAAGCTTGGTGGAATTTCTCCCTCAGTGTGAGAATAAAACAGCAAGAACTTAACTCTCCCATGTTACTCTGCTATATAATGCTCTTTAACCTGATGAGTGTAAAAACTAAAGTTTTTAATGTAATATTCCACATCCATTTAACGCCATAGAATTATAGAAATATGTGACTCAGTAGGAGGCCATTTGATCCATTATCTTCTGTCAGTGTTCACTCTTCCAAGAAGCCATCCATCCTAATCCCAATTGCCTGCTCTTTCCCAATATCTTCAATTACCTTTTTTTCTGCAAGTGCTTGTCCAATTCTTTTTAAAGCCCCAATCAATTGTTCCAACACCCAGCTCTGGCAAATTACTCCAAATCAGACACCCCTTTTGAGAGAAGTTCTTCCATTTCTTTCCTTTTATTCCTCTTGTCACCTTCCTGAATTAATGACCCTTTGTCCTCAAATCATTCACCAGTTGAGAAGTCCTAACCTCTACTTAAAGCAATATCCTTTCATCTCCAGTATCTTTCCCATGAACCTATTCTGCACTTTCTAAATTTCAAATATCCTTTTTATAATGTGGTCCTAAAAACATCACATGATATTCTAAATGCAACCTAATCAATGTCATACAGATTCATCTTCATTTACGATTCTTATGCTGCATTTATACTGAACTTTGGCAACAAATATTATTGATTCATCATCAAAGGTATAGTCTCAGACAGCACAAGATCATGCTGGAGCCTCGTTCCTAATATCACTCGGTTTTAGGAGCCGTGCAATTCAGATTGGCTCTGTGGTAGCACTCTTGCCTCCAAATCAGAAGGTTGTGGGTCCAAATGTAAGTTCAAGTCTAATGCACAGCTGGGGGGGTGTTCCATTGTCAGAGCTGCCATCCTTCGAACGAGACGTTAAATCGAAGTCCCATATGCCTGTTCAGGTGGACGGTAAAGATCCCAGGACCCAATTTGAAAAGAAGAGAGGTTCTCCAGATGTCCGAGGCAAAAAAATCTACATCGCTGTTTGTGGGACATTGTTGTGTGCAATTGGGCTGCCTCATTTGCCCACAAATAGTCACTCCATTTTACAGGAAGTAATTCCTGTGAAGCACTTCCAATGTGATCAAGCACTATACCAAATGCAAAAATTAAATATTATTATTAATAATAATTCACACATACAACTGTATTAAAAGCTACCCCAAAATCTGCAGTTTTTCTGACCCAACTGAAAGAGACGTGAAATAAAAAAAGGTATAAACACAGCATGATGCACATCTTGGAATTGTACAAGTTCTGCACCTTTAAAACAAATATTAACTTTGGCCACATATATGTGGTGCAAAGAAATTAACCAAACAAGAATGATACATACTGTACTCATGGGACATTGTTGTGTGCAAATTGATTACAGCAATTGTCGACAAATCTAAAGTCACTGAACTTCACAGAACATCTTGCCAACATAATAAGTTATTGTCAACAACAACAAAATTACATTTGTATAGTGTCTTTAACATCAGTAGGACGTCCCAAGGGCTGGACAATCAGTGTTTCGGACCTAAGATGGGGGTCGGGATTGGGGAGGTTGACCGAAGGCACGGTCGAAGAGGGTCTTGAGATGGATCTTGAAGGAGGCAAGAGAGTGGAAGAGGTGGAGGGATGGAGTTCCACAGGGTGTGGGTAGTGGCAGAAGGCCCGTCCGCCAATGGTGGGGCGGATGAGGTAAAGCAGGCTGTAGCCCACTGAGCGGAGGGAGCGGGCAGGATGATCGGGTGTTAATACGTCGCAGAGGTAGGTGGGAGCATGGCCATGGAGGGCTTTGAAGGTGAGGACCAGGATCTTGAACTGTATCCTCTTTGTGATGGGAAGCCAGTGGAGTCGGGTGAGGATGGGGGGTGATAGGGTCGCAGAGCCTGGTGCGGGAGAGGTCACAGGCTGTAGAGTTCTGGATGATCTGCAGCCTATGGAGGGAGGAGTTGGAGAGGCCGACAAACAGGGAGTTTGCATAGTCAAGCTTCGATGTTATGAATGCGTGTATGAGGGTCTCGGCAGCCTGCGGTGTGAGACAGTGACAGAGCAGGAGATGGCACGGATGTGGGGTAGGAAAGATATTTAAGGGTCAAACAAGATGCCAGGTTCTGGACTGGCTCAGCGAGGTGGAGTGGGTATCCTTGGATGGTGATGCTGTCAGTGCCTGAGGTGAGGAGGCGCTGACAGGAGCCAATCAGGAGGGCTTCGGTCTTGTTGATGATCAACTGTAGAAAGTTAGCTCCCGTCCAGGACTTGATTCCGGCAGGACAGCAGTTACCCTGGATTGAAGTGTGGAGGCAGAGATATAGAGTTGGGTGTCATCCGCATACATGTGGAAATTGACCCCATGTCAGCAAGAGGGAGCATATAGATATTGAAAAGGAGGGGACCAAGGGCAGAGTCCTGAGGAACTCCACATGAGACGGTGGGAGGCCTGGAGGAGAAGCCTTTTGTGGAGATGAAGTGGAGACGGTGTGAGAGATTGGATTTGAACCATTCAAGGACGAAGCAACGACTTGTTCCAGGACCTTGGAAAGGAAAGTTGGAAATGAGGCAGTAGTTTGAGAGTGGGGATGAGTCCAGGGAGGCTTTTTTTTAAAAGAATAGGAGTGATGACATCTGTTTTTAGAGGGGTGGGAACGGTGTCAGAGGACAGGGAGAGGTTTATGATGTCTATGAGTAGGGGGGCAAGGAGATAGAGCTGGCAGGTAAGGAGAGGTGTAGAGATGGTGTCAAGGGAGCAGCTGGTCGGTTTCATGTAAGTTATGGTGGTGATGAGAGGAGTGGGAGACACGTTCAAAGGTGTGGAGGGAGGGATAGGTGGGGCTAGTGGTTGGAAGGGCAGATGCAGCTGAGTGGATCCTTTTGACTATATTGACGTTATATCGAATACAAAGATGATTATTACAGCACTTAAAGAATACAACCTACCAACTTAAGAATATTTGTGAGACAGTACGATACAAAAGACAATTTTCCTCCAGTTCGGAAAAAAATTTCACATTTTATTTTGATTGAACTTTTATTTTTCAAGTGTTAGCCTAGTTCAGTTGGTTAGACTCTTGCCTGTCTCAGAAGGTTGTGGGTTCAAGCCCTAAGTTGGGTCTTTAAACTCACAGTCTAGAGTTGGTTGACACCTCAATGCCATGTTGGGATGCAATGCATTGTTGGATGTGCAATTGCAAGACTTAAAAACTCAATTTATGCAGAGAAATGGTGTGTTGAACTTGTTTCTGTAAAAAAAATCAAGAGGGATGTAATCCTCTTTCCCCATACTCTGTGATATCCATCCTCTGCATGTCTCCATCCAATTCTCTTTTAAATGCCCCCAACTCAACTCTAATAAACGCTCCTGGCATATCATTGCACATTCCGATAAGTCCTCAAGAAGTTCTTCTAAACCTCTGCTTTTACTACCCAGCTTTAGAGTGTTGTATTTACTGTGCTGGTAAACAAGTTTCAATGTAATGGAAACTAATGCCCTCTGCTGCTTCATCAATAAATTACATGCTTCTCCTTGTTTCTGTAAAGTAGTAGAAAATAAGACAGTATTACAGATCTCTTCACTACACAAAACCAAGTACAAATTAGTTGATAGTTTGATTTTTTCAGGATATTGTGCAATTTATTTTTAAAATAAAAATGCTACCTGAGTGACAGACAAATTTGTTTCATCAACTAAAAAATAGTTTTAATAAACACAATTTCTAAGGAATAAATGGAAATATCAATTTTATTTATAATTCACTTCTCCATATTACTCTTGAATTCTATCTTGTCATATGCCTACTCTGGTTTTAATCTGGGATAGCCTCTTTCATTCCTTCCACTGGCCTTTACTCAGTTTTTCTGTCTTTCAATTCTTCTGGCGAGCGGAGGAACCGGCTGGGTGGTGGATTGGGGAGTGAGGAGGTCGGAGAGGTAGGGAGGTGCCAGAGAGTGAAGGGATTTGAACACGAGTGGTTAAGACTGACTAGATAACTTCCTATGCACACAAAACAACAAGAACCTCCAACAAATTGCATTTAAATATGCCTTTCAAGTCGGGGGAGGTCTCCAGGTGCTGGACAGTTGAGAGTTTGCACTTGAGCTGGAGGTTGGATTGAGGAGCGAGGGCCAAGAAGGGGTGGGGAGTGGGGAGATGACTGAAGGGGCGGTCAAAGAGGATAGTTTCGAGACAGACCTTGACGGAGACGAGGGAAAACCTAAAACACTGAGAAATAATTTTTAAAAAATTAGAAGGGAAAAAGTCTTAGGGTCAGCAAACATTTAAGATTTAGAATGTCCACACGATCAAATTTTACGTTCCCTCCCCACCCGCCCACATATGTTTCACTTCCCAATAAACAGCCTCATGTTGAAGGATTGGTTCTGCAGCTTTACAGTGTCCACACAAGAGGGCACCAGTGAACTTCAAGAACCAAACTGCTACAGCACTGTATTTTGAGCAGTATTGCTTCACTCCCTCTGTTCGCTGTCACAGCCCATATTTAAACCAATCGCTTATCTTGAGATTTGGGCCAATTTTACCCTATTCTTGTAAATACTTTCAGTGTATGAAATATAAAATAGTTAAACAAACCTTGTAAATGCAAGAAATGATTACACTTTGAGTGTGTAAGAAAATAATTACAACAGAAAATTAAAATCACTATACGCATTTCAGTCAATTTGTAAAAACACCATTCATGTTTATACCTGATCCACAACAGGCTCTTCTGGCACTCTGTCTCTGTCCAGGGAATGGTTTCAAGGTCCTTGTTCAGACTTTGAAATCCACCCAAACATGCGCCATGCCCTACATTTGTAATCACCTCGCTACTCCATCTTCAAAACCCTTCTTAAAAAATCTTTGACTCAGCCTCTCTCCCATTAAACCACCTTCGACTTTGTTTGATGCTCCACATCATTCATATGAAGCACTTCCACACATTATTCTATGTGAATGTGCTATATAAGAGCAAGATGTTATTGTTGTAGTTCTAGCCAAAATGAATATAATTAATACAAATTAAGAGAAAATCCCTCTCAGCCTCCCCGGAAAGATCTAGGCTTTAAAACATATCCATATTTACTTCCAGAGTGTAGACAAATTTCAAAATTCACGCGCTGAAAGACATTTCTGTAATCTTTCTGTTGTAAAACTGCTTCTGAGTTCCAGCCTTGTGACAATACATTACCAGCAGCAGCTGACAAAAGGATTTTAACCTTTCCTACTTTCCAACAAAATGTTGAAAGTGTTTGCAAGCAGATTTTAACTGTGATCCAGGAAGTTAAGAAATTATTGACTTCACTTATTGATCATTCATTTTCCTGAAAATAATTTTGTTTAACTATTTCACGTTAAAATAGATTTTACCAATTAGCATATTAACAATCCATCCGTAACAGTTCTGGTAAAGACTTACTACTGTTACTGTAGTTACAATAACTGCTGTTCTACTTGATGTCATAAAAGGGTTTAATGTCAAACAGACTCCAAGAGACATTGTATTGTATTTTTCAGTCTTGCTTCCTGGCAACAATGAATGAATTTTACTAATAACGTTCATAACCCAGTTTATTCACTTTCTCATTCATTCACTAATCTATTTATTAAGCAGTTGGTAAAATGTGTCATACAACTAATTTACGGATTTGAAAAGCTGTACCACATAGTCTGAAAAAAATAACCACTCCAAATCCATTACCACGTATAAATATAAACTAGAACCAAAACTCATAACTCGGCTATACCTTTTCCAGTGCAGGAACAAGACTATAATACAGGAAATTCGAAGGTATGGAATTCAGTGAGTAAAGAACTCGCAATCGTATCCCAGTAAGTTCATATTATTAATCCAGTTAGCATGTCAACCAACAGGCACTAAGCAGACATAGCATGATCAGCACGTACTATACAAATATAGTACAACTTGGTTATATCAATGGTATTTGTGAGCCTGTAAAGTCCCAACCAGCGCTAGAAATCATTGCTCAGCCCCATTACATTGTGATGTCGCTGATCACATGAGTGTCACTGCACATAATAAATAATAATACTTGTATTTGATAGAAGGCCTTATCACGTCATCGAAACATCTCAAAATACTTCACAGGATATACTGTAAAGTGGATTGAGTGTGTATTTTGTGGGCAAAATGCAAAACACAGCAGCCAATTGCGCGCAACAATGTCCCACAAACAGCCATGGATTGGGTCACCATTTTTATTTGGGGGATTTGTTGGCCAAGTCACGGGGAGACACTTCCTTCCTCTTTACAAATAGTCCCAGACCTCGGTCTAACGTCTCATCCGAAGGACAGCACTCTGATAACGTAACACAGCACCAGCATTGCATTGGAATGTCAGTTTAGACCACGTAATTCCAAGTCCCGACGTGGGGCTTAAACCCACAACCTTCTGACTCAGAGGCGTGAGTGCCACCACTGAGCCAGGCTGTACAGAAGCCAGTCGGCTTCCCATGCTAAAATTGACGAATATCAGGGTTATCATGTTGCTGTCAACTTGTGCAGGAAGTTTGTTGGTTACATCCCGATGACCCAGACGTTGTCCCGTTTACTGTGTAGGAAATTCACCGATGGTAAATGACAGGAAGCCGACAGCAGGTCCACAGCACACCCACATTTTAAGCAAAGCGAAGCACGTTATAGCAGAGCAACAGGGCAAGTGCAATTTTCAAATGAAACAATTATTGCAGAAGTAGGTTCAATTATTCATCAGCACTCTGCAGTCAGCAAAACAAATTTGGATAATTACAGTACATTAGCCTGCTCCCAAGGTAGCATTCCTATTTCAGCAGCAAATAGACAACCACAGAACATTTAAAGCACAGGCAGCCATTCAGCTCATCTTCTGTACAACAACTACTTTTGCAACTGCAGCCATCTACTCTAATACAATTTCTCTGTTCTTTCCCTTTCGACTAATTGCCACTTGTGGCATCACATTAAATGTACAACCTTTTGATAATTCAACTGCAGCTGAATTTGTCTTGTGCAAATTTAAAATACCTCCTCTATATAAAACCTTGAATTCCTTTTTCCTTAAAATTGTCTTGCAGTCTCACTTTTAAATAACTATGTACCTTTTTTCCTAAGTCTTTGATTCTCCACTCAAGAATATTCAAAATTAGGCTACATTTTTTTCCTTTTGTTCTTCTCCCAAAAACACATTAATCTACACTCGTCTGTATCTAATTCAATTTGCCTACCCATTTGCTTAGTTAATTATTAGTCTTTTGTCCTCTGCATCGATTTAATTTGTCAGCCTCCAAATTTGAAATCATGAGCAAATTTAGATACCAGAGTTGAAATCAAATATAAAAAATGACAAGCTACAGCAGACAGAAGCCTCTTATGTGGCACCTTAACAAATGCCTTCCATAAATTCATATGTAGAATTTCTGCATTGCCTTTATGCATTTGCTCATTTCCTTAAAAAAAATTTGAACTAACTCATCAAAATGAAGCTCACACCACAACAGAGGAATATATAACCCAAAACTCCTCCCAAATTAGATCTGCAAGTGGTGTTCACTTACTTGGCAATCCTTGTAGGTCCCTGATTTCCCCATGATGCTGTCCACGCTTTGCAATAGATGCATTAGCAGCAACAAAAGTTCATACCAGAGGCAAAGTAACAAGAGGACACAGGTGAGGGAGAAACATAGGAAGAGGAGGGAAAACACAAAACACAATGTATTAGTTATAATTAATCATGCCATATGCAAGGTGTACACAAAGTTAACCAAAAATCATACCCACCTTAACTTAATTACACACAACAAATCTGGGAATAACAAAACCGACAAAGTGACAACTGTACTGCACTAAATACAGATATTTTAAAAACTTAACACACCAAATCGGTTATTACTAGTATCAGTTGAAATAACATGGCACATCTATAACAATAATAATCCTTGCATTTGATATAGCGCTTTTCACGTCTTCAAGTTACTTAATGATGTCTATTTTCCATTCACTGGTAAAATGCAAATTATATTCACTGGAATACATGTTGGGAGAGAGGGAAAAGGAGGAAAGTTGAAGAAAGTGTGAACAGCAATGACTACTGGGTTGAAATGATAATTTATTTTGAACAATGGCACACGAAGCAACACAGAACCTTCTATGAAATGGCCTTTTACTTTGCAAAACATTCTTTCACCAAACCCATGAACACATTCACTAGCCATCCACAAGCAGCTCATCAAATGGTTTTTGAAATCTAAACATGAATCAATTACTATACGTTGATCTTATTGACAATTATGAATCCCATAAAGCTGTTGGGAGTTTTTTTTTCCTTTAGGCCCAATGACTCACTGGTTATGAATATTTCTTACATTACTTGTGACAGTGTGCAGTCTTCTACCCACAGCATATCTTTAGCTTATTCGTTTATGGTTTCCAGGGTGTATCTTCGGTTTAAATTAGAATAAATTGGTTAACTTTGTTATGTTGTTTCCAGTAAGTTACTAAGATTCTGACTATACCACATCCATTTCCTTTGTCACCCTCCACCCCTCCCAATACTTGGCTAAATGTCAGTTAAGCAGAGAAAACGTTCAACAAACTCAAGTTTAATTTGTTACTAAATAAGTATATTATCAGCTATCCTTCAACTTGAGCCTTTGCCCGAAGACCTTGATTATTAGAGGCCATGCCCACTTATATCAACAAAAATCATTTAATTTGATATAGAATCTAAAACATCTCGAAGTACTCGGCAACTTTTTCGTGTAGTAATGGCATTTGCAAGCCAAAACCATTTTGCACACAGCAATTTTCCACAAGCTTCCATGATATGAATCATCAATATATCTGCAAAACTGGTGACACTCTTTTTGGATACCATAATGGGATTAATATCACTTGAAGAGACAGATGGGACCTCAGTTTAACATCTCATTCAAAGTGCCAGCCAGAATATTCCGATGCAGAAGAAAAATCTCACCTACACTAGGGATCAAAATATGGTTAGGTAGTGTGAAATTTAGAACAGTGCACATGTTGAACAAGCTGCCAATTTTGTTTTTCAGTTTTATTGGCATAACCTGTGATGAGATCATTGGTCTGAGTCATGTAGATTTGCCAACTACCTGTTGCTCTTTTAATGTTCACGCTGGAAACTACAAGTAGCTTATAAAAGCTTGACACTAAGTACGAAGCTATGTAATGTTTTACTGAAATAAAAGCAATATTTAAAAGAAAATCTCAATTGATTGTCTTTTCCTCACCTCCAGAACCAAGACCCACACCTTCATCATTTCCAGACCAGATTATTCCAACCTGCTCATCAGACTCCCCAACTTCTTGCAAGACATTGTATACTCTTTAGCAAGTCTCAACTATTCCATACTGAATTCTTAATTTGGTTAAAAAATGCAATATATAATGATAATCCTTGCATTTGATATACAGCCTCATCATTGAGACGTCTCAAAGCACTTCACTGAATATATTGTAAAGTGTATTTGCGCTCAGCCAATTACGCTCAGCAATTGTGGATTGAGTGACCAATTGATTTATTTATTTTGAAGGGATTATTAACCCCAGAAAGCATCTGATAATAAAGTCCACATTAATCCAGCTTTTCTAAAAAAAAGTCTCAATTTCTGTGGGTTTAATTAAATGCCTTCTCAAACTATGGTGCACTGTGGCTTGAAGAATCCCTATTTTAGATCACACTTTAATGCAGTGTTCAGCACATCATTCTTATTTCACACATTCTGCACTTACTGATCGCCAGACTACGGCACTACCTCACCCCTCACGCTGCTGAAACTCTGGTCCACGCCTTTGTCACCTCAAGGCTGGACTATGGGAACTCTCTCCTCGCCGGCCTTCCCGCACCTCCCTCCACACTGCAGGTCATTCAGAACTCTGCAGCTCGTGTACTGTCCCGCACCAGGCTTCGCGATCACATCACTCCCACCCTCGCTCGCCTCCACTGGCTCCCCATCCCCCAGAGGATCGAATTCAAGATCCTCATCCTCACCTACAAGGCCATTCACGGCATTGCTCCCTCCTACCTCTCCGACCTACTATCCCTCTACCTACCTGCCCGTACCCTCCGTTCCTCTGGCTCCGGTCTGCTCCACATCCCCCACCCCAACCGCCCTACCATCGGTGGCCGGGCCTTCAGCCTCTCAGCTCCGAGGCTCTGGAACTCCATCCCCCAGTGCCTTCGCCGCTTCCTCCCTTTCCTCCTTCAAGGCCGGTCTCAAGACCTTTCTCTTCGACCGTGCCTTCAGCTCCCCTCTCGACTCTCTACCCCTTCCTCGCTCCCTCCCTTCCCTCCCCTCACCCTGACCATTTCCCCCCAATGCTCGGGTCCTGACCCAACTGTACAGCGCCTTGGGATGTCCTCCCGATGTGAAAGGCGCTCTATAAATGGAATCTTGTTGTTGTTGTTGTATTTCAACCAGGAGTACCAATGACTGTTTTCTGTGAACCATATTCATTCTCAATACTTATTAATGCACAAGATAGCAAACCATCACTTTGCTTCATATGATCTAATAAGTGAAAACTTTATTCAGGGGCTGAAATATTGCTTAAACCTGGCTCTGCAAACAGGATGCTTTTTGCATTCTCAACCAGACCCCCACCCTCAAATAAACATCATTCAGTTTCATCCTGGAAAATTACGTAAACATCCACTAAGCCATCCGCAAAATTTCCCTGAACACTTTCAGACACGATCAATAGCACAGTAGACTTATGAGAGTTCTTTAGAATCCAACAGAATCTAATCTCTTCATCCCAGTACTCTGTGAATTGCATTGGAAATCTGCCATTGCATTTTAAGTCTTATCTGAACAACAACAGAAAGTCAGATTAAAAAACAATCACCACAAATGCATTAAGCCTTTTATGAGGCAATCGTATTTAATCTCAAAGGCCCAAAATTATCAAAACTTCAGTAGCTATTGCAATAAAATGCAACAGAAATCAATAACTGAAATGAGTGCTACTGTAACTCAATATTAATATATGTATTACCACCAGAGGGCTATCAATATGTATTACCACCAGAGGGCTAAAGGAGAAAAATAGGAACAGAAGCAAACACGTTGTAATACTTAGGTGTGCTTATACACCAAGTGGGACACGGCTGTGCGCAATTGGCTGCCGAGCTTCGCCCACGAGGAAGGAGTGACCCAAGGGACAGTCAAAGAGGAGGGTTTTGAGACGGGTCTTGAAGAAGGCAAAGGAGGGGGTGAGGCGGAGGGACTGCGGGACGGAGTTTCAGAGTTTGGTGGCAGAAGGCCTGCCCACCAATGGTGAGGTGGGCGAGGCGGGGTCGTGAAGCAGGCCTGAGCATGCTGAGCATGTTGGTAGGGGCTTAGAAGGTCACAAAGATAGGGGAGAGCAAGGCCACAGAGAGCTTTGAGGACCAGGATCTTGAACTGTATCCTCTATGTGATGGGAAGCTAGTGGAGTCAGGCAAGGATGGTGGTGATGGGGTCATGCGGCTGGTACTGGAGAGGACACGGATGGCAGAGTTCTGGATGATCTGCAGCCTATGGAGGAAGGAGTTGGGGAGGCCGACAAGCAGGAAGTTTACGTAGTTGAGCCTGGATGTTATGAATACATGTATGAGATTCTCGGCGGCCTGCCGTGTGAGACAGTGGCAGAGCCAGGTGATGTTGCAGAGGTGTGGGAATACTCATGCAGATGTACCAGCATATATTTAAGCATTTAAATGTTAAGTCATTCCAGCTATAAAAAAAATCCTGCTCTCCAATTATACAGAAGGTCATCAAGAGTCCATTTGCATCACAATAAAAATAAAGTGACTGACCACAGCAATGTAAATAAGCAAATATGGTTACTCTGATAGCTTTTGTGGGCAAAGGCACTGTCTGGATTCAGACTAATCTACACAGACCAGAAATTCACAAGTTACTTCCTCGCCTGTAATGAGTCAGCTGATAACACGCAGAACACAAATCGCCTGTAACATTCCTGGAAAAGGAAAACATTCAGCCGTGGTTCTTGCTCCTGATCACCACCCAGTGATAACCTGCTAAGAAATGTTAATGTGTTAATGTCGCAGCGCCTTGGGATGTCCTCCCGATGTGACAGGCGCTCTATAAATGTAATTTTGTTGTCGTTGTTTGTTGTGTGTGCATCAGGTACAAACAAGATCAGGCTCATCTGTGGTGGTTCCATAGGCAGTTTGCTAAATTTCACAGGCTGGTTTACAGAACAGAGGCTCTTGGTGAGATAGAGGAGGGTTGTTTGTGCCTGTAGAACCATACTGAACATAATTTGAAGAGCTATCCAATTCAATCCCACCCCCCCCGCTCTCTCCCCATAACCCTGCAAACTTGTCCTCCCCTAATAAACAGAAGTATTGTTGCTTATAAACAACCAGTGTTCTTAGGTTACATGATTTCTGGTCTCTCCTGCGTTTCATTATTTTAGAACATTGCCTCTGGGTTAAAAAAAAGGAATTGCATCAGGACAGTAATGCTTCACAGATGTACAGTATTTTTTAAAACCTGATGTTTAAGCTCCAATGTAATAACCAAATGTAATAACCTATAAAATAACCAAATTTGCCATCTGGTCTGCTCCATGCCCTCCGGCCTGCTCCATGTCCCCCACCTGGCCCACCATCGGTGGTCAGGCCTTTAGCCTCGCTGCCCGCCCCCTGGAACTCCATCACACATTCCCTTTACCTCCTTCAAGGCACACCTCGAGACCCTCCTCGTTGATTGTGCTTTTGCCACCTTCCTACCCCCTCCCCCCCTCTCCCTGATCACAACCCCCCCCTTCCCCCCCACCTCCGCTCGGGTACTAATCCCTGACTGTTCAGTGCCTTGGAATTTCCTTCCGACATGAAAAGCGCTTCACAAATGTAATTTTATATTGTATTACAATGCTCAGCCACCCACACAAATAGCACCTCTCAACAGCTTGCTCAATAGTAACATTGTTGGGGGCCTATCACACGTTGCACATCATTAACTTGTCCATATAATAGCAACTTGCATTTATACAGCGCCCCTCATGCAGGGTAGGGTCCACAAGTACTGTCTAACTCAATGTGGGAAGGAATTACTGCATCACAACGTCAGCAAAACAAGTGAATTTGAAACCAAAATCTATTGAGTTTCTTCTTGATGGCCATTCTAAAACTGCAGCATAAGATAATACAAATACAACAACAAATTGCATTCATGTAGCACCGTACATGGCGGGAGGATGTGCCAAGTTCTGGATAACACGGAATGCAGGAAATAAAAAGCTACAATCATTTCCATTTTCTCCTCCTACAAGGGCTTCCATTTCAAAAATTCAGAAACAGAATAATTAGCAAATTTACTCAGTTAAATTCACGAGTATTGGACCTACTGATAAATGTTTAGTTTTAACATGTTTGTTCAAGTAGCACTATTTGAGAGGTGCAGGGCATTTTGCCAGTCTTGCAAGACTACCATTTTCTCACACCCAGACTACAGATGTAAGAAACCTGTCAGTTTCAATTCATGGCATATTTGCACAACAACTTATTCTTGCTGTGTAACAATTACACAATGGACTACAAGAGGTAAGTGTCATGACAATTTCACCTCAGACAGAAACCGTGCTACAATATTGAATTACTGTATACACTATGAAATTGGATGTTTTACCTTTTTAAATTTAAAACGATTTCTTCTCACTTTTGAACTCCATTTCAAAGTTTTGCTTTCAATTCGCTGGGTTCCTCGCTTACCACCATTTCCTAACTGATGAAAAACAGACTAAGGTGATTTCCTGTAGTTCAGTTAAAGTGGTGCAGTTTGACTCATTGTCTGTTTTCTCCTCCTTTCAGTTAAAAGGACCAACTCTCGACAGTCAAGATGAGTGACTGTGATCTCAGGCTCCAATTGCACAAAGCCAGTGTTGCTCTGTTTGCTCTGGTATTACATATACAAAGAACCAATGCTGCTCTCAGAATTTCAGAAATAAAACTGCACAACTGCTACTGGAATGCTTTATAAAATTTCAAACAGGTGTGTTTGCACAAGCTGATAAGGTGCCAAGGTACTTCATCTGAATTGCCTTTTAAGGTCATAGTTTTATGACCATGAAATTGATTCTGTCCTACAGCGAAAATGCTCATGTTGTTAAGTTTTATATTCAAATAATACAAACTTACCAAAAAAAATTGTAATCAATAAACGGGAAATCACAGAGAAAAGTAGGGAAGATAACCTCAGAATTGTGGAATTATAAAAGAAAATATCTAGAATGACAAGATACTGTACTACTAAGGTACAACAGACTGGCAACGGAAAAATAGATTGAATCTATCAAGATTATCCTGTTAAACTGAACAATTTTCTATTTTTTTGAGGCCTTCAAACTTTTGGATGATATATTAACAATAAAATAGAACTGGTTTAATAAACAACAAAGGTTTAATGCTTCACAAAAGAATTAAACCACGTAGTGAAAGGTCTACAACATGAAATATTGTTAAACAGCTGAAGCCTGTATGTCCCAAATAAATTTAAATAAACATTTAAATAAACTCAGAGCATATCTCCAGTATAAAATAAATAATGCAACAGGTTTCAAAGTAGTTTCCTGAAAAGATGTGAACCATTTTGTTCAAATTAAATACAAGTTAATATGTAATATTTGAAAGGTAATATTTTGAAGGACATTTGAGAAACATTTTGGGTAACTAAAAACTACATACAATCCTTAAAAGGTTTTATTTTTGGTTAGCCACATGTGGAAACCCATCACCATGCTTAAGACCACATATGTATGCTAACTATACTTGGAAGTTTCCATGAGCCTGGAATGGACAAGACATTACAGTCCAATTCTAAAACAAGAGGCCATTTTCTCCTCTACACAATCTTTCTCTTGCGTCTGACTAGGCACGACTACAAACAACCTAACACTGACTGATGCGCTTCTGTACTCAATGGTTATGAATATTAATGAAGGGAGCACTGCAACTAACATTTTTTGCTCTTCATTTGGAATATCTGCAAGAAATTGTCAAATATAAAATCTCGTCTATACAATGAACCCAAATGCAAATCTTGACAGTAATAGAAATTTTACTGCAAACTAAAATGCCAAGACCAAATGCCAAGACCATGATGCACGATACAAACTTGCTGTGCCAACTTAAGTACATTATAATTCCTCTCCAGGCGGGTCCGCCGTACTCTAGGCCATTGCTAATGACAGATAGGTCAGCCTGGTTCATCGGCAGGACTTGTAAGGGCAGACCAGTCATGGGAGAGAGAAGGCAGGGATTCTTTCTATTCAGCAACTGTTAACCATGCATGCCGAAGCATAACAGGTAGAGTGGTAGAGTACAGGTAGAGTACAGGTAGAGTACAGTATGTAAAACACATAACAAGTGTTTTACTTGTTGCCTGACAAGCAACAAAAAGCTCAACAGACAGCACTTTCAATAGCAAGTCCTACAATTTAGCTAGTTAAATTCCAGCAGTACCTCAATGTGCACTTTGGGATCCCCAAGCATTGTTTCTTGCCAACCGAATATTCACCAGAATTAGGTAAGCAGGATGTGTCCTTTTGGGAAAAGAATCCACGTTCTATTCCAGACACGGGAATTGCATTCTGAGACTTTATGCTATGTAAAGGGCACTATGCAAATGTAAGTTGTTCTTACGTAGTAGGTTGTATCCAGGAAACTCTGTCTGATTTATATACTCTGAAGCACAGTGTTTGGGGTTCTAGGTATCAAAGGACCGGTCTGACCAAAATAAAATTGAGATATTCAATGTTGTGAGCGCTATATCAAATACAGGACAGGCTGCCATGGTCACCGACGAAACACAAAAACACTCCACTTTACAGTATATCCTGTGAAATGCTTTGAAATGTTCTCTCAACAAAAAAGGCACTATACCAAAAGCAAGGATTATTATTGCTTTCTTATACAGGATGACCAAAAAGTCATGATAACTATCCTATTATCTAAAAGCAAACAAAAATATCATCACTCCTTAAAAGATTTATTAGCATTGTAATAGTATCATGACTTTTTCATCACCATGTATTTTATGGTTTCTTGTACTAAGTTTGTGCCAGAAGTCTAATAAATTTTTTTTAATAATAGCATTTGATATAGCACAATATTATGTAGCCAAAAATCTAGAAGCGCTTCACAGGGTATACAGTACTGCAAAGTGGTGTCACTGTGTATTTTGTATGCGTGTGTGGGGGGGGGGGGGGGGGGGGGAGTGGAGGGAGAAAGGGTGTTGTTCTCACACTATTTAATTATACATCGGATTTGTCAGTCTGTAAATGTAATATTCTGCCCGAGTTACCGTAAATACTTGACTCACATGCTCAAGGCTTTAAATCTTGAAACCGAAATTATGAGTCTTCAGTAGGAAACTGTTTTACTTGTGGATGTCGAGATGACCAGTGAATAACATTAAAACACCCCACCAAATGCACAGGAAAAGCACAAATAGATTGTGCAAAAACCACACAGCCAAGTACAAAAATGCATTTGAAACATTTGTTGAATTTCCTCCTAACATGAAAGGTGCTGTACTAATGTAATTTGCTGTTGTTGTAGCCAGTGTCCATTATGATTCACATTTTATACATTAATCATTCAACGAATAAATACCAACTAAAACCTATTTTTTGTTCCTTAACCTTTCTTTCCTTTGTTGTTTTACTTTTTCATGTAATTTTATACTTGGCTTAAGCCTTTCTTTTTCTCTCTTAATCTAGTTTTTCACACAAGAGCTTCTTTTACAAATTGATATAATTGGGTATCAAGGGTAAGACTTATGGACATGGATTAGTAATAGGTTGGGGAGGTGAGGGGGCGGGGGGGAGAAAGATTGTGAAAACAAAGACATCCGTGATCATATAAAGAAACAACAACGTCCTGGGCTGATTAATGGTAAATACAAATACCCCTCACATTTGATATAGCACCTATATTATCAAGAATGAATCAAACACTGCACAATATTGATGGTACTCCATATATCATAGAATTATACAGGATAGAAGGAGGCCATTCAGCCCATTGTGCCTTTGAAAAGAGCTACCCAAATCAATCCCATTCTCCCGCTATCTCCCCATACACCTGTAAACTTAAACTCCCCAAATAATTATCTACTTCTCTCTTAAAAGTTGTTATCGAATCGGCTTCTACCACCCTTCCAATTCCAGATCCAAACAACTCGCAGTGTGAAAAAAGTTCTCCTCACCTCCCCTGTTTTTTTTATCAACTATTTTAAACCTCGGGTTACCGACCCACCCACCAGTGGAAATAGTTTCTCCCTGTTCACCCTATCGAATCCCCTCATAATTTTGAAAAATTCTATTATGTCTCCTCTTAACCTTCTCTGCTCCAAGGAAAATAATCCTTGCCTCTCCTGACGGTGAATTTTATATAAATAGTAAAATTAGGAAACATATAACATCCATGGATAGATCAGAACTTGGCAAAAGAAAGTTGAAAGTGACTAGCCAAAGGAAGGTTGATACAACTCTCCGTGTCAAAACAGTGTGAAGCAGCAGAAACAAAAGATGCTGGACTATTTTAAGTTGAATTCAGATGCAGAGGTTATGTTCACGATCTGCTTAATCTACACATGGAGACCAGTCCACAGTTCTTTGTGCACAAAAACAATGGGGTGGAGAGAGGGCTTTTCAGGACTGAGATGCAATGCAGAAGAAGCTGGTTCAGAGTGTTCTGAGGACATGCAAAGAAGCTTTGAGAATGCAAGAAATCATGGCATTTATTACAATTATGTTCAACGGGTTCCACAAAATCTAAGTAAATAGCTCGTCTGTAACTGCAAGAGTTTGCTTACATTATAAATCCAGCCTCTTTAGAGGACCTTAAAGTTCAAAAAAAACCTATTATGCAGCCCAAAGTACTATAAACATGACATTAAAGACTTTGTATAAGTACTACATGTGCTGCACTTGAAAATTGTATTATAAAGACGACAGCCAGTTCAATTCTCAGTTCAATTTATTCAAAATAAAGATGTGTTCCAAAGAAATTCTTATTCTTTCAGAAGTTCTGAATCTGTTCATACAGGTTTAGGTCATTTTCAATTATTCTAGATTTAGGACAGTTTCAGGTCTTCGGGAATTGTTGCAATACTGGCTACGAAACAGTCTAGCTTCATGGGAACACCAAATATTGCACAAAAACACATCCACAAAATCTCATAAAATAACACATGCAACCACTTAATAACAGAGAACTAAACAGGAATCTGAAAAGTTACAAACTTAAGTAACAGCAACTCTGCAAATCAAGGGCATCTTTAAAGCAACTCAACTAAGTGTTAATGCACAACTGACGATAAAAAAGCCTGGATGAAACCACCTTCAACATTACCTGCACAGATTGATTTTCCTCCCATATGCAAATCACAACCAGACAATACAATACTAGATATTGAAATCTAGTTTCTCCCACAATGGCTCTCCAGAAAGGCAATATTTGATATGCAAAAAGCAGAGCAATGTGGATTGGTTTATAATTTTAGTACTTGCATTGGAATGTTGAGACCAAAATATCTGCAATAAATCTGCAGCTGAAACATCACAATGAAAAAAGTTCACAGTTTCGTAAGGAAATTAAATTTCCGGAATACGTAATGCAACTGAGCACAACAAAAACAAACCAGTTTCCATGCAGTGTAGTTCTATCACATTAAAATTGAAATCATGGTAGGAGTCCTCGCGACTTGAAAGGTCACATGACCTTTCCATTCAAGTGCTGTTAAGTTACTAACACTTCACAGCTGCAAAATGTACTCATTGCCAATTTATCCATGTTCTTCCAAAGAAATCTGCCTTTATAAAGGATTGCAAGACAGATCCTTTGAGATTTTTGACTTTCAACAAAAAACTGCAATACTTCTATGGTCTTCAAAGACTTACACAGTAGATACTTACCACCCTTTTTTCATTTTCTCCATCTGTTATAACAGCCTCCATATTTCAGAGTTACTTCACATTGACAGCGTTTCCCCAGTCTGTGAACCTGCACATCTAACAAAAGAATAAATATGGTCATGAATAGAAAACCAATGCCTACAGATAATAAACTGTCACAAATATACTTATACCAATATACTTCACAATAAATTCTGTGAAGCAGGTTAGGACATCTTCCAAACGTCAAAAACGCTATACAAAACGAAAGGACTTTTAATTTAAATTGGATACAATCTTTTTACATATACTGTATAGTAATTATTATTTTTATGTTCCTATTATGTTTTTAAAACCATCAAATAATTAAATTGCAGTAGAATTTAGGGACATTTATTTGTGGATTGGCAAAAATCAGTAAAAAGCAGTCAGCAAAGCAGTACCAACTGGATTTTGCAGGATGTGTCAAGTAATGATTCACAATTGCAATTCTCAGAATAGAAATGGAAAATGTCCTGACGGTCATAAGTAATCAAACAAAGACAAAATAATCATTAACATTTTCAACTGGTCACTCATATAAACCTCTTCAATTAGTATTTCCAGAAAGCAGATAGCAAAACAACTCAGCACACTCTCAGGCCAATATTTTTATATGTACAACAACATCAACAAAATTACATTTGTAGGTTGAAATATTATTGCATACTGCAGCCAATTGTTAGCATGAAGGTGCTAGAACAGACACCATCAACTATGAGATTATCATTATAGCAAACAGAAATCAATTATACTACAAGCTTTTTTTTTGCAAATACTAAAAAAAAAATATTCCACAATAATTTAAACAAGCAAACAACAACAACACGATTATATTTGTACAGAGGTTTTCATGTTGGGAGGACATCCCAAGGCGCTGGACAGCGTTCAGCATTTCAGACCCAAGCTGGGGTCGGTGGTGGTGGTGGCGAGGGGAGGTGGCCGATGGCATGGTCGAAGAAGAGGGTCTTGAGGCGGGACTTGAAGGAGGCTAAGGAGGGGACGAGGCGATGAAATTCCAGAGGTTGGGGGCAGAGTGGCTGAAGGCTCTCCCAATGGTGGGGCGGGGGATGTCGAGCAGGCCGGAGCCGGCTGAGCGGAGGGATTAGGTTGGTGGGGGGTTAGGAGGTCGCAGAGGTGGGGTGGGGCAAGGCCATGGAGGGCTTTGTAGGTGAGGACCAGGATCTTGAACTTGAAACAGTGTGACATGTGGGTGTATCTGGTTTGGAGGTCACAGGAGAAATATGTATCATAGGTTTACTAAAGATAAGATGGAGAAACGCAACAAAAAGTGCTGAGAATGTAGAACTCTGCCACAAGGCAAAAGGATAAATATTCTTAATAAGAAACATGATGCATATACAAAGAAGGGAACTGAGATACGGGAGAGAGAATTAGATGGGTGGGGCTCATGTGGAGTATAAACACCATTAGAGACTAGTTGGGCCTGTGCCCAAGTCGTCTTACACTGCATACCCAACGTGACCAAAGATCCAAAGGGTTATTCAACACTATAGTGGTTTGCATCCTTTTTAGTTAAACAAACTAGGCAGCGCACCAAGAAGGAAAAAAATGCGTGAGTTCCACGACAACATGTGGATTCTTTAAGAGCTTTCCTATAAAGCACAAGATTAATGTGTCAATTAATTGTCAAACTTGTTTTCTCTCTAGGAGGAAGTGGCCCGAGACCAATCTAGTTTTGACCTCAGTTCAAGTCAAAAGTTACTTTTATTGGCCAAGAATTGTAAACTCACTCACAATGTGAATAGTATGGTCAGGTCAACATTGTGATGAAATTAAGTGACAACATTTCCACTAAAAATGCAGATTATCAGGGTTTTTTCTTCCATGGAAATCTAAATTCCAGTACATTTGATTCTGAAAAACAAAACAAATGGGCACAAACCAGGATACAGTAATTGGCTCAGATTTACTACAGCTAATCTCTTAAAATTGTCATCTTACATGCCAAAAAAGGCCTCAAAGTAACTTTTCCGTAAAAAGTCTGAAAACATGAAGATAATTCTTTGCAAATCAGGTCACGTACCTTCTTAATGGCTATTGCAGTATTTTAATTAGTAAGGGATGGTATGAATAGAAAGATGGAATACTAATTTGTTTACGTAAACACATTGGTGGAACACATAGAAAATCTCATGCATAATGATCATACCATTTGCATATTTAATTGCAGTACATTTTATTGGAGGCTTGGGAAGAGAAACATAACCCTGACCGATGCTTTTATCAATGCATGAATGGTAGCAAACTGTAATTTAAAACACAAGCCCAGAATAAATGATTTCTGATTGAGTGAATACAACACCCCTACATTTCCAGGATCTCATATGGACGAATCCTATGTGGAAGTAGTTTAGAATTTCCATATGATGTTCCAGTGAGTGAGAGCCTACAGCACAACATTTAGAGATAGTGAGGGAAAATGAAAATGTTATATCAAAAGAGTCGGGAAAGCTATTCTCAACCTGGGACACAGTAGAGAAACCTTTACGCCATGTTTATATTGCAATGCTGCCTCTAACAGCCCAGCTTCAATTTAATGTAATGATAGGTACCATTAACTCCTCCTCCAAATAGAATAGTACCAGTGCATGAAACAGCAAAATAATTTAAGCTTCCACCGCTTGCAGATACGCTGGCTGCTTTCCTATTCCATGGACAGATGAACTGTCGGGACACTACTAACAAGCCACAAATGTGGTTTGAAACTCACTCCAGTGAGACCAGTGGAAGGAGGAAAGGCAGGGAGGAAACAATACTACAATAACTACCCTCAGAAGATGTATTAAAGCTAATTTATAATGTTCCACTTCATAATCTTAGAAAGGAGGTACATAAACAGCACTTTGGTACACTTTTAAAGTAAACAATTTATAACTTGTTGATCTTCAATTATCTTTTCCGTCTCCATTTGTTGGACTAAAAGCATCAGAACATTTTTTCAATTATTAGGAATTTTGCAAGGAAATGTTCCCAGCAATAAAAACCTCTACTAGTCTGAAAACAGGAGGCGGCATTGACTCATTTTGCAAAATGCTATGTACTCTATGACCTGAAAATCAAGATGAAAGAGAGAGGGCCCTTTCCCCTACTGACTTGGCCAACTGCTGTATTTTTCCAATTACAACAAACAACAAATTGCATTTATATAGCATCTTGCAAATTGGGAGGATATCCTGAGGAGCTGGATTAATGCATTCACGTCATGCCCATTCGTGGGATTTGGTGCAAATGGACCTTCTCTTTACCTGCAAAATACAGTCACTGCACTTTGCAGCATATTCTGTGAAGTACTTTGAGACAACCTCTCGACGTGAAAGAGGCTATGTCAAACATAAGGATTATTATTAAACGGCTGGTCCGTTTGCCTACAAAAGCATTCTCAATACTTGACAGTGCTATAAGATTCTATAAAAACACTTTCCTATCAAACATTTTTCCTTTTCTGTTCTATTTTCCTCTGATTTTCTTTGTCTTGCTTGTACTTCATAATTTTAGTTCCTCACCTATGCTCTTTAGCTTTGTTAAACTCGCTGTAAGAGCCAAGAAAAGTATGAGAGATTTCATGTCCACTAAACAGCACATATATAACAATATCTAATATGCACTTTTTTATATATACCCTCCAAAAGAAAACATTTCATATGCCATGTAGCTTATCCTTTTTGGGCACACACAGCACAGAAACCTGCTCATTGTAAGACATTTCGATAATTGTAACTATCATATAAGATGCCTAATAAGCTTACACAGTTTAACACCAAGGAACAACATGACTCAAAAGTAACATCCTCGTCTATGCTTAATTTGCTGCCAAAGCAGAGATGGTGTTGCCAATGTTTCTGGGCTACTAGAGGGGAAATCAGCATGACTTCACATCCGCGATCTTGATGCAGTAACCTCTGCCAGACAGTGCACATGCAATGACATCATGTGACAAGATCAAGCTCTCCTGCGATGCCCTTCATGGTTGTCTGCAGACAATCACTATCCAGGCTTACATATGAAGAATGGTCACTTGAACAAGCTACAAGATAAAACCCGTGGAACAAGGTGCAAGCCTGAGGAACTGTACCGCATCAAAGTCAGCATTTGCAAGGAGGGAAAGTGGGGGAGAACATAAGCAAAGAAAATGTACAAGAAAAACGCTTGACCATAAATTTTTATTAATTCCAGTCAGCTATATGAGATAGGCCAGTACAGGCTTCGCCCTTATTTACCATTCAAAGTTTGTTGTGTAGAAGATGCAAAGAAGCATGAAGATATAGAAACTATTTGCAACTAAAACAATCCGTAAGATCTAAAGTGTATTGTTTCACGAGGCATTTGGATCCAACTAAAATACACATGAAAATAAAACATCAACACTTCAAACGAAGTTGCTTATCAGATTAATTTTCATGCACTTACAGTATAAATCAAGATTGTCAACATTCCATAACCTTAAAATTAAGGTGAGAGACCACCAACTCTTATCATTGCCTATAATGCTCAAATAAAATAATGTGCGAGATTTACAGCAGCAGTCTGCAACTAAACTCCAAGTATAAAAGGTACAAACCTTTACAATGAATTGTCATGTTAATAAATATTCCTTTACATCATGACTGAAATACTTTTTGGTATCTAATATTTTGTAATACTTTTCTGTTCACAAGCCTGACATCTGCTTCTTGTCTGAATGAACATCACTGCAGAATAACAATCACATAAGGTACAAGACCATGCACAATTGTCAGAGGGGGTGGCTGAATTTCTTGCCATTGGCACATAGAATTGTATGTAATTTGAATAAAATGCTTATAAATTAGAACATGAAATAAACACAATGTGAAAAACTCTGTTCAGATCCCTGACAGCAGCTCTCACACGGCAAACCTATATTGGACTGCTGAACAAAACTAAAGTTAATAATTGTTTTCAAACAGGTTAACATCCCAAAATGTTTTCATACAAACCAAAAATATTTAGACATAATCGAGTGTGTGGTAATAATCACCTCAAAGTTGAGAATTTAACTAGTGTGCCACTAAAACCAGTTCAAAGTTTTATTCTGTTTCACTGAGCTTTAATATTAGGTGAGAAAGTTGTTTAACAATCCACTCATAAACCAACTTCTGCACACCCCTCCCCATAACTTTAAAAGTTAAAAGCCTCAAGTGACCCATATAGGTTTGTGCATGCAATTTTCATATGCAAAGAGGCTCCAAATCCTATCCATATGTGTCGGTGAATTTGCCAATTGAAGGCAAAAAAGAAAAGGGCGAGTCTCTAAAAAAAGAAAGATACTATTCTCTTGTATTATACTAATCCTGTATCAAAAAAAACAAATGTAGTGTAATTAATAGCTGAAGGAGGAAAGTAGTCAGGTATCTCAAATCTTGAATAGAGTCTCATCAGCTTTTAAAATTAAAAATTACATTCCTGGTTGCAATCATCTCTCAAGATATAAAAAAATGCTTTCTGTATGTCACCATCTCAACATGGCACAGAATTATTTGAACTCAATTGTATTCTTGAATCCCTTCATCGATTTTATGTATTATTTAGCTCACCTTACTGTAACCAAGGGCAAAATTGCTTTGGGCCACACAGTGGAACAGCAAACTAGGTAGCAAACTTGTTATCAGCACATTTCACCGCAATGACGGGCTCCATTGTTGTAATCGGCAAAAGTGCCATCTCAATATGTGTTGCCATTGACTACCACCCATTTGAACGTGGGGGACATCATTGCATACAAAGTAAAAAACATATGACTGAAAGTGAGATTATGATGCCAAGACCATGAAGATCTCATGATAAGCAAGTAAAAGATGAACAGCGTATCACGTAATAATAATCCTTGCATTTGATGTAGCACCTTATCACGTCTTAAAGCATTTCACAGAATACACTGTAAAGTGAATTGACTGCATATTTTGTGGGCAAAAACTGGCAGCCAATTGTGCACAGCAGTGTCCCACAAATAGTTGCTGTCCAGTTCACCCCAGGAATTTAAAAGGTGGTGATAACTGTAATTAGAGCTATACATGGTTTGTGAGACAAGGTAGCATAATGAATGAGTACCCTGTGCTTCATAAAATTAGGGTACACTGATAACCAAGCAGCTTTCATACAACATAGAACGTTTCACAGTACTTGTTCTGAGTGACCCACCCATTAGTGCTTTGGCTCAGTCATGACACAGCCATGTCTCATTAGAGCCAAACACGCACAAACAATACCTTGGATAACTGCAGACATAACATAACATGTAGGAGCAGGAGCAGGCCATTTGGCCCTTCGAGCCTGCCCCGCCATTCAATCATGGCTGATCTTCTAATCTAACTCCAGCTAATAACCTAACCCTGCCTTATCCCCATATCCCTTAATCCCTTTTGCAATAAGAAATCTATCTATCTCAGTCTTGAATATGTTCAAGGACTGAGCGTCAACAGCCCTTTGGGGTAGTGAGTTCCATACGTTCACCACCCTTTGAGTGAAGAAGTTCTTCCTCAACTCAGTGCGAAAGGGTTGACCTTGATTTTAAGGTTATGACCCCTGGTTTTAGTTTCTCCAACCAGGGGTAACAATCTCCCACTATCTACTCTATCATGCCCTTTGATAATCTTATAGGTTTCTATAAGATCCCCTCTAATTCTTCTATATTCTAGAGAATATAGGCCCAAATTGGTCAGCCTATCCTCATAACTCATCCCCTTCATCCCTGGTACTAACCGAGTAAATCTACACTGCACCCCCTCCAAGGCAAGTACATCCTTCCTTAAATAAGGAGACCAAGACTGCACACAGTATTCCAGGTGTGGTCTCACCAGGGCCCTATACAGTTGCAGCAAGACTTCCCTACTCTTATATTCTAATCCTTTCATAATGAATGCTAATCCAGCATTACCAGGTACCGTCTCTCTGAACCCCCAGAGACACAAGCGAACCTTTCCTCTCACCCTCTTCAATGGATATTACTATATTATATTTTACTGCTAGAAAATAAATATGGACCATGGGATTATATTTGAATACCAGTTAATGACTCAAGCCAAAGCATCAGAAATACCCTTATGAGAACAGATCATTTCTTGCATCTACACCAATACTGCACAGACTACTGCATTCAGATTTGACATAGGTAGGCCACAAACCAAATAGATTTTTTTTAAGCATAGAAAGTGTGTATTCATCCTATCATGCCTACTTTCAGTAAGAGTCATTTGTTAATTCCTACTTCTCTGCTTTTTCCTGACACATAATAAAAATAATCCTTGCATTTTATATAGCGCTTTTCACGTCGGGAGGACGTCCCAAAGCGCTTCACAGAACACACTGTAAAGTGAATTGACTGTATATTTGTGGGCGAACGCGGCAGCCAATTGCGCACAGCAAACAGTCGGAGATTGTAAATGATCAATTTTTATTATTGTTTTTGGTTTTGGAGGGATTATTATTAGGCTCTGTGTGGAGTAAGGAAACTTGCCCAAGGTTTCGCCCTCTGCCTGGAATTAAACTCAGGTCTCTTGCTTGCAAAGCGAGTGCTCTAACCACTGAGCTACAGGACTCCAAGGACATATTAGTCTAATTGGTCTAATTCCCTTTTAAAAGCGATTTAACCATAGCCAGTTCAATACTGTATGCCCCAAATGACTAAATCTCCAAACCTCCCCCTGTGTTTTTTTGGTATTATTTTTTCTTCTATATTGCGGCTATTTTTTCACTTCCTGAAAGCACCAATTCTTGTCATGATTGTGGTTTTACAAGTATAGACTGGTCTCACATGAGCACTCACTATGCCTCTTATAGGAGCCTCAGGCAAGCTTTTCAACTGCTCGAGACATCGTAGCTGAGCACAAATGTGTCCTTCTCTGCAGGCGCACATTTCAGCAATGAGTACTGGCTAGAATTAGAAGAAGCTATTTTTTCTTTTCCCTATTCCCGTTTTACTTGTTTAGGGAAGGGCACCCTGAGATTAGTATGGGACATGGCTATCTGTCAGTTCAGGTGGGTGTTGCGGATCCCATGGCAGTGTTTGAAGGGAGAGGGGAGTTTTTCCTGATGCCTGGGCCAAAAGTTCCCCTGTCTGGGCCAAAAGTTCCCCAAATACAATTGGTCACTCATTCCATGACTGTTTGTGAGACACTGTTGACAAAATACAGTCAATCCACTTTAGAGTATATCTCGTGAAGCACTTTGAGACATCTCAGCGACACGAAAAGGCACTATATCAAATGCAAGGGTTATTATTATTAATACTGAAGGCCCATTAAGAAACTGAGCTCATATTCTGGGATGACACTCCAGTACAGTACTGAGGGGGGTGAAGCCATTGCACTGTAGAAGGAGCTGCCTTTCAAGAAAAACAAGAAATCTGGGTTCAATTTGCCCATTCAAGTGGATATTGAAAGATGCTGCAAATCTATTTCAGGGCGTTTCTCCAGTATCATGGCAATGGGGGTGTGGGGTGGTGGAGGAAAGGGGGGAGAGTGGTGTGGTGGAGGAAGGGGGAGTGGGGTGGTGGAGGAAGGGAGGGGGGTGGGGTGGCGGAGGCCATCCATGGCCTTGCCCCCTTCTACCTCTCTGACCTGCTGACTCCTTACCAACCTGCCCGCTCCCTCCGGTCATCGGGCTCCTGTCTGCTCCATGTCTCCCACCTGACCCGCCCTACCATCAGTGGCCGGGTTTTCAGCCTCTCTGCCCCCACACTCTGGAACTCCATCCCACGGTCCCTTTGCCTCGCTCAAAGTCAGTATCAAGACCCTTCTCTTCAATCGTGCCTTTGGTCGCCCTCCCACCTCTCTGCCTTCTCTCACCCCTACACCACCCCTCCCTCATGCTCAGGCCCCAACGCCTGACTGTTCAGCGCTTTGGGACATTCTCCCGACATGAAAGGCGCTCTATCAATGTAAATTTGTTGTTGTTGTTGAAGGAAGGAGGGAGGGGAAGTGGGGTGGTGGAAGAAGGGGGGGGAAGGAAGGAGGGAGTGGAGTGGTGGAGGAAGGGGGGGAATGGGGTGGGGTGATGGAGGAAGGGGGTGTGACAGAGGAAGGGGGGAGGAAATGGGGGAGGGGTGGAGGAAATGGGTGGGGGAGTGGGTGGTGGAGGAAGGGGGGAGGGGATGGTGGAGGAAGGGCGGAGGGGATGGTGGAGGAAGGATGAGGGAGGAGGGAGAGCTCTCCCTTGGCTCTGTGAGGGGAGGGTGCGGGGAGTGATGGAGAGGGCAATTATCCCCAGACTCTCGCGGGAGAGGGCTGAGGGGGGAGAGGGCTGAGGGGGTGGGGGGAAGAGGGCTGAGGGGGTGGGGGAGAGGGCTGAGGGGGGGGGGAAGAGGGCTGAGGGGGTGGGGGGAAGAGGGCTGAGGGGGTGGGGGGAAGAGGGCTGAGGGGGGGGGGAAGAGGGCTGAGGGGGTGGGGGGAAGAGGGCTGAGGGGGTGGGGGGAAGAGGGCTGAGGGGGTGGGGGAAGAGGGCTGAGGGGGTGGGGGGAAGAGGGCTGAGGGGTGGGGGGAAGAGGGCTGAGGGGGGGGGGGAGAGGGCTGAGGGGGTGGGGGGGAAGAGGGCTGAGGGGGTGGGGGGAAGAGGGCTGAGGGGGTGGGGGGAAGAGGGCTGAGGGGGTGGGGGGAAGAGGGCTGAGGGGGTGGGGGGGAAGAGGGCTGAGGGGGTGGGGGGAAGAGGGCTGAGGGGGTGGGGGGGAAGAGGGCTGAGGGGGTGGGGGGGAGAGGGCTGAGGGGGTGGGGGGGAGAGGGCTGAGGGGGTGGGGGGGAGAGGGCTGAGGGGGTGGGGGGGAGAGGGCTGAGGGGGTGGGGGGAGAGGGCTGAGGGGGTGGGGGGGAGAGGGCTGAGGGGGTGGGGGGAGAGGGCTGAGGGGGTGGGGGGGAGAGGGCTGAGGGGGTGGGGGGAGAGGGCTGAGGGGGTGGGGGGGAGAGGGCTGAGGGGGTGGGGGGAGAGGGCTGAGGGGGTGGGGGGAGAGGGCTGAGGGGGTGGGGGGGAGAGGGCTGAGGGGGTGGGGGGAGAGGGCTGAGGGGGTGGGGGGAGAGGGCTGAGGGGGAGGGGGAGAGGGCTGAGGGGAGGGGGGAGAGGGCTGAGGGGGGGGGGAGAGGGCTGAGGGGGGGGAGAGGGCTGAGGGGGGGGGGAGAGGGCTGAGGGGGGGAGAGGGCTGAGGGGGGGGAGAGGGCTGAGGGGGTGAGAGGGCTGAGGGGGGGAGAGGGCTGAGGGGGGGAGAGGGCTGAGGGGGGGGGGAGAGGGCTGGGGGGGGGAGAGGGCTGAGGGGGGGAGAGAGGGCTGAGGGGGGGGGAGAGAGGGCTGAGGGGGGGGGGGAGAGGGCTGAGGGGGGGGGGGAGAGGGCTGAGGGGGGGGGGAGAGGGCTGAGGGGGGAGAGGGCTGAGGGGGGAGAGGGCTGAGGGGGGGGGAGAGGGCTGGGGGGGGGGGAGAGGGCTGAGGGGGGGGGAAGAGGGCTGAGGGGGGGGAGGGCTGAGGGGGGGAGAGGGCTGAGGGGGTGGGGAGAGGGCTGAGGGGGTGGGGAGAGGGCTGAGGGGGTGGGGAGAGGGCTGAGGGGGGGGGAGAGGGTGAGGGGGGGGGGGGGCTGAGGGGGGGGGAGAGGGCTGAGGGGGGGGAGAGGGCTGAGGGGGGGGAGAGGGCTGAGGGGGGGGAGAGGGCTGAGGGGGTGGGGAGAGGGCTGAGGGGGGGGGAGAGGGCTGAGGGGGGGGGAGAGAGGGCTGAGGGGGGCGAGAGAGAGCGCTGAGGGGGGCGAGAGGGCTGAGGGGGGGAGAGGGCTGAGGGGGGGGGGGAGAGGGCTGAGGGGGTGGGGGAAGAGGGCTGAGGGGGGGGAGAGGGCTGAGGGGGGGGAGAGGGCTGAGGGGGTGGGGGGAAGAGGGCTGAGGGGGAGAGGGCTGAGGGGGAGGGGGGAGTAAGCCGTGTGTCTCGCGCTTCCGCCGCGGTGTTAAAACGGTCCCGTGAACAGAAACCGCCTCAAACCAACCGTCCGACGCGGAGCGTTTCGAGGCCCCTCCGCCCGCTTTCAACCGGTGGGGGGGGGGTAATTAACGGTAGAACCGAGGGGAGGGGGGGGGTCGTACGCGGGCGGGGCCTGTCCCCAGGCTGTGATGGCATTACCTGGGTCCCGGCTCTCAGTCCATGGCCGCCGCTCCTTCCCCTTCTCTCTCTCTCGCTCTCTCTGTCGCTCGCGCTCACACACTCACGAGCTCTTGACTGCCGCAGCGAGCTCTCTGTCCGCCACTACCCCGGCCTGGCTACATCCGTTTCCCTTCCCACGCTGTCGGCTATCGATCCAGTCGCCCTAGCGTTGGCGTCGGCGTCGAAGCCGAGGAGGCGTCGCTGTGCTGCAAGATGGGCTCGACTTGTCCTGCCTCCCACTCCTCCCCCCCCCACCCCGGAGCTCCAAGTCACGTGTCAAGATGCACTCACTCACTCACTCACTCACAGCAATTTGTGTAACAGGATATTTCAGGTTTGATTCAATTTTAAACGAAAAGCATTTTTTTTTAAAAAAAAATTTATTTAAAAAAAAACAACGCTTCACATCTCAGGGTTGAGAGTTTCCCCACCCATTTGCCAAGTGGTTTTGTTGAACCGTGCGTTCGCTCTCGCAACAATTGCGCACGGGTTCATTGATTATCATAATAAAAATAAGAATAAATTGTTCATTGATTGCGAATAGTGATAATAGTGATACGGTCACTTCAATCCGCGACTGTTTGTGGGACGTCGCTGTGTGCCATTGGCTGCCGCTTTTCGGCCACAAAATACACAGGTCAATCCACTTTGCAGTGTATATCCTGTGAAGCGCTTTGAGACGTCTCCACGACGTGATAAGGCGCTATATCCATACCAAGGATTATATTATTGTGTCGTGTCTAAACGAGAAAGAAAATAAACGGCCTGCGCTGAGCTTTCATTTTGTGCATTTACTGTTTCTTTCAAACGGCAATGGATAACATCAGAAGGTTGAACCCAACACGTGTTTTAAAAATAATTCCCTCACTTGTAATTAAGCACATGGTATTTCTGAGGCAGATTGCATGTAATCACAAAACTACTACAGTCAATTACAGATAGAGGTTAAAAGAAATAAGAAAATTAATAGCTGCAGATCTAACTTAATCGAGGTACCTAAAAATACTTTTGTAAACGCATTTTGTTCTTGACGTATCACTTTGTATGTTCAATTAAACTGTAAATCATGATACAAACATGTTTACCCTCCTGCATGACAAGTTTATTTCCCCCATTTTTGCATTTTTATTATTTCAGCACAATATTTAGATGTTGAAAGATTGTTAATACTTAGGTATCAATTATTCACATGAGTCTGAACACCTAATCTTAACGCTCAAACTGTGTCACACCATCTAAATAACTGCATAATGCAAGTTATTGAAACCAGCATATGGCCTTAAGCAACATTTATTCAATTGAATTGTGTTGGTTTAAGGCTTACAACATGGGTATTTCTTTCACCAATTGATTTGGCTGCAGAGTCTCTTTGTTCTAATGTGGAAGTTGGATGCAGTTCAGTATTTGTAATTTATCCACAAGCCAATCTCAAGCTAGGGAAGCACTCAGCAGACAGGTCAGGGCTCTTTGCAGGGTGGTTGGGAGGGAAAGAAATGATCAACAACTAATACACTGTGGATTACTCTCGGATATATCCAAGTAATTCTTTTTTTTTGATCAGCGATGCATCTGACATATACGGAAACCCATCACCATGATTTCAACGCCTTGGGACGTCCTCCTGACGTGAAAGGTGCTATACAAATGTAATTTGTTGTTATTATTAAGAATATCCAAACCAAACTGCACATTTCAGCAACAACAACTTGCATTTATATAACACCCTTCACATGGGTAACGTCCCGGAGTGCTTTACAGGGAGTAGGTGACCATAAGCATGATCAAAAAGGAAGGTTTTTAGGCGGGATTTGAAAGTGGGGAGGGAGGGGGCAAAGCAGGGGGATTGAGGGAGAGAGTTCCAGAATTTCGGGACATAGTTGTTGAAGTCACGACCACCGATGATTGGGCAAAGGGGATGAAACACAGGTCTGAGCTGGCCAAGCGGAGGCAGCGGGTGGTGGAGTGGGGGGTACGCAGATCGGTTATTTAATCAGATATTTGTGGGACATTGCTGTGCGCAATTGGCTGCCGCGTTTGCCCACAAATATACAGTCAATTCACTTTACAGTATATTCTGTGAAGCTCTTTGGGACGTCTAGAAGACGTGAAAAGCGCTATATCAAATGCAAGGATTATTATTATTATCAGATAGGTAGGGAGATGCGAGGGCATGAAGGGATTTGAAAACGAGTGAGAGGATCTTGAAATGGAATACCCCATCGTTGTTCAGAGCATTCCACCTATATATGAAAATTCCTGAGATATCTCCCTGTAGGTATGCATCATGCTTACTTAATTCAGGAGAGTATTTGGTGCAGGATGGCAAAAAGCCAAGCTTTAGTGACCCCAGAATGTGGGGGGACTTTTGTTAGGGTTTTGATTCTCCAATCCCTGCCCCCTGTGATTGATTTGCCCTTCCAAGTCGTGCCGATGAGCCAGGCTGACTGGGGTGTCATTAACGGTGCCCTGGAGGACTAAAGGAGACCCCGCTTCCGTCCCTCCCCACAAAGAGGATAGTCACTTGTTGGTCTTTTGACATCCAACTCGCGTGGGTTTGTGTCATCACTACATGGATGACAAGTACCAAGAACTTCCTGTGAGCTTCCCGGTATGCAGCCCAGCTCAGCATGAAATACGCAAGAGCGTTGGCTCTATCTTCCTGTCCACAGCTAGGACATATGTCCCTTGTCATTGAGTTACATTTCTACCAGTTGGATGTTTGGTTAACACACCTCAGAGCAATGGGGTAAGCGAGAACAGTGGGGGAGTAGTTGGATAGCTCTTTCAAAGAGCCGGCACGAGCACGATGGGCCGAATGGCCTCCTTCTGTGCTGTAAGATTTTACGATTCAATGAATGATAAGAGGCCTGGGAGTGGATATTGTTTTTCCACCCACAAGGGGCAGTGCAACACTTTGGGATAGAATAATTTCTTTATCGGTTTGAGGGGAACCGGGAAAAATGTATTGCAGTTACCAAAAGTGAACGCAGGGAAGTAAAAACAGAAGTGGTATAAAATATGTGTACATCTGTTTACAGTATATAGACATACTGTGTGCAATATCACAAAAAAATCCTTTGGCTGATTTGATTTTAATTTTCCACAATAATGATCTTAATTTGATCTTCATTTTCTGGAATTTCATCGTGTTTTTACATTACAGCATCAAGCTGTTTCATAAATGTCTAGTGTCCTGGTCTGAACCAGACTTCCTTCTACCTTCTAAATGAATACCCCATCATCATGCACATTTTTTTTCATGCTTTAATTTGTACCATTTTACATTTATTTTACATTTATTATTATTATTATTTATCTGGATGAATTAATGTGGCATTCCTGAATTCACCTATTTTATTCATTCAAATCCTTTTGATGGTGTTTATCTCACTCGTATTTTTCCACTTGACTGCATTTTTGTATGACCAGCAATACATACAAGACATATTCTGCTCCAGAATTGTGAATGGACAGTGTGAACAGACTACTGTGAATTCCAACTCGCCCCAACATTGCTTGCACGATTTATTCTCGCTTTCTTCCTGGCAATTTTACTAAACTTGTGAGTAGAGTGCCATCATGTGGAATGATTGCAGCAGGGCTGTGCTAAAGGAATTTAACAGCTGATGCCACCCACCTCTATCTTTATTTCATGGTTAATGAGCTCAAGTATTCTGGCCGCGCTCTTTGTCCAGGCTCATAAATACGGAACGCTCTGTTTTGATAAGCACGCCTACTGTCGCACAGTAATACTAGAGAAGCTTTGGTGGAGCCGAGCCGAGCCAAGCCTGATGATGCTTGAAAGCACCTGTTATTTCACCGAGGGACTCTGCTCTTGAATCCTATCCGGATGCCCCTTCTTGAACGCGTGAACACATGGACACCATTTGACTGGGCTGTGATGTGCCATAACAGTCGAGAAACCTCAATGTTGCCTTGTGCATTGGCTCACAAATGAAGAACGGTGACTCGGGACACGTATTGGACGGTGATTGGAGAACCAAGGAAGCACTTTCAGCACAATGACTCGCTCTTGGATACAAACTTGGCTTTCACACAGGAGAATGTTTTAAAAGCATTCAACAGATATCAAATGGGAACCCGAGCAGGATGGAAGATACGGGATAAGGTGGTTTGGGAGCCCAAGCAGTTTGCGAAACGCCGGGGGTGGGCAAGAAGTGACTGGCGGCGCAGTCAGAGAGATTTTCTGAGAGCAGAAAAGGAGGAAGGCAGAGGGATTTAGGGAGATAGTTCCGGAACCGTCCGAAAGCTCGCCTGCCAGTGGTGTGGCGGAGGGCGACGGGACGAGTTGGCGAGGGTCGGAGTAAGCGAGGGAGTGACATCTCTCAGCCCTGAGTCAGTCGGCTGTGGGCTCGCGCCCCAAGTCGGGATTTGGAACCCATACGAATTGCCGCTGACATATCAGCGGAGCGCTGGGGGTGCGCTGCGATGGCCGCCGGTGCTGTGCGCTGCGGAGGCGCTCTGGGATTCTACCCCCCACCTTAACCCCCAAACCCCCCCCCCCCCCCGCCCGCCTGAGGGGTGCTACATAAATTCAAGTTGTTGTTGTCCCGCGGATGAGACGTTAAACGGTGGTCCTGAGCCAATGACATCCTCCCTCACTCCCTCCCTCCCTCACTCACTCCGAGGGCCCCCCTTTTTGCGTGTCGCCCCCAGAATCCCGCGAAGCGCTCTGAGGCGCCTCGAGGCCGCGACACAGCGCCGTGAGTCGGGGGACCCAAAAAGGATGTTACTTGTGATCGTGATTGTGAATCGCCGTTCAGTTATCGACATTGAAATGCACAACAGTCGCACACACCAACTCTGCGGTCGGTTTCCCCTGCGAAGCGCTCCGAGGCGTCCTGACACCAGGAGGCGAGAGGGCTGACGATGATGATGATGATGATGTGATGACGACACCGACGACGACGAACAACAGGAACAAGCGGCCGCTCGATGTGCTCCGGCGTCGACGAGCCGGGCCTGGGACCTGAGCGCGGCGGTGACGTCGATTCGATTCGCTGTCGATTAGCGCTGCCTGGCGAGGGGGCGGGGCGAGAGGAGGGGGCGAGAGGGGGGGGGCGGGGCTGTCCTCCCACAATGCAGCGGGCGGGTGAAGATGGTGGACAGTAACATGGAGGAGTTCGAGCAGGAGACGGGCTGCGTCCCTGTGCTGCATCCCGAGGTCAGAGCGCAGCACCGACACCCCCCCCTCCCTCCCCCCTCCCAGTACACACAGGGCCCGAGCTGCGCGCTCTCACCCTCGGGGAGGGAGGAGGCGGGTTTGAAACCCGAATCTCCCCGAGGCCCAGGCAGAGCATCGCCGGCCTCTGAGGCCTCCTCCTCCTCCTCACCCCCCGACCCTCCCCAAGTACCCGGGGCAGCGCAGCCTCTCCCGCCCTCCCCCTCCCCCCAGGGACAGGGCCAATCCCCAAGTGGGGACGCGTCTGTCTGCACTCCATCGCTTTGTTTTCGTTCCAGGGATTTAGCCTCTGGGTATCACTCCCGTAACTGCAAGGAGTAGAGCACAGCCCCCACCCTCCACACTCCCCCCTCCCCCCTCACCAGCATTCATTTATTATTAATATCCATAATAATAGTGAGAATAGTGTCCGATTGCTGCTCAGTCCGCACCGCACCGCACTTCTCACCCGCTGTTGGAGCAGAAGCTGCTGCTCACACCCCTCCCTCCTCTCCTCTGGTTTGCACGCGAACATGAACTGGAGCAGACGGTCTGTCCAGAAGCGTTCCCCTTGGTTCATGGGAGGCGTTGCATATCGAGTCCTTTTGGAGAATGAAAGTTTTGTTCCCCGCCTTCTGGAAACGGGACAGACCTGGCTTTTGCCTGGTTGGTAATCTGAAAAATGTAGAATTTCTGTGTTCCTGTGACAGTGTTGTAAAGTCAGAGTTTTCGAAATTGGTCTTGAATCGGAAGTTCAATCGACAGCAGTTTGCGTTGATGCAGCGCCCTTCACGCCGGACGGCGTCTTGGAGCGCTTGAATCAGTAGCACGTTGTGCTTAATACTGGATAAACAGAATAACGTCAGTCCTTCGTAAGTGTGACATTTTGGAAAATATTTGGTTGAAAGGGTTCCAAAGATTACATCCAGTTTATTTTCCAATATTTCTTTAAGATGAAGTTTAGAGGGTTAAAATTGGGCACTATGTCACAGATGTGGCTTTTGAATGAGAACAGTGGTATGCATTCAGTAAATTGGGTGAAGATGGTGCTGTAACTGGATAAAAGGTTGGTAATTGTTTTGAAGAAAGTTTAAAATCTATTACTCCCCCTACCATTCCAAAACACTATAGATTTATTTAGCATTTCACATTGAGAGGATGTCTTAAAATGCTTTACACAGCTTGCTGAGCTGGTAGGCGATTGGGGTGGGGATAGGAAAGAAGATGACCAGAAGCATGGTCAGTGAGGTAAGTTTCAAGGTGGGCCAAATACACAGTCATTAACCTTTACAGAAAATCCTTTAAAGTGCTTCGAGAGATCCTCCTGATGTGAAGGGCTATATACGAACTGCAAGGATTTTGTTATTTATTATAAGTATAATCATGTAGAATTTTTATTTCTCTGTTCATAATTTGAAAAACATTTGTTGTAATTGAAATGCTGCATGACTATATAAGAATATAAGAATTTGCTAGACAGAAGGCGACCTAGTTTACCTTCCACTGTCCACTACTGCTTGACATGTCTTGTCTCAAACTGTATACAGGTGTTATTTCCGAGATATTTTTCCATTAGAAGTCTAATTTATTCTTGAAAGAAACAACACTGTCTGCTTCCACCATCTCTCTAAGGAGCCTATTCCATAAGTTTACTGCTGTAGTAGTGTATCCGCAGATTAGTTCTGAATTTACCTATTTGCCGCCCCCCCCTCCCCCAATTGCAGGCCATGTCTTCTGGTTCTGCTGTGTTCAGTGCAAGATAAAAGAGCTTATCATGGTGTACATTATTTAGTCCCTTCAGAATCTTGAAGATCATAATCATATTGCCCCTCAACCTTCTCTTCTCTAGCGTAAACATGCCTCAGTTTAGAGTTTACCTAATCACCCCTCGTAGTCCAGTCCCTCATTCATTTTGGTTGCCCTCCTCTCAATCGTTGCAATATTCTTTTTATATTGCGGTGACCAGAACTGCGCACAGTATTCCAAATGCAGTCGCACAAGTGATTTATAAAGTGGGAAGATTACCCCACTATTTTGGTTCAATATTGCCCTTTTAATGCAACCCAGCATTTGGTTTGCCTTACTCACTGCAGCCGAGTATTCTTGCGATAGCTTCAATTTATTGTCAATCAGGACCACCAGGTCCTTTTCATTTTCTGTACAGATTATTTTCTTTCCCTTTAAATAATAGACCCTTCCTGGATTTTTTGTCCCCATGTGAAGCGCTTTGCATTTCTCTACATTGAATTTCATCTGCCATCGATTAGTCCCATTCCCAAGTATGTCCAAGTCCTCCTGTAACCTATCCTGTTCACCTTTGCGGTCTACCACCTTCATAAGCTTTATGTCATACACAAAATTAGCTAATGTGCTTGTGACTCCTAGCTCCAGATCATTTATGAAGATGTTAAAAGAGGTTCTAAAATAGACCTGCTGCAAAACTACACTGATAACATTCTCCCAGCCCGATGACATTCCCTGTACCACCACCTTCTGGGTTCTATCATTCAGCCAATTACATATCCATTGCAAGATACTTCCTCTGATTCCTACTTTCTCTATAAACCGATATTGGCTATCTATTATTTTACATTAGTGTGAAATTTGTCTACGTGATATGAAATCAAGGTTGTGGTATAAATACGGGGAGTAACAACTCAGAATGGTGTAAAACAACAACAAATTTTGCAGGCAAGCATTGCAGTAGCCTAGAATGCCTGTAATTCAGAACAAAGTAATGGTTTGGTATTCTCTGACCATTTTCCAAACATCTTCCCTTATAATATAAAGACTTGACAGAAATAGTAACTTATCATTAACAATATTATGATATTGAATACTTTGAAGACTCTTTCATTTGGTACATATGAATCCATGAATTTGGTACAGTAAATCCACTATTTACTGTACATGGCAATCAGTAGTCACCCTAATGACTCATTGGGTAAATATGATAACATGGTGTGGTCTTTGATCTTACAGGCCTGGAAAGTTCCAGGTTTGATTCTTGGTCAATACTCCTTGAGCAGAGAAGGGAATAATCATCAAAGGTTCATCATCAACAGAGTAGGGATCTGTTATTCTCACCATAGTAGAGAGTGTTCTCTTCTGTAATAACTGTATACCTGAGCTATTTTTGTTGCTCTCCCCAAGGAAATAGCCTGGTGGTATTCGAGGACTTTGTGTTTAAGACGCTGATCCACTAAAACCTTGAAATCATAAATTGGAAAAGTGGGAAGTAAAAGTTTATTACATCAATTTGTCATTGTTAACAGTTAGTCATTATTAACCAGTTAGTCACAGATACAGTCCTCACCTTCATACTCTTTGTTCTGCTAACTTCTATCGCTGTCAGTCCTGTTGTCGCTCCTACATTCAATTGTTTTTGGCGATAGCCTTACAGTGTTAGCTTTGGCCTCTCACCTTTTCCCAGCTGTGAGCCATTTCATCACTGTCCGAATTGAAGTAACAATATTGCAAGGGGGTGTACATTGAATTAAGACCAGATGGGAAATTTATAAAGAAAATATTAGAATGATTCATTTAAGGAAAAAAGAAAATTAAAATGGTCAGCAATAATTTGTATAAAACAGAAAATCTCAAGTTGCACTGGAAGAACCAAACATAGTTGTGAAATTGCCGCTTAAAAACAGATGAATTGGTAATTCATCTCATTTCTCTTTGTAGGATATGGCTGGTGCAGATTAGTTGCCATATTTATTTGCAAAAAACTGTTTTGTAGATATAATACAAGCACTCTTGTAAAGTGCTTTGAAACATTAGGGCATTATATCAAATGCAGGTATAATTATTATATAAAATGTACAATATAGGAGACAAATAAGGAATGAAGCAAATGAGCAGGCATTGATTCATCTCTTTATTTAACTACCAACACCGCTGGGGATGCGTAATTTCCCACAGGGTACAGGCAAGTGAGTCAGCTCAACTTGGGGCAGTTGAATTGCTATTTTACACTTAGTAGCAGCTGGAGCATGTTTCACCCTCTTAGTTGAAAGAGGCAAACATGTACAAAGGATGATTTTGTTCCTAATACAAAAATGCTGGAATATAGTTAAAAATCTCATTATACATTGTTTTTTTAAACATTTTATGCAGTGAAACCATGTTGTAACTGCCGTTGATGTATTTTGTTTCAATCTGTTTGCATTGTACTTAAACGTCATTGTACAAACAAAATGGAAACTTTGCCCAATTCAATTTTTTTTTACTTAAGATCTACTCTCAAAGGCACATATTACAGTGGTTTTAATACCAGTGTTTGTGCTTGTTAGCTTGTTGTCTCCTCAAACATAAATATACCCTGTACATTTTTTTCTTGTTGCTAAGTGATTCTCCGTTAAATTTTGAAAGAACTTGTGCTGTGCCTTCCATTTCTGTCTCTCCCCTCTTGGAGTTGCATGTTGTCTATCTTACCTCCCCTAAATGTGCTAACCTTGTCAGTGAGTCGTTGAAGCCTATTTGATCTACATCCAAACTTGATCCTATTCTCAGACTTCCACATATGCTTTTCAATTTGGTTTGTGAAGTATTGTGTGTCAGCCTAGTTTAGTAGAAGCACCCTTCCCTCTTGAGTCAGAGGGTTGCGGTTTCAAACCCCACATTGAGACTTGAATTCCCATAGTCTCAGCTGACACTCCAATGCAGTGCGGGGGAGAGGTTCCATCGTTGTAGGTTGCATTGTTGGAGCTGCCGTCCTTTGCATGAGACCTTCCTGTAGTACAGTTTAACCCGGTAACCTTTATTGGAAATATCTGTTTCTTTTAATTGCTTCTCCCCCCTCCAAACTGCCTCGGTGCAGTGCACTGCAGGCTTTCTCTGTAATTTAGCAGCATTCCAGTGTTTTTAAAGTCGTCTTTTCTCCTGATTAACATATTTAAATATTATGCATGATATTGCGTTTAGGGAGCAGTCTCTGCCAGTGAAGTGCCGGGCGAGTGCTGCATTGTTGGAATTGCCGTTCTTTGGAGACCTTAAATTGAGTCCCCACCTGCCTGTTCAGGTGGATGTTAACAACCCATGGCGTTAGTTAAAAAGAGAAGGGAGTTTCCCCCAGTGTCCTAGCCAACGATTCCCCCAAACAACATTGGTCAATCACTTTATGGTTGCTGTATGCAAATTGGCGCTGCATTCAACTAGAAATATACAATCGCTACAATTAACAGAAAAATCTTGTGAAACACTTTGAGACATCTCAACAATGTGGTCAAGTGCTATATCAAATGTAAGGTTTATTGGCAAATCAATGTAAGATGTATCATTAGAGAAATGGTACCCTTATGTTTCTGTTTCACCAACTTGCTGGTCACCCAGCTCCCCCTCCTCTGCCTCCTACTGGCTGACGTCATCAACCAGTCCCTCTCCTCCGGATCAGTCCCTGTCCCACACAAAACTGCTGTCATCACCCCTCTCCTCAAAAAACCCTCCCCAGATCCCTCAAACCCCAGCCATTACCGCCCTATTTCCAACCTGCCCTTCCTCGCAAAAGTCCTAGAATGCATTGTTGCCGATCAACTTCTCGCACACTTCTCCTCCCACTCCCTCTTCGAACCCCTCCAGTCCGGTTTCTGCCCTGCCCACAGCACAGAGACTGCGCTTGTGAAAGTCACAAACGATATCCTCTCTATCTGTGACCAGGGCTCCCTCTGCCTCCCTTGTCCTCCTGAACCTCTCCGCGGCGTTCGACACAGTCGATCACGCCATCCTCCTCTACTGCCTTTCCTCCGTCATCCACCTCAGTTGGACCGCACTCGCCTGGTTCAAGTCATACCTCACGACCCGCCAGCAGTACAACTGCACAAACAGCTTCTCCTCCCACTCTCACCCGGTTACCTGCGGGGAATCCCAAGGATCCATCCTTGGCCCCCTCCTCTTTCTGATCTACATGCTCCCTCTTGGGGATGTCATCTGCAGACATGGGGTACACTTCCACGTGTATGCGGATGACACCCAACTCTATTTTTCCACCTCTCTTTGCGATCCCCAGTCCCCTGATGTTCTGTCAGCTGCCTGTCAGACCTCAGAAGCTGGATGAGTGCAAATTTCCTTCAGCTGAACATTGACAAGACGGAAGCCATACTCTTTAGCTCTCGTCAACGTCTAAACTCTCACGGTTCTCACCTCCTCCACCTACCCGACCTCCCCCTAAAACTCCGAACCCATATGCAACCCAGGCATCAGGTTCAACCCCCAATTATCCTTCCTCTCCCACATCCGGTCCCTCACCAGCACCGCTTTCTTCCACCTCTGACTCATTGCCCGTCTCCGCCAATACCTCTCTCCGAAAGCCGCTAAAACCCTGGTCTATGCCTTTGTCACCTCTCGGCTGGACTGTTCAAATGCCCTCCTCGCCGGCCTCCCCTCCACTACCATCCATAAAATCCAGATTATTCAAAACTCTGCCGCCCGCATTCTCACCCGCACCAAACTCCGCTCCCCGATTACCCAAGTCCTTGCCAGACTGCACTGGCTGCCTGTCCCAGAGAGGATCAACTTCAAGATCCTCACCCTTCAAATCCCTCCACTCCTCTGCACCCCCCTACCTCTCTGATCTCCTCTCTCCTCAAAACAGTGACCGTTGCCTTCGTTCCTCCGGGTCTGGCCTCCTCCTTGTCCCCCGAGTCCTCTGCTCCACCCTCGGCAGCCATGCCTTCAGCCACTACGTCCCGAGGCTCTGGAACTCCCTTCCTCACTCCCTTTGCCTTGCCCCCTCTCTTCCTATTTTCAGGTCTCTGCTGAAGACCTTTTCAACCGTGCCTTTGGTCACCTTCCGCCCCCTCCCCCTGGCTCGGCCCCGGGATCCGTTACTGTGAAGCACTCTGAGATGCCGTCTGGCGTGGAGGGTGCTATATAAATCCAAGTTGTTTTTGTTGTAGGAAATAGATGCATTAAAATATTGCTCTGCCCCTCTTACAATTCAGATGATGCTAGAGCTCCAGCATGACCAATTTATCTTGATTAATAGATGCTCAGCTTTTAAGTCAGAATGATTCTTGGAATTAGAAGCATGTCAATTAAGGTTGTTGGAATGCAATGGATTTGGCCGAACATGAATTCAAAATGTTATGCATTGTCAGATACTTATGCTTACATAAGTGTATGGTTTATATAGTCAGATTTGAGTATTAATCAAACGCAAGGATTGTTATTTTAGCGTAATGTTTAACTTCATCTTTCTTGGAGATATTTTGAAATTACTGTTTGCTCTTAATTTATTAATATCTGTTTGCCTTTAAATGTACTGCACCACGAGCACCCTTGGGAGTTTTTTTAATGTAGCCTGAAACTACGCAAGAGGTACTGAGTATGTAACAGTCTTTTGGCACATTGAATTTCTCAATCCTGCAGTTCACTTTTGCCCCAAAGTGTTTTTTTTCATATTTTGCTTTATTCCATCAACATATAGGTTTCCAAACATTACATTTATAGCAAGCTTCCAGCAAATAACGATAAGACAGGCCAAACCTTTTATAATAATAATAATAATAATAATCCTTGCATTTGATATAGCGCTTTTCACGTCGGGAGGACGTCCCAAAGCGCTTCACAGAACACACTGTAAAGTGAATTGACTGTATATTTGTGGGCGAACGCGGCAGCCAATTGCGCACAGCAATGTCCCACAAACAGTCGTAGATTGAAAATGACCAATTTTATTATTGTTTTTGGTTTTGGAGGGATTATTATTAGGCTCTGTGTGGAGTAAGGAAACTTGCCCAAGGTTTCGCCCTACCGGGAATTGAACTCAGGTCTCTAGCTTGCAAAGCGAGTGCTCAACCACTGAGCTACAGGACTTTTCCACTTTTCTGCATATAATGTTGGAATGACCTACTGGGAAACCATCTAAGGCTTAGGCTGTTGCACATCAAATCTATAGTTGCTTATATTGAAACCTTGCTGGAAACCTCTCTCATATATATATGAAATACAATTTGAAGCCTAGGACTTGACGAATGGAAAAAAAAGTAGACAAGAGCCTTATGCATCTGTGCCAGTTTATTATTTCCACCCAGCAGAATTTTTAAATTGTACCAAGCAATTTATCTTTCTAGTATTTTGAAATGCTTTTTGTAAATGCAGACTTGATCCAGCTGTTAAAGAGTAATTAGCAACACTTTTTGATGCAGCCAGGGAATCATTTTTGGTTTAACGTTTAAAATTGGAGCCCAGAATCTTGAAGTGTTGCCTTTTAAAAATGCATGGTGCATCATTGAGAGAATATCCAGTCAAGTGAGATTGACTGGAAAAACTGGAAAGAGGTTCTGGTTAGTGTCTAGTAGTTGCATTCATTTGACACTTTCAGCTATGACACATTCTTCATGTATGCTTCCAACTGAGAACATTTTTTTAAAGCCGTACAAAGCTCAAGAAAATTCATGAAGATGGGCTTAGTGATCTTACTTTGACCTCTTGGCTTTTCTCCATACAGTGTTACAGATAGTAAAGTGATCAAGAAGTAGAAATATTAAATCAGTTCTGTTTCTACTTTACCTGAAAATAGTGAGTTTTGATTTATACAAATTTATACAAAAATCCTTAATGTTGAACAGCTGCTGAAAATCTCAGTTGTGGAAGCATTTTGATGTTTGGGTCTTACTTTGGTTTCTGTGGTCTGAAGTTCAGAAAGACATTCTTCTTTGGACCCAAGTATATGTAAATAAGGCACTATTGCTTACAGAAAACATTTTACAGTAAATTCTGTGAAGCTTTTTGACTCGTTTTGATAACTCGATAAAGCACTATATCACATGCAAGAATACAAGTCTATTCCAACGCAGAAATTCATCTTTCTCATTCTGAAAATCCAATACATAAAAAATCATCTGCTCCTTCGAAAATCGTAATAATCTTCAATGTACAGGGAAATGGGAGAACAGACAGCTTTTCTTAGTATCCAGCTGCAAGGAAGTCAATATCGATGTGTCTAACCAGTAAATGTGGTGTTCCAATTTACAAAGCTTGCAAAAGCATTTATAAATACTGTAACACATTCCGAACAATTCCAGATGTATCTCAGATTGAGACACTCTGAATACTACTCAGACTCTGATCTTCTGCCAGTAGCCTTTTTTTGGCCTCTGGTCGTGTCTCTTGGTAAAATGCTCATTATCCCCACATCATGAGTTCCATTGTATTCTGAGGTCAGGGAGAGAAACCAGATGGTAACTTGCACTGTTTTGCCCACGTCCTGTTGGTATTGGTGAAGGCTTTGGAAAACCTTGCCTAGAAAAGTTTAGTACCCATCTTATTCATAAAGTAAGTATGTAACACATCACAAATGACCATCTTCCTGGGTCTACCCAACCTCTTGCTTGGTATATTTTGTGTGACAATGATGTTGAAAGCTTCTTGGGAGTCTACGCTTGCTTTGTTATGCAAGAAGCATTATGGTTTTGCACTGTAGTAAGCTCACAGAAATTGGACTTGTGTTCAAATAAATTGTTAGTCATATATTGGCATTCCATTTTATTAGATTACAACAACAATTTGCATTTATACAGCGCCCTTCAGGCGGGGTAGGGTCCCGGAGTGCTTGAGATTACATGCCTATTTTCCATTTGCACAGAAGTGTTAACCACCAGATCCAGATTGTCAAAAGCAAAATATGAAGATGATGAAGTTATTCACTATGAAGATACTTTGTGTGTTGGTTTTACTGCTGTTTAAGACTTGCCCTCTCCCATTCTTAATTTTAAAAATACTGCTTTTTGTTTGGTTATACTTGACATTATTTGGAAACCTAACAGGTGGATAATGAAACTGTACCGTATCCCTCAAATGCTTTGTTTTTATTGACTGTTTGAAGTTGCTTTGCTCTGGGTAGTATTGTGGGTAGCTGGATTTATGATGCCCACTCCACATTAGGATTGAAAACAAACACCCAGTTTCAATGTCCTGACATGCACATAGTGAAGGGCAGCGGCAAAGGCTCTTTTAAATAAATTATGCTGATGATACTTGGTAGTTTCATTATAGAAATGATTTATAAGTCATCAGTACAGTTAAGGTTTCTCCTCATCACAGTTTTAATATGCTCTGAGCAAATTTATGAAAGGCTTGTGTATTTGTCATTTACTTTTGACAGCACATTATCTTTTGCCTTTTTGAAAGGCTATTTAGGTTGAATGATGTTGTGAATTCATATAGAGATGATTGTTTTAAGAATACATTACTAAAGTACTGATAAACTGTTTAAAGCATCTGTGAACAAGTGTAGGTTTGAGTTGGAATGTTGAAAAATCCTGTTGTGTTATTCTTGTGTTCTCTGTTCCATTATGTATTTTATTTTTTTCCTCTCTTGACTCTTAGAACTTCAGTCCCACAGGCTCCAGCTGTTTCCCAGTTCAGCACCTAAGTGATTATTTGTGTATGAACCCAGGCAATGAATGTCATTAGTCTGTGTGTGCGTGCACATAGCAGCGAGCTGGAGATCACGCCTAGGACTTCCTGTGTCTACAGGATTTAGTTCTCAATTGGGCAGCAAGATTGCTAACTGAAGCTCAACAGGTATTTTTGAATATACAGTAGACTTAGATGACAAGAACAAAAATACTGTATTAATGTCTGTTCACCAAAAATAAGTAGTTAATTTCCCCAATTTGTGGATTCGATTGCCCAGAAAGTTTCCATTGCATCTTGAATTCTGACTGAAGTTCATTTGTTCAGTGTTTTAGGGAATTAATGTTGTTGGAAGTGTTTTTGAATAAAATCTGTTCCACGTAGATTTTGAGTAGTTTGGAAATGTCATCAGTTTTTTTTTTTGCAAAGGAAAGATTCAAACCATCTGGGTTTGCTTTGTTCAATTTTGATGTTTATTGTTAACCATAGTCTGAAACCAAAGTTTTTGAAGATCGGAACAAAGCACGTTTTGTCATGTTTTGCACCAGGTTGAAAGAAAATAAATATCTAGGATTTACTTCTGTATTTCTACTGCTTTGGTGTTTGACCTTTTGAGCTGACTTATCACACTTTTGCTGCTAGATGCCCCAGAGCAACAGGCAAATTCATTGCTTATGCTTGGATTTACAAGAAGGTCCCAGCTGTGTGTCTCAACCTTTACAGACACACAGACAAGGGACCAAATTCTTTCCAAACAATCATTAAAAACATGCAATGCGTAGACCTTCATTGTGATCTCTATAAACTGATGTATATATTTATGGTTTCACTTTAAAATTGATGAGCTTGCTGCAAAACTACAACTTGAAAAGCAGGAAATATAATTAAAATTATCAAGACAGTGTGGTCGTAAGAGTAGTGTGGTGTTCAGCAAGTTCTGGAATTTTTTGTGTGTGTGTGTGTGTGTGTTGTGAAAATGAATGGTGCAGGCTATGAAACTGGTAGATGAGTATTGTGGATGCACAGGTGTGTTGCTGTTGAGCAGAATAAATCCAGAAAATAACTACAAATACATAGTGCACTTTTTGGGTATGAAAGATTTTTTCTTTCCAAGTGGAGGAAATGCTGAGTTCTGAATGGAATAAACCTTGAATATTTATACGAGGATGGTCCAGTACTTAAATGCATCACACAGTGTGATCCTAAAGGCTACAGGTTGCTCTCTGGTGAGCTAGTTGATATAATCGGCCGAGTGTCCTTGGACTGAGGAAGAGAAAACTCAACCAGGTTTCTACTCCTGAATATTGTTGGGCCACCCTGATGTAGATATTTGGTGAGGACAGCACTAGCTTCAGCCGTGATGTTTGTCTCCATCAAATAGCCTGGCAACATTTCTGTCTGAGCTTACACCTGAGGAAAGTAGTAGTGTGATTTAGGACGGGGGGTGGAATACAAGAACTGTAAACATTACTTTGTAGAATGAGACAAGCTCAGCAGTTTTCTCAAATATTGTAACTAAAAATATTTTCAAATTTATGTGATGTGCATTTCTTGTTATTTTGACAAGAATATGATTCAATTTTTTAATGGGTGTGAACTGTTAGCTCTGAAAATACTCCATTGAATCATGAAAATATCAGGCACTTTCTAGCAGGGGCAACTCCTGGTGCAGGGATATCGAGCCCAGTTTTAGACTGGCAAAAATGTATTTTTTTAAACAATAAATTCAGGAATCTTCGCCTCGTAAAGCAGCTTGGTTGGCGAATTTTATTGACGGGTAGGCGTTAAAAGAGGTCATTTACCCTCGGATTCAATTCTGAGAAACAAGCTTTGTCACTGTTGTCCAACACCTTTCTATACCTCAGTTGCAGGCTATAATCCCTCCAAAAAAACAAAAAACAATAATTAAATTGGTCATTTTCAATCTACGACTGTTTGTGGGACATTGCTGTGCGCAATTGGCTGCCGCGTTCGCCCACAAATATACAGTCAATTCACTTTACAGTGTGTTCTGTGAAGCGCTTTGGGACGTCCTCCTGACGTGAAAAGCGCTATATCAAATGCAAGGATTATTATTATTATTATTATTGTATGGTACAGAGCAATGGTTATAAAAGCTTCTGTTTTGTTTCTGTGTTGAGTAATGAAGCTAAAAGTTGGTACCACTGTGTGACTCATTGGTGGAAATAAGTGGTACTTGGGGCTGACGCTGGCCTATACTGTCTGTTATTAATTGGCAGACAGAATCTGGGGAGGTAGAAATGGAGTCAAGCCCATGCATGAACAATGTTCAAGAATATGGAAGCTTCCCTCATGTCCTTATTTCACTGGTTACTTCATTGCAAATCTAGATGTCATTCTGACATCATCGTTCCCATCTGTAGGCAAACTAATCTCTTTTTCTCCTCTCCCCCGGCCCCCCTGCCACGAGTCATTAAAGATCTCTATGCTGCAGCTGTATCGTCACTCAAATCCTTATCCAGTCATCTCATCAATATTTCATGCATCAGGAATGCTGAACATTGGGTTTCTTTGTTGCTTTTGTAAACACTGCAGATATGTAACTCGATATATTAGGTGCACGTTAAATTAAAAAACATTAAAGAAATAGAGGGCTGAAGATCATTCTTTCTACAAATGATATTCAGCAAGCAGGTAGCATACATTCTTTCTTGGAGCAATTACGTGTAATGGAGTCCTGTAGCTTAGTGGTTAGAGTACTCGCCTCGCAAGCGAAAAGACCTGGGTTCGATTCCCAGGCAGGGCGGAAGGCTAGGCAAGTTTCCTTACTCCACACGCCTCTGTTTACCTTGCAGTAAGTAGGAATCCGGGTGTCAGTCAATTGGTGGATCGCTTTTCTGGGGGTAATAATCTGTTTAAAAAAAATAATAATTTGGTCACTCAATCCACGTCTGTTTGGGGGACACTCCTCTGTGGAATTGGCTGCCGCGTTTCGCCCACAAAATATACAACAACAAAATTACATTTGTATTGCGCTTTTCACATCGGGAGGATGTCCCAAGGTGCTGGACAATCAGTGTTTCGGACCCGAGCTGGAGGTCGGGATCAAGGAGAGTGGAGGGCAGTGGGGGAGGAGGGTGATGGAAGGCACGGTTGAAGAGGAGGGTCTTGAGGAGGCAAGGGAGGGGGGCACTGATGTGGGGTAGAAAGGATAGTTGAGGGTCAAAGAAGATGCCAAGGTTCCGGACTGGCTTAGTAAGGTGGAGTGTGCATCCTTGGATAGTGATGCTGTCAGCGCCTGAGGTGTGGAATACAGGCTGAGGAGTTCTGGATAATCTGGAGCGTGTGGAGAGTTGAGCTGGAAAAGTTGGCGCCTGGAGGTGACCGAGGCCAAGGTTAAGGATTGGGCGGCACTCAGGATCAGGTAGGGGGCTGTGGAGATGGAGATCGGTGGGTGTGATCAAGGACCACTCGAAGGGCTGAAAGGACGGCTGAGGGTCGAAAAGATTCAGGTTGCCCACAGGCTCCGCGAGCTAAGGTGAGCAGCTAAGGAGGTGAATGAGACATAGGCTCTGGTTGAGAGCCTAACAGAATGACTTTGTTTGTTTCAAGATTCAATTGGAAGAAGTTGAAGCTCATCCAGGACTTGATGACTGACAGTCAGACGGTCAGAGCAACAGTAGTATTGTAGTACTGATTCAGGCCATACTGAATCAGTAAAAACTTGGAAAATTATGAATAATGTCCATCTAATCATTATTGAGCCATCTCATGCTGTTAGCATTAAACTTGTGGGTACAATATGTCATGGTTTCTGTCAGGTTTCTACCACATCCTTGAAATAGATTTTCTTGTTTTTCTGATGCTGCACATGCAATTATTTTGTTGTGACTTCATTCCTTACATCCAGTAATAGCGTAAGATTCCACGGTCAAGTTTTGCCTCTAATCTCTTTCTCCCAGCCCCATCCCTGTTTTTTATATAAAGAGAATTTTCAACTTCCCCAAATGACTCAAATTGGTAAAATCATTGTTTTCAATGAAAAAAACAGCAAAGTCGACACAGGAGGTTGTAGGTTCGTTCCTTGGTCAGTGCTGAGTTAGCAGTTTGGGGGACAGCAGGCGTTGTGCTGCAATTTGCTGTAGCCCCTCTGGGCTTATGAGGGAAGAAATTTTCCAACCGGATTCTTGTTAGAAAATGCTCATGTTTGGATGTTAAAAGAAGAGGTCAGGATTGGATTTAGCTTATTGCGTTCACTGTTGAACGGCCTGCTGGCACCCACTTTCTGGCTGAGGTACTGGACACAGTGAAGCTGTGCCCACAGGAAGACTTGGAGGAGACCATCTGTTAGTCTACTTTGTATAACCTTTTTTCCAGCATAAATTTCATAACTCTCTGGTAAAGGACATACTAATCCATTTTCATTCCTTGTCATCTATTTGTCTATTTAGTGCAGTTCTAGTCTCTCCTATGAGCTGGTATAATAAATCTCTTGTACATCTCGTGTGTGACAGAGATATTTGTAAACCCTGCACGTTATAAATATTGATATAATTACTGATGGGGCTAGATATTGACTACAATTTGTTATTAATTCCATAGTCTTTAATTCCATAATTCAATTGTGTGAACTGCTTTCCTACCATTTTGTTCAATGCTCCAAATCTGTCTTGCATTTTATGACTTATAGAACTGGCCAGCCAAAGTTTCCATCAGCACTTACAGTATTCTATCAAAAACTTTCTTTGAATGTGCGCCTCTACCGCAATACATTGTCTGAAAGCGCAATTCAGTAAGCCATAAAATATGGAATATAAGCTTTGTGAGCAATAGCTTATATAGCTTGTGTGTGTGTCACAGTCATGTAACTTGCAAGATAAAGCACTTATTTAGCACTTTGCTGCTGCATATTCTTTGAATATTGGAAATCATTTTCATAATGGCATTGACAAAACCACTTATTCCATCAGCACATTTGTAGTTTCATTTGTTTTCTAGGTATTGCTGTATTTCACAAGTACTCAGCATTCAATAATTTAGTGTAATGTTGACTTTTTATTTGCCAATTTAATTTTGTTGCTTGATATATATATATGGTTCATAACAAATACAGTTTTAAAATTTTTCGAGCAGAATGTTCTTTTTCTCCTATTTTCCGGAAAGTGCAGCCTCTCTGAGGATGTATTTCCATGCGCACCTGATCCAAATAACCCTTTTCTACACATGTGCGGTGATAATGGTTAAGTTTTAACTCGTCTGTTTGGCTATGGCGGCATTGCAGCTGAGCCTGATCCTTGTACATTTTGTAATATTTGGAGATTTCCAACTAATTCTTCTAGCTAGAAATAGTCCACACTGAAAATTCTCCTAACCCCATCATGTGAATGCCAGACACTATTCACACTGCAACAGCAGCTATGTTCAGTCCACCATAAATCTTTGCGATTCAGATGCCTCTTAAGTCCCAACCTGTGTGGAGATGATCCAGAATAAATCTACCAATTTTTCTAATTGGCAACAAAACTTGCTCAACCATTTTGCACAATTAAGTTTCTGAGCAAACCCCATACTCTCTCACTGAAAAAAACAGAATGCCTCTCAACTCTGTGGAGATACTACTTCAGTGAGCGAATAGTAAACGTATGAAAGAGGCTTCCAACTTGATATGACCAACTGTGATGATACTGTACACCCCAGCTTTACCTCGTAGTCAGGTAATTCATTCAAGTCCCTGAATGCATCTTGGATGAAATGTTAAACAGGCCCAGTTTGCCTGTCAGGTAAACGTTAAAGATCCCATAGCACTATTATTAGCACATGGCAAAGAGAAGGGAGTTTCTTCTCGTGTCCTTCAGATAAATTGTTTTTGTCTTGCCTAGTAATCCTAGTATTTGTGATAATAATCCTTGTATTAATCCTTCTTAGCTGTTTGTAGGAGTGATCTGCATTGTTGTGGACCTGATAATTATATGTTAGCCACCTGTCTGTGTTTGGTTACTTGCAAGATTGATATTGGAAGTTATAGAAATCAGGAAAATGTTTAATTCTCCAAATGGTGTTGAAGTTTTTTTGTATTTGATAGTTGTGAGGTTTCTTAGGTTCATGGATCAAGGATGGATTGATGGACTGGAGTATCTGTAGAACAATCATAACCTTATTTGAATCAGTCGATGTGGAAAACTTTAATTGTAGGACCTAGGTCAGGTAATGTTTTAGAAGTGAAGTACAGAATGGCCTGTGAGAACATGCCTCAGTTGACTCAGTAATACTCATCCCCAATATATGAGCTACTGCATTCATCTGCAAATATAGTCACTCCATGTCACAGTAACTCGTGTGAAGCACTTTGGGACATCCTCCTGATGTAAAAGGAGCTATGTTAAATACAAGGATTATCATGTAAGATAATTCACTGTTTACTCCACAAGTGTAACATGCAACAAGAATCAAACGTAATGGAAATGAAAATAAAATATTGTCAAATGATGTTTAAACTGTGATAGTTTACGTAACCTTCAATTGTTTTCTCTAAATTAGGAAATAAAGACTCACAGCCATTACAACCATGGCTACAGTGACTCATTGGCACGGAAAAGCCACATCGATGACTACAGCACATGGGACATTGTCAAAGCCACACAGTAAGCACAAAATATTTTCAACAACCTATTACTCTTTAACTGTATTTTGTTTGTGCTTCAATTACTAAAAGTAAAACTGGCTCTGTGCTAGAATTGGGGCGATTTAATTAAATGTGGCTGTGATCTAGCTTTTATATGGGAACGTTACATATAAATTAATCATTTAATTTACGTAACCTTCAATTTCGGATGGAATCGCACACCAAAGCTGGTTGAAAGGTAATTCATATCTTTTGTGACAGCTTCATTGCAGATTGTAGAATTGATCTCTGGTCTTTTACCGAATGCAAAGCTTAAATGATACTGAAGCAGCATGAGCTTGTAACTATGCTGCTTCTGTAGGGATTTTGACCATTTTGTTGCAAGCTGCTTTTCATACAGATAATGAAAAGCAGTGATTGGGATGGGGGATAGGAATAATGCAAAGACGTACCTTATCCATTCATATATCTGGTCTTTTCCAATCCACACTTTGTTTTGAATTGAAATATTACTTGGATAAGTTCTTGCAAGAGAAGAAATCCAGGGTCTGGGAGGAGTTTGTGACGATGTCTAAGATAAGCATGGGGCGCTTATGCCAAAAGAGGTAGAGTCATATTTACCCTTGTTCAGAGTTCATTAATTCACTTGGCTGAAACTACGCTAACTGTTCATTGTTTTCTAGTCGCTGACTTTTGTTCATCCCTATCATGAATGCTCTAGTTTGTGGTTGGGTATGGTTCTAATGGCATTGACTGCCCTTCAGTATCTAATGGCCAATTACCAAACGATCAAATCAACTTTTAAGAAGGAATTTGATAATTAGCTGAAATGGAGAACACCAAAAGGTTTTTGGGAAAAGAGACTATATGCAAAGCCCTTTCAGGAAAACCACACAGCCACGATGGGCTAAATGTCCCCTTTTTGTAACGTACATTTCTTTGGGCCTTCACATGCTGGAAGGTTCTTTGCAGTGTTGGCACTTTGCAGCAAATTCCAATCGAACCTTATACCCACACGCACAGCAGATTTCATGATATGGCGAACCTTAATCCAATGGTCCTGGGGTTTAATTGAATACCTTACCACAGCTGAGATCCACTAACCTCACACCAACCAAGGACCTTCTTCATTTGTACATCTCATCTGCTCACAAGACAAACTTATTTAATCTTCACATCAGCCTTTCAAGAAATTGTTCCCTCTCGTTATTTTTTGGTCAGCTGATTCACCTTGTTTAAGAGTCTCTGAACCAAATGACTGAGTTCCACATATGTACGGTATCAGCTTGTCTGGTGTGAAATATGTACCAGAGTGAGCAGGGCAGTACTGCTGGAGTTTAACCAGGTAAAGCCACACGTCTTACGAGAAGCAGAAGCTCCAATGGCAATAGTATAAACATTGCCTCTGCAGGCACAATCTTCCTCTGTTTCTACTCGTGCACAAAATTAATGGATAATTTTCAGGCCAGCCATGCAGAGGTCAGAGAACTCTGGTGTACAGGATAAAGGCAGAGTTGTTGGTACCTCTTGGTGCAGCAATAGGAATGTGAATAGTACATCTGTTTAAAATTAATCTATAACACACAAATACAGCTTTTTTTTGGTCAGTTGGTATCTGATTCAACTGGAGACCCATGACCTTGCTTAAGAGTCTCTGAACCAAATGACTGAGTTCCACATATCTATGTTTTCAGCTTGTCTGGCATGGAATATGTACCAGATTGTGCATTGCAGTACTGCTGGAGTTCACAACAACAAATTACATTACATTTGTCTAGTGCCTTTCATGTCAGGTGGATGTCCCTAATGCGTTTAACTAGCTATTCTCCCTCAATCCCTCCACCTTGCCCTATCGCTCTCCTTTTTCAAGTCCCACCTCAAAACCTTTCTCTTCGAACATGCTTATGGTCCCTCCAACCCAACCGGGCTCGGAGTCAGGCAAGTTGTGGTTGTTGTATCTTACCATTGCAGACAATGATAAGCCTCTTGCTGCATAAACTAATAAATTAAATGCAGCAAAAGATAACAAACTCGTGAAAAACAATAGGAGCAAATGTAGATAATTTGTTGCCTATTTGGGGGAAATAAAACGCATCAGCAGCAGGATTGAAATCCAAGTGCGTAAATGGAGAATTGTTATGCAAGTAGCAGTATTGTACTATTCATACCCAAACAAAGCATGTATTTGTATAAACTGTTAAAGCCTTTGAAATTCACATTCACTACACTTTATTGCCTATTCTATAAATCGCTTTGGGATGTCCTCCCGACGTGAAAGGCACTATATCAAATGTAATGGTTATTATTATATTGCATATATTTTAGATAAGGAAATAACTTTTTACTTTTCAATTGCAGTGCTTATAAAGTTGTATACAGAGCGCAGCAAAGGAATTATTGGTGCCATTCAATTTAAAAAAACACGTAACAAAACCATATACAACATTTGTGCAGAAGTGAAGAAGACAAGTACTTTGTGGGTGAATGTTATTTTTCTTGTTTTCCCAGGTATGGAATATTTGACCGCTGTCGAGAGCTTGTGGAGGCAGGTTATGATGTACGACAGCCTGACAAAGAAAATGTCACCCTTCTTCATTGGGCAGCTATCAATAATAGAATTGACCTGAGCAGGTGCGTCTCAGATATGTGTAGTTTTAAACAAAATCACTAACAAATTGTGAATTGGTACATAAACATTCCATATGAAAGAATCCTGCTCAACGTGCCACAAATTGGACCTAATTATTTCCAGTAATCCTTTCACTGTCAACAGAAGGGGAGACAGTGTTTTATTATGGAAATTTATGACATACAGATAGAGCCAGGGACTAATCATTAAATTGGCGATTTATTTCACAGATACTACATATCAAAGGGAGCAATTGTGGATCAGCTTGGAGGAGACCTGAATTCCACACCTCTTCACTGGGCAACAAGGTAGGATAATGTCACTTTTTATTTCTTCTCAAGACCCTTTAAATTTAAGACCCAAATAATGTTGTGGACAGAAATATGTCTAACTACTTGTTTGTTATATTCTGCTTGACTGGTGATTTATTTTAAAGAAAAACATACAATGACATGCAGCAGATCTAACTATGTTTCAGAAAAACTATGTTTCAGAAATCCTGTTGTTGTGTTTTTATTGCACTTGTTAACTTGTTTTTTTTAGGAACTTGATTTAGTCTTCCGAGTGAGCTCAGGCTCTTTATGATTGAGCAAGTATTGATGAAAATGTATTTATTTACATATAGAACTTCTTACATGAAGACCACCAAAATGTGAATCTAACATATTATTGACATGATTAAAGGTAGAATAATTGGACAAATTCCATGCACTTTCGTCTTAGAAATGCTTGAAATGTTTGTAGTTATCGCTTTGTGTGTTAAATATTTTTTTTCTGTGTCAATCATTCCAGGCAGGGCCATTTGTCCATGGTTGCGCACCTGATGAAATATGGTGCAGATCCCTCATTGATAGATGGCGAAGGATGTAGTTGTATTCACCTGGCTGCGCAGTTTGGTCACACTTCTATTGTTGCCTATCTGATAGCAAAAGGGCAGGTAATTTTCATATCTGTTTTATTTTTATACAGTACTTCAGCATAAACAGTGTAACGTAGCAATCTTCAGATTACACAAATTACTTGCTGCATGGTAGTTCAGCCACATGGTACACAGCCACTCTATAGTAGATCCTGTGAATTGTTTTGAAACTATCCTCCTGATGTGAAAACACAATTCCAAATGAAAGGATTACTTTTTTTTATTATTCTCCATGTTCCATAAGTGATTTTCAATCCAGATTCTTTCGCTTAATTCTCTTTCCCTTTGGCCCACCAAGTAAAGCTGACTCAACTATTGTTGCAATTCTAGTGGTGAAATCACTACAAGGATGCCTTTCGGCATGTCCATCCCATAGTACCATACAACTTGTGTGACCTCGAGATGCTGGGAGTTAGAGGATAGGAAGAGATCAGCAGTGTAGTATAGATAATGAGTTGCCCTCCAAAATAGCTTTAACTAAATCAAAAATCTTATTTTCTCCGCCAAACTATACACTGTGTGTGCCTGAGACACTGGTTGACCTGCTGCTAAATCTCCACCAGTAGTGATTAGACAGCTGCTATAAGAGGCATGACAGTGACCCAGGGATTACAAGCTAAAATTTGGAAATAAAACTATACACACCCACTCTAGTGCATTGAATGTTAACACTACTGATGTCTATACTAAAATCTATTTTATCCCCCTTCAATGTTTTTTTATTTTGAAGAAAATGTCCTTGATGCAATTTTGAATATGCTGAGGTCTGAGATCAGATGGTGGTATACTGTGATAGGTTAGAAATTATTTATCATCGCTGAACATTGCTAAATGTTAATATTTGCAGTTTAACTATTATATAAATTTGTTGAAATCCAGGTTGCTTTTAGTTGCTTGATCCTGCAAAACACTCATCAGATTATATCAGCAAGACTTTGGAAAAGCAGATTGAATTAATGGCAGATACAGGTTGAAATCCCTTTTTGGCAATATTCACTGCTTTCAGATTATAGAGAACAAAATTCTGTTAGCGCTGATATTTGGAATCAAAATAGAAAAGGGGAATTTGAGAGTAAATTAAACATTTGTTGCAAAATAAATGTCAAAAAAACAATGGTCCGGTGCTAGTTCTGAAAATAATAAAGATAATATCAGTACAACTGGTTTGTTTACTGGCTTGGCCAGGACTGTGTTGTTCCTAATACAGGGAACACTGCATTGGAGAAAATGTATATAATCAGTTTTCAGAATCAGCCAATCTGATTTTTGCTAGCTATTCAAGTAAAAACTTATTGTATACATCTACTGAAATGTGACTGAGTGTTGGAACACAAATTGATGGAATTTGATTTGTGATTGGTCAAAGCTAGCTTCCAGTCATGGGATAGGATATGAAGATTGACCTGGATCTTGCCTTAGGACATTTTAATGTGACTAACATTGTTGTTAATCGCTAGGGTCTTAATGATACTGTTGTGTCTGTTAATATTAATGTGGATTAAGTAATCAGGTTACCATGCTTTTTTTTCTGCAAAATTATGAATGAATTAAAAATGCATTGTAAGCCAGTTGTAACATTACCAATTTGTACTGTCTGCAAACAGCTGGATTATCGGCAAGTGCTTGCTGGGGGTCTGTTGAACCTGTTAGGTTTCTCAACAGTGACAGCTTCAGGCATTTCAGTCTTGTGTTGCAGTAAAATTGTACACAGAGCGGCATACGTTTTAAATCATAGAATTATGCAGCACAGAAGGAGGTCATTCGGCCCGTCGTGTGTCTGTGCTGCTGAAATGTTTTCAAGCAAACAAGCTGCCTTTGATGAAGGCAAACTGTAATATTTTTAAATAATGAAAGAAAAGTTTTTTTTAAGTATCCAGTATTTCATGAAGTGGATATTTTCACTTTATAATACACAGTCCAGGTGAGGACTCCCTGGCACGTTCATGAACGTCCAACAGTTGGGTGATAATCTAATTTTACAATGAGTGCTTTATAAATGTACCCTCGGTGGCTAACAGTGAGTGGCTGCATTTCAACCTGGAGGATGTATCGGATATCCTGACCATTGTTTTTTTTTCAATGTTACCTCCCCTCAAAAAGACGATAACAGCAAAAGCATCGGTATCCCCCGAACCGTAGGGCAACCACAAGTAAACAAGCACCCACAAAAAGGCAAAGATTGTTGACACTATCGCTAACTAGGCACATGGACAGCAAAAGAAATCTGCAAGCAGATAGTTGGAGTGTCTGTAAGGAGGGCAGTGTGAGATGCTGAGAAGAGTAAACAAGTCCTGACGTGGAGGAGCAACAAGAAAGGGAATGGGAAAGAGGTGAAAAAATAAGCAGCAACTAATATAAACTCTCAACTATCATAAAATAAAATGTGAACGAGACAAGATTGGCAACAGGATTTAAGAAAAAAAGATTTACAACCTGAAAAATGAGTTGAACGTGTTTCATATTTGATTTATTTTGCGTGTCAAGACTTTGAGACATGTATTAAAGCCTGTAGAGGAAACACTTTTTGTTTTTATTTTATTTTATTTTAAAAAGGGTAAAGAATGTGGTTACCTTTAAAAATGCAATAAATTGCAGTTCCTTGTTTTCAGTTCTGTTCATTCCATTGCCTTAATTTACAATTTTAGAGAAATGTTTGCTGTACTCATACTTTCAGTCAAGTGGATGCGCAGATGACCTTATCCCAGTGATCTGCTCCTCCTTCTCTTGAACAAGGAAGTAAGGAGTGTATTGTTGCTGGTGGAATACTTACTTTATATTAAAAGAGAAAAACCTTATGAAACATAAACCAGAGTGTAATTCACACGTTTTAATTGATAAACATTTCAAGTAAGTTTTAATGAAAGTTTGAAAGTTTCTATGATTGATTTTGCAAAGTACTCAACATAGTAGCAAATCAGTGCTGTGTGACACACTGCCACTGTTGGAAGCTATAGTTATTTACACAAACAATTTTCTTCATCGCAACACTTTTTTGGCAATATAAAATAAGTAGTGTGTCAAACAGATGATAGTGGGGAAAGGTGAGGCAATCACTAGGACACTATCCCCTTAATAGTTAGACATCATGCAGGATACATTTCAGTAGAATGGGTCCTTGTCCTTGCTGAATATCTCTGTTCAATTCAAGGGCTTTCAGAAATTTGTAGGAAGGTGAGGAGAAGCAGAACCATTTTAATGCAAGGATTTTATTTATTTATGATCCAAAACATATTTCCTAGATGGATATACTGTAATATCCAATCCATACCCACCACCCCCAATTCAAGCCATCCTAGATTGCTAGAAGTATGATCTTGGGATTTATAGACCCAATAGCTATGGCAGGAAAAACAAAGGAGTCTAATTGTAAAGGAAAGCTTGTAATTACAGTATTTACTCATTCTTTATGAATAAATACTGTAATTACAAGCTTGTAAAGGTTTATGAAAAAAGGATTTACCTCTCAATAACCTCTGCTGTTCATAGTTCCAGCGCCTTGGGACGTCTTCCTGATACACTTATTACCTACATGCCACTAAACCAACAATCCCCCAAATAAAATTGGTTATCACTCTGTAACTATTTGTGGGACATTGCTGATATTTTATAAATCATTCTAAACTTTAGTGGAGAATAATTCAATAGTTGAATTATTGTCATAATACTTAGGAAAAGATATTTAAGGAGTGGACAAATATTGTAGAAGTGCAGCCAAGATGACTATAGGATTTAGAGAATAGATCATTGAATCATAAAGGGGATATGATCGAACTTTAATTAATGAAGTGTAACCCAATGGATGTGAAAGAAGGGCTGGATAAAGCTGAAAGCTGAACCTACTTGCTTATTCATCAACTTACTGAATGCACTGCCACCTTCTGACTCAGCTTGGAATTCAGAATGGAATTGGAATAATTCTTGAATACAGCAAAACAAAAATTGAAATAAGAAAATTATTTCAATGAACAGCTTTGGATTATGCGTTTGGTTGTCTCCTTCTGCATTGAAACTAGTTGATTGCCCTTCATAAGAAGCATTGGTTGATGTGAGTTCAGTGTTAGTTCTACAGAGCGTTAACTGAGTAATTAGCAATAACAAAATGCTCATAAAAATATTTGGATGGTGTTTGCTCAATATTTATCCTGGCTATTTATTTCAGGATGTAGATATGATGGATCAGAATGGAATGACACCATTGATGTGGGCAGCATATAGAACACACAGGTAAGTTTGAATTTGTTTATTTTAATCACTCTATTGTACTAATATATATGTATGTAAGCTGTTCCAGCATTATTTGTTCCTTTTTTACACCACCTCCCATTTTCCAGGTTTAAATTCAGCGTCTCAGCATTCATCCCTACTTAGGAGCAGTGTTCCCAGTGTTTCTAACATGGGAATAGCAGATATTGAACTGGGTTTTAATATTTTGTGCAGTAGTCAGCAGTGCACTGTTCCATCAGGGCTGCGTCTTTCTTCGTTATAGATAAGGCTTCTTAGAGCTTAATCTTTAATATGATTTGTTTTGGTTGGTCAGTGTTTGTTACATGCAGAACCTTTCACAATACTTCAAAGTATCCACAAATGATTAAGCACAGCTGGGCGAGAGCCATGTTGCAGGGACCCAGAATAAGATTATGGGAATTGCTGGAGTTTAACCAACTAAAACTGCACAGGTTGCCATTGTGAGTCTCGTCTGGCAAGCTTCCCATTGCTTGTTCAGTTACCTATTAGGGCTTTGGCTAGAAGGGTGAACAGGATCCAGGCTGGAAGAATCTACCCATTCTGCTCCTCAAAAGTCCTGCCAATAAGCCAGGCCGGCAGGTTTATCATCAACATTAAAATGTTACTTTAAAGTGAAATAAGTCCAGAGGAAATGTACTTCTCACTATGGTCTTCTTTGTGAGAGAAGCAGGCGACATTGCTGAGTGGCTGAATTTACTTGACTGGTGGAGGGTGTTTTGGCTTGTGTATCAGAGCTGCCCCATTCTGAGAAGGCATGCAGAAATACCCAGACGTTACTGTGCTTTCTTCTATAATTCAGGGTGTACTTTGAACAGAACTTGGCCTATCCTTTTTCAGAACTTGGCCTGTCGTTTTGAGAACTTATCATAACGTTTTCAGAATTTGCGCAATTTGTAATGCAAAAGAAATGTTTATTGATGCTTTGAAAGCAAATGTACGTAATTTCTGCTGCATTCTGATAGTATAGTGCTAGGCAGTGGGAAGTCTGGCTTATGGATCACAATGGGGGGGGTTGTGGTCCTGGACACCTGGAAGAACTCCTCTTTTCAAATAGTGTCACGGGATCTTCAACCTCTACTTGAATACGCCATATCTCATCCAAAGGACGGCACCTCTGACAATTTAGTGCATCTCCAGCACTGCATTGGAGTTTTTTTTTGTGTTGTGTTTCAGATGATCCCCAATTTAGTGTTGATTTTAAACAGCAGCATTATCTTTGGTCTGTTTCAGCGTGGATCCCACAAGACTGCTTCTTACATTCAATGTGTCAGTGAGCCTTGGGGATAAGTACCATAAGAACACTGCATTACACTGGGCAGTGCTGGCAGGAAATACCACTGTAATAAGTCTGCTGCTGGAGTCTGGCGCGAATGTGGATGCTCAAAATATCAAGGTACAAATTGATTTACAAATGAAGGAAGCACAGATTAATGGAGAATACACAAAGTAGAAATTTCCAAGCAGAATTCAAATGGAAATTAACCTGCAGTACTTGAAGTTAAACCATACAATTCAGCAAAGTTTTATACTTGGACAATTTTCTGTCATAAGATGTTTTATTAAACATCGGAAGTGCTTACAGTTTAATTATGCTAAATTTACAAGTGTACTACATATTTTTCCATTAAAAGAATTTATGAAGAACAGTCTTGATTGGCTGTTGTCCTTCATAATAACATATTTACAAGACCATACTTCATCACAATGTGGCAGAATACAATATTGAGGTGAAGGTTCTAGATGTTTATGCATCTTCAAGCTATTATGGTATGAAGTGGTGGTTAATCTAATTGCTGGATCAAGTATAGGAGCATATTCAGTAGGACTGAATGTGTTACAGCTAAGCTCATGAATGTTTTATATTTAAATAAAGATTTAGAACAGCGGTAAATTATACCATTAAGAGTTAATTGTTCTGCTGGTTCCAAATAAATTCAATTTAGACAAATTTTATTCGAAAGACCTAAAATTTAAAACATTTCTAGAGTACAGTGTGCTTGATGAGTTTGGTTACCCAAACTCCTTGTCCTTTAATGGATAATGAAAGTATTATCTCTTTCAACTCTTCAAATACATGGTTTCTTCACATCTCTCATGAATCCCATCAGCAGCTACTTTCATCTTCATGGATTTCACTCAGTCTGTCCAAGACTTGAATACCGCTCCCCCGCCCCCTAGCAGAATAAAGGAAAGCGATTGTTAGTAAGGTATAACTTCCCTCTAGCTTCTTTCTCCAATTTATCGTTACTTTTGATGGCCAAATCCAAAACAGGTAACTCCACAATATTCTATCCTCATTGAGTTAAAATTATTGGACCATCTAACTTTTTTTCTGTCCCAAGAGCCCAAGACTAGAACCGTCTACTATGCTCAGTCTTTCATCCTCCTGTAATATACAGGCTTTTAAAATGCAACAGTGACTTCTGTTTTTGTTTTAAAATACAACCTTGGCTTTGCCTTAGAACTGGTTCTTGATATCCTTGTGTTTTTTTTCACCTGTTTTCACTCTTGGTGTCCTATAGCATGGACTGGACTTGAAAAAGTGTCTGCCACCAACAAAATTCTCCTCTCAGCGGCTCTAATAGACCTAAAGTCCATCATGTCGTGACAGGAGTTGTGTAGAAGGGAGATCAATTGACATCTGCAGTCGAAAAGTAATTTTCGGAAAATATGACAGGAATTTGAAAAAATACAAGCTAACCCTTTTTCTAAAGCACTAAAAGTCTTCTCTTAGTAATTTGGTCAACGTTCATTTTTAACGTCATTTTTCAACCAAACCAAGATGGTATTTGAGAGGTGTAAATATTAAAACAAACATGTTTTGAGTTTCCTTTTACATAGTAATTTCATACGCTTTCACATGAAGAAACGTGCTACTATTTTAACATTGCTCATATAAAAATGAAACCTACTGAAGCTCTTATTCGTTGATGATTGAAGTCAGTCTTTTATCTAATGTGAAAGGCCCAAGGGCTTGAGGCAATTATTTACTGTTGAAGTACTGAGTGCTGTTGATGTGATCAGAATCCATTACAGTATCTTGAAATGCTGTAATTTCAAAGGGACTATTTATCCTTGTCATGTATTAACACTTATGAAATCATGTTTGGCCTACTTTGTATCAGATATTTGTATCTTTTCTGTTTTGTTAAAAGCTAGTATTTTAAGCTGTTTATACAGAAACACTCTTCAATATGCAGTATTTGCCAGGATGCTACTTTCTGTCTTCACAGGGGGAAACACCGTTAGATCTTGCTAAACAGAGGAAAAATGTTTGGATGATTAACCATTTGCAAGAAGCAAGGCAAGCAAAAGGCTTTGACAGTCCTTCTTTCCTGAAGAGGCTAAAGGCAGACAAGGCAAGTGCCGTGTGTGGACCAAGCACCAAATCAAGGTGGAAATGCTCATCCTGCTGTATTGACGTGTCACTCATGTGGATTACATAGTATTGTTGACTGCTGTGGGGAAATCTGCACTGTAGACATTTAACCTTCAGTAAAATACAAGAAGGGTGTTCAATGACAAATCTTTTCATTTAAAAGCAACTTCCTTATTACTAAAGATAAACATTAATTATTTGGATGGAAAGTATGATAAATAATTTGTGATTTTTGTCATATTCTGTACCTGTAAATTAACTTGAATGGCCAGTTTCTTGGTTGACTTGTTTCTTCAGTGATTTCTCTGATGGTGAACAAATTGACTCGATTTACCTATATTGGAAATGCTGATACAAGATCTGCAAACGTGAATATTCCCAGACGTCAGATGATTTGCATTTTGTATTTTTGGCTTGTTTTGAATAGATGGGGAGAGGGGGAATAATAATAAAATAACAATCCTTGCATTTGATATATAAATATGAATGGGTTAACAGCTGAGTAACTTCAGTAGGAAATTCAAACAGTGTGTAACCATCCTAATTACTGCCCTCGGCATGTGTTCAGATCTGGAAAACAATATGCAATGCTTCAGTATTCATATTCACCTGCCTCCTCCTGCTGTTTAGGAATAATTACTGTTTGCTTTTTAAACAGCAGAGGGAGCTATTGCTTTCATGATATTGAAATGCATAAACTGAGCGATTTAAAAAAAAATATGGGATGGGGATAAAACTGGTGTCTTCAGTCCTGTCCATTTGTAACTTTTGCCCTGTCTGGAAAGATGTTTGTCAGTAAGTACTGCATGGCCTCTCCACTTGTTCATCCTTAAAATGTTTCTGGCTATGAAACATGTAATTCTTGTATAAGTCATCAATTTGGACACCTCAATGGTTATGGAGAAATAGAACAGAAAAAATGTTTGTTGAAGAGTTGCCAGATTTCCAGGTGTTTGTCTGAATTAATATTTTCCTTTAAAGAAAATTCTATAGTGTACCTTTACCTGTCTGGTTTCCCTGTAACAAAGCGTGTGTCTCCAATGTGGAGGGTAATGGGAGATTTTTGACATATACTATCTGTACTTACCAACATTTACGGTTTCACCCAGAGATGTGCTACTTTCACCCATTTCCTGATCTCTATGTTGCAACAAAAAGTCCTGAACTTGGAATCTACTTTGGTAATTTCAGATATTGGTGGATCATTATAACTAGATTTTTTGTCTTTTTCTGCAGGAATTTCGTCAAAAGGTGATGCTAGGAACTCCATTTTTAGTAATCTGGTTGATGGGATTTATAGCTGATCTAGACATTGACTCCTGGCTGATAAAAGGATTAATGTATGCTGGTGTCTGGGCAATGTTGCAATTCCTCTCAAAGTAAGTAATTAAATGAAAGCTGCTAAAATGTTGGCCTATTTTTGAATTTCTTTCTTTCCCCATTCCCTCCCCTGAGAAATACCCTGAATTATGTTGACCATTTATGAAGGCCAAGACCAGAATATTTCCCCACTCCCCTTTCCAATCTAAGGGTACAAGTACAGTTTATGTCACCCAAGTGGCTGTTCCTCAACACGAGAACCAAAATCATGCACATCAGCAGCCGATTACATGTTCAACAAGAACACTTGTGCTTCACTTACTGTATGTTTTACCTAGTCCAGTCGAAGCCCACTATCACCGTGTTGGTCTGTTTACTCAGATGAACCTGGATCAAACCTTGGTTAGAAGCTACAGTAACTAACTAGGCAGTGAATTTACTTGCTAAACCTTTTGATGGTACTCAAATGGATTACATATCCATCATTGTTCACATTGTATACTTCAGACTTGATTTCAGTCCTGCTTTCCCATTCATTTTTTTTTGCCAGCACTCGGTGTCATGGCAAGGAATAGCATTTGTTGCAGTTCAGTGACTGATAGGTGGAAAAATCCCAGTCACGCTTAAGGGAGTCCCATTCCAGCCACTGAAAAACACATTTTTTGTGAGTATTTTCACTCCCACCCTAAGAGAGAAGACAAGCACAGAATTCTGTGGAGATGGGGTGTGTTTTGGAATTTAACTGGGTCAAAGCACGGATGAGCTTCCCGCTATCCTTACCCAATAGTATTGACCTGCAAGGTTATCAGGAACCAACTGAAAAGAACCGTATCTGTTCCCGTCTCATTTTTGAATCATTTGGTTAATCATCAATAATACCCTAAGGTTCTATGTATCTGTTTGACCTAGACCCCATGCTTCTGAAGCATAAAGATGCAAAGGGAAGGGATTTGTGCTGTAATGTGTTGTTTACCTTTCAGATCATTCTTTGACCACTCAATGCACAGTGCACTGCCTCTTGGAATCTACTTGGCAACTAAATTTTGGATGTACGTGACATGGTTCTTCTGGCTATGGACTGATATCCTTTTAAGCGTTGTTGTACTTTATTCCTTTGCACCATTTGCAATGCATTTTTTAAAAAAAAAAAGCTGGTGGAAGATAACTGAAAATAAATGTAACTTTGCATTGGAACTAAGGCAGTTAGGTATATGAACTTGAATAAACTATATACTATGCAGAATTCTTAGAATGCATTCTTGGAAAGATGAATCTGAAAATAAATTTCTAATATTTGGAAGTTATTTAATGCTATATGTAGCTGTCAAATCGACTAGCTTGTTAATGACCATAGAAATTATGGACATTTGTGTTTAGATTTCTTCAATTATTGCTCCTCAGAAGAGTGCACATAGAATAATGAAAATCAGAGATCAAATTTTTGTTTTGTTTTTGAGGCACAAAATGTTGGAAGGGTATCCTTCATTTTGCTTACAAACTTAGTAAAAAAAATTCTCCTGGGAATGGAGTGTCACTGGGAGCAATAGGTAGTTACTTAATGTAATCGTTTACGAAAAAGACCATTGATTATCGCTTTACAGCTATGTTAATGAAAAAAAAACATTATTACGCTAGGAAGAAGCAGTGTTCCAATTCCAGCTAATCATGTTTGAAGTCCTATAATTCCTTGACACCAAGAAAACATCTTCCTTTCCTGTCTGTGCATATTCCTTTTCTTATCAATAGTGTAGGTCTTTTCTACAATTTTGGTAAGTCATGGAAATCAGACCCAGGAGTTATCAAAGCTACAGAAGAGCAAAAGAAAAAGGTAAGTAGGGTGAGTTTTACAGTTACTCATTTGTGCAACCCTAGTTTTAGGAGTTATGTAAATTCTCTTTTGTAGATGTTAATGGTACAGAAAATGAGTATTATATCTGATTCTTTATCAAGAAGCTATGAACAACTGAGCTCCCGAATGTCAGTTACTGTATTTCGTATCTCTTGGACAGGAGAGATGAATCAAAATTGACAAAAAATCTAATTTAAATTTTATGATTGGAAGACAATTCTAATTGGAAGATTCAGTTACATAAATATTGGTATTTTGTTTTTGCTACACATGATGTTGGTTGTAATCTAAGTCATAAAGGAGAACAATAGACCTTTCCTCAATTTGCAATATATTTATAACTAATGCTTTAATTTGACATTGCCACCATCCTAACTATCCTCCTGACTCCAGAGGAAGCATTGTTAAATAGTGACTGCGATCAGTTGGAGGTGCTGAGTTTCAGCAATAGTTGATTAGCACACTGCACACCAACCAATGCTTTCAAACCCACACTCCAATTAACATTCTTCAGCAACCAGTCCTAAGCCATAATTTCCATGTCAGTCTTTTGCTTTTCAGCATGGTGGAGAGATTTCTGTGGGGCATCTTACAATGTGCCAGCAAGTTAGAGGATACATGAGGAAGGAGAGGATTAGGATAGGTGGAGGCTCGTGGGCTGAATGGCCTGTTTCTATGTTGTAGCTTTCTCTGCAGTTCAAGTCTAATGATGTGTATCAGGCTTGCTAGCCACCAGCTGTTGAATCCAGATCTTCATGTAAGTGGCTTTGGAAAAACTGGCCCAAAAGAACCCTGGATCCAAGAGTGTGACACGCTTTGGCTGAATAAGCAGAGCAGACAGAAAATGACTAGCGAGCAAATAACTTTCAAAACCAGTTCTTTGACTGCTTGAGTAATGGATCTTTATCTAGTGCTGAGAAATAACAACATTCGAACATTGTGCTAAGTTAATGCTGACTTTTATATCTTGTGTTCCAGACAATAGTGGAATTGGCTGAATCCGGACATCTGGATCTTAGTATATTTTGCAGTACTTGTTTGGTAAGATAGAATTGCAATTTCTTTTGTCTTTTAAAGCTTTATAACACACACACATATATATATTATATAAATATATGTATAGTATATATATATAAAAAAACTGAAATATTTTCTTCAGTCCTAATATACAATAATCAATGGGCTATTGAGCCAGGTAGCAATCACAATAACGTATTCAACATATTTGTATTTTCTGAGCAGATCCGGAAGCCTGTTCGATCCAAGCACTGTGCTGTGTGTAACAGATGCATTGCCAAGTTTGATCACCATTGCCCGTGGGTTGGCAATTGTGTGGGTAAGTCAAAGAAGGCACAAATTCTGATTTTAAGGCAATGAAGCAAAAAGGGGGGCTGATATAAGAAATGGCACTGGAAGGAAATCGAAAGCTAAACAAATACAGAATGCAAAAAACATTAAACAGGGAGGATGTAAATAAAATGTATACAGCACAACGTAGAGTTGCATGCTAATATTTAAACAACTATAAATAATTCCAGAAAGCTAAAAGAAGCATAATTTTTGTAATTGATTCGAAAATATATTACAGATGGAAAGATTGCTAGGGATATGAAGCAAATTTGCAGTAGCCATTGGAAGAAATAATAATTAGAATTTTAGGTACCTGTGCAAAAAATAAAATATGGAAAGTACCTTTTAAGGAAGTGATAATCAGGAGGATGGGATGTGCTGGAATACATTTAATTGTGACTTTACATTGGTTTCCGTTATACATTTTGTTTGGATATTGTGCTTTTGAAGTTGTATGTCTTCAAATTGGGCATTCATTTTCAAACATGTTGCTCTCGTACTCTTGAGTGTAACTGTATTATGAAAAGTTAATTTATTGATCATAACTTTCGAGTTATTCAGTGTTGCTTTAATGTTAACTATTTCGGATACAACGTCTATTTCTCTGACAATCAATTGAGTCTCTTGTACAAATAATTGTGGTGTCTTTTATCAGCAATATCTATAATGATTAGCAATATCTTTTTACCAATTGAAGTGCTGTATACATATCTATTTTTCACTTCATGTGTACAGGGGCAGGAAATCACAGATACTTCATTGGATATCTGTTTTTCTTGTTGGGGATGATCGTTTGGATGATTTATGGCTGTTTCTTGTGTAAGTAATGTCCTCTCTGAAATCTAGTTTATCTCCCCCTTCGTGACATCATCCACAAACTAAGGTTAAACTCCTATGTGTACGCCTGTCACCCAAATCTACTTTTCCACTCCTGCTCTTGGTTCCAAGTCCACTGATGTTCTGTCCATTTGCCTGTCAGACATCAAGGCCTGAAAGAGCCTCAATTTATTGTTCTCCTCCTACCCCACTCTGCTTCTTTCTCCCTCGGTTTGGAAAGCTCTGGCCTTCAGCAACTTCCTCTCTCTACCTCAATCTCACTCTTCTATCTGTCTCTAAATCCCACGAAAACCCTTGCCTCCTTGACCATGCCTGCATACGCCTCTGCTCAGTCCAGTGAAGCACTCCGACAGCTTATCCTACATAAAGGGAGCTACATAAATACGAGTTGTTATCTGTTGTCTACTGTTCTCCTAGATGTACATTCTGGTTTTTAATTTCAGATTGGAGTCTCCACTGTGAGACCACTTACCAGAAAGATGGATTTTGGACGTACATCACTGAAATAGCTAGCTGCTCCCCGTGGGTCTTCTGGATGTTTCTGAACAGTCTTTTTCATTTGATGTGGGTGGCCGTGTTGCTGATGTGTCAGATGTATCAGGTAAACAAGTCCTCAAAGGTTTCAAATCTCAAGTCCTCCCAAAGATTTTAAATTATAACACTGTACTTTGTTTTTGGTGTATAAGTGACTATCATGTTATAATATAATTAACAAATCTGATCTTGATCAAAGGATTATAATTACTGAATTTCCAAGTGATAACTAATGTTAATTTGAAATATTAAAATGTTGATTTTTCAAGACCTTTTATTACCACTCGAAATTCCTTAGTAATTGCAAAACAATGAAGTGCCCACCACACCACCCCCCTTTGTTGAGATGTCTCTATGATTGTTTGGTACAGATTGCTTGTCTGGGGATAACTACAAATGAAAGGATGAATGCAAGGCGATACAAGCACTTTAAAGTTACCACAACCACAATTGAAAGTCCTTTTAAGTGAGTACATTTTTGCATTAATGCTTCAGTATGATCTACAATCGATCAACAGTAACAGGCGATCTGGGTTGCTACCCTGCGTGGGGGGGTGCTATGTTAATGCACATTATTATTGTCACTGTGTGAACGATTGATTCCTTTTAATCATTTTAATGAATTGGATCCTTTCTTCTCTCCCTGCAGCCATGGTTGTATTCGGAATATCATAGACTTCTTTGAATTTAGATGCTTTGGCCTCTTTCGTCCTGTAATTGTTGACTGGACACACCAGTATACAATAGAATATGACCAGACAACAGGATCAGGCTATCAGCTTGTGTAGTGGGATCAGCATCTACAATATACATCATGTCTGCCATCCGACCGTTTAAACCGGTACCTGACACTTTCCTTCATTTTGTTCGTCGATATCAACTTGAACCAATGTGTTACTAAGAGAAGGTGGAATACTGTGGTACTTCATCTGGATCAGTTGCATTCAGAAAATAAACGAGGACAGTTGAACTGCCTGTTTTTTTTCCGTACGGTTAAATTGTACTAAAACTGAAGATAGATGGGACCTTTTTAAAACATCTGCTTTCGTGGAAATTAGTGCTTGCAATATAATTTTCATTACATTATGTTTTCCTCAGATTACTTTATAAGAGACATAGTTGTGGTGATCGATCCACTCAGTTAAGTAAATGCCTGATTCAGGTATCATGGCTACATCCAGTTCCCACTTCCTTCCAATTTACCGCAAACACTTCATCTATACTCTCCCAAACACTGCTACTTATAAGCATTCCTTATATGGTACTTTAAACGAAAAAATCTTTGTAGCTAAATACAGAAATTGATGTCGGAAGTCATGTGAAGAGAGAAAATATAATCCCTTTATTTCAGATCTTTATATTTAAAAATGTTTTTTTGATTTTTAATGATTTTAAAATGGGCAGCCTTGTAGCTCAATTGATTTCAATTGATGAGATGTTTCACTCCTGACAGGAATGACCATGAAGTTGAGTCCTCGTGCTTCCTGTCACTCTATAACTCATTCGCCCTCCTTTGCATGGGTTTGGTCAGGTCTCAGGCAGGCTGATGGAGCACAGCACTGGGATTAAGTGCTCCACTTCTTAATGGAGGGAGACGGCAAGGGGTGGGGGTCAAAAGGGTGTTAAGTGACATTGTCTTATTCCACTGGAACCGTGTTTCCCGCTGGCCAGTCATGGAGAGACATTTGTGTCAATTGTGGAAGAAGTCTGCAACGAGACCGTTCTGTCCTGCTGAACATGTGGTGAGTGGCCATTGAGGATGGAAACACTGGGATAAAATTGCATGTTTAAGATCCAAATTGAAGCACTGAATTTTGTTTTATGACCTTTTGATTTGGTCATTATTGTTTATCCACTGCTTCCTGGAAACATAATGTTTACAGACAGTGATTTTTGCTGAAATGGTTAGATAGTTCAGCCACGAAGTGGTTCGAGAAACCTGTGAGGTCGAGCATTACCTGAAAGCAGCTCCCTGAGCCAGTGTAAAGATTGCTTGCAACTGTATATAAATTATTTATCAACTAGTTTTATCAGTGTGTGATTTTTGCAAGTGTTAGTTGGAGCTGCTATATTAATTTTCATTCAACCAACAATGTGTAGGAATGTAGTCCATTGCTTTTAGAGGTGTCAATGACTCTGTTTATAGCAAATTACTCATCAAAATCACTGCATGTCTGATGCTTGGCAAAAGAGGCATTCCCCAGTACAGTAGAACATAACAGCATCACAGCAGCTTACAGCACACACTGCACTGTTATGTCAGCTTCTTCCTTTTGTAGGAAGAACAGTGAATTTGTAAATAGTGAGTGTCTTGTATTTGCAAGTAAAAAAAACATTTCTGTAGCTGTTTATTTTGTAGTGTGAGCCATGCATAGTTTGTAAGTACTGTACCAGATATCAAGACTTGCAGTATTGTAATATTAGTCAACTTGAATGTTTAATATTGGGAAAATAAAACTTTATCTTTGACACAGATTTGAGCATATTGCCAGTTTGTCCTCACACAGATTACAGCATTAGGCCCTCAGTCTTCACAAATTTAGCATTCTCGTATTTATCATAACAACGTTTCCTTGATGCTTCAAGTTTAAACATTCGTGTTTTTTTTCTTTCCTCACGTTTAATTCAAGGAACAATTCTCCCCGACCATAGTGTGCACTGAGTTTCATACTCGCAAATAATTAAATGTTATGTTAATTTAATACGTTGTTGGAGATCCTACATCCACAGATTGTGAATATTTTGTTTTTGTATTACGTTATTTATAACTGTGCCAAGAATTTTTTTTGCTACTATCCAGTCCTTTATGTACACCAACTGAAACTGTAATATGTTCAATTAAAAAACAACTTGCTGTCCTTCCAATGGTTGGATCCGTTTGTTACATTTTGTTGTTTTTCAACTAATAAACTCACTGCAGGCATTCATCACTGTTAATTTACGTGTTCAGGTGTGTGTGTCACTACACTTGCTTTCTCAAAAGTTTACAACTATAATAGATTGTGTAGAGTAGGGTGCATTCACCTACACATATACAGACACAACACTTGACAGCAAATCCTGTGAAGTGCTTTGAGATGTTTCGACAACATGCTAGGGTGCTAATGGTTATTATAGATATTAATAATAATAATTCTTGCATTTGATATGTTTCATCACGTCTTCGAGACGTCTCAAAGTGCTTCACAAAATAAACTTGAATTAATTGACAATTTTTGTGAGTGAAATGCGGCAGCCAATTGCACACAGCGGTAAATGATAATTCACTATTATTTTTCCAGTTTTCTGTGCGAAAAGCTTAGTACTACAATGGCAGTTGTTGATAAGAGTGAATCTATTGAAAGTCTTACTGTAGAGAAATAAAGAATCCTAAACTCTGTGGTTTGGGGGCAGGTACAGCTGTATACATCATGACCTGGGCAAATCGCCAGGCTGTACATCATCAGCTTTGGATATTCATGTAATTTTTTCCTTTCTACATTGTGCAGTTTCCTTGCTTGGGGAACCTTTGACAATGTTGCGTAAACAGCTGCTGAAACGTGCTCAAAAGTAGCCTGAAGGAATTGACTCACTATTGGTGACCAGCGACCAAAGCATTTGGTCACTCAGTCTCTTTTTGCTACAGTTTAGTGGTTCACCACATGGAGAATGACTGTGAAACCTTGTATTATGGCACTCTACCACAATGCTGTCATTGTGCTCGTAAATACTGTATCTAATCTTGTTCAACAATAAAAGAAGGTAATAGCAAAAATACAATAGTAAAAATGCAACTTCTTGTAACTTCTGGAACAATGTGAGTAACTTTGCACGATATTGTTTTCACAATAATGTGGTGTTAAATATTTTCATTGAATGAGTAACACTGGACTTCCAACAGCCAACAAAGCAGTCTTCAGATTCTGTTTGGTGGAGCATGTGATCTGGATGTAATGAATCTCTATGTGGAGTCCTGTAGCTCAGTGGTTAGAGCGCTCGCCTCGCAAGCGAGAGATCTGAGTTTGATTCCCGACAGGGTGAAACCTTGGGCAAGTTTCCTTACTCCACAAGTGTGATAATAATCCCTCAAGAAAGAAACAATAATAAATTGGTCACTTCAATCCACGACTGTTGAGTGCAATTGGCTGCCGGGTTTTGCCCACAAATATAATCAATTTATTTTACAGCGCCTTATGAAGCGCTTTGCGACGTCTAGAAGATGTGAAAAGAGCTATAACAAAATGCAAAGATTATTATATGCTGCTGATTAAGTAGTTGCTGGGAAGGTAAGGCTTCTTGTAAACTTGTCTTCAGTCAGTTGATTTGCTGTACTTGATTACTTCAAGTCTCTGCTTCATTGAGGCTTTCAGTATATTTTCTATATCCATCTTTATTGCTGATTATTTGCAACTGTACTTGAAGTACTATTTGTAGTATTTGTGCTTGTTTGGTAAATCCATTTGCTAATACTCGATATCCACAAACTAACAGGTTATATATAAAATAAATTGACAAATACTTTGTCGTGCATGGAAAAGGCGAGCAGTTATGCAAAGCTTTAATTGTACTCTTGCCTTGTCTGATGAAGTTTTAAATCTTTATAACACGGTTGTGACCTAGTAAAAACTCCTGCTGTCATTGAGTGTGTGTGTTTATATAATAATAATAAATGTATGTTTAGGACTTGAATTATTCTCAATGATATTGTTGAAATATCTTAAAGGGCTCAGGTGGGGAATGAAGGAAGAAATTGTCTTTCATTTGTTTCACCTTGTGAAAAGTATCTTCTACCATCCTAGATACAGTTAGAGAAGAGGAGAGTTAGTGTTTCATGATCAAGGGCATTGTGTTGGCAGAATGCTTGGTGAACTGCTTTGTTAGTAGGGATTCCCTTACTTGTCTCTTCAAATAAGATAATTAGAATTATATTTGAAACAGCTCTCGCCTTGGCTCAAGAATTGTTTTCAACGTGTCAAATGTACAAGCCTGGATTCACCCAGTTTCAATAAAACAAAAGGAGAAATCTTCTGCACAAGCACTTCCTTTAAAATTGAAAACTTAAAAAAAAAAATTAAAAGCATTTTTAGATGGTTACACCGAGTGAGGAAGCCTAAATGTGCAAATCTTTTGCTGAGTGTATGGAACATTCAATCACCCAAAGAAAATAATTCAAAATATTGCCAAGCGATTTAAAATAAAATGATCTGTCGCCATCATGTGGGAAAGAAAGGTAGTACCTTCAATGAGCGATGTTCCAGGTTTTGCAGTGAAGTGCGGAAGAAAAGCAATAATGAATAAGCATTACCCTTCTTCCAGTGCCCCCAACATTGCTGGGCTTTCAGCCATCCTGCCCCGGCTCTCAAAATGTCCCTCTTACCGTGCTTTCGGTCATCTTTCCCATTGCCAGGCCGCTCGAGCAGCCGAGGTGCACACCTCGCACTTTGAGCTCTTCGAGACATCCTCCCGATGTGACAGGCGTTATATAAATGTAAATTGTATTGGATTGCTTCATTCCAGATTTAAATTGCACTTTGTTAGATAGATGCTTTCATGGACCTCATTTGATCTCCTGTGCCACACATTCCTTGAATGATGTGAAATTGTTCCCATTGCTATTCATGAACTGGTCAACCCACCATCACTGTCTCAGCTTTTTCTTCATTATCTTCAGGGCAAAGCCACCATTCAGCACCTCCTACCTGACAGCTCCCTTAATTCTTATTTCATTGAAACTGCAAAAAAAATCAGATTTCTTGAATTGATCCCAAAGCTGATTTATTGGGGGCATTGGACCCAGTCAACTTTGGGAATTAATATTAGTTTTAACCCTTTCACTCATTCTCAGGGGAACACCGCAAAGTTAACAATTAAAATCCAAATTCAAACCCTTTAACCTTACATCTGAAACCATGTAATCCACTTTGCTATTACGAGCACCAACATTGGAACAGGATCCTTGATTCTGCAAAATCAATTTTTGTGCTTAACTAAGGATTAATTCCAATGCAAAGCTTCCACCTACAGTATAGTAGAACTGATAGATAATGGTCTTTTGTCCATTATAAATGGTTGAGGACTGCCTTCCAGATTACTATAATAATAATCATCATTACATTTAATATTACTAACTAAAAATGGAGTTTGGAGTGGAATCGTAAAGTTTAGGGATAGTTTGTCCTCTCACACAATGTCGATGCACAAAACTTTTATTGTACTTTCATTAGGTACCTGGAATATACATGTTTTAAAGAGGAAACTGAATAGATGTCTTCTTGGATAAAGTATTAATCATCTGCCTGTTTTGGTGAATCTTCAGCATCTCACAACACTAAAAATAAATGTGTTTCTCATGGTTTCCTATCCACCAATCCTCCAGATAAATTGATCATTCACTTCACAGCTGTTTAGACCTTGCTAAGTGCAAATTGGCTGCCTGCAAAAAGACACACTTGACAGAAATAACATTTAATAATAATCCTTGCATTTGATATAGCGCTTTTCACGTCTTCTAGATGTTTCAAAGCACTTCACAGAATATACTGTAAAGTGAACTGACTGTATATTTTGCGGTCAAAACCCAGCAGCCAATTGCCCACAGCAGTGTCCCACAAGAAAAAAAATAATTTGGGCACTTAACCCTAACCCTAAGTCATGGGTTAAGTGCCCAAATTATTTTTTTTCTTGAGGGATTATTATCAGGCGTGTGGAGTAAAGAAACTTGCCCAAGGTTTCTCCCTGCTGGGAATTGAACTCGGGTGTCTCGCTTGTGAGGCAAGTGCTCCAACCACTGAGCTACAGGACTCCATTTATAGGTTAACCTGATGGCTTTGATGGGTCCAACTTTATGAAATGTGAAGATTACTTTTCATTAGACTATCATCTGGGACACCCATCCTCTGGACAGGATTAGCCTTTTAAATTGGATTAACAATGAACCTTTTACAGCAAGTAATTAGCTGAGGGAGATGGTAATGAATTGAGTTCGATCATCAACCAGTCAAAGAAATTTGTTCTCGTACTTTTTATTGAACTATTTCAGAGAATTAATTTAAGCAGAAATCAAATGTGTATTTCCACATAACAAAAAAAATCTGAATCTATATGCAAGTAGCTTTACAGTACTACAAATCACCCAGCTATTGCTTCTACAAGTAGAAAAGATCCCTGTTTAAACCTGATTGCTAAAGCATGTGACAGCCCCAGAAAGCAACATTCTGAGGGTAAAAAGCTAACTTCAGCAAACAAGCAGCAGCAAATTAAAAAAAATCCAGCATTTCAAATACAAGATTAGCACCATAGTTGTAACAGTTACAACATACAAGGTATGTAAACAAGCTGCAAAATGTTAAGTATCATATTGATGGTTTGGGATTTTGTTTTTCAAAAATGGACCGAAGCCACAAAATGGATCCCCCTCTTCCCAAAGATATCTTTCAGAAATAGCTGCAAGTTGCAGATTAAAGACAAATCGGCTTGGTTTTGTTTGACCAACCATAACCACAAGAGATAGGAGATTGTGGGGGAGAAATTCTGCCTGGGTCTAGATTTACTCTATTTTGCACTTTGGGTGTCCAGAATTTGACGAATCCTTAAATAGTCTTAATTTTAATGTTGATTTACTGGAAGTTTCTTTTGCGAACAGAAAACCAACTTGAAGGTTAAGACTGAAAATTCAATACCGTGCCAAATTCTGGACACCGAAAATGCTACATGAAGAATAAATTTAGACCCAGATGGAATTTCTTCTCTCGCTACTGTTCCTGGTTTCACTGTCTGGCTCACCTTGAATGGAGTTGTGCAATGTACACAAAGCTTGCAGCTCATGCTGAGTGTGATTGCAGTGTCACAGGAGAGCAAGTGGGTCTTTGACTGGTGTCCACACTCCCATATCCTGGTACATTAACTCCAGCTGTAGTGTTACCGCTGCTGCCTGAGGCTTCAACATACACTGGGGACTGACCCTGAGACTTTGCTGGTCTGTACAATTCCATGTTGCAACCAGGTTTATTTATCCACCATGACATCAGACTAGAATATATTAAGAGTAATCGAATTGTAATATTATTGGGGAAATTATTTAAACAATATCCAAATTGTTGAGGTTATTATTCAATAATATTAAATAAAAAACCTTTGGGGTGCATGACCCATTTTGTGCCTCACATTTCAAAGCTGTCCAAAATACAGAATAGTGAGTTACAGATTAAATTAATTACTCGTTATAGATAAGTATTCCTTTGAACAGTTGAACACTGGTGATATTTCCTCCATAAATAAGTGCAGATATCAGTTATTAATCAAGTAGATTTTTTTTGGAAAAACAGAATCATCAGAAATTCCACCTCCTGTAGGATTCATTCCCTCATTCAGTTTAACAGCTATTCCCCTAAATACTAATTTTTTTTTTTTTAAGAAGTTCTTCTATTTCAGCACCCAGTGGGTTCACCTCTCCCCCATTCATAGATTTACAATGTGACTTACGATCTAATGCTACTGTGAAAATCCACCTAGAATTGGTACATTCATACATTCAATCTGCGACTCGAGAAAGAACAGCAGTGTCATCTGAGAATTTGACTCTACGTAAATACACCAGCAACCACCAAATGTGATTCCATTGACTGTTGTATTCAGCAACATTAATCAGTTCAGCATTTTGCTTTCTGAAGTTGAGTAAAGAATGTCGCAGGTGGACTTATTCAAACACCATGTTTTTAAGCCAAACCAATTTTTCTTGGCTTTAAAGATGCACATTACACCACCAATAAGCCACTGTCCACAGAACAAGGTAACCAGCAACATTTTTTAAAAAAATGTAAGACCCATGGCATCTCTTCATTTAGCACAAGAGCAAACATTACTGTGTAATGTTCAATGGCAGCTCAGAGAGGCATCTGGATTCATTCTATTCCTCTGCCATTTCAGAGCATCAAGAATTTGGTAAGTTCTTAAAAACATCAATATTGAAACCGGATTTCTGGGTTATTTTAAGGAATACAGAAAAATCATTTCAAAGTTTAGACTAAATCGAGATCCGGGTGGAATATTTCACTGGGGCTAATTTGTGATATTTGCAAATTGATTTGTGGATAACAAAGCTGCAAGTCACATCTCAAATCACTCCCCTGGAAGCTGCACACAGTCTCTGCACAGTCTGAAACTCAGAATACTGTGTTTACAGGTAATCTCACAATAAAGGTGGAGGTTAGCCGACATGAATTGAACCCCTATCTGGATTCTGCAAAGCATTTTTATGGGTCACTCCTACATAGTTTACCACAGAATGAATGCCAAGATCAATCTTTTTGCCCTAACCACTCCAATAGCTGGCCATCTTAGGTCTGGTGAGAGCTGCAGATTAACATGCAGATATATCACAGTATTTTGTAATTATTCAAGATTATTCACATTATTAACATCCAATTTCTGTTGTGCCAGTTCCTTGGGGGGTCTTCTTCTGCTGTTGGTATATAAGTACACGTGGGATCTGAAAAGTACCCACCTTTTGCCACATATGGTTTGGATTGTAAGGCTCGTGGAAATGGAAACAACATGCAGTAAAGCATTCTCCCCTTCCAACAACAAACGGCCTGGTATGAGGGCATTCAGCTCACCAATTCCCTTGACCTTTACAAGGTCGACAATAGCCTTTCTGTTGAAAGTCACCAAAGGATGTCCTTTTTTGGCTCCATAAAACATTTCCTAGTTTGAAATTTCAAGCATATTTCAAATTTGATCATACTAATATATTAACATGTAACACAATATAAAACCTCTCCCGTATATAGACGAAAAAGGAAAGGATTAAAAAAAATACTCAGTGCTTTGTTGTTCATCCACCTCATCAGAACGATCGATTACTTTCAAATGGTTTGGTGTGCAATGAATTTGTAAACAACCACGGATACACAATACAGTCAAAGTAATCTGCAGCAATTGACACCATTGATAGGTTAGACAATTCCCAAATACACTCAATATTTACTAAGAATAACATTCGTCTATAAGATACTGTGTAGAATGCATTATTTTGAAACACTATTCTCAATTTCTAGTCGTCGCTGGGCTGAGGACATAACCTTCACTTGCACACCCTCCGGTTTTTTCACTTGCATTGTGGCTACAGGTGTGTGGAAGAAAGTCTCCAGCAGTGTTGGCTGTTCACCCTTGGGAGTCAACGGAACAGACGACTGCAAAATATTAAAGGCAAGCACAGCTTTAGTTAGAATGAGTTTCCATTCTTCTGCTTTGCCCACACACCCTTCATTCCCGTCCATCCCCAGATTCCCTCCTTGAAGGGTTGTCTGAATAGCCCCAGATGGAAATCTGGATAGTCAGGCTTCCTTATTAATAAACTGCTTAACATACAGCTTGCATCTGATTACACTTCACACAATTAGTTATTTGTTATGAGTTAATAACATAAGAATTGTTGATTGGATAAACAACTTTATCATATCACTGAAATGTCTCAAAGTGCTTCACAAGATTTACTGCAGTGCAGTGACTATGTATTTTTAATAGGATCATGTTTAATGAATTTAGTGTTTGAACTGATCAAAGGATATTTTACATTCTGCTGCTCACATGATGAATTGGAATCAAAGCTCATCAGTCAGTCTCTGACTGTTTTGGACCGATTTCTTTCTATCAGAAGGAAATTCCGCATTAGTGAATTTCAATTCTTGCCTTCCCTAATTTAATCTTGATCAGGCCCTTAAAAATGTGGGAATCCTCAGCTCTTGGGTCTCTCTTTATAACCTACGAACTATTAGCTCTGAAGCTCAGGTTTTTACAAAACCACTGGTATTTAATCTTGTTTTCTCCCTGCTTTCTTTCCAGCCTTGGTGGTGTGTCCTCCTGCACTGTGGCTTCCGATCGTTACCACAGCCATATCTTTCTGGAGCGATCGAAGATTCCATAACAAGAACGAATTACGTTTGTACAACGCCTTTCACGTCAAGATTCATACCTGTTGCTGCACTTTGAGTACAGCGACCGGTTGCAAAGCTGCAGCGTCTCCTTTGCTTTCCCGAGATCGTTCGGTCAGCACGGGGCTCGAGTAACTCTGCCGGTCTCGTGAAGAGGAGCAAGCGGTGGAGGGCGTCGGTGGAGCCTTCAAGACTGTTCCCATTAAAAGCTGTGTGGGCGGCAGCAGGCTGAGGTTCTGAAGGTTGAAATGCATTAGACCGGGGCTCTGAAGGCCACCAGCGGCAGAGGTTATGTTGGGAACGGATGTTTGGCAAAGCACAGGCACCATCACATATGGGATGTTCAACGAGGTCATCTGATCTGGAGACAGAGTCACTGCCCTTAGGTTTTGATCAGCAGAAACTAACAGACGACTCATTTCATTCAAGCCTGCGGCGACAAATAATACAGTTCAAGTTCCGCCAGCAGTTTCTAAGCACTTAATTCGCTCACACCAACCCATCCATTTCCATCGAACACATTTCAAACGACATTTACAATAAACCAACGAAATCTGTGACAACAAAAAGTTGTCAGGGAATAAATCAGGGGCCGAAGCAAAGTGCTTGTGATATAAAGGAGCCCGCAAGGACCAGAAGGGAAATGCACCACAGGTCAGTGACGAGGGTAAAGACACTGGACTTGCTTTAGAAACCACTTGATGCCAAGCAAGAGTTTGAGCACCTACAATTGGCCTCAGGTTGCTACTCACTCAGTATCGAGTGTCTCTGGCTGAGATGCACCTGTGAGAACAGGTGGGGACAGCATTGGGCTGGATAGTGCTGCTCTCTGCTGTTGAATAACCTGCCAACATCTATTGTCTGGGTTCACGGAGGCAGAATGACCACTTGGACGAGATCCTAGTAAGTGACGTATAACTGTGCCACAGTCCCTCAGTAGCAATCAGTGACTTCAACAACTATATTCATGTAATAAAGCACCTTTCACACCTCGAGGACGTGTCAAAGTGCTTCACATAAGTTGAGGCAAGAGTTGGGGCCTTGTATTAGAGCGGTGGGGGTGGGCAAAGAAATCAGCCTCTCAAAATCCAATGCCCCCATCTGAAGTGTCAGGAGAAGAGAACACTGATGCGTGAGAGAAAAAGCACACCATATTATTTTTCTCCAATAGCAACGCCCAGTTAATCGAAGGCCCTTTGGAGGCTGTTCTGTATTCAGTCACAGCCAAAAGAGCAGCAGCAACAGCAAACTTAATTGTTTAAGATTTCGGCAGAGAACACCAAGGTCAACTTGCGGTAATGAGAAATTATAAAAGGAAATCCGACGTCATTAAAAAAGTCAGCGCAATTCATTTTAATTCTTTCAATAAATATTTTAATTGCTTCTCATACCCATAGATTAATATATCACTTCAGCAGTCTCTGCACGCCACACTGTGGCTAGTTGCTACATTTGGTTTGTGTTAAGTTACCCTGCAATCTGACATTGGGGACTAATTTGCAATATTGATAAACAGGATCGATGTGTTAATTCTGGTGGCTATTTTAAGCACTCTGCATGAAGGGCACTGTATGAACGCAAGCTGTTGTTTTATTCATCGGCTTTATAAAAAATATTTAAAAAAATATAAAAAAACAGCCGATTTTGGGGAGAATTGGAATCTTTGTGAATCTCACTAAGTAAATGTCTCCTGATATTCATAAATTAGAAGCCGCAACAAGAACTTCAAATCCCTCTGTGACTATTATACATTAGATATTGGGATCTAACAAAGCAGATTTGCAAAGCAGATTCATTGTGTTAATTTTGACTTCCGATTTGCGAGTATCTTAAGCAGTTTGCAGCAAAAACACAAAATATTTAATTGTGAATTCTGAAAGCCAGGCACACGGTCCCCATTGACTTTCTTCTGTGCATTTAAATTTAGATTCCTAGCTATACAAGGAGTAAGCAGCAGTTTTTGTTCTTGGCACTCAAATAATTCAATATTTAAATATTTCCAATGCAGTATTCTACCAGGACTATTCTCAGGAGACATTAAACGTGCAGTGTCATTTTTCCATAAAAAAGATTTATGAAAGTAATAGGAGGGGAAGTTGCCGGTATTTTTCGCAGCAAAATACCCGCCAAAAATAATAATTTGTTTACTCAATCCACGACCCTCTGTGCGCAATTGGCTGCCGCGTTTCGCCCACAAAATATACAGTCAATTCACTTTACAGTGTATTCTGTGAAGCACTTTGAGACGTCTCGAAGACGTGATAAGGCGCTATATCAAATGCAAGGATTATTATTACTGTTATTATTCCTCAAATTAAAAAAAAATCCTTTTCATTTTCCCAGCAACACAGTAACAACACGAAAGGGGAGAAAAAAAAACTGAGGAATTTGTAGGTTTCCCTTTTATAACACTGAAGTCAGAAATGTAGACACTATTTTCACTCACCTGAAGCTGATGACAGATTGAGGTACTGAGTGAAGGGCAGGGTTTCATCATTTTTTCCTTGAGCTGATTCACTGTGTTCAGAAACAGCAGACCGAGGGGGGCAGTCTCGAGGCACTCTGCGTCCAGATCTTATTGGATACTTCAGAGAAAGACAAGACAGGAAATCATTAACACCAATTGTAGAATCATCACATTTACTGGGAGACAGAGTCAAGATGTTTGCTGTGGGTCAGATTTTTAGACAGCCAGAGAAAGACAAATGGACAAACTGCATTGTCGCAATAAAAACGTGGACAGAATATTAAAATGTGCATTGGGGTTGGAAGAGAGGGGAGAGGGGTTGGGGGGGAGGAGAGAGAATCAGCTTAACATCAATGCTATAATCAGGAGACAATTGCCATTCGCTTGGGTTCACCTGTAGATAGCCTAAGGCAGACAAGAAATAATGGAGGGTGAGAGAGGAAAAGAAGCGAGAACCAGATCAATTCTTTGGGAAGATCAATACACACACAGATAATATACTTCATGATCATAAGGATCCCAATACCCAGAGGGAGAATCGGTATGCAGGAATGAGAAAAGTATGCAGGAATCAGCTCGTGTCCCATAGGTTTACATACATATAACTCAGTTTGATGTAAAGACCCATCAGGCTGAACAGCGGATCACAGGTTTATGTCAATTTAAAAAAAACACAAGGACTTCAAAGAGATGGGAGTGGCTGAAAATGGAGCAAATCTCTTTGTCCTGTTTGAGGCAGCCAGGCTAATAATGGTGGGTGATTTAGGTGTGAATTTGTAACTGGGTAATAAAGAGATAAGGAAGCAAAAGGTCATCACAAAGTGAACAAAGTCAAAATGAGGAGTAATGAAACCGGACTGAAGATCAAACACTGTCTCGTGGGTCAGAACATCAGCTGTGACAATATCACCCTCAATTATAATAATAATCCTTGCATTTGATATAGTGCCTTATCACGTCATCGAGACATCTCGAAGCACTTCACAGAATATACTGAAAAGTGAATTGACTGCTTATTTTGTGGGCGAAAAGCTGTTATGCTTAGTACAGTTTTAGGCTACGGCCCGGAAACAGTTCTCTTCTGTAGAATATGTGTGAATAACATTCCATTTATTTAACTGTTTTAGAAGAATTCACCTAAATAGAGACTTCTGAGTTTTTAAGCTACTGTTAGAGAGACAGACGCATGTTTGAATCTTGTCCTACCGGTCTACGATAAAGTACCCCAGGGTTGGTGCATGGAGCCAAATTACATACATTTGGCCAGTGTAGTAACTAGACAGCTTTCTGCGAGGAATAAATCCCCAGATCTCTCTTTCTTACAGTTAGACGAACACCTGCGTCCTCTATCCAAGCTGTATTATACCAAGTTTCTCGGTATACGCAGCAAGTCTTGGCCATGTTTCAAACTATTTTCCCCAAACTTACCTCTTGATTATCTTCTCGCACTGCCTGCACTGCTGGGCTCACAGCTTCAGATTTGTTGTCAGCCTCTTCTACGAAGCACAGGGTCCCTGCCAACTGCTGCCCTGCGTTCCCCTCTCCACACTGGTATGTGGTGGCGGAATTCAACTCTGTATCTGGATTAAGGGCTTGAGAAGAAGGAAGTGCATTGGTCTCTGAGCTGTTTTTTGAACACTGAATCTCGATGCGATTACCCTGAGAGCCATTCTGCTGAGTGGAATGTCCCTGAAAAATAAACCAATATTCTTTATACAACACATGAAAATGTCTCGGTTTTCAGAACACATCAGTATTCTCTTTGATATTAGTCAATTTAAAAGAAACATAAGTATATAAAATTGCAGTTAAGCGATCCTCTCACAAGCACCTGGCAAAACTCACTGCCTTACACCAGCAATAACAGGCAGCGGTGCACTCAGTTTGTCCTCAGATATCTCTGCCCTTCTCAAGGCAAGTAAGTGCCTTTATGGCAAGCAAGCCGACAGCAGCAACCCATTTTGACTTTTCCAGCCACTTCATCACTCCTTTTGCCAGTTGAGGAAGATGGAGAGAAAAGCTGTTGTTAGTCTTGAAACTGGCCACGAGGGGCTGAGGCCAATGCCTTCTGACTCGTTCGACTTGCCCAGCGACGCCAAGGACGACATGGCTGAGCCTGGATGCTACTCATGTAGACTCTAGTCAGAAACCCAGGAACCGGTCTGTCCCTCCGTTGCCTCCTTCAAGATCCGTCTCAAGACCCTCCTCTTCGAATCGTGCCATTTGCCCCCCCTTCCTCTCCCCACCCCCCCGCCCTCCATCCTCTCCGATCCCGACCCCCAGCTCGGGTCCAAAACACTGACTGTCCAGTGCCTTTAAAAAGCAGCTTGATGCTGCGATGGGGAGGTGGGGAAGGAGAGAGGGGTTATCTTCTGAAAAGATGAGATCAGAAGGGCCAAAGGGACTATTCTTATGCTCTTATCCTATCCATTGATGGTACTGTATTATAATCTCCACAATAGTTGAAATACACACCTTGATCAACGTTGAGACAGGCACCTCGGAATATCTCTCTCCAGAGCTCTGGGTAAAACAAATCATTTTTGCTTGTTTAGCCGCTGGCTCACTTTCCTCAGAACACACAAGAATCTTTCTGCAGAATTCAGCTGCACTACGCTTTCGTGATGGGTCACTGCACACAGGACTCGCTTCCTCAGGCCTTGTTGGCAAGGCTTCACCCTTCAATGAGGCTTCAATCCCACCAGAGCCAGCTGTACTAGTTCTTGCAGTTGGGTCTCCATTTTCATACAGCATAAAAACAGGAGCTGATGACAAGTTCTGGACAAATAAAAAAGGTTGATTCTCGAGGAAGCAGAAATGGGCTTTATTTGCCGTACTCGCGACAGACTGGGGCACAACTGTTAACTGTCCATTGGTGCCATCGGGAAGGCAAACAGGCAAGGTTACTTCAGGCTGGAAAAGAGGCTTCATCAAGGAGTCAGCAGCGACCTTGGAGCTGGTCATGAAAATGGGGTGAGAAAGCGAGGGTGCAGAGCTTACACTCTGTGTCTGACAAGTGTTAACTTCTGGGCGAGGCTTTGAGTTTCTGTAAGAATGAAAAAAAAAATCTCCTTCAGCAAGAATTTAATGTAAAGCCACGAACTTCAATATTTTTACAACGGGTTTATCCGTAAGAATTTTTGTTTTACGAATGTCACAGCGAATCAGATCTCATGTTCACACCGCACAGAAAACGATGGTCCCAAAAAGATTACAATCCAATTGAAATCACAGCTTCGCGAGTAAAAATGGATTTTAATTGGTGTAGATGTCAGAAAGGGGGTGCAGGCTTTAACCTAAGGTTACACCTACTTGTCTTCTTCAAACTGCAGTCTGCAAACAGCAGCAAGTTGTGCCATTTTATTGTAGTTAGCCTCAGATCGAATTGTTCTCACTGGAGGTCAAGAAACAGGATGATTAATGACACACACTTAATTACAAGAAACGAACATTTCAACTTTATTCTCAATTTTCCCAATTTGTGAATCTATAACGCGTTTCAACCTTCCTGGTAACGAGATTGAATTTAGATTTCAACACTGTAGCTGAAATTGATTTTTTTTTAAAAAAAATCAAAAAACAATACATCTGCGTCTGTGCAATTTATTGGATTTGTGAAATTGGTGTCCATGGATTATAGGATTTCAAAAAGCAAAAATCTTTCGTGAATAGTTCTACAGTGAAAGACAAGTTGGTATTATTCACCATTCGGTGTAATACAAACTGAATACAAATCATTCGTGGCCGTGCGTGAAACTTTAATGAAAATGTACTGATAAAAAGAAAATCACTTCGGATGAACTTCTACCCAAGATTATATTTTTACTTGAATCCATGAGGTCAAAACAGGGATAGGACGATGCAGGATTTTACTCAATAAGTTCTACTAACTTAATATATGAACTTACCTTGTCTGACATTAACAGGACTGCATGGAGCAGATTGTGTTGCGATCTTTTCAGTCTGAACAGCACGTAGAGTCGGGAATGAAGCATGACGTGCAAGTTTCTCTTTAGTATGAACGAGAGGCAATGCTGTATCCTCAGAATTCCTGGACAATGCAGCAGGCGTAGTGACTATTTTCTGAATACCTTCGTAAAAGAGTTTTGAAGGTATTACGGTTTGATACGATCTGGTGAAAAATACATTCCAACAACTGCTACCAAATAAACTGGCTGAGATTCAAATAATAATAATAATAATAATCCTTGCATTTGATATAGCGCTTTTCACGTCGGGAGGACGTCCCAAAGCGCTTCACAGAACACACTGTAGAGTGAATTGACTGTATATTTGTGGGCGAACGCGGCAGCCAATTGCGCACAGCAATGTCCCACAAACAGTCGTAGATTGAAAATGACCAATTTATTATTGTTTTTGGTTTTGGAGGGATTATTATTAGGCTCTGTGTGGAGTAAGGAAACTTGCCCAAGGTTTCGCCCTCTGCCTGGAATTGAACTCAGGTCTCGCTTGCAAAGCGAGTGCTCTCACCACTGAGCTACAGGACTCCACAAATGATCTGAATTGATTTTTCTCATCTTGAAACAACAAATTCCGTCTGTTTCTCAAAGATTACATTTTCTCCTTTTGGGAAGAATTCCTAGTATGTTAAATTTTTTTGTAAAAGGCTTACTTTTACAAAAGAAGAAGAATAAAACAGTGGATGTGCTGCATACAATTGCTGTAATTTCTCAGTACCAAGACTGCGCCAAATTAAGAGAGATAATAAAATTAGAAAGGAAGGTAGAGGAAAAAAAATCTTTACACACACAGACAATGTTGGAATGTGAAATTCTCCATCACAAATTATCGTTGAAGCAGAATCCATAAATTCTTCTTTTAAAAGGGGATTTGATCGCTGGCTTAAGAGTAGGATCTTTAAAGGGTTTATGGGGAGTGAGCAGGAGCAATGGATTAGATAGACATGCAGCAGGCTGGTTCATTTGGTAGCCAATGTAATGGTTATACATTGTTATTGACTCGTGTGAGGAAAATCACTTTATGCAAACTTTATGGATCAAATGGCCTGTTTCTGTGCAGTAACAATGTACAATTACTACTTTCTGAGGCGGACAGCAGGCCTGGTTTTATCATTAATCATTAGAGAAATTGGCTGTAAAATCGTTATCCTTCACAATATTAATTTATATGGTGCCTTTCACATCAAGGGCATTTCAAAGCGCTTCACACAACTGACTCTTAGCACAAAAGCACAACTGAAAAGATTGATCTCAAGGCAGGATTTGAAAGCTGAGGGGGAAAGCCTTTGTGGTGGAATTCTAAAGAGCAGTGTCGGGTTTATTGCGATAGGTTAAAATTTCAGCAGCCACCCCCCCACCCTATCACATTTTCACATGTAACTACCTCAACTAGCAAACATTACAGTACAAAACGTGTGATAAACCTACCCTCTGACTTATGGGCGTGAATGGGTCCAAGCCATTTAAAGGCAGGTTTTCGGCCCCTCTCTTCGGTTACGTGAACTTTCTTGATGAGTCCCAAGCTGGTCAATACATTGGCAATATCGTACAGTCTGCGGATTTTAGCTGAAGAAAACAAAAATTGGTAAAGCATTAAAATATGGATTGCAAGGCAAAATATCACCAAGGTTCTTTGCAATCAAATGGTGACTATTTTATAAACAGGATTCAGGGAGAAATTCCGGTCCTGTCCAGTCTTTGTCTTTCTTTTATAAATTGTTCAGGAAAGCGTAAGGAAATTTAGTCCGTGTTTAAAGTATATGTCGCCTGAGAGTACTTCTTATTAACAGAATGCTCAAGGTGGGAACATACCTATTCCTGAGGCTCAATATCCCTTCTATTGATTAAAAACAAAAGCAAAAGTAGTGGAGTATTAGTCTACAGCAAACACCACTTACTTTTAAATTTGCTTTGATCTGCAGAATCATGCTGACTTTCTTCAATCAAAATTTTAGCAGCAATATCGAGAGCCACAATATTAGTCTTGGACACGAGGAAAAGCATCACAAACTTTTCACTCATAATGCGCAACGATTTGTCCTTCCTGCTGTTCAGAGACACTAAAAAATGAGATCACAATGAGAAAGGGTCCACAAAACACCAACGGCATCAACAACAACTTGCATTATATAGCGCCCCCTCACACAGGTTAGCGTCCCAGAGAGCTTGACAGTGGCGGAGCATGACACCAAATCGGGGGAGGTGACAGGAGGCAATATCGAAGAGGAAGGTCGTCAGGCACGACCTGAAGATGGGGAAGGATGGGGCGGGGGAGGGGAGGGAAGGTGGAGGGATTGAGGGAGAGTGTTCTAGAGTTTAACTCTGCTCAGCAGCCATCTTACAACAACAACAAGATTACATTTGTATAGCGTCGGGAGGACGTCCCAAGGCGTTGGACAGTGTACAGCATTTCAGACCCGAGCTGGGGTCAGTGGGGGGAGAAGGGGAGGGGGGGGGGGTTCGAAGAGGAGGGTCTTGAGGCATGACGAAGGAGGCGAGGCAGAGTGATTGGGGGATGGAATTCCAGAGGTTGGGGGCAGAGTGGCTGAAGGCTCTCCCGCCAATGGTGGGGCGGGTGGGTCGGGGGATGTGGAGCAGGCCAGAGCCGGCTGAGCGGAGGGAGCGGACGGGTTGGTAGGGGGTTAGGAGGTCACAGAGGTAGGGTGGGGCGAGGCCATGGAGGGCTTTGTAGGCGAAGACCAGGATCTTGAACTGGATCCTCTGAAGGATAGGGAGCCAGTGGAGTTGGGCGAGAATGGGGGAGATGGTGTCACGGAGTTTGGTGCGAGAGAGCACACGGGCTGCAGAGTTCTGGATTACGTGGACACAAGCATGAGATGGGCCACCCAGCTTCAACTCTACTCAACAGCGCTTCAGAAACAATGTCTAGAAAACACACGAGGCTGAATATCCATCAAGGCAGGGATGCGTTTCCACCACATCATCCAATATTTTAAATTAAAACCGAAACGAAGGAAGCCGGTTTGCAATTTCAGATCTTTTCATTAAGACAAGTGAACGTCAAGACAAATTTCGCTGATGTACTTTGCGACAAGCCTTCAAACTAAATGAAAACAATGAAGATAAACGGAAACCAAAAGTGAAAGCTTCAGGATTGATTATCAAATGAAATCAGTTTGATAGTAGTTTTCCCACTTGTTGTGAAATCTGTCCTACCTGATCTGCAATCATTCTCTGCATACTTCATCCTGCCACTGAATTCCTGGGAGCCAGCATGTGCTTTATGAACACCGTTTCTCTTTGGCTCTTCACAGTCAAATTCAACATCGAGTTCCTTGTGTCGAATGCAGACCATCTGCTCTGCGTACCTGTGCTGCTCTCCCCTCCTTTTCAAGGCAGCGAGAGTGTGTGAGAGATTGTGAAGCCCGTGCCAGGAGTACTGGTTCTTGGCCATACGACTGACGAGATGAAGAGATTCCAGGACATTTACTATGTCATAAATACGCCTGCGTTCTACTCCTGTCAAAAAAGGGAAAAGTCAGGTCTGTGTTAAACAACAACAGCTTCTACACCGGGGCTTTGAGCTCACGATCAAGACGGATAGTCCAGTTGAGTAACGAATTGTCAGAGATGCGACTTAAACTGAGTTGCTTTAAAGATCCCGTGATACTATTCAACAACAAATTACATTTTTATAGCGCTTTTCACATCGGAAAGACGTCCCAGAGCGCTGGACAATCAGGGGTTTTGGACCCTTTTCTATTCAGAAAGGGAAAGCAATTCATTTTTCCTGGTGTTCTGGCCAACAATCCCCCGGATAAAATTGCTCATTCACTTCATGGCAGTTTGTGAACCTGCTGTGCGTAAATTGACAGTGGCGATTGCCGAGAACACAATTTAAATTCTCATGAGGAAAAAGGCTGCCAATTTGGAATAAATTCATTAAAAAAAAATCTGTATTAAATATACAACTCATCACATCAAGATATCTCAAGCGCTAAACAAAATTCATCAAGAAACCCATTATTGTGTCGCTCGGTTTCTTTTTACTCACTAAGTTCTGTTGCCACTTCATCCAAAGAAATTTCGGTTTTCTCAGTGGAAGTGGGATAATCAGGATAGCGTGCAAGGAATTTCTGACATAAAAGCCCCAGACTTTTCTGTTTCCTGCTCGGGCGTTGTGGCTCAAATTCATCTGCTGTCCCATCACCCACCACACCGAACTTAAAAGAAACATGTAAAGAGATCACAGTTTTAAGATTTTTACTTCTCCAAAATACTTTTTTAAAAAATTTTCAATACTATCAGCCTCTTGCATTCATAAGATACAAGATTTAGCAGAAATGTTTTTAAGATTGCAAAGGTTCCAGATAATGTAGACTATGATAAGCTGTTTTATCTTGTACTGAGCAGTAGAACCAGAGGATACAGCCTGCGATCATTTCCTGAACTCCTGTACATTGGCATGTAACGAATGGAAGAGAGAATAAAAATAAGCCTTTTTTTAATAAAAAGTGACTTAAGCATTATCAGGACTGAGGCCAAAATTCTCCACATCTCTGTTTTCCAACAGCAATCAGACAGCTGACTGTCTTAGTCTGAATATGGCAAGTGGAGTGCACTGTATGGGCGGAGAGGGGGGTTGTTTAAGATTTACATGATGAAAGGAGAATGAACCGAACCACCAACAAACTTGAAAACAAAACGCACGATTTTCACACCTGAATAACATCGCTGATGCTTTCTACCCTCTCGTTTTCAATTTGTCGAAATAGTTCTTTTTTCTTTTCTCGGTCCCGAATATCAGGGCTGGCGGCGCTGATCAGCATCTTCAGGTTTGCCGTGGGCGTCCAGGGATCAGACTGGGACTTGTCCATGTGCTTATTAGGGGTCATCTGAATATGATCTGGAGTACAGGCTTTCCTCTTCGAAACAGCAGTCGGTGTCAATTCAGCTTTCACTGGTGTCCTTGGCAATGTCCTGCTTGGCTCCATGAACATGTTTTCCTAACAAAACCAAATGTGCATTCAGCGAATTAACCCTCCTCCAAAAAGACAAACACGGGGCTTAGAGAAGGAAGTCAATCAACTCAATTTAATTTGCGATGAATCTCAGATGAAGTATTAATGAGGTTGACAATTTTAGGCACAACACAATATTGAAATACTACCATTAATACTTCTCAAATTGGTTACCCCTTTATCCCTGTCGCAGATAAATTTCGTGAGTCACTTCACGGCCGTTTGTGGGACATTTCTAGGTGTAAATTAGCTGCTACATTCACCACAAAACGCACACAGTGACTCAATTTTACAGTCTATCCTGTGAAGCACTTTGAGACATTCTCCAGACAGGAAAGGCACTATATCAAATTATTAAGTTCAGTAAATCCTGTGACGTGCTTTGATAACATGCTGTACACAAATGCAAAGATTATTATCACATTGTCTTTTCGAGCGCGAGACATTTTTCTGGTTCTCTCTTGTCAATTTCTACCCAATCTTCATTTGATCCTTTGACCTTCGGAGGTTCCTGATCAACCCCTGATTATCGAAGTTTGTGGAACAAATTAGGGAGAGGTTGTGACAATTGTTTTCCGGTATTTAATTACTGTATTTATTACAGTGTGTTTTTTCTCAATGAACAGCTTCTGCAGTCCCAGGGGAACAAGTACATTTTCTTCCGACGCCTGATTAAATATGAAGTGAATGGGCCTGGCTTACAATTCATGTTGTAGATAGCTCACTGACATGTTGTCGTAAAATATTTATATAGCAATTTTAAAATTGCTTGTCATTCATCATGACAACCCTTAAAACGAGGCATCACAACAATGTACAATACAATTTACATTTATAGAGCGCTTTTCACGTCCGGAAGATGTCTCAAAGAGCTTGACACTGTTGGGTGGGCACCCGAGCTGAGGATGGGAGCCGAGATGATCGAAAGCACAATCAACAACAACTTTGCCACCTTCACACGGGTAGAATCTCGGCGCGCTTAATCGATCAAAGAGATGCGGGCCTTGAGCATGAGGACACTCGGAGCGAGTCGGTGGGGCTCTGGGAAAGGCTTCCAGAGAGCAAAGGCAGAATGGTGAAAGCTTGCGTCCCCCTTCTCCCGCCCCCCCCCCCCCCCCCACTGATAGTGAGTAGTGAGGGGCACAGGGCAAGTGGCAGGAGGCAGGTGAACGAGGTGAAGGGAGTGGATGACACCAGGATAACGTCATTGTGCGATACATGTAAAAGGTACTTTTTTGCAGCACATCACCAGTTAATACAGGTATAAACTGCTATACTATCAATGATGACATGACGCATCTAACAGTTACAAAGTGACGAGCTCATCTACCTCTTGCAAAACAACTGAAATAATGGTAAATGACACAATAACGACTTAATCGCTTCAATTTAAAACATCCCATTTGATTCTTGGCCAAACTGTGCAACCCGGTTTCTGTTAGTTTAACATAACACATTAAAACAAAAACCTGTTATACAATAAAATATACATTATACCGGTTGCAAATTTTAAGTAAAGGCACTTTTTTTTTTTTAAAAAGGTTTCATTGCTTTGCTACTCTTTCTTTACAAATCCGGTGGTGCGGCACCCGAACGCGTAGAGAGAATTTCTCCTTTCCGACTTGCGACAGCGGAAATCGATCGAACTGTTAAAAAGTTACCTTCTGTGCAATTTTGCTTTCATCCTTCAGGACGTCTGGAGGGAAATCGGATCTGTTTTTCCGTGCGCTCAAGTCTTTTAGTTTCAAGCACTCCATCTTCGCCGCCTAAGGAATGAAAGGGATTAAAGTGAGAGCTGGCCACGCTCATCGTAATTTGCAACTCATGCTATGAAACATTAAGTGGAGTCCTGTTGCTCAGCGGTTAGAGCACTCGCTTTGCAAGTGAGAGACCTGAGTTCAATTCCAGGCAGAGGGCGAAACCTCGGGCAAGTTTCCTTACTCCACACACCTGATAATATTCCCTCCAAAACCAAAAAACAATAATAAATTGGTCATTTTCAATCTACGACTGTTTGTGGGACATTGCTGTGCGCAATTGGCTGCCGCGTTCGCCCACAAATATACAGTCAATTCACTTGACAGTATGTTCTGTGAAGCGCTTTGGGACGTCCTCCCGACGTGAAAAGCGCTATATCAAATGCAAGGATTATTATTATTATTAAGTGGGTTGTCCACTGCATTCCTTTATTGTTTAACATCCTATTGTAGAATATTATAACCGGTGTCAAATGATGGGAAGCAGGAACGTATTTCAACAAAGTATTTGTGTCGCCTGCCGGGTCCTCGCTCGGTTTGGGTTACCTTCTGCGCCGCAACCGCAGGCGATCTCAAACGAACGACTCGCACGAACGAAGGCGCCTCGCAGATGAAGCAGCACGAGACCACCGGCCGACCCCCCCCGGACAGCGCCGACCGAGGGCGATCCTCGTGGAAGCCTTTATCGCGTCCGCCACGCTGACAATCTGCCAGAAAATCAATAAAAAAGCAAAATAAAACACATGAAACTATTAAAGAAAGAAAAGTTGCCCCACAATCACAATCACACACACACACAAAAAAAAGAAACGATTTGGGGGAAACGAGTGGGGAGGGTTTTTGTTTCCCCCTCCACTCTCCCCTCGAAAAACGGGGGACAAGAGTTTTAAAAGGGGTTTTAAAAGGGGGATCTGAGAGGAGTGACCAAATTAAAACACATATAGCAAGTGTTTGGCGCGCGATTGCTCGCGACTCACTGTGTCACAGACACAGACACAGACACGCGTGGATTCACAAGAGTTACCCTCTCACAGTAAAACGGATGGAGATCCCACACCCACGACGAGGATTTTACAGAGCAATTCACGGCGAGAAACAAAAACCACACACACACACACACACACACAGTTATTGATCGACCGATCGATCGATGGATGGATCGATCTATCGATCCGCCCATTTAACCGCCCACCGCCATTGGAAACGGACATCCCGAGGAAAAATCTCTGGCGGACCGACAGGTCCCGGTCGGGAGCTTACCTGCCCCCCCCCCCCCCCCACCCACTCACCCCCACCCACTCACCCCCCCCCCCCCACACCCCCACCCCCCCCCCACTCACCCCCACCCACTCACCCCACCCCCGCGGGTCTTTTTTGTGTACGTGTGCGTGGGGTTTTGGGGGTGAAGTGAAGTCAGTGCCAACTGTTCGGAGGTAACGTCGGGAAAATAGGGGCACAGTCACGGGGTTTGCATCGCTCTGACGGACTGACTGACGGTGACGGTGGCGGTGGGGACCGGACCGGGTCGATAGCTTCAGGATCGGTCTCGGGGAGTGCTGTGGGGTGAGTGCCGGAGCCTCTCTCACTCTCTCTCTCTCTCTCTCTCTCTCACTCTCTCTCTCACACTCACTCTCTCACACTCGGGCTGTGGGCTCTGTGGCTGTGGACGCGCTAATTCAAGGCTTTCTGGCGCGCTCCAACATTCCAATTGAGTTCCGGCCAATCAGCGCCCCGAGCGCCCGCGACACCGCGCGGCCACCGACCAATGGGCGCCCGCGGCCCTCACACCGCTTCCGCGAGGGTTTGGCGCGGAACTGAGCGCCACTGTGTGAGTGCCCTCCACCCCCTCACCCTCACCCTCACCCCCTCCATCACCCTCCACCCCCTCACCTTCACCCCCCTCCATCACCCTCCACCCCCTCACCCTCACCCCCTCCATCACCCTCCACCCCCCCCTCACCCCCTCACCCCCCCCTCACCCCCCTCACCCTCACCCCCCTCCACCCCCCCCTCACCCTCACCCTCACCCCCTCCATCACCCTCCACCCCTCACCCCCCTCACCCTCACCCCCCCTCCACCCCTCACCTTCACCCTCCCCTCACCCCCCCTCACCCTCCCCCTCACCCCCCTCCATCACCCTCCATCCCCTCACCCCCTCACCCCCTCACCCTCACCCCCCCTCACCCCCTCACCCTCAACCCCCCCTCACACCCTCACCCTCACCCCCTCCATCACCCTCACCCCCCCTCACCCTCCACCCCCTCACCCTCACCCCCCCTCACCCTGACCCTCCCCTCACCCTCCAACCCCTCACCCCCCCTCACCCCCTCCACCACCCCCTCACCCCCTCCACCACCCCCTCACCCCCTCACCCTCCCCTCACCCCCTCCATCACCCCCCTCACCCCCTCCATCACCCCCCCTCCCCCCTCCATCACCCTCCACCCCTCACCCCCTCACGCCCTCACCCCCCCCTCACCCCCTCCATCACCCTCCACCCCCTCAAACCCTCCATCACCCCCCACCCCCCCATCACCCTCCACCCCACCCTCACCCACTCCATCACCCTCCACCCCCCTCACCCCCTCCATCACCCTCCACCCCCCTCACCCCTCCATCACCCTCCACCCCCCTCACCTTCCACCCCCTCCCCCCTCCATCACCCCTCCATCACCCTCCACCCCCCTCACCCCCTCCATCACCCCCCTCACCCCCTCCATCACCCTCCCTCCCCCTCACCCCTCCATCACCCCCCTCCACCTCCCCTCCACCCCTCACCTCCCCCCTCCATCACCCCCTCACCTCCCCCTCCACCCCCTCACCTCCCCCCCTCCACCCTCACCCCCTCCACCCCCTCACCTCCCCCCCCGCCATCCCCTCCACCCCCCCTCCCCACCACCCCTCACCCCTCCACCCCTCACCCCCTCCCTCACCCCCTCCACCCCCTCACCTCCCCCACCCTCACCTCCTCCCTCCATCCCCTCCCTCACCCCCCACCCTCACCCCCTCCACCCCTTCCCCCTCCTCCCCCCCACTCCACCCCCCACTCCACCCTCACCCCCTCCACCCTCACCCCTTCCCTCTCCAACCCCTCACCCTCACCCCCTCCCCCCCGCCCCCCGAGCCGATCCCGAGCTGAGCCGCTCCACAACAACAACAACAAAAGGACAAATTAGAGCGGACGAGAAGAGAGTGCGAGAGGAGCAGATGGTGATGAATAAAACGATACAAACGCCCAAAGTCAGAGGCGCGTGTTTTTTCCGCGTAAAAAAAAGAATGAAACCGCTTTTTTGGGGCGTGAGAACCAGATCAGAGAGAGAGAGAGAGAGGGGGGGGGGTGGGGGGTGGGTGCTGGTTGGGGTGGGTGGGGGTTGGGTGGTGGTTGGGGGGTGTGGGGGGTGTGGGTGGGTGCTGGTTGGGGGGGTGTGGGTGGGGGGTGGGTGCTGGTTGGGGGGTGGGGGTGGGTGCTGGTTGGGGGGGTGGGGGTGGGTGCTGGTTGGGGGGGTAAGGGTGGGTGGTGGGTGCTGGTTGGGGGGGTAAGGGTGGGTGATGGGTGCTGGTTGGGGGGGGTAAGGGTGAGGGGTGGGTGCTGGTTGGGGGGATAAGGGTGGGTGGTGGGTGCTGGTTGGGGGGGTGTGGGTGAGGGTGGGTGCTGGTTGGGGGGGTAAGGGTGGGTGGTGGGTGCTGGTTGGGGGGGGTAAGGGTGGGTGGTGGGTGCTGGTTGGGGGGGTAAGGGTGGGTGGTGGGTGCTGGTTGGGGGGGGTAAGGGTGGGTGGTGGGTGCTGGTTGGGGGGGTAAGGGTGGGTGATGGGTGCTGGTTGGGGGGGTAAGGGTGGGTGATGGGTGCTGGTTGGGGGGGTAAAGGTGGGTGATGGGTGCTGGTTGGGGGGGGTAAGGGTGGGGGGTGGGTGCTGGTTGGGGGTTGAAGCGGTGCCTCTCGTGCGGTTAAAGAGACGGATGACCGGGGTGGAAGGATAGACAGACGGAGGCGGTAATTTTGGGGCGAAATTAAAATGAATTCAGCATTTTCTGGTTTCGTTTCATTCAAATAAAAAAAACGGCGGCAACGGCGGCGATATATCAGCAACGGCGGCCCCGTTCGAATATTTTTACGACCGGCGTTAAATACGGTAAAATTCGCAGAGTTATAATAATAATAATAATCCTTGCATTTGATATAGTGCTTTTCACGTCAGGAGGACGTCCCAAAGCGCTTCACAGAACACACTGTAAAGTGAATCGACTGCATATTTGTGGGCGAACGCGGCAGCCAATCGCGCACAGCAATGTCCCACAAACAGTCGTGGATTGAAAATGACCAATTTATTATTGTTTTTTGGGTTTTGGAGGGATTATTATTAGGCTCTGTGTGGAGTAAGGAAACTTGCCCAAGGTTTGGCCCTCTGCCTGGAACTGAACACAGGTCTCTCACTTGCAAAGCGAGTGCTCTAACCACTGAGCTACAGGACTCCACAAGTCCGAACGAGTTCCGAACGAGCCGGATATTTTGAACGCCGAGAGCTGGGGAGACCGGCGAGGAGTGTGTTTTGAGTGCGAGGAGAGCGTTCGCTTTCATCTGACCTTTCAAACCGGATTCCAGCCCAGACTAATGAGATCATTAATCTCGCTGTGCTTGCACTGCACACGTTTCACTAATTTTTTTTTAAAAAAAAACTGGGTGAGCAGGGCCATTTGACAAGAGAATTACCCTCTCTTCGCTGCTGTCAGTCAGTCAGTCAGTCAGTCCCTTTTGATGAGATGGATTCAGTGCTAATGATGCATATTCTGTTTGTCCGGCACACGTGGAAACCGATCGCCGCGCTTCAAACTATCCAAACCAGACAGACAGAGGTCCACGAGTGCATTTTTCCCCACACGTGGAAATCTCCCTGCGTTTGGAAGGGAATGCACTCCGCCTTGAGCGCACCTCGCCGAGCTGGCTTCGAGATGAAATGCTTCGTAATAAAATGTCGCGGAGTCGAGTCGATCCTCTGTGGCAGTCTCACTCGTCTGTTCCTGAGCCGGGTGGGTCAGCAATGACAGATCGATCAGCCTGACTCCTTGGCAGAGCTTGGAGACCACTGAGGGCTCCTTCCTACTCAGCTCCTGTTAACCCTGCAAGACAAAGCTCTAATGGGTAGGGTGGTCCTAGATGCACAAGATCTCAATTGTAAGCTATGTGTTTTTATCTAATTGAGCTTCAGCGGTATCCCATTGCACGCACTTGGATCCCCAAGCCTTGGGTCTTGCCAGACTGTGCTAAATACATTGAGTAATTAGACAGGATACATCCCTCCAGGAAGAGAGTGCACATTCCATTCCAGTTACAGGGAATTTTACACGTTTAAATGACACACATATGTAAATCTCAGTCTGGTTAGGATACTCTTAAGTGAGAGTACGCCCAGCTAACAAAACAAAATGTATGGGACTTGGGTTATCTCTGTGCCTTACATTTTGCCATAGCAATCAAATCCTGTTTTTTTTTTGTTGCCTATTTACTTTGCCCATATCATTTTAAATGCTTCAGATTTAGTACTGGGGAGGCAAATTGGCTCATTGTCTCTGCTGACTCTTTGAAAGAATAACCCATTAAATTTCGTTCACCTATCTTTTCCTCGTTCCACTGATTATTGTTTAGATATTTAATTTCCGCTTGAAAGCTAAAAGCTAATATGGATCCTGCCTTGACCACGGCACTTGACACAGTATTCCGCATTCTAACAACTCTGTGAAAAAATTCCTCCAATTTCCCCCTTTATTTGCTAACTATCTTAAATTGCCATCTAGTCACTGAGTCATGGACCAGCGGAAATATATTCTCTCTATCCATTCCATCAAACCCTTCATAATTTTTAAGACTTCTATCATGTCTCCCCCCATTTTCAATAAGGCTGATTTGCTTTCAGTTCAATAATAATAATAATAATCCTTGCATTTGATATAAAGCTTTACCACGTCATCGAGACGTCTCAAAGCTATACTGTCAAGTAGAGTGACTGTATATTTTGCGGGTAAAACGCAGCAGCCAATTGCACATTTGCAATGTACCTTTACCTGCTCTAAAAGCCTGAGAGATAGAACTGTATCAAATGTCTCAAAGTTTAAATGTTATTTTCGACTGGATAGTCCCAAGTTCACCGATTTAGTTACCTCTTCACAATTTCAATTAGATGCAGAGTAAAGCTTCCTTCCAAGGACCAGCAATGCTCTTTAACTCCAAAACCAGAAAACCATCCTTTACTACAAACTTCTATTTCATATACTTTACAGCCTCTGAGAGACATTGCCAGTTGATAAAAGCAGTGGATCTCCTCTGCACACTCTGCGTGGCTCTGAAGTCCTTGTTAAACAAACGACAACAACAAAATTACATTTGTATAGCGAGCTGTGACTACAATTGTACCCAATTCTCTTAACTTGGAGCCAGGCCTTTTCACAGGAATGAAAACTTTGTTTGTGGTGTTTGACTTGGTCACAGTTACATTGAGAATGTAAAAAAAATCTAAGCCATTATGTTGGAATCTTAATATAAGATCAGCTAAAATCAATATTTGACCTAAAACACCAAAGTTGAAAAATAGCCGCTTGAGTTATGAGTACTGCTGATGCCTCTTCAACTAAAGATGATGCTTCTGTTGCTGTACGAGCCAATGACATTTACAGGAACTGCAAGCAATTACATTACCTTTTTTTAATGAGCTGTCCCAAATATGACAGACGTTTCCTATTCCGTTACAAGTTCTGTTGATTTTCTCCAAATCAACAATTATGACCGGTGCTGTATGAGTCAGTGACATTTGCACATGGAATCAGAAACAGATGCTTGCGAACTAAAACTGTTGCCATTGTCAAATAGGAAATGACATTCCTATGTCATTTGAACTGACATATGAATATCTGCAGTTCATTTGAATATGAACTGCAGATGGATTATATTGAGTTACAGAGCTGAACAGATTAAATCAGTTCGTGTCCGTTTATATCTGCCAGAAATGACTCATAAGGCAGATGTGGTCACGTACTTGTGCTCGATTCTGAATCTTATCTTGGTGTGTTTTGGTCGGTCCCCAGTCTCATCATAGTGAGGAGAGAACAACTTGCATTTATATAGCCCCTTTCATGTAGGATAATGTCTCGGAGTACTTCACAGAGAGGGTGTCAGATACTGAGCGGATGGGGAGGTGACTGTAGGAATGACAAAAAACGCAGGATTTAAAGACATATACAGAGAGCAAGATGGAAGGTTATTCTTGTCCATTTTGAATTTGAGAATAAACTAGGGAGGGAGGACGATGAGGCAAGCCAGGTCTCCATGAAGCTGAACTGGCTCCAATGTTACGTGCTTGGCAAGGGAATGTCACAATCAAGTCAGTCCTCTATGGCACTGGTTCTTGAGCCAGGTGAATCCAAAGTTTTCTAAGGCACTACTGATCACCTACAAAATATACAGTCACTACACTTATTATTATTATATTATGACAAATCAGGGAGACGGTGTATATTCCAGACACTGGAATTTCCTTGTGTCCATGGCATCCATGGAACTTAGTCTGGTTTGGATTTGTTTAAGTACAGTGATGGATTGCCACAGAGGCCCAGGTCATCAAAAAGCGATCGAAAGGCTACTCAATAGATTCGGAATGTCTTTTACATTCCTGGAGAAAATATTGCCACGTATGTAGCCAAGTGCTATGATTGAATAACTTCAGGTTTAATATTGTACCTGTGTCAGTGGAGTGATCCGTCCTTGATTATCCCCCTCACCCCCCCCCCCACCCTATCTACAGAAATATGACAAGTATAGATCATCAATCTACCTACTTAAAACTTAATAGGTAACGTTATCTCCAACTGTATACATTAACCTCTTAAGCTGTCAAGTAAGAAGCGAGACACACTCTGTGTGATAAAGAAACAAATCAAAGCTGGCTGTGGTATGCTGTATTCTCCGGCATCAGCTAGGGAGAAATCTAACTGATCTATTCTTCATCATAGCCTAGGCAATGAATTCTCTGACAACCGAAGCCATAAGAGACCTTTGCACTGGCAAACATCTCCCCTGCCAATCCAACATTGCTTTGGCTCTCAGAAATCAACACCTGGAGCAACAACCTCTCCTTGTTCCTTCCCTTCACGGACATTAAACTAAGATGTGGATACTTTAAGAATCAATGATTACTCAATTGCTACTACGAGATATAATAAATGGCAAACAAGTTTAAAAAAATCCCTTAATTACCTCATAATTCACACCTAAATAATCAAATGTTCCAGGAAGCCTATTTAAGGAGTGTTACTTAAATTGAATCACTTGATCATTTCTGCAGTGGTATGACATGATTACAAGAATAGCCTGTTTTATATGCTCATTGTTTCTTCCATTCCTTCCAGCCATTGTCATATTCCCACATCCTGATCCTGCAGAATAATTTATAAATCTCAGCATATCATTTTCTTTCCATTGCTTCTCTTTCCCCCACTTTGCCCCCATCTTTAATCACTATTCTTCTTTGTCAATAACTTGCAACGTTGTATTTGCAGAGATTAATTTGATGCAGAGATTTTAATTTTATGTGTGGAAAAAAAATTGTACAAAACCATGGAATAATCTCTGCAAAATAAATTGCTTGAATAACAAGGCAGAGATTCTGTATATCACCAACATCTGAAAATTGCAATGGTTTTGGTACGAAAAGTCCATGATCTGGATACAGTAAGATTTTGCATGAATTCAAATTGTTCCTCTGCCCTGGTAAACACACAACAATAAAAACAACAATAACATTTATTTATATAGTTTCCTTCATATATCTTCAACAAATTTTGCAGTGGTGTTATTTCAAAAAAGAGCAGTGTCACAAACTCTGTCCCGGGATGTGGAGGAGTTTTACCCAACTAACTTGCTCAGCTTCGACCAATATTGTCCCTGATCTAAATTCAGCATAAAATACAGGTTCAATTTGGTCATGGTTCTCATTGCTGTTGCTGCTTGAAAATACTAGCAGGGAACATAACAGCAGTTACTACACTTCAAAGTAATAGTAATAATAATAATCCTTGCATTTGATATAGCGCTTTTCACGTCGGGAGGACGTCCCAAAGCGCTTCACAGAACACACTGTAAAGTGAGTTGACTGTATATTTGTGGGCGAACGCAGCAGCCAATTGTGCACAGCAATGTCCCACAAACAGTCGTGGAATGAAAATGACCAATTTATTATTGTATTTGGTTTTGGAGGGATTATTATTAGGCTCTGTGTGGAGTAAGGAAACTTGCCCAAGGTTTCGCCCTCTGCCTGGAATTGAACTCAGGTCTCTCACTTGCAAAGCGAGTGCTCTAACCACTGAGCTACAGGATTCCAAGTAGCTCACTGCGTTAGGCATTTCGAGATATTTTGTTGGATAATATTATTATTGAATTATTTATCAGCTGATCTTGATTGTACAGATTAGAAGGAAGGAAGGCCTTCACTCAAATCCCAATGTAGTATTTCTGGTTGATCAGGCACTGGGTCAATTCACTGCAGTTTTGTGAATGACCTTGGTCTCTAGGTAAGAAGCAAACATGAATGTGGCGTGGGGGAGCAAGAAGATCTGTGGAGAAAATAATGAAAGGTTAAATAAGCAGATCCATTTACGTTGGCTGACGTTGTAATCATAAGCCATTGTAATCATGACACAGATTCATCCACTCGCATATTCATTTACTAGAAAAAAAACATGCACAAAAATCACAAAAAACTCATGCTAATCTGTAATTTGGTGCATTTGCCCTCCAACTAACCTCTGCAATCTTATTTCCATTCTATTCCAAATATTTGAATATATTCTTTAGATTCTCACAGCCCATTAACGTCTTACACAGTCAGTTTAAAGACATTTCTTACCGGCACCTATTGCATTTGAAGTGTGCCTACAGCAGTAAGGAGCTATCTTATCAGAAGTAATAGTTATATTTTTACTCTCATTGCTGATAAAGGTCCCTATCCTTTTTAATGGAACGGAAATTGCTATGGAGAAGCAGAATAACGTGAAATTTAAGGTTTTATTTATAGAGAAAACAAACTGAAAAGTTACAACATGTGAAAGCATGCATACCTGGGATGAGTATGGAAGGTAAAGTATTAAGGGAACACAGGTAATTCGGAACTTGGGTTTTTGCCTATAATAACAGTCGCTACACTTGACAGTAAGTACTGTAAGGTGCTTTGAGATCCTTCGATGGGATAATACGCTGTAAAAAAAAGTGCTGAAAACACCTTACATTTGTGTAGCACCTTTCATATTGAAAAGAAACATCTTAAAAGATTTAATTTATACATGAAATGACTATTGTTTTGCAGGCAAGCACCGCAGCTCAATTGCAACAGCAATGATTTGCAAACAGCAATGAGACGAGTAACTAAGTATTTTGAATATGGGGTGAACCCAAATGAAGAGGAATATAAATAAACCAGAATAATTGAGAGAAAAATTGCATTTTTCTTTGAAATAGGATCGTTTAAAGTCCACCTGAATCACAACAATGAGATAAGAGGCAATACATTTGAAGTTTTGGCGAGTAGGTTATTTGGATTAGGGAGTATAAATAAATAAGTCACATATTTATGTATAGCTAAATCTTCTGTATTATCGTTCCAACTAGACAAATTTATGCACCCTGCATCAAGTACAAATCTGAGGCTAGAAACACATGTTTAGATCTGCAGATTGTTTTATTGCTCTTTAGGTTTGTTTTCCGGTGACGGGTCAATACTGCATTGTGTTCTTAGCTGCAGAACTGTAATGTCTTTTAAAGTTTGTCTTGCAAATCCTTTAAACCTTCTTGACAAGCCAAGTCTAATTGAAACAATCAGAGTACGTCTCGTTGAAAATAACACTGACAATGAAATCACAACTACCCCTAAGAAAAATGTTAAACCAGACAATTTGCAATTGTGCAGGTGTTACTGGACTAATGCCTGCAAATAAAAACATCTCAGCTACAAGATATAACAGATTATCTTGGCTTTCTAAAATCTCCATTTGTGACTCCAATCAGACATTGTAAATCAAGGCTATTTTGTTATCGTAGCATAAGCAAATATTGTATTACAATAACAGCATCATATCCAGATAAATTTAAATAATATTTAGAGGGAAATGTATGACGTGGGTTACGAATTGATGTATTAACCAATTAAAATACTGTACATGCTGAATATCAAAATCAGTATGTATTCATAAAGATTTATTAGGTGTGCAAATTAAAATTGAATCATTGTGTGTAGTGATCCTGTTGCATTTTACTATGAAGCTGCTGTATTGTAGTGCATGCACAACAATATTGGGGGGTTGGGGTGGGGGGGGGTGGGGAGGAAAGCTTTATGAAAGCTTTATGGGTGAATTTACACACTGCAAACTATATATATGGGCATAGCATGTTGTTGTGTAGATAAACACATTTATTTATAAACATACACTGTAGATAAACATGCCCCACTATCAACGAGATGAGAAGATGTTGGAGTGAATTCGAAATGTACACGAATACCTGAAAACCTGGTTGACTCGACCTCACGGCCTGTGCGGTTGTTTCATTATACTACAAGTCATCTCAAGTGCCGAATAAATATTACTGAATGTGGTACAATACTAGAATTTCAGTGATGGAATGATTTACAAATCGCAAGGTTGTTTAGATAACCGTTGGCATAAGCATCCCAAACCCTATATCAGGGTGTGTTTTGAGGACATGCTCTGATATTTAATTCAAGGCAAGTTTCAAATCGCACCTCTTTCAAAGCACTTTCAATCTTCCCCCTCCACATCTCCCTTTAGCTCCCACCCTCAGCTCGGGTGCCCACCCACCATTGTCAATAATATCGTGGGATACAGTGTATAGTTCGGGACATAACGTGCGTAGGCGACTGCCAGGATAACGGGAGGCGAACTGGATGGACCTTGTTTTTTTTTCTTTCGTCCAGCAATTCTTACGTGAAGCGTTTCGCGACGTCTTCCCGACGTGAAAGGCGCTTACGTATAGGAACGTAAAATTGTATGGCATTGTATCGACTCCAATTCCAACGGTGGGTGGGGATTCTGTTGCGCACAGCATGGACGTCTTGTGTCTTGGCGACACTCCATAAAGCACAGTATGTTAGCCAGGTTGGGATGGTGCTGAGACGGACAGCACCAGGTGGCTGAGAGCCTCACAGAAATACCTTCCCATCATTACTCTCTTGAAACAACACACCCCCTCCCCACCACATGTTTTAACATTCAGGACATACCTGCCAGTTGCAGGGGGAGAGGAACTGCAGTGCTCACTGGATTCCACTGGGCGCTGCCCCCGAAAACTGCGGGGGCAGTTTCGCTTCCCGTTTCCATTCGCAGAGGGATGGAGTGGGCAACCTGCCCCGGCGCGTGACAGCGACCGCTCGCTTCACATACACGAGCCTCTGGGGGGTGTGTGAGCAATTCTGGGGGTGGGAGGAGGAGAGGAGGAGAAGGGCAAAGAAATAGCAAGGATTGAGGAGTAGCTGCAGTTTTTGTAAGGACATTAAACCTGTGGGTTAGTTGGGTGGTTAGTTGGGCGGGTGGGTGGGTAGTTAGTTGGGTGGTTAGTTGGGAGGGTAGGAGGGGTGGGTGGGTAGTTGGGAGGGTGAGTGGGTGGGTAGTTGGGTGGTTAGTTGGGAGGGTAGGAGGGGTGGGTGATTAGTTGGGAGGGAGGGTGGGTGGGTAGTTGGGATTGTGGGTGGGTGGGTGGGTAGTTGGGAGGGCAGGAGGGTGGGTGGGTAGTTGGGAGGGCAGGAGGGTGGGTGGGTAGTTGGGAGGGCAGGAGGGGTGGGTGGGTAGTTGGGAGGGTGGGTGGGTAGTTGGGAGGGCAGGAGGGGTGGGTGGGTAGTTGGGAGGGTAGGAGGGGTGGGTGGATAGTTGGGTAGTTGGGAGGGTGGGTGGGTAGTTGGGAGGGTGGGCAGTGTGTCAGGTCCCCCCATAACTGCAGTGTTTAGCACAAACAGGTGAACTGACACCTTTCTCTGTACATTTTCTCCCTGTAAAAGGGGTGACTGGAGGCACAAGACAATACCCCAACAAACCCAGTGGTGGGGGGTGGAGGGTGTTATTTGTTGGAGAAGGTGTACATTGGGGGGAGAGAAGGGGGGGAGCCAGGCTGGGGGGAGAGAGGGGGGGGGAGCCAGGCTGGGGGGAGAGGGGGGGGGGAGCCAGGCTGGGGGGGGAGAGGGGGGGGGAGCCAGGCTGGGGGGAGCCAGGCTGGGGGGAGAGGGGGGGGGAGAGGGTGGGGGGAGCCAGGCTGGGGGGAGAGAGGGGGGGGGGGGAGAGGGGGGGGAGCCAGGCTGGGGAGAGAGGGGTGGGGGAGCAGGCTGGGGGAGCCAGGCTGGGGGGGGGGAGGGGGGGGGGGAGAGGGGGGGGAGCCAGGCGGGGGGGGAGAGGGGGGGGGGGGAGAGGGGGGGAGCCAGGCTGGGGGGAGAGAGGGGGGGGGGAGAGGGGGGGGGGAGCCAGGCTGGGGGGGGAGAGAGGGGTGGGAGGGGGGGAGCCAGGCTGGGGGGGAGGGGGGGGGAGAGGGGGGGGGGGGAGCCAGACTGGGGGGGGAGGGGGGGGGAGCCAGGCTGGGGGGAGAGAGGGGAGTGGGGGGGGGAGCCAGGCTGGGGGGAGCCAGGCTGGGGGGAGAGAGGGGGGGGGGGGGAGAGAGGGGGGGGGGCGGTGGGGGGAGAGGGGGGGGAGCCAGGCTGGGGGAGAGAGGGGGGGGAGCAGGGGGGGGGGGAGAGGGTGGGGGGGGGGAGAGGGGGGAGGGGGGGAGCCAGACTGGGGGGGGGAGGGGGGGGGAGCCAGGCTGGGGGGAGAGAGAGGGGAGGGAGGGGGGGGGGAGCCAGGCTGGGGGGAGAGAGAGGGGGGGGGAGAGGGGGAGGGGGGGAGCCAGGCTGGGAGTGGGGGGAGGGGGGGGAGCCAGGCTGGGGGGAGAGAGAGGGGGGGGGGAGCCAGGCTGGGGGGGGGAGGCAGGCTGGGGGGAGAGAGAGGGAGGGGGGGGAGCCAGGCTGGGGGGAGAGGGGAGGGGGAGCCAGGCTGGGGGGAGAGAGAGGGAGTGGGGGGGGGGAGCCAGGCTGGGGGGAGAGAGGGAGGGGGGGGGGGGAGCCAGGCTGGGGGGAGAGAGGGGGAGGGGGGGAGCCAGGCTGGGGGGAGAGGGGAGGGGGAGCCAGGCTGGGGGGGAGAGAGGGAGTGGGGGGGAGCCAGGCTGGGGGGAGAGGTGGGGGGGAGAGAGGGGGGTTGGGGGGGGGAGTCGGGCTGATGCACTCTACACACAATATTTTTGGTTGCACGTTGACAATTACGTGCGCAGTGGGTGAGCCACACTCTGGCTCTGTGTGTGTGTGTGTGTGTCAGGAGAGGGAGAGAGAGGGAGAGAGGGAGAGAGAGAGGAGGAGGAGGAGGAGAATGTGGATGGGGATGAAATAATGGACCAGAGACACAGAGGCAGAAAGAAATACGCAATTCGCTCCCTGTCCCTGTGCCTTTCAACCACCCCCTGGAGCATCCACAACTACTGCTGCAACCCAGAGATCTGTTGCCTGGATTGCACTCTCTCTCTCTCAACCTTTTTTTTTGTGTGGGGGAGTGGGGGGGGGGAAGGGAAGGGGTTTGGAAGGAAATCTGCAGATCAACAGATTCTCTCAGCTTAAACCGATGCACACAAAAGGTAACGTCGATTTATCTTTTTTTTTAAGGGGCCACAAGAGTCAAAAGTTAGAGTTGGGCAATAATTTTCCTCTCTCTTTCTCCCTCTCTCTTTCTCTCCCCAAATGCATTCATTTCATTCATTCATTCATTCCATTCATTCATTGATCGTGTGTGAGAGATACTGTATGGACAGTGCTCACTTGAGACTGTGATTTGAATGCACCTCCTGTTGAAAGCTGTGTTGGGAAATGATTGATTCATTTATTTTTTTTGGAGGGGGAGGGGGGGAATTAGAGAAGAAAACAAGCCCCCAAAAAAGACACAACACACACACACACACATAGGTTTATTTCCCCCCCTCCCCCGGTTGATGCCGATTGATGGATAAAGAAACGACAACGTACTACTACTACACTGTGACAAGAGGTCGAGCTGTTCCCTTTGCAAAGGTGTAAGGAATTAAAACGGATCAGTCAGGTATTTCAGCCTTATTTCTTACAGGTGGAGGATGCAAACCCCCTGCCTTGTGCATTCAGGAGAAACCCTCCCTGTACCTAATATGATTTCCATCCCAATGAAACGACTTTTGTTTTTTTTTGTGTGTGTGTGTGTGTGTGTGTATATGTGTGTGTGTGTGTGTCCCCCCCATCCATGTGTGGGGTTATTGCAAAACTGAGAGTGAATGCAATTATGTGGTTTCAGCAATTCTCTCAGATAACATTTGCCTTCCATTTGCACAGTGATTTTTTTTTGTGTGTGTGTGAGTGTGTGTGAGTGTGTATGTGTGTTGCATTTCATCGTGTGGAGCTGGAGCTGTTGAAACAAGCCAGGGTGCAGCAGTTCGTTTCATGGGAAACAAAAGGTTTGCAGACAAAAAAAAAAATAACATAATGCTTGGGTTGGCTCTTTTAGAACGATTTCGAAAATGCTGTGTCTCATTTCATTCGTGTTGCATTTTGGCCAAGTGTTGATTTCTCTTTTTTTTTTCTTGCTTCTTGATTAAAAAAGGGAGAGGAGAGAGAGAGAGATTTCATGACGTTATGTTACACAGAGCTCAGGTAGGGAGAATGGGGCTCCTGTGATTCTTAATAATGCAATCAATATCCAATATTTGGGAGAGTTGTATTATACTTTGTTGTATTTTTTTTAAACAAAAACTGTAACCCTTTATGGTATCTAGTTTGAGAAAGAAGAAGTTTGTTACTTTCTAGTACACTATTGATTCTGGTGCTGTTTGATGTTTGAAGTGTTTATCTAATTTAACTTCATAACAGTTCTAACTGATCACTTCTGCGGAAAATAACTTGAAGATGCTCGAATTTATTGTGTCTTGAAGCCTTTCGGTAGTGGAGAAGGATTTGCTTCCCTCAACTCACTGCCATGGATAAAAGGCTCAAATCCTGCATTCTCGTTATTTATAATTGTTTGTTTGAAAAATGGTAAATACTTTCTTGAAATGCCAACACTTCTTTGAAGTATTCTTTGAAATGCAGTAATACGCATTGTTAGGTGGGAAGGACAAATAACCTTGGTCTTTCAGTAGNTTTTTTTATTCAACAGTAAGGATGATGCAGCCTGGATATGGACTGACAGGTTTATAATGGGATCTTAAGGATGGATTCTGGTGACCTACATAAGTTACCTGTATTGGTTTTGAGGTGTCCTCATATTGGTTCATTCCATTTTATTTGTAGGCCTTGGTGTTATGTATCTATACAATCTACCAAAGCAGAGGCTCAATTAGATATCAATGGAGATATAATTAAAGATGAGTTAAATCTACGTCACTGAAATTCAGTATTTTGCTCAAAATATTCATATTGCAGTTAATTTTGTGAAAATATTGCCACTTTGAATAATTAATATCCTTAGTAACTTTATGACAGGAATTTTTTTTAATGTAGGTTCAAGTGTGCTTCAGTGCTTAATGTTAATTGGAATGGGAGGGGGGGAAGGGCTTAAAAGTAATATTTTATATTATCTATCTTTTATATGCGTAGTTGAATGTCTAATCCTCCACATATATAAAGGATTGCTGATTCATACTGAGCTCCCCCCACCCAGCTTTTTATGTTCTATAATTGAACTGAATACAAGAAGACGAGAGTATAGACAGGTTTGGAGATGACCATTAGATAGGAAGTATAGTGGGAGCTGCAAAATGATTCAGGTAAGTGAAGTAAAAAAAATAATAATTCTTGCATTTGATATAGCACCTTATCACGCTGACAAGGTATCTCAAAACGCCTGACAGGGTATACTACAAAGTGTATGGAGTGTGGGCAATTTTGTGAGTGAATGAGGTATCCAGTTTGCACACAGCAATGTCCCACAAACAAATCATGAAGTAAGTGACCAATTTTATTTGGGAGATTGTTGGTTAGGACACCGGGAAAAGCTCCCTTCTCTCTTTGAATAGAGTCATGAGATCTTAATGTTATTCAAGAGTACCAGAATGCTGAGATCAATCATAAGAGTGTGGAAGAACTCCTGGAGTTGTATTGAGTGTTGACCAGTTCTTATTTGAGTGTCGTGGTCAATTTTGGGGCACATTTGTGTGAGGAAAAATATAGAGGCAGGACAGAGAAATATCTTCACACCACGGCTGTAAAGATTATGAATGGACTGCTACAGCAGGCCAAAAATATAGTCAAATGAGGCACTAAAGCGAGACATGGCGATAGATACTTAGTAAGTGACAATATTTAGGGATTTGAACAAATACAGCTAAAGAATTGTCATAAACAAACTTGTGCTTGATGGGCTGAATGGCCTACTCCTGTTCTTCTCTTCTCATGTTAATAATAATAATCCTTGCATTTGATTATAGTGCTTTTCACGTCTGCTCGATGTCTCAAAGCGCTTCACAGAATATGCTGTAAGGTGAATTGACTGTATATTTGTGGGCGAAACACGGCAGCCAATTGCACACAGCAGTGTCCCACAAACAGTCATGGATTGAAAATGACCTATTTATTTATTTATTTATTTATTATCAATTTATTTATTTGTTTCTAATGGCTATCATCATAAATCTTCTTTTACACCAGGATTGCCCTCAATCTGAAAATAGCTCGAAGAAGCTGCTTTACTTCAGTTTTGAGGAGAAATGACAGAGTTTGCAGAGGTCAGGCTAAAGTGAATGTTTAAAGTGAATAAATTTGCAAAACGTGTCATCAAAATAACATGTGCCTCTGTTTCATTTCTGAATGACACAGTTGAATAAGATGTACTTAAGTGCAGTATTTTAGCGTCTCTAAAACTGCTCAATTTTCCTTCCACAATTGAATTGTTGTTAATTTGAGAACTTCTTTGTGCAAAGGGACGTTCATATGGCGGTTGTATGGAACTGGTAACTGGTGGCAACTGGTAATTGCAATGTTGTTTCATTCAGAGATATAACTAAACCAAGGTGATGCAGGAGAATATAAATTGTGAATGTCCAATTGAGAAGGACTCTGAGCTTGTCAAGTGTTGTGCATCATTGCTTCTTGACTCAGTGTGTTAGCGAGCCAAAAGACGTGTCTCTCTTCTACATTTGGTTCATGTGAGTGACCCAGATATTATTCAGCAAGCGAATCCAGCAGTGCCAAAAGATGATATCAACCATAGCACACAAAATTCAATTTAATATATGGTGGGCATATACGCAACATTGGTCGTAACTTTTGATGGGCAAACTCAAGCCCATCAAACAGAGTCACAATAGTTACTCTAAGATAAATAGTTTGAAGACCAGCGACCATCCTTAAAAACAATTATGCATAACAAGTGCATATCAGTGCACAGCAGAGTGAATTTAACAATAACACTCTGAAATGCATCAACAAGGAAATTGAACAGAAGCATAAAGATGGGAATGACAACAAAGTTTCAAGGCTGAACAGAGAAGGCAAATAATGGGTTGAGTACAATATTGTTCAGAAGCTCATCTATAAAGAGATATAGAGCATCATGCAAATTGGAAAAGGACAAAGCAACACAAGAATGAAAATAAAGATGAAAATATTCTTGTAGCACAATAATGGCTTTAGGGGAAGGGAAGCTAAAAACTTTAAAACAAGTTCCAAATAAGAATCAACATTCTACAGGGCAGTTACTGCCAGTGAGTTGTTCAACATCCATCACCCAAGGTTTTAATGTTAGCCAAGTAGATGTTCTATATCATCTAAAGGGCCTGCAGATCAATAGATATCCCAGGTTAGATGAAATACAGGGTGACCAAATGTTGTGATACCATTACAACGTCTAAAGTGGTAAAGAAATGATATATTTTTTTAGATAAAAGGTAGTTATCAGAACTTTTAGGTCACCCTGGACAAGGGTACCCGGTCAAAAACCTTCTCCCACCCACTTTGAGCAAGGGTGTGTGTTAACAGGAAAATGGTACATCCAGTATCCAGTGTTGGCTACTAGAAAAAATGGTCGGTTCCCCTTTAAACTACACAGCAGTTAAAGACTAGGGAAGAGATTTGTGAAACACTGATCTTTACACGTGGTAGTGAAATTGCGAGTTGGAATTGTTTTTGCCACTGGGTCTTTCCAAGCTTCTGTCTGAGATTATACTGGCATTGCTTGAAGCACAGTGTCTAATTGTATTCAAAAGGTGATTGAAGCTTTCATGGTGGATTCTTCATGCTTCATTGATTTCTCCAATAGAACAATGCTTGTTGAGCCAGTAGTTGAATACTAAGCATGATTTCAAAAAGTGCAAAGTGTGCTCAATTGAGATATAGACATCCAATGAAAATACTCTGGTTTGTATCATTTAAAAGGGGTTCCACTCCTTAAACATTCAGCTAATCTGTGATGCATGTAATGTCATATTGATTACTGTACAATCCATGTATAGAATAATTTCTTTAATTTGCTCAAATTGTGCATCAGATGCCCAAGTATTACTTTTTTTTAAACAAACGGACAAATGTGTGTTTGTAGATGACCAATGATGGCACCAACGAAATGGAGCTTGTGTTTCAGGGCAGATTGTTAGTGGAAACATGTCTTTGTAAATACGCGACAATATCAGTTGATAAGGAAGAGGGTTTCATCTTCAACGTGATGAACAAATCTGTTGAATGGAAGCAGATAATGATGAGCTTCAGCAACCTAGGCCAGACAGTGCCTGGTACAGCCAGGCAATTGAAAACTGCTTAAAATGGAATAGATGCAATTTGAGCATCTGCTTCTTGATATAACCCTTTCCTCAACTGATCATGACAGAAATTCACCAGAGACCTTTCCTCTGCTTCTCGTGAAAAGAAACTCTAAGGCTACGAAGGAAAAGCACTACAACACAAAAATATCATGTGTGCACACTTCAAATATTTATAGATAACAATGTGACTTCAGCTTGAAAAATGCAAGTGCAGAAATAGTAATAATCTTTGCACCTTATCGTGTTGTCGGGAAGCCTCAAAGTGTTTCACAGGATGTATCATAAAGCAGATTCACTGTATTTTGTGGGCGAAATGTTCCAGCTAGTTGCTTGCAGCAGTGTCCCACAAATAGCCCTGAAGTGAGTGACCAATTTTATTTGGGGGATTGTTGGCCAGTACACTGGGAGAAACTCCGTTCTCTTTTCGAATACTGCCATGGCATCTTTATAATGAGACTTTTGTTTGATTGCATTTTTTGGACTAATGTTAGGCTCATTAACTTTGTTATATGTTTTCATTTTTTTTCAAAAAAGTCTTTTGATGGTCCCTCCAGCTCTTTTTCCAAAAGGCCTAACCCAAATTCTACCCTTCACTAAGTTTGTGGGTCAGTTGTACAAATAGACTGAGTTTATTGAATCAGGTCTTGTATTGTCTCGGTTGAGACTGCAATACAAATTCATGACAATGTGTAGCTGCAGCTACAACACACTCAGTCAACCTGTGAAATGACTCCTAGAGGACGATTGAGAGGGTCCTTACTCATTTGATCTCATACTTTTCTATTAAAAAAAATACACTCAAGCTGATTCTCAATTTAACATGGAATATTAATAATGTTTCAAACATTTTGAACAACTTTTATTTCGCTATGTAGCTCATTACCCACAAAATACACAATCACACCAGTCTCAGTCTGCGTAGAGATTTGTGATGTCTCTCGATGACTTGATAAGTTTCTATATAAAATGCAGGGATCATTATTATTAAACACTCAGAATACTAGGGGATTTTTTTCCTTTTTTGGATGCCTTATGGAAATGGAACAAACGTCTCGTTGTACTTGCTTTGTGATTATCACAGGTTTATTAATATTCCATGTTAAAGGAAAGATGCGAGTTTCAAGAGTGTTGTCTTTATTCGTATTGAAGACTCAAAAAGGCAAAGCAAATGGTAACTCCAACGTTTAATCCTTTAGCAATTCTCATTTGCTCTCTTGCCTCGTGTGGTGCGGTCATGATCTTTCTGTAACATATTGTGGGCAACTCTATTTTTAATACTGCCTCAAAACTATGCAAGAAATAGTAATTAAAGCAATCAATTACAATGTTTCACTTTCTTGGCTTATTGCACTTGTGACCGTTTTAATATCCAAATCGTTTTCTCACCTTGCTAAAAAAAATCTCCTGTTTTAATACCGTTAATGTTGATACCTCCACGGTGCTGTTAAAATGAAATCATGAATAAAGTAAGAAGACGTGATAGTAAGACAGCTGTATTTGAAAGGCTTATTAAATGTTGCATTAATATATCTACAGGAAATGTTTAAGTTTCTTTTATTGTACATAGTGCCTATTCACTAAATATTGTTAGCTTTTTGGGCTCTCGGGATTTCTATTTGCAATGTACAACAGGATGTACAGTAGTTTATATTTCCTGTGGCTATTAACTGCAGCCTATAGGGCATTGACTGTTCTTTTAAACACCACTTTCTTTGACTTCACTTACTGACCTGATTAGAAATAGTAGGATCATTTCCTCCTGATTTTGTTCAGAATCATAAAGTGTGATCTTTCCCCCCCACACACACAGAGAAGGTGCTGGTCTGCTTTGAGGTAAATGGTAATTTGTTGGTTTACTGTCAATAGTGCTGCAACTTAGATTTTGCCATAGCAATAATGCCAGTAGTGAACTGTGTGTTTGCATTGATTCAATGCAAAAAAAGCATATTATAATTAGGACATTCAAGCCTTCCTCGCACCATGGCAGGCAGTTGTGTATTGTTAGTGATTTTAGCATGATATGCCTCAAGCTGTGAGGTGAGAGACTTGATTTTGAGAAAACATTACATCATCTACTTAATGCATCTTGTCCCTTCACAATTTTTATAACATCTTTTATTGTCCAGTAATGTGTTTTGCAGGCCACAGAAATAACATGTTACCACAGGGTTTCTCGTATGTCAGTAAGAAATAGAGGCACTGTGTTTTTATAGTGCTTTATGTCAACGAAGTAATTACTGTCAGGTATGAAGGCTCCTTTTTTTTTAGCAAATGTGGCAGCCATTTTGCACTATCAAGTCCATAAAACAGCTGTGAGGTAAATGACCAATTACTCTAGAAAATGTTGACGAAGAATTGAACAAAGATTTATGGAGGCATTTACATACAGCAGCTAGCTCTTTAAAGATGGGAGTACAAGAAGAAAAGAGTTTAAAATAGGCTAATGGGACACTGGGTTTTATATTTTTTAGGAGCGTTCCATACAGAAGTAAGGAAGCAATGTTAAAATTTATGCAAGAGCTTGATTAGGGCTGTAGTGCAGTACTGTGCGCAGTCTCATTGTGAAAAGCACATTGCGGACCCAAGAGAAGGCAGGACCTCAATACATGATTATGAGGACAGGCTTGCAAAATTGGGTCAGTGGTTCATTTGAGCAGCGAAGGCTAAGAAAGGATCAAATAGAGGTCTTAAATTCCTGAAAGATTATAAGATGATAAATCGTGGAAGAGGTTGACAAATAAGTAACAAGGGATGTAAACTAAGGTGACAAATTGATTTATCATGCAGAGGATGTTTCACTACATGTGTTATTTGAACCTTGGGCAATTATTATTCAAAAAGTACGAGGACAGATCAGTGAATTGGATTTATGGTAATATAGCACCAGGGGAGGAGATAGCACCAGCAGAAGGGCCGACTGGCCTCCTGCATTGCAATTTCTTTAGTTCTTAATTCACAAAGTTGAGGATGGGAATCTGAGTTGTAATAAATCTTGCATTTCATAAAGCACCTTATAACATTGAAATATCTCAATGCACTTCACAGCAGTGTTTTCTGCAGAGCGCAGTGACTGCATTTGGAAATGGGCACGACAGCCAATTTAAGTGTCCCATAAACAACCTTGAAGTGAACTATCAATTCTATCCAGGGAATTGTTGGCCAGGATACTAGATGAAACCCGAATAGTTTCATGGGATCTTTAACTTCCATCTGAACAGGCAGACGGGAACTTGGTTTAATGTCTCATCTGAAGGAAAACATCACCAACACAGCAGTGCTCCCCAAACACTGTGCCAAAGTGTCTGGACTATAAACTACCAGAATCTCACAACTGAGTAGCAGACGACCCTTTAAGATTTGATGAATAGTCTACTGTTTTGAGGATCCAAGTAGAAATTTGAATGTAGCTGGGAGGAGAAACTCATTGAAATAGCAAATGCGTTTTTCAGGGTAGTCTTAATAATATAATAATTCTTGCATTTGGTATAGTGCCTTATCACATTGATAAGATGTCTCAAAGTGCTTCACAGAATATATTGGAAGTGCATTCCAACTGTATTTTGTGGGTGAAACGTGGCAGCCAATTGAGCATAGTCAATTGTCTTATATTCAATCTAAAAGGTTTTTAGCAGATTTATGGCAGTGATTCCTCTTTACCTGCAGTTTATCTGCCAATATTGGATATATATTGGATGAGAACAATATACCTTTTTTTTAGTTGTTGTTAACTTCTGTAAATCATCTTTGCCAAATGGGCTTTCTGTCAATGTTGAATTGATTTTCTTCTTTTAAGATTCTTTTGAAACTTCATCTCCAAGTCTTTTGTGCAATTCTTTGAGATACTTGACACTGCTCATTTGCAGGATTTCACCAGAACACATCCTACTTATTGAGGACTCATACATACAATACATGTGCAGATAAGGTAGGTTGCTTGCTGCTTGGTTGATCAGAAGATTGTTTTGTGACTGAAATAGGAATATCGCAGTTATTGGATTTTGACACTTTAAGGGCACCAACCAACATAGTAAATTGATTTGTAATTCGTTTGCGCACATTCATGTGTAAGAGTTTTTTTCCAGGAGTTTTCTGCTGAGCCTAAAAGGCCCCGGGCACTTTCTGATTGAACCAAGGTCCATGATTTTAGTTGTCAAAGTCAAATGTCACAAATGTGATTTTTTTAAAAAAAAAGGTACTCGAGTGCAAGTCAACAAAATGACAAGAGCAATGTAAAAGTTCTTTTTAAAAGAAACTTCATTGGAATGCAAATTAGGCAATGCATTTTCTCAACTGTAATTAGACTTAAGAAAATCAGGTTCACGTGAGTGTCCTTCCCTTCCTCCACTTTGCCATTACTTCTGCACAGGAGGTTTCTTCACAGTGCATGCGTTTCTATCAGCACTTCTATTATGATCTGATTGTATTAAGGCCAACTCATGTGCTATACTTAATGCTGGAATTTGTGATCCAAAATCGTAATTGGACCTTTCTCCTGTTGACCCATTTCTTAATTATTGGTTTAATTGTGTCCTAATGACTAGTAGTAAACATTACGAGCAGTCATCATTGCAGACGACTGGTAATTTAATCACAAAGGAATTTACCACAAACACTCACATTTTGCTGTGGCATCAAATCTTCTAAAGCCGTATTGGTCATTTTCATCGTGGTGGCTCAGAATTTTTCTTTTTCGTATTCCCTACCTCATCATTTGATAAATCAAACAATGCGGCCACAATAGACAAGCTCCTTCCCACGCCTTAAACTCTGCAACCCCTCATTCCAGATATAAGATAAGACATCCCAAATAAAACTGATCATTCACTTCATGACTGTTTGCGGGGGAAGGTTGCCTGCAAATTGGCTGCCGCGTTCGCCTACAAAACAGTCACTACACCTTCCATAAATTCCATGAGGCACTTTGAGACCCAAGGCCCTATATCAAACACAAGGATTTTTCTTTGTTAGCCTGCTGTGATGGGCCAGCGTGTCAAGAAAAAAATGACTCTTGATGTGAAGTTATGGAAACATTTTTAACTTGTGGACTTCATGGATAAGGTGCTTTGTTCAGCAATGTTGAGTGTTTTTATAATGGAATTTTCTTAAGCACATAAGTAAATTGTTACATTTAGCTGGAGGAAGAATTTTAACCACTGTGCTTCAGTTTAAGCAATCCAAAACCCTACACCAGGGCACTGTATAAATGCAAGTTGTTGTTAGGTTGTCATGTTTTGAAGGTGTATCTCCTCCCCAAAATAATAGTGTTTTGCTTTTTTTAAAAAAAGATGCTGTTGGGTGATTGAGAGGAACTTGAAGTAATTATATCAAGCACAAATTGAGTGGGGGGGGAGCGGGGCAATATTTAAAATCACTTCATTACTTGATGCAAAATCATTTTTCTTGCAAACAAAATACTAAACCAGCTCATCCTTTTATTTTTAATAATCTTTTAATGGATTTTATTTTTAATATCTTTTAATGGATCCTTTGCTGATATATTTTGAATGTGTTGCCCCATCAAAACCCTCAAATGACTTTGCACCAAGTACTTATTTATTGCTGCAGTTTTGATGTGGGGAAGAATCAGTTGTACACACTTGAATTTTGCTTGTCTGGTTAAGCAATAAATTAAACCACTTCTCCAGATGATCTGATGTCCTCAATAGAGGACTTTCAAAATGTGGTTTGTGGCTTCTCAAGTCAGCAACCCTACAGGTGGTTTACTGACTTGAGAAGCAGCATCTATTCGTGAAGCCCCAAGCATTGTGCAATCTTATTTTGCAGCTGCTAAAGGTATCCATCCACCAAGTTGAAGTTATTTCTGAATGCCTTCTCTAACCTCTAGAATAGATGTCAGCAAGTACTGTCCAGTATCTGTCCTCTTAAACCCACTTGAAGAGTTGACGTGTGTAAGATATAGTTTCTGTCAGGTTCCACTAGGATTTGGTGGATTAATTCTGCTCTCTGAAATGAAGGCACTCTTTGGCAACTGGCTTTTGCACCACAGGTTATTCTTCCTCAGTAACGTCGAAAGCTTTGGTTCTTCACATCTGGTCTCTATTGAACAGCCGGCACTGCCGTTACCAAAATGAATGGTGTTCATGAGTCTAATTTCTGTGTTGATCAGGTTATTAACTGTGATAATGGTTAATTAACATGTTAATGCTATGTTAAGCTACATTGGAGCTGGATGTTCGACAGTAATTTAGGAGCTGCTCAGGTTCCGCTAAAAGTGCCATTTCATTGCAAGCTTCAATTTTGTGGATGTTAAGGTTTTCTGGAGAAGTGTTGAGTAAAGGCAAAGCATTTTCCTATGGTTAGAGGGGAATTGCATATCTATTCCCAATTTCCACTTTGAACAATAGGAAAGAACCCTGGCAGAATATCTTTGGGTTGATTTTTTTTTGTGGGGGTGTTGAATTATTTTCTTATTTTCCACCTGTTTAAACGTAGTCAATGGGCTCTTGACCACTGAATTTGTTTTAACACTGGCATGTTTTCACTGCATCAAAATTTGCAATGTTTCTTGGTACATCTGTTGCGAATGTGATTTTGCACTCCCATGTTATTTAAATTCCTCTCATCTCTGGAGTCTCATTTTAATTCTGTTCATTATGAAACTGTGCTGCACAAACAGCTGCATCAAATGAAAACATAAAATGCGTTCTTATCCTAGTTTTAATGTTATTGCTTTCTCTGCCTTTTAACACTGATCTGTAATTAATAAAAGATAATATATACTTTCGAAGCGATTGCAANTTTTTTTGGAAAGAGTTCAAGGTTCTGCCATTTTATCAACTGGCGCACAATAAAGTAACTCGTGAGGATTTTAAGTGATTTTTCTAAGGTTCTTATTCCAATCTTTAGTACTCTTAACTCAAAGTTTGATGACAAATTTGAACAATTTGTGAAATAGTGCTATTCACATTGTGCACTGTTCATAACGATTTCTGCTCAGTTCAACAATGGTGACATTTTCTTTTATGCTGTAATTTGGTCGCAATTAATATCTTACCTATTCGTCTACCGAAATATAGATCAAACGAAATTCATTGAAATGACGAATCCTAGGAACAGCAATTTTCAATCCCCAAATTGGAGCATCCCATTACTGTAATGAGTATGATAATTCTGTGCCTGATTTGTGCAACCAAATATTCGAGGCTTTTTAAATGTGTTCACTTTACACACAAATGCTGCATTTATTGAATGTTCGTGCATGTGTTTCTTCTTGTTGAAAATCAGACACTCCACACCCTGCTGTGTTTCCGCAGTTTTTATTTCCTGAATTTGAATGCTCTGACTTGAGAAGTAGGAGTGATCAATCAGATTAATTCCAGTTTGCAAAGTCGAATGCTTAAATAGCAGCTTCCAAGCTTTGTCAGCTGTCTCTTGCATGGTTTGTTTTCAGTGAGTAATTTTTAAATATTTTCTCCTGGTTTCCGATTGAGGTGCTGCATGCTGTGTGCCACATCCCAGCAAAGAGGTGGGTAGTTGACCTGCTTTCAGACATCTGCTGATGTTACTCTGTAATCAGTTGCTTAGAGGTGGACAGAAGCAGCCAGGAGAGACTTTGATTTTCTTTCCCTTGGGGGACATTTTTCATCTCCATTTGGCACCTGGCCTGATTTGAAGCTCAAGAAAAAGGCAGGTTCGCTTATTCTGTCCTACTGTGCTGGAGTTCCAGTGTGCAGCCCTCGAATTTATATTTAAAATAAGTGTCCTTGTGATATCTCATCTACATAGTTTACAAAAATATTAGAGATAGCCCCAAGCTATAATGACCAAAGGGCAACAAGATGATTAACATTCTTTGCTGACTTGGGCAGAACAGGTTACCAGAGGAGCTGGTTGAGACCAGGACACTGAATTCTTTTCTTAAAAGAAGACTTGATACTATGATGGTAGAGTGGGTATTCTGGAAGGGTGAAATCAAATGGGCTTTCTTTAGTTGAACCTTTCTTATGAACTAAGTAGTAGTTGGGGGTACTACATTTGGTCAGCATCCAACCCCCCTTCACCCCCAAAAAAGCTTGGGTGCCCAGTCAGCTGAGTGAAGACCTCTGAGGTGTCCTTCTGCCCGAAAGGCATTGCATATATAAATTGTTGTTGGATTAGGATGTGGAAAAATCAGACAGGATTTCTCACCCTCATTGCAATCTCATGTCTTCTGCTTAAAAGTTTTATATTGGGCAAAAATTAGGAATAAGCCGAGCTTTGATGTGAAATGTTTAATGAGATGCTTTGTATGTATTGTCTAGTCTGAATTTACTAGCTCTCTTCGGCTTTTGCATTATATAGATAGATCCTAAAATCTTTTCTGAACAGAAAGCTAAAGATTAATGGGTTTCAACAATTCTGACCTAAGGTCAAAACTTCAATTTTAAGCAATCTCTTTAGTTGTGTTTTATCGCAGCTCTTGCAGTTTGTGCAGCATTAGTAGAAGTTGTAAAGCAATGATCCAGACAACCCACAGGGTCTCTTTTGTGATCACTACACAAACTTCACTTACTCTCTGGGAAAAAAATCCTGCAATTCTAGCTCTGAGCTGAGCTTCATTTCCTACAATCATTCATTTTGTGATTTGGTGAGCGTTAAGGTAATCTGGAGTACATTGCAAACTAATGCAGTTTATTGTGATCAGCGTGTAATGAATACTGTGGTAGCTGAATACCACAGCAGATAAATACAGTGCTAGTGATCCAAGCTGCAAGGCATTACACTGCAGAATCTGTTCTTTGTGTTGGCTGCACCACGCTTAATTAGGCCCCAGTAAAATAATCTTCTGCGTATATAGTGTATACAATACTAAGAATTGTGCGGTTTATTAAATTTTTAAACCTTTTAAACAATTTTTTGAATCACAAATATATTCTTAGATCCATAGCAAGGAATTTTCAGCAGCACATTACTCTCCATGGGATTTCAGGCATGAAAAGGAGGGAATCTGGTGAACAACCAAAACACCTTCCAAATGACATTGGTGAATATATTGCCGTTATCAATACACTAGTTTTTCTGGCTTGAATATTTTAGTGCAGTGTTTTGTTTTGACGCTTGGGAAAACTTACATGCTCAAGTGTCAAACGTACCTTGTTACTGCTTTAAGCAGAACATAGTTACTTGCAGATTCAGTTCAAGTTTCTTTTTTTTCCATATTGATTAATGTACGTGATCAATTTTGATATCCCTTGATAAGGTGCAGATATTATTTCTGAACAGAGCCTATGCATTATTTTTTAAGTGTTAGAAAATGTTAGGAACACTGCAAGAGGTGCTGGAATATGTTGCCTCAATTGACAAGCATGGAAATTTTCAGTCATTGTTCCGATCTATCTGGGGCCTAATTGTGGGAATGAGAATGGGAGTGGTCGTTCACAAAATATATATATAGCAGAAAAGATTCCAGTGACGCTAAAGTATGCCAGTTACCCTCATTAGTGTGATTATCATTATTACTGTTAATGATAATAATCATAAAATAGAATTTGGTAGCTTTTACTGATATTGAGTGACCTGAATAAAATATGAGATCCTAAATGACTTAAATGAGACATTTTGGGTTAATAACCTAAGAAAGCATGAAATGAGAAAAGACCATTCAAGTGTGTTTCTTTCCGAGTCTTTGCGAAACCTATGGAATCATGACATGCAAACGGTTGTTAGTACAGGAGTAAAATTGGGCCACTAGAAGAATTTTTGCTGCTATTTTCAGCTACTTTCCAAATGTTGCTTGCTTTTTGACTGGTTGTGGGCAGAGAGATGATTAACACCTGATCCCTATTGATAAAGAGGTTTTTGTATTACAGAATTTAGCTTTGAATGCTGATAGGTTTGACCATTGAAATTTTCACTCTTTGGTGCAAATGTATCATTTAAGACTAATATATGAGACAATTAGTAAAGCATGTTTGGTCCAGTTTATATACAGACAGAATCCTTTTTCACACTGGAACATCTCTAAACAGTTCACGCTGCAGTGTAGTAAGTATTTGTTGGTAAATTTGGCAAGTTATGAGGTGAATCAGTAGTTCATCTGGAAGATTGCTAGTAAATGTACTGGGAGAAACTCCCTTTATATTTTTGAACTGTGACCTGAGATTTAACAGGTAAATGGAACTTCTGCTTAACGTTTCTTCCAAGCATGGCTCCTCCAACATTGCATTGCGAATAATTATCTGAATAGCTATTCAAACTGTTATGGGCACTGTTTGTGGCATGTATTACCTTCACACACACACTTTTATCGTGGGTTGGGCACTGTCATCTGCAACCGCAACAATGCAGCATCTGTCTCTTTGGTAGCAAATTGACAGACAACTGTTTAAAATGGGTTTTAATATCTATTTTGAGGGAAACATGGGACTTGGTTCACTTAGTGTTCTGTAAAATAAACATCATGATAAAGCATGTATCTGGATTTTTTTGTGAATTTACAAGAATAAATCTGTTGTAAATATTATTAATAATTTAATAATTCTGTTTTCAGATTTGCAACACATCTAAATAAAGCCCATTTGTTGGTTACATTTTTGACAGCAGAGTGAGAGCTCTAGAGTTGTACCAACCAATTAAAGCATTCCCAAGGGACTGTGTAAAACATATATTTTTAGATTTCCTGGTATGCCTGGGTTGATGACGTTGGTTTGTTTAGCCTTTTTTTTTAGTGTTACTTTTGGGACAGCAGAAGGAAAGCAAATCCAAGATCAATGATGTAACCGATAAGAATAATACTTGCTGAATTTTTCCAGCATAGAAAGCATTGCTTGTAAGGACTATAATTTTCTTTTCCCCCTGTATTTTCTGTATGTGTACAACTGATGTCCTTGATGTGTATCAGTTTTACACATTGTACGGCAAGAGCATTGGTTATAGTCACTTTCTGTTGCTCGAATTTATCATGGAGAACAAAGGAAAGGAATGGTTGTCCTATGGAGATCGTTGTATGAGATTGTGATGCAACTTTTCAGACATTTTTAAAAGAGGCCTGATGAAAGGCAAAACTGGGATAAATGTCAACTCAGTTCTGTGTTAATGAGATGTGTGAAAAGCACATTCCCTCTCCAGGCTCAGTTAATCCTGTAAGAACCAAATTCCTTCATCCTTTGAGCAGGTTGGAGAACGAGAGCCTCATAAATTGTAAAATAAACTGCCATGATTTTGAACTGACAACTTCGTTGAAATAAATAATTCAGAATGTCTAGGACTGTAACAGGTTGACGTGTATTGGCATTGTCTCGATTCTTGGATTTTTGTTTAATTCACTTTGATTTGGGCAGCAACTGCTGTTGCTCATCAATGTGTTATGTGTAGATGCACTGTTTATCCTGGTTCCAAAGAAATGCGTAGAACGTTACAGCATGGAAACAAATTATTTGGCTCAACTAGTCCTGCCATTTCCACCCCTCTGAATCCCTCTGTGTTCTACAACTAACATGTCACTATTGTGTAAATATTGTAAAACTCTAGCTGACAGAATTGGCAATTTTGCCATGCTTTTGGAAGAATAAATCCCATTCAGTGTAAAAACTTTTGGAAGTATTTTATAAATGGCTTGAATGATTGGAAGATGATAGGTATGATATTTTTGAAGGAAGAAAGATATTGAATGGCCTAAAGGACCTTCTTCATCCAAATCTCTTGTGTCAAGTGACAGACTGTAAGTTTGGTATTAATCGACTGTTCAAAGCTCTTCTCATGAATAAGAGTCGAAAACATATTAAGAAACTCATTAAAAAAGCCATATAATGCAAGTTGTTGTTGTTATTGTGGTTGTGTGAGGCTTAGGGAAAATTGGAAATTTTGAATAAGTTAATATGAAAATTGGGGACATTGCACACAGATATTATTAAATGATGGACATAAATAAGAGAAATTGCAGAACTTTTTTTTAATCAAGTGCTCATTTTGATTCCTTTAAATGTTAATCTTGTGCAATTAAGTCAATCTGGTGCTTCATTTGTGTATCGCAGAATTTTTAATGGAACATTTGGTATTGTAATGAATCCCTTGATAAATAGCTTCTCTTATTTTACATTATTTTACTGCACTATTAAAAATTCTGGTTGAAGAAAATCAGGGAGATTGGATGAAATGAGTTTTTTTATCACCACAGCAAAAACTATATTTCATCAGTAATTTCTCATTGAAGAACAATCATAGAATAATTTGTCAATTTGGCTCAATTGCTCACAGGCTGGCCCTTGGGTCAGAAGGTTGTTGGTTCAATCCCATGTGACTATCTAGAATCCCAATCCCAAGTGATCATCCAGAACTCTGTGACCCTATCAACCCCATCTTCGCTCGACTCCACTGGCTTCCCATCACACAGAGGATACAGTTCAAGATCCTGGTCCTTACCTTCAAAGCCCTCCATGGTCTTGCTCCCCCCTACCTCTGTGAGCTCCTAAACCCCTCCTCTCAGCGGGCTCTGGCCTGCTTCATGTCCCCAACTCGCCCGCCCGACCATTGGCGGGCGAGCGTTCAGCCACTCTGCCCCCACCCTCTGGAATTCCATCACACAGTCCCTCTGCGTCGCCCCCTACAGTGCCTCCTTCAAGACCCATCTCAAGACTCTCCTCTTCGACCGTGCCTTCGATCACCTTCCTTTTTCCACCCTGCCCTCCACCCTCCCCGATCCCCCCGTTCGGGTCCAAAACACTGATTGTCCAGCGCCTTGGGACGTCTTTCCGTCGTGAAAGGCGCTATACCAATGTAATGTTCTTGTTGTCTAGGCTAACAATTCAGTGTAGATTGGATGTTAAACTCCATGGCTGTTTGTGGGACGTTGCTGTGTACAATTGGCTGCTGTGTTTTGCCAATGAAATACACGATCAATTCACTTTTTAATGAATCCTGTGAAGCGCTTTGAGACATCTGAATGACATGATAAAGCGCTATATCAAATGCAAGGTTTATTTTATTATTTATTTAAAAGGGAAGTACGTTTTTTCATTCATACTGTGTTGACCATTTCTGGCTACCAAATGGTGAGATATATAACAGTTAATACTGAGCTGTTTAAATGCAGTGGGTAAAGAAGGAAAAATGAGTGTGTATTGTCAAGTTTTTTTAAATAAAAATCTTGATTTCATTTTCAAGGACTCACCTGAACTTTTCTTATTGTTGTACCAACCACTACTAAAGTATTCATTGCCTTGGAAACTGTGTGGGTGTAAATGTGCAGCTGTAGATTGTTTGTTAGCCTGGTATTAAAAATGTATTTCCAGTGCAGTGCTACGAGGGTGTCTGAGTATTCCAGGTGCCCCATCCTTTGAATGAGACATTAGATTGAGGTCCCAGATATCTGTGGACGTTAAAGATTCCATGACACAATTCAGAAAGAGAAGGGAGTTTTTCCTGGCATCCTGGCTAGCAATTGCTCATATTAAGAATAAAAAAATGAGTGGCCATTCACTTTAAATTTTGGTGATGTTGCTGTGCACAAAATACCTGCTGTGTTTACCTATATTATGCTTTACAGAACACTCTGCGAAGCTCTTGAGATATTTTCCTAGAGTAATGGTGCTCCATATATAGCAACATAAAAATGTATAAATCTACAAATGCTTTGTATTGAGTAATGATCTGTAATTTGAGTTCAATTGACTTCATAAACTTTGAGAGCAAAGTTCAAAATTAAGCTAGATGCCTTGCACAACCTTTAATTCGTGATAGCATAGTATTGGTATTGGCAAGGCAAAGTGTTTCTTTTTTAAAAAAAAAAAGACATTCAGAGAAAAAATGTACAACTGGGATGACATGGCTTTGATGCCAAGTATGTGATTGTACTTTTGATTAATCAGATTAATGTACTCTGTACTCTGTACTTTGTACTCTGCCCAAACTCTTAAGATCAACAAGATAAGAAAGCCAAGTTATCTATTTATTCCACCTCTGGATTGTTCTTCCCGGTCTTAATGCTTGTGAATTCACAGTGTAGGATTATTAGAAATTGTACAGTATTATCTACCTCCCTATCAATTTTATTTAACTTGAAGAAGAAAAGTGTAATTTGATGATCTTACTTAATTTGGTTCTTTTAAACCTCCCTTTAGGGGGAGGCCATTCAGCCAATGGAGCCTGTCCCAACAGCACATTAGATTTGGGCAGAACTTTTATTCCTAGTTCTCCCCTTATAATATTTTGCCCCAGAGCCCACAGTTCTACCAATTGAGCCATTCTGACCCATAATGTTCCAATGTCTAGGCTTTCCTTCGAAAAATATCGAATGAATGTATAATCTAAAAAAATTCTGTGCCTCGGAAAAACTAGTATTGAATTAAATGTTGAGGGAGATTTGAGTATAATTGTGAAATAATAATATAATAATCCTTGCATTTTAATACAGCACTTTTCATGGTTTTTTAAAATGTCTCAAACGCTTCACAGAATATACTGTAAAGTGAATTGACTGTATATTTGTGTGCGAAACGCGGCAGCCAATTGCGCACAGCAGTGTCCCACAAACAGTCGTGGATTGAAGTGAACACTTTATTATTTTTTTCTTGAGGGATTATTGTTAGGCGTGTGGAGTAAGGAAACTTGCCCAAGGTTTCACCCTGCTGGGAATCGAACCCACATCTCTCGCTTGAGAGGTGAGTGCTCTAGAAATAAAGGCAATATTTAGCATATTATTTGAAGTTTTTAAGGTACGCTACCTTCAGAAGGATAGGACGTCAAAACATTGAAGAACATTTGGAGCAGGATGACTCAGACTCTTCCAATTCTCCTTTCCAAGCTGGAATTATTAGAAAAATGTTAAAGGATTCGATTCAGATCTTCATTCATGTCTTTTTAAAGAGTTTCTTGAGCCATTAACTGATTAAGTTGGAATATCCTCTACTCTTGAGGGAAACATTTTTCTTGTCACTTAATTCTATACCTGAGTCATCTCACTCCTCAATATTCTATAGAAACAAATATTTACACAGGCTATCACAAGCTTTTCCTATCGAGATAATTGAGGAAGTGAATTCTGGGCTGGGGTAGATTTTACATTGTCTATGGAGAGAGCAGTCATGATGGGTCAAATGGCCATCTCACATTCTCTGCTTATGTTGCTCAAATTGATGCATAGACTGTTTAAAAATATTGATTTTAGAATATCTTCTTAGCCCTAGAGGACCACGACAATTGCTGCAGTGAAAAAATCATTCTTAAAGACAATTGGTGGCTTGATGTAGATGATGTTTCAGATATATTTCAAGTAATGATGCATATTGTGGCAACTACTGGAGTTGTGATTACAATTCACTTTAATCCATTTCCATTTAATGCTTTCAAACAATTCTTTCACACACGCGGATGTTTGCCTAATACTGAGTCCATTTTTGGACTGTTGTTAGCTTTAGTAAGTAAGAAAATTGGGATGTTTATTTGAGTGCATGTATACAAAGTTTAACCACCACACTGGTTGAAAATAACATTTATGGGTTTTGGAGTGCAGCAATGAATTTCTCCAATGATAGAATGGCTCGTTTTGGATTTGGTTTTACATTTATTGGCCTTTGGCTCTAATGCAATCACTTAAGGCTTATTGGATCATTCATTAAATTATTGCTTTGCTTCTGCAACCACAGCAACAATGTGATGAACATACAATAGCACATCCATTATAATGAATAAGTGAATCTGATGATTGCTTGTAGTTTATTTCTATCTATCATACTATTAAGACAGGACCGTAAAAGATTTGGGTAATGTGTACTTGTTAACCTTAAAGCTAATAAATAGTCACATTTTATTTGCACTTAGCATCGAAATTCAGTTCAACTTTTCCTTTATAAACATAAATTTGCTTTGTCTTTTACTCAAGAAAATGTAGTTAGGCAGTTCCCAATAAAATTTGTCAGCAAGCCTGGTCTGTGTGGTGAGTTTGTGCAGATTCAATTAAACTTTGTTGTGTGTCCATTGACGTGGAACCATAGACTGCAAGGAGAAGGAGGATGCTAACTGGTACAACATGAAAAAGATTCGTTTGTGGCATTGCAGGAAAAATGATGAAGACAGCAACAAAATTGTGGATTTATAACGTTTTTATTTTGGTGTTTCTCATATGTGTGCATGTGGGACTTGGTTCACTTGGACTCCATACATCACACACTATTAATTTGAGATGTTTCCAGTTTCTTTTGTCGCAAGATGGATTTATGAATGATGTTTAAGAATGCTTGAATGCACCACTGATCCCCCGTCAGAAAAGCAAAATTGATTGGAAGTAGATAGGACTAATCTTTTTAATGACTATAACTTGGGATTTTTTTTTGGCTGCATCAAGGTGAAATATTCTTTTCATAAGCCCTATTTTTCAACTGAAACCATTGGCTAAATAGAAATATAGAAACATAGACGAAAAAGAGCAGGAGAAAGCAAAACGCCACATGAAATCCACTCCCAGTAGATTTTTGTCCATTCTACCTCTTATCTAATATTCTAACTGCATTTCTCTCCTGATCTTGGCCACCCAGTTCTTCCCTGGTGGCAAAACAGCCAAAAGAAAAAAAAGGCCTATTCGGAGAAATAAAAAAAACCTTGTAAATTGCTCTACACTCCGAAGGTTTCAAATGAAGGCCACTTTTCTATATCTGCCTCATATCCTGTTGCATTATTACATGTGCAGCATGGATAATTAGGCTCCATATCTGTAGATGCTGATCCACATTTCCTTGAAAAATCTATCTCGAAATAACTTTACTATGTCTTGAAGGTGTGACCTCTAATTCTGGAACACATATGGATTATAAATCTTGGCTTCTGTAGCTAAGACGATTTCATGTTGGCCTCAGAAAGGTAGTTCCTCCATCTCCTGTCCTCCAACACGAACAGAAAGAGTTCCCCAAGCCTTTCACCGAAGAGATGCCATCCAATGAATAGAATCGCCTTGGTCTCCCTCGTCTGCACTTTTTCCAATCTTCCATTCCTTGGTGTGGCACCCAGATCAGACCACAACACTCAGGGTGGGAGTGCATCAAAACATGATATAGAGAATAGACTTAGATTTGTCATCTAATGAGGAGCCCTGCCAGTGGCTGCCTCACACTCTTTTTGGATTGCGATTAGCAATTACCCTCAAGTCTCTCACCTGGTCAGCTACCTTGAAGAAACCCCATCCCATAAAGCAGTTAATCCTAGAATTTTGATCCCAGTGCACTCTGCTGCAGTTGTTCATGTTAAACCATTGCCTATCTAAACATCCTGTGAGCATAACCCGAAACATCTGCAAGATAACTTTAGATAACGGACTATACTTTGTAAAGTGGTGTCCAATCTTTCTTTTTTAATACTTGTTTTAATAGTATTTGATGACTTTTGGGTTCATATAGATCAGAGATGTCAAGGTTGGAGTTTGGTGACTTTTGGCACTGAAGTACAGAATTAAAATCCTTGTACTTGATTATAGTACTTCACAGATAATTGCTGTTAAGTATTGTGATTGTGTAATTGTTGGCAAACGTGGCAGCCAATTTGAACACAGCACGATTCAACAAACGGCTCTAAGGTTGAAAGACTGATTAATCTGGAGAATTTGTTGGCTAGAATACCATAAGAAACTCTATTCTTTCCTTTCAAACAGTGTTGTAGGATTTTTAATATCCACCTGAACAGACAAAAAGGACTTCAAATTAACATCTCTTGGGTTAACTGCAGCTGAATGCACTCTGGGTACTAAAATCCTCAGACATCTCCGACTGTAATGCTCCCCAATATTACACTGGAATGTGATCCTGCTCTACTGATTCCAAGTGTCAATATGAGGTTTGAACCTACAGTGCTACCCACTGAACCAAAGTGACAATGTTTACAGGGTACAACTCTATGGAGTTGCAACATAAATGACCTGTGCTTTGCAGTTTATAATGTAATCAGAATCCCTCCAGTCTTATTTCTATCCATCTTTTATCTTGTCCTCCCTGCTGACTGAGTCACCAAATAATTTGGGGCAACCTAAAATCTTAACAGCTGGGGTGAATAGGAAAAATTGGGACGTCCCCCGACATGAAAGGGGCAAAACAAATGCAATTTGTTGTCGTTGTCTGAAGCTTCCATTTGTGTAGCACTTTTCATATAAAAAATAAACATCTCAAGGCACTTTATAAAACTGATTAGAAATGAAGTGAACATTGAAATATAGACAACCATAGCTGTTAATCTGTGACAGCAGTGCCCCATAAACAAGAGATTAGCAGCAAACTGAGAATCACAGGAAATAAGTTGAAAATTAAACTCTTGGACAAAATCAAAACTAAATGGGACCATAAAGATAACAATAATAATCCTTGCATTTGATATAGTTCCTCATTACGTCTTAAATGTACTTCACAGTGTATACTGTAAAGTGAATTGACTGTATATTTTGTTGGCAAAGATCCTCAGTTGCTCAGAAAAACTATCACAAAAGCATTTATTTTGCCAAATTGAAGCAATCCATCTTGTTTTGGCACTATTTTCAGTTCACTGCTGCCCATTCTTTCAGATTGGATTTATTTGCATAAATCAAGTGGGCAATTTCTACTTATTACAACAAGAAATTTCAAATAGCACGCTTTTAATAGACTTAAATTACCCTCAGTGGTATGTTCAAGAAGCTGTGCATCAAATGGTTGAATTACTGTATTTTGTCTTGCCAATACAAAAAATTGAATCAACAGAGTACTTTACAAATAAAACTTCTGAAGCGCTTAACAATGGTGTATAAGAAATGTGAAATGTGGGGTGGGGGTCATTCGATACCGATGATAAGGGATCGCGGGCTGACACCCATTATTTGAACATCTATACCATTATGTCTATTGAAATGACATACAGTAATTTAAGATTACTCACTGAAGTGCAATTTTTATGGAATGTTTTTTATGTTTAAAACATTGTCCCTTCTGATGCACAGGAAAAGCAATTTATTATTCTACCGCCGATTGATGTGATGTTTGGCAATCTTTCTTATGTTAGTTGTCAGTTTGGATTGTTTCTCTGTTGTTATTGTGCCTTGTTATTCAATTGACCATTTACTCTTCTGAAGAGATGACTGCATCTTTTCCTTCATCGCTTAAATTTGCTATTACTATATCAATTCAGGTTTAACAACTTTCAAAAAAATAGACGTGAGTGTCATAAGTGCTGTATATATGCTACTATTTATGTTTAGCTTAGCATAAATCATCTGTTTCCTAATTTTACCTTTTGTATTTTTCAAGAGAGTGATGCACACAAACACACTGCATCTCTGCTAAAAATCCTGAATATGCAAAAAAAAAGTGCATTTTTATCCTGTACTGTGCCTTGAAGCTGATTTTTTTTCACTGAAACAAATCTTTAGCAATACAGTGTTATGCTTGTCTGCCCCATTGCTTATGAGATGTAAAAGCAATAGAAAGAAGTTGCATTATTATTTACTGTCAAGGTTTTGCAGGCAAATTTGATAGCAGTTTGTGTCAACATGACCTTACAAATAGCAATGAGCTGAACAGTCAATGAAACAATTATTAAGTAAGACGTTATAATTCTTCTTTCAAAATGGTCAGATGAGACCTCTGTCCCCATTGGTACAGGATACTGTCAGATGCAGGATCTAAAATGCATAAAATACAGCCCTGTTATAAGGTGGCTTCCTTTGGAGGTCATGCAGCGTACAAATAGTCTAATTTCCCACTCCTATTCTTCTGTGTTAAACATTTTCTGCTTATTAAGAGAGGGATATTTGATTGGTGAAGTTGAATATTTTGCCTTTTTGGCTTCCCAGTTTTTGGTGAGATGCAAAGCAAGACTCCCTCTGTTTCCCTTTACTCTTTCTCTGCATCCCCCTCCAACCCAACTCTATTTGGAAAGTGTTGCATGCGTCAGACTATTTAGGGGAAGAAATGCTTTCAGATCTGTCCATGTAATTGCTGTGATGCTCCATTTCTATGGAAACAATAGGATCAATTTAAAGGTCCTTTGTGGATAACTCTATTGAGAATGGAGTTGGAGGGTCCATAGCGTGCACTTCCGAATACATTCAATGAGCTACATGTCAAATAGACCATTAAATTGACTTCATTGTGACCGCACTTTCAATAGTAGAGTGATTCGGAGCAGAAAAACGGATTTATGTCACACACTTAGCAACATTTTTGCCGAAGGCTGGGATGAGCTCTGTGCAAGTGCTGTGTTGCCCATGTGCAGAACTGCACTAAACCTTAATTTTTTTTAATGTTATTAAAAGTTAAGAGTATAACTGGCTCTTTAATGGCATTAAGACCTATTCAATAGGGTTTCCAACTTCTAAAAATGTAATTGTTTGGAATGAATTAGCGCTGCTAATAGTTTAGTCGTACTGTATTTGACAACCTCCTAGATGCAATTTTTGGGAACTAGATGCCGAATTGAATCAATGCCTCTGATACCTTCTTACTGTTTCATAAAATTACAGTGTGTATAATTATTTGACTCTTTCAAAATGCTGCTCTTACAGCTTTTATTCCTTCTTGACATAGTCTTCGATTGGGAACAACTTGTGGTGGACATAGAGCCCTTACTAACTTACAGTTTCACAGTACAGTACTATTGTGCTATTGTGCATCTTTTTTCTGGAGCAAAGTTTTTTTTTGGATATGTGCACTTGCAAAAAATAATAATAATCCTTGCATTTGATATAGCGCCTTATCACGTCTTGAAGTCTCAAAACGCTTCACAGAATATACTGTAAAGTAAATTGACTGTGTTTTATGAGCGATATGCATGTTGCACAGGTGTAAAAAGTGTTACTGTCATGGTACTATAACTATACATATTTTGTCCTTAAAGCATTGAATCGACTGCATACTAATTGTACAGTAAGTTGTCCTTCAGTAAATCTCTTGGGGGTAAAATTATAGATTTTTCTAAATATAATCTACCATTTTACAGATAGAGTACTGTAAGCAATAATAAAAGGTTTCCCAAGCATGTCATTATCAAATTCTAGACATACTCCTGCACACACACACATAGATATTTCTCCAGCATATGTATTTGACAAAGCAGCACCTACAGGTCAAGTAGTTGCTAATTATTTGTTGACTAAAGTTAAAATGATTGACAAAGCAACCATTATTATTAACCTCATGAACATTTTAGCCAGTGGCATTCTTTGGAATTACAAATTTATTCCCCTCAAAAAAGTCTGAATTTAGGAGTGATCAATGATTCTGATTTTGGGGAGAAAACGAATTGAAGACAACACATGTCATATGCTTTGCAAGGAGCATGGCAAGCAGAGCTCGCATTTTATAGTTGAAAATCATTTGAAGGCAACATTCCCTAACTTCTTCCATTGGAGAGTCTGGATTGCTCATGGCATGTGAAGGAAAACAAATCAATGTAATAATACTACTAATAATAGATCTGGGTTCGGTTCCCGGCAGGGCGAAACCTTGGGCAAGTTTCCTTACTCCACTCGCCTCTGTTTACCTAACAGTAAGTAGGAACCCGGTTGTTTGTCGATTGGCGGATCGCTTTTCTGGGGGTAATAATTCCTTAAAAAAATAAATTAGTCACTCAATCCACGACTGTGGATCCACACAACTGTGTGCAATTGGCTGCCGCATTTTGCCCACAAAATATACAATCAATTCACTTTACAGTATATTCTGTGAAGCGCTTTGAGACGTCTCGTGATAAGGCGCTATATCAGATGCAAGGATTACTATTATTATTATTATTGGAGTGTCAGCGTTGACTATGCTTTTAAAATCCAGACACAGGCCTTGAGCTCACAACCTTCCTACTCTGAGCCAGACTGACACCATACTGTTTTTTTCTGGAATATGTAAATTGCTCATCAAAGCCATAATGTTCAGGTGCTCATTTTGCACTCTGCTCAGTCCTAGTAATGTGGTGATAGAATTATAATGGCAAGATTTACATAATAAAAGCTAAATTTAACACAGCCACTGCTTTGCTGTTGTAATTCTTTTTGTGACTGTTTTTCCTTAGTTATGACATTTTGTTTACATACAAATGTATTTGTACCTGTCTTCCAGACTGTATGAGTTTTAAACAAGGTTTAATTGATCCATTACCCTCATTTGGGAGAACACTTTAGCAGAGTACAATCATCAGTGTAAAGTTGATTGCTTATATACCCTAATAATTCACAACCTAATTCACCGTTCTTAAAACCAACAGGTTTTAGGCACTCTGCAAAAGATATTTCGAGTCAATATAGGGTATAGGGAAGAAAATCAGCCATCAGAAGATAATGTTCTTGGGAAAATACTCTAATGTTTCATCAAAATAGGTTGAAAGGATTTTGCAAAAAGGCAAAAAAAATTCCAAGTTTTACTGTGTTATAGAAAGAAGCTTAAGGGAAACAAAATCTAGCATCACTGTTAAAAAAAAATCTATGATTTAAAAAAAAATTAGATAAATACGAATGAAAATGGAATGTGATTTGATTTTAAACAACACAAAAATCATAGCCAGAGTGACGTTTAGTTAATTCTTAAAATTTATCCAGCACAGCAAATTCGTTGGCTGCATTGAAACGTTTGAAAAAGATAGATTTCTAGTAATAATAATCATCCTTGCATTTGACATAGTGCCTTACCATGTCTTCTAGACGTCTCAAAGCGCTTCACAGACTATAATGTAAAGTGAATTGACTGTATATTTGTGGTACAACACGAAGGATGTGTGATTGATGGAGTTGTTGATTAAGTAGGCAAAGTGGATGAGTTTAACAGCCTCTTCATGTTCTCATATCATCCTTTTACAAATGAAGTATTTTCATGATAATTTTTGCACAGGTTACGACCTACAGCATAGAAAAGAAATTATCACTTCTTTGACCTTAGTATGTGACCACAAAACAATTGGTGGCCAAGCATTGTTTGATGCAACAAATGAGTACTGTATATTTTTTTATTTGATGTATATGCCCTTTGCCTACAGACTGGACTAATTTTATAACATTACTGTTTGCATTTATATTGTTTGAATTGAAGTATTATTCAACTTGTACAGCCCTTGAGAAAATGTCGGATACAGAAAGTAATACTCTGGTGTGGAAGTAACAGTTTCCTGCAGCTAAGGGAAAAGATATGTATTCAGTGCTGGATTACTCAGAAGACCTTGAGCGAGCTGCGTTCAGACAGTTTTATATCATAGTGTACATATTAAGTCAAAGAGCCTGACTGCAGAAGGCAGGTGAAACAGTATAAGATTAAACATAGTACAAAGCAACCAAAGAGAAGCTGGCACTGATCACTATGGTAACTGCTGATTCTAAGATTACTGAAGGTTTTATAATTTAGATACGATTTTCAGCTCATGGAAAGCTCATGTGATAACTATTTTGTACTATAAATTACACGAATGCAACTGACTTGACGTCAAGTTTAATAATAAAGCAATGGAGCGTGTACTATATTGTTTCCCATGGAAAGTTTAATTGGTTCCTTCGACTTGTTTGCTCAGAAATTATTATAATCGGCAGATTGTCTATTTTAAAGTGAATCATTTTTTCTTTTGCATCAATGATTCTGATTTTTTAAAAAATTATACAAGTGTAAAGCATATCTACACAGTATAAGGTTTATCTATAGTCTAACAACAGCTTGTATTCATATAATGCCACTAACGCAGGGTATCATTCCAGAGCACTTAAGCTTAGTCTAAAGTGTTTCTACACAGTTTGTGCAATAAATGTAATTTATTATGTATGTTTTTCGCATGAAATTATGTAAAATGTATTTGGAGGAGAGATGGGAATAAAGGAGACAGTAGAGAATGAACATGCCCTTTCAAAAAATTGAGCTTTCTATAACTTTAAAACGTTTGCCATAATTTAGAGTTTCAAAGAAACAGTGTCTTCCATTTTGCCCTCATTTCCTATCTTTTGAAATACGTATATTTGTTTAGTATTGGCATGGTAGTCTGAAAGTTATTCCGTCTCCTGTGATCTAGTGAAGCAAATATGGTTTTAACAGTAAAATATCCAAGAAAGAATTGCAGCACCTCCAGAACATAAATGTGTTAATATTGAAGTTAAAAGCATGGTAATGTGTTAGTTTGGCTTGTACCTTAGCATCCCGTGAGAATTAAAAATCTCAAAATGCAGGCATTCCAAACTTCAGAAGGTGAATACTATGTGTGTAGATGCCTGGTGGCAGTAATCATTACAGCAATTCTTACGTTAAGGCCATTCTAAGAAGAAATCAGAATAAACATCACTAAGTTCAGGTGAAATTAAGCGGTGCTCGATATGGTAAACACCATTTGAAAATTCCCAATATAGTGTCTCGTGATGTCTGTAATGGGGGGTGGGTTGGGGGGGGTGGGAGAGAGTGAAAACGGTGAACAATGAAATTAGGTAATGCCTAACATTAGGCGAGCTTTCCACTCTGAAGAACACCATTTCTGACTTTCATGCCGTTGCCATAGTAACAAGCTCCTGCAATGAAACGCTATAATTATTAGGTCTGTGGTGCTGGCCTTGTTAGGGTTTAGGTTATAGGTTGTTCAGAAACTTGCCCATTATGTACTTGGGCAACCCAGCAACACCAGCTTCTCAAAAGAAGGAATGTGATAAATTGGCAGTCATCAGTTGTGTTTCCTGGGTTATGTACAAATAAGGTGAAATAGCAGTACTGTTGAACCCTGTAACCCTGTGGGCAACACATAAAATATTTCACAAGGGACAATACCTTTTTTGTACCAGGGGTCATGACTTGCTCTTAAGAAAGTCTAAAATCCAGTTCATGGCAGACTGATTTCATTCTATTTTACGGCTCTTGTAGTATTCTGGTACAACTTATCTCCCCAGCACCACATTGAACATTTTTAAAAAAAAAAATGATGTGGCCAGGCAAAATTTTGCACTCCATGAACGCTATTTAATAAAGATGATTTAAGAAACTAAATTAATTTGAAATGAATAGTTTTTCTTTTGCAAAATCGTTTCCCGAATGGCCTCGTTCTGAGCTGTAAGATTCTATAATGAGTAAGTGGTTGTGAAACTAGACAAGCTACAGCCTTCACCTTTTTTTCTCTCTCTTTAAAAAGAAACCCGCATGCGGATGGTGCAATCATCCAATAAAACCCTGTCATTTTATGGTTCGTCCATAAAATGAATACACGTGAGATTTGAAAAGAAAGTTAAAGCTCAAGGAATTAGTAGCAAATTGTTGGTTGGATCAAAAAGCGTCTTATCAATAGGAAGCAGAAGGTAATGGTAAATGGTAACTGCTTGCTAGAGATGGAAGGGAGGGGACGGGGAGAAGAGAAGTGATGAGAATTGGAGTTTCATCGTGTTGTGTTCTGGACTCCCTGCTGTTCAGGTAGGCTGTTTGAAATGGCTTGCTGAGCATTTCTCCTAAGATAAAATTGGCTGAGAATCCTAAGCTATGTGGTCTAAAAGGATAAATAAATTCAAGAAGATCTGGACCAACCAAGCAGACCGGCCAAAGAGTAGGAGGATTTGTTAACCTAGATGAAAATGCAATGCACATTGGAATAAGAAAGTGAACCATAGCAGTTGTGTGGTAACTGTTCGCTGAAGTCCATGTTTGCCCACAGTTACTGCACTTTGCAATAAGTCTTCTGATTCACTTCGAGATATCCTCCTAACTTGAAAGGCTTGATAATAAATGTAAGGGTTATTATTTATAATAAATTATTCCATCGTTGAAAAGATTATTGGTGAGTACAATTGCAAAATACATTTGGACACCTGTACCTTCAAAGATAATAAGCACCGGAGAAGACTACCAACTGTGAGTCCTCCAGTTGTTCTTGGTTGCTCTTTGAGGTTATGAGGTAAAGTTCGCAAAGCTGAACTTTTGTTTTAATTATATAATATTAATCCTTGCATTTGATATGGCACCGTTCATGTCTGGATGAAGTCTCAAAATGTTTCACAGGATTTTTACTGTGACGTTTAGTGGCTATTTTGCAGGCAAATGTGGTGACCAATTTGTGCACAGCAATGACCTACAAACAGCCATGAAGTGAATGACCAATTTTATCTGCGGATTGTTTGACACTGGGAGAAACATTCTTTTTTTGCACAGTGCCAGGGGATCTTCAACATCTACCCAAACAGGTGCGCATGACCTCAGTTTAATGTCTCTTTCAAAGAACTGGACTTCCAACAATGCAACACAATCCCAATTGGACCCACAGCCTCTTGTCTCATAGGCAAGAGTGCTCCTGATGGAGCCAGATTTAAAAAAAAATTAAGAGGGAGATAAAATGCTGAGTGGCATGGCAAATGTGGGGCCATTACACCTTGTAGGAAAGTCACAAGTTTTATTATTTAATGGCAAAAAAAATTTAGATTTGAAATAGAATGTGGCAAAGTAAAAGGTGGATCATAGGAAATAAAATTATATATTGTGCTCCTTGTGAGCCAATTGTTACTGGTTGTTAGAAGACTGATCGATAATAAACAAATAATGTCCTTGAGCATTCTGCTGGTTTCACGCAGCGTACAGGAGAAGATGCTATGTTATTATTTGTGTATTCACAGTCTTCAAGGCTTGAGTGACTTTTGCACAGCTAATTGGCACTGTTGGTGTATTACAATGAGGCTAAAAAAATTGCTAATATGCAAGACTTTAGCTGAGCAAACTTTGGAGCTACTCTTAGAATTCTAAATATGAAGCAGAGCAATAAATATTTTAACGTGTTGAAGGGATGTACAAATAATGTGTATTTTTATGAATGGAGAACGAGAGCAAATAGCAGGCTGATGGTTCTAACCGGATAGCACATCATTAATACAGTTGTATCTGGAATATCGTAAACAGTTTCAGGTGTGTTACCAATGTCAGAATTAGGATTCACGAGAGCCAGAAAACAAGAAAATGAACCATTCGGAGAAACACTTTTATATTTGTGTGAGGGTGTACATTGTGTATGTGTAATATATTGGGTCATTAACAGATTAAAATGCTGGAATTGGGCTGTAAGAAAGATGTGCATTCCAAAGGTGCAAGCACAAACAAGACATGGGGATGACTGAGATAAAACAAAAGATGTGTGATTTCAGGAAGATTAGGATCATAACTTGGAAGATGTTGTACATACGTCTGTTGTTAAAACAACTAACCTGATGACAGACAATTACCTCCCAAAATAACAAAGATCTGTCTTTGAAATCAGGTTATTTGGGGGAAGTAATTTTTTGTCATTAGGTTAGTTATTTTCTCAACAGTCTGAGAAATGCTGTTGGCCACTGAATCTTACTTGATCCTGTGTATAAATTGTGCTGTCAGAATTAGCCAAACAATGGAAATTATGTTGTTTCATATAGTGAATTTAATTGCCAGCATTAGCTAACTGTGATCTTGGCCTGTGTCTGCCTTTGGGGCAGGGTTGCCTTTTCTATAATACGACTTGCTGATCTGAGTGCACCAGTTGCTTGTGTGTGTTAATTAAGCCCTCATATGCTGTTGGACCTGGCAACTCCTCCAAACCGATCTGCCTAGGATGCTCCCAGCATTTGCAGGTTGAAGAAAATTAATCCAAAGAATTCATTAGGACAGAAATAGGGTTTCTTTGAAGTTTATAATTTGTTGGGATACGGTTACATGGGCTTCACCTTCCAGCCTGCTTCAGTCTATCAAATGCAAGGATTATTATAAAGGTGTGGTCAATTGGTGAAATGCTGAATATTATGCTGATGATTATGATGGCCAAAAATAACTGAACTGGTTGCCATGAGCTATACGTTTATCTTTACTGTTCTGATGATATTGTTGAGTTCACAGAATGATTTGCTTAACCATTGGTGGATGCACATTCTCCAATATTCCGTTTTGTATCTGAAGAAAGAATATTTCCATGACCGAAATGCACTGGTTTCCTGATGTTTATTGCCTCTGAACAAATTACCAGTCTGCCACGGCATCAAAGTGGACAGTAACTTGTTGCCTCAGTGACATTTTTCTGAGATGTGCTGAGGGCAACACACTGTCAAGCTTTAAATACCGCTCTTGCAGCATTTTTGAATTTTTTTTTGTATTTATTTGCCAAAGTGAATCAACTTTGGAATATGTCGGACATCTTTTCCCTCTGCAACTGTATTGTACTGTGAAGGACTTTGGGATGCAGTGGTTTATAAAGTTATATAGTTCTGCCACACATCAGCACGGATACAAAAGGGTATGATTAATACTGGTTAGCGTTACAGATATGAAGACATCGTAAGGTATTTAGGAGCATGGATTTTTTTCCTGGGCTTTATATAAAACTTGTCTTGTTTTTAAACCTTTTTTACAGCTGCTTTGTAAGAAGGAATATAACTTCTAAAATACAACTTGATGACTTAGTGTAAAATGTATCACTATTTTTGGTGTTTAACTCGTTCGAAAATATTTGGCATCTCACACAAGTTTCTTTCAGCCAAATTTGAGGGTTAGGCCAGATTTCAAAGGGTGGAAAGCTAATTTTTTTGTAACATTTGGAAACCTGAGCATTTATCACTCATGTACCGCTGCTGACTTAATTGGTCTTAAATGTTTTAAGTGTCACAAATCCCTTAAACATCTACAACCACAATTAATCCAGCGCACTGAGACACAATCATGTGTAAAGGATGCTATGCAAGTGCAAGTTGTTGTTGCTGCTTGTGCAATGAGTACACCACCACAGTATAGCACCCATGCTGACCTCTTTAATGTGCACTAATTTCTACATTAACGTTTATGAAGTTTAGATGATCGACCCCAATTGTAGCATTGAAAATGGAATCAGCATTTTGTTCCCCACCCCTGACCTCTGTCACTTTCATGAATAGAGAAATGCATCAGAGCTGTTATTTAATGGAGACGGTGTTAATTGTAGCAAGTGAGAGGGTATACCTAGCATGAGTTTTAACATGTTATCAACCAGATTGTGAGCTGTGCTTATGCCACCAGGGAGAAAGCTGTCACTCTGTTTTTCCCCGAAGGAATCCAATAATGGAGGAGTGTTGGAATGGAAAGCTGCTATTTACTGCTCACAAGCTGTCCATACTGCATTTGACAAGATTTGGTGTGCAAAATATCCTCTTGCTTTCCTTTATCTTGTCAAATGCAACTTAGATGTGAGTTGAGTTAGCAAATGTAGTTAAAAATTTGTGAAGGATTTTTAGCTATTACAGCTTTTATATGAATAAAAATCAATAACTGTTTGAAATGACAAAATCTGAAGATGAGTGCAAACCTCAGGACAAAGGGAGGGTTTCCCTTAAAATCGAAGACAGTTCTTTGTTAATACTACTACTGATAATAATCCTGAAAGGCATTTTTTAAGCAATTGTTAATCACAGTTGTTAAAGTGGTAAGCTTACCCACAATTTCTAAAGTATTGGCGTGGCTAAGGTGCTCATATAACTGTGCTTCTAAAGATTGGGAAAAAGACACTATAATTTTATCTGAAGCCTAGCATTCTCCCAGTGGTGGTTTATGTTAAAGCAGTTTATCTGATTAGTAATCGGATTTTTATAAATCCTATGTTGTGTGCAACTGTCAGCTGTAGAAGAAATGATATGCTCTGTGAGCTGGAATCTGTGATCTGTTGTATCGTATCAGAATTCAGCGCTCAAAATTGCATGATAAATTATTCATAACACCTTAGATCTCATTCAGAGAAATTGCTGTCATAATGTAAATTGGTTCTCTGAATTCCCAGCTGAAATCTGTGACATGGTGTGGCAGGAAATGGAAGAAAATAGAAATGGAAGGGGGGTGGGAAGGAACTGTACAGTACAGTTTCTGAACAACATTTTAGGACCATGGTTTAAAAATGTATTATTAAATATTTAAAATGTGTGAATGTTTTTTCTCTCGAATCTTGGTTGAAATAATGCAGTTTATAACGATGGAAGAAGCAACGTAATGTTTAGATGAAAAATTAGTCTCTTATTTTCTCAGGCTGAGTCACAATTGACCTGATTTTCCTTGTTTCCTGGTATTAATGCTAATCTATGCTGCAGTGCAACTGTCCACGTATTTGGTATGATAAAGTCTTGTTTAGTTAATTGGCATTTTTGGTATTGCCTGCAGCAGAGAGATTCAGCACAAATTGATCTAAAAATATGCTAGAGGAGGATATAAATGATGTTGGTTTTTATGTTGAAGTAAACCAGACTGTCTCCACTGGAGGGATGATCAACAAAATAGGATGAGTATTTTTGTCACGTGGGCAGGCAAACAACACAAACGCATTTTCAGCGCAAGGGGAGGCTGATTCCTTCATCGAAGAAGTCCAAAGTGACAAAAACAGGCTTCTGACCTTTTAGAATCAGATTAGTGATACCCAACTCTAGAGGGAGATAATGTGAAATATGCTGTCATCATCCTGGTCAAAAGGGATTGGGACAACTGCCAAAATAATTAAACAATGTCTGCAACCAGATCAAAATGACATTGGGTACCACTAAAAGGGTCACAAAGGCTGTGGTATGGTCTATTCTATCATGGGGAGGTGTAACCTAACAGACTGGAATCCTACTCAGCTGTTGACCTTGAAGATTTATCTTCAAGAACGGGTGACATGTTTGCAGCAGCAACCAAAATGGAGAGGGAGTTGGTAAGTAGCTTTCATTAATTAATATTCCACATTTGTTTGAAGCCTTTAAAATGAACAGTGAATATAGTCATTGTATATTATTCATATCTGCATAGTCTAATATACAATTATTACTCGAAGCTAGAATTCAATTGTTTGATTTTTTTTCTTTCTAAATTATTCAAAGATATCTGTGGTTGGCAATCAAAATAGTAGTCGTGCATCCATACAGGAAACGTGTTTGGAATCATAATTGTATCATTGAACATTTCATTAACTTGGGAAAAACAATTTTGCTTAAAATAAGATGGGGCAGTTGTCTTGAGACGTTGCAAATACACAAACAAAGGTGTTGGTATAGATGCACAGGTGTCTTCAGGAGCAGAAAGGTGACTACTGAGGAATTTAGCAACCTCAGAAATATTGGTGAAGAGGACAATATTCCAGCAATCGGAAAAGCTGCTTTTAGCCATGGACTGGATGTCGGATTTGAAGCACAGTTGGGGGTCAGCATAACACTAAGACTGGTACACTGACCTTTTCCCCTGAGCTAGTAGCTAGAGAGGTTGAAAAAGTCACAGCCAGAGGCACAGTTCAAGCTTTCAATTCCATGAAAGTTTAACGCTTGCTTATAGAAACAGTCACATCACTTGCCCCAAAAAAACTTGTACAGCACTTTGAGATGTTCTGACAAAGTGCTATAAAAATGCAAGTTTCTTTCTCTGTGTTATTTTGCAGGAGATGAGGTTTTCATTCATTTTGAATCTGCTACTTTCATGCATCTATGCAATACGTGCTCAGGTACACAGACAGTTGTTTCCATAAGGTATAACAATAATAATCCTGGCATTTGATATAGCGCTTTTCACGCCTCAAAGCGCTTCACAGAATATACTGTAAAGTGAATTAACTGTATAGTTGTGGGTGAAATGCGGCAGCCAATTGCGCACAGCAGTGTCCCACAAACAGCCGTGGATTGAATTGACCAATTTATTATTGTTTTTTTTTCTTGAAGGATTATTATCAGGCGTGTGGAGTAAGGAAACTTGCCCAGGGTTTCGCCCTGCTGGGAATCGAACCCAGGTCTCTCGCTTGCGAGGCGAGTGTTCTGAATGTTGTATCCACACAACAAACCAAAATTACAGTGTACATGATTATCTATTGATCTACATGCATATAAAACCACATTGCAAAAAAACTTATAGAAATTCGTTGAACAAGTAATAAAATTATTCTTGTCTATTTGTATCCCATCTTGTGGCATGAAATACTTTAGGAATGACTTGCTTAGATTTTGTGTCCTGCAAAATGACGACTGTTTTCTTTGTATCGGGCCTTGCTTACAGATGTAACAAGATTATTAAGTCGACTGGAGGAAGGAATAATTAATGCTGAATTAGAAGCGCGTCTGCAGGAGAAAAGACAGAGCAAATCAAAGTGGCAGGAAAAAAACGAAGATTGGGTCAGGAGTGAGCTAGTGAGAAGATCAGGAAAGAGTTGCGTTGTTCAGGAGTTAGGAGTATCCATGGTCATGGGAAGAGAGAATAGAAGGAATAAGGGTTTTGGACCTGGAGACAGAGAAAGGATGATGGTGCAATTTTTTTTCATTTCCAACAATTTTCTGCTCAATTTTCTATGAACGTGATTTATCTTTACTGTCTCTGAACAACTCAGGGGGTTATTCTGCTTCCATGTAGTGAATTTGTTGCTGTGCATTTATAAATAATTGTATCATTTTCAATTCTGAATAATTCATTATAATAGGAGGTTAAATTATACATTCTATAATTTAATGTATAATTATAAATGAAATAAAATTGCACTGAGAGAAATTCAACTTGGCGAATAAGGCAGCATGACACGTAGCCTACATTAATAAGAAAATTGAGCGGTTAACCTCCCAAATGTATAGTTCTGTGAGTGGATCAGATAGAAAATGGTGTGATACAGAGGAAGGATTTGGTTGAAAGTGCTCATACAAAGCAAATGATCTATTTGTAACGAGTTGCTATAATGAAGCCTGAATTATGTAATGAGTTCTTTCTTCCTTCATTTTTCATTTTACCTATTTGTCTTTCTGTTTTATCTTCACGTGAAAGTTGCATACTTTTTAAAAAATATATATATTATGGCAAAAAAGCACCAGTCTGGAAATAGTCAATTCCTTATACTGTAGTATATTTTTGTTGCTAACTTTCATATTCAACGACCAGGCTTGACAGTTGCCTTTGTTGAGTCAAGTTGAAATTTACAATTTTGTTGTAGATGGGTTTCTTTTAAATCTGATCTAAATTTTCCCACCGCACTAGTGTATTTCAGTATCTGAAGTGATATTTATTCAGAAACCTACTCATTTATTGTAGCAAGAAGCATTTATAATGTTGTTTAGGAGTCACAAATATGCAAATGTATTCATTGTTGCAGTAGTAGTAATAATAATAATTGCATTTGATATAGCGCCTTATCATGTCTTTGAGACGTCTCAAAGTGCTTCACAGGGTATACTGTCAAGTGTAGTGACTGTTTTGTGGGTGAAACGTGGCAGCCAAATGTGCGTAGCAGTGTCCCACAAATAGTCGTGGATTGACTGACCAAATTATTATTATTTTTTGTGAAGGGATTATCAGTCCCGGAAAGCAATCCGCCAATCGACTAACAAGCAGGTTCCTACTTACTGCTAGGTAAACAGAAGCGGGCATGTGGAGTAAGGAAACTTGCCTAACGTTTCACCCTGCTCAGGAATCGAACCCAGGTCCTCTCGATTGCGAGGCAACCACGCTAACCACTGTAAATTGCACAGTGCTTTGTAACGAAATGTCATTACCAGCATCAATAACTGCTCAAAAATCGTTTTAGTCCTGTCCAGTACAAATCTCTACCTACATTGACACAAACTCTTACAGGATTGGTTATATGACAATCTATTTGACTGCTGAGAGTTGAACTATTTGTGGTTCAAACAGCTTTGAGCTGCAAAGAGATTGGGATCCAATAATTTTCAAACTATGTACTTTACCCAATGAAAATGTTGCAGTGTGCACATTGACTGCCGGGTCCATGCACACTATAAACAGTTACTACATTTTACCTGATATCCTGTGAAGCACTTTGAGACGTCCTCCTAATGTCAAAGGCATTATGTCATTATGTAAGGATTATTATATAATCATAAGGAATGAATAGTATGCAAAGTATTTTTGTCATAGAGCTGAGTCCTTTGATCATGCCATAAAAAAATAGGGAATTGATGCTTTTTTTTCCCCCCCTTGTTTGATTTTTGTGAAATCCTTGTCTATTGCAGACAGTCTAATGAAATGCTTAATTATAAACAAAAAGGAGGCATGGAGGGAGGAGGAGGAGGGATAAAGTGAGTTTTGGCACTATATTGACATTGCTTTAAAAGCTATCATGTCTAAATGACATTGCTGACAGCTTTTATAAAGAATAAGGAAGCATGATTGTTGCTGCAATGCAATTATTTTTAATCAGCATCACTCTTGACCTGATGTCACGAGTCTGCTTCAAAAGAGAAGGCTTCTGAGGACACATTCTTTTAAAAACGATACATATTTTTTAAAAAAACATATAAAATGATGGGTTTTTGCCTGCCCCAGTGTGTCTCAGTGCTACCCCTACAGCATCAAGTGCAAGCCTACAAAACTGCATTGTTGAACTGCACAACCAAGTCGATGGCATCTCATTAGCAATTGACTTAAATTGGCTTTTCTCCAATGCCTGCAGTGTGTTGTCTGCTGCAAAGTTACAAGCACACAATTTGTGACATTTCAGCTGTCATTGTGATGGCCATCAAAGGTTCCTGAATCAATGTAGTTGCCTGAAACTGTAATGTCAGACAATGAATATACATACATTAAAATGACTTTTTTGACATTCACTGGGGTTGGGTATGAGAGCCTAAGAGCTATGTAGCTTTTTGTCTTCAAATAACTTTACAAAGTTCCGTTCTAACATGTAGCATTTAAAATAACAACTTGCTTGCTTGCTATATAACATCCCTCACGCAGGATAGCGTCCTGGAGCGCTTGACAGTGTAGGAGAACAACTCTGAGCCTGAGGGAGGTGACCTTAGTTTGTTTGTCACTGATGTGATCAGAAAAACTTTTTCAGTTTTTCCAAAAAACCCTGGCTAACTTTTGTTTTTAAAAAGGTTGAAAAACATTTGCATAAAATATTGTTTTCAACTGCAGTCTTTTCTTTCCCCTCAAAAAAAAATGGCAATACTTTTGGTTAACTAACATACACAAGGCCACTACACCAAAAAATACTCCAGTTTGGTAGAAGCCAGCATTAGAACTTAAGTGGGAAGGAAAGTAAAGTAATGATGTGACAATAAGAACAACAACACCACACTTAGAAATTCAGAGTCTGATACTACTTCCAGCTGCCTAAGTATTGAATTTATTGTACTGTAGTTTAATATGGTTCAGATACACTTGGCTTACTCAAATAGGTTCAGAGCAATATGCCACCAGATCAATGGAGGCAGTAGATCAATGGGATCACATCCATTGGAGTAGATTGCATGACACCAGGGGTGCTGGTTGACCACTGCCTTTTGCTTAATCAAATTCATTGAACTTGCGTGTGAAGTGCAATTTTCCAACGAGAAGCCTTGGAAATCCAAGGCTCACATGGCGTAAAGGGGGAAATCAAGCTATTTTTTAATCTTAAAGAAGTTTCCAGACAAATCGATTGGACAGCAATCGTAAGCTTTCACTTTCATTATTGTATGATGAGTTATTCCATTTGCAATGATAATCACTGAAACATCTTATCGAGTGATCTTGCAAGCTTTAACTGAGCAAATCTACTCTCCTTTCTGAAGTCATGTTCACAGCTACGTTTTTATACTTGGAACTCCCCCACCCCTTAAGATTATCTACTTGATCTGTGATGGACTGTATGATGGTATATATTGAATGCACTCTTCAAATAATTGTAAATATTGTGTTTTGCATTCAGCAATCTTAATTTATGTGACGACTAAGCATCAATCCTAGCATGCAAATCTTCTGGCAAAGTATTCTGCTTTCTGAAATGGATTGCTGTGTTGGAAGAAGCTATGCTTAATCTGATGGTTTGCTGTTCATAGTTAATTATTCGAGCCTGGCCTGCTCACTGTAGTAGCTGATAGGAAAATACATATTTTCCAGAAAGTAGGGGATGTGGTCCACTTACAGCTATTATAGTCTGTTTCATAATTGGCTGGAAATTGCTGTAAGTAGGGTTTGAATGAGGAAGCCTTTTGGCCCAATTGATTTTCACGCTTTCAGAAATAACTGCTTTATCTTCCTCCCATGATGGCAAAGAGCTGGACTTTTGCCATCCTTTCTGGGAGCTCGCTCATTCCTACTATTTGTTTCATTCTATGTAAAGGAATATTTCCTAGTGCTCGTCGTAAAATTGTCCACAACCCTGAACTTGTGCCCCTTGTCTCGCAACCTTGACATATCTAAATGTATTCTGGATTGAATTTTTCAATGCTATTTAACAGCTTTATAACTTTTATAAGCTTTACTCTGTAAAGCTTTGGATTGTCTAGCTGTTATTCATAGTTGATCCCTGTAACTCAAGGAATCTGCCTTTTTCAATCAGTCGGGATGTCCTCCTGACACGAAAGGCGCTATATAAATGCAATATGTGGTCGTTGTTTTTACTCTCCTCTGCACTGCCTCCATTATCTGAGTTACCCTCTTGTGTTGCAGTGATCAGAGCTGATTGAAGTACTCCAAGTATTGCTTTACTGGAGCACTGTACAGTTTGAGCATACCTTTTGGGATCTCAACTCAACTGATTGGCAATGACACTCTACATTCTATTTGCCTTATTTATTGCTGCCTCATACTGTTTTGGATATGGTGAATGAGTCAACTCACATGTCTCAGTCTCTTTCAATTTGCCCGCTGGTAAATTCTCTCACATCCATGCAATAGATGTGCCTCCATTTTTATGTTGTATATGCAGTGCTTTATATTTCAGTGCAGTATTGAATTGAAACTGTTACATTGCACACGTTAATTGGATCACTATATTGATTATTTGCTAATGTATTTTCACAGTCACAAAGGTGGCTGCTCGATTGATGAATCTCTGCAACTAATTGTTTGCAGGTTTGTATCATCCTGGGATATAAGCCAACTCTCAGCATTACAAGTACTTTCTATTTGGGGGTAATTATAAGGCATTTACTGTGTTTAGTTGTATTTGTTTACCAGTTATCAGTATCTCAGCTTTGAGACATCTCAACGACGTGATAAAATGCTATATTAAATGCAAGGATTAATATGATTCTATTTAACTTGATAATCAATTTTTTCCACTGCTTTTGTTGGGTTATGCAGTGTAATTGAGTACAAGCGGGTGAATTGGACGCAGACATTTACCAGTGTTGTTCTGAGTCCCATATTTCATGGGAAAAGCCTAGGGATGACTGATTTAGGACTTTTCTTCATTGATGCTGAGATTGGGACCTAACCAGAGCAGTCTCATGTCATCATGTATCAGTGTCATACATTGATGCTCCGACACACATTAACGTTCCACCACACTGACATCTCTTTGACTTCTAGGACAGTTCATTTAGTTGAGCCTATGAAGTGTAAATTTTAACTGTATAATTTGGGAGCTGTAAAAGTCTTGGTGCATCAAAAACCTTTTACACTCGGTCTGAAACTACAAATACAGCTTTGAAGCTTCTTTTCCAGTCGATTGTTCCTGAGTCTGATCTGGCTTCCTTTAGTAGAAGTTAAGTCTCTGTCTGTTAAATAATGATTGAAGCTTCAAAGTACTGTTGTTGTGTGTGATTGAAGTCTTAAAGTCAAACTTTCCACCTTCATCATAACCCTAATGGTTTTGCTGTGACAACATACAGTGCAACATATGTTTTTCCTCTTAGATTGGTTTCCCATTTGCTGAAAAGGCTTTTTTTTATTTTTTATTACTGGAGTCTTTAAAATGTAAATGTAGTCATCTGAACTGTGATTAAATTGTTCCATCCAATCTAATTGCTGTACAACTGAAATGACATTTTATCTGTTTAACACACAGAATTATTGAGTGTAAATAACTACCCAGATTAAAGCTCGGAGCATAAACCATGGAATAACATTGCTCCTTTCTGTATAGGTTTTCCCCGAAAAAAGTGGCTATCTTCAGATCAGCATCAGATGCTTCATGTTTGCATGCTCTCGTCATGTTAAAAAAAATCTTCTGTTCTGTAGGCACCAAGCATTTTTGTGTTTATGTGTTGATCATTTTCATGTGTTAGAATTGTGCAACGCTTGTGGATATTCTCTCCGCTTCACCAGAGAACACTGTCTTCCAAACCATTCGGAAGTGTACACCAAGAATTGCACCACCCCATTTGATGTTCTGTATTGGTATGTGTGCTGGAATTCACCAAAGTACTGGAGATTACAGTGAAGCAGTTTCTCTCCCCCACCCACGTCACTGAAAATTCTGGATTATGCTGATCAGTGAAGATGGCAGATTGAATTCAGTTTAGGGTAAAGATGCATTTAGAGTAAAGTTTAGGAATTTAGAGAAACGAATGTAGTGAAGCTTGCTGGAACCAGCCTAATGATCCTTGATATGCATCCTGTGTTTTATCTGACTATACCTCACTTATTTTTCAATGTTGATATGCTGATTGTTGCATTATATAGATTTCCATTAAGCTTTGTTTGTTGTATTATATGTAGTCTTGAAATCCTTAAATATAAAACAATATTATTTATTATAAAAGAAATTCTTCTTCTCCCAACTGCCATAGATGTTGCATGTTCTAGAAACTGTCTCTTAGTCACTGATAATCATCAGGGAATACCACAAAGGGCTGCCACTATAAAGTATCAACACCTCATGCAAAATGCTGTGTCCAAGGTGTTGATCAATTATTTATTGATCACTTTCTGGGCCAAAGGTTGTTCTTTGTCTTCCCTTTTCCTATCCTCCCTCCATTATTTGTGCATTGATTTTTTTTCAGGCATACAGTTTAAAAATAATCCCCAAAGCCATATTTAAGATAATTTAGCTGTTTATAATTTTTACTATTATCAAATATAGTAATTACAACTGTCATAGAGCAACATGTTTGTTTTTATTTTACACAAATAATGATTGTTGATAATCAACCAAAGGTGGTAACCCAACAATTCATCTCGTTCAGTCATGTGTCGATAAGAATAACCCCATCCTGGAATAATCTTTATTCATGACTGTCAAATCTGTGAAGCATATTGTAGAAATGGCAGAGGACATTTTCTTTCTGCACCATCTACTGTGCCCTGTGGTAGCATAGATTTGACGTTAGACCAAAAATCTGAAGCTTTGAGAACCTCTTTTCACTTGAGTCCCCTTTTGAGGTTGCAGGAGAAGACATGATTTATGGTTGAAGAATGGTATTAGTAGATGTCTGGGTGCCTCCATTAATTGTATATCATTACCAATGATAATGTCTGCTCTCTTGGCTGCAATAATGCAAAGTAATTTACATCTATATAGCGCCTTTCATGTCAGGAGGATGTCCCAAGGTGCTTAACAATACTAGCTTGGAACCTGAGCTGTGGGTGGGAGCCAAGGGGGAAGGGGGGGAAGGAAAGAGAGGACCAAATCTGAGGTTAAAGAGATAGGTCTTGAGATAGACCTTAAACCTTAAAGGGCCAGAAACGTGTAGCAGGCTGGTGCCTGCTGAGCAAAGGGAGTGACCGGGTCAGTAAGGCTGGAGAGGTAGGATAGGGTGAGTTCATGGAGGGACGTAATGGTGAGAACAAGGAGCTTGAACTCCATTCACTGGGGTGAAGCTAAACTAACTTGGTTCTCTCTTCTACATTGAACTCCTGCAGTTCATAGAGTATTATAAGTGTATAAGCAAAGATTATTCTCAATGCAGCAAGCTATCCTTGGATCAGGACACAGAATTGTAGTTGTTCAAGAGGAGGAATTACAATTATATTATAGCCCATATATCTCTGGTTTGATTACGTAAACCTCATAAACTGTTTCAACCCAATTTGCTTTATAATGATGTTTCGCTTCATCCATCCCTTGCAGTCTTGTTCATTATAGTAGCTAGTCCATATCTGAAATAAATGACTGTTCAATGCTTGCATTATTTCAGTAATGTACAAGCCGCGAAGTAAAGAAACATCGTACATAAACATGATTTTGAAATGGAATGTGTTGAACGATTATTGATTTTTTCCTCTCTTACTTCTGCAGGCATTTAGCTAATGCACGTCGTGGATTTTGAAACAAAGGATGAAGTTCCATCTACCTTCATTTGTTGGATTTGTTTTCCTGTCAGTACTGCACATAACTTTTGAATTTCTATGAATATTTTAGAAGAAACCCGGAGCCGTATTGAAGCTCCCTTCCTTTCGTGGTGATATGAAAGCTTCAACAAGTGGAAACCTATAAAAGTAACACAGCATTGTTAGATCTCAAAAGATCTTACGTTTTTTCAGAGTGAGAATACATGCATTGGTTACTAAACCTGTAACGCAGTGATGATTAGAAAAGGTAAGTACTTTCGAATTTGTGTTCCAATTTGGGAGCTCTTAAAGCTTGTGACGAACCATATTCACCATTATTGCATGCCGCAAATTCTTCAAGTGGAAAAGCAATTTCAGTCCCTTTTGTTTCACCAGTTTGCTAATATCAAACTACTGTGATTTTAATAGAAGGGAAAGTTAATATGTTATTTTATGGAATGCTGATAAATGTGCAGAGGAAAATAGGATTGCGCGCAACTTGAAAAGCTATTGGGTGCATGTCGCCTGTCCCCCCAAATCCCACGCAATGTAATATTGTAACAATTTCAGGCAAGTATAAAGGGCAGGCCTGACAAATGATCCGATTTGATTATATACAAAGCATTTTTAGAAGTCAAGCGTACAATTATGTAGGTGAAAAGTTGTTTGCAATTAACAGAGTGACTCAAATTATCTATTGAAAGGGCAATGGTCCTTAATTTCATTGGTGGTGGCACTGATGATTAGGCAATTTTGCCATCAGCAATCTGCCAGTTAAAATACATTCCGCCGTTTGAAATGAGGACTTAGAAATGTATATATTAAATGGAAAAGAACGCACTTACTACTGCGCCTGAGCTATTATTTTAACTGTGACTTGATTAAGCAGAGTACGATTGAAAAGTCCTCATGTGAGACCCAATTGCTATCTTCACAGACTGCCACTGAGCATTGCCATATTATAGATGTAATCCAGTTGATCCAGAGGGAAAAGGAATCAGGTGTGTCTGGGTGTGTCAAAATAATTAAGATACTTGCATTTTAAAAACTTTTGGGGGAGGGAGATTAATTTCTCATATGTCCCCCTCAGTGCCTACCACATTTGTCAAGTGCCTTGAGTTGTTCTTATACATGAAAGGTAGTGTAAAAGTGCAAGTCCTTGTTATTTCAAACTATTACTCATTTGGTGGCAGTAAGAATGCGTTTGTTTCTAGATTCCTGCATTTAGAATATAAACATGATAAGAAAAATGGAACCAAACATATACACATCCTTTTTTTTGGCATAATTATTTTGTATTCTTTTCTGGTTTTGTATATTTATATTGCGTTCATTTCCTCACTTGGCAGTGACATCCATTAACATACTCCTAGATTTGTTAGCTATGGTATTTTCACTTTGATCCAGCTTTATTGGTGGTGACGAATTATACAGGATGGTTTTAATTTTTTGTATTGGGCATAGACAGATTAACACCCACTTACAATTGACTGAAATACACGATGGGAACATGTACAATCTATCATTACCACAAAGATATTTCTTAAGAAATAACAATCTGCATCTTATCAATGGAGAAACAATGCAACTTGTTTTTTTCATTAAGTGCAAGTGAGTATAGATTAAGATTGAACTGATAGAAAATTCATATCGCACTTCCCTCTGACCCCCATCCCCCTTATATTCCACCCTGCTTGCTTTCCAACTCTGTAAAGTGCTTTGAGCCTTTTTTCCTATATGAAAGGTGCTGTATAAATGCAAGGCGTGTCACAACTTCTGACCCTGGGTTGGACGAGTTCTACCTGACTGTCTTGCTCAGCAGCCGATGCTAACACTGCAGGATTGATTGACTATCTTCTCAAAGAGAAGCCATAGTCCAATCTAATTCAAAGGCTATTGTAATTATGAAAACTGAATCGATCAGTGTTTTTCCACTGAATTTGAATTAACAGAGTTCCACAGATATTCACAGATGGCATTGTGATATTATAGAAAGATAGAAATTTCAGTGCAGAAGGAGCTATGCACTCGTTCCATTTCCTTGCACATTCCCTAAATGGATTTCCATCTTTATTTTTCCGATTTACTTTTAAATTGTGACAAGGTTCAAAGTTTGTGGAGTCCTGTAGCTCAGTGGTTAGAGCACTCACTTTGCAAGTGAGAGACCTGAGTTCAATCCAGGCAGAGGGCGAAACCTTGGGCAAGTTTCCTTACTCCACACAGAGCCTAATAATAATCCCTCCAAAACCAAAAACAATAATAAAATTGGTCATTTTCAATCTACGACTGTTTGTGGGACATTGCTGTGCGCAATTGGCTGCCGCGTTCACCCACAAATATACAGTCAATTCACTTTACAGTGTGTTCTGTGAAGCGCTTTGGGACGTCCTCCCGACGTGAAAAGCGCTATATGAAATGCAAGGATTATTATAAAGTCATGCTTTAATCTGCTAACCTGCAGCAAATTAAGCTGTAAAGCTTAATTTGCTGCAGTTTTCCACCGCTTACCTAATAGTTTGCCTGTATTGTAATTGTAACTTTACGTGCTGTTTCAAAAAATATTTTCTCATTATAAATAAGGAATCTAATTTCTTTCCCACCCACACTTAATAATAAAAATAATCCTTGCATTTGATATAGTACCTTATCACGTGTTCGAGACATCTCAAAGAGCTTCACAGAATATTCTGTAAAGTGAATTTTATACACTTGCCACAAATGGCAATTTCCCATTGTTTCTTATAGACTGAAAATGGTTTGTGATTCCTTCAAGAAGCTGAGGTACAGCGTTCTTTTTGACTGGTATCCTTTAGCATTTTACAAGTGGGGAAACTGCTTGAAATTCATGCTTTATTGCACTGAGAATACAACAACAAAGCCTGATTGACACTACAACTGCAAATACACAATCTACAGTGTAAACAGTGCAGATTTATACACTTGGAACATCAAAACTCTCAGAACGAAATTCAGAGGAAGTTGTGGAGCAAGAGATTTGCTTTTGCTAGGATGAATGGATTTTGCCATCCTCTTGACTATTTGTTGCAGCAAGGAAACCACACTGTATGTAGCAGGCTGATAATTTAATATCTCCAAAGCAGAAGAACTCATTTTGGACACAGGTAAATGTAAACTTTATGATACTATTGTTCAGTTTGCATCGGTTTCAGTGTGGAAGTAGCTGAATTGTAATATTGATTTTAATTTAGTATTATTAACAAACTGTCATTGCCGGCCTATTGGGAAATATTTCTTGTGTAGCCATATTACTGCAATGCTCAAACCTCCGTAAAGAAAGAAATTAAATTGCAGAGTAATTTTGTATGTCGCTATGAAATGTCAATTTCAGGAAGAAAAAAATGGTTTCGCTTTTATCTTCTTAAAATGCAGACTAATCATGTGCTGTAGCCATTGATAACATGACCAAGTGTGTGTGTGTGAGTGTGTTTTTTGGGAAAAAAAACAATAGCTAGTTGCGTTTATTCATTCATTCTACTCCTTTGGAATTTGAACAATAATTTGTTAGAAGCTGCACAGAATTGGTGGCAATGCAGATCTTTTTTTCCCGTTTGGAGGAATTTTTTTTTTGCTGCCTTCACCGTTGAACGATTCACAGGAGATTGAAATTGTGTTCACATACCAGCAGCACTGCAGTGTTATAGAATTTGAATTGCATCCAAGGGAAAAATGAACTGCAGCATTTGTGTGGGTGAAATGTAAATGTCTGTTTTATTGCTAGTGAGTATGGTTTTTGGCAGGATAACTAATCAACATCTAGTTATATATTAAAAACATTAATCGCTGGTTTGGGAAAAAAAATACTAAATGACTGCGGGTATATAAGAGAATAAGGTAATTTGTGTGTGAGGTTTAATTTATTATTGATGCGATTTTAAAATGGGATTGAAGCTTTATACAAGAAAGCCATGTTTTGTGTTTGATGTTCATTTGCAATAAAGGTCACAGGAAAGAAATCACATTTGTCAAGAGATATGCTGCATTCACAGCCAAGTTCGAAGGAAATACTTCACACCAGAGAAGTGTAGCTTGAGCTGATTGATTGCAGATCAGTGTATATGGCAGTGCAGATTGTGTGGTCTGCTGTGGTAGCTTAATGTTGAAAATAGTTGACCAATATATTGCTCAGACAGCACCTGATTTCTTATGTCTAATTTTTTTATTGCATTTTTCATGGCAGAAAACAGTACAAATTGTGTTTGAGGCTTATGATCACGAAACCATTCATGTTGGATTCGGTCGTGGAGAGGTAGTTTTGCCAGGAAATGAATTTGCAAAAATTGTTGGAGAAATGCAGATATCGTGAATCAATTCAGCCTCCTTTCAAGAAGGATTAATGTAACCTCACAGATTCCTCTTGCGGAATTTGAAGGCTTTTTTGTGCCCTGAAAACAAACAGTAAGGAGTTAACAATAGAAAGATCTTTGTCTGCTTCTACCAGAGCTACCTCCCTTTCTTTCCCACAGGACCCCAGTTGAGAGTTCCAGTATATTTAAATTGGATAAAGTAGTGAAAACATTGTAATATAAAATATTTTACAATCCTCTGCAAATCCTACTGTGAAGTTTTAACCAATGATCCCATAATACCGAACATTATTTGTTCACAAATATTGAGTTTTATTTTGATCCTGAAATGGGTTGTTAATGTTCATCAGTCAGATGTGGAAAAGCAAAGTAAAGAAACCATATCTAAGGAACAGTGGTAAAGAAAGATATCGCCATCATGTACTTCAAAGTTTTTCATGTGGTCTTATCTTTCTTTTGTGACCTTAAGGGATAATTTCTATGAGCTGGGTTTCAGATGTAATGATAGAAATTTCTCTGTGCAGAATTTCTTCTATTTCAGTCTGAGGTTGCAGCAAGTGCTTTCATGGAAATCTAAGCAGCAAGTCAGCCCATCATAAATATAATTGGAGCGTTGTGATAAGCCTATTCTTACTTATAAGTCTATTTCAGTTACTGTGTGGTCTATGAAAGGTAATACCAGAACAGAATGAATTCCTTTGAAATATTTGGAAATGCAGACTGGAGATATGAACAACCTCCAGCTTAATCGTTTTTTTCTTTCAGGAATCAGTAACGTTGTGCATTGTTTACCACCTGCAAATTAGTTGTTTATTTTTTATTTTGTTATCATCATCATTATTGTTGATTTTTTCCGTTTCAACATGCGTGTTAAATTGCACACCAAACCAGATGTAATTTTGAGAAACTGATGCAATGGGCTCATTTTTCATGCAAATATTACTGTTAGCATGAAGTGCTTGCCCTCATAGATTCTGGCCATTGGTGAATAGAAGTTGCTCCAATGCTGACTGGTCCTGCTTCCCCTCTCCTCATAGCAATAGCACTTAAAATTCTAGTCATTTGGAATTAAAAACAAAAGACATGACTGACATTACTCTTATTTTGTTTTGGAAAAATTCCATACATCCAATAGCACATGAACAGCAGTTGGCAAAAGAACCAGAGGGGAGATGAGGATAGTGTTTTTACACGGAGATAAAGTCTGGAATGCACTGACTGAAAAGGTAGTGGAAACTGATTCAATAACAACTTTCAAAAGAGAATTGGATAGGGACTGGAAAAGGAGAATGGGACTGATTGCGTAGCTCTTCGAAAGAACTGGCACAGGCACGATGGGCCGAATGGCCTCCTTCTGTGCTGTAATATTCTGTGATTCTATTCTATGAATCTATATGTGAAATCAAGTGGTATGTAGGAAATTCAACCTATTAAAATTGTATATTAGTTAAAATTAAATCCACAGAAGCCTGTTTTTTTAAAAAATTGAGAACTTGAACCCACTTGATTTTTATGTTGGAAAATGTCATGCAATACAATGCAATTTATACAGTATTTATATAACCCCTTTCACATAGGGAGCAATGTCTCAAAGCTCTTAAATAATATTGGTATAGGTAAAGTTCCCTCATCACCGCTTTCACTTTACAGCATCAGAAGGCAGAGTGTTTGCTATTCTACTTATATTCTAAAATTAGAACTTTATGGGATAATGAAATAGTGGGAGAATTTTCAACAGAATATAACTTTGCATTACGTGGATGGAACATTTTAAAGGATCGGCCTGTTGTGAAGTTACTCTTGCCTATTGAAGTATTGGAATTCTAACCAGGTGCAATGATTGTGTTTCTTAAGCTAAATGACAATAATTTCAATGCTCCTATGATTTGTTTGATCAGTTCTCCAAGAAAAGTAGAAGAAAATCTACTGGGGGTGGAAAATGATCAGCATAGTGCACTGTCTGCAGAATTTTTTTTAATATAGAAGAGGTTTGCTATGGGATTGGATCTCGAGGAACAATTTTGGGTATGATTTTCTTTAATAAAAGCTTCTTTGAAAATGTTTTTTTCCAATATTGCAATACCACAGACTATATTGACTTGTCATTCTGTCATGTTGCAATGCTTCACTATATATTACACTGTCCAGACACTGAGGAGAAATTTCACTTGGGTCACTTGGGTCTAGATTTATTCTATTTATGTAGAATTTTACAGCATCCAGAATTTGGTATTCTGTGGTTTTGAGTTGAGTTTAATATTAAAATAATTATCCAGCATTGTTTGCTTTTGATGGTAATAGTGACATTTTTTGAATGAAAGCGTATATTTAAAATATTATTGTGGTGCCAACAGTTTGCGGGTTTTTCTCAGATTTTAAGAATTTGTTGCCTGCGTTGTCTGGTACCTTTTGATAATGAGTGTCTACTGTTGAGTTTCTCTTTAGTGGGATGTATTATGTTCAGAATAAAGGAGTAATAATGTTTAATGCAGCATTTTGGTTTGAATCATAGTTTTCACTCTTTAAAAAAATCCTTAAAGGTCTCATTGATTCAATCAGGATTTAAAACAGCCTTTCCATTTTGTGTTTCTATATCTGGACTGCTGAGGGCTACTTCCATTATTCAAAGCCTAGGAAAAGCAGCAACTATTCAACTTGCCAAATTTCTGTATTTTGGAAAGGTCTGCAATAATGATAATTCTACTTGATGTGAAAATATCAGTCATAAAATGCTTAACGAAATAGCTTTGAGTTGAAATATGCACAGTGAGCTTGAATAGTAAATTTTAAGAGCTGTAGATTTCTGTATTTAAGTTTCTGCTGTGTGGTTTATCGTGGCTTTAAACTTCTTCCTTGATACCTGCACTAAGACGGATTCTTACTTCTTGTTGCCTAACTTAGCTTGTACTGGGTCAGACCACGCAAAAGTCTAATATTGAGCAGATTCAAATGCTGATGTATTTGGCCAGTCCAAAGTATTTGTGTTTCCTGTATATTTGTGTGTATATATAGGAGTAGTGGCAAGTGGAGTTTGAAGCTCAGTGGTTAGAGCGAACGAGCAAGCGAGCGAACCTGAGTTCGATTCCCGGCAGGGCGAAATCTTGGACAAATTTCCTTACTCCACAGGTCTCTGTTTACCTAGCAGTAAGTAGGAACCTGGTTGTTCGTCAATTGGTGGATTGCTTTTCTAGGCATAATAATCCCTTTAAAAAAAATAATAATTTGGTCATTCCATCCACGACTGTTTGTGGGACACTGCTGTGTGTAATTGGCTGCTGCGCTTTGCCCATAAAATATACAGTCAATTCACTTTACAGTATATTCTGTGAAGCACTTTGAGACGTCTAGATGACATGATAAGGCGCTATATGAAATGCAAGATTTTTTACATATAATTTTTTTCTGATAAGCTTCAGTGGCTTTTGTTTGGGGCACACAATTGGCTAGATAAAATCTTTATTTACAAATATGCAGTACAATATGGTGTTTCATGAAATAGCCGAAAGGTGGAGATTTGATCTGATCTCATCTGGTTGAGAGTAACATGACCACTGCACATTTTTAGGGTGAACCTTTATTTTGTAATCTTAAATGGTCTTGAATTTGGCAGCCCATTGGAGCTTCACAACATCTGCAAACCAACGAGCCAGCTGTTAACCGTTTTCAGATTATCACATAACATTTCTCTCTTGTACTTTAAATTATTTAGTTTCTTATTCTGAGTTGCTGAGACACGTCAAGCGGGATTAGAAGAAACACAGATGGTGAGCATAACTGCTGGCTTAACACATTTCTGCCATTTGTGGTGATGAAGAAGATGCAAAATATGCAAAATCCACTTGAGGGAAAAGCGAAGCAGATTGCTTGAGCTTTTGTCGACTTGAGACATCTGCCAGATAGAGATAATTGTTCAGGTATAGGTGTATTTTGTATATTTTAATGTGATTAATGGGGTGTTTCCTGGATTTATACTTGTACAAATAAGCATACATACAACACATATATGCAATTGCAAATCTTGTTAGGCAAGAGAGACAACAAAGAGAGCAAGATCAACGCCTCAAATAAAACACTTATTGTTAAGACTATTACATTTGATCTGACTTGTGATGGTGCATTCTTGCTTCATAAAGCACATAAGCAAAAGCTCCATCATGTATTGTACCTACATCACTAGCTCATGAATATTATCACATACGCTGTGTGAAAATAATCAGATAAGACCAGTCCACATGTACCATTGCTTACTTATGAATATACCTTTGCTAATGTCAGTACTTGGTTTTCACATTTTACATTCTGCAATTAAGGATGATTTTTATAATGGCCCAACACATCGCAACAAAACCCTTGTCATTTGTTCCAAATCTATTTTTTCTCGTTTTAAACACATAAAAAAACACAGGCTGGGAGAACTGACCCAGTCTGTAAACTCAAGAAATCATCCTTGTAATACAAATCATAGTCATTATTTTATGCAATGTTTTATAGTTGTACTTTGAGACATAAGTGAGCAATGATTTCTGATCCATTGTTATCAAATCTCTAACATACAGTTAGGTAGGAGGAGCTCAAATTAATAATAACAATAATCCTTGCATTTGGCATTGCACCTTTTACGTCTGTAGGATGTCTCAAAGTGCTTCACAGGATATGCTGTGAAATGGAATGATTGCATATTTGTGGACGAACACAGCAATCAATTTGCACACAGAAGTGTCCCACAAATAGGCATGCAATGAATGGCCAATTTTAGTTGGGGGACTATTGATCAGGACACTACTTCTCTTTTTGAATTGTTCTTCACAAGCATTCAGTCATCCACAGCTAATCTTTTAACCCAGAAATGCAGAAAATAGTTGCATAAAAATGAAAACTTACTTTTGATAATGAATGACCAAGTTTTAAAACTAAAATATTGATCATACCTTCCTTACCAAACATCACTAACGGAGTCTGTAGAGATTTATTTTGGAATATCGCCTTGAGATCTCATATGCTGTCATAGTGATGAAATACAACACATGTTTGTGTGTTAAAGTTCCATTGCTGGAAGCTCTGTTAAACCAGCCTTGGTAGACTATCAAAAGGACACATAATCCACATAGTGCTGAAGGAATTCATGCCTGACTTAAACCATTTTCAACATAATACACTGCTCTCCCTTTAGCCGTCTGCTGGAATTGGTACTAGATCGTTTCCCAGTAAAATAACAAACATAATTAAGGTAGTCATAGTATAAATAACATATGTGGTGAGTCACAATAAATTGTTGGTTTACGGATCCCTCTGTTAATTTGTTATCTGGTTTAATTATCCTTGCATTTGTTGCAGTATTTTATGTTGTTAACGCGTCTCAAAGAACTTTGTAGGTTTTTTAAGTATAAAGTGTAGGGACGGCATTTGTCAGAGAACACAACAGGCAATTTGAGCAGAGTCAGTGATCTATAAACAGCCATGAAATGAATGACTATCTGGAGGATTGTTGACCAGGAGACCATGAAAAACTCCCTTCTCTTGTTGAATATTGCTACAGGAACTTTAAGGTCTATATGAACAGACAGATGAGACTTTGGTTTAATATCTCATCTGATGAATAGCATTGCATTGGAGTGTCAGCCAAGACTATGAATTCAAAGTCCAGACTTCCCAATGGCTTGACAATGCAATGTAATATAAATGGATATTTTGAGGTGGCACAACACATGTCTGCGACTATTCCTTCATAAGATTCTTGTATAAAAATAATCTTATATAAAATGAATCTAGAGGATAGCTGCAGTGTTCTTCACATGAATACAGGGAAGGGCAAGGATGAACCAGATGACATGTTAAAGTTGAGTGGAGACCATTTGAATCAATTCAGCAACTTTTCTTCAAGTGAAAATGTCAGACTATTTTGGGACCACGATTACTAAATTGCCAGATTTAATCTTTATTCCAATAATGCCAAACTTCGATCAGATTTTTTGACCAGGACACTGGGACAATCTCCCTTCTCTTTTTGAACAGTGTTGTGGAATCTTTGGTGTCTACCTGAATAGGCAGATGGGATTTATGCATTGGAGCAGCCTGGATTATGTAAGTTCCATCTGACGACATGGGGTTTTGAACGTACAAACTTTTGACTCTGATGCAAGCGTGCTACCAACTAAGCCAGCTTGACACACAAAGCCTTGCTCAGATGACTTCTTTTGCCCTCATCATTTGGTTTCAACAGCAAATTTTATATTACTCGAAATACGCTTCTTGAAATTGCCAATGAATTGTGTCAACAATAGAAAAACCCAGAACAGTCTACTTTCAAGCTAATTCCCCACCCATTATTTTCATTGCCATTTGGTTAATTTTCCGTTAATACTACGAGCCTTGACCTTTCTGCAAAAACCTCACGTGCAGAACTCTATTGTTTGAAAATCTGAACTGGTCACTTTCTCCTGAATGATTCTCGTCTCGCCATTTGCTTAGGTCTTCAAAGAATTGCAGAACATTTATGAGGCGTGACCCATTTTTTCTAAAGCCATTGTGTCTGCCCCTTGCAGCCTCTATACTATTCAGTCTGTGTGCCCTGTAAAAAAAACCTCAGGAGCACTTCCTTCCGTACTGTTATTAGACTTGCTTATCTATAATTCTTTGATTCACTTTTCATCACCTTTTTTAAAAAATACTGTAAATCACTATTCAGTCCTCATACACAATCTATGTACAGTATTTATTGAGCTTCAAACAATCAGAGCAGACCCTACTAACCAGACATTTGCTTATTAAAGCCAAACCCTTGATAACATACTGAATGCTGGAAGAGTCTTGCTGGAATTTTCCCCCACTGTTTGATTGCCGTAGAATTATGTTCCCAGAATTTTATTTCTGCCCAATACCACTTAGAGAAATATTACGTGTTAACACGGGTGATTGAATGTTAGTAAGTTTTCAGAGGATAATAACCTTTTCATTTCCATGCAAACCACACTCCAAAATTTGATTCATGTGGGTATTAAGAGCATGGTTGCAGATTGGTGCACAACTCTGCTCTGATATAAAGCACAAGGGCAGGCTGATGATGTTAAACCCACATATTTTTGCTGCGTGTTAATTCAGTGTTAATGTGGAATGAAGTATAAATAAATCCCCAGCTGCTTGGCTTTCCTATCACCAAGATATTCATCAACCACTTAATATAAAACCGACAAATTAACCACTTCATAAAAAAAGACACCCGTCACAAATTTATAATTAGCGCTAGAGTAGAAAGATTTTACGTGTCAATCTTTTCTTAACTTATATTTTCATTGTCTTGACATTAAATTAAGATGGATGAGCTCCTAAACTATTTTGTCTGCAACACGAATCCATTATTTTTCTTGACTGAAGGGGGCAGTTTCGCAACTGGACCACAAGGCTACCTTAATACAAAAAACTGTCAGGGTTTTGAAACAATTACATCAGGGGGAGGGAGGGAAATTGTTGAACGGTTAAGATTGGGGTGGATCTGGAGATGGGAACAGCTAAAGCCCATACAAGTCTAACATTGGCGTTTCCATCACTTTCTGCTGTTACTAAAGTTAGTTTGACAAAGTGATGGCTGCTCACCTTGGACATTCCTCTGTCACACCAAGAATCCTGTCACAATATGATAAATGTACATCATGCTAGTAATGAGGTGTGCATGTTTTGTCAGGCTGGCTTATTGTCAGCCCAGTGCCTCACTGCGAGAGAACAGGATAGTGTCTTATCCCTTGTTTTTTTAATCTGTTTTGATCTGGATGGAGTCTGGGATGAGCAGCTTCTTCCATTGGAAAATGGTCGTGAAATAATGCTTTCACTAGGTAACTAATTATTTACAGGCCCTATGATTATATCCTGTGATTAGATTAACATGTGCACATATTTTTGTTTTAAAATTATATTTGTGCACCTGTTTTGCAAATCTCTCCCTTGCACCTCCAGTCAGACATAGGGTATTATGTTGTCAAAAGGCTAAACATCGAATTAATCCTATTTGTAACTGAGAAGCTAAATTAGAAAATAGCTATGTGGTGAATCAAAACATTACAGTAAATGAACACATTTAAGGAGCGTTGTAAATTTTTTGTGCAGCATAAGTTTAGCTGGGTCAAAGAAAGCTTTCATCCTTTGTGGAGAAAAAATAAATCTGTACTTGGCTACATTCTATGGCAGTAAAATATTTCTCATGAGTGTAATTTTGCTAAAGGTGAATTGCATTCTAGTGTAATCCTTTTCTGGAGAGAGAGTTGCACAGTATTTTTTTGTCATTCTGTTGATGCAACTTATTTGAAGTAGTTAACAAGAAACTTTTTGAGCGAGATTTTCCATTGATGGTAAATTTGACCTTGGAAGCAAATGCTTTTAATGGGAAAATGCCATTGTAAGTTCATACTCCCAAGGTCAATACATTTACTGGTGGGTAGAAAATAGTGTTTTTTTTTATATAGGACTCCCATGATGTGGCCTGTGAATAGATGTGTTCATCATAAAATCTAGGCTTCAAATATTGTGTGAAGTAACTGAGTAAGGCCAAAAACACTTCAGCATTTATCTTGATGGAGAAATTCTGATCAATATAATTTCCTTTTAAATGGTGCTGGTGTGGGAAATTAGCTTATGATCTGCTGCTTGTTAGGAGTCTACCTATTAATAATATCCAGTTAAATCCAACATCGTGTTAGGAACATAGGAACAGGAGTCGCTATTCAGCCCCTTGAGTCAGTCCTGCCATCTATTACATCAACACTGTACCGCAACTCCATTTACCCACCTTTGCCCCATATCCCTTGATACCCTTACGTAACAAAAATCTATCCACCTCAGTCTTGAAAATAAATGTGTTGGATATAAGATATTTTGAAACCATGCCAGATTTTTACATTTCAGCCCATTTTGAAAGACAATAATGTTAACTTGTCGAGTACCTTCGTTAGATTATTGTGAAGCAGAAAAACGGAACTAATTTGCTTGACTTCCAACTTATCCTAATTGTTGTGTGCATGGTCCTCACCTAAAGGAATTTCAAAATCGCGAGTCAACCAATTTCTACAGTTAATTATTTTTCTAATAATTAACTGTAGAACTTTTGCCGACAAATACACGTGATAAAGAACTATCAAATGCTAGGATTGTTATTTATTACTATTATGATGATGTAAAATGACATACTTTTGTGAAACAAAACTTCTTTTATTTTTATATGATCAATATTGCTCAGCTTAGTTGGGGTAATTTAACTTTCCTTCCCTCTCCCGAGCCCCCGCCCCCCCGAAGAAACTAACTGAAGTGTAGTTTCACAGCAGGCAGGACAAACTCTCCAGAATTTCACCTAAATGACCGTGCTCTGAGTGAGTCCACACAGCTTGTGCTGCGAGGCTATTTGATCTGTGTGTGTGCATGCGGAGAAAATGATGTTCACGCTCGTGCATTTTCCAGCAATGTTGCTGTATATCAGTCAGAAGCAGGCCATTCCTCCCCTCGCTCCAGCTCTGGTGACATTCAGACAAATTACCATATAAATAAATTCCTCCATTGCTGCCCCAAATGAGAGAAGCACATACCAGAAATCAAACTTGTGGGGGTCTTCCTTGTACATGTTGCTCCATAACACATCACATTGTGCATTTATCCATTGTGCTGTCCGAAATGTATTGTAGCTAGGAAATTCAGTATAACGGCTGAATAAAGGTTCGCTAATTGAATTACACCGGTAATGGCACAGGGCTGAAGGCTGCAGTTACTGAAGAAAACATTTTATGATGATGCCATATATTTTGGTGGTAATCCTAAAAATATCCCTGGGTTGCTAATTTCGGGAAGGGAAAATGTTGCTGGCATTTCATAGCAGTTGTATTCAGAATTCACAAGAAACAAGCATTGGATTTATTGGAAGATCAGCAATTGATTTTGCAGTTAAAAGATCATGGATGCCACAATTTATTGTAGTTCTTAAAATTTGCAATTTTTTTTGGCGCAAGTTAAAAGAAGACTGTGGACACAGCATGCTAATAGTTACTTTTTTAAAAAAAAAATTGGTCACTCAATCCACAGCTGTTTGTGGGACACTTCTGTGCGCAATTGGCTGCCGTGTTTCGCCCACAAAATATACACTTTTCAGTGTATTCTATGAAGTGCTTTGAGACGTCTCGAAGACGTGACAAGGCGCTATATCAAACCCACGGATTATTATTGTTATAAGGTGTTTCATATCTTTAGATAGTTATAGCAATCAATATGTTATTCATTCTTGGATCTCTAGAGTTTTCAGAGCAATTGCTCTTGTAATTATTATAGACCATTATTTAAATTGTTCTTTTTAAAGTTTTCCTGCTATGAGAATAATTACGATGCTCAGTATGGATGGCCAGGCAAGAGAATGATAAGGAGGGCTAAGTGAAAGGGTCAGAAGTGGAGTTCAGTAACTTCTGTTTGCCCAAATATAATAAATTGTCATATGACAAGTTGGATGAATTTAATGAGCAGTCTTCAAGCTGTTTGAGGTCATCTTAGGAAGCTTTCACAGAACTGTGTGAACTCATCTTATTGTGAGCTTGAAATGCAGTGCTATGTCAGGGCAACTCTGCCTATGGGGATGACCATCATTGTAAAACTTAATTTCCAGGGATAATCTGATGGCATGGGGAGGGTGAGTCAATTTGCTTTGCATATTTGCATTCAGGAGTCTACTATTGCTCTTTCTACTAAGATATCCAGATACAGTATTTCAGATTGAATCAACCCATTCAACATCAAACTGCATGCCATGAATGATATTTTCAGGTTAGCTGGTTTCTTAGAAGTGTAAGGAGCCACAGTTTGGACAGAAAAGGGTTTGACACGATGAATATGCAGATAATGCAGGGAACAAAATATTGTAGGTGAACTGCAGATATCCAGGAACTGTACATCATTTTTACGTTTTACATCTATTCACCCTTCATAACCGTTTTCAAGAACCAAACAGGCTGGAAGGACGGTTTGTTGAGGGTACATGAGATTGTGTTTTGCCACACTGATGATGATGCCATCAGTTAATCTTCAAAAAGAACCTGTAATGGCCTGTAACTAAACTCATGTTTCACCGGGTGCTCACTGATAATTTTGAGGTTGAAGCAAATGTTTTGCTTGGATCACTGGTGGCTGTTCTGTGTCACTAACTTATTAAAATCAGTACGTTAGCTTCCTATGTTGCACACCATTACCAAAAGCACAGGCATCAACATGGCCAACACTGGACTACAATGATGAGCTTCGGTGGAGAAGTGGACAAGTCCGCAACAGGCAGAACATTTCAGAAAGCAAGGCTGACTCAATTTAATGGAACATTTCTTCACTGACAACGTTTGGTTTGTACATAGAGCGCTGTATATGGGCCCCAAATATCAAAGCTTGGAAATTTTTCTTTCTGTTATCGGTGACTTAAGAATCGAGTCAGATATGTTCCATGTTACTTCGTTGAGTTCCAGCAATATAAATGCGCAACAGAAAGGCAATGTGATGCACAGGTTTTTTATGATATACATTGAATCTGTGTACTTTGGCATGTGTTTGTATTTTCTCATCCAGTTCTGATATACAATACAACTTCAAGACCAGCGTGCATTTATATAGCGCCCTTCACGTGGGGTAGTGTCCTGTTTCTATCTGGTGCTGTCAGTATAGAATGAAATACACAAGCAATGTGTTCGTTAAGCTCCTGACTAGATACAGCCTGGATCTCTTTCACAGTGACTCACTTTAACTTTTGCTGCTCGGTCCCAAACGTCCCTCGTATGGAGCTTTCAGAATGCTTCTTACACAACACGATGCAATGGAAACAGGAGTGTAAATGGTGCCTTATCTGGGGGAAAAAGAGGAGAACATGCTTTATGCCTCGAGCCGCGAAGTGCGTCTCCTCCAGAAAATCCCAGAAAACGTATCAGGCTGATTCGCCGAGACCTTGAATCAAGGTTGTTCTTGGGGTCAAGTTGTCACAGGTCAGTGCGTCTTATGTGAGGGCTCCCCCCGAGGTGCTTCTCACAAGATGTTATTTAAATTGAGTTTTGTTTCACCTCTCCCACTGTGAGATAGCAATCATCACAGCCTCGCTAGCGGATGGATTAAGTGCACTCATGTCAATGCCGTTCAGAGCTGTCGGTGCCACTAGCGCAGAGCTTTTCCTCACTCTTGCTATTGCCGTGTTGCTATATGTATCAATATGTTGATTCCGTGTCACGTTTTTGAGTGAGAATTGAATGCTGCTCTAATATTGTTCTCTTTGCAGTAAGCCAAAACATTCATAGAAAGGGGAACATTGCCGAAAGGTTATCTTTTCCTTTACACTTCTGCACAGGAGTAGCGTTAAGTGAGAAATAACCTGAGTCAGTGGCATAGAGACCTCTGAGTGTCAACAATGTTAGCGTTTCTGAATGAGATGCGTTTATAGAGCGCCCTTCGTGCAGGGTAGCGAGTTGTTGTTGCAGCTATACCATAATGATTGGTTCCTGAATGACAAAGTGGTTGCATTTGCTGGCAGTTGTACCTTCACCGACTTCTGGAAGTTAAATTTAAACACACTGTGATTTGTTATATTTGGACTTTTCCAACCTCCGCACACTTTCAGCTATATCTCATTTTACCTGTGGCTGAAGTGTTATTCCAGACTGCTTTTTAATCATTTTAATCCTTGCATTTGATATAGCACCTTATCACATCTTAGAGACGTATCAAAGCATTTCACACAATATATTGTAAAGTGAATTGACTGTATATTTTGTGGGCGAAACACAGCAGCTAATTACCCACAGTGGTGTCCCACAAACAGACGTGGATTGAGCAACCAAATTATTATTGCTTTTATTTTTGAAGGGATCCTGGAAAAGGGATTCGCCAATCAACTGACAACCGGTTTCCTCCTACTTACTGCTTGGTAAACAGAGAAGTGTGGAGTAAGGAAACTTGCACAATGTTTCACCCTGCCCAGGAATCGAACCTAGGCCCTCTCGCTTGCAAGGCGAGTGTCCTAACCACTAAGCTACAGGACTCCACATCAAGATGTTAATCCTGCCACACCAAGATCTGCCTCAGTAATCTCTAGAGTTCATTTATTTTGAGCATCTGCACCATCAAATGTATCAAATCCTATGTATGGCATTAGACTGACTCACTTCATTTCCTTCAGTGCGGCCACCTCTTCACCCATGTCCTGTGCTTCATCCCTGACTTTGACATCATCCTGTATGTCTATTGCTATGATGTTATCTACAGCTTTTGATATTCATAGCATGCTATGATAGGAACGCAGGAATTAGGAGCAGGAGTAGGCCATTCGGCCCCTAGAGCCTGCCCCGCCATTCAATAAGATCATGGGTGATCTTCTGTCCTAACTCCATCTGCCCGCCTTATCCCCATATCCCTTAATCCCTCTATCCTTCAGAAATCTATCAATTTCAGTCTTGAATATGTTCAAGGACTGAGGAGCTACAGCCTTCTGGGGTAGGGAATTCCATAAATTCACTACCCTCTGAGTGAAGAAGTGTTTCCTTAACTCTGTTCGAAAAGGCTGACCCTTACTCTTAAGACTGTGACCCCTAGTTATAGGTTCTCCTATCAGGGGAAACAGTCTCACATTGTCTACTCAGTCAAGCCCCATAAGAATCTTATACGTTTCTATAAGATCATCCCTAATTCTTCTGTATTCTAGAGAATATAGGCCTAGCATACTCAACCTATCTTCATAGGTCAACCCCCTCATCCCAGGGACCAACCTAATGAATCTATGCTGCACCCCTTCTAAGGTGAGTATGTTCTTTCTTAAACAAGGGGGCCAAAACTGCACACAATATTCCAGGTGCAGTCTCACCAAGGTCCTATACAGTTACAGCAAGACGTCCCTACTCTTGTATTCTAACCCTTTTGCAATAAATGCCAACATGCCATTAGCCTTCCTAGTCGCTTGCTGTACCTGCATGCTAACTTTTTGTGACTGGTGTACAAGGACAACCAAATCCCTCTGAACACTAACACTATCTAGTCTCTCCCTCTAGAAAATAATCTGCTTTTCTGTTCTTACTACCTGGGTGAATAACTTCACACTTCCCCACATTATATTCCATCTGCCAAATGGAAGTGATGTGTTGGGTTGGTTTGCTTTCCAAGTGAGTCTCTTGGGATAGTGCAAATCTCCGTCAATACTGTCTGAAACCATGAAAAAGACGCATGCAGACTTTACGTTACAAGGTAAAATCCAATGTTTCAAGCATTGCTATTAGGCAACGATGAAATAGTCCACAATAGAATAATGCACACATTTTATAATATTCAATGACGCACAGATGTTAAATACAAATTGCCATTTCCATGTTGTACCATGAAAGTTGCATTATTGTGAATGACATCCATACATCCTATTAGATCAGTGACCTGCCCTAATTTGACATCCTAGCTCCTGTCAGGCCCTTCTTGTCAGAGAGATACCATTGCTTCCTCGTCACTAGGATAAGAAGATGCAGAAATCTCAGTCAAAATTTATACAGCGTGCATTGCTTAAACAAAAAAATTGTTAACCATCAGAATAACCTTACCATTTTTAAACTATTAAAATTATCATCTTTTTAACTAACACAGTACTGAGAGTAAGTATCTTGTTAAAACTAAGTACAATCAGTATATATTTGCAGTCAGATATTGCACATTGTTGCTATAACTAGAATGGCTACAACACATCACAGTGGCTGCATTGCAAATTTGCTTAGACACATTAAAATGTTTCAAAAGGATTGAATGAAGAAGACGTCCTTTTTTTTCTTTAGGATACATACTGCATCATTAGGTCAGTCACAAGTAATTTTGACAAGTAGATATGATTGAGAAAATATCCTGAAGCAGAGATTGGGGAGGTTTTCATTATTATAAAGATGGATTAAAATGGTACAAAAGCTGTTTTTCAGTGATCAGAGGATTGTATATCCAATGTTAGATCGCACAAGGGCTAAAAACTTACAAATGAAATTAAACACAGATATATGCAAGATACTATGTATTGGAAGTAAGAATGAGAAGCACATTTGCTCCATGGATTGGATAGAAGTTGCCAAGGCGGAAGCTGAAAGAGATCTAGGGGTGGTAATTGACTTGTCGATCATTAAGTCAAAACAGCGTGAGGTAGCAATAGACGAGACAAACAGGATGGTGGACCATGTTCCTAAATCAATAGAATACAAAGTTCCATTTATACAGCACCTTTCATGTCAGGAGGACGTCACAAAGCACAGTCCCCAGCGTTTATACCCGAGCTGGGGGTGGGGGCCAAGGGGGAAAGATGTCTGAAAGTGCGGTCAAAGAGGAGGCAGGCCTTGAAGGAAGCGAGGGAAGGGTCGAGTTGAAGGGTCTCTGGGTCGGAGTTTCAAAAAGTGGGAATCAGTTGAGTTCTGATCTCCAGATTATTATTAGAAGAATGAGCTCTGAGCAACCATTTAGACACGCTAGGGCTTTTCAATCTTGGGAGAAGGTATGTCAGAGGGGACCTTTTACAAGTATATGAAACTTTAAATGCAGTTGGAAAACGTAAACCCAGTACAACACTTTAGAATGCACCAAGACAATAAAGCAAGAGGAGAGGGGTTCAGAGTTGCAAAGGGCAATTTCAGGACAGACACAAGGAAGATTTTCTTTACTCAGAGAGTAATTAACGACTGAATCAGGAAGAGTGGTTGAAGCCAAGACAACAGGACTCTTTTTTTAAAAAAAAGTCAGCTTGACACTGTGCTGGAGGATGGTAGGGTGGGTATCCTGGAAGGAGGAGATCCGATGGGCCTAAGGATGTTCTTCATCTGAACTAATTGCGTGACCTTGGTTGTTTTGTGACCACATGCAGAGCATTATTATTGAAACAGTTAACTGATGGGTACATGCATGGGACATCCTCCCGACGTGAAAGGCGCTATACAAATGTAATCTTGTTGTTGTACTGTATCATATCTACTTTCACAAACTTTTTGAGGGTGACAAATGTTTCCACACCTTCTCATAGTTGTGTTGGTTTTCCAAAGCACATTGACTATCTAGGTCATTCTTCCTATGCCCCATGCATTCCCCCCACACTGGAATGCTAGGGAATCCGAGGGAATTCTTTAATCAGATTGCCTCTGTTTGTTATCATACCTTCCAACATATCCTGTTGTACACTTATTGGCTTAGCAAGTGGATGGTATTTAGCATTCCTCCATTGCCACACAATTGTTCCACATATGCTATCAAATATGCTCATCATCAAATATAGTTCAAGTCATTAGAGCAACTGTCAGGATTAAATGGTGTAATGCCAACGATTCCACAACTGCTTAAATGCAGCGTTCTGCTTTCAGTTGAAGTATCTCCTGTCGAGTTCCTTGTTAGATCATGTGTGGGTAAATCAATGCTACTTATTCACCATCTTTCTGTAATCCACTGCATTGCTGTTAGAAGCAAAAAGCGCAATTTAAACCCTTAGCATTGTGTAATGAAATGCAATTGCCAATTAACTACAGTACAGTGACACCGAAAAACAATAATGAACTTTGTTTGATTTTTTGTCAACTTCTCAAGCGCTGTTTTATGCATGAGTTTTCCCTGACATTGCCTGCTGCAGTCTGTCTCACAGAGAAAGATGTTGACATCCATCACTGCAGTGAGCATCCTTCCCTACTCTAGGCTGGCCTAGTACAGGAGTTCAGAGAACATTTTAAATTAAAACATCAAGGACTGTTTGATCATGATGGTGTGTCCAGGGTTGGTGAAGTAATCACCACCCACCTTTCATGCATATTTGGTGTGTTCATTTCCTTTGCAGCACGACAGTATAATAGTCTGACTTTCATATATCCTGGGGACATAACTGATCACAGCAGTATCTTGTCTAAAATGAGCTTAGTTTGCGGCAAAGTAATCTGTATGGATTTTCTGCTTCAAGGTATGTATTATTTCAGCTTTGCAAAATCTGTTAAATCACATAGAACAATTTTTTTTTTGCATTGTATTTCTGGAAAGCCAATAGCTTTGAGAATTGTATGGTGCAAATTTGCCTAATAAAAAACTTATTTTTAAAATAATAACTCTCAACCCTAGTGCAAATAATGACTTTTTTTAACACTTAAATATATATTAAAAAATCACAGCCATTCTAAATTGTATTGTGTGCTTCTGATCAGCCTTGTATGAAAGCTTTTTTTTCCTCCACAGGCAAATATTCTCGAGCCATTATTTCTGGTTTCCATAAGAAAAGATATGTTTGATTCAATGTAGAATTGCATACCTTGCAGGATGTGGACAAGTAGGTTGCCTTTGGTAATATCTCAGAAGGCTGTTTGCAAAATGCGTCAGAAGTTAAAATAAAAAACAGGTCAATAGGCTGATGGTTCTCATTGGATGCTGATATCCTACTTGTTGGAATGAGTGTGCCATGTTCTGTATCGTGCAGTTGCACATTTTATTTCCAAATTTAAGCGTAGCATTCAGTAAATGGAAGCGGATTTTCAAACAATAAGTGTTTGAAAACATTAGGCATCAATAAGCCTCGGCGATTCCTTAATTAACCCATTCATGGGTTAATATTTTTGAATTGAATGAGATCCATTTTCACCTGCAATATTTTACAGACACAATGTTAAGTGCAAATGCAAACGGATTTAGCAGTATTTGAATTCAGATGACTTTTTTTTCCAGACAGTAACCTGGGAGGGAGTCTGATTATTTTGGGACTGTATTGATGATCATTGTTGACAGTAAATCTTGTCCAGGCTAGGCCATGGTAGGATTCTGTCTTTTCTCAGTATGGGTTTGGAGGACGGATGAGCTGTCATTATATCTGATGTGCTGTGTGGAGAATAGAAATCTCCACGGACAAGAACTGTTCATTATGCCTCCTGAAAAACCATTAAAATTTAATCAGTGGAATGTGATCTACTTCTTGGGTAAAGGCATAGATTTCACACAGTCATGTGCAGAGGTTTGAGTGAAATGTTACTGGAATCCTGCCATATTGTCCACACAGATATTTGTAAGAAAAAAACAGACATTTTACTTAGACTATACCAGCACTAAAAGATTCAAAGTGCATGTTAGTTGTACTATAAATCATCAACTGTAGTAATATGTTTACTAAAGCCACATTTTATCAACTGTAGTGGATTTCAGAGTGTACTGGAAAACTGCTTCGAGGATGGAATTTTTTTTGATTGTCAAGATTGTATTTTAAAGGCTTATTCTGAACAGAAGACTTATATTTTCATATCTAGCATGCAATGTAAACCAGATTAAACATGGTCATTATAATATGAGCAATTTGGATTTAGTTTGGTAATTGGAGGTGATGACATGATTGTATCTGTCAGTTGTGTACTGTAATGCATTAATGAGGTAACAGTGGGAGGAAAATCTCCAAATTAATTTAAGTTCTGTTGTATGTAATTCCTCTTTGAATCTCTGTCTGTGCCTCTCTGTCTCTGTCTGTCTCACTCTCCGAGATTTTAATTGACACAATATTATAGTGTAAGAGGAAGTTTTGGTTGAATAAATCAAATTAGAGCTCACCTGTTTTGCTTATTGTGCGTAAAGCAAGTCAAGTATTTGACTTCCAACAACATTTCTGTTTAGACTTCAAATAGAAACCTAGATTGATTATTATAGTAGGATTATTCTTGACACTTATTTTTGACAGTTGTTGTCAATGCACCCAGGCCAGCTCAGCATGAATAGGTTTCTTGTCTTTTCCCAGTATGAGTCTCTGGGAAGGATGATTAATGCACTACAACATTGTAATAGCAAGGGACAAGGAAAATTTATGGGTTTAAAAAAAAACTTGCATCATTTTTTGGTTTTGTGAGTGTTTGGTTCCTTTGATTTTAACTGTTGAATTTTGGTGCATTTTGTATAACAACATCTGATATCACTTATAATGCATTGCTGTTAAAATGTATAACGTGCATTACTGAAGGTCATTTTTAAATACATCAGAGGCCAGGTTGTAGAAAGGGTTAACTATTAGCAATCAGGTACGAAATCAATCATAACTTTTCCTGCAACTGGACTTTATCATTTCTTTTAAAAGGATCTAATAATTAAACTGTTATACTTTTTTTAACCAAACAGTTGCCGAAGAGTAGAATTTGCCACCAAATGGCTGAATTATAAACAATGTAGAAATTGTTTAACTATTCAGACCCATCCAATAAGATACACAGCATGAAACATTTACATTAAAATATTGTTTTTTCTCCGACCTTCTTTCTAATCTTGTGTTTGTAGCACAGATGCACAGATTTTTTTCATTGAAGTCTTGAAAATGTGGTTCGGGTTAAATGTGATTAATTTTCTCTGTAGTAATTTGGAATTGTATTTTTCGTTTGATGTTTTTGGCTCACTCATATTTTGCCATAATTTCTATAGTGCCAAATTTTTCCTTTTAAAACATTTTGATAGAAATAACTCAAATGGCCAATTATTTGAGCTAAAAAAAGTATGTTGCACATTGATGAAGGGACAAATTGTTGCCTGGACCACACACACAATTGTGGCCTTGGGTTAATTGCACATTTGGTTTCAGTTACTTACATGTTAGTTTTGACTCTTAATTTGCACCTCAAACAGCCCTTTTTAAAGATACCAAAATTGTATATTTAGTAATAAAAATTGCATTATTCAACCCAAACCAACAGTCAAACACGGGCAGTCCTGCAGGGATGTATTATAATGCGTGTGGCTCCTGCTTCCGTTGCCAAGGAAAACCGATCGAGGAAGAAACCATATCTTTTACAGTGTCTTATTAGCCCCAATGGAGTTTAATGGCTTTTAGTGAAAGAGCAACCTATTGTAGATTTAGATTAAAGTAAATTGAATTATTTGATCTTTGTAATCACAATCCAAAGATAGTAACCTTGCTTGTAGCTGTAAAATTTGACTTCAGGTATGTGTTTACTTTTTAAAATTTACATTTCCAGCTGTGTCAGCAGTTCACTACTTGCACGTGTGTTTGTCGATTCACCACGTGTATGTGTGTTTATCAGTTAACCATCTGTATGTGTATTTGTCAGTTTATTGTGTGGATGGATCTTTGTCACTTGCTCCCGACGTGAAAGGCGCTATACAAATGTAATTTTTGTAGTTGTTGTAAGTTCCCGATGAATGAGCTCGGAATAATTTAATTTCCTCATAAAATGGGGAAGCAAATGCAACAAATTATTATTCTATGGTTAGCAGGTATTAATTTGGACTGAGAACAGATGCCTTGTGAATTTGGTTCTTGAAAACATAAAAACTCTACAGATGCTCGCAGGCAAACCACACATTTTCTAAGCATAATTAATGTGCATTGCAGTGCCCTGGTTTTGCAAATGATGCTTAAATCTTTGACTTTCCTGATATAATGAGAGGCTCTATATGGGACAGTTTTAACAACTAGTATTTTATTTTTAAAAAATTTAGGAGAGCAAATTTCTGCATCTTTTTTATTGCTTTAACATCACAAACAGTAAAAACTGGGCAGTTATTTAGAAAATAAATGTTATGATAATCACATCACCCGACCCATTCTAATTAGTTGTTATTTATAATTAACTCTGTGTTAGAAAAATATATTTTCATTCTGAGGAAGTTGTCTTGATTTCTGCCGGCGGCTGATAAAGGTCAGAAATGAAGTGAGTTAGAGTGGTTTCAATTGAGGTGCAGATAGATCCATAGCATGTAACTTCTGCTGTTGCTATCCATAATAAGCAATCTTATTTAGAGAAGCTTCAAGGATATGTGGCCAAGGAAGTGGAAGTATCATACTGACACCGCAGGGAATCCTGTTAAGGGGTTGGTAATAAAGCTAAGAAGGTTACAGGGTGACCTGACGGAGGTCATTGAGATTTACGTCATGGTCAATAATATATAATTTCTGTTGTTTCACGAGTCAGTAATGAGAGGGTGCAAATTGAAGATAATCACAAGAATAATTAGTAAAGGAGTAGTTGGAATGGAGAATTCTCTGCCACAAATTGTTGTTAAAGGATTCCATAAATTTATTTTGAAAGATAATTTGATGCTTAAAAATATGTATAATATATAATAAATGTATATAATGTTTATATTAATAAAAAAGACAATATTATTATTATATACAGGATGACCACAAAATTGTGATAACTACCCAATTATCTTAACAAAAACAAAAATATATCATTTCTTTTAAGACTTGTTAAACATGTAATGGTATCACAACTTTTTGGTCACCCGGTATTAAAACATATTGGGGCAAGTTAGGCTGACTTGTGGAGACAGCACCTGCACAGACCTGATGGGTTAAAAGGCCTGTTCTTTGGGAGGGAACAAGTCTATGATGCTACGGGTGGGTGTACAATGTAATTGTTTTGGTGTGTTTTTAATCGCTGCAAGTATTGACTTGGAAATGCATGAGGCTGGCACAGGAAGCAGACTGGAGCAGGTTATTCATTCAATTTCTTTTGAAAAAAATTATTTGCTGCCTTTGCAAAAGAAACGCCTTAAAAATACTTGGTTTATAGGTAACCCTTAAAGATGTAGGTCTTTTCATTCCAGCGCTTTCATGTTTTCTATGGGTTTAAATTGAAAGCTAAGCAGTTCAATGTCACTAAGTGCAAACATGAACTCACCAGGGCATATAATGAACATACTTGTTGAATCCCAGTTGTGCACAATTCAATCAGTCATAAAATTGAGAGCTGCGTTTGATACAAGAATCAATGCTTCTGAATGCATTGTCCCACCACTCGGCAGAATTTGACTTAATGGCTCATTCTGTATTATGAGTTGTCAGTAAGATTTGAAAAATCTAGCATTCGTGCAGCAACAGCAAGATGGGGCACAAAATTCTAAGTTGGAGTCCTGTAGCTCAGTGGTTGCATTCGCCTTGCAAGCAAGAGGACCTGGGTTCGATTCCCGGCTGGGGTGAAAACTTAGATAAGTTTCCTTACTCCACACGCCTCTGTTTACCTAGCAGTGAGTAGGAATCCGGTTGCTAGTCAATTGGCGGATTGCTTTCCCCGGGTAAAAATTCCTTTACATAAAAAAAATCACTCAATCCACGATTGTTTGTGGGACACTGCTATGTGCAATTGCCGCTGCGTTTTGCCCACAAAATATATGGTCAATTCACTTTATAGTATATCCTGTGAAGCGCTTTGAGTCGCCTCAGTGACATGATAAAACGCCTGTATCAAATGCAAGGATTATTCGTATAAAATAAATGATAGGCAGCATCACAATGATTCACCCCCTTGTTCCAGTCATTAATTACCCTCTGGGTATTATGCAATACTATGTTAATTACACCTTATTCATGCATGGGCTGGCACCTAGGGTTGGGACCAATGAAGACCTGGACAACTTTTCAAAGCCTTAGGATCACTACATAATTTGCATTGGAGTGAAGAAAGATTCTATTATTTTATGTATTTTGGTGCTGATAACTTGAGGCAATAGCAGTAAAGCTTTGATTAATTAACATGAACTAATTACTTATTGAAAATAATCAGAATTTTCCTTTTTCTTTAAACTGATGGTGCATTTTTAATGAAATATTCACTTTAATTATGTTAATTATTTAGCCAGCATATTGACTAGCTCAGATTTTATGTTTTACACATCTCTCTAAAAAGGACCATTGTGTTTTAGGATTTCCATGGAGAAAATTAATTTCCTGTATGGTAGATCGAATATTTTCCTGAGATACTCAAGCTGAAAGGCATTCTATGGCAAGTTCTCTGGTTTCGAAGTGCATGGATTGAGATGGTTTTTCCTTATTAATTCTGTTGATGGCTTCAGCAGGATACGTGGGCGGTGGATTTTGGAAGCATTTAGGATCCGATTAAAATAACTGGTGAATTGAATTTTATTAAATTGTGGATATTATGCACGAGCTCTCGTAGATTACATTTAGAAAATCCTGCCCCGGAGAATGCTAACAATTAAAACAATTCAAAAAGCACTTAATCAAAAGCATTCAGAAAGTGTAGAGACACAGCACTATTCTTCTCTTTACTTACGTTGTGTGGGCTTTGAATCTCGGGAGATGATGTGCACTTACTGGTCGGCTGCATTGAATCGCAAGACTTTGTTTAGGAATGAAATCAGGAGGTGTTTTTTCACACAAAGGGTTGTGGAAATCTGGAACTCTATGTCCCGAAAGGCTGGATTCATTCAAATGTTCAAGACTGAGGTGGATAGATTTCTGTTAGGTCAGGGTAACAAGGGATATGGGGCAAGGGCGGTACAGATCAGCCATGATCTTGTAGAATGGCAGAACAGGTTCCAGAGGGTGAATGGCCTACTCCTGTTCCTACGTTCCTAAATAATATAATAATAATAATAATAATCCTTGCATTTGATATAGCGCTTTTCACGTCGGAAGGACGTCCCAAAGCGCTTCACAGAACACACTGTAGTGAATTGACTGTATATTTGTGGGCGAACGCGGCAGCCAATTGCGCACAGCAATGTCCCACAAACAGTCATGGATTGAAAATGACCAATTTATTATTGTTTTTGGTTTTGGATGGATTATTATTAGGCATATATTACATGTGTATAAGTAGTCTTAACTTGTCAGCACATGCACACTTCCATTTATAAGTGTGCTCAGTTAATAGAGACCAACGCTATATCAAATGCAAGGATTATTATATAACCCCTCTCTTAATATATTATTACTTCATGAAATCAAATGTGTAGAACATTTAACAAATGAAATGTAACAACTAAAAGCCCATCTCATCTCGTATACTGGGTAGGTAGTAGGGTTGTATTAGAGGAATAATTATGTATTTCTCCTGTGAAGAACTTTGAGATGTCCACCTGACATGACAGGCACTCTGCCAAGTGCAAGGATTGCTATATATATATGATTCAGCAAACCATGAAATGAGGGAGACTGAAGTCGTTCAGAAAGAAAATACTTGGAAAGTGTGCGAACTGCAGTATTTGACTGGCATTGTACTCCTCTGATCATGTAAGAACATTTGCACCAAAAATGGGAAATGGAATAATTCCATCAGTTGAATTTTCTCCATACTCCTGAAGAGGTACATATCAGGAGGGGAAAAAAAGTTGAGAAGATTGCTTAACAAGGCAGCTCATAGAGATTGGAATTGCAAAGTCACTGACTCGTTGATAGTTGGGATAGGAGATAGATTCAAAGGACAGAATATAAATATTTAAGAAATGTTATAGAAATTGATCCGGGTAGGGCTGGAAGAAGAAAAGCTAATTGTTTTAAGATACACAAGGGTTGAAGAAATTGCTTGGAGTTAATAAGGAGAGAATAGTGGGACTGATGAGATTCAAAGGGCGACTAACTCATTATCTGGGAAAACCGGCAGGGGATATGATTTAAGGGTAGCATTTTGAAGAGCTTGGGGATTTCATCTGATCCTCGACTAGATGACGTACGCCACACACTCAATGAGAAATAGTAACTAAGAAGAAATGCTTTCAATGTGAAGAATGTAACTATTGATCTGTAGTAAAAAAAAATCCATAGATAGACAACATCATATTCTGTGGTGGCTCGTTACTGTGAAAGGTCAGGGCTCTCAAGCACAATGACAGCTGTCAAATCATTCTAGTTTTGCCTTCCAGGTCAGGTTGGCTACTAAATTACTGGGAGCCATTCCAGGACATGAAAAGAATCAGATTTAAAGGAGTGGATGGGTATGTTAGAGATAGTGGGGAGCACGTAAGTCATGCTTCGCATTCGACAGTCTTCATTTAAAAGAGTTTCAGCCAAAGAAAAATTGGGCTACCTATGTGTAGACTTGGGGGCGGTGGTTGTTGGGGGAAGGGGCAGAGGATGGAGCAGCTATATTTAACCACAGGATCTCTGGGATGAGGGTCAATTAATACAGGATATCCACAGCTCGAAGGGCATTTACGTGGATATCAAATTAGGGCAGGATCAGCCATTGGCTATGATTTCTCCCCCTCAATTAAGTAGTCTGCCATAACTGTCTGCACATGAAAAATGAAAATTGCATTTGAGTGAGTTTGAGGAAGCTGATGGCACTTGTGGAATTGTACTCCAGCAGAGGTCAGTGCCTTCAGGAAAGATGGAGAAAAATTGGAAAGTTGAAAACATCCTCTCAAGGGACAGTTGAACAAAAGAATAAGCCTAGGGATGGGTTTTAGTGATGGGATTCAACTCGCTTCTTTTATGACAGATGACATTTTTTTCAGTCCAGAGCAAATCGCGGCTTAGATCAGACACAGTCTATTCTAGATGGCAAACTTTTGCAGTTTTAAGGCATTTTGCAACTCTAATGTCATTCAAATAATTCTAAGAATTAGGGATTTTTATTTCAATTAAAAAAAGGAAGATATTACCTTGGCTTTTTCAAAACTTGAGGATGGAAACAATTCCGTGGTAGAACATTCCACATTGGGTAACTCCATAGACTAGTTAACAGGGAAACGAGGTTGGACATATTGCAACCTCCAGTACTTCAGTGAAAGGAGAGACATGTATCTTTGCATTGGATAGAGAGCCTTTTCACGTCTTTGAGACATCTCAAAGCGCAGAAGAACCTATTAGAATTGACACATTACTTAACAAGCACACGTGGAAGACAGATTGGAGCGAAGTAAATTGCAATGCAGGGCATCGTTTCATTTAGTTTAACATGTTGCACTTAACTCCAATATGAGTTCTAAGACTGGATTATTCTGATTGATAAACTGATTTATAAATCTGGTAATTGGTTTGTTTGCATATGTTGGGGTATAAAACTATAACAATATCATGGACAAATATTCTCTTCTGGGAGCTATTCTTCACTAAATTCTCACTGCCAATTAGTGCTACATTTTCTATGCTTTGGACTGCTTTCCGTCCTCACTTCCTACACACATATGCCTCATCAAATATAAAATTAGATTTTTACATGGTTCTATATTTGTAAAAATGGTGTTATTTTACAGCACTGGGAAAGCAGCTTTGGCAAATATGAAAACATGAATAAATGTGCTGGGTGCTGTAGCAAACGAAGGAAGAATAATTTTGCAGCACAAGGCAAAATAAATCCTTCCAAGAGTTGAGGCAGTTTAGACTATTTGCTGTAGGTAATGTATCAGGTGAATACAATCCTTGTCTCTGAAGAAATAACACAGGAGATGATATGAATTGGAGGACAAGAAAAGTATTCAGGACTGAAAACGAATAAAATGTAACCAATATATTTTATTTGCCACAAGTATTTGAAGCAATAGCTTTGTTGGAGAATAAATATAGAGGTTGCAGGTGAAGGTATTTAAGTAGCATTCGGAAGACACTGTGGACAAATGGTAATTATTGCTATTGCATCTTGTTGAGAATTAAATATCTAAAGCCTGAAAGGTTGAGCAAATACTTGTCTGATGGATGGTGATTGTGGTGGTGGTGTAATGACGAATGGTTAACCAGGTATGGCTGCTGCTATATTTCATGAATAAATATTAATTGCATGTTCTCGTTCTTTGTATTATAAGGACTGGGACTCTTCTATCGTGTTAGAGAATCATCAAACTGAGTTAAAATATCTTTTTTGCATCTATTACTGGTCAACTATTTTCAAAGATACAAACCCAATATGTGGTTTAACAAAGGTGAAAAGTGCTTGCTCTTGTTACATTGCGTGTGATGTATTTGCAAATATTTTTCTTTGTGGAAACAAAAGGATTTAGCCTCAAGGAACACCACTAATGGTCAACCACTGTCAGTGTGAAAGGGTCATTAGGATGAAGATAATCTTAACATCTCAATCCCAAGGGAAGTGATTTCTTATTAGTGCTTCTTAAAGTGCATTGAGCAAAAGAGACTGTGGGCCCAGAGAGGGAAATAAAGTTACCTTAAGATTGGGTATGAGAGCTGAGAGTGACGATTCCTAATCCAACACTTATTTTTATCCTTTCAATGTACCAGCTGCTTCAGGTTGTGTTTTCATGTCCCAGAGGAAACTGACTGCATAAATGAAGGTCTAAATGTACCAAGGGAGGATTTTGCATGACTTCTCTTGTTGTCATCCATTAGACCTAAGTGTGACTAAAGGTTAGAGATTTCATCAAAGCATCCCTGCACAGACTGAGAAAAAGCCATTAGGTTTCTAGGAACTGAACAACAAGCTTTCGCAAACTGTCACTGGAGTAAATCCTTGGCCATGATCGTCTTCTATCACAATTCTTCAACATTGTTCTTGTAACCTTATAATCCGAGGGGAAAAAAAACTCCTATTGATGTACAATAACGACATGATATGGACTGGTATTGCAAGCTGTCAGATCCACTGAGCAAAATTTGGTTACTACAGGTGGGGGGGGACAGCTAAAATACATTATACATTCATGACTGCTTCATCCATGATAACGTCACTTAGAATGTGCAGCAAGTTGCTCAGCTGTAACTGCAGGTTATAATACTGACGTCAATGGTGTGGGATCTTGTCTGAACAATCACTCTACATTGATGTGTGGTCGCACATGTTTTAAGAGCTGACAGACTGGTGATAAATTTACTTTTCAATAAAATATTTGTTTGCGCAAAAAAGTGAAGAAACCGTGGCTAGGTTTAAGGATTATAAACGAGCCAAATAGGAAATTCAAAGGGTTCAGAAAATCATTCTCGACACCTTTCCTTGCTTGAAAATACATTTCCAAGCTTAGACTTGAAATGTATTGTAATCTGTTAACAACCAAAGCTTCTGGAGACAGAGAATTTATTCTAGTGGAATAATAAGCAAGTACTTTATAGGAAAAATTTCCATATGAATTTATGGGATATCTTGGAGTACTGCAAGAGCATTCGCCTCACAAGCGAGAGGACCTGGGCTCGATTTCCGGGGAGGGCAAAATGTTGGGCAACTTTCCTTACTCCACATGCAGTAAGTAGGAACCTGGTTGTAATCCCTTTAAAAATAATAACAATAATTTGATCACTCAATCCACAAATGTTTGTGGGGTACTGCTGTGCACAATTGGCTGCCACGTTTCGCCCACAAAATATACAGTGAATTTACTTTGCAGGGTATTCTGTGAAGCGTTTTGAGACGTCTCAAAGATGTGATAAGGCGCTATATCAAATGCAATAATTATTATTATTTTTAAAATAGCTACATGGAATTATCTGCACACCATCATTGAGCATGAGTGCCTTAACCTTTCCAATGATCAGAGTGTTCTAAAGTTAGAGTTGTTTTGAGTTGTAGTCTCATGTCTTGATCATCAAGGCAAGTACTGTCTTTTTGGTTCATTTACAATTGATATAAAAATAATTTTGGATTAGTTGCAGGAGTTTCTCCTTTTTATTTTCCTTCTTTAATGTCTCCATCATTGTTACCGAACCACCACCATCTTTTTGTTCTCCTGGATGGTCAATGGATAGATCTCCCCTGGTCAGAGACTGAACCCCACTTCTTTGAAGTATTGGTCCACAGCATAAAGCTACCTACAGTCTGGTATCTTCAAGATTACACATATTTTCCAATAAATATTGTTGTAGTTGCCTGACATTCTTTGTTATAGAGGTTGTGGAGATGCTTGGTGTAGAACCACAAATAGAAAACTTTGTGCTGGTGCAGTTGGAGGTTGAAGGTACCTTTAAGAGACATATTGAGACTGAGTTGAGGAAGAACTTCTTCACTCAAAGGGTGGTGAATGTATGGAACTCACTACCCCAAAGGGCTGTTGACGCTCAGTCCTTGAACATATTCAAGATTGAGATAGATATGTTTCTTGTTGCAAAAGGGATTAAGGGATATGGGGATAAGGCAGGGTTAGGTTATTAGCTGGAGTTAGATTAGAAGATCAGCCATGATTGAATGGCAGGGCAGGCTCGAAGGGCCGAATGGCCTACTCCTGCTCCTACATGTTATGTTATGTTAATAATCCTTGCATTTGCATTTCCTCCTATGTTATGACATAGGAGGAGCTTCATACTGTATCAAGTAACGCATCGATAACATAGACACTAAGTGGCTGTTTGGACTTGGTGTTGAGTCCATAACAATTAGACATTTATCTAAGATAACCCCTAGCAGATCAAAATAAGATTTTAGGAGAAGCGACTTTACGCGGAGGCTGGTGAGAATATGGAAATTGGCTGTCGTATTCACCTGCAGAAGGAAATAGTCACTATATAGTGAATTGTGTGAGGTCCATTAAGATGCCCTGATAGGAAAGGCATAGTATGAATTGCAAGGATTATTGTTATTTCATAAGTTTTGTCAGTCTCAATACAGACGTCGGGAGGAGGGAATGATAAATTGCTTCAAAAGTATCACTTCACATGCTATTTAATTGTATCCTAGGGGAGGGAACAGAGGAGCAAAAGCGATAATTATGTATCCATGCAAATATCTGTAGGCTAGACTTCACTGTCCTCTATTGAGGAGAATGCTATAGGCAATTACAGCTTGCTGAGACGAAGGGAAGCAGAGAAAGTAACTAGAAAACTAATCAGTAAATAGAAAACTGCAGTAAAATAATCTGTGTTGCTTATTGCTGAATTATCTGGTTTACATTGTGTGTGTTTCTGACACACGTTTTCTATGCAAAAACATGTGCATGGGCCAGTCACAGCCACATAACTTCAAAATGTACAATAGACCATTTGGGATTGAACTTGTCAAGAATTTTAGGAGTGCTTACAGACCACCATGAATATTTCTTCTCCAGAATCTTCAGTTGCATCCATTTGTTGAGTTTCTGATATCTATTATCTACTAGATTTATTTGAGAAGCAACCTTTTAGTAGATTTTTTTTTAAAAAAGCTTGAATTATTGTGTGTTTCACATGAACGCAAACGTATGAGTGTAACCAACTTTTTTTTTAAACAGGTGTCTGTGGCGTGCGTAACCGTGGTTTACAATGAAAGTCTCTGAAGAAGAGAACAGAAGAGATCTGAAGTTGAGAGATTCCAGGACGACTGCTTTTTCCATTGAAGTGCCAACCATTGAATGACATTGATATGCTGCTTTGGAATATCCCAGGTGTGGGTAGCAAACATTTCTTTTCAATTGATGAGGTTTTTAAATACCATCTTGAGTTGGTGAAGCTGACTGACGGTACATTCAGGAACGGGCACGTGGTGGATTTGTTTTGCTGCTTCTTTTGTGGAAGGGATTCCATTATTGTGGGCACAGATTGAATGTGATGGATTGCTCGCCAGAAATGAGCAGGCATGAGAGAAAACCTGTAAGCCACAAGATAGAAGATCAGAAGAAGGTAAGTCACATTTGGAGCAAACATATGAAGGAAATTGAAATACATTTCTTGTGCTTGGTTTGTAACTGATCAAGTTTGTTAAGAGCACTGTGCTAAACTGCTTTAGTCATAACTGCACTCAGCAGGACTTGGAAAAGATTGATGGTCAATTCACATCAGAACGAAAGCAATTTTGTGTTTTGGAAAGGGTTCTTCATCAGAACTTGAATAAGTTTTAATTCTCATCCAGAAGAGTTGACCATACTTGGATTAAGTGATGACGTTGGAATCCAATTGAGATGTGCAGTTGACACTGTTAAGTATAAAAATGAAGTGAATCTGTAGATTTCTCTCCCCCCTCTTAGTTGTGAGGGTGTTATTGTCCAGCCTGCAGATATTAGGAATAGCAAACCCAGCTTCCACCCTACAAAAAAGGCTAAATGTGAATATCGGGGTTGTTTCAATTCAGATTGTGCAATTGAGTACAATACAATGTTCCAGCTAACCATCTTCAGTACCAGCCCTTACTTCAGCAGTTTAGTAGAATTACCTAAACCCTGATAATCACAGACATGTATTCTAATTGTGTTGTTTTGCATAAGGTAATGTGAAATCTTACAGCTGGCCTTTTACCTGGTTTTGTGCACATTTATCTTTGTGGTTTGTTTTAATGTGTTTGGAGGTACTCCAGTGTGTTCTTACAATGCAGAATACACTAGGGTGCTATGCTTACCAGAATGCCATTCACCAAGAATGCTACTCTTCCAAGTCCTGTTGCTGAACCAGGTTGGCTGGTCTGTCAACAGCAGTGCCTTGGAGGTGTGTGGACCCGCCTGGCGCAGGTCCCAGACTACTGAGACTGTCCCAGAGGGTTGACTCGAGTCCAACATTTCATGGCCAAGTACACCACCTTGGAACCAGCACAGCTTCAAGGAGACACTGCTTATGTGAAACGTATTAAAAGGTTAAAGAAAAACAGACAAAAGAACAGTCCACAAGATTGAAAGTGAAACGTGTGAGAAACCTATTTTGAACTTTGGATTGTAATGCTTTTAATATACGCTAAAAGTTGACCAAGAATTTGATAGATTTCATACTTTTGATAATAAAATGTCATTTGTTGTTGTATTTTTAACCATGTTAACAAACAGTGGCGTGAATGGTTTGGACAACCAACAACAAATGACAGTCTGCAAATTCTGTGCCAACTGTAGAAAAATAACTGTTGAGGTTGCTACAGACAGTCTTTGTCCCTTCCATTGTGTGGCTGTGTGTTCCCGAGTGCTGAAAATGAGTAAATATGAGATCATCATGCAACCTTTCGTGCAGCCCGGCTGCATTTATGCCATAAATGAAAGGTCACGGAGCCTAGATATTAAACTGAAGTGACAGTGGAAACAGGTTTATTGGTTCAGACTACTTCAACTGGGCAAGCTTCTTTATACAAAAAGTTAGAATATTGTAATGTCATCTCGGTTTAAATATTTTTCCCCCTGTTCGACCTTTTCAAATGATTATTGTACAACGAGATTTTCTTTTCTCGACTCTCACTCCTTACAGATGATTCTAATAACCACATATGTTCCCGATGCATTTTTGATATGCGCAGGTTTCGTTATCTACCAGCACCACCTGCTCGCCTTGGGCTGAAGCTCCCAACACATTGGTGTGATTTGTGAAACGCTGGGCTCGTCACTGTCATGGGTTTTTAATTAAAAAAAAAGGCCAGATGTATCTGCTGTATCACTGACCAATGCTGTTGCACAGTTACTTGACCTTGTGTAAATTGTTCAGATACTGTGAAGCAAAGCTTTTGGTGACCAGAATAGGGTTCGCTGTTTTCACTCAACAGCTAGACTTGTGCAATATAGTGCATAAATTGCACTGCTTTGCCTCCTTGAAGACCTGTCTCAAGACCCTCCTCTTCGACCGTGCCTTTGATCACCCTCCTTTCCACCCTCCCTGATCCTGACCCCCAGCTTGGGTCCAAAACACTGATTGTCCAGCGCCTTGGGACGACCTCCCGACGTGAAAGATGCTACACAAATGTAATTTTGTTGTTGTAAATGACATCAGATAATGTTAACAAGCAAAAATAACCAATGTAGTTTTCTGTCCAGTGCACCAATAAATCACGCATTCTGTTGGAACCAAAAATCGGCAACGAACAATTATGAATTTACACCATGCATAAAAGATAAAACCGATGTGCAATTACATGTGCTATTTTCACAGAACATGCGTCATTCGTACAGGCACTGCACTCATCTGAAACACCAGAAGATCAATGAATACCCTCCCCTTAGTCATGAAAACTACATTTCCTCCTTTCAGATACTTGCTCTGCAGTGAATAGTGTACAGAATACTGATATTCCAGCACTTAAGTGCAAGACTGTCCAGGGATGCACAATAGCGATACAATATCAAAAAGTGTACGATTTAAACCATTTTATAATCCCATAAATCCTATTACATGGTTTATTTTATTTCAGTGTGCTGAAATAAACCAGTCGATCTATTCAGAAAGGACTTCAGAGTTATATATCTGGAATAAAGTATTTTGTAAAATATTGTTCAAAATAATTGCTGAGCTAAAATATTATTTTCTATCACATACAATCACATCATGTCTGAGCTTGCACTTTTGACCACATGAGCCAATGTAATCCAACTCTACTGCTTGCTCCCCATGCCCTCTACTATTTCTCTGCTTCAAGAATCTATTCAATTCCCTTTGAAAATCTGTAGAAGCCTGTATGATATGTATGTTTTTGTGGTTGAGAATTGCAAAAAAATTAATCTTTCTTAAGATCTCTTTTGTTACAATTCCCCCTTTTTTTGTGCTCGTCATTTTTCTTTGTGAATATTTTTTATGTTCTGCTGTTCAGTAAATTAAAAAGCAAGTTGTGGTGAACCCAAGCTGCTGAGGCAAACCCGTGCCCAAGAATCTTTTAATAGTGTGGTGACAGCAAAAATAAAATTGACAACTGAAGCAGAAGAAGTGCCACCTGCTCTGATTATTGGCGCAAAGCCCTCTTAATGCACTGTGCTAAAGAATCAGATATGTGCTAGTGTTAGGATAAATTAATGGCCATTTATCTCCATGTTTCTAAAATTTTTAATGTTGCTCCTTATCCTGACCTAACAAATATCTATCCACTGCAGCTTTTCACTCAAACGGTAGTGGAAATCTGGAACTCTACCCAAAAAGCTGTGCATGATGGATCCATTCACATTTTCAAGACTGAGGTGGATAGATATTTGTTATGTTGGGGTATTAAGGGATACAGGTTAAGAGCGGGTAATTGGAGTTGAGGAACAGATCAGCCATGATCTTATAGAATGGTGGAATGGGCTTGAGGGACTGAATGGCCTACTCCTGTTTCTATGTTTCTATGCTATTTTGGCACAGACTCTGTATATTTTGTTTATAATGAGTGTTGCTGTGGTCAAAATGAATCCAGCAATTTGTTTATTGTTTTTAAAAGGTGAATTTAGATTGAAGAAAGAAAGTCTCCTCAAATAATGGTTTAATTAGACATGTTCTGTTTATAGATTGTTTGAAGGATTCTGAGTCATAGGTTCCTGAGCGTGACAGATGCGATGCTTTCTGTTTGATCAAATAACTCAAGTAGACATTGGTTTACTTCAGGTGATGGTGTAAGCAGAATGCTTTGAGCCTAATTATGTGTTCAAAATTAGTTTCTCCGCATAAGAAGCCAAGTTCTTGTTTCTAGTCAACTAGCAATAATGCCAGAAGAAACATTTTCAAAGAAATTGCACTTTAGTACAGAATAGTTTTGCTGATGCTTCTGAACGAAAACAGATATGATGGTGTTATGTGTATGCTAATTCTTGATAAATTATAATGTTGTAAAACTTAATACCTTTGCATTATTATTATTAGTAGTATCATACATCAGCTACATGAAGTTATCATAACAACCAGCAACATTGCAGAAGATAACAAACAAAATAACTTGTTTCCCTTCTCCCAATGTATGTGAGGAAAAATAACCTATATATTGGACAGCATCTTCAAGCCTGAGATTCAGTTGAAACTGATTAAACTTTGCTATACAGTACAAATATAACCCGAACCTCTTGATTATATTGGTCTCTTTTGATTAGCTTGTATGACTTTATCATCCAACATTTAAACATCGCATTCTTTGGGATCTTATAAAGGCTGAGTTGCTGGAGTGAAATTGTGCCACAGAGACCAGGAGGAATCCTGGTTTGAATGTTGTACCTATGTTTAATAGCTGATCTCTGTAAGAGAGACAGTGAGGTTTCCACAGCCAGAGGCTAGGAGGAAAAAAAAACATTATTGCAAAGAAACAGAAAACATATAAAAGATGACTTCTTTTGTTCTTCATCAACATTTAACACTGTAGGAATGTTGATTTGTTTGTTAAGAATCTGTTGTTAACAATGCTGCACAGATGTTTGAACAATGTAGCAAAATATTGCACTGCTTGAATAAAATTGTATAATTTCATGGAACTTAATGGTTCGGAGAGCTTGAGTGCATAAATAGAAACTGTCATTTTGCATGCAATGTGTTGTGGAGGCCACTGTCAGTTTACTGTTTTGATGAATGTTAGAGGTTTGCAGAAAAGCATTCCAACTCATTCAGTTTGTTCCAGTAGCAATCTCAGCATTCAGGGCCAATACTAACCATTTGTTTTCCTTTCCATCTTAGATCCAAGAACCTGGCCATTCCTTATGCTGAAAAGTCTTTATTCACTGAGTCAGATGGCAGTCTGTTGCATAAGTCAGCAATTCTATTTGTGATCTCTACCTCACCAAGTTATTTCTGCATTTTGAAAGCTTGGATCAGGGCCTACTTTTTGTGCTCTTCCTACTTTTCAAAATTGATGCACATCACTTAGCTTCTCTTTTAATAGCTCATCACTTTAAAACATGGTATTATCTAAGGATGATGGGCTTTGAGGTTTGGCACAGCACAGTGATTAAAGTGTAATGCAGTTGACTAATAGTTGTTAACATCATTTCATTAGACTTGAAATCGATTGTATAGATGGACCTCTGTTGGCCTAGGCAGGGCACAATATACGTGGCCGTCTGTGTCATTTGGTAGCATGTTTGCCCCTGGGACAGAAGGTGGGGGTCTTTTGTCCCACACCAAGACTTGTTGAGCTCATCATCTCGGCTGGCATTCCAATGCAGAGAATGAGGGAACATGAAACTGTTGGGAGGAAACATCTTGCAGATGAAACATTAAACCAAGGCATGAGGTATTCAGGTGGACATTAAAGTTCAGGTGAATTTGATATGCTTTATATAACCGGCCACCTGCTCAGGTAGATGGTAAAATATTTCCATTTTCTTAAAGTGAATGTGGGACATTGTCTTGCACAAATTAGTCACTGCACCATACAGTAAATCTTGTAAAGCGCTCTGAGATATCATGAAACGAAAGGCAGATACTATATCAAATTGATGCACTTAGTAAGAACAATCCAAACACCTTCATCATTGGCCATGATGAGAGATAGAGAAGTGTCCTTCAACATTTCCATATCTCTATTTGGTCCAACTGATACTTGCCACTTCAGAAGCTTTCTTTTTTAATCAAGGTTAAAATGTGATCTGTTAAATTTAAATTACATTAATCCCAGAAAAAGATTTGCTCTGGAATGGAATATATTTGCATATAGAGTATGTGCTAAACCCTTGTGATTGGTGTCAGGTTTTTGATCTTCTACCCTTGTTAGAATATGGTTTACATTTTTTTTGCAGAAGGATATTTCAGTATAGTTTTATCAGTTATTTGAAAAAGCTAAATTGTCTCAATTGCAATGCAAATAGTTTGTAACATTAAGGAGTTAGCATAAAAGGTTAGTCCAAAAGATAAGGGCCCATGGAATTGGGGGGAGCATATTAATGTGATTGGGGAATGGTTAACGGGGAAAAAAAAAGAGTAGGGATAAACGGGTCCTTTTCAGATTGGCGGGATGTGACTAGTAGAGTGCCACAAGGATCAGTCCTTGGGCCTCAGCTATTTACCATCTACAACAACAATCTAGATGAGGACATTGAAGTTAATATATCTAAATTCGCGGATGACACAAAACTAGGAGGAAGTGTCAACACAGAGGATGACATTAAAAAAATGCAACGCGACATAGATAGGTTAGGTCATTGGGCAGGTAGGTGGCAGATGAAGTATAATGTAGGGAAGTGCGAAGTAATCCACCTCAGTAGCAAAAACAGTAGAGCGAGTTATTTTTTAGAAGGGGAGAGATTGGAATGTGTTAGCGTCCAGAGGGACTTGGGTGTCCTTGTACACCAATCACAGAAAGTTAGTCTGCAGGTGCAGCAGCAATTAGGAAGGTGAACGGTATGTTAGCATTCATTATGAAAGGATTAGAGTATAAGAGTAGGGAAGTCTTGCTGCAACTGTATAGGGCCCTGGTGAGACCACACCTGGAATACTGTGCAGTTTTGGTCTCCTTATTTAAGGAAGGATGTACTTGCCTTGGAGGGGGTGCAGCGTAGATTTACTAGGTTAGTACCAGGGATGAAGGCGATGAGTTACGAGGATAGGCTGACCAATTTGGGCCTATATTCTCTAGAATATAGAAGAATTAGAGGGGATCTTATAGAAATCTATAAGATCATCAGAGGGCATGATAGAGTAGATAGTGGGAGATTGTTTCCCCTGGTTGGAGAAACTAAAACCAGGACTCACAACCTTAAAATCAGAGGCCAACCCTTTCGCACTGAGTTGAGGAAGAACTTCTTCACTCAAAGGGTGGTGAATGTATGGAACTCACTACCCCAAAGGGCTGTTGACGCTCAGTCCTTGAACATATTCAAGACTGAGATAGATAGATTTTTTATTGCAAAAGGTATTAAGGGATATGGGGATAAGGCAGGGTCAGGTTATTAGCTGGAGTTAGATTAGAAGATCAGCCATGATTGAATGGCAGGGCAGGCTCGAAGGGCCGAATGGCCTACTCCTGCTCCTACATGTTATGTTATGTTTAGGAACTATGATGCTATGACAGGATTTACACCCACAAGGATGGAGGAGGAAAACAAAAACTTTAACTTAAGTACACAGAACTGAACTTGTTTTGATATTTCTTCCACGTTGAACAGAAAAAAAATTCCCCCAAACCCATTTCAGTCATTCATTTCACGTCCTCCCAACGTGAAAGGCACTCTATAAATGTAATTTTATTGTTGTTGTCATCATTGTCAGCCATTCATCAAAACTGCTGGTTTTAATTCATTGAGTGTGGAGATTTTGATAGTGTAGGTACTAATGTGGAAATTAAGGGAATACTGTGATTTAGGGAACAGTTGATTTTTGAGACAGTTTCCCTTGAATGTATATGTATGCGCCCACTGAATCAAAACTGCTTTTTACCTTCTATCTTTTTCAAAAGATGTAAAGAAACTCGGAAGTGGAAGGGGAATATTGTGGTGAGGTTTCTGGGCTATTAACCGCATGGTTTATTCTGAGGTCCAATGGGACTCACTGACTCTAGGGCAGTTTTGAATATACTGTCAGCTGTGTGGGGGAACTTATAGTATTGCAAAGTGCCTCCGTTCCAGTGGAAATTGAGATTGGGATATTAGTTCTTCCTGCAAGACTGGACAATTCATAGAAATTACAGGTGGGTGTTTGGTGAGTGGGTTAAAGTAGAGATGTCACACTCCTCACATTGTGCACAGGATAGAATTTCAGTAAAAGCTCTTTCCAGGAGCTGAGAGCTGACATCTTTTGTTTATGAATATTTGAACAGTTTTCATGTCCCCTGTGATATGATGTTATCTCGACTGAAGTAATTCCATCATAGTCTTGTTTTGAGGGTTGTCAGTGATTTGCATTATGCTGCTCTGCATTAGCTACAACAAGTAACAGACATTAAAGTTTAAATAGAACATTACCAGAGCAAGGGATCTATTGGGGCTGCCGTTTTAAATACTAACCGTGAGGGCTCTTTTTTTCAGACAAAGTCATGGGACCATCAATCTGCAAGAAAACGTTTGAAACTATACATTATGTTCCTATTTACAAAAGGGAAGTCATGCTTGACTAACCTTTTAGAATTTTTTGAGGATGTATCCAGCAGGTTGGATAAGGGGGAACCAGTAGATGTGGTATATTTGGATTTTAGGAAGGCGTTTGACAAGGTGCCACACAAAAGGCTGTTACTCAAGATCAAGGCCCACGGGATTAATGGGAAAATATGAACATGGATAGAAGAGTGGCTATCGGGTAGAAAGCAGAGAGTAGTGATAAACGGATCATTCTCGAATTGTCAGGATGTAACTAGTGGAGTGCCACAAGAATCAGTGCTTGGGCCTCAGCTATTTCCCATTTACATCAATGATCTGGACGAGGACATTGAATGTAATGTGTCTAAATTCGCGGATGATACTAAACTAGGTAGCAGAGTGATGCAAAAAGATGAAGCAAAAAGATTGCAACAAGATGTAGATAGGCTCGGGGAGTGGGCAAGTAGGTGGCAGATGGAATTCAATGTTAGCAAGTGTGAAATTATTCACCTAGGTAGCAAGAATAAAAGAACAGATTATTTTCTGGAAGGGGAGAAGTTAGATAGTGTTAGTATTCAAAGGGATTTGGGTGTCCTTGTACACTAGTCCCAAAAAGTTAGTTTGCAGGTGCAGCAAGCAACTAAGAAGGCGAACGGCATGTTAGAGTTCATTGCAAAAGGTTTAGAGTACAAGAGTAGGGAAGTCTTGCTGCAACTGTATAGGGCTTTGGTGAGACCACACCTAGAGTATTGTGTGCAGTTTTGGTCTCCTTATTTAAAAAAGGACATACTTGCCCTGGAGGGGGTGCAGCGTAGATTCACTCGGTTAGTTCCTGGGATGAGGGGACCGACCTATGAGGATAGGCTGAATAAACTAGGGCCATATTCTCTAGAGTACAGAAGAATTAGGGGGGATCTTATTGAAACTTATAAGATTCTTAAAGGGCTGATAAAGTAGACACTGAGGGTCTGTTTCCCCTGGTAGGAGAATCTATAACTAGGGGTCACAGTCTTAAAATTAAGGGTCAGCCTCTTAGAACAGAGTTGAGGGTGAATGTTGAGGGAGAGTGAACTTATGGAATTCACTACCCCAGAAATCTGTAGATGCTCAGTCCTTGAACATTTTCAAGGCTGAGACTGATAGATTCTTGAAAAATAGAGGGATTAGGGGATATGGGGATAGGGCAGGTAATCAGAGTTAGGTGAGAAGATCAGCCATGATCTTATTGAATGGCGGAGCAGGTACGAAGGGCCAAATGACCTACTCCTGCTCCTAATTCTTATGTTCTTATTTATTGCTGGTTTACCTAAATTCATGTTGAACACTTTCAGCCTTGTGAATGTGGAAGCTGTCTTTTCCTTTCTCCACAGCTTCTAAGCTTTTCTTGTTTAGAAGGTATTCATTGTTTGAGGTGTGAGTCCACCACCTGTTCCACTCTGATCACGTCTCAATGTTTTCCTTTCAACACGGGAACAGTGGTGGTTGAATCAAGCAGATTTATCCCACTCAAAATCTTTACTGCTATACTGTCACTCTCCTTGTCATGGCATGTTAATTGTAGTTTGCAATTGTGCTATTTTTACACAATTGCCTTATTTTTTATGTACTGTATTGCCAACACTATTGTATCATTTACGTCAGCTTTCCCTTGTATGCACAAATATCCTGTCATGTGCTACATAATATTACTAATAATAATCCTTACATTTGGTATAAGAGACCATCTTGAAGTGCTTCACAGGATATACTGAAAAGTGTAGTGACTGTGTACTTCGTAGGTGAACTCGGCAGCCAATTTGTTCACAGCAACGTCCCAAATATGGGTCATGCAATTTCTCGCTTACTTCCTTTTAGATCTTTGGGTGTCACAGATAGATTGATGCTATCTATCATTGGTTATTATTTTTATTATGTTAAAAATTATGTCTCCTTTACATGTTGGAGCCTCAATTCATGAAACATACGACAGAGGTCAATGGCATAAAAATATAGGCAACCTACTCCCAGAGTTGATTTCTTCAACAATTATATGAATGTTTTTAATCAATGGGTGAATCGAAGAGGCTTTCTTTGGTATGACAAATAGACTGAAATAATGCAATTACAATTGAACTGTCTATGACGGTAATGTCAAGCAAAGGTCTGGATAGAAAGTGAAGAAATCTGTCAGGTTTGCTGGGCATTTGTTCTTGTTTGACTTAGACATTGAGGTTAATTTGGTATGAATCTTGTTTAAAGATTTAATTTCTTCACAGAATATATTGTAAAGTGCATTGCCTGTGTATTTTGTCGGCGAAGCATGGCAGCCACACGTGCACGGTAATAATCTGTGTCATTCATGTTATACAATGATGTAATTGCTTTATAACCTGGCCTTTTCCAATATTGCGCTTTTAATGATTCCCAATGACAGTCATATAGACTGTTTAATGTATTAATAAAGTAATGGATTACTCTAAGGTTCATATTTGTAATTTATTCTACAGACTTTCAAAATTGCTGAGCCCAAACAGCCATTGATTTAAAGGAACCTTTGGCAGGAGTGTATAAATAGTTAATGTGGGGCATAACCTCTTGCGTTGTGTTGCTTTTTCTAATGTACGATGAAACTCAGATGTTGCACTGATGCTTTCCCAACAGAGACTGCCTGAAGCGAAGTATTATAAACTACTACCATTTATCATTGTAAACGTGAGATTCAGCATGTAAGATTTTAACAGACCGAAAAACATATTTTTAAACAAGAACAATTGTCTGCTTGGATCCTAACTCAGTGTTGTGACATTCCACCTGTGTCTCGATTTACTCCATGAATGTAGGATTTCAGAATGTACAGAATTTAGCACAGTGTTGAATTCTGTTTTAACTTTGCAGACAAATTTCTGTAGTTCTTAAAATAAAGTTGCAGATAATCAGCTTCATAATTAAAGGCTGTATTTAAGAATTTGACAAATTCTGAACACTGTAAAATGATTTATCACTATTATAGCATGTTAGAGTATATATGCTCAAGCCACTGACTGCTGTCTACATTTGCAGTTTTAATATTTTGCTATTTCAACACTTGTGTGGCTGAAAGACCCAAGTGGAATATCTACCCACATGTTTCAAAAATACTGACAATTTTTCATTGAAACAACAGTTGAAAAAACAGTTTTTTAATATGCAGCATTACTATTTACTTCTTTGTTTTAAAAACTACTGTACAGGCCTGTTTGAATTGCATAAATATTGAAGGCTCTCTCTTAAGCTTTATCTATTGTTAAGAGACAGATCAATCCATTAGCAAAATAAGTCAGATTTTAGTTCTGACTCAGCTTGCCAAACTGTTTGATTTAATCCAACTGATTTCAGATTTTGCTTGAAGCATAGTCACTTTGGATTACCAATATTGAGCCATGTAGACAAGAATCAATGCATTCATAAAGCTTCTGCAAATGCTCAGAAGCTCCTGCCGATTTTCTCTGCCTGAATGAATAACTGCTCTTCAGGTACAATTGATCTCTTATGTTTGGTGACCCCTTTCAATGCTTATTAAGAGTCCTAATAAGCAAAAAATATATTGATACTGTGCTGTGGCACTAAGGTACTTCATTTGTTTTGGTTCAAGAATTCATACTTGTATTATTCTCAAGACCGAGGCAATTGTTTTATATCTGGCTGCATTGATCAGGATAACTAAGCAGTTCCTGAGCAAGCTGAGAGTTATGATAATAATAATAATAATAATAATCCTTGCATTTCATACAGTGCCTTATCACATCTTCGAGGCTTCTCAAAGAGCTTCACAGAAGATACTGTAAAGTGAATTGACTGCATATTTTGTGGGCAAAATCCTGTCTGTCTGTCTTTTAATATATACTAATAAAACGACAATGTCTGTCTGCGCTTCAATAAGGATCTCAATAAACTATTGAATTGAGACAGGATTTATACCTCATCGGAAAGGTCTTACACCTGGGAGTGACACGGGCATATTTGCTTTTGGGTATCTCCTATTGTTCATGTGTTATGACCTAAAATATATTTCAGTTTTGCATTTTTCGCCGCAGTTACACCTGGTGGCCGCTGAGTCTAAGTGGTGCTGTGGCATCGTGCATCACAGAACACCTACGTATGTACACGTGCACTGCAGTCACACTTGGTGTCCACGTCAGTTGTGTATTGCATTTACCCAGTAATACAGGACATCTATTTAGCCTTGTCACATCTTTGAGACTTTGCAATTCCATTGCCATTCGATCTTTATTTCAAGTAATATCTTTTGTGCAATTCTCTTGCATTTTTTTGTTGGAGGAGGAACACATTTTTATAATGGAGTAGAGCCTTCAATTAGTAAATGCAGCGTCTGAATAAATATTTACAATTGTGCATGCTGATGAAAATTACAATTACAAAATAATTTTAATAATTAATTGTTAATTGTAGTTTTAATTCCTAAACGTAATTGATATTTAGCACTAATGAGTCTTTCTTACAGCGCTAATTAAATGCAGCAATGCACTGATGACTAGTTAACTAGGGATAAAACCAGGGCCTTTTTTTAAGTAACATGAAAGTGTACAGAGTTTGAATGGTTTGGAAATTTTGCTATTGAAAGTCATTTCAGAGGGGATTGTATAAAGGTATATACAATGTTAAATGGGATTAAGAAAGTAAACCCAGAACAATACTTTTGGATGCACTGAGACAGTAGAACAGAGAGTAATAAATGACTGTTTCCTTTTATAACTGAGTTATGGTGTGTTAGAGTATAACTATTCTCTTGGGGGCAGTGCGGGGAGGGAAAGGAAAGTGGGAGGTGAGTGGGGTCTACTTGGAGCTGAGCTGGCTCTGAGGTGACATGCTTAACAACAGAATGTCAGAATCAAGTTAGTTCTCTCTAGTGGTCTCGATAGTCCGGTTCCTGAGCCAGTCCACAGTACTCCAATGCTCTGCTGATGACAGACCAGCCAGCCTGGCTCATTGGCAGGAATTGGAGGAGCAGTCAGTGGGAGCAAGGATTCTTCCCACTCACCAACAACAACAACAAGATTCCATTTATAGAGTGCCTTTCACGTCAGGAGGACGTCCCAAGGCGCTGAAAGTCAGCTGCTCTTAACCCTGAAAGCCAAAGTCCAAAGCATAGGATGGTCCCAGATGGACAAGGGGAGAAATTTCTAAGTGTAGAAACAAAAATGGATGAACCCTTTCTGGTTTGGATACTCTTATGCATGGTGATGGCTTTCCACAATGGTCAGACACCCAGCTAACCAAAGAAAAATGTGTTACAATAGATATAGGTGGATCAATGACTGCTGTCTACATTTGCAGTTTTTTCCACGGCAATATTTTGGTATGTGGCTAAAAGATCTGGAGAAAACTGCCTATTCAGTACAGACCTTCAAGCAGATAATAATTCAAAATCAAAGCCTTTCAAACAGATTAATTTTGCACAACATAAAATCATTTCTATATTCACGTTTCTGCCACCTGTACATATTATCTATATTACAATGGAATTTATTCCATTCCCAATTATACACTTTAAAGTGCTTTCAAAATCTTTGGGTGCATTTCAAAAGTTTTTTTTTAAATTCGCAATCTCGTATTACAAAAAGATCATACCAATGTTAGGTTAGAAATGACAACTGTCAGAGGAATAAAACTATCCTGTAAAGTAAAATTAAATGTTTAAGTAATAAAAAATAAATGTGCACTACTTTATGAATCGTTCTGACAGTGTGGGTAGGTTTAGCTCGCCACTTGCTACTGCAATAGCACTATTATCAGAGGTTCACTTAGAGAGCTATTGCAAGAGCTTTGGCAGTCTTGTTTCATTATCATCAGATCAAAATATGTAAGGATGCTTTTACTGATGGCTTCCACTCAACTGCATACATGCTTTGAGCACTGAGGCTCATCTATGTCATTGCAGCAGAGAAACGTAGGTATTAGCAGTACAAGGAACTGGTGCTGTTCAGTTGTCTGAAAGGCTGTGCTATGATCAGATAACATTTCTGTTTCCCTGCTGCACCCGTTACAGAATTCAAGATAAATTCTTTCGCTGTTCAAAAATTGGGTTTCTGTGTAGTCTGCATGATACATGAGGATAAATGCTTTAAGGAAAGGAAAGAATAAATGAAGCGAAGTGGTGATGTGAAAACCAGTAGAAATGGAGATGAATTTTGAGTTCATAGTACCAGGAGTGAAGCTGAAATATTCCATTATAAATAGTGAAAAGATGGCAACCAATGTAAGATGCATTAAATTTGAGGAAATTACCTTGCTTGGCCAGGTGTATTTGTATAATAGACTATCCCAGTGTCAATTGTTATGCCCTGCTATGTGAGTAATATATTGAATGATAATATAATACCATATTTAAATTTGATCTACTCACACGAAGCAAAGGTTTTACTGAACAAAAAAAAATGTTTTTTTTAACAGAGACTTGTTGCACATAAATGTGAACAAACAAATGAACAATTGTTATCCAGCTATCCACTATCTTTGTGTTATGTGTCTATATGGATTTGTTTCTGTTTTACAGATAAGAATACCTGCATTTGAAATAGCGCCTTATCACGTCGTCAAGACGTCTCAAAGCGCTTCACAATATGTAGTGTAAAGTGGATTAACTGAAAATTTTGTGCAGTAGGCTACACCAGTATAATAACCAAACAAACACTTATATGTGTCTTTTAGTTAAATACAGAATTAGTGGCATTATATTGTCGGCTGTAAATTTTTTTCAACTTTAATAAGGGTTGTTGGGATATGGAATGTATTATTACAAGTGGGTATTAAAGCCTGGTTAATGTAGACATTCGAAAGAATCAGAATGAAGATATAAAATGATATGGAAATGGAGCAATGGAATGGGGCCAAACCCAGTCTTTGTGAATCGCTATGTGAAGGTTGCTTTATAAATGCAAGTTCCCAGATATTTTTCAGCATAGGATTCATTGTATCAACCTCAATAAGTTAACAGGTTGAATCGGTCTGGTCCATTAGGATCCCAAACCAGAACTTGCTATCCCCAACTAAACCAATGGAGCTATCTATGGAAGTATTCACAGCACTGAAAGTAGATTGAAATGTATCATTCTTTAATTATTAGAAAGTTTTTAGTTAGCACCTATTTATAGAGGAGCGTTCAAGAACCAAATTTCTTGTAATCTCATAGCTGCTAGAAAATAATATAAACATACATAACGATTTTTCACTGCGAGACTGGTTTCCATCCACGTTTTTACCCGCTTGAAGTACTTGAATAATTTACTGAAGGCTATACAATTGATGGATTGCAGCGTTATTGCCACGAGCAGAGAATTAATAGTGGACGATAGCAATTTCAATACACTGTGGCTCCCTAATGACCTGAGGGTAACACAATACTGCCAGCTTGAGTTTGCACTGTAAACGCACTCTATCCTAACAAGAAACACAATACCAAAGACGAAATAACAAAATGTTTTGAACCAGACAAATTGTATTTAATAAGCGTAGAATGTTTAGTGTATCTTGCTAAATGATAACTAATTTTATTTGGTGGAGTGCACTTGGATGCATTTCTTTGTTGTATGCTGACCAGAAAAAATCATTCATCGAACACATTTATCTTTACTAGTTTCGAGTATTGAATAAAAACTGCCACCACGGTGTAGAATTGCAACAGTTGATCTAAATATTATCTACCTCAATGCAATTGTAATACTTAGGTAGATACTCAGAACTACTTCTGATAGAACGTGCAATGTTTACATCTATTATTCTCGAGCTTATCGATGACTTAAGAGTAGAAATTGTGGCAATTTACTCTTTCTGAGTGTACACAACTAATTTAGCTGCGAAGCACAGTATCGTAAATCAATAGTGAGGTGATGAAAATTAATTTTCTCCTGAATGTACCATGTAGAGATTGTAGAGGTGAGTCAAAAGACCTACCTCAGGCCTCTGACAATGTCAGTGTTAAATCAGGTTCCAGGATACACACAGTTGGAGAACACTGACTTGACCTCTGATCTATCCATTTATTTCCCTTCCATTTATCTGAGACAGTGCCTCGCCTCCACTTGGCACAGCCCCCAGACAGCTTAGTTAAGATTTGGAACTCACAGTATGGGTAAGCCGTGGAGGAAAGCCACGTCCTCCACTCCATGGTGCAACACATCAGTGCACATAACTATCCTGCCCCTATTGCCAGTGAGATTTTTAAACAGTGAGGAAAGGAAAGCTGCCAAAGGGACTAGAAGGAAGCTGGGAATAAGCAGTGTTGAGAGAACAGGGAGACCAGGCTGAGAGGAAACAAAAGGCTAGTGATGGAGTAAATTGAAGGGGGAGGGGAAGATAATTATTGAGTGAAGAACACAAATAATGCTTGGTGCGTGATTGTAGAATTTTGAGGTGGATAGAATCAGGACCTGAACCTGAAGGAGTTTAACATTTTGATTGTGGTCGTTTATCAGGAGCAGATGGAATGATAAGATTCAATATATTTAAGTGAGTCTGGAATTGGATATGATTAGTCTTTAAGATTCGATTTGAAATAATGCTGTTAATTTTCATTGTGGTTGTTTTCAAAACACAAATCTAATTTTTCCTGCTGAGCTTTACTGTAAGCAAAAACACAATGGTGCTCTCTGGAAAGATTAAAAGGCACTATTTGTTGGAGCAGTCGTAGTGTGGAATGTATTTACAAGATCCCTTGGAGAAGATATAGATTGATCAGATTAAGTCCTTGCAGGAGGTCACACAAAGCATTGCTTTGATTCATTTTATTATATTGATGGTTTTAAAATTCAGTGATTAAAATCAAATAAAACACAAAGAACTCCAAATAACTCACGTCACCTTCGAATTTAAGTGGCCTAATGGTTTTCATTGTATTTTCACAAAGAGATCATTATAGATATATTTCCCAAAGGAGTTGTTAAAATGCCATTCCACAATAATACTGCTATTCAAACCATAATATGTAATAGATAAACTGAGATTGGATAATTTTGTTTAATATTAAAGCATTTGGAAAACTATATGGTGGGCGGAAGTAATTACATTTATTGTGGACTAGCTGTACCTGTTGCAGCTACGCTTGCAACCAAAGGATCCAATATGGAATGTAGATTGACATACAGACACACAGACATTTCATCTTTATCTATACACATATGGGAGGACTCCTGTGTGAGTGCTGTTCTTTGAGTGGGTAACTCATTTTGGGACGCTGTTGCAGTCCTTTCAACATTGAAGTGCAGCCGTGCTATTTATTCTTTGTTCTTCACTTTCATTTAATGGGCCTTCTCTCTTTTGTTTAGCATTTTTTTACTTATTCTTGAAAGGTTTGATTTTCGCTCAGGCATCTTTACAATTATAATAGAAAATTTGTAATCACTGGGACGTCCTCCCGACGTAAAAGGCGCTTTAAAAATGTAATTGTGTTGTTGTTGCCGCAGCTTAGCTTCGTCTGTATCCTTTATTTTGTTACCGCCTCCACTTGGCTACCTGCATGCTCTGTGACGCATGATGCCACAGCAACAAGATCAGCCACTAGGTGTAACTGCAGTGAAAAACGCAAACCTGAAATAGATTTTAGGCCATAAATCATGAGCGATATAAAAGATACCTGAAAACAAATATGCCCCTGTCACTACTAGGTTCAAGATCTTTCCAATGAGGTACAAATCATGTCTCCATGACAATCGGTTATTGAGATCCTTCTTGAAGAGCACACAGCCAGACATTGTTGTTTTATTGGTATAGATTAACATTGGATGCAATTGTAGATTTCTGGAACAAAGAAAGGAAAATTGCAAGAAGTGGTAAAGCAAAATGTGTGACTGAGTAAGACCAAGTTTACAATGTCTGATTCCGTGGTCGATAACACTATCACTTAAGTGTGTTAGAACAAATGCACATAAATTCTTCCACCATTTCTTCAGATCTCTCACAATGTTATTCTGTCGTGTTAGCAGTACTTAAGGAGACATATGATTGATGTCTCACCCATGGTTGCCAGTTGCATCTGAAACTATCTTTTGAATGTCACATCATGAGTGGGAATCCACTTTCACGCCACTCTTTACCATCAAGCCACTGCTAAGAGTGCATTTTCAAATGGGTTTAAGAAATTCCATTGGAAAAATCTGAATGCAACAACCTACAGTCAGTTGTGCTTTACAGAGCTGGTGATTACTGAGCAAGGTGGAACGAGGAAGGAAAGGTGACTGAGAGCTGAAGAAGCAGCATTTTAGAAAGGTTTCTAAAATGGGTAAGAGTAGGTGTGAGAAGGAAGGATTTCGGGAGAAAGTTTACAGAGTGTTCCATAATGGCTGAACTATCAATTGCTAATGGGGCAAAAGGTGTGCAACAGGGACCAGGTTTACGAAGGTGAGGGAGTGATGGGAGAGTGGGGTTGGGAATGAGATTGCAGATTGGGGAAAGAGCTCGAAAGGATTGCAAGCGAACATGACGATCTTGAAGATGATCTGCTGGGAGGTGCAGAGATAATGGATTCTGACACGGATGAGGTTGTTTGAGCATAACACAGGAGAGGCTATAATTGCAGAGTGCCTGAGGTTGTAGAGGGGTTGTTGGTGAGGCTGGTGGGGAAAATTTAGGAGCTCCTCATGTAGCAGGCAGGCACTAGTGCAAGTGAGTGTTTTACTTTTACCTGGTTGCATTGATGCACCAACCTACTACGCCACTGGATTCACTCATTAATTTTAATGCAAAATGTAATAGCTCTCAAGCACTTGCGTTCTTGACAGAATTCTGTCATCAACAACCAATATGAATTCATCTGACCACAACAGCAGTCAATTTATGTGTGATCATTCTATTCCTCTTAAGAGGAAAGACTGAGAGACATCCAGTGTGTGTTTCCAACTTGTGCACTGAGCTCATGACTTGATTGTATTTATTTAGCAAATCTCACACACACTGCAGTGAATTTAACAGCCCAATGCCCTTGATGGCAGCAAATTGCTTTATCTGGACGTTTAGATTTATATAAAAAAAGGCTATTTCAGTATTTCATGTCAAAAAAGGGGTGACGTTAATTAGGCAATTTCTGCGTCATTTATCATTTCCTTCTGAATCGAGTAATGTAAATATTTAAACCAAAGATCTGAGCTGAAACGAGTGACTGGTTGTGTTAAAGGGGAGGAAAGCATAATGAGGTGTTCCCATTCAGTATAAATCCCTTGGCTATGCAGCGTGATTGTTTTTGGAGACCACTATGTGCACACAGCAATATGTCGCTGTGTAATTTCATATAAAATATGAACCTGTTTACATCGGCTGACCTTTCCCGAGCTGTCCCTTTGCAGTCAGGGGACATAAAGGGCTGATTCTTGCAGATGAAATGTTACACTACTGTCTGTTCGAAATCCGGGATTAATTGGATTTAAATACCCAGGAGAGATCACTGCCGTGTATAAGAATTTGATGGTATTTGATCTCATCACCTTTTAATTTCCAAAATCTGCTTTGCACTATCTGAGCAGTTAGCAAAATACCCCGATTCCCACATGATTCATCATGTGACACACGTGTAGTGATAGAATAACTGATCACACATGTGGGACTGGACAAAAGGGAAAACACAATGTTCAGCGATAATTACTTGGACTCGGCAATTTCCATTCTGAGGTGATAAACCATGTTATCTTGTTGCTGTGGCAACCCATGCTCTGTTCTGTCAGATGCCTAATGTCAATTTATGAATACCGGTTCTGTATAACAAGACCTTGAAATGCAAGTACTTTGCTGCTTGAAAAATGCATTGCTAACCATCTCCCTACACTGCTTCCCCCAACCCTTGCCTCCATCATCTCTGACTCTGACAACCTTTCCTGCCTTCAATTTTAGCAATATCGCTATGATCATTTCTTCTCTGAATTATTCTCCTAAAATTCAAGTACAGTATTCCACATGCTCTCTTCCTCCCAGCATCCTCACTGTATTAAAATGAAAATTTATCACACTTTCTACCACTGTAAATATATTTACTAAATATTTGTCGGATAACGCAGTAGCCAAAATGCACATAGCAATGTCCCACAAACAGCTGAAGCAAATGACCAATTTTAATCTGGGCAGTTACTGGTTTGGACACTAATCCTAATCCTCCAAACCTAATCCAAACCCTTCTGTTTTGCAATAGTGCCATGAGATCTTTATCGTTCACCTGAACAGGCAGACAGGACCTAAGTTTTTAATGTTTCATCCAAAATGCAGCATCTCCGGCAATGGAGCATTCTCCCAGTATTACATTGAAGTGTCAGTCTAGATTATAAAGTGCAAAGGCTCAATGTGAATCTTGAACCCGCAACCATCTGATTCAGAGGAGAGAGTGCTACCAATTGAGCCAAACTAACACCTTATGGAGCCAGCCTTCATATCAATACTATAGGAAAAGCAGCTGGGGTGAAAATTTACACTGGAACAGATTAACTGCTCCATGTCAACTAATTCCATCTGCTACAGAGTTTAGTTTTCCCCAGTTGCGATTGTGATATCTTTATTGCACAGAATTTCCATGACTGCTCCAGGAACCAACCAACCTACAAAATCCCTGTACCAGAGATTAATTAATAGTTAGTAGTTTAAATGCTCCAAGATGCTTCACTGCGAGAAGGGTGCTGTGCAAATGCAAGTTGTTGTTGTTGATTTCTTTCTCATCTGAAGGACGGCACTTCAAACAATGCAGCACGCAGCTAGGACTGCAATGGAGGGTCTGGCTAGAACATTTGAGTTCCGACGTGGGTCTTGTACCCTCAACCTTCTGACTCAGAGGTGAGAGCGTTACCAACTACGTCAGACTAGCACACAAATCATATCAAATGAAAGAGAGAGGTTATCATTTCGGGCTCTGAAGAAACGTTGACCTCTATCTATGCACGTGCTGCTTTGAATTTATAGTTTTTGTGTTTTTAAAATTAAAAGTGTTTCATCTGTTGATTATTAAAATTCTTGGTAGATTTTGATTTGCAAATGAATGGATGAAATCACTGCTGCTGAGGAATTGTTAAAATACTCAGGTTGTATGAACATTTTAGCAAAAGAGAGGTTAGATGTCACAAGAGGAACAAATAAATGAATGGAATTAAATCATGTTCGGGAATAATTGATATTATAATATTTTTAATAATAATTCTTGCATTTGCTATAGAGCCTCATCACGTCATTGAGATGTCTCAAAGCGCTTCACAGAATATATTGTAAAGTGAATTGCATGTCTATTTTGTGGGCGAAATTGATAAGAGAAAACCTGTATGAAAATGTCACGGAAAGACTGGATGAAATATTACGTTGAAATTGTCACCCTTTCCTTCTCTCAAGAGATGTTGCCTGAAATAAAAATTTAAAGAGACAAATGGGAAACATATGTATGTCAATAATTAATCAAGCTCTTTCTTGGAGCTTCTAATTCTAATCTACGTTCATGAATAACCAAAATACTAATTATATCCTATTTACTAAACAGTTCAAAACTTGCACTAACAACAAGCAATTGAAAGATACTACCTCTCGTTTTCATGATTAAACACTATTATGCAGCTGAATGGCTGGTCCTAGCTGGACAAGTAGCGGGAAGCTTGCCAGGCAGTGCTCTCTATTTGGTTCAGTAGGTTAAACTCCAGGAGTACCCCAAGGCATACTGTTGGGACCTCAAACCTTTGGTCTTGCCAAACTGGGCCTAGTACTCTCCAGAATTCAGTAAACACGGAGAGTCCCTCCAGGGAGAGAGAGTACGCATTCCACTCCAGACACTAAGAGATTTCCGTGTGTTTGTGACATATATATGTGCCATGGGCCATCCTCCCAACGGGAAAGGAGCTATATAAATGTAAATTTGCATTGCCTATGTGAAACTCTGTTTCGTCTGGATAGCATAGTGATGAGTTTTCCTCATGTGTCAGACTGGACCAAAAAAATTCAACCATGCAAAAACAATTATACAGCAGAGAGGGTTACCACATCCTTGCTTTGTATCTCTTCTGTTTAGGCTGTGGCAGCTGACTTCAAAAAAATAATTAAATCCATCCTCCATTTTTTTTTCTTCTTCTCCTATTCTCAAAACCTCAATTCTTTAAATTGGGTATGACGTTTAACCCACAGTGTGTAGGCAGATCCTTGGAGACTTGTGTCTCTATGGGGGCAACTACAAAATACACCTTCAGCGTACACACTGTTGTTGAAAATTATGGTGTCTGTTTGTGTCATAGTAAAACGGCTCAAATATCAGTACTTATTATTGTAATGTTAAATTAAACCCAGTAAAATACAGTAAATGCAAAAGATAAGACCTTACCTATGCTCACCCTCTCCGACTTATCACTTCTGTTGTTTCTTCATGATTTGATCTTTTAATATAATTTTTTTAATCTTTGCGTCTTAACTATTTTTAATGCATTTTGCACTATTTACTTCCAGTTGCTGGTTTCTTTTCCTTGCATACAAATGTGCAAAGTGGCATTTTTGCGAGAGTATAAGGGTAGTGATCAGGTTATGCTTTTGAACTATGTAACGACAATCGGTGAGAATTCAGAAAGTAATTCTCTAAAGGATTGAATGTTCAGTGTTGGACCTCAGTGTTTGTGGTCAAGAAAATCGAGAAAAATAAAACTGCAATATTTGATTTTTGACAGCGTTCAAATTTAATGGTAAAATGCAGTAATTAATATTGTAAAACTAATGGCAAGTTTCTGATTTATGCCATTAATATCTCATGCTCAGGATGGAGCAGAATGTTTGATATCTTAATCCACCTCTTCCAAAACTAAAGGAGCTTTGCCAATTACATCGGGAGATCAAAGTGACTGGTACCCGAGGATTTAAAGCTTGTGAATGATTGAAGTACCAGCTTGATACTTAATTCTCACCTTTGTATGTTGACATAACCAGCAGTTACAGCTCGGTCTGTCAGAGACCATGGTATTTATATCCAATTTAAACTAATTTAGACAGAACATTTTCAGAGCATTGGGGCTTCTGCTGGTGCAAAGCCAACACTGAGTAAGTGGAACAGTAACTGCATGGAGTTTGCAATGTGGTTCGCTATGAAAAGATCCAAAATTCAGTGTCTGAACATTGCATTGCTTGTGACTAAATCTGGAGTTTACACAAGTCAGATAGGGATGTGTTCAACAGGCTGTGAATTATACTAATTGAATAGGCCAATGCTTTTAACAATTTGAAGAAACTTAAAAAGAATCATAACCTGGGATGCTGTTCAGCTGCCACAATATTAACAGCATCTATAATAATAAGAATAATCCTTGCATTTGATATAGCGCTTTATCACGTCATTGGGACGTCTCAAAGTGCTTCACAGAAAATAATGTGAAGTGGATTGACAGTATTTTGTGGACGAAACGTGACAGCCAATTGCGCACAGCAGTGTCCGACGAACAGCCATTAAGTGAGTGACCAATTTTCTTTAAAAAAAGGGATTATTACCCCGGAAAGTGATCCGCCAATCGACTAACAATCAGTTTATTAGTTTATTAATAACTAAAAAAAAGACTTCTTTCTAACTCACAAAATGCTAAACTTCAAAGATACAGTTTAAAGTAATTTAAATAATTCCTGAATTCTGGGCTGAGCACAGAAATATTGACCAAGGTGAAAAGAAAGTTAATGCCTACACTTGACAGAGACAAATGAAGCAGAAAGATTTGGGAGTACTCGAGTAGGCAGGTTTTGAAAATGACTCTACTGTGTGACTTGGTGAATAACAAGCATGTTGGAAAGCCATGTTGCATTAAGTACAAAGGAATAGATAAATATTAATACCCTAATCCTAATTTATTCTGTTGTCTTCAAAATCAGTATTTTAGTTGCATTTGCAGAGCATGACTATTTAAGGTAAAGGGACATAAATGTTGTGAATGATGTTTGTAATGGGATGATATAAATAGATTTAGGACCCAAAGAGATTCAGTATCATTTTATCAGTACTATAGAAGCCTACGAATGTGTTTGTGTGTGTGTGTGTGTGTGTGTGAGAGAGAGAGGAATTCCGGGAGATAATAACAATAAATCATAAAGTCTTACCTTGAACATCAGTTCATTGTCTCGATGTTGTTTGAATGCAGTAATCACAAGGTGAAATCAACTATATATTCAGGTTTATCCCAAAATAGGGTCAGATTAATACATGGTAATTGTTTAAAAAGTGGAGCTAAGCATAAAAAATTGTGATTAAACCCTTTCAGATTGCAGTTAAGTTGCTTGCGACCTTTCTTGGTCATAATGGTGCTACATCAGTTAACCATTGGACTACATGGTATTGATTTTCAAGACCATTAATCCCTGAGAAACTGCTCAAATGTTACTAATGGATGTTGAAACGGGTTCAAGGTGATTGCATGTCTATCTTACATGGTGAACAAAATTACTCTCTCTCTGGAAGATGTGCAATATGGCTCCACACAGCTCAGTTGCACTTCGCAAGCTTTAATATAAAATTCCTGTTAAAGCCATACACTTCATAACGGACAATTTGAAAATTCTTCCAACTCCTCTTGTCACTCACCAGTTATTCGGAGCTTGCAACCATTTATAGAAACTAATTATTTTGGTGTGCCACTTCTTGTTGTTTTTAAGATCTATTTCTCAAATCGGACGTAAAGAAACATAATTAAATGCCTGGCCTAAATGATAACTCATTACAACCAAGAGTTTAATTGGCTAAATCGGTTCTTTTGTGGTGATTAAAAAGCAACAGCTACTTAATGGACTGTAGCAAAGAGAATTAGGTTTGTACTCTCAGATTGAAACCAGCAGAAGTCGGAAGGAGTTGTTTATGTCTGTGGCTACTTGACTATGAAACTGGTTTTGGTGGGCCACAATGCATCAGTCTTTTAATTGTAATAATACACAATTCAAAGCAATGGTGTGTTACGTAGTTTTTTTGTTGGCAACTCACTGCAATCCAATCCTCCAACTATAACCCACACATAGTGGCTACTTTTCCAGTGTCCCTTTTATACTCCCTGTTATTTCAGTTCGTTGGTTCTTTCTCAAATTGGGTATCGCTCTTAAAAGGATATTCCACATTAATATGAAGTGTGTAAAAGTATTGTTGGTGGAGGGATTTCTTTGTTTTTAAGTTTTTTTTTAACAAATCTGCTTCACGCATTCCATTAATTGGTCAAAAGTGAACTGAAAGTATCTTGTACATTCAGTGACCTGAACAATTCCTTTCAAACACATACTTTTTCAGTTAAGGTGTATTTCATTTCATTCAGGTCACGATTATAGTATTCAATGTGATCATAGGAGCTGGACAGCAATGAGGATGATCCCCAGAAGAATCAGGTATGAATAACAATTGGACAAGCTGGGGTTCTTCAGTCTTAGAAGGAAATATTTCATAGGAGACCTTTATAGTTGTATGGAAGATTTTAAATGGGAATGAGAAAGTGAATTACTTTCAGACGCATCAAAACAACAGAACAAAAAGGCAGTTTCAGGGTTGCAAGCATCAAGTATATCCAGCAAGAGAAAATTCTTCCAATTGTGCACAGCAGATTAAAGTTTTACAATAAAAAAACATTGCTAGTGAATTTTCTTGTGCTTGGCTGGTGCTATCAGCTTACTTTCAGTACGCTTACCTGCGCTCGTGATATTTTCCATTTGTCACCTACGTTTTCAGTAATGAGCTGTGTGGACAATCTGAGTAATGAGGAGCAGAACAATGAATTTTCTGCCCACTCTTGATTTTGAGTTGAAAACACAGCAGTGTTTGTTAAAAATACAGCTATTGTTATTGTACTACCCATTATAGTAAGAGTAAGCCCATGGAGTATGCCTTCAGTCAGTGAGGCAAACCTCTAGCTATGCCTTCTCAGTAATTGGGGGGTGGACAAGTCATTTTCTTTGTCTGTCATGTACTCTGTTCTTGACCGTTGCTGCTCTGTTCTTGGTTGACTGCTGGAGCTGTGCATAACTTCAAGCACTGATATTTCTATACACAAGACTTTTTTTAAAAAAACTGTATATTCCAATTATGCGCTTGTCTCCAGAATGCCACACTAACTGCAGCAAGTCCACAGAGCAAAATCTCGGCAACATATCAGAATTGTTACTTCAAAGTTGCATCAACAATTCACTGTGTCTGACACTGATGGATTTTTTTTTGTTCTTTCCCTGAGTCCATGTCTATTAAGTACATGTCCATTTTTTAAAATTATTTTGATGGCAGGCATTTTCCTCTAAAACAGATTACAGGATAAATCTGCAAAAGAGTGCCTCTTATTTTGTTCACCTTCAAAAATATAGTCATTATACTCTGCACTAAATCTTGCGAAGCGCTCTTCAATGACATGATAAGTTGCTATATCAAATGCAAGGATTATTATTATTTGGTGTTCCTACAGTGCATATTCAAGATGCAACTGGATTTGAATCAAATAGTGTTAAACCTATTTATTTCACAATATGCTTTCAACCAGTGTATACGCACATTATTTTGTTCGGCATTTCATGAGATCCCCATGATTTGGCAAAATGTCAAAAAGTTGCATGTTTACATGGTTTCATTTTCTCACCATTTCAAATCGCTAGACAGAGCAGATTAATCTATCATGGGTTTTGTTACCATAATCCACGCCAGACTGCCTTTTCAATCATGCAACCTTATTGTAGTTTCAATAGCATTAGACATTATTGACAGTCAGCCAATTTAGGAATGGTTTGCTACTGCGCAGAATGTGTCAAATAATGTGGCATAAAATTATCTAAAAGGATGTGAAGCTTACTGAGGGCCTGGACTCCATATCGTCTATGCAGACACTCTAGTGCAGCACTAAGCGTGAGATGTTAAACCAAGATCACGTCTGCCGGTTCAGGTACTTGTTAAAAGAAAAGGTACTTATTAAACTGGAAAAGCATATCCCGATTTTATAGCGTACAATCCTCCAAATTAATTAGTCACTCACTCCATGGCTTTTTGAGTGACATTGATGTGCGCAAATTTGCTTCCGTCTTCACCCACCTACATATGCACAGTTGCACTGCTTTACAGTATACCCTGTGAAGTATATTCTTTGAGTGATTTTGACCATGTGATAAGGCTCTATATCAAATGCAAAGATTATTATTTTACACATTGAGGAATGAAATAAAAGCAGTGTCTTGTCTATTGACATGAAATGCACATTCCAATATTATTCAGTGCAGTAGGCAGTATCAGTCTAGAGCAGTTGTGGCCAACATTTATGGTCAACCAAACAAAATAAACTTCCTGTGATTTTATGCCATAACATCACAGGAATTTGATCAGAAGAATCCTGAGGGTTATTTTCAAATATGGATAGGGAATTTGAGTTAGAAATCTCTCAATGAAAACGCCTTATCAGGGCAGCAGTAAAGTCATTGCAAAGTTGGATTAAAGTTCAATAATTAATGAGAGAGCAATATTTATCATTTCAAACAATTATGACAACATAAGGAGGTTAAATGGTAATTAAAGGTTACAAACGGTCAAATATAGCCGTGGGGAGTTCATATTGTATTCTAAATGCCTCAACGAAAGATTTGTTTCAGCAGCAATGCAATGACCATGTTATTTAAGGTGGTGCTGTTTAAGGCATTGCTGGAACATTTTAAAAAAGTTTTTGACATTGGTGCCATTGGAGACTAGGAATAGGTCAGCAGTCTTGGAGTTGAGTCAACTTAGTGACATAATAATCCTTGCATTTGATATGCATCTTTCATGTTGAGAGAACATCTCAAAGCGCTTCACAGGATATACTGTAAAGTGGCTTGACTCTGTGCCTTTTGGATAAACGCTGTTATAAACTGAGCAGGAATTCAGTCCCTGCATATCTACAATCCTTGAATCAACAGCCAAAACCCATCAACAGCGGCACAAATGTGGCTGTCCAGGCAGGATAGGTTTTCACTCTAGCTATCCCTATACTAGCAGCATGCTCAAAGTAAATTAATTTCACCAAAGGAATTAACTGAACCATCTCTCTGATCTTACAGCTCACATCCCACTGGTACCCTCTAGTCCTAAGCATATTCATCGACAAAATACACCGTCACTACATTTTGGAGTAAATCAAGTGAAGTGCTTTGAGATGTCCTCCCGATGTAAAAGATCTATATGAGATCCAAGGGTTATTATTATATCCTGTCAGGCAGGAACATAAAATTTATCAGCTTCCTGATAGACTACCCTCTCCAGTTCCCACTCACCCTATACTTTCCTCCATCAACCAGTGATGTAAGTGGTGCACCAGCACCTTAAAGAATCAGAAGGCACACTACGAATGGATGAAAGGCCCAAGAAAATAAACTACAGATAATACACTCATGTGCAGCTTTGTTTCTTTTTGTTCGTAAATAATAGATGAATAACCAAAAGGACTTGACTTCAGCCTGTTTTTTTTAAACAAAATTGGTTGGTAATGCTAACAGAAAAGAAACTCCAAAAATAATTTTCTGCCATGTTATGTCATCTTTGGGATGAACACTTGGCTCACAATAAGTGACCCTATACTGTGCTTTTACCTTCATTCTTCCTGAAGTCTTGCTTAAAGTGCAGGATCATCTTTTAAATGTAGGCCTGTTGCTATTGGCATGTTGTGCAGCACACCGCAGGCCAAAAGAAGCTTTATGGATTTAATCAGTACTCACACTGCTGGAGCACACCTCAGGAGCAATTGAAGCAATAAAATCCTTGCTTCAGAACAGCAAATGTTTCCATAGGGACAATTCTGCTGGATGTGTGCACCTCGTTGTTAAAGATCAGGACTTTGCATTAATAAATAGTATCATTAGGTATGTTACCAATGGTGGCCTATACTGTATTTCCAGGCAATCATTTGCCCATAGCTTCTTCATCCATAAATAAAAGTCTTGTTACTTGGTCCCTATGAATCTCAATGAGATCAGGAGTGTAGGGCATTAAAATGTATGATCTTCCTTTAAGATTTGCAAGGACCTGCACACTCGTGTTGTAGAAACTCTCTCTGTCATAAACTGAAATTGCATTTCCAAAAGAAGCTCTGATGGCCACATGAGACCTATCGATACCTTCTAGCACTCCAGGAAACCTGGTTACATGAACGAGTGCTTGCTGCCTGGCTTTTTGTTGTTGCTGATGTGAATTGTCAAAGAATATGAACTGGGATTGAACCTTACACAAAGCATCAGTAAACTTGGTATATTAGAATATTGATACGGTAATTTGGGAAACACAAACAAGGTCTCCAGAGGGTGTTCTGAAACAAAAATTAACGTCACCATGGTATTGTGATCAGGTCTTCATCTTTTCCTCCAAGTGTCTCGGTCCACAAAGCTGTTGCTCTTTTATTGCAAAACAAGAAGTGGGATTTTTTTGCCAGGTTTTCTGCTGGGTACAGTAGTTCTTTGCTTATTGCAGCAAAGTTCTCTCCACATAGGTTCACCCCAAGATGTGGAATGCTCTGCCCCAGAAAGTGGTAGCGATGGAATCAATAAGGATGTTTAAAAGAAAGTTAGACAGATGTGATATTTAGGCAGTGGAGGCATTCAAGGGTAGTGTAAAAAGGTGGGTCATTGAGATTAAAAAATAAAACAAGATCTAATTAATTAGTGGAGCAAGCTCAAAGGATTAAATGGCCTCCTCCTATTCCTGTTATCTGCTTTGAGTTCCTACAATCTTGTATCAGAGCCCTAACAGCCATAGTGTTAAAGATATATTTCTGAATTTGGCCTCATCTCCTTCATGTGAAACAATTATGATGTGAAAGCCATTAATCTTTGCAGCATCGTAGTAGGAAATGCATACAGTTTAACAATCAATGACAGTTTAAGACGGATTGACATTCAGTATTGTTCTGTGTGTGAGTGGAGTTAGCCCTTTGGCACCCTACACAGTTAGCAATTCTTTATTTTTAGCTTATTTTTATTTTGAGATGGTGAGTGGTGTTAGGTTGTTTGACAATGCAGAACATCACAGCTGAGCTCGTATTTGCTTAACATCTACATAACACTTGGATAAGTAGTTAATCCAAGGTATCATCTGCCTGTTCATTTAAGATTCTATGGTGTTATTTGACCAACAATAATAATAATAAGCCTTGCATTTAATATAGTGGCTTATCACGTCTTTGAGACGTCTCAAAGCGCTTCACAGGATATACTGTAAAGTAAATTGATTGTATATTTTTTGGGCAAAACATGGCAGCCAATTGCGTGCATCAGTGTCCCCAATTAGTCGTGGATTGAGTGACCAAATTATTATTATATATTAGTTTTTGTTTTTGAGGGATTATTACCCGTGGAAAAGCAATCCGCCATTCGACTGACGACCAGGTTCCTACCTGTTGCTTGGTAAACATAGGGGCATAGTGTAGGAAACTTGCCCAATGTTTTGCCCTGCCTGGGAATCGAATCCCCGAATAAAATTGGTCATTGACTTCATGGTTGTTTGTGCGACATTGTTGTGCACAAATTGGCTGCCATGTTTACCAAGAATATCTCACAGTCACAACACTTTACAATAAATCCTGTGATGTGCTTTGAGCTTCCTCAAGACGTGAGAGACACAATATCAAATGTAAGGATTATTATTATCACCTAGTGTCCACTGGATAGTGATTGGGAAAGGAAACCCAGGCTGATTTTCTTCTCCCTCCATAGCCCATGGACTCTTATCATTAAATAAGGGATTAAAACACACCTGTTGCCTGTATCAAACTATGCAGAATTTTGGTTAAAGTCTAATACCAAATTTGTAGGTTTATATCTGAATATGTTGTTGTTATGTTCCTTAAATCCTGTCGTCTTTCTGTAAAGCTGTGGTTGGGTATTGAGTTAGTGGAAGACTGTGCAGAAGCAGTCAATGTTTTGCAAGTTGTTTGCCACTGCAGCCACTATTTTCCTAAACATTTATGAAAGATGCTTCCATCTCCAGTGGATTGCACATTTGTAGAGTGAATGCATACAAAGCGCATTATCCCAAGTAATAATTGCGTTGGTCCATCAATATACTGCAATTTAGAACTGTGCAACTAATCTGTCATGAGAGCTCTCTTATCAACAGATAGCAATGTAGTCGTGCAAGATATTCACGAGCAGTGATGAATGAAATCTCTTGTCTTCAGCAACAATGCTCTGGAGATTGTGAATTCTGCATCAGTGGTCAAAGTGCCCCTTAACAACTCAGCACTTAGCAGGAATTCAGCAAATGAAATAGACCGGCACAGTCAGGGTGTGATTCAGGCCTAGGAATGGATTGTGCATTGGTGAGTGGTTGATATTACTGACCTTTTTGGTACATGGAACATGGTAAAAACATCTGGTAGTATGTCTGCCCCAGCTGTCCTACCTATGCTTGAGGTATTTTGTGCTTAATAATAATACTAAGCCTTGCATTTGATATAGCACCTTATCATGTCTTTGAGATGTCTCAAAGCGCTTCACAGAATATATATTGTAAAGTCAATTGACTGAATATTTTGTGGGTGAAACGCTGCAGCCAATTGCAAAACAGTGCCCTGTTTTCCCAATGGTCATGTTGAAGCTGAACCCGCAACCTTCCAATTCACAGGTGAGAGTGTTACATAATTGAGCCAGGCTGACACCAGTAATGATAAAACATTACAGCACAAAAATAGGCCATTCATCCCATCAAGTCTGTGCTGGCGTTTTTCTCCACATAAACCACTTTCTCCCCATATGCTTTTATATGCATCTTCTTCAATCATCTATCCTAAAATCTCATTCAAAATGATTTGTTGACTCTGCTTCAACAACAGTTATCTGCTACAGAACATTGATGATTTTATTCACATTCCTTTAGGTACAACATGTTCCGAATTATTACTGAAACCCATTAATATGGTAATGAGCCAGATTATGCTGTTAATTGTTTTTGAATTATTCCATCGTAAAGGTTTGTTCCTGTAGACAGGAAAATTACATCCAGGATGATGAATGGCAGATTTTTAAATCTCTTTTTAATCAATTGTTGCTTTTAAATGCTTTGACTTTTTCCTTTACTCACGTGTGTTTTTATTAAGACACGAGTAAAGAAACATCTAGGCATTAGTTTCCATTTTCCTTACTGACACTGCGAACTAGAAGCATTTTGTACTTGAGATGGAATCAAGTGTTCATACCTTGCTTGTAAGTCAAAATAAACCCTAAACTTTGCTTTGAAACGACGAGTGTTTTGAGTGCATATTTGTTGCATTTTGTTTCCATGGAGGTTTGTTTTATTTTATAACAAACATGCACATAATTATGGAACTGAGTGGGAAATACTCTCGTTTCTGTAGACTGACTGTGTCTTTGTTTGAAGCGAAGTGCTGGATCATTGTGGACAGTGGGAGTTTTTATAGGGTTAGAATGGAGGAGAATAATGACTGTGTTCAATGGAGTCTGCCCATTGTATGCAATCATGCAGAAGTGATCGCTCTTCATCTAGACTGGGTTGGGTTGTGAAGCTCAGAGATGCTATCCTGCGTGAAAGGTACTACAAAAATGCAAGGGGTTGTTGCTGTTGGAAGATTGCTTCATTACCATTTTCTTCACATATCTATAATTGTGGATTTACAGAGCAGGTAATGTGGCATTCATGTGATGTATATTTCATGCGACATTTGAGAACTCTAACCTTCACAAGATCAATTTCAAATGAAGTCCATTGTTTCCGGCTCGATCTCACCTGCTATCTGTCAGTATTTACAACAAAAGCAGTTGATGCGGTATTTATTAACTCCTTCAAACTCCAGGATTAAGTCACCAGAAGCAACGTTGAAATGAAATGAATTAATCAATTAACATCATTTATACCCTTGCATTTGCTAGAGCACCTTTCATATTGAAATGACGCTTCAAAGTGTTTTTCAGGCTTTGTTGTAAAGCGGAGTGACTCAGGGTAGCATCCTATACAAGCGCTCTGAGCCGCTACCCTGTGAGGGGCACTAAATCCATATTGTTGTTGTTGTATCATTGACAAAACATTGCTGTGAGAAAATTGGTTGCTGGTTCACCTACCAGTCCACAGTCACTACACTTTACAGTAAATCTTGAAAAATGCTTTGAGACCTTTCAAGAACATAATAAGGCAATATATCAAATGCACGTATTATTATTTGGAGTCCTGTAGCTCAGTGGTTAGAGCACTCGCTTTGTAAGTGAGAGACCTGAGTTCAATTCCAGGCAGAGGGCCAAACCTTGGGCAAGTTTCCTTACTCCACACAGAGCCTAATAATAATCCCTCCAAAACCAAAACAATAATAAATTGGTCATTTTCAATCTACGACTGTTTGTGGGACATTGCTGCGCGCAATTGGCTGCCGCGTTCACCCACAAATATACAGTCAATTCACTTTACAGTGTGTTCTGTGAAGCGCTTTGGGACGTCCTCCCGACATGAAAAGTACCATATCAAATGCAAGGATTATTATTATTTAGTTTATAGGCATTGGGAAGTCCTCCAGACGTGAAAGGTGCTATACAAAAATAATTTTGTTGTTGTAGACAAGAGATTGAAACCATGAAAGCACAAAGCCATTTGGAGCAATCCTGATTCCTGATGACTACCAATATTACAAGGTGCCTGTGATTTGAAGCCACGCGTTCTCATAAAATCAAGCCAGCGAACCATCATAGCAGGACGAAAAGCACCTCTGAGACAATCCTAATACAATCAAACATAGAACAAGAGAAGGCTTTTCTGTCCTTTGAGACCTCCCTTTCCAATCACCCATGTACAATTTACACTGTCATGGATTATGCCTAATTCAGTTAATTTCAGGAGGGAGATGAGTAACCAGAGGTTAGATTTATTAAGAAAGGGGAAACATTCTGAAATTGCTCTCCGAGTCATAAAGTCAACTGAGCAAAACTTTTAGATATAAACGTAATCTTTATTGTACGGATTATTTAGGGCTCTGCTGTGGATTAGTATCTGAATATTTTTTAATTCCTTTGTAATGAGATATCCAATCATCCTATTTGTACAGAACAGGGATTTAATGATTTTGCTGGAATTGTGCTCCACACTGGGAGAAGAAAAATGTCTAATTTCTAGCTAGGCTGGAGGCTCGATAATTTTGTATTCATATACACCGTGTGTTTGTAATTACAGATCATGTTCAACATTATGCTTAGATACACATTGTATACGTGTTTCCGTATTTTAAAGTCAGAACCAACCGGTGACAATGCTTCTGGGGGGGAAGGTAAGTGGGGTCTCCTTGGAGCTGAGCTGATACCAAGGTGAGGTGTTCGACAGCGAAATATCAGATTTGAGTTGAACCTTTGTGGCAGTTTCCGTCGTCTGTTTTCTAAGACAAGCAGGTCCACAGTACTCCATAGCTCTCCCTGAATGTCCTTTACAAGTGGAAGGTGCCCAGAATCAAACACAGTGTTGCAACTTTACTTTTACGATAAATAATTCTGGGTGGTTTTAACATTTTAAGGCAAACTGGTTGCTGGCTAAGAGTTGGCCCAAGAAATATTTATCGTTTCCAAAGTCACGATGGTGTTCTCTTGTGGATTTCATGTCTCTTCAGAACATTGACAATGTCCCATAAAATATTCAGCATTTACCTGTGTAAGGTTAGCTGAAGTTTGTGTCCTGACATAGAAAGAAAAATCAGAATTACGTGTTCCTTGGCATGACTGCAATATTGAAGGAACTTCTGAAATTACAATCCCCAAATCTTTCATTTTGCCTTACTTATTGAGAATTATATAATACTATTAGAATATTATAATGTATATTGTATCATCTTTTCTACACGCCTGTGTGTGTTACCTCGGTTCAGTTGAAAGCACTCTTGCTTCTCGGTCAAAAGGATTTTGGATTCAAATCCTTTGTCAGGATTTGAGTTCTTAATGTAGGTTGAAGCTTCATAAGGGAGTTTGTCTTGGTACGCTGGCCAACAATTGCTCAAATTAATTAGTCATTCACCTCCTAGGTATTAGTGGGAATTTATTGGTGCTAATGGCTGCTGTGTATTGCCTACTGTGAACAGGTAGCATATTTACTGGCTGTGTTCATCCTGTGCCTTGAAATCTGCAGATTTTGATAGCATGTAGCTGCATCCTGAAACCACATTCTTGGCTAATTGTTTTGGGCTAGATAATTAGCATGCGGCTGATATTCAGGCGTCTGAACTGAGGGTTGAAAAAGCGCCTCCCGAGAGAGTGAGTGGCGTTTTCGAACAGAAGCAACAAGAGGTTTGCAGACCAGAGAAACAGTAAAAACTGGTCAACTTTAAAGGGAAAAGGGCTTCAATTGGTGGGTTGAAATCTCCAACCTTGAAGAATTGCTTTTACTACACAGACTTTGAAATAGGTTTTCTTAGAAACTCATTCTGCTTGTAAACTTGGGTTCTCTGCAGTCTGTAATAAACGTTCCACTTTCATATAGACTGAATTCAATACTTCGAGGAAACATCATTCGGTCCTGTGCAGTTGATATGGATATGATATATTTATTGTTTCTAAAGTCATGTTAAGAGTCCCATATTAAAGATTCCCATATTAAAGAGTCGCTTGAAAGATTTATTTGGTAGTCAAACATTCTGCTGGTGGTTATTACTATAAACATAGTTTAAGATGATTCCTCATGCATTTTCATTGTGGTTCATAATTTCCCTCTCATCCCTTTTAATACTTATCATATCTCATAGAAATGAGTCTCGCGATGACAGCCACTCAGCAACAGAAGATCTGATACTATCAAATATTGTCCTTTGCATTCGCCTGACAGAAATATTGCTCTCTTAACATTATTTGTGAAACAAAATTAAAACCTATTAATTTTAGGACAAGCTGTGTTGCAGGTGAATACGAGATGATATCTTGCACCTCTGGTGAAGAGAGGATTGGGTTTGACTGTAACACTTCTCACAGTCACTTCTTAACTTTCACTGTCTAAGCGCACAGATGAAAAATGGTGAGGTATCAGTGAGGCTGCCTAACACCAATGAAATCACATCCTAACATGAGGGCTCACTTTCAGGAGAGGAAGGGAAAATAGGATTGAGTAACATGAAGCTCAGCAAAGATTTAGCTGAATAAATGCTCAACAGATTAAAGCAGCCCTGTGTGTTGCTGAAGCTGTGCTGGGAATCAATTCTGCTATTCAACGGGGGAGAAAAAAGCATTTGAATCTCCATTCTTCCTTTAGCCTTGAGTACTCCAGTTGTGTGATCATGGTCTGAGTTAAAAAATCTTACTGTAGAATACAATTGATTGGTCCTGTTGGCATGGGTTTTAACATTGCATTGATATTCTGGGGTTTGCTTGAATACTTTTTGGAGATGGAGAAAAATATTGCAGCACCTTAACGTCTTTGGGGCTTTTGTCTAAGGTTGGTTGCCTCTTTGAGGCAGAGTCCATGAGTGGAATACTAATTTATTGTATGTGGGAAAATAGATCAATGGAATGTGGTATTTCCTCACATTTACATTTTTCAAAAATGGCTGTCGGTGCTGCAGAAATCTCCTCTTTTGTGTTTCTTAGTTCTCTCAAGCAAAGTTCATCCATCCTGGGGCATTTTATTGTTTTTCAACCTCTTCAGCCTCTCTAGAACCTCCACCTCACAAATATTAAAGTCCTGGAACTCATGTAATATAACAATAATAATAGTTGCATTTGGTATAGTGCTTAATCACGTCATTGAGGTGTCTCAAAGTGCTTCACAGAATATATTGTAAAGTGGATTGATTGTGTATTTTGTGTTGTGTGCCTTAGATATTGGACAGTGAATTTTCATTTAATAGCATTGTAGAAATCGCAGTAAAGAAGGAAGCTGCGTAACTCATTGAGGGTGTGCCAGTGCTGGCTCCTCTAATGGAGCTATTTGTTCTTATCCCCATTTCCTGCTCACATGCTCATATACTCTTCCTCTTCTGGTGGCCTTAACCTCAATAAATACTGGAGAATGAAGGACTGTATGATAATAAAAACACGTGGATTTTGTTGGTATTGTTGCTGTGTTCAGGACTCCGTGTTAAGAAACTAGCAAGGGTGAGCTTTGTGGACAACCAGGCCTTTCTATACATTTGTTGCATCTCGGCTTTAAATTTGCTTCGTCGTGTAAAGAATTAATTTGATAAACTGGAAGAGTAAAAGATTAATTTAAATTAAAACTACAAGCTAACTGCATAATTAATTTACAGTTTAAATTGAGTTTTCATTAGTAATGCCAGATTCATTATCAAACCTCTCACCTCGAGGGGTTGTTATTCCGATGTGAAAATTTGGAACTGGGGAAATGCTTTGCCACTAGATGAAGGTGAGCTTGTGAATGCACCGTCTCATAATGAATTGTCTGTAATTTTTTGTTATGAAAAAGGATTGGGGAAGTATTGTTTAATTAAAAGCACTTTGAAAGTGTGCAGCTAAAACTGATTAAGATTGTGTCACTTCACGTTTTATAGCCCTCAAGAAAACTAGCTCATTTAAATAAACCACATTCTCATTTCCTATGCCATCTATCTTTAAAACAATTTAAGTGAGATTGCTTTACCCGTGTTGAATTAGGACATGTTCACGGTGTGGAATTATCTGCGGGGAATTGGATTGGGATCTAAATCAGCAAAAAGAGAAGACATTTTCATCAATCTATTGGGACAATAAAATTGAATCCAGTGTGCCCACTACCGTGATGATAATAATAATAATAATAATAAACCTTACATTTGATATAGGGCCTTATCACATCATCAAGACGTCTCAAAGCACTGCACAGGATATGCTGTAAAGTGGAATGGCTGTGCATTTGTGGACAAAATAAATTCTTGTTCAGTACAAGAAGAGTATACACTCCAAGCCTTTTGCCCACTATAGTGCAGTTGTCTTGAATGGAGGCCTGTGCAGGTGTGTGCGCTGACTCTGTGACATAAGGAAAAAAGTGCTCGTCTCAAATCTTACTTCCCTGACTTCTCACTTCAGTGCTCCACATTTTCCAGAAGTCTGTCTGAGCGTCACCTGAATGCCATCTGAATTACGTTGTATACTTCTGTTTAGCATAACTGGACATCCAGTATCATATAGGAGTGAACAGCCTAATTTTCTGTTTATTGAAGTACAAAACGTGTGGATGTGCAGTGACAGGGTTTTTCTTTTTCCCTGCTGGTAAGCTGAGCTGCTGTTTAATGGAAAACTAGTGATCTTCTTTGAAAGGCAAATTAAAGAATTTATAAATACTCGTCAAGAGAGCTTTAGCACATAGACAATGGCATATCCCCCTGGTGTTCTTTGCATTTAACTTTGTTAAGTCCGCCTAGTTCTCCAGAGACCACATAGAAATTAAATAAATATGAACATTTTATTGTGCACTTAATCCTTTAAATCCTGTGTAGTAATAATATTCCTTGGTAAATTAATAGAGCAGTAAACAATTGTATAATACTTGCTGTAGCAGTCTATAAATTAAATGTGAATTATATAATAATCATAAGTACTTCAACTAGGTTATCCCAATATGCTTCCTTAAACTGGGGAAAGATATACAGACTGCCGCACTGAAAGTTATTAGTGGTACACATAAACCTTGAGAGAAGAATCAATGAGTCTTAAGAACACACGATGATCACTGGAGTCTGATATTTCCCTTTTGGTCTCTTTTACTTAAATAGGCAGCAGAAATGAACAAATTAATAAAAATCATAATAATCCTAGCATTTGATATAACACCTTTTCACGTCATAGAGACGTCTCAGTGCAGGATATATTGTAAAGTGCAGTGACTTTGTGTTTTGTTGGTAAACAGGGCAATCAATTTATGCACAGCAATGTCCCACAAACAACCATGGAATGAGTGACCAATCCTATTTGGAGGATTGTTGGGCATCTCTTCCCGAATAGTGCCGTGGGATCTTTAACATCCACCTGAACAGGCAGACATGGCCTTAGATTAATGTCTCTTCCAATAATACAGCTCCCTCCTCATTGGAATGTCATCTTAAAAGAATATATGATTTCCAAGTTGCAATGTGGGGTCTTCGAAGCGAGAGTCCTACAACTGAGTAGGATTTGAGCGCAGAGAGCACAAAATATTCGATAATTTTTATGATACTATAAATGTAATTTTTCAGTAATATTTACAGTCATATCTTGCTTAGCTGTTTGAAATCCATTTTCCATACAACTTAATTGTCACATTAATAGAGTATAAGTTAAGGATAGTTTGTTAAAAATATTATTACAAAATGAGATGAAGTCATTTCAACTTTAAATTGGTTTCTTCTCATCTTGCCACAAGCGTTATAAGATCAGCTGGAGTCCATTCTATAGTTTATCAAAATGAATGAAACTATGAAATTGATAGTAGGAAGCAAAACATTTTCTAGACTCTAAATTATTTCAGATGCTTTGCCTTCTGTAGTGCTTTTGTTTAATTGTTTTTCCCCCTCCAATGAAGATTTCATTTTGTTTTATTTGTAGGCCTCGTAGTAATGTAAGTATTATTATTAAGTTTTAACCTGCACTTCTTGATCAAACATATTGATATTTTCTGCAACACAGTCTGATTTCACCCACAAAATACACACACAGTCACTACACTTTACAGTGTATTCCGTGAAGCGCTTTGAGATCTCGATGTGATAAGGCGCTATATCAAATGCAAGGATTATTTATTTATTTTTATCATTTGATTCAGGTCAGCTTCTTGTACAGTCATCCTTGTGGAATGTGAGCTTGATGATGCACAATAAAAATATTGGAACAAAAACTGAAAAGGTTCAAGTGGTAACCTCTGTTTTCTCATATTAAACCTAAATAATTTCAAAATGACAAATTCTTTTGCAAATTTGCATGTGTGAAATTGTATTGGAGATTGTGCAGAAAAATATGGTGGAATTCAAGAAGGAAAATGTTTTTCCAACAGATAATACTAATAATCCTTGCATTTGATATAGCGCCTTATCACATCTTCGAGATGTCTCAAAACCTTTCACAGAATATTCTGTAAAGTGAATTGACTGTATACTTTGTGGGTGAAGTGCAGCATCCAATTGCGCACAGCAGTGTCCCCCAAACAGTCGTGGATTGAGTGACCAATTTATTANTTTTTATTTGGAGTGATTATTACCGCTGGAAAAGCAATCCACCAATGGCCTACAAACCAGATTCCTACTTACTGCTAGGTAAACAGAGGCATGTGGAGTAAGGAAATCTGCCCAACATTTTGCTGTGCTGGGAATCAAACCCAGATCTTTAGCTTGTGAGGCGAGTGCTCTAACCACTGAGCTGCAGGACTCCACGATGATAATTATTGATGTTGCAGTCTGTCAAATAATGCACAATTGGCTCCTTATATCCTACTGAGATGCATTCTAACATTGTTTAGGTTTGTCTGAAAAAGGCAAGGTCATTAGGAGGGCCTTGTGGTTTTTCAATGCTTTCATTATGCTTTGTAATGCTTTTATTGCACATGAATAATTGTAGAGGAGATTGATTTGAATCAAATCATGTAACTGTGGGTAAAAAATTGTGCCTAAATGTTTACGATTGGAATGAAATCCAATTTTTGGGCTTAACCTAATTCAAATTCCATTCACTGCTCATTTAAAATGTTATCGGCAAATAAAAGACGATACTTAGTGAGGCTCTTGGCAAAGAATCCCAAAATAATTTTCCTATGAAAGCGCATTGTTTTGTTGTGCTTGCCTGTCAAACAGCATCTACAGTAGCCTTTGAGAATGTCTAAATGTATTCTACTGCGATGTCTTAAATTGAATTTTTTTGTTTTACGAGAAGGTTGACTGAGATAGTAAAACATAATTTGCTTGCAGGCAAAGCTTATGTTTTCTAACTTGTCAATTTATCTTTCCGACCAATAAGTACATGCATCTGAAAATGAAGGACTGTGTAGTTTTTAAAATACATCTCTCCGAGATTCTGGAAGGATGAGATCAAATGAGCCTCAAATGGGCCTTCTTCATCCAAATCAACCTTGTGATTTTGTGTGATCTTTATCTCATTTTTGTTTCTGTGTTCTGTGAGGGTGGAGCTGGAATTATATAGGCCAACACCTGCAGGAGTGTAACTGCTGCAAACCTTGGTCTATAAACCACAGCAAACCTGCCAGAGTTGCTTCAGAATGCAGATGTAAATACATGTGTGAGAAAATCTAAGACAAAGCTATTGTTGAACCTGCTTGCTGCGTCTTAACTGCAGCGTCAGGATAAACGTGGCCAATTAGAAATGAAGGCTGAAAAATGATTCACAAATCTGGGTAGAGAGACATTTTATCACTGCAGTATTTTGTAATATAANTTTTTTGCTCAGACTTGAAACATGTACATTGCATAACTATTAGCCTGATCCATCAGCTCCTGGCATTTTATGAGTTTTTAATTATTGTCTTTCAGCTGCTTATCACTATGCTTCCTGGCTGATGTGCAATGATGATTCCATTGAAGAGAGTCTTGATAAAATATAATGTTTACAACCTAATTTATGACCTGATCTTGTAGATTGAGTTAAATAGGAATTTGAATAACCTTATTATAATGCTGAGGGAACTTCAGACACCATAGACACGTTTAACGCTGTGTAATTGGATTATCACAAGTGGAAACATTAATCCATTTTTGCATGAAAAGGGCAAGGAAAAAAGCTGTTGTAATCACGGATAAAGACTAGCTGCATTACATTTATTTGCAGTGTATTTGTCTTTAGAATATATTTTCCTGCGCCCTGGATTACTGTGCATTATTTTCAAACTGAAATCTGTTTTGTAGTTTCCTGTACATATTGTGTTTGGAATTTAAAAATACCATTACGGATACTAGTGGCAACTCGTGATTGTAATAATGTATTAGTGAATGTGAAAGGTGATTGCGGATAACTATAAAGAGGTCACATAGGATGCAATGATAGGAAGCTTACTGATACCACTCCATTAGAAACCCAATTAGTGGCATGAGTTATTGACTATTCAATAGCAATTTCTGACCTCATTTTAATTGCATCAGTTGCCACAGAACAGCAGGGACGGAGAGGGGAGTGAATTCAGAGGGCGTACACGAAACGTGGATTTTCTTTCCATAAATGCACTTTTTCAAACACAGTCAGCTTTCCATCATATCATATGGCGTGCAATTATTTCGTTTGTGCCATCCTTTTAAACATGATTTGACTTCCTTTATTTCTGCTGCTGTGAAGCACACAATCCCTCTGCTGGCTGTGAGGAAAAGGCAGGCAGTCTGTGTACCTCTCCGCAGTGTTCTGTGCCAGCAACCTTCCACCGATTGACAGGTACATACCCTGATTCCTTGGGGAGATGTGTAATTTGGTGCTAACAGTAGCGTGTTCAACCTCGTGGATTAGGTCCGACCTCAAAGATGTTACTACAGTCATGTAAGGGTCTTTAACAATCTCTCACTATAGAGGCAAGAACTGAACCGGTGAATATTGAGGGCCACAATGTGTAGTTATGGGTTCAAATACACAGATGTGCTACACAGTATTTCAGGGAAGCAACTGCAGTGTAAAGGATGAATTAATTTGGTCCTACGAGTACAATTGAATTGGTGCATAAAATCTGAAGACAGCCAGGAATCATCAAGCTATTAATATTTAATTCCGATCATATGGTAGGCTATATAAGATCTGTTATTCAGGGGATTTACTGAAATGATATGATTAAATGTGTGATGCAGATGATGACAGTGTTGACAATTGAAAACCATGGGTATTTGGTGATAAATGGCAGCAGAAAGCAGGGGTTTGTGAGCTGGTCAAAATTGCTGAATTCTCCGCTCTAAGAAATGAAATGTTGAGGCCTTGAAAGATCCACAAACTGAGCCAAGAGCTACTTTATCTGTTCCATCTTGGGGCAAATTTGAGGTACTGAGCCAGAAAGGTAGAGTGATGCTTTCAGCTCGGAGAATAAAGGGGAAGCAACAAGAAAACCTTTCTCACGAGCAACCCCATTTAATGCATGATAACTGCTTTGGGTTTGCTGCTTCTGCCACTTTAGAATGGTTGAGGTTAAAGATTGCAGCCAGAGACAGCTGTGATTACAGCAAATGCCACAAACCTAAACCTGGCAATGGCAGAGAATGCATTTTGAGTCATTTTTTTTTACAGGGACACCAGTGGAACTAGTCTGATTTGCATAGCCTGATAGATGTGCCATCAAAACCTGATTGAACAATTGATAGCTATCTCTACATTTGAACTTCTGCATAAATAACACAGAGCTCCAGGTGTCTGTCTGGAGAGAGCTTCTATCGCCTTCTAGGTTAATAATGCAAGTCCAAAAATAGGAAAGCAGAGTAGTAGCCTCGTTATATTGTTCATTTGTCCTTTGTTCAACCGCTCGTTTTCTCAGAGTACTAATAATAGCTTGGAAACATTGTCATTCTTGAGAGAGGGATAATTTCAGTCTGGTCGCCCATTTTCTCTCTCTCCTTTCTCCCACGAGGTTAAAACAAATCAGAACTGGCTTCTGGCACAGTGTTACCAAAATTGGATAAATTGTGCTTCGTATTACAATACCCTTTGTTTGCATCGATGGTATTGTGGATATTGGTATTGTCGTGGCCTTCTACTCAAACCTCCGTGACCTATTGGGTGTTGAGAATATTAAAGCAATCTGCCTCTGCAAAATCAATGGGATGGAAAACTGGCATTTTTTTTAGATAAATTGCTTCTCTTTTTTATCAGCTGAATACAGTGGCTGAGTTGGTGTGTGAACAAGCTGTTCTTTTGACTGGTTTAAGATTGCTCAACCAGTTTAAGTGCTGATGCAGTATGTGGTTCAACAGATATGATTATTAGACTACAACTTCTATAATCTAACAGTGTGGTTCAATAGATTTGGTCTTTTCCTGTAACCGTGTTTTGGTCTGTCTCTTAACTTGATTTCCTTTGCACAGGAAACATGCTGAAATTCATTCTGTGCAAACCTTGCCTGGGAGAATATCTTTAATTGTATTGTGCCATTTTCTTTACATTTGTCTATTTGAGCAACCCAGCTGCATCTACCAGTAATAATAATCCTTACATTTGATATAGCGCCTTTCACATTGGGAGGATGTCTCAAAGAGCTTCACAGTATATACTGGGAAGTATAATGGCTGTATTTTCTAGGCAAACGCAGCAGCGAAATCATGCACAGCATTGTCCCAGAAACAACTATGACCAATTTTATTTGAGGGATTGTTAAGTAGGACAAGGAGAAACTGTCTTCTCTTCTCTAATTCAGCTATGGGATCTTTAACGTCCACTTGAACAATCAGGTGGAACCTGGGGTTAATGTATTTTCTGAAAGATGGCACCTCCAACAATGCAGGACATCCCCAGCAATACAATGGAGTGTCAGCCTAGGTTACTTCTGTTCGAAGTCCCAACCTGGGGCTTGAACCCACAGCCTACTGACTCAGAGGCGAGAATGCAACCGACTGAGCCAGGCTGACACCTGCAGGTAAATCAATGGATCTTTTTTCGTGCAACAACATGTTTAATATCAGTTAAGAAAAACATTTGCACAAAACAGTTTCTGCTTTCTCTTTATATGAACTTTTTTTTCTCTCTCTTTTAAGAAAAAGCCCTTCCTGTGTTAAATCACATCTCGTTCAAAGGTCTCTGCCCAGGGCCTGCAAGTTGTGATGTGACAGATAATGATTTGGGCTGATGGGCCCACTGATTTTCTCTCCTTCCTTCCGCAAGAGAAGCCCATAGGCCCTATTCAGCACTTTCCCAAATGACCCCAGATGATCCAACTGGTTACATCCCCCCCCCCCCGCAATGACACAAACTGAGGTTTCTGCCACTTGCGGAGTGTAATGATGCTGCAACATGTGTAATATTGCAGTCGCTCTGACTCGCTATCTCTCTCATCTTTCAAGGCCAGCTTTAAGATGTGCCTCTTTGATCACCCTCTTCCATTGGATGCCCAGTCAGCAGAATAAACTCCTCTGAGATATCCTCCCGACATGAAAAGCATTATATAAATGTAAATCGTACTGTACAATGCAGAATTTAAATTGTCTCCACTGAGATCTACAGTTCTTTTCTCCAGTATTTGGTACATTAAGGCAGAATCATATTCAACAACCAAAATTAAGCAGCACAAACAAAACAGACAAAATAGATAAAACTTCTATAGAAAATGTTAGGAAATTGTGTTAACCTGAATTTATGAAATGGAATATTATGCCTCGGACATTGTGGTTCAAGTTATCTTATTTAAAATAAATCGTGAGATTAAAAGTTAGGCAAATGAATTATGGGTTCAGTTCTGAATTACTTCGTTTTTAAATAGACTTCCTTACATGGATTTGGTTAATTCCTTAACACATTCTCAGAAATGCTGATGCTGCACTGCCATCTGTAGGCAGAATAGATGATATGCAGCTTCTGTTCTAATGGAGTTCAGCTGCAATTTGGGAAGAAAATATAATTGAGAAAGACAGAAACGTTGGTGTTTGCTCCATTCTGTTTACAAAAGATAAACTTTCTCGAAAACAAAATCTCTGTGGTATTTGTTTCGGTTTATAATGATCAGATAAATAATGACTGCTGATACATCTCGTTTAATAGTAGACCTTGAGGTAGAGCACTCGCCTTGCAAGCGAGACACCTGGGTTCAATTCCACGCAGGGCAAAACCTTGGGCAAGTTTCCTTACTCCGCACGCCTAATAATAATCCCTCCAAAACAAAACAATAATAAATTGGTCATTTTCAATCTGCGACTGTTTGTGGGACACTGCTGTGCGCAATTGGCTGCCGCGTTTCGCCCACAAATATTCGGTCAATTCACTTTACAGTCTATTCTGTGAAGCATTTTGAGATGTCGAGAAGACGTGAAAAGCGCTATATCAAATGCAAGGATTGTTATTATTATTCATTATAACTGGGACTAGGACACTTGATAGTAAAGCAAACTCTATTGTATATTATTTACTGCGTAACATTCAGTTTTGCATAAAAATGTTAGGCACAAAGTGTTTATAATTCATAACCATTTAAAAATAAAACAAACTTCAGTATAAAAAGCAGAAATTTGGATCAAACGGATTGTAATGAAAAATGAACTTTCTAAAAAATAATTTTAGTTAAGGATAATATATTTGGTAGAAAATGCTGCTCGCTTCTAAAAGGAATTGACTGCTCTATGTAGCAGTTAGTATTTCAACGAGGTCTCTTTTATTTAAAATGTTTGTGTTTTAAGTTAGCAGCACAATGGCAACAGACATTCCTGTATGTCTGTTCACCTCCTCTAATGAACATTGTTTGGATTTTGATAAAACCTCTGATGGCCAAAACCAAGTTTAATAGAGTAGGGCAAAATTTTAGGCAAGTTTCCTTACTGTATGCTCACACACACGCCTCTGTTTACCGAGCAATAAGTAGGAACCCGCTTTTAGTTGATTGGCAGATCCCTTTCCATGGGTAATAATCCCTCCAAAAAAATTATAATTTGGTCATTAAATCCATGACTGTTTATGGGACACTGCTGTGCACAATTGGCTGTCATGTTTTGCCCAGAAAACACAGTCACTACACTTTACAGTGAATCCTGTGAAGCGCTTTGAGATGTCTTGACGATGTGATAAGGGGCTATAAGAAATGCTAGTATTATGTTATTATCTTGTGGGAAAGCTTTTGTCCTAACTAGACATGACTCTTTTGTCTGGTATTTATTTCAGTGAATGGTTGTCGTTACTAAGTTGAGGATTGTTACAGTTTTGCACTGATATTGAAGATCATGAGAGAAAGAGTAAAGGTTTCTACATTCTACTTTATTATCCCTGTCCTCAGAAGGACATTGCTGATTGCACTAGTGAGATTGACTCCACTCCCCACTCTCAGATGTTGCAATGATACCTGCAAGTGAACTTGAAGTTGCGCCAAATTGTGAAGTGATTTGTACTGTGCAACTCTGTGTGATTGGAATTGGATCTAAACTTTTCAAGATCATTTTACATAGGAAACTTTCATTGCATCAATTTGGATGGAATTCAAAGCCATGTTCCAGTTTCCTTGAAGGACTTCGGGTCATAATATTTCCGTACATTGTAATCCACACAAATATTTCACTTGAAGGATGGTGTTGAATGGAATTGTTAAATTAATATTTTAAAGAGGTCATGGCTTCATTAAAGTTTTACAAGACACTAATTACCCGCTGTAAGCAGATGGACAGCTCTGAGGGTATCCAGCGGTTTTGGTAGTGACTCAGTCTGACATAATAATCCCGTTGATGATATTTTCAAACTGCACCTGGACAAGAATTGTTCTTATAATAATAGAAAACCTTGCATTGGATGTCGTGCCTTTCACATTGGGGGGACCTCTGAAAGCCTTCATAGGATTTACTGTAAAGTATAGTGACCTTATTTGTAGGTGAACAAGGCAGCCAATTTGCGCACAGCTATATCTGTCTGAAAAATAATCATAAAGTGAATGACCAATTTGATCTGCGGGGATTGTTGGCGAGGTCACTGGGAGAAACTTCCCTCAGTAGTGTTTTGTGTGTTTATTTTTGAATTATGCAATTCTTACTGCCTTGCTAAGTAACAGCGTCTTTGTCCTAAACCATCAATGATTAGCAAAAATGAGTCTTGATAATGTTACATTTTAAAGCCAGTTTTGCTTTAGGGAGTTTAGTGATTTGGAGTGGAAGCCTGATTTACACTTCTTGTCCTCCATACCTTTGAATCGGAGAAGATTTCCAACCCCCAATTTTCACGTCCTACACATGTAGTTTCCAAAGCCATACATCATCCTTTACAAATATTAAGCTATGTGACGTTTAGCAAAGTATAAAACATGTATGTGGCAGACCAGATCTATGCATTTCGTTCAGTTGACATTATCTCAGTGCATGTAGATTTTGCTGAAACCTCCAGTAGTTTGTTTTTGTGTTAACCCCAAATGCCTGAATCCTTGACTGGGTGATAAACCCAATTGGAGTTGAGAATTTTTCAATGAGATTGAAACGTCCCTCAGTTCTTTGGGGAGTAATTATGTGCCAGTAATGTTTGCTGCCTCCTTGCACAGACAGGTTGTCTATGTCCTCCCTCCAGCACTGATGCCATTTTTATATCATTATTTTTCACACGTTCTCCTTGGCCCAGAAATTTTGCAGAACCTTTGATGGTTTCAGCATTTTTTTCCGACTCCTGTAACTCCTTTCTTATCATTGTAGATAAACCTCCAGAAGGCTGAGTTGTTCAATTTAGCTTTATAGTAACAAGGTCTTGATTGTAAGGTATGTCAGGAGTCTCAGAATTTCACTACAGGAAGGAGAAATGAATTTTCGGCATTGTTATCTTTTGTGCCCACGTTTAATGACCTGAATATAACTTTTACTTGGTGTGTGATTTAATAGTGTCATTGGTCCTTACAAAAGTAGAGCCATTATCGAGAACCCTTCCCTTACTTGGGCGAAATGTTGTACACCGATCACTCTTGTTTGGTTTAATGTTCTCACCCAGGGTGTTAGAAGGGGAAATGCATCTCCCTCTCTTCCCCTCCTCCACCATTCCTCCTCCCTCCTGAGTACTGCATTATTGGTGAGACAGAGGGAGAGAGAGAAAGAGAAAACATAGCAATTCTGTTCACAAAATGAGAGAGCAGCGATGGGAGGGGGGGTGGGGGTAGGGCGGTTTTGGGGTGGGGGGCATTGTAACTAGTCGAGATATCAAAACTACATAATATAGAAGAAAAAACGACGAGGCAGCAGTTTACAGTTGTGGTTTCGCCCACAAAATACACAGTCAATTTACTTTAAATATATTCCGTGAAGCACTTTGAGGCGTCTTGAAGACGTGATAAGGCGCTACATCAAATGTAAGGATTATTGCTATTATTATTTTAAGCTTGTGCATTTTAACTTAGTTATTTCAGACAAAGAGTGTTAAAATACCATTGATGACTGCAGAGGATTAACCCATCTCAGGCGGAGTACATACAGTAAATGAAGTAAACCATGCTTTAATGGTTGCTTTTAAAAGACTGTTTTCATTGATGGAATGTTGACATTGGTCACATCATACGGATCATTAAAGCTTTGAAGATGGTTCAACCCTTTTCCTGTAGTTTACTAAACTGTAATTTAGTTTTTATACAGAACATGCCAGAAATTCTGAGTTATAAGGGGGAAAAATAAAGCTTTCCTGCTTGCGATGTCATCGATGTGATCAAAAACATGTTACAGCGGCTTTGATTAGATCAGGTACAGAAATATATAGCAGAACTGCAAGAAACCGTTATCAGTGAATCCTAACACTTTATTTGCATAATGTACATTAAGTCTAAATGTGGAGGATCTGTTTCAGAGACATCAAGGAAGCATTTAGTTGAGGATCACTTTTCCGGGGTAATAATTCAAAAAAAAATGGTCACTTCAATCCACGAGTGTTTGTGGGACACTGTTGAAAGCTGCAGAGATGTTGAATTAACTTTAAATCTGTGATAAAGATTACGAGACATTGAAGAAGTGATAAACTGCTGTCAAAGGCAAAGATGATAAATGTATTCAGATTGTGGAATGTTACTGTAGATTAACTCAAGCAATCTTAGAGAAAGCAGTGTCAGATCAACTCAAGGAGGTAGTCTCACACTTCAGCTTTGAATTGATTGCAGTTTAACTGCAACTGACACAAAGCAAACATCAGACTTCAGAATATAAGATTTTATAGGATACTGTAGGATTCCCCATTCCATTTATGATCCTGCAGTGACTGACACAAATTTACCTCTATTAATTAATAAGTTTTATGAATATTGATTTCCAAGGTTAGATTAGCATACATTCAAAGTTGTGGTTACAATGAGATAGTATAATTCACAGCAGTTCAGTTGATCAGAAAAATACCTTGAAAGAGATGGATGGACCGACTTGTTGATATGTCAATCAATGTTGATTATAGTACAGTTATTTTATCCCCTTTTCCTCAAGATTGGTTGAGGTTGGCTATTCCGTTCCCAGACTTCAAAGTTGCCAAATTTTGGAAACTCTAAACTACTGCATAAATAAAGTCAACTTAAACCTATGTGAAATTTCTATCCAATCTGTGTTCTTTGACACATTGTAATGCAATTTAATATTTACAGTGAAAACGCATTACTCTGAATAATATTCCTTTGCCAATGATTCCAACGTTTACGGCTGCTTTCTACAACATAAATTCTGAGCTGCTGTATCCTCGTCTGAGCTATTGCAGAATAGAAGATGATGGAAATGTTTCCACATGGGACTGCCGAGCAAAATGCAATTCAAACTCGAATTTGAATCTCACTTCATGTTTCTTACGACTGAATAGAATATTTTCAAGACCTGATTTTTGTGCTGTTACATCTGGGAGTTAGTCTTTTAAGCATGTGTAGAGCGGTGCACAGTTGCTCATAAATGCTGTAGCATTTAGTGGGTAGGAGTAACTGCTTTTGAAAATACATAAATGTAGAAGTCTGAATTGTGGTTCTACACAAGACTGCTTTCATTTCAGTTGAAATTAAGCGCTCCGAGACGCCGTCTGGGGTGAAGGGCGCTGTATAAATGCAAGTTGTTGTTGTTGTTTATTCTTCATTCCAAACAGCAATATATTCCAGATTTATTACGAACTGAAAAACAGATTTTTTTTTCTTTACAAAAAAAAGTCACTCCGCAGAGGCAGGAGTTTATCAATATCCTAATTATAAAGATTGATTTTTTTCCCAACCTTAGTTATCCAATCAATTCATTTTCCATATTGCGGTTATTGAATTTTAGTTAATGCTTCTGTGAAAACTAGAAATTGTAAGAACTGATGTCAAGAGGAGAGTTTTCTGAAAATATTTTTTGTGGCCCTCTTGTTCAGAGCATTTGTGTCCTGCATATTGTGATTGATAAGTTCCAGGAGAACCTGTGGAAATTGCTCAATACCTAAGTCATTTAATTAGATTAGTTTCAGAGCATGAGAATGGTTGGGTAGTTCCAGCTATCAATAGCTTTCCCTGAATCTGCAGACACAACGAGGCAGAGAGTAGGAGAGGGAACAGACAGGAGCAATATTGATGGTGTATTATGGGTTACACATTGGCTGGTTAATGGCATGAATTTGGAGGTGTAGCTGCTGGCACGAATGGAGCTGCAGAAATGCAGTGTAAAGTTGAGAGGGGTACCTCAGATAGTGGTACAAATCATGCGCCTGGGAGCGGAAAATAGGCAGCACATTTATTAGTCAAAGGAGTAGGCAACCAACTGCGGATTAGCACTTGATAAAATAACAATTTAGGTAGCAATCCCAGGTCTCCCTCCCTTAATGGGCGTCAGCTACACAGATTGTACTTGGTTTCTCATGCTGCAAACATAGGCTAGCATAACTGAAATAGCTCTGTGAAGCCCACGGCATGTTTTGAAGTCATAAAAAAACCTCGGGTGAGAGTGAGGCAGTAATTATTAGGGGATTCGGATGACAAAGATGCTCTGAATGACCTTTGAATCCTATGGTGACAAGCGCCTTGTATTCATTTCCAGCAATCAATCCATTATTTCATTTTGCCGCTGGCGAGACACGATTCGATCATTGTTGTGGCTAATTAGTTATTTACGTGTCGCTGATAAAACTTGCTATTTGTTCCATCTTTGGTAATTTGCATGTCTTGTGATTGCATGGTTATACTTGGCTGGATTATTTATGTGTTGGATTTCTAACTAGCATGGCTTATTCCTTACTCCGAGTAATTGTTGCTCTTTCTATATTTATGCTCGAGCTGCCTTGCCCTTGTAACTGACGTGGATTTGTTGCATTATCAATGGTTCTGGAGGAATGTTTCTGAGGTTTCCTTGCATATGCTCGGTGTTTCTGTGTGAGCTGGTGTTTAGGTTGTATGAAAATATTATGGAAACATTCTGCCGTGAATCTCCTGTTTCAGCTACTGTTTGCAGTTCCGGAGTATACATTTCGCCCACAAAATACAAATATCAGCCTTCAGCACGTTAGTTAGATCTTTGCAAAGCAGCTGCCAACTTGGAGCTATCTCTTATGTTCTGGAGCCACCACTTTGGTGAATGTTTCTTGATTGAATATTTCTTGATTTATTCGGGAATTACCCAATTCGGGAATGGCCACCACTGTCCCAACAATCCCTCAAATAAAAATGGCTATCAGTCTCTTCATGGATATTTGTGGCATATTACTGTGCGCAAAATTGGCTGTTGTGTTCGGCTACAAAATGCAGTCAAGTCACTACACTTAACAGTTTTTTTAAAAAAAGTCCTTTGAAATGCTTTGATACTTTTGCGACATGATAAAACATGATTATAGTATAGTAACAATCCTTGCATTTGCTATAGGGACTTGCATGTCGGGGGAAGTCTCCAAGCAGTTTACAGGATATATTGTAGAGTCGATTTGCACAAGCAATGTCCCACAGACATCCATGGAGCGAATGAGCACTCTTATTTGGGGGATGGTTGGCCAGGACACTGGGAGAAACTCCCTTCTCTTGTTGAATAGTGCTATGGGACCTTTAACATCGATCTGAACAGGCAGACAGGGAGTGGATTTGACATTTCGTGTGGGGCTTGAACCCACAACCTTCCGATTGAGAGCCAACCGAGCCAGCCTGACAGCATCAAATGCAAGGATTATTACAGCAGATCTACTTTACAGCTTGGTCCTGGATTTCACATGCGAGCCTCAGGAAACCTTTTCTCTGGATGCTCCAATCCATGTTTTAATAAATATTTATAGCTTTTAAAATTCACAGTAAGTGGTCAAATATAATTATTTTATTCTCTTGTGAATCTTCTCACGGTGTTTTGCCAGTGCTGAAATCGCAACAATTCATTATAAATTGGTTTAATTTTGTTGACAACACAATAAATATCTTGAAAAGGTAACAATTTAATCGCAGGGTTCAATTGATATCCAAACCCCCTGGAGCTTTGCTATGGTTCTTTGACATTGAATAACCCCTTGATTGAATTATATCCTCAAAATTCACTTCCAGCTATCCATTATATAGTTAGGTAAAAGGTAGTAAATAGGCTATAACAAAACAGACATTCTTAATGGAGTAATTTAATGCTTGTTGGAGCTATGTGGGGAATACTGGAGGATTATTGAGATGTGCTACATTGAGGACAAAGCAAAGCTCAATTACAGTGAAGATGACCTTTACATCGTAAACTGTATCTCAGAGCAGAAGGATAACAGCTTTAATTCTTTCTCTGTTCTCATCCTTGGTCACCTCTCTTTCTCTCTTAGCAACCTTCCTTGCTCACTGCCTGGCCTCTCAATGCTCCGTCTCTCCCAGCACCCTCTGCAGGTTGTTTAGCTGTTAATACTGACGTTGGCTATTCTTGCCACCCTTTATCACATTTCTTATGTTCAATGTCCCAGTACTCTGTGTGTGTGTGTGTGTGTGTGTGTGTGTGTGAAATCTTTTCCTAAGATCATGCACACCGATGCTATTAATTTAATTTTTGTTTTTTGTTAATTACTGTTTATTTGTCGCTTTTTTGCCATCTGCTTCTTAGCTCAGCAACAACTGTCATTATCACACAGATGGACAATTGAATCAATCTTTGGTTTAGTTGTATGGTAGGTAAGGGGTATGAATAACTAGTGTTTATAGAAAGAAGGGTATTTTGAATGTGTTAACCAGGTTATGGGCTAGCATAATGTGTGCTGACCTCTGCCATACCTTACAGACGTTTCTTAAACAAACTCTTTATCAGATGAAGGAAAGCAAATTATCAGAAGTGTGTAATGTGTTGTGCTTTACTTGAAATTAACCATCCATTCTTCCATTTCCTGTGAGTGTTGCTTTTTTTTGTACAGTGAAACATTTTGTATTTTGTGCCGTTAACTCAGCGATGAATTTACTGCCGCAATGAAGCAAAGGACCCTTTTATTTTGTTATTAAAATAAATGGATGAGGTTGCAGTTTATTCTCATTACTTGGTGGCTACATCCTAACATTATGCTGCTGCAAGTACCCAACCAACAGCCACCATAAGAGAAACACCTATCATTGTGAAAAGTAGGTTTCAAAACCCCAGTGTTTCTAATGCCAGCATGGTGTCCTGCTTTGACTTCTCTGAGACCTTTTTAAGCGTGCAGAAATTACCCTTGATCCATCCACACTTAATAAAACCCTGTGGTGAGAGCAAAATAGTGAAAAACAGCAGATGTGCTGTTTGTATGTGCAAGCTGTTAAATGACTAGTAATTATCTCTAGCCGAAAATCTTAACATTTGAAGCTACAGAAATGCAATAGTAAACAAAAGCAATATTTTCACTGATTGCTTGAAAACCAAACACGGCAGTCTGGCAAGAAACTGAAAGGGGATTTATCAAATCCTTGCAGTGATGAACTGTAACATCGATAGCCAGGATAGTGTGTTTGGCACCTAGCCACAGACATGGGCAAAATATCAATGCTGACTTGCAAGGCCAAGGATTTGGCTGTTTAGCCGTGAGAGACAATGATTTATTAAGCAGCAAGCCTTGTGCATTTATTTTATAAGTAAGATTGTCTTAATATGGTGTTTTTATGCAATATACATATTAAGAGTTTGGAATTCTCAGTTTTTTTATGAGGCGCTGTATTTGTTTTGGAACAGGTATGCTCTGTGAATTTTGAAAGTGCATACATACATGCACACACACACACACATACATACATACATACATACATACATACATACATACATACATAGATATTTGTATTCTCTGCAGCTCTCCCTCAAACTAATTAGCAAAGTGAAGTGGACCGTCTTGTTGCAATTTACAATACAATTAATATTTATGGCACCTTTCATGTTGGTAGGACTTATTAGCTTGATTTGAATAACCAGGTACCTGTATATAATAGCCTTAGAGTTCAATAAGAGTGCAAGTGGTTCTTTGGCTAAAGTGGTTCTTTTTTAAAAAAAATCTGATTCACCAGAAAAAAAAGGCTTCAGTTCAATGATTTGTACATAACTTTTGACGGAGTGAATCTTTCAAACGTGGCGTGGGTATCAAGACTTTTTTTTCTAACCAGCTACATAGATATTTGAAGTGCCTTGATCCTCTTCTGTGTTAACATGGGACTGTGGTACGAACAAGCACGTTTCAACTAGAAGTCGTGTCAAAATCATGTGGTTTCTGTTAACCTTTCGCAAACCTATTGCATTCGAATAGCACATGCTGAAACTATTTGGATTTGACTTTCTTCAGCTAAATTCAAGAATATATTTATTTTATTAATTTTGACCCGATTAGAAGTTAGCTGGCTTGTGTGACTAGAACGGTTCAAGGCAAAGCTGATAAATGGTTATATCATTGGTCTGTTGCATGTCTCCGCTGATTTGATAATTTTGTTTTACAGCTTGTAATACACTCAACAAGCACTGATAACGTCAAGAGTGTACCAGATTGCTTTTGGAATTACTAGACAGTGATTCTTCACCGAAAACACATGATTGCAGTGATCCAATTCCAATTTATTATTTTGGAGGCAGAGTTTCTATATTTTGTTATATCTTGCACCACTAGATTGTTAATCGCAGAAACTTAATATTCTAAGCATATCGGTCAAGGTCTAAAGAGGACAACAGCCCTTTTTTCTCCTGCGCCCTTATTTATTTCATTTAAGATTTATTGGCAGAAGTTGAATCGTGAAAATAGAGTGGAAATTATGGTCTGACTTGTGAGTCTGAGCAACCACTTATTATTTTTGCCTGTGCCATGTTTAAAGGTTAACATTTAACATCTTTTAAAATGTGAAACAGGAAGAAACCTTTTAAAAGCAGTTACGCACAAGTTTAATATAATTTATTCAGTGTTCATTGGTGACTAGGTGAGCTGTGACTTACTAAAAATAGTTATGACTACAGATTTTAGCTTCAAGTTATGCAGGAGAGTTCTGACACAAACCTGGCCAGACTACTACCCTTCTGAAAGGTGAAAGAGAGCAGCATTTCACTGACTATAACTGGGTTCATGTATTATTGTATGCACTTGCATTTTTAAAATCTCTTCATTGGATTTACCAAAGATACTGCTGTGCTGTCTCTTCTGACCCCATCTAAGCCTTTTGTGTACGTTCGCAGGATACTAATGTTAGAAGATAGAGGGATAGGTGCAGACTGAAATCATTGATACAATTGCATCATTAATCCTTAAAATGGAGAAATGATATATGGTGAGCATAAGGGCAGATTGGAATAATGGAGAAATAGAAGAATATTATCGAAGTGTTATCTTGATGACTTTAGGTAATTATTGAGTGAAGCTTTCTCAGGAGATGACAGAGAAGCCTTGAGCTTGTTTTATTCCCAGTACCCCTCTTGCAATTGATTCAGGAAGTTAGCAGTTTGCAACTGAACTCATTTGGACAAAATTGAAACTCAGAACATTCAGTATTAACAAATGTTCACCAAGTCCTTTCCGTGCCACGTGGTCGGATTTGCCATCTCTGCTAATGGCTCTTTGCCATATTTTCTTTGCTATTTATAGCAAGTGTTTGACAGTGAATGTCGAGAGAATGCTACTGATTGTTTGGAACCATCTGGAAATGAAGCTTTCTTGTAAGGATCATGTCAGAAAAGCTAGTGCAATACATCTGGGAGAACAGCAAATGTGTGAGCAGCAAATGTCCAAAACAGCAAATGTCTCACCTTCGTCTCTTATTGGTAAATTTGGCATAAAAGTGAGTTTTCTTAGCCATGTTAACTGGTTCCAAAATTTCTTCAGTCAGTGGGGAGCAAACCTGACAATCCTCATGCAAATGAGTAAACTGCAAGTGCAAGTTTATTAAGGTAATGAATTTAGACTTAGGTTTTCAGATACTCTGCCACTACATTTCTTCTTACCAAATCAAACTCTTACCGTTGATTTTTGCAGCAAAGGACATTAACTTGTATCAATTTATATCCAAACTCCTGAACCAACTTCTTCTCCTAAATCAATTTCCTCTCCCACCCCTTGGGCAAACATGAACAACCTGATTGGAAATTCCAGTCAGACACCAGCCAGCATCATTTTCATCTCAGAGAAACTGGTCTGATGCCCATTAATTACATTTGTAGCATAACTTAGCTACATCTACACTGCTTTTCTATCTCAGAGTTTTAATCCTTTGAATGTCTTGACTGAGGAGATCCGATTTTGAAATCTCCATGTAAAAATAGATTAAGTTTTAATAATCTGGGCATTTGATATGTGCGTTTTGTGAAGCGCTTTGGGACGTCCTCCCGACGTGAAAAGCGCTATATCAAATGCAAGGATTATTATTATTATTAATATTGATAGGCGCCTTCGTTTGAGTTAGGGATCGGATCGGGTATTCTGTTCATAAAATTTTACGACATTTGAAGCTGGTCGGCCTATTGGTATGCATATATGTCTACTGGTTTAATTGGATTGAATCATTGGATATAATCGGTCATTAAGGTTTATTGTAGAGTATCCACCCAGCCCATTATTTTGGAACCAACATTGCATTTATTGGCCAGATGAGGGTGCTGCTGAGTACCATATGGCACAGGTGTTTCTCTTTGTACATTGGATAGTCAGTTTGGCCTCAGCAACTGGATTGCCAATGACCTGCCCTATTCATGCAATAAAGAGTTTATTTGAGAGATCCATCAGTGCTTTCCGAGAGACTATGATTTTGTCGCTGCAGGCTGACCCCCATTGTAATGCCATTTAAGCATTCTGAGACGCTACCCCTCATGAAGGGCGCTATATAAATGCAAGTTGATGTTGCTGTAACACAGTGGTTTGGATCCATAAAATCAGTCCCCGGATTGTGACGGGATGTGCTGTAAAAAAATGACAGCGCTTCTGAGTTATCTGATCTCCACCACCATCAATTCCTGTGTACTGCACACAGGCAGCCGGCAAGCTCTCTCACACAACCGTTTCCAGTGGTTGTTGGAAGATGCCTGTGTGTAGGAAATCAGCCAGTCAGCACCAGAAGCTGGAAGTGTGCTGCACTTACAGTGTACCCAGTGCGCAGTCCACAATGCACTAATATCAGGCCTGCGCTATAAATGGACCTGCTCTTTAATGAGGGGCATTGCAATGGAGGTCTAGTAGTATGTTTTGCTTCAGTGGCATATTAAAACAGTATGTAGGGTCTTAGTAGGTGGCACTGAACGTTTTATGGTCCTTGTGCCCACAGCCCACAAGTATCCACAGTGGATATTTGGTCTCTCGTGAATTCTTTCCTCTGGAGTCTCTTATTTTGGGGATTACCATTCTTTACAAAAAAAACAATCTTGCGGTCATCCTGCAGTCGCAAATCTATTATCTTTCGAACTGAATGTACCCAGTGATTTACTGGTCATAAGCCTTGTTTACCCTTTAATGAAAATACGGCCCTGGTTCCTGGAGCGAGGAGATTATTCAAGATTGCACAATGGTATCTCTTCAAGAAACTTTCAGCAATACAACTCTTCACAGCACTTATTGTGTAGGGCAATGGCAAATGAACGTGAGACATTGAAGGTCTTACAACACTAATCTGTGCATTTGATATTGCCCATTATCACCTTCACGTGGTGTACAGCAAAATGGATTGACTGCGTATTTGTGGGTAAATTCTTCCACTATCGGCAGATGTAACTGAGTAAACTTTATTTCCTGATACTGGGTTAGACGTTTAAAATGTATGGTTCCTCCAGCTTTTGAGCATCTGTCTCAAAAGGCAAACATCAGTTATAGTGATTGCAGGAATGATCTCAGTGTCTGCTAAGCTGCTTCACAGTAAATGTAAGACAATCGAGTCAACACTTCACCATCTGCCTATCCTGCTTGTGCATCTTTGCATAATGGATAATAACTTTTGAAACCAAAATGTGACCCTGCAGAAATTAATAAATCTCAAACTAAAATATTCTAACTTCGCAATAAATATTTTAAGTTGGCTGCGTTTGCTCAATTTAAAGGTAACCTGTAATGAATTAATCCTTTTCGCATGGTGTATTTTGAAGGTTTGTGATACTAAAAGTGCCTTTTTTTGGATGGGGCTTTAATTTGTTATTCATTATAATAATTCTTGCACTTGATATAGCGCTTTATCATGTCTTCTTGTGGCGAAACAATAATGGCAATAATAGTTCTTGCATTTGCCTGAAAAATACAGTCATTACACTTGACAGTAAATCATGAAAACATTTTAGACTTCCTTCCGATTTGAAAGATCAAATGCAAGGAATCCACTTGTTCAATCATCTCAAAGCACTTTACAGGATTTACTGTGAAGTGTAGTGCCAGAATTTGTAGGTAAATGACAAATTAAGACGATCCAATCTTTTCTCTTAAATCTCACCATCAGAAAAAGCAAAGATTGATTGATCTCTCTTGGTTTGGTTCAAGTCCACATCCCAGTTGTGAGAGAAGGGACATTACACAATGCCTCCAGTGGCGTTTGGTGTTTGTATCATACACTGCGCACAGTAACTCATAACTGAGATGATAAGCTGGTAAATGGTTACACCGGTGTTCTGGAGTTCACTGTCCTCCTTACACTGCAGGTGTGATTCATTTTGCAAATGATGTTATAGTTTACCTTCATGAACAGCCGATGTCCAAAACTGGTTGCTCTGACTGATGTGGTCCGGTGTGAAAGCTTCTCTTAGTGGTTCATCAATTCCATTGTTAACCTTTGTAATAAAATACCAATATATCTCCTTGAATTCAGAAGTACTTTCAATTTACTGCATTCCCTCTCTCTTCCCCCCCTCTACCCCCCACCCATCCAAATATCTTCTACCTTCCGAGATATATTCTGAGATATTCCAGTGCATTGGAACATCCTCCCAAACGTGAAAGGTGCTATATAAATGCAAGTTGATGTTGCCTTCTGTTATCTCCTGACATGGAAGACACTACACTAAATGCAAGGATTATTATTTGTTATATGTACATTACACATTGTGTATTCGCATGCATTCACTTCCAAGGTTCATTCAGTATCTGTGTTAACTGGAGCACTAACAGCCGCTGCGTCCGAAGACTAAGAGCTACTGATCCGTGTTAATGATAAATCATGGATAGTGATGAAGATAATAACAATTGTTGATGCTTGAGGTGTTTGGGAGCTTCAAAATATGCAGGTTTCACTGCATACAGACCATTGAGTGCTCATATGACAGTCAGATTGCAGTTAATGTTGGGATATGTACGCGTTTGCTTCCTTAACAGCAGTCACTATACTTCCCAAAACAACTCATCTTGTGAAACACTTTGATATGATAGGGTGTCATCAGCCTGGCTCAGGAAGTTGTAGGTTCAAGCCTCAGTGTCGGAGTTTCATTGATCCTTCAAATGAAATGTTAAATTGAAGTTCGGTCTGTCAGTCTCCCTCCCTCCCTCCCTCCTCCCTCCCTCCTCCCTCCCTCCCTCCCTCCCTCCCTCTCTCTCTCTCTGTCCAGGTGGACCTTAAAGCACTATTCAAAAACATCCCCCAAATAACATTGGTTACTCACCCCATGGCTAGCTGTGAGACATTGATGTGCACAAATTGGCTGCTGCGTTCACCCTCAAAATACGCCCTTACTCCTCAAGCCTCTTTCCTTCACATAGTTGTCTGCTTCCCCTTTGAAACCAAAGAGAGAGAGAGAGATTGGCTGTACTATCTCACTCAACTATCACCGACTTGGGGTGAAATCCGAAGCATCCTGGAAAATATAGTTGTTAAGAATTTACTAATTAACTGCACAGCTTTTTTACTTCTTTGATAAATGAAACTGATTTGTGACGGCAGTGTTTTATAAATACAGTCGCAGATTATTCCATTTTCTCTGGACTGGAATCCAGCTTTGCAGACATAATTTATAACTCTTAATGCCAGCAACTCCTTGTGAGGAGCGAGAGAAGATTTCATAATCGCAGACGTGTAACGTTGATTGGGCCTGGAGGCGGCAGACACTATACATACACTTGTTTGTTATGCCTACAACATGCCTCTTCACTCTTATGTAAACCCTCAACTCCAAGCTGAAATGAAACAGGCCAAAGAAAGCCCTACTCTCCTAAATATATTTAAGGACTGAGCGTCTTTGTGAGTCACCGGGAGGGAATGGCATTTGTACTTGTGGAACAAGGTGCCATTTTGTTTTTAAAAAGGTAAACATGAAAGATTAAAGTAGTAATAGAGGTGTGTCAAATATCAACTGGCTTGGTCTGGTTTGGGGATATTTGACATTAGGCAATTGTACTTTGCCATTAAAGGTTATCGCTGGAACCAGGGTTATTATGAGAGTAGGAACCTCGAGGTGAGAGCTGCAGTGTTTTCAGTGGCTCTGCACCCGATATCCCCAATAACCATTCCCAGGTTGTTTTAAATCCACTGAGCTTATTGAATATCACATCCAGAGTGTTGTGTGTGTGTGTGTGTGTGTGGCTTTGACTATCTTGTGGCTTATATAGTTATGGGGTTGAAAGAACAGCACCCAGGATGATTTGGAACTCAAAAAGGGTGATTGCCTTTGGCCTGCTTTCCCTGGAAAGAAGAGGGCTTGTGTCCTTTAGACCTTCAGACAGGGGCCCCAAACTTCCTGGTACTTTGCCAGCTCCAGGTGGATGGAGGCTGTTCATTACATACTTCAACTGGCATGTATCCCATAGATGTTTCAGTCACATACTGACTGTAGGAAACCTTGACTCCACAGCAGTAGACCTAATCTGTCTTATTGCAGCTAACAATCCACATTTCCCTATAAATACACAATCACTACACTTGATACTATATCCTGTGAAGCATTTTACATGTCCTCCCCATGTGAAAGACGCTATATAATATGTACAAATTATTATAATTAATAAATTCCTGTGAAGCACTTTGAAACAATGTGATAAGGAGTTGTATCATATGCTATATCACTATTGTTATTACAAAGATTATTACAATCTTTTGTCATTTCAAGAAAATTAATGCATTAAAGCAATTCTGCCATATAATTTAAAGCATTAAGTACTGCAGATACAATTTACATATAGTAGCTACATAGTGTGTATATCTATGTGTGTGTGTGTGTGCTTATTCAAAAAGGGCACTGTAAAATGTATTCAGTCTGCTGATGTTTGGTTGATTTATTGATCACTGTCATCGCTTAACCTCTTATAGTTATAATATAACTACCAGTACTCAAATTTGCTTCCACATTTGCCTACAAAATACCCAGTCGCTACAGTAAAATCCTCGTGAAGTGCTTTGAAATGTCTTCCTGATGTGAAAACGGCATATCAAATGCAAGGATTATTATTACTCATCAATTATAAAACAGTAATAATTATCCTTGATTTTGATATAGCACCTTATCACATCATTGAGGCATGTCAAACTGCTTCACAGGATATTCTGTAGATTAGATGTATAGTTGTGGCCGAAAGGCAGCAGCCAGTTACTCATAGCTATGTCCCACAAACAGCCATGGAGTGTGACCAATTTTATTTGGGGATTTCCACTGAAAGAACAAATTCCAATGACTATGCCGTACAGTACATGGTTCTGCCTATTATGTAAGTAAAGAGTACATCAGCGAAGTGCTGAAGCATGGAGACAAGCGGCATGGAATGGTATCCGGTGATGTACCTTCGATACAAATTGATGCTGTGTATTGTTTGCCTCCCAAGTAGCTTTAGGCACCACCCAATCCAATGTATATTATCAAGAGGTTGTTGGGACACATTCAGGCATAAATCTGGGTATCCTTTAAGATTAAGGACATCATTCTGGATTTATGGTGCTGGTATGCCTGGGGAAAAAGTCAGTCAGCGGCTGTAAATTCCTGGAATATATTTGTTCGGTTCATGGCAAAAGATATAATCGCGAAACTGAAGTTGTTGGAGTCAATTCTTCAGCGTGTGGTGGCGACACTGAATATTACTGATGCTCGTCACTGTTGGTAACACTGAATATTACTAACTCTCGTCACTGTGTGGTGACACTGTGAATATTACTAACGCTCTTCAGCATGTGGTGACACTGTGAATATTAGTAACTCTCTTCTGCATGTTGTGACCCTGAATATTACTGACATTCTTCATCATGTGGTGACCCTGAATATTGCTGACGCTAATCACTGTATTCGCAGGGACATCCTCCTGACGCGAAAGGGTGCTATACAAATGTGATTTGTTGTTGTTGTTGACCCTGTACATTACTGATGCTCTTCAGCAATTTGTGACGCTGAATATTACTAACTCTCTTTAGCATGCAGTGACCCTGTGAATATTACGAACGCTTGTCACTCTATGGTGACGCTGTGAATATTACTAACATTATTCAGCAGGTGGTGACCCTGGATATTACTAACTCTCTTGAGCGTGTGGTGAGACGGAATGGGCCCTGTGCAGTTCCACAGATCATGAATGCACACAGCACAATTCCCATAGATTCTGCAGGTTGTAACAGAGCTGCAGTTCATGAGTTTTTTCGCTGAGGTTTTCATTTATCAAAATGTATGTTATAAGTGGTGCGGTTCAAGCAAACGCAAAATACTATGTTTGATAACTCGAGAAATGAAGTGAAGGAAATGATTCAAAACAATATAATTTCCTACTGAGCAGTAATTGGAACGACAAAGGCTATCTTTAAAACTGGGCGCAAAGGCAAACCATGTATTCACTGTATTGGCTTCAAACCCAGGAGGTTGTCTGTCACTCAAATCTGCCTCTTGTTCTGCCTCTCAAATCTGCCTCTTGTTCTAAGGTTCATCAGTTCCTATTCTTGCCATGAAAATCTGCACCTACATCCTCTATGCATCTCCTTCATTTCACCCACAAAATACACAAAATACAGTTTACAGTATATCCTGTGATTCGCTTAAAGACGTCTTAATGACGTGATAAGGCGTTATGTCGAATGCAAGGATTATTATTATATCAAATGCAAAGATTATTATTATTATTGATGAGTCAGTATTCCATTTGGAGGTAGCACTGAGGGGGGCAAAGGACACACAATTTTCTTTTACAGGTCTTCAACATTCATCACCACTGACTGAAGTGTCTGAGTCTGTGAAGAACACAAAGGACAAAATGTGCCAACAAAATACACGGGCACTACGCTTTACAGAAAGTCCTGTGAAGCGCTTTGAGCTGGCCTCCCGATGTGAAAATTACCACATCAAATGCAAGGATTATTATTGTGTCAGGAAGTGAGGGAACCAAGGAGGAAGTAAACCACCTGATCTCATCCTCACCATATCCCTGTCTAATCACATCTGTTTATTTTCTATTAGCTGGTTCCTGGAGCATTATGCCTCAGAGTACTTTACTGTCTAGCTGTCTGCAATCTAACCGGGGAAGGGGGGAGCACAGAAGTTCCCTATGGAAATGACTGAGTAAATTAAAAAGATGGGGATTGGCTCAACACACTCCCTGAGGATGTTACCAGTGGGTTGCTCTTGTGAAAGTACATAAGAAAAGCATCTGTTTTCAAAGTTTATGCAAATTAAATATCATGAAGATGTGCAGAACGTTGTGAAAAAAATGCATGAACCTATTTCTCGTTGCAGAAATGTGAAGTAAAAAACACTTGAAGCTGAATGCAGGATTCCATTTAGTTCCAGTGACTAAATTTTCCACTTTGCTTTATTCAGCCTCATACAAAAGGGTCTCGCAACTTCAGTTGGGAAACTGCTGATTACAGGTGCTTTTGTAACATCAGTATATCCTGTGAAGCGCTTTGAGACGTCTCGAAGACGTGATAAGGCGCTATATCAAATGCAAGGATTATTATTATCTGCTTTTCAGTGAATCTGCTGATAAGAGGTAAGCAACTACTAAGCAAGATGAATAGTGCACCAGTTTCCCTCATCCACCCTTTTCTTATGACACAGTGACATCTTTTATACCAAATGTAAGGATTATTATTATCTTTCAGTCAGCATTTGAAATGCAGCAATGTTTATAGGCTGGCACTTTATTCCCTTTACCTTGCTACTGAATGGCACTGCAGCAATGATATTCGACACTGATGCTATTGAATGGTGCACAGAAACATCAATAGCCTCTGAATTTTCAATGGACAAACACTGTCAGCTATGGTGGAAAGTAGTGAGACAGTACATTCATTGACCTTCAATGATTAGCAATGATAACACCAACAATTTTCACTTCTATAGCACCTTTCATGCAGGGGAAAATCTCAGAGACAGAGTGGGAACTTGAGCGGAGTGTGAGATAGGGGTAGGCGGGAGGTGATGGGTAGTCAAAGAGAGTTTTTTTTAGATGTGTTTTGAAAGCAGGGAGGGAGGGAGCGAGGTGAAGACAGTTCCAGAGTTAATTCCAGTTCAGAGTTGGTGTAACATTGGACTCATTCAAGGACTTCTGTTGTTGACATAGTTAGGGTGCTATAAAAATGCAAAGTGTTGCAATCACACAGGACGTTCAGGTGAAGAAAGTCCTTCGATCCACTTAGGAACATAGAACATTTTTGATCTCAACCTTCCAGAATACCCCACCCTACTGTCATCCCATTACAGTATCAAGCCATCTCAGCTTCGACCACCTCTTCCTGATAAACTATCTAGCAAGTCTTGATCCACCTCCCTGTAAAGAAATACTTCTACACTCCAGCCGAGGTGTTTATCTGAGATAAGCATTAGCACAATCATAGTAAATAATCTCAATTCTGGCATTCGTAAGGCTTGCGTGCTACATGTGTGTGAGGCGGAAACCTGAAGCATAATTATTATTAGAAGGTTGTAGGTTCAAGCTCCCATTAGAACTTTAAACTCTGCCTAGGCTGACACACCAAGGGGTTGTGCTGAATTGTTGGAGGTGCCACCCATCAGATGAACAACAACATTTGTATAGCGCCTTTCACATCGGGAGGACGTACCAAGGCGCTGGACAGTGTACAGCATTTCAGACCCGCATTTCATGAATCATTAAACAAGGGTGTGGTTGCCTGTTTGGGTGGATGTTAAAGATCCCATGGCACAAAACAAAAATGCAAAGGAGTTTCTCGTGATGTCCTGGTCAACAATCCCCCAAATAAAATTGGTCACTCACTTCTTGTCTCACAAATGCTACAGGTTAGAGATTGCTGTATTTAAATTGGCTGCCGTGTCACCTACAAATACACAGTTACTGCACTTCATGATAAAATCCTGTGAAGAGTTTTGAGATTTCTGGATGAGATGGTAAGGTGCTAGCTGTATCAAATGCAAAGAATATTATTAGTATTTAAAAGAAATACATGTTCAAGGTTTCCAAGGAATGTGCCGCTTCTTTTGAAAGTTTTCTGTGATGGGTTTTTAAAAAAAATCATTTTGGAACAATGTCAATTTCTTGTTTCGTCCTTATGCGAGTTGTGTAAGTGTATTTATATTATGCATATAAACCATGTGTATAAAGGGAAATCACATTTAGTTATTAACAACCGATGAAAAAGGATTGCAGAATCACTTTTGTTTTCACTTCCTTAGATGTTTTCTGCACAGATTTCATGCTTCAATGTGTGTGGAATTATAGCATGTTCCCAGGAGATTGATTTTAAAAAAAGCAAAATCAACAAACCAACTGCTAAACTATAGCTACAGTCCTGAATTGTATTTATTTCCTTCTGGTAATCATTACTACAGTTTATTATACATATATCTATGATGTCAACATCTATTTATTTTTCTATATAAAGAGGTATAATTAAAAACATAAGTGCAATTATATAATATACACTGTCTTTCCTGATTGCCTGTAGTATTTCGTGTTTGGCACTCATCAAAACAATGAATAATGCTCTTTTGAATAAATGAGTAAATTCCCATTAATCTAGCAATAAGGCCTTTGGTGTGTAGAGAATACTCCCAGGAATCCTCCACCTGCACAACAGTGTGTATTTTCTGCTTGTCATGTTGGCTCTGTATTGCCAATATTAGTCATTTATTATAGCAGACTGCAAGCAATTATAGACTCTCTCCTGGGAGGTGTTTGAGGGAAACAAAGAAATCGGGGGATAAGGTTAGAGAGAGGCATACAGAACCCAATGATAAGATGTGAAAGAGAGAGAGAGAGCGAACATGCTGGAACAATCTGATGAACAGCCCTGATATTAATATAAGATTTGCTGTGCATCCTGTTGTAACATTTGGAAGACTGAATTGTAAACCGCACAAAAGAATTTCCATGTCTGTTATTTGCTTGGTGGTTAGATGTTTGAATCGTCACGATCGAGATGAGGTGGCTTAGCATTATAAGATCTCTGCTGTCACACAGTCACAGTGCACCTGTCACTGCGACCAGCAGCTCAAACATAGTGACAAAAGGAACAGTATCAGACAAGCAGGTAAGCAACAAAAGAAGTGTCCTAAACAATCACCTAAGATATGTGGTATTTCTGCTCAGCGTTTTCATGTTGAATTATTTTTGGTTTGCTCATTTTGTATTTTTCAGCCTTCCTCTCTTTGAGCTGCTGTCCTGTCACTAGGCTACTGCCCACATTCATTTGTAGCTGTCTGTTAGGAGGTGGGTGTACAATGCCCTCAGTTAACTCAACAAACTTGATATCTTCTCTTACTCTTCCCCCCCACCACCACCCACCGTATATGGGAAAAGCACCTCATCCCCACTTGCTGTTTCCCTGATGGAATGGCTGAGAGCAACAACCTGAGCGAAGAATACATAATAATAATAATAATAAATAATAATCCTTGTATTTGATATTGAACCGTATTACATCTTTGAGGCTTCTCAAAATGCTTCACAGAATATACGGCAAAGTGAATTGACTTGATTGTTTTTTGGGTGAAACGCCAGAGCCAATTGCACGCAGCAGTGTCCCACAAACAGTTGTGGATTAAGTGACCAAATTCTTATTTTTAAAAAATGTTTTGAAGGGATTGTTACCCAAGGAAAAGCAATCCGCCAATCAGCTAACAACCGGGTTCCTACATACTGCTATGTAAACATAGGTGCGTGGAGTAAGGAAACTTGCCCAACATTTTGCCCTGCCCAGGAATCGAACCCAGGTCCTCTCGCTCGCGAGGCGAGTGCTCTAATCACTAAGATACGGGACTCCACAATGCACGAGTGTATGTGTGAGTGAAGCCCTCCAGCACTCTTTGGTGCAGCACTTCTGAACGCCACCACGTTGAGACTTGCACATACATCAGCTAACCTATTTAAAGGTGTTTTTTTTTTAGAATGCAAATCGTGTCATTTGGGCTTCTAGATGACATTCCAGTGTGTGGAAACAGGTTCTCATTGCTTTGCGCTGGGTGCAGCAATCTAGCTGGGAAATCCCAGCTGAGTACTGACTGGAGGCAGCAGATTGTTCTTCCACATGGTGGTTTAGCTGATGAAATGTGCTTGTCTTGTAGACAAATGCAGCAGATACCACAAGGCGCATAGCATATATTTTCATTTGATGAAGAACACATTAACATTTTCCAGATTTGTTTAAACATAAAATACACATCAGCTGTAGCTCAGCAGTGTATTAAGGAAAACCTTGATGAGCTGATGGATGTAGACCATTTGACGAGATATATATATTAAAGCAGCTTTTACGACAACTAACTGCAATGACTTCATGTCTCAATTCCACATTGAAAAACATAAAATGACCCTGATGTAATTCCTAATACGTTGATGGAGGCTGGATTAATTCTGTAATTGTTCTGTAAGAGGCTTTTTATTTTGTTTTTAGGGAATAAACTGCATTCAAGCAATGTTAGATGCCACTTGGGGTAGAGTTGTGTTACAAGGCTGTAACGTATTTGTATGGTTCACGTTTACATCATAAACTAGATCAAAGTCTGAACAGACTGTGAACAACTTCTGAACCTACAGCCTTGAAGCTGCTCAGCACAGCAGTCATTTAAAGTTCTACATGCTGGTTCTAGTTTTTTACTTGTATATTTCTGAGTAATTATCCTGGTGAAGAGTTTGCTTTTGTGGTATCCTGAAAATGGTGGAAGTTACTTCAGAACCTTTTGTGTTGCTGTGAAACCGGGTAGATATCCTTTTGAGGTATCTTTGACTGGAATAACCTGATCTGAAACTCTATTTGCATCATATTGGCCATTGCAATAATCTATGCAAACGTTTCAGCAGTGGAAAAGACCAAACATATAATAATTTGGTCACTCACTCCACGACCGTTTGTGTGACGCTGCTGTGTGTAATTGGCTGCCGCATTTCACCCACAAAATATACAGTCAATTTACTTTACAGTATATTCTGTGAAGCGCTTTGAGACATCTCGACGATAAGGATTTATATCAATTGCAAAGATTATTATTACTATACAAGTTTAATTTTTTTTCTATAAAGTAAAGTGACTGTGCATTTGTAGGCACCGCAAATAACTAAGCATGAGGCATCGTCTATAGCAGAGGGCAGAAAATTAGGTGGGAGTGGAGTCCTGTAGCTCAGTGGTTAGAGCACTCGCTTTGCAAGTGAGAGACTTGAGTTCAATTCCAGGCAGGACGAAACCTTGGGCAAGTTTCCTTACTCCACACTCCTAATAATAATCCCTCCAAAAAAAAACAATAATAAATTGGTCATTTTCAATCCATGACTGTTTGTGGGACATTGCTGTGCGCAATTGGCTGCCGCGTTCGCCCACAAATATACAGTCAATTCACTTTACAGTATATTCTGTGAAGCGCTTTGGGACTTCTAGAAGATGTGAAAAGCACTATATCAAAATGCAAGAATTATTATATTATTATAAAAGATACAGATGAATGATATCCTTTCTTTAAAAAAAATGACTGAAATGTATTCATATAGGAAACAGTGTTATAGTTCAAGACGTTCATAAATTAATGACTGAAATAACTTCAGGTCCTTCAGTCTCAGAGAGGGTGGAATGAGAATCAAGAAACATGGGAAAACTGCTGTGCTCTTGCAATTATTTTGAAAAAAAATCAATACTTAGCTTACCGTAGTTCAAAAGAGTGGTGTTTTGCAGTTGAGTTATTAAAAATGCACTAATATCTCAAGGATGGGCATCTTTAAGATGGTTATGCTTGTGAAGCTCAGAGGTCAGACAAAGTCAGGTACAATGGATCCTGCAGCACCCAATCTCTTAGATGTTTCAATGTTAAAAAACAAGGTCATCTGCTGGGGAGAGAAGACAGGAAACTGCAGTTTTACTAGGCAGTGGTAGCAAAGGCATGATGACTATAGCATCATATAGCAGGAGCGCTTCTTTTTTCTCTTTTTTTTTAATGACAGAAATTCAGTAAGAAGATATGTGCCCGGATATGTCCATATGATATTTTTTTGCAATGCTGATCAATCTGATGGGGGGAAGCCCTTCCACACAGGGAGAGGGGCAAAATCAAACAGGAGAAGCCGAAACCCTAGACAATTTTGATTACCTTCTAGTGGCCAAATGTAGAATGGTCCGAGAGTTGATCCGCAGCCTATTCTGTTGGCCAGGGAAGCTATGTGCAAATTGGTTGCAGCATACACCTCCAGAGTACAGTCACTACACTTTACAGTGAATCCTGTGAAGTGCTTCGAGACATTCTCCAGGGTTGAAATTAAATATATCAAATGCAAGGAATATTTTGTATTGAATGCTGATTTTGTGGCATTTGTTTTTGCCACTATTTACAATACTCATGAATAACTGCTGCTTACCACATAAATTCACAGACTATAAATAGTGTTGATTAGCTTGTTGAGGATGCATAAAAGCCAAGGATAGAATGACTTGGATCAGAAGTTGTAGTAATTGAGCAATGTTTCCATTAATAAGAGTATTTACCCCAGATATTAACCCATTTCCTACTCCAGGCTTGCTAGTTACTTGAGGCAACAAAGCATTTCAGTCACCACAGGTTGCCACAATTTCTTGGTGTTCAGAACTGGAAATTTGTTTGCATTTCTATCAGGTTGACTTGTTTAGGAGAAGACCTGAGTACTGAGATCTGATTCGCACTTTGGACTATCAACCTCTAAACCCCTCAGTAATTTATACTTAGCCCCAGGTCTGTGCGTAAGGGCTAGCATCATTTTGTTGTTATGAATGTTTACAAAGTAACCTCAATGTGTGTTGGTGACTGTTGAGAGATTGTGAGGGCCTGTGAAGGAATGAATGAATGAAGTCATATTCTAAGAAAGTCCTTCCAGTGCAGAATAAAGACAAAGAAAGTCAAGTAAATAATAATAGGTTAGAAAATAATTCTTCTGTGAACATTTTTCATAGCCTAGTTTTGTACTGTATGGGATGGATACAATTCCACCTAGGTCTGGATTTGCGATAATAATGTTGCTTTTCAGAGGGTCCAGAGTTTGGAAAATTCTTTAATGCAGCCTTAATGTTGAAACTGGTTTACTGTAAGTTCTTTGAAGAACTAGACAAGATAGGCTTTGAAATTGAGCTTTATTTTGCACAATTTGTTCAATTCTGGATGCCTTAAAATGTTGTTAATAGAGTAAATCCAGACGCAGATAGGATTTTACCCCTATTGGCATAGTTTAAATGTGCAATGTTTGTTTTGAAATCAAGAATTACAAAAATAACCTGTCATTTAGAGCTTATCCAAATTAACCTTAATTAATGTATTCAGTTACACACTGCCTTAAACACTGCCCATAATTTCAATTGTGATAAAATAGGTTGTTTTCAGATTTAACTGAGAAAAACATCCAATATGATCTTCATTCAGCTAAATGAACTGTCATTGCACATTTTTGTGTTTAATAGAAGGGCAAAATATTGCGGGCAAAAAAAAATTAAATCTTGCGGTTTGGGATGAATCATGTCAAAAATGTTTTCATACTTTGCTGACTTTTTGAATGATAACATATTGTTAAAACTTTCTTAAGAAAGATGTCTGTTGTAATCAGTTCTGACAACTGAGGGGCTCTTGTGCAATATGGGGAGACCACAATGAGACCAAATTGGCATGTATTGCATGAGAATTTTGTGGTAGTTGACATTGTCACCCATATAGAGCTTGGGTGGTCAGTCATTTTGAGTTCTGCAATTCCAAAAGGCTCAAGTTCAACTCTTCCTTCTCCACCCAGGTCATGGCTTTACCACCAACATATATACTGCAAAGCACGTATTTAAACCAGGACACACCCCTGTAATGTAGATTTTCAGGACCAAACTGCAGGAAAAGTCAAAGCCCACATTTCAGTATCCAAGGAAACATGGATTTATTTTCCTGTAACAACAACAACATGCATTTATATAGTGCCCCTCATGCAGGCTAGCGCGCCAGAGCGCTTGAAACTGAACTCGTATTGTAACTATTGGGTGAATTGCTTAAGAAGGCGATCAATCCTGTTCAGCCGAATGCATATTTCTCAAAATTGTCAAAAGACAATAATTGAAATTCAATTAATGAGAGCTGAAGGCTGACAGCCATATTATACCAAATAAAATAGGAACAAAGTTAAATGGGAGATAGGAGAATGATCTATACAGCCTAGATTAATTTGTCTTTCACCACTTCAATCTTCTGCGAACCCCTAAATGTTGGCAGTTTCTCGCTTATTTTTGGTATTGACTTTTGTTCAACCTGCAGACAGACACAGAATGAATGCTTGCAATGGGGGGAATACACTGGGTAAAAGTACGTTATTGGAATCATTTAGTGTGTGCCTCAAAGCTAAATATTCTGTGGGTCTCCATTGCTAATTGTCTAACAGTCAGCCTCTCAGCCTCCTCCTGATTAGTGTGGGTGATAACAAATGATAATCCCTTAATATAGCACCTTTTATGTTGGAAGAATGTCCCAAAACACTTTACAGGATGTTCAAGAGATAAAGTTGAGGAGACTGTGTATTTTCTTTGTAGCCAGAAGGTGTATGAGTGATGGTGATGGATAAGAGAGCATTGCCAGATACCACATTAGCCACCCAGTGTTGTGGTTCTTCACTGCTATCAGCCCACAGAGAGCTGCATCATAATCACACTTGACATGAATTGATTGTTTGTTGAGGACACACTCTTATTGAAGCAGTTGAGGAGAGGGGAGAGTTAAACTGTGGTCTCTCTCTCTCTCTGGCTGCTGCCAATCTACATAGGGCTTTTTATTGTTCCTCACAACAGTCATTCAGTCACGGCAAATCTACATTTAGTTTTCCAGTGAAGCTCTACCTAAATAGAGACACTCATAGGAAAGTTATTTAATCGAGCAGCCAAAAAAGGCATCTAATGTTCATGCCACTGACATTTATAGCCCTTGGTCAATGAATCCATCATTTTTAGGAACATTCAGAACTGGATGTTGGAGTTGTATTTTGGTAGTTCAGTGGAAACTCTGAGTAATTTAAATTCATTATTTGTGTATGTGGAGTCAGTCACTGATGTACATGTTTGGCTAGGACACAAGGATACCAATACAGGGAACAAAACCAATGTGCACCACATCTTTTGGCGGTAAATCTGTGCCATATTTCACAGGTAAATATCCATTCTGATAGAATTTAAACAAGAGGGGGCTTATAATAATAATAATAATAATAATCCTTGCATTTGATATAGCGCTTTTCACGTCGGGAGGACGTCCCAAAGCGCTTCACAGAACACACTGTAAAGTGAATTGACTGTATATTTGTGGGCGAACGCGGCAGCCAATTGCGCACAGCAATGTCCCACAAACAGTCGTAGATTGAAAATGACCAATTTATTATTGTTTTTGTTTTTGAGGGATTATTATTGCCTTAAATGGCTTTCCATTGCCTTAGTCCTATTTACTTCCAGAGCAGGTTTCTTCAAAACTATTACGACTACAGACTGATGCAACCATCTACAGCTACCAGTTTTTTCAAGGAACTGAACTGCATAAACAGTTAAACCTTGACTATGCTGACTGGACTACACTAAGAATTATTTAAGTGGCTGAAATTCACGCTCGTAGAAACCGCTTTGGGTAAAAACCTATACTCGTGACACTTTGGATTTACTATCCCCAATGTATTCTCCATCAGGAAAGCTGTAGGAGTGCACAGCATCCTAATAACAACAAATTACATTTGTACAGCGCCTTTCACATTAGGAACAGTACTACAACAAGAACGACAACTTGCACTTATATAGCACCCTTCACGCGAGTTAGCATCCTGAAGCGTTGACCATGGCTGAGTCTCTGTGAAGAGTGAATGTTTTCTTCTGGGCCAGCAACTAGCAGGGCAGTGTGCATCATTATAGTTAGTTACCTTTTGGGGAGGAAAATTGACACAAAGCAGCTTGCCCTGATTGAAATCTGCCTCCTGTTTGGCTAATACTGGAATGACCTTGATAGAAGCCCCACCTTAATCAGTAGCTTTGACTATTTGTTTCTCCCAGCTGGAGGGACAGATATGTGCATCAACAACTGTATTTCCAATTAAAAGCTCTGAAAGCATATGTGGTTTGAAACCTCCAGCGAGCCGGAACTCTAGACGACATCTTCCAGCTCAATTTATATTGTGTTGCACTGCCATCCCAAGCCTCAGTTTCCTCTTCAGCTACTTGATGGAGATCTGCCTGATGGGAGAACCTATACAGACAACTCATGACATACCAGCCACCTTATTGGCTCTGGAGGGCCAAGTCCAATGCAATACACCAGGTTTATTCAACACCAACCTCTTAATCCAGTTCCTCAAGTGTGGGGCTACGGCAAAGAGATGTGCCCGTCTTGAAACTGATTTCTGCTTCTGAGGTGCTGGGGCAACGGTTAAGGTATTCACAGGACATGACCTTGCAAGTAATTCTACTTTTAAAACTGGGTGAATCATTCAGCATAGGCTGAAGATCTAGCCTTTTCTCAGGATAAATGAAATGAGTCTTCTGAACAAAAGCCAAAGCATAAACAGCAACATGTATCTGACAAAAATATGAAAAGATTTGCCATCTGCAAAAAATGCAAACATCCTGTTCAAGATTAGAAATCTTCAGGTCATTACATATTTACTGGAAGAAATCTGTGGTGGTAAAGTATTGCCTGATGCTCTGATCAGTGATCATCTTTAGCTTGTTGTGACAGATAGTTCAGCTGTGACTTGAGCTTGATTGGTTCCTACATGTCCCTGAGGAACAAGAAACTGGGACAGGTCATACCAGACAGATGAAGTATTTTTGTTAGATTTAAGGCAGTATATCAAAAAAATGCAAGCATTATTATTCGTTTGCACTGAGAGTTACAAAACTTTGAAATGTCAATTAAAATAGGTTTTCAGAGGGCATGTTTAAAATAATGGCTGGTTTATACATCTGTTAGCTATACAACACGCCCTCCGCTTTAGAAACTGCTCAATGTAACTTTATTGGAAAGAAACATAAAGTGTTGAGTCTACTTGAGTGTGATTGAGACTTTGAACTCAACAACAACAACTTGGATTTATATAGCACCCTCCACGCCGGATGGCGTCTCAGAGCGCTTCACAGTAATGAATCCTGAGACCGAGCCAGGGGGAGGGGGTGGAAGGTGACCAAAGGCGCGGTCGAAAAGAAAGGTCTTCATCCGAGACCTGAAAATAGGAAGAGAGGGGGCGAGGTGAAGGGAGTGAGGAAGGCAGTTCCAGAGCCTCGGGGCATAGTGGTTGAAGGCACAGCCACCAAGGGTGGAGCGGAGGACTCGGGGGACAAGGAGGAGGCCAGACCCGGCGGAACAAAGGCAACAGGCACTGTTTTGAGGAGAGAGGAGGTCAGAGAGGTAGTGGGGTGCAGAGGAGTGGAGGGATTTGAAGACAACGGTGAGGATCTTTGAATACAGTGCTAGAGGTGCCTTGCATTATTGGAGGTGCCATCCTTTCAATGACATGTTAGACCAAGGTCTCTTTTGGCCTATTCAGGTAGATGTTAAAGATCCCATGGCACTATATGAAAAGAAAAGGAATTTCTCCCATTGGCCTGAACAACAATTCCACTGGGTGACAGTGATCATTCACTTCATAGCTGTTTGTAGGACATTTGTTGTGTGCAAATTGGCTGCCGTGTTCATCTACAAAATACAGTAACTACACTGTACAGTAAATCCTGTAAAGCACATTGATCTGAAAGGTGCAATATCAAATGCAAGAATTATTATTGTTCACATTCTGGACACATTCTGAACTCTTCTGAATTCAAAACGATTCTCATATTTCCATTACCAAAGCACCTTCCAACAATAATTATTATTATTACCTTCCAAGAAGCTCGGTTTCCTCTTTTGAGTGAAACATTTATTTTCTTGTCCAGAACTCTGAACTCTCTATAATGCTGAAGAATGCTACCTCCCATATTTGGGGAGGTTTTTCTTCTGTTATGCTTGGGGAAAAGATACACAAAAGGCTAAAGTCAGCTGGGTCATATTTTTCTCATTTCTAGCTTGCATATCTCTTCTCTCTCTTTCTCTCTCTCGGCAGAACTTCCTCGCCAAACCTTGATCTCCAAAATGTTGCCCTGCATAATGTATTTCTCCCCTACTCCTTCAATGTAGAGTTTTACAATGCATACTCTTTCTTTTTTTACTGCAATTCAAGATTGTGCAACATTTTATCTCCCACATTCTTGCCTCCCTCATACAATAAATAAGCTTTTAATTCCCGATCTTGGCCTCACTTAACCACTTCTCGACTTATATTGTTTTCTCTGCTACAATTTTCAACATTGAAAGCAAACCACACTATGGGGCTCTGCCCTTCGTTTAGCTTCTCAGTGAAGAAATAGTTTCCTTGAAAGGAACACATGGGAACATGTCAATTTCCTTCCTTTCCTTAAAACAATTGACAAAATTCATTATATTTCTCTAATCCTTGAGCTGGAAGGCAGTCATCTAGGTGGATATTGACTGCCGCAAAAAAAATTGTGCCCGTTGACTAAGCTTCCTGTTTGTGTTAGGTGTCCATTTCCAAAAATAGTCTGACGGAGAGCCTTTTTTGCTCCCTTTTCAAAGCAGCTGTAGGACATTTTCCTGCAGAATTTCCATAGTTACAACAGTTCCCACCCTTTCAAATCAACTGTGGAATTTTCTCCTCCCATCCCCTCCATTTGTACATTTGTAAGATTCCGAAGTTTATGTTGAACTCTTCTGATTATTTTGGTATAACTAGAAAGGTGATGCTCACTGACTGCGTCGATCATTGTTTTCTCATTCTTACACATGTGTTTGGTCTACAAACCACTGCTTAGAGGTCAGAAGTAATGCGATTGAAACATCTGGTGGAGGGTGGGCTTAATGAGATGGTGATCACTTTGTTGGAGTATATTTAATACCTTTGTTTCTTATGTTACTGGAATCAATGACATACAGAAGGAAAGACATAGTTAATAATAAGAGAGATGTGGAGTGGAAAGCTTGATTTACACCTCCTGCTCCTCATCATGTTAGCTGGGGGCAGTTAAGAACCTAACACCACATTACACGGCACTTCAAAATCAAGTGTTTTTGAAATAATGTGAAAGAATTGGTTGTGGAAAATGGTTCTTGAAAATGCTTGGGTGACCCATTGGCCTAATGCATGATGTCATCCCTTTCAACACAGCCCTCACTGATACACATTTACTGTTGATGCTGATGTCTCATCCACTGATATATGGTCAATATCAATCTGTTGACAATAACTGGATAAACAAATAATGGAATGGACTCAATCTGGCCTTAGTTTTCGGTCAAAAAGAAAAATAATCCGACAGTCATTCATCTGTCTGAATCTTAACCACAATAATATGTATGTAAACAGACTCTGAAATCATAGGGAACTGCTGGGAGAGGCTTCTAGGGACAGTGTTTTAATAAGAATAAGCTTTGCACTTAATACATTGCGCCTTTCATGTCAGGAGGGTGTCTCAAAACGCTTCACAAGATTTACAGTAGTATGTGGTGACTGTATTTGCAGGTCAACTCCAAAATATAGTTGCATGTGATAATAATTATACATAATTTATTTTGGAAAAACGGTAAGGCTGAGATGTCAGTAGCCAAAGAAGGTTAGAATAAACCAACGGCTAACAGAAATTATTTTGAGCAATAGAATGAATCAAAAAGCAGTTTTGTGAGGATTGGGAGTCAGATGAATATCAGATGGAGCATCATAAGCAGTAAAAGGACAACAGCAAGGTGGATTGTGGATCTCAGTGAGAAGGATCAAAAGCAATTGTTGGCATTGTAAGAAGATTGCGAGTTAAACACCAGATGAGTCCTATAAGGAATGATTCAGATAGAAATCTTCACATCTGGAGAAATTCCAGATCCAGTCAATTTGGTTTTGGAATCTGTTACATATGTAGAGGTCAGTCAAGCATCTGTTATGAAGTAACTCAAAGAATTAACCATGTACAGGGCACCTGGACCAGATAAAATACAACACAGTATCTTCAAGGAAATTAAAAAGGCTCGGAGTTGTATTTTTTTGGAGTGTCACAATCACAACGTCTGTATCCACTGCCCAGGGATAAAGAATATTGTCCTGATATTCAAAAGGAATGAGATTTGAATCAAGAAATTGTATTGAAATTGCAAGAAATTGTGGAGGCCTGTTGTGTATTGATTAGAGCATTCACCTCACAAACGAGGACCCGCGTTTGATTCCTGGGCAGGGTGAAACCTCAGGCAGGTTTCCTTACTCCACATGCCTCTGTTTACTTAGCGTAAGTTTCAATAAGAAGCATAACATAACAACAGATAGACGAGGCTTTATCGGAGCGGTACTAATGGAATTTTACAAGAACATTTCATGGGTTGCTCACTGCTTATGTGATATATATGTGTCAATGAAGTTACAGTATTTCTAAGAATTTGTTCACACCAATCTGTGTGGCAAGATCATTAGTAAAAGGGAGATTGATATCATTCAAAAGGTTCTCAACAAATACGATTAGACTAAGGAAGGATAGATAGACTTTGCTGTGAATAATTGTAGAGTAATGCATAGTAGAACATGAGGCCTGTTTTACAATGATTGATAGTGCATTGGCAAAGCAAGAAATGGAAATTTTTGGATATGATCACCAACGATTCATAAGTGAAAGGAATAATGCTCAGAAAAAGAATAATCTAGTCGATGAACCTTTTCAAATTCTTCTGATTTTTATCCTGAGATCATATTTAGGGATCTGGACTTAACATGGGGCAGAAGTTGTAAAGAGTGTCAAATGGTTGGGGGCAGTAAGGATTAAAGCATCTTTTTTCCTGTAATTTGTCACTTTGTGGGTGCTTAACACTACACAATCTTATCATATCAATTGACATGACATGCTAAATACTTGAGCCCTCCTTGTAAAAGACCCAATTGAAAGACTGCAAAATTAATAGACTGAAAGTGCATCTATTCTTTCATTGTGTGTATATTTTTTTCACTGAAACAGAACATATTTGCTCTGTGACATGTGCCGCACTGTACATATGGCAGGCAGATTTGAGTTTTGGCAGATTTGAGTTCCAACCGCTTCAGATTTAACTGCTATATTTCCTGACTTGATGCTCTCAGAATTTTAAAGACAACAAAGGGAAAATGCAACAACGGATATTGTAAAGAGAGTATCAGGGGATACTTTTTTAAAACAAAAGTAAATGTGAAAAAGAGTTGGAATAATCTACCTTTGGTTTAATCTCGTAATAGTTTGGCAGCTGGCTATCACCTGTTCACATAAATAAATCTGTGATATACAATAGAAGCAGACTTATAATAATAATAATAATCCTTGCATTTGATATAGCGCTTTTCACGTCGGGAGGACGTCCCAAAGCACTTCACAGAACACACTGTAAAGTGAATTGACTGTATATTTGTGGGCGAACGCGGCAGCCAATTGCGCACAGCAATGTCCCACAAACAGTCGTAGATTGAAAATGACCAATTTATTATTGTTTTTGTTTTTTGGAGGGATTATTATTAGGCTCTGTGTGGAGTAAGGAAACTTGCCCAAGGTTTCGCCCTGACCTGCCGGGAATTGAACCCAGGTCTCTCGCTTGCAAAGCGAGTGCTCTAACCACTGAGCTGCAGGACTCCAAATACCTTGATACCTACAGAGAAGCTGGTCACATAGTGAAGCTTATATTGTTCAGATTCTATTTGCTTATTAAAGCTTATGGTATCTGTGCTTGTTGAGAATAATCTTAACTTTTTTAGACTGGTAATATTTTCTGAGTTTTCTGTAGTAAATTGGTGCCTTTGCTTTCAGCCACTACGCCCTGAATCTCTGGAACTCCTTGCCTCAAACCTTCTGTCTTTCCTCCTCCTTTTCATCTTCAATTCACACATGAAGATTTTTTAACTGTGCCTCTTAAGGCAGCGCCTTTATGTCGCAGTGACAATTGTATTCAGTCCTCAAGGTGTGGCTTGACCAAACCATGACATACCTTGAGTATGACGTCTAGGTATCTGAACTCAACTGATTTAGCACTCTGAATGAGCTCGTTCTTGCCAGCTTTTGTTTCAAAGATGAATTTGGGCATCTGTTGCCGTGGATGCTATAGAAGGAACCTTGCCCGTTCTCTTAAACATGTCTCTCGTTCTTGTAATTTCTTGGATTTAGTTATTTTACATTGTACAATAAGGTGCTTTGACAATGTAGAGGTTATTTATAATAAATAAATACATAAATATATAAATACATAAAGAATAAAAAAAAAAATGGTCATTTTCAATCCATGACTGTTTGTGGGACACTACTGTGCGCAATTGGCTGCCGAGTTTCGCCCACAAATATACGGTCAATTCACTTTACAGTATATCCTGTGAAGTGCTTTGAGATGTCAAGAAGACATGAAAATCGCGATATCAAATGCAAGAATTATTATTGTTAGACAACTTTGAGACCAGGCTTTTGACTTCCAGCAAGACCCTATTGTCCAAATGATTGGGCGTTTTCAGCAACTTGGTGAAAGGCTGTGATTTTGAGCCCACCCAAGGAGAAATGTTGCAAAGGAGTTTTGTTTATATTTTCTACTGATTTACAGGGACTTCTTTCAAAGTATAGGAGTATCACTGTTGTCTGGCTGTTTCCATGTGCCCACAGCATTGTGAAATTGAAGCAGATCATACTGAAGATGAGGATAAGTGTGACTGGCTATTCTGGACAACTTTTAAAGGAGATGTAGTCCTGATCTAAAGCTGGTACAAATACAGGGAACTCAACTGTAAGTGAGTCTTTCACATCAGCTTGCTTAATGGTACGACTAGAGTATTTTTTTCCTTGATAAATTTAGACGTTTATTGTGTCTCTGAAGGCATGTTCTGTGTAAAAGCGCCTTTAAAATTTATTTTTATTTCTTTATTTATGTGCACTGATACTTAAAAATTGTGACTATTTCTGATTTATGGGCACTCTTCCAATCCCTGGGTATCCAAATAATTAATCTAGTTATATACTAAAGATATAGTCATGTTACCCAATTATCATGAGCCATTCACCCCTGCATTCAAACAAACAGAAATGCGACATGATTTTTCTCATAAAAGATGAGAATACAATTGTTTTATCTTTATTTTATGGTAGAAAGCAAATTGTCAAGATTTAGTCTCAATAGAAAGAAAAAAAACACAAAAATGGGAATCTGAAACAAAAATAAACACTGGAAAATCCACAACAGTTTAACCTGTATCTGAAAGAGAAAGATATGTTGACATTTCGGGTGTGGACTTTCATTCAGAACCATACATGTTTTTCCTTTCAGATTGTCCTGCTGTGTGTTTCCAGCATTTTTTCTTTTGTTTCAGAATTAAGCTTAATATTGAAGCAAATGAGTGAATGGGAAAGACTATAACATCAGGATGACACTTGACATTTTTGTCATCAGTAAGTTTTGCCATCACTGCACACTACCATAGAAAGGATCTATTTCATGTGATAAGGTGAAGTAAGCATGTTCCTGCTTTACACCAGGGTGGTCCAACCTTTTGGCCTCTGCGAGCCAGACTCCCTATTTGAGAAACATCCATGGGCCGCATAGGCAATGTTTTTGTGTTTCCCTTCCAGAAGCGTAACATAACATTTACGGGTTACGGAGGGAGCGAGTGGGCCAGATAATTGGAGGGAGAGGGGATTGGCGGATGAAATTGGTCCATTGCGGGCTATCAGTTAGACCACCCTGCACTCAATCTGCTGTGTGTTTATGTGTCTGAATTTAAAAACAGATGCGTTCAAGGGTTTGAATGGGACTCTAAGGGTAATCCTTTTTTTCCCCCCACTTTGATAGCTATCAAGAACCTAAGAACATAAGAATTAGGAGCAGGAGTAGCCCATTCGGCCCCTCAAGCCTGCCCCGCCATTCGATAAGGTCATGGCTGATCTTCAGACCTAACTCTAATTACCTGCCCTATGCCCATATCCCCTAATCTCTCTATTTTTAAAAAATCTATCAGTCTCAGCCTTGAAGATGTTCAAGGACTGTGCATCTACAGCCTTCTGGGGTAGTGAATTCCATAAATTCACTACCCTCTGAATGAAGAAATGTTTCCTCAACTCTATTCTAAAAGGCTGTCCCTTAATTTTAAGACTGTGACACCTAGTTATAGATTCTCCTACCAGGGGAAACAGACCCTCAGTGTCTACTTTATTCAGCCCTTTAAGAATCTTATATGTTTCAATAAGATCTCCCCTAATTCTTCTGTACTTTAGAGAATATGGCCCTAGTTTATTCAGCCTATCCTCATAGGTCGGTCCCCTCATCCCAGGAACTAACCGAGTGAATCTACGCTGCACCCCCTCTCGGGCAAGTATGTCCTTTTTTAAATAAGGAGACCAAAACTGCACACAATACTCTAGGTGCGGTCTCACCAAGGCCCTATACAGTTGCAGCAAGACTTCCCTACTCTTGTACTCTAAACCTTTTGCAATGAACTCTAACATGCCGTTCGCCTTCTTAGTTGCTTGCTGCACCTACAAACTAACTTTTTGAGACTGGTGTACAAGGACACCCAAATCCCTCTGAACACTAACACTATCTAATCTCTCCCCCTCTAGAAAATAATTTGTTTTTCTATTTTTTCTACCTAGGTGAATAACTTCACACTTCCCCACATTAAATTCCATCTGCCACCTACTCGCCCACTCCCCTAGCTTATCTATATCCCGTTGCAATCTTTTTGCATTATCCCCAGAGCTTACTCTCCCACCTAGTTTAGTGTTATCCGCAAATTTAAATACGTTACATTCAATGTCCTCGTCTAGATCATTGATGTAAATTGTAAATAGCTGAGGCCCAAGCACTGATCCTTGTGGCACTCCACTCGTCATATCCTGCCAATTCGAGAATGACCCGTTTATCCCTACTCTCTGTTTTCTACCCGTTAGCCACTCTTCAATCCATGCTAATATGTTCCCATTAATCCCGTGGGCCTTAACCTTGTGCCTTTTGTGTGGCACTTTGTCAAATACCTATTGTGGGTGCAATGTTGGTAGTGTCCTATTTTAGACATGCTGGCATTGGTGATGGTGAAGAGCTGAGGCTGGGATATGTCTAAAATGCTTCCCATATTACATTGATAGTCACCAACTGAAATCTTTTTATTATTTATTAACTGTTAAGCTGTTGTTTTTTCATTCCCTTAAAGAATACTGTGATCAAGGTGCTATTTGCCGAACTACTGTTACTATTTTAGATTTTATTCCATTTGATGAAGAGCTAGAATTTTAGATTTTATATGCTGCTTGGAAAAGATATGAAAAATACTAAATTGGGGTGGGCAAAATATAACGTGTTTGTGTGCATAGCGTATCTCATGTATCACATCCTGTGGGTGTAGCTTGTTTTTAAGTAACTTAATGAAAGTTCATTAGTTTTCCATTGAAGCATCTGCAGTTATCTACCTCCGTGGAATGTAAACCACCCAAATACATTATGCTAGGTTTTGATTTCTTGATAAGTTTCTTTAGTGTATGATATTAAATCTCAAAAAAATGTTTCCAAAACAGATGTGATTAAGTGCTATTTATTGTTCCTTGCTGGAAGTGATGTTGGCAGAAATACCATGAACCCTGGAATAGACCTCTGTTTTTGTTCTGTATAGTTCCTATTCCAGGCCTGTGCTCATTCCTCCCTCCAGCAAAATGGCCAAGCTTAGAAACTTCATGTTAGTGCAGTAGAGAAATTAACCTGCTTGTCATCTCTTGGTTGTTCAGTTGGTGAACTGGGCAATACAGATCATGGCAGGTCCCACATTCAATCCATGTGCAGTTGGGGTATTGATCACAGCTGGAGCAGCAGAGGGGTTCTGCAAAATAACTAGGCTAAGGAGAAAAAATTCCATCATGGTTCTTACTGCTGATCACTGTCCAAGGGCTTTGCCAGAAATGTGAATGTGACTCAAAATCCAGAACCAGTGACCTTCTTACTTATAATTCATGGATACTGCTTGTTCTCTGAACATCATTCTGTGGGGTGGGGATGGGGCTTGCATCCAGTTCCACTAAGGCAGAGACACCAATTTGTCCAGAATAGAACAGTATGGAGGATGAGAATGGGAGATAGCAAGGAACATGAAAAGGCAAGTTGACCAGAGAAGCTAGTTCTCTCCTCCGACCATGTACTGCATAAACTTTATTTTATCAAGGCCTCTGTCCAATTCATTTTAGTCTCCCGAAGAAAGGTTCTACAAAGGTAACCTGACCTGCAAAGGTTAACCAAGCAAAACTGGAATATCCATTTAACCTTGCATCCTAACCTTGGGAACTTTGCCTTCTAGCAGTTCAGGAATTACTACTGTATTTCCCACAACAGTGACTTCCAATTATATTTGGACAAGGTCCACTACATTCATCAATCTGACAAGGTACAGGGATCTGGATCCAGGGGTCAATAGAAGTCATCCCCCCGGTCCCCCATTAAATAGATCTGTAGTATTTGCAGATGTTTTTTAAGATGAAAAATATATTGCAATATTGCAAGGAATAATATATTGCATTATTGCAATATTACATTTGAAGGAATAAAATAATAAACTTTTGAAATTCCCAGGTATGATTTTAAATCACTGGGAAATTTACAAACCTTGGGGGGAGATGAGTGCAACTTGTTCTCCACTAGTTGGTAACTTTAGCAACATTCAGAGATACCCACTCCTTTAGTTCTCGGTTGAAATGGCCAATATGCCATTATGTGCTGTTAAAGGAAGAACTATTTCTTGAAATGACCCTAAAGCTGCTATTTTATTTCTTCACTTCTAATTCAGTGCTCGCTGTCCTGGCAATAAATACTCATAGGCATTTGTGGTTAGATTTATAGCATTTAAAATCAATGAGGAAAAAATATATACTTGTCGGGACAACTAAGAACCTGGTACCACCCAAATGACTCAACTCATCCAAGGCCCAAGCAATTTTAAAGAAATAAAGCAACAAATCCTGGAGGTTTAAGCCTATAGAGCTTACCTTTGCTCAAAATGCAATCATGGAGGTGTAAGCAGCAACCTTTACTTTGAAGCAAATAGTGAAAAGAGAGACAATACTCCAAAGAGGTCTGAGCATCAGCTTCTAGCCCAGATCCTTCACATTTCCATTTCCTTAATGAATACATCAACTGAACTTGGTGCATTGTATTCAACAAGGAAATGGAAATGTGTAGTACACCTCCATGATTTACTGCTTTATTCTCTCTAAAATGGCATGAGACTTGGATAAGTTGAGTCACTTGGTTGCTGCCAGGTTCTCGCTTGTCCCGACAATTATATTCATCAGTAGTTCTATTGTTGGTTTGGATTCATCAGTGTTGGCATTGATTGGAGCCTGGTCTTTCGATCACCCAAATAACGCAACCTATAGAGCCCTTTATGAGACCAATTGTTCTCATCGTCAGAATGATAGTGGGTGCTGCAAGAAAGAGGCAAATGAAAATGTTATTTATTTAAGCAAAAAAAAGTTATAAATGATGGGATACGTTAGACAGCGAAACAGTAAAATTAAAATAAAACATAAAAATGGGCTAAATAGAGAGAAAAGGAAACAACGACAGCAACAACAACAAAATTACATTTGTAAAGCTCCTGTGGCATTGGGAGGACGTCCCAAGGCATTGAAATGGCATTTTCATACACCGAAGAAGGTAAAAGGGATGGCAGGTCCTCGTCAACAACAACAAGATTACATTTGTATAGCGCCTTTCACGTCAGGAGGACATCCCAAGGCTCTGGACATAGTACAGCATTTCAGACCCGAGCTAGGGTCGAGGGGGGGGGAAGAGAGAGGAGGGGAAGGGGGATGGCCGATGGCATGGTCGAAGAGGAGGGTCTTGAGGTGGGACTTGAAGGAGGCTACGGAGGGGGTGAGGCGGAGTGACTGGGGGATGGAATTCCAGAGGTTGGGGGCAGAGTGGTTGAAGGCTCTCCCGCCAATGGTGGGGCGGGTGGGTCGGGGGATGTGGAGCAGGCCAGAGCCGGCTGAGCGGAGGAAGCGGGCGGGTTGGTAGGGGGTTAGGAGGTCGCAGGGGTAGGGTGGGGCGAGGCCATGGAGGGCTTTGTATGTGAGGAACAGGATCGTGAACTGGATCCTCTGAAGGATAGGGAGCCAATGGAGTCGGGTGAGAGTGGGGGAGATGGGGTCACGGAGTTTGGTGCGGGAGAGGACATGGGCTGCAGAGTTCTGGATTATCTGCAGCCTGTGGAGGGAGGAGTTGGGAAGGCCGACAAGCAGGGCGTTTGCAGTCGAGCCTGGAGGTGATGAAGGCATGAACAAGAGTTTCAGCGGCCTGAGGGGTGAGGTAGTGGCGGAGTCGGGCTATGTTACGGAGGTAAGGGAATTATTTATTTATTTCTTATTAATTATTAATTTATTTCTTCCTACTAAAGAAATAAAGATGTTATCTGATATTTGAGTACCTTTTTTGATGGAGTTATTTTTTTTAGAACTACAGTGGTTGAGGGGGACACAAAACTTCTTGCTACACAGAGCCAGAGTTTCCTTGAATTTGAAGGCACTTTAAGGGTTAAGTCCTGTATATTGGCCTATGTGTGTAGAAAGTAGTGCAATCTGTTCAGTGATTTGCAGCACTGGTGGCATTAAGGGGTTTAAATCATCACATCGTCAATAGCTAATTGAAGTTAATAGGATTTGCTCCCTAACATTTGCGTAATTTTTTAAAATTCATTGGCGGAGAGGGTTTAGTACTGTAGTGAACCTGTGCTGGAAAATGTTAGACCCAACAAAAGACCTGCAATATGATAATGCAAATGTGAGGCGATAAGCAAATCGTTACCCCCAAAATTCCCCCAAATATTTTAAAAGTGGACGAAATATTGCTTCTTAGGAGAACATCAAGGAAAAGAAAGGGAAGTAAAAGGGATCAGAACTTGGACATAAGTGGAAAAATATCAGTCCATGAGGAAATCTGTAATTCTGAAAGTGAGAAAACCTTATTTGAATGGATATTAGGCCCTTGAGTGTGCTACACTTGCTCACCAAAAAGCCATTAATTTCAGAGAGCACCAATTTTACTAGTGAGGTCAAAGGTTAATCTGCTAGAAATTGCTGGCCAGCAAAGTAATTTATTCTGGAACCAAAATACTCTCTAAATGATCCCTCGTAATCTTCTTAAGGTTGTTCAGAGTGACTAAATTCGTGAAAGCTCCTTGGAACCCATTTCACTGGACAAAGAGTAAAAGTTGATGGTTGCAATAACCTGGTTTATAAACATAGGCGTTTCCTTTGCAGATTAAATGTCTATACTGTATACTGTCGGTGCTAGAGTGTACTTAGAGGAGGGTTGAAGAAGCCTCCTAGAAGGTTACAGCTGCTAGTTTCGGATTCATCTTTATTCCCTGACAGCATTCAGAAAGTCAAATGCAAAATATACACTGTATTTCTATTATTTCCTTAAAATTGTGTTATTTCCATCAGGAAGCCAATAGAAATGATTGACTCAACCATTAGTAATTAAATCCAGGGCCTGTAAAGGTTTCTTTTATCTCAAAATACATCGGATTTGCATTCAGATGAAATGCCTGTATTCATTTTAAGTGCAAATGGTGTTACTTATGGAATACTTGAATAGAATTTGAGTTTGGTAGCGCAGTATTTTGAAGTCCTGTATCAAGGCATTGCCTCATGGAGTGGTGAGGGTGTTATCTTGGCTCAATTGGTAGCAAACTCACCTCAGAGTCAGAAGGTTGTGGGTTCAAGTCCCACTTTGGGAATTTGAACTCCCAGTGCAGCATTGTTGAAGGTGCCAGACCTTTTGGATGAGACATTAAACTAAGGCCCCACGTCTGCCTGTTCAAGTGGACAATAAAGATCTCACGGCATTTATTCAAAAAGAAGAGTTTTTTGCTGTGTCTTGGCCAACAATTCTCCAGATAAAATTGATCATTCACTTCTTGGCTGTTTATGGGATATTGCTGTGAACAAATAGGCTGCCACAATTGCCTACGAAATATACAGTCACTATACACTTTACATTAGAACCTGTGCTTGATAGGGCACTATATCAAATGCAAGGATTATTATCATTATTATCATCATCATTAGACATGTCAGCTAAATATTAGATGCTTCGCCATGGATAAGGATAGCACGTTCAAAAAACAAGTCACCTAAACTGCTCGCATTCAAGTTAGAGAAGTTAGCTTCAAAATGGACATTCTGGGAAGACTTAAGCATGATACAATATGATAAAAAACAATATTGACCCAAGCTTGGAAAAAGGTAGTAAAATCTGAACAGAATGTAAAACAAGTGAGGAAAACAGTCACATAAATTCTACAATCACAATTACAATCATTTTATCCATTTCTATCTTGAAAGGCATTCATTCTCTGAGTGTCAAGGTCAATATGATTAACTGATTAATTGCATTCAGATCATTGGTGTTTGTAGCATTTACATGTCAATTATCACAAGATTAGTTTGGATGAAGAAGGCCCTTCCAGAATACTTGCCATACCATCCCCCTTTGTAGCATCAAGCAATTTTTTTTAAATGAGTCCTGTGATTTGGCTTCAGCCACCCATCCTAGCAACCTGTTCCAGTCATTAATTGGAAGAAAAACTTCCTCGTATCTTCCTGGACATTGCCCTTTGCAACTGTGACCTCTTGTACAGCTGTCTTGGTGTTTCCTAAAGTAACTCTGCTCTGGGTTAATTTTTTCAATCTTGTATAAAATTGCATGCAGCTCTGTACACCATTAAACGGAAAGCATTGTGTAGGCACCATGGGCTGAATGGCTTCCTTCTGTGTTGTAAATGTCTGTTTCTACCACAGTATCTCCCGCGTTTGCTACATAATAAACGTTACCACATTTCAATTGTGTGAAACTCTTTGATGTGAAAAAGAAACACTTTGTCAGTATATATTAGCCAAGTTCTGGTTTATTATTGTATATGCCAGACTCGCAGAGTACAAATTGTAAATTGCATCTGCAGACCAACTTGTTCTGTTTTGGAATCAGAGACTCCCATTTTAGTAGGTGGTTTGGTGTTGCAGTTGGCTGCGGATGAGGTGCAACAAATGAGTTCACAATGTTGTTCTCTAGCTGACCAAATAAATCACACTATAAAAGCTATGGCCTAAGAAAAAGGGATTACTGCACAGACACTGGAGCTGATTTGAAATTTCTCTTGTGCGTGTTATTGTGTCCGTATGCAGTAACGGAGGCATTGGGTAATATGTGAACTCTATATTTTATTTTTTTCAGTTGGAAAATTTGTATGCATTTGTTCCGTATACAGTAACGGAGGCATTGGGTAATATGTGAACTCCATATTTTATTTTTTTCAGTTGAAAAATTTGTATGCATTTGTTGTGATATCAGTGAAGTCCAGGTCTGACATTATGTCGTCTCACTCACACTGTACCCTTGCGTCCAAGATAAAACATTTTTAAATCTGGAATGAAATCTACAGTGTAAAAGACTCCAGTGTTTAAATGGCAGAGAATCTCACACAGAAGTTGTGGTTTGAATACTGATATAGGCCATCTGGCAGCTTTATTATGGACTCGAAACAAGGATGGAATAATTATCCCAGCCAGCCTTTGTTGCTTCCATGCAACATAGACATCAGCCTGGTGACGACTGTAATTCCTCATGTCTCTGGGTCACCCTCTAACCATTCTGCACACTAAGCTTAATCACAGACTTGCAGCATGCATTCTTATCTGAGCTGCCCTGTTATAACTTCTGTGTAAACAGAACAAGGCTCAGCCTTATTCTATCTTTATCATTACCTGGAGAAAATTCTTCTAGTGTTGACTCAATAATATTGATGTAACTGGGATTTATTCTCATTTTTTGTCAATCGAGGGAAATTTATGGAGTTTACGACAATGACGGCCGCAGATAAGAAATAAAGTGAGAAATAAGTAAACAAAAACTCTTTTGATGGGGTTTGTTTTAAAATAAATGTGAACTAATTGACGCACCCACACAGAGTTGAATCAGTCTTGCACTGCAAAGCTATGGCCTATTATTTAACCTGAACCAAGCAGACAGTTTTCAAAAGCTTTTTAGTGTAAGAAATAATGGCCATTTACGGGTTATTTTAGAAAAAAAATCACAGAAGCAAAGTGAAAATAACCAGTGGAATCTCTGTTTATCTGAGCTGGATTTTGCATTGCTTTATCGTTTTTACGACTAAATGCTGTTATCTATGACACGTCACTTTGTATAAGTTCAAATAAAATGCCTTTCCTCAGAACAACAACAACAACAAGATTACATTTGTATAGCGCCTTTCACGTCAGGAGGACGTGCCAAAGCGCTGAAACAGAACACATTTAAGGTGACTCTGCTGGTGCAATGCTGAATTTTCATGTAATTGTTCGTAAGCAGTTCTTTCTTTGCATTCAGTACTGATGCTAATGCTGGTGATTCGAAAAGCTTAGTTTTGCTGTACCACGCTGAGTTGCTTTCAAGTATTAAATCTACTTGTGCTCAGTTATATTTGTAACTATTTATGAAGGTGCTGCAACTTAGGGAGAAATGCCTGGGGTCAATCTGTGCAACACTTTCTTTGCACTGTGCACCATTGTTATATGAAAAGTAGCTCAGTGGTTAGAGCACTCGTATCGCAAGTGAGAGACCAGTTCTCGGCAGAGCGCAATTTTCCTTGCTCCACATGCCTCTGTTTAGCTAGCAGTAAGTAGGAACCCGGTTCTTAGTCGATTGGTGGATCACTTTTCCGGGAGTAATAATTCCTTAAAAAATAATTTTTAAAAATTGATCGCTTCAATCCATGACTGTTTGTGGGACGCTGCTGTGCGCAATTGGATGCTGCATTTCGCCCATAAAACATACAGTCAATTCACTTTACAGTATATTCTGTGAAGCACTTTGAGACGTCTTGGAAGACATGATGAGGGGCTATATCAAATGCGAGGATTGTTATTATTATTACGATATATCTAGTCTTCCAAAGCTCATGCTACAAAGACTTATCTATCTCTCCACAAACAAAATCTCCCCAGCCCAAGCATTGAAAACAATTGTCATTGATAGTTTAATTCAAGTAGGTTCCCTACGTCTTTAGAATCTATGATTCTCAACAACAACAACAACGACATGATTCCATTTATAGAGCGCCTTTCACATCGGGAGGACGTCCCAAGGCTATGGACAGTTGGGTCAGGACCCGAGCAGGGGGCAAATGGTCAGGGTGAGGGGAGGGAAGGGAGGGAGCGAGGAGGGGGTAGAAAGTCGAGAGGGGAGCTGAAGGCACGGTCAACGAGAAAGGTCTTGAGACCGGCCTTGAAGGAGGAAAGGGCGGAAGCAAGGTGAAGGCACTCGGGGATGGAGTTCCAGAGCCTAGGGGCTGAGAGGCTGAAGGCCCGGCCACCGATGGAAGGGCGTTTGGGGCGGGGGATGTGGAGCAGACCGGAGCCAGAGGAACGGAGGGTACGGGCAGGTAGGTAGGGGGATAGTAGGTCGGAGAGGTAGGAGGGAGCAAGGCCGTGAATGGCCTTGTAGGTGAGGATGAGGATCTTGAATTCGATCCTCTGGGGGATGGGGAGCCAGTGGAGGCGAGCGAGGGTGGGAGTGATGTGGTCCCGAAGCCTGGTGCGGGACAGTACACGAGCTGCAGAGTTCTGAATGATCTGCAGCTTGTGGAGGGAGGTGCCGGGAAGGCCGGCGAGGAGAGAGTTCCCATAGTCCAGCCTTGAGGTGATAAAGGCGTGGACCAGAGTTTCAGCAGCGTGAGGGGTGAGGTAGTGCCATACTCTGGCGATGTTTCGGAGGTGATGGAAGGCGGTGCCAGTTGTGGCGCGGATATGAAGAAAGGACAGCTCAGGGTCGAACGGAACCCCGAGGTTCCTGATGGCTTTGAGAGGTGGAGAGTGCAGCCTTGGATGCTGATGCTGTCAGCGCCTGAGGTGCGGAGGCGCTGACGCGAGCCAATCAGGAGGGCCTCAGTTTTGCGCACGTTGAGCTGAAGAAAGTTGTCTCTCGTCCAGGACTCAACGTCAGACAGGCAGCTGTCAGGACATCGGTGGTCGTGGAGTTGAGGGTAGAGGAGGAAAGGTAGAGTTGGGTGTCATCCGCATACATGTGGAAGTTAACCCCATGTCTGCGGATGATGTCACCAGGGGGAGAGCATACAGAGGGTGAAGAGGAGGGGACTGAGGACAGAGCCCTGAGTGACACTGCACGAGACAGTGCGGGGGCTGGAGGAAAAGCCGTTTGTGGAAACGGTGGGAGAGGTACGACCTAAACCACTCAAGGACAGGGCCTTGAAGGTTGAGGTGGGAGGACAAGCAGTGGAGGAGGATAGCGTGGTCGACCATATCGAATGCTGCCGATAGGTCAAGGAGGACGAGGAGGCAGAGGGAGCCCTGGTCGCAGATGGTCAAGATGTCATTGGTGACCTTGAGCAGGGCGGTCAAGGTCACCGATGACATCTCATCACTTTAAGGATGTGGATCATGTTGCTCACAGTCTGTTTTTTCCCAATGGGAACAACTTCAACACTGCAACACTATGCTTCCAACGCAGAGCTACAAGGACTGGAACTGTCCTATTGCATCTTGTACGAACCCTCTCTAATGCAGGAATGTCCTTCAGAAGGTGAAATGTGCAAACCTACACATGACATTCACAAATGGCTTATTCAAAACCAGAATGACTTATTTCAACTTTTCAATTGCCTTTTAAGATAAACCTAGTATATGATCAGCATATTGGCCCAGCTTTATATTACCTGGAACCGTTCAGTTAATGATTAAGAATTACAGTTAAGTTATTTTTCTTCTCCACCTCTGCCGATGGACGCACTTCATTATGTTGGCATATTTATCTGTGATCTGTTTCAAAAACCATTACGCTTTGTCTATCTACATTAAAATCTATCCGTTTTGCCTTCCTTGAGCGCAGTATCAGTAGTTATATCAGGCTCGGAGAATTTTCTGTACAGAATAATAAATTCCTTGCACAGAATTACTCAACTGGTCTATCAAGAGTTCAGATGATATTGTGTGAGTGATTTATAAATGGCTTCTGAACCCTGAGATTAGGTTACAGTCCTGAATTCACCCCGGTAGCAGTTAAATATATAATACTCCAGACTCATTATAACACAGCCATTCAGAGCCATAGATTGAGTACATTTATTATAAGGTGTGCTCCATAAATGTCTCATTATAGTCTCATAACACTGCATAAAAATGTAATGGGGGAGGGGGGGAAGCTTCTCAACTCAAATCCAGTAACCTTATATCGGAAGTGGTCCTGTAACTGAGAGCTATGAAATGAGGAGGGGATCCGTATATTGTTTGCAGGTTATCAAATTTGATAACAATAGCTTCTGTTTCTTGTAGCTCATGCTGTGCTACCCACAAGCAGATATCAGTCCTGTTTGTGAACCTTATTAATAAAGTAGCACCGTGATATTATTTACAGTAATTTGTGAAGAAATTCTATATTTACTACGTGTTATTTACGGCACAGAAGTTACTGAGCTGGGGACCATAGCCAGATTTAATGAGGGCAGCATTTTATTGCATTAAATTTTATTCACACATGAATGAATATCGTACAATTTGGGAAGGAGACTGATGTTGTGAAGCAGTGCCGGTAGAGATGCAGTGGGACACGTCTCACTGCCTGATGCTGCTCTCTCTACTGGTTGGACTAAGCCTGTTGAGACGAAGCTGTGTGTGAAAGGGAGGCCGATTTCAGTTATCCGTATCATTATACGGAGGTCTGGTAGGCTGCTACTTGTTTAATGGTTATTTTTTGTGATTTCTATGGCTGGAAAATGTGCAATTAATAGAAGATACATCAGTGCAATTAGGGTTGATCCAGGTCACTGAGCTAAATTGATTACGCTCCTGCTGCTCAATGCCTTGACTCCTTTTTAGTTGCTAACCCTATTCACTGTGTTGAAATTGTTCCAGACATGACATAAACGGAATTATATTTTTTGCATGTGTATTATTTAGTGTATGTAAGCCATGTGTAAGCAAATCTATCCAAGGAGTATTACAGGTACCTTAATAATAATCATAATAATTTTCCTCACATTTGCTACAGCATCATTCACATCAAAAGGACGTCTTAAAGTGCTACACAGAATATACTGCAAAATGTAAGTGACTGTGCATTTTGCGAGTGAATGGGGTTTATTTGCGTGGAGTAATGTGACAAGGATTATGGAAGCGCTCTGTGAAAAGGATGATGGAAGTGCCTGGTGAATTACATAATTAACTTGTTAATTAACTTAACGGAACCTGTCGTCTCTTCTATATATCTACGTTTGCACATGGCTTACATCAATCACATAACGACCTCTTTGTGTTAGGTTTCTTGACCTATTGTTGCATAATGTTGTTTCCCCACCTCCATGCGTTTGTTTGTTTGAGGTATTTTGTGATTAATTTAGCAGATTATTCTGTATTTAGTGAATTGAATGAACCTGAATATGTTTTGTGTGCCTTCCCTTTCCCAACATTGTTTCTGATGACAAAGTTGAACACAACAGTAGACTTCATGGATTGTGGCTATCCTTGGGGTTAATCGAATACAATCATTTGTAATTTTAAAAAAAGTTAATCTGGAGTGGAAGGCCGTGAGCTGTGAGGAACAAGACCATTAAAGCAGATTGCAGGCCTGGTTTTGTCACTGAGAACTGTGTTGACTGCTCAACGGATGCCATCCAGTTGTTTTATGCACAGTACTGGTTGTAAAAGAAAATATAGGTCAGTACTCTTAAAGAAGCTTAATGAATAGAGTAATTGGAATAATTGTTGCAATAAAAAAAATCAGTTCTTAACCTTATGTACGAGTGAAAATATATAACCTTATTTATACTGGTGGTAGTATGAAGTTTACTCTCGATTTAATTCTGAAATAAAATTTGCCTAAAATCTCCCAGAAAGTGCTATGCTTTAGCTGTATGACATTTTTTATGTAGTCCCAATATACACTGAATTGTCAATCCTGCAAGAAGTTCTGACTGGAGAGGTTACTGGTGCTTTCCAGACACCTCCGTTTATGTCAGGAACACGCATTCCAGCACCTCACCGTGCTACATCAATCCAAAATACCAGCATCAACTTCAAATGCCCCGCATATCCTGCTTAAATAACTCTCTCAGGTCATTAACTGAAATTTTAACTCTTGCACAAGGAGCTTGAAACACAGAACTGTGTGTCACTTATTGAACCACAGTGTGGAACCTGCTTTGAGGTATGGTAACTTTGTTCCCTGTCTCTCCGCATTGCTCAAAATCACATTTGTAAAACATCTCACTTTATTACAGTCGTCTCACAGCTGTACTCCTCATATTCTGCTAGTTAATACACCTGTATGTTTTTATATATGTAATAAGGCCATTCCTATTCTGATCACTAACTAAGGGTCTCTGATAGATGCACGAGTGTCAAGTGAAGACCAGATTGGCTGAGCTTATAATGCCCCCATGGTCCACTATCAATGGTAAGCTATGCAGTTTTAGCAGGTCAAACTCCAGCAGTTACCCTAACGCACACCCGAGATCCCCAATGCACATTGACGTTCACTAAACTGACGCATGTATGAAGAAAGAGAAAGCCTTCTTGGACAAGGAAATGTTCTCAGCGTCAACGAAATGTTGCCCTGTCTTTTAAGAGTGGAGAGGGGNAAAAAACTGAAGAAAACATTCTTAATATAAAAAAATCCTCTGTGTGAATACTTCAAGGCTAACAATAACAATGGTTGATTTTGTTAAACTCGTTTTCCTTCATTTTGCTACAAAAGCACCATTCAAGTGCAGTGTACACAACTGCAAAACTGGTCCCGTAACCACGTTTAAATCCTTTGCATCACATCAACATCATGGCTGTCTGGAGGTGTGTGTCATATTTGAATGGAGCACTCCATAGCTCATTGAAGACGCTCTTATCTGTATGCAAGACGGGTCTGCAATTTTGTTTTAATGAAGAACTTAGCCTGTTTTTATTTGACAAATGGCCTTGTCCCCATTGGGACATCAGCCAGATGGTATGTTACTCTCTCCACCTACAGACCCTTTTACGTCTAAACTGCCATTGACGTAATTGAAAGGAATTTGCACCAACTGTAGCGTTTGACTGCTATATGCCTCTATGCAACAAAAAGCAAACCATTGAATTGGGTTGACAAAGATAGTGAAAATTAGCATAGCATTACCATTTAATTATCATATGACTGGCTGGAGCCCAGCCTCCAACAGGAACATTACAATTTTGCATCTGGATGTATCAGCAACTCATTTTACACCTATTTTGCCATTTAGGATGAAAAGATGCAGGTTGCACCCTTTACTCATGATCTTTGATGACTTGAGGTGTTAGTCCTTCCTTTGTCAGTGAACTATTTCTGTGCAGAAGTATTTTAAGAGTCAAATCTGAGAACCACTTCAGTGACCTCCCTTGGTGTTAATCCTCACAGTGTGACACTGCAGCCTGTCTGATCATGGCTGCTTCAGGCACAGACTGAACTCTGGTGCTTTGCAGTGTTTGCCTAATTTTTATAATGTAATTCATTTCAAAACCAGTTTGGAGTAGGATTAGAAGGTAAGGATGAGAAAAGGCCACACAGCTCACCCTGTTCTTTAAACTCCCATCTCAGGACTTGTTCAGAATAGAGAGCAATATTGATTTTTTTTCTGATTATAATTTTGCTGACCTTGTTAGAAAAAAGCTGTAGTGAGCAAAGTTTTACCTCTGTGGTTCTTTCAAAATAACCGTGGCAAAGAAACGGGATGAAATTTAACATGCCCTTTATCACTCAGTCCATTTCTTTTGCAAAGCAGTGTGAGGAAGCTGAATTAATGTTAGCAGAGGGACTGCTATTGAACTCAGTGCTCCAGTGGTTGTGTTCTGCACATTAATTCAGTGGTTTCCCACTGCCAGGCTCAATAATTCCTCCAAACCTGTTCCCCCGAGAGATCATTAACACTTGCTGTTTAAATTAACATGCGGTATTGTCTGAAAATGACAGACGGAAATAAACAGGGCATTTTAAGTGATTTTATTTTAAAAGTTGCTAATTCTTGCTCTTCCTATTAATATGCAACAGAAATGTGTTATGAATGATGATGTACATTGCATTGATATAGAGTAGCTGGCTGACACAGTAAAACCAATGCATCTTTATACTTTTATTTTTATATGCAATTGTTTTAACATATTTAGCAGTTTGAGTTCAGATAATACCACCTACTTCTTATCTTAGAATCCTTATTGCTTTGGCAAATAGATTATTTATATTTGGTTTATTTTCCCTTCAGACCTGACTATCAAACCTGTGAGGTTTAGAGATGTGTTAGGTTATTATGCTGCATGTAACTTGCTTCATTATTCTGATTTGGCTAACCTCAGTTGATTTTGAACTGTGTTTATTTGCAATTCTATGTTTCTAGTAATGCTCCTAAGGGTTACTGAGGCAGAGGTAGGTGCAGTAATAGTGCTAGCACTTTAAGAAGCAGTTTAGCTCCTTTAAATCTCACAGCATAATACACATACAGGCAACCTCTGAACTGGAGTAATAGACATTGCAGACACTGCAGTTGGCTCATGATTGCACATTGATTTCCGTTGACTGAGGTAGTTACACTGTCACCTATAGATCAGGTAATATGGCCATTAAAGGCCTCATGATACATTTTGAAGGTGAGCAGGGAGATTTCTTAGTGTTTTGCCACATACATGCATTCCTCCCCTGTCTAAATACAAGTAAAATAATGATTGTTCATTCATTTCATTGCTGTTTGTGGTAGAATGCTCAATTTGCACTTTGGGTCCCATGTCTTGGCTCTAGCCAACCTGTATTTAACCTCTCTTTGATTAGGTAAACAGAATGCATCCCTTTGGGGAGAGGGTGTACACTCATTACCAGATTAATGGAAATTAATTACTGAATATACCAGATTAATGTTGCATTTTCATTAGTTTGGATTGGCGACTCTTAAGGGTGGCAATGCAATACTACAGTTTATATTAATATAAAGCCTTTCATAACAAAAAGATGTTTCAAAGTGCTTTATGAGTTTCCGTGTGTGTCAGACAACCAGCTGACGCCCTAAAAAAGACATTTTCTTTTTCCTTAAAACTGGATAACTTTACTGATGGTTTTGTGGCTGTCCCTATTTGATGGAATTACTTGTAAACGTAGGTGGAGTTAAGATTTAAACCAGATAAATTAAAGATTTCTGGGTTAGCTTTGTGGTGAAATATATGGTTTGTTGCTTTTAATTCTTTTCAAATTCAGATTAGAAATTAAGGAAAATTACTGAAATGTACTGAAAATAGGGTATTTATTGACTTAGTCCATAAACTCGTACAATATCTAAGTACGAAGACACACGCACACTAAAGAGAGAGATCAGTTCCTCACACAGAAATGTCTCACTCATTGTACTGAAATTAAGTGACTTGATCTTAGCAAGACCAGGGGTGATCAATTTAATTAGTTAACACGGTGATATGCTTCCTCTTCGCAGTGAGGAGATCTGAGTTCAAAGGTCAGGTTTATTTTGAGCGAGTAGCCTGCAATGCATGTAATGTGCTGGACTTCATTCCATTCAGCAAACTAAACTTGAGAGATTGAAAGCAACAAAATAATTACCCCTACCATTGATTTACACACCCATTTCAGGCAAAGCTCCATCATTTTACAATCGTGCATGACGCCTTAAGGATGTAACTTACTCACACGAGACTCATGTGTAACTCTTGTAAGCACATCCTCTGAACTAGAAAGGTTGTATGCCCACCAATGAGAAACATTTTTTGAGAGCAGAGCAGATGGAGAAGCCCATTTTGAATGGATACAGCAGCATATTACATTTGATACAGAACCTGCATCATTAGTAGACGTCACCTGGGCAGGTTCTGAATGAAACGTACAGCAATGTCACCTTTTGCCCAGTCCTTGCTATAAATATGGTGGGATTGGGGAGAGGCAGTGAGAGATTCTTTGGTTTCGACCAGGTTGAAGAATTTCCAGACTGTAGGACATAATTTGTAGATTGCAAATGTTTTGCTCTGTTTATTGTCGACTGTAGTGAGAAGCTGTTCTGGTCTTGCATTTGAAATGAAACAAAATTGTTGTGTGACGGAATTACATTGTACTATTGTGCATTAATAGCGTAAATCTCAGTGTCAGAGTAATGTGTTTGCCATGATCTGTTGTTGTTGTAGTTATGTAGGTAGTCACTGAGCTTTGGTGTATTTCTTGTGTGGCCTTTGGCTATCTGTGGTCAATGGCAGGTGGAATGAGAAAAAGTGAACAATTCAGAATGTGTGATGATAAATCTTGGAATACAAATTCATAGCAAATCATTATGTGTGTCAAGGAGTTGGCCGATACTCCTTGGGTTTGTTTTGAGATTTGAAGCAAGAAACAACTTTGGTTTACAAAGAAAATAGCTGGCCAGAGAAGTGGGCAGTACATCCACAGCCTGAAGTGAACTTGGTGTGTGGGAAAGGCACTATTGTGTTACTTTGCAATATTATCGTAACTATGGTAGCAGATTCAGATTTCCTCGGGCAACTTTGGTTTCTATTAAGCAAAATTAAGCTCTGTTGCTATGAAAACAGTCTAGCCTCCCCTCCCTTATCATAATTCAGTCTCTTGTTTTCTCCTCTCCTTTCCTGAAAGTGATGACTCATGCCAAGCTGCACGTCCATGAGCATCAACGATGCAGTTTGAGCTATTTTTATCCCCTTGTATTCTCCATTGTTTTACCTTTCAAAGTAAACCAGAAGAACCTGTTCAAATGTGATGCGGTAATTTATTTGACATTTATTCCACACAATTGATATGATTAGATATTATTTTCACAATAAGAAATAATAATCCTTTCATGTTATCCAACCCTCTAATCTTCATCCTTGTTTTGAGGCCCTCCATGGCCTTGCCCCTCCTTACCTCTGCAAACTGCTGACCCTATATCGACCTGTCCTCTCCCTCTGCTTAGCAGGCTCTGGCCTGCTCCACGTCCACCGCCACCCGGCTCCACCATCGACGGCCGGTCTTCAGCCTTTCTGCCCCCACCCTATGGAACTCCATCCCTGATTCCCTTCGGCTCGCTCCCTCCTTTGCCTCCTTCAAGACCCGTCTCAAAACCCTCCTCTTCAACTGATCCTTCGGCCACCCTCCTACCCTTCCTGCCCTCCACCCTCCCCGATCCCGACCCCAGCTCGGGTCCAAATCTCTGACTGTCCAGCACCTTGGGATGTCCTCCCGACATGAAAGGCACAATTGAAATGTAATTTTCTATCGTATTGCATTTTGTAACAGTATTCAAAAGCCAGTTTCAATGCTGCACTAACATTTAAGCAAACCACTGCACCTCCAAATGGTTTATTGCACATTTGGGGTTTGTTTCAGTGGATACAGTTTTTATTACAATTATCTTGCTCACAAGGCCAGTTTCTAAATTTGAAGATGTATCATAATTTATCAATTAGTGCAAATATTCCATTCCCCCCACAATCATTCATCCATAGAACTGGCAGAAATGGCCTTGAAAAGGATGATGTATTATGTATCAAGGGAAAGAGTTCTGACTGCTGCATAGATAACTCCGTTTGTAAATGTACTAGCCCCAGTGGTGCTGAGCAACTCAAGCCAGGAAAGTTTGATCCCTGGTCGATGCTAAGGTAGATGATCTTACCCAGGATAGCAATAGGTTGCAACAACTGGCCTCAATATGTCTAGACTGAAGAAGAGAAAATCAGTCCAGTGGATTAGGTTTCTCATATCTGTCCAATGACCCCTGCTGAAAATTGTGTGTGGGCACAAGGCAAGGACAGGTATAAGCTTAGCTGTGATAACCCTATATTTGAAAGTCCGCCAACAAAGTCCAGGCTCATATGAAAAGAACAGCTGTTTGGTGAGGTACGGACCAGCAGTCGTGGAACAGGACAACCGTTTGGAATTTCGGTGCACTTCACTTTCCGTTAAAATAGTAATAATCTTTGCATTAGATATACCGCCTTATCACGTTGTTGAGATGTCTCAAAGCGTTTCACTGTTATGTGAATTGACTGTATATTTTGTGGGTGAAACGTGGCAGCCAATTGCGCACAGCAGTGTCCCACAAATAGTCATGGATTGAGTGACCCAATTATTATTATTCATTTTTTTTGAAAGGATCATTACTCACAGAAACTGATCTGACAATCGACTAACCACCGGGTTCCTATTTACTGCTAGGTAAACAGAGGCGTGTGGAGTAAGGAACCTTGCCTAAGGCTTCGCCCTGCCTGGGAAAAGAACCCAGGTCTCTCGCTTGTGAGGCGAGGTGCTCTAACCACTAAGCACACTATAGGATCAAGTATTCAGGGCTTCATCCCCTCCCCCTTCCTGAGACATGGTTTTGATTGCTACCACTTTCACTGGATCTCTCTGTCAATGCTTTCTCCACTATAACCTACTATAAGTGTAACCTCAAGCTTTATTTTTACAGATTTTGTTAAGAATTGTGATCTTGCTAAGGATGTGTGTCAGCTAAAATATATTTGCTTTGAAAATCAATGGTTAGGAAAATAAGGGGCCAGTCTTCCTGTCTATGGTTAATGTTTACAGAGTGTTAGATGTGGGTCTGAATATCAGTTTAATATGTTTTTTTTTAATTTACTTAAAAATGGCTTACACATTTGCAAACTCGATTAGAGAAGAAAATCTGTTGTTAGCCGACCAGGCTACTTAGTGGCCATGAACTTGGGAATGTTTAAACCATCATGATTTTGCACTTGGTTCAGTAATGCTGCCATCAATCTTGCTGGGTTAATTTCATATTGACAGCCCAAACTGCTCAAGTTCAAAGAATAAGTCAGGTGGCATCAGGATCAAGCCCTTGTTGAAAAAAAAGTCAATTGCAGAGTTTTTTATTTCAAAGTGTTTGATCGAAACACTTCAGTTTATTGACTTCTGTTTGAACTTTCTGTTACAGACACAGTTACATTTTAATGACTTCTCAAGTGTTGTCATGCTCTGATTACCGTACTTGCAGGTTTAATCTCTTGGTAATGAATCATCTTCTGAATTTGAAGAACGCATCAGAGGTAATGCCAGGTGCAGATTGTGATTTAAATCGTCGCTCTCTACAATTAAAGTGTTTATTAGAGTGAGTGAGAAGTGGAGAGTGGGATGGTACATTTGTGTTGGAGCTCCATAGCACTGCACTAATGCAGTAAGTGCACAATCTCAGTCATGTCATTGAGCTGAACAAAAGCTAGACCTGTCCCCAAAGCAAGGGTGGAAATATTATATAGAGAGAAAGAGAGCAAATAGGGGTACACTTGCACACCACGTACCAAACAAATTACAGAGCAGCGTTGAGTCACCTTCCATCCTTGTAGCCAGGCTGCAAGGGATTTTGAGAACTTTCTCTTCTCTCCCACCCCTCATCTTGGAAACACTTGAGGTATGAATTACGGGGCACCAGTTACCAGTTGTGTGCGCCTCATCAAATTGACCATTATCCAAGGGTGAAGTCAGATAGTGAGTGTCGGAATGCCATATTACTAAGCAGCAGGGATTTGCGTGGAGAGGGAGATCTTCCACCTGGATCTAGATTTACACTATTATTGTGGCATTTCAGTAGATGGCCATATAGAATATATCAAGACCTAGGAGAAATTTTATTCCACCCGAGTCCCCACTGATGCAACTTCCAACAGGGATTGCTGGATAGGGATAAGGAGTGGGAACCATGGCTGATTTATTAGCGCAGTGGAATTGAAGCCAAGAATACAGTCTCAATTCCTGACTTGATTGAGATTAACTCAGCACAGGCCTGTGACTTCCTGGTCTGTATGACTAAGTGCTGTATGACTAAATGCTGCATCAAATGGTGTCTTTGCCCACAAGTCATCGGGAGGCCTGGAGCAATTTTCAGTACATCTCAAAATACCATCGTGGCTGTGGTGTGCATCTATCGCAGGGAGATAAAAAGGAGATAGAAGACAAAGGTAAAATAATTTCAAATTGTGGTTAAAACAAATAGCACCAATGTATTTAAGAGTAAACTTGATGCTTATGTGAAAGAGAAGGGAATAAAGGGGAATAGGAGGGGTAGGGGTGGGTGTGGAGAATAACACTGATACACACTATTATTATTATTACAGACTAGTTGGACTAAATGGCCTGTTTCTGTGCTGTATCAATCCATATAACTCTATGTAAGCACTAAACCGCAGTGGTGGTATATTTTGAGGTGTGCTACAAATGCTCCTGGAGATGAAGGGTTAAGGTGGGTAGTGTCCATGCAGAAAAGTGTTTTCAGTTGTTGAACCCTCAGGAATGTTTTGTTTTCCTTTGCTGTGACTTTTTTTGACGACGTTTTAATGATGTGATTACGTTTCCGAGCAGGAGGACTTGTTATTTCCCTTGCTATTGCAACTTCAAACATTGAAATTATATAAATCAGGCTTCGGAGTCAATTAACCCAATGTTTATCACAGCACGTGCAAAGAAACAATATTAAAAACTTGTGGGCAACAAGGAAGTGAGCCAATGCCCGACTCTGTTGTGTTGCAGGTTTTCTCCCCCCTGATTAAGCTTTCAACAGCGCAGTGGTTAGTAGCGGGAACCTGCATTTATATTTCCTGCTCCTGCTTGCTTTTGCTGGGTGAAGAAAAGCTCTGTGGGCGCAAAGCTTCACTGAACCACATTTGCGTTTTAATGTTAATCAAGAGCTAGTTCGTCTTTGCTAACGTGGAAAAATAATTCCCGAGACATTTGTAGGCAGATGTTTAAGGAACTATTTTCATGAGGATTCAGGTCGGCTGCATTCCTACAAGAATGGAGCAATTTGACGCGCTGCTTAAATGAACTCCTCAACATGCTCTTGGCACTAAGGATACGCTGTAAATTGCTTCAAGATAACCAGCTCACAACACATTTACACAAAAGTGGGGAGTGGTGGGGTGGGATAACAGAAGACAATTTAGAGTCAAAACACTGGAAAAAATGCAATGCAAAACTGAGGAGAAAAAGGGAATAGAAAAGTCTGAAGGAGAATGGGTGAGGGGTTGTAGCACGAGTGAGTTGGGGAGAAAGTCGTGGGGAAAGAGATGTGGATGAGCCAGAGTGGCCCTAATGAGAATGAGGGCAGGATTGACTGTGGGGTAATAACTGCTGTAGAGAGTTGAGAGTGTGGAGAGTAAAGAAGAAACAGGCAAAAGAAGAAGTCTTGTTGAGTGTGATTTGGGGATGAGGGTTCAGTGACACCAGGGAGGTGAGCTTGACTCCAATACTGATACCAGACCGATCCCCTGATATCACCCTGTTCCCTGTCTCTTCAAGGCCTTTTTTCATTACGGAAGGTGGAATAGAGGACTCCCATTCCCAAGTATCCAGGTTAATTCTAACCAGAAAGGTAGGACAGTCCAGCATGCAGAGAATGGCATTACCCTGTCAGTGCCAGCTGGCGCGTATGGTCAGTGCAGGAAGGGGAATAAAACCAGACAGTTTATCCTCTCCATGACAGATGAGTGTCTGAGACTTAATTCTTTCATGTGTCCATTTAGTGAAGACTCCTCCTCCCCTTCCCCTCATCACCACTGATCGTGATGTGATCCGCTAGTTGAAGCAAATGTCATCCTTGCACAGCAACAGGAAAGTCGCACTGTTGATGCAGTAAATACCTCCGATTTCCATTACTCTGAATTGAATTGAGTAAACTCGATCTGGCAGCAGCTTTTCACTGCAGGTCTTTAACCTGATTACACGAGATGAGTACAGAATGAGCAGCGATTACTCATGGTGGAACAACAAACAACAACAAAATTACATTTGCGTAGCGCCTTTCACTTCGGGAGGACGTCCCAAGGCGCTGGACAGACAGAGTTTGGGACCTGAGCTGGGGGTGGAACTGTCAGCAATGAAACATAGTCAGGAATCAGATAAACAACTTCAACCTAGAGATTGTTTCTGGGCAGTAGAGCATTCCAACAGCTGTTTAGTTTGGCTGCTGTTTGTAACCTTTTCCAAATTATACTTTTTTTTCCCTTTTCCACTCCTCACCCCCCCCCCCCCACCATACACATTTTTTTTTGAAGTGGGTTGCTATTTCTGTGGTGAGTAAGAAGTGTCTCTGTTTCCAGTGTTGTGGTTCCACTGCTATTTTGACAGATGGGAGTTCAAACTTGTTTTTCTTCCCTCCCCTCCCCTGCTCCCACCCCGTTTCATTCAACTACAAATTGAGCTGGAGTAATATCAGAAGGAGAGCATTAAAAAAAAAGCCAGCCTTAATCACAGGCAGCTTTGTGTCAGTTACCTTCACGGGCAGTTCACGCCCCAGAGGAGTGTTTAGTCTTCCTGTAACTCCGGCTGATCGCTGTGAAGTTATGTGAGAGGAAACACTGTTCGTGTCTTTCAATAAAGCTGCAGAATCGCTGAGAGGAGCTGCAGTGTGTATTCGAGGGTGGTTGCCACTCTGTCAGAAGTTTCTCTTTCTGTCAGCTGCAACGCACACACACACGCACACACACACAAGGCAGCGTTTATGTCATAAAAAAATTCTGCGGGCTGCAGGAAGAAAGTGCAGAGAAGTCATGCCTGCTGTTGGGGTTGCCTCAAAGCTAAGACAGCCAGCAGAGCGGACCAAGCCAGTCCACACTGCTCTACGAATCCCACACATCGGCAGGACTGTGTGTCAGCAGGACTCCAGGTCAGAAGAACTCACTGGGACACAGAACCCAACTTTTCCCTGCCAGCTGTCATTGAATTCAGCTTACAGAGGTGGGGAGAGGAAAGCATTTCAGGCAAAGACTAAGGAGAAAGACGATAGTAAGGTCAGTGCTTCAAAACGTGATCAAAACACTTCAGAGTTCAAGCTGTCTCAATGATTTTTATCAATCTCCAATGTTTTTACACAGACAAAAAAAAATCTCCCCCACTGTGTTTCAATTTTTGTTTCGCATTATGCAGCATTTGAGGAAAGGACCTGTTGCAATCTATTTAATGAATAGTTGTTACATAGTTTTGCTTACCATCTTATTTTCAGGTTATTGTTTATTTAAAAACAAACATATCTGACCTGGTCCTACCCAAACTTTACAGAATATATTTCAATCGCTTATATATTGGTTCTTGTTTTCTTGCTTAACAGTTTAAACTGTAGATATATAATGTATTTCTGTTCATATGTGTCGTGTGTGTGTCTGTGTGTGTGTATGCATGTATATGTCTGTCCATATCAATGTTTGTATGTGTGTGTATATGTGTTTGTGTGTGTTGGCACACTGAGTTTGTCCTTGCATAATGTGTGATGCACTGCATTTGATGTGAAAGTTAAATGACATGAGTCAATCAAAGTAGCAGACTTTCATTGGTTACTGGCTCTATTAAAATATATCAGAAAATAGAGCAGTGGCCAAAGGTGGAAAAACACTTTGTAGAATTCAAGATCAAAGTGAGTGAGAAGAGTAATTCAGAGAGGAAATAATTGAAAAGGCTGGCTGACCCTCCTTTCACATTCCAAATGTGCACAGACCTGCATTGCTTGATCACCCACGCAAACTGCAGTGCAAATAACGCTCACCTATATTTCTCCTTGCACTGCTAACTTCTGATTTACCCAATATCATTTCACAGTCTGGTGAGGTTCTGCGAATGAAAAGTACTCGGATTGGACGGCGCACACAGGAATATTAGCTAAGTTAATGTCAGAACTAAAAGAAAATAAACCCTATAAGTTAGTGCAGTTCTGACAGCTTCTGCACACAAGTGATGTCTGAAAGGGTTAATTGACAGACAGAGGTGCACAATGACACTTTGTCAAAACTCCAGCCTCCTGCACGATCTCTTCTCATCCACTCCAACACTGGCAGCCAAGCTGTAAGCCCCTGTTATCCTACTCTATGGAACTCCTTCCTAAAATCCCTCCAGCTCACGCCCTCCCTCTTTTGCTTTCAAACCCTTTCTATAAATCTATCTCTTCGGCCGTGCATTTAGTCCACTCACTCCGATTCTTCTATTTCCCACCTTGCTCATGTTTCCACTCTGTTTTTGTGAATCCCTTTTGAATCCCTTTTGAGACGTTATAAGTGAAAGCCAGTAAATAAGTGCACCTTGTTATCCCTCAGTGATATGGATCCATAGTTTCCAATTGCTGAAACTAAAGTAGGACTGCTTTTGATTTGCGTTTGCTCTTAACTGAATGCTGATACTAATTGTCGCGTGCTGTCAAAGAGGGCACAGTTTAGGAAAATGCAGACGTTTTCACAAACTGCGTGTAACGTACCAATTCTGAAGTTGAAAGGAACTGGACAAATGGTAATGTTAGGTGGCTCAATTAAGTGAACCTCACGTTTTTTGCCCGTCGCAGATTTATGGAAATGGCCGTGGGACTTAAGCTATTGTATGGATGCCATTGTCCCTTTGCCCTTGTTTAGAAATCCTTTGCGCCACACACAAAAAAATCATTGCCAGGGAAACGCCTTCAGTTACAAGGCTGGGCTATGTGATTGTGGATGTCATGCTACACTGAAGATGCATTTGACACAGGTTGAAGTGGCCTTTGTTGCCTTGTGAGAGCTGAGAAACTGCATTATGTGGTTTGTTGACATCAGGCAATGCTGGGATTTAACCTGAATCCAGAGTATAACCAAATGAGCATTGCTACATGCAACTTTACCACACTGTCTGCATTTATATTTTATACAACAAGGTGTTACGACAATAAAAGAGATACAGCTTGTGAATGAGGGCAAACATCTGGAATGCAAGATGTACTACAGTAGTTGCAGATGAAGGTTTGGAGGGTGAAATCCCTCCTATTAATAATGTGTAGCAACTTTGACGGTGGCATCCAAAATGTTAATTGTGACTTCTGGTTTCTGAACATTGCATGTGAGATTTGCAGTTTTGATTGCTAAACCAACTATGTCCCAAAAAGGCTGATGATCAAAAAGCAACAAATCCAGTTTGTGAATACAACATCACAATTCAGCCTTCAACATGTACTGATGGGAACACCCATCATCAATGTCACTACATTCAAAGGGAAAGAATTTCTCAGCTCTTAAACTAAACCATCTGCCAATAAACAAAAATTCATGCATTTGAGATGTCCTCCTTTCACATCAGGAGGACAAATCACAGTACTTCAGGGGGATTTACTTTAAAGTGTAATGACTGTATTTTGTAGCCAATTTGTACACAGCATTATCCTACAAATAGCCATGAAGTAAATTACGAACTTTATTTGGAGGGTTATGATGTCTGGAGAAAATCCCTCCTCTTTTCGAATAATTCCGTGACATCTTAACAGACAGACAGGACCTCAGGTTAATGCCTCATCTGAAGAATCTCTGATAATGTAGCCTTTATTCCTAGCCCTACAGTGAAGTGCCAGCCTGGACTGTGAGGTTAAAGTCTTAGCTGAGATTCCAATGCGTGTGGAGTGTGGGTCTCACAACACCCAACTTAGAGCTCAAGTGCTACCAACTGAGGCTAGGCTGATGCCTTTTATTTGCAATTTACAAACAACCGCAAGTTCATCACTGTCATTCATTTTTGCCTGAATGTCTATTCTATATAGATTGGGTCGTGTGGTACCGAGACATATAGACCAGGTGGATCTGAAGTTTGATCTGGAGTCTGTGCTGAGTTTGCATTAAGGACTCTACGGTTCAGTGCTTCAGTGGTCTAACCTGTAGCTCAGTGGTTAGAGCACTCGCCTCTCTAACGAGAGACCTGGGTTCAATTCCTGGCAGGGCGAAAGCTTGGGCAAGTTTCCTTACTCCACAAGCCTGATAATAATCCCTCAAGAAAAAAAACAAGAAAAAAGAATTGGTCACTTCAATTCATGACTGTTTGTGGGACGCTGCTGGGCGCAATTGGCTTCCGTGTTTTGCCCACAAATATACAGTCAATTCACTTTGCAGTATATCCTGTGAAGCGCTTTGAGACGTCTGGAAGACGTGAAAAGTGCTATTATCAAATGCAATGATTATTTATTATTTATATTATTACAGTTGGCCTCAAGGTTGCTGGTCTAAGGAGGGAGGGATACAATTAGCCAGAGTTCTGATGGTTATCCAAGGATTCCTGCTGGAAAGTGTTTGTGTACAGCTCAGATGAGGATATGATTGAGCATGACTGTGTTGTCCCTTCTCCCAACTGAATAGCTTGTTGGTACTTACTGTACTAATCAGCATTACAAATCAGGATTAGCCACTGGTTTTGAAGGATATGCACTGTGATCACGGTGATGGGCTTCTGTGTGTGCCAGACACCCGGCTGGGCCGACAAATACTCCTTTCATGTTCAATCTCAGAAGTCGTAGTATTGATATTGATTTTTTTTATTGTGTTCGGGCTCCACCATTGTTAAGCGCTCTGGGACACCGCCCTTCAGGAGGGTGCTATATAACTGCAAGTTGTTGTTGTTGTACAGCTGTAAAATCGGGTGGTGTTTGAAATTGTCCTGAGATGTCGGAGGCAGCCATTTACAATGTTAACTTTACTCGTTCCACCCGATGCTCCACTGATACTTACTCTTTCTTTACCTGCCCTCCCTCTGCCCCACCACCCCAAACACGCACAAAAAAAGGGGAAAATTAAATGCCTCATTCATCATTACACTCACATAGCTTCCTTCTGCATGAGGTTAACCAAGGGTGTCCTCCGTAACCTCCCAGGAGCACATTAGTAAAAGTTGATGCACCTGTGTGACCAATTAGAAGTCAGAAAATTGTGCTTGAGTATAATTGAATTAACAGTAAAGCCTGCATTTTGTGTCACATCACATCCTTATATCAGCTACAACTCTCTAGAATCCATTAGCAAATGTGATCCCCAAAGCCACTCTGGAGCACGATATATACACGTTTCTTCTCATTTGACTTATTGTTGAAATACACTCTAATAACATGTTGTTATAACTCCCAGTTCTTCAGAAAATGTGTTTGGAATACCATCATGCCCTCCTGTACCTGTGCCCTCCCTGTCCTGAGGCAAAATGGTTTATTGCTGAACACCAGCTGCCAGAAGAAAGTTAATCTGTTTTGTATTAAAGATTGTTCAACAGATGCTCTCTGTCGAAAATTGGCTTATGTTCAAGGTATGATGTGCCAGGTTTCGTTAGTTGTCCAGCTTGATTCTTGTTTTTTTTATTATTAGGACAACCGAAAAAGGACAAAAAGAGCTGCAGTCAGCAATAAAACTCGCATCAAGTAATTGGCTCTGTTTAAAAATCTTACTCACGGTGTTATTGATAGTTGCGAGAGTTGGTTGCCATTCTGTTTTTCACTTTTGAAGAAATTCTTTCATTAGCAGATTGATTGCAACATAAATCACTTATTTTCACTTTGCCCTCATTCCATGGGTTTGGACAGCTGTGAGCTGCAGGCAGCTTTTCTTCAACATCATTTGTGAGGGAATCTATAAGATGCCCAACCCTTCTGGAGTATTCTGATTGATCATCACACCTTTGGGGGTAACTTAATGTGAGCTTGGAGCTGTTGCTCCATTTCTTAGTCCTGTTTTGGGAGGATGGGAGCCTGATTTCCCCTCCAGCTGTTTTAATCCTGACAGGACCATACATTTAGGAAATGTTTCATAATATAGACCCGACTGCCCTTGTTTAATGAGTTTTTATATTTCAAAGTCCTGGAAGTGAAATGTAGGGTTAAAGAGAGGTTTTCTCAATAAAAGAGCTGGATTCTCAAAGGCATATGTGTTACATGTGCTACTCTATCCATTGCTGCATTGATGATTTACCTTTGAAGAACCAAGAGCGTGCTCTTCCAATTTGTCCAACAAACCTGGATCTGAGCTACAATAGCCAGGCAATGTATCGGCTGATTGACTCTTATGGTTGGAGCTATAACCATTTATGTGTTTGCTACAAGGCTTCGTTTTTTTGACTTCAGCTGCTGCTCTGGGTACTATGTATTTAGCAATGAACCCAATTTGTCAAATTGTTTTCCAATCCAAGCAATAATGCAGCCAAATATGTAAGAGACTCTAATAACTTGTAAACGTATTGAGAGCTGAGCCCTAAGTATGTTAGATGGACTAGAGTTATGTAGTGTATTTCAAGCTGCGCTTGTGGGTTTGTCTTGCACGTCATCAGAAGGAAGCTATGACCTTTCTCATGAAGATTCTAAGAGATGCTTGCGTTTCTAAGACAATAAAGGAAAGTATAACAACAACAACTTGCATTTTTATAGTGCTCTTCCCTCGAGGTTGCTTCTTGGATTAATAATAAGAATAATTCCTGGGTTTGATATCACGCCTTATCACGTCTTCGAGACGTCACAAAATACCTCACAGAATATACTGTAAAGTGAATTGACTGTATATTTTGTGGGCAAAACGGATTATTTACACAAGGACATAAATTGGCTTCAGGAATGTGATTCAGACCTTACATATCGGGTTTAAAATAAAACAATTTCCTAAATTTAATCCTCATTTTTAATTTATCAGATAGCCTTAATTGCAATGGCCCAAAGCATTATAAGACCTGCACAGCAACCCTCGAAAACAGTAAATCCTGTTGGTATTGAAGTCCGATAGTGAGTCCACTTTAATTCCTTTAAATTGTCTAGTGCTACATTGTGACTCAGTGTGGATGCAGAGAAAAGACTGAATGAAGCATTTTAGTCCGCAGCAGGATATCTCCCATCGTGCTTAGGTTAATTTAGCACAGTGGTACACTTGTACTCTGAACAATATTCTGTATCCAAGAGATACCACTTCTCAGCGGAATCAATGATAGATTAGATATAATAACAACCATCTGTCACTAGATGAACATCACCACTTTAATTGTACTGGCCCAAAGGGTTGGAAGGTGGTCCTTTCTAACCTCTGGGGTTTCTCATTCAGCTGTTCATTATCATTACTGCTAATGTAATCTTATTGGTGGGAAAGAAAATAATTAGCTACATCACAGCCAACACACAGCAATAAAAGTATTTTAATGGGAATCTCGTGTGAAACATGATCTTTTTGCCCAAGGCTATGCTATGTTTGTGAGCAAATTCGCGTTCAATACGATATAATTTGGAGCAGTATTTTGCGGTAATAAAGCGATTAATTTAATTGGTGGGGCGAACAAGATTGTTGCAGTAAGTACAGTAATTGTGAATTGCTCCTTGCAACTCAGAGTATGTCATGTGCGGTATTGGGTACAGCGAGTGAAAGAGGATTAAAGGCCGAGGCTGACAGCAATCCTGTCAACTCGGCAAACACGTTTGAACGCATTTACACATATGCTCCGTGGCTCTTGGGCTGTCTGGGGAATAGATCCAGTGCAGGGCTCATTCTCACTCGCCAGTTGAGAATCAAACGTCATGACATTTGACAGTGAATGGTTACAGGATATGGCAAAATCACGTTCAACACAAGATTGTTTTTAGGGAGGGATTATCAATTGAAACATTATCCTTCTTAACTTTCGAAGCAGTGCATTTTGTATCTAGCACAGCTAAATTGAGCAAATTGTTTGTTATCATTATTTTTGACCTAGACCAAGTCTAATGTGTTCAAAGGAGCTCATATACTGTTTGAAGTTGTCTCTCTGAACTGCTAGTTATTTGCAATATAAAAAAATAATTGTACGTCCGTTAAATATTCATACACCACACAGTTCGATTAAAGACTCCTGACCTCTTCCCCCCCTCCCCCACTCTACAAACACACGTAGCCCGAGTAGCACAGAATCCATCATGTCTCTTGAACAAACTGTACTTGCTCTTCTTTTCTTAATCTTTGATGCTGTTCCCAAGGAGATGCTTAACCAATATTGCACTGTATAAAAAGAGAGGTGGTGGTCACAGTAAGGGGTGGTGTTTCAGTGTAGCTAGCCTGTGATGGATTGACATTTCAATTTATAGATGACACCAAGCTGGGGAAAAGTTGTGCGATTGGAAAAAGAAGCCCTATATCGACTAGGGTTGCAGGGAAGATTGCTGGCAAATGGTGTTCAGTACAAATAAGTGCAAGGGACTGATTACAGTGAGTACAAGCAAAAGGCTCATATACTCCATGGATGGTATGGAACTTGTTCAAACAGTGTGTGGTAGTGATGAACAAAGCAAATTGGATACTGGCCTACGTTACCAAATCAATTGAATTCAGATCCTCAGAAGTTGTAAAGTGAACCCGAGGGAGGAATGCATATAATTCTGTTCGATGCAATGCAAGAGGGCTACCCGGGCCCTGGAGACAATCTCCAGTGTTGAACTATGATAAATGACGTTGTTCCTTTTTATCCTTGAAAAGAGACTTTTCAGTGGAAAATTTATAGAAATGTGTAAGATGCTAAACGGGATACAGAAACTAAACCCAGAGCAATGCTTTCAGATAAAAGAGGGAGAAGGGAATAGAGGGATGTGGGAGGGAGAAAGAGGATTTGGAGGGGTGGAGGCTCATTTGGTGTGTGAACACTGGCATGGAATACTGGACCAAATGGCCTGTTTGATGTTGTACAACCTCCCAATGTGAAAGGCGCTAATACAAATGTAATTTTGTTGTTGTTCAGTGGATACATCAAGGCAGAGGGAAAAGAAAGTATAAGTTCAAGATTGTTAATGGCAATTTCTGATAGATGGCAGGAAGTATTTCTTTACACAGCGGCGATCAATAAATCAAATTGTTTATCAGATAGGGTGTTGGAGGTCAGGATGCTGGACTCATTCAAGGAACAGTTAAATGCTGCTATGCAAAGTAGTTAAGTGAGTGTTATGGGAGGATGAGACCGAAGGGTCTTCTTGATCAAAACCTCCACTGTGATGTTCTCAGTAGTTGTGAAAGGTGGATGATATGTGAGATGGAACTCTTCACTGAAGCTGCCCTGTAAACAAATGACTGCAGTTGATATTTGATTAGATTGAATGAGGAGACAGCACGTCCCACTGGAACCAGACAACCTATCCAGCAGCTTAGCCAAGACATGACAAATTCTTCGCAGATGTGATGGATGTTTTGAGTGACAGGCGGTATTGGGAGTCAAAATCTGACAGCATAGATGTCTCCGTTGCGAGGCACTCTCCCTTCGTTTCACTCAAATCTCCGATTAGATTATATACTATTTTCTCAGTTGGCGTTAATATCCTTGTTTCCTAGTAATATTTCATTTTGATTTGGCAAATATACCATAATTTTATCTCAAGTAAATGTTAAAACACGACATTTGGTAAACCTCTTAAAAGGACCAGTATAACTATAACAGAAGGCATACAGCTGTGTAGAATACATCCTGAGGGCTCAGATGAATTGATTTACAAAGCACACAGGAAAGGCACTGATGATAAGGGGAAACAGGGTTTGTCCCTTGAGTGTATGATATGAATTACTGCCCTCGGGTGTTTGCAAGATCTAGCCTGTAGGACGTTGTGATACAGAATGAACTTGCCCCAGATAGCATCAACTTCTTAATAACAAATTGCTCTTTTAGGAAGGATACAAGGAACACTGTTAGGCAGGATGAAACGTTGGGCAAGTTTCCTTACTCCACATGCCTCTGTTTACCTAGCACGTATTATTATAGATAAATTGTGCGTGTGGAAGGGAGGATAAGGGAGGGAGTGATCGTGCTATTCAATGTTGGGTTTCTGCTGGTTCTTTGCGTAGTGTATGTTCCATTGTGTTTGTGAGCTGGTGAGAAAGACCTGATGTGAGTTGCCTATCAAAGTATTTCTCTCCCCACAGAATCTGATCTTGTCTGATTGCCTGTTGATGCACCTCAGCTCTGGGACTGGCCACATGGGAAAACAGGAGCACAAGCTTGTGATCCACCTGCTGTCTATGATGTTGTCTACATTTGACGAAAGCAGGATTAGAGTAACAATAAGGCACAGACCTGGCCAGTATAATACAAGATGCAGTGGTTCTGAAAGCCAAGCTATTCATTTCCCTACAGATGTGAGACACTAAGACCAGTTGTAAATGATCCACAACTGATGTGATGAGGTTTTATTTAAATTTACTGCAGTAGAAGCTCATTAGATAACACTTAAGATTGGTAAATGGCTGAGGTTTTTAAGGCCTCAGTGTGGACTGTGCTGTGTCTTGGTGGATCCTTAGGTTTATTCAAATTAAACTCAAGCAGCATTGTAATAGTGCTGCACATGGATTCATTAAAGGGTTGATTGCAGCCTGTTTCCTAACCTAAAGCTGCATGTAGTCTGTTTCTCATTGAAAGGTGATTTATAGAAAAAACATCTAAGAGACCACAATAGAAAGTAGTCAGTAATTAGGATGACTTGGAAAAGATGGGCAACATCTTACTGAGCGCAGTAAAACCTTTGAATCATCTCACGAATGAGGAAATGTGCGTGACTCAATGGTGACTCACTCACAAGTAAGTTAAAATATGTCGGTGAAATTGAAATATGAGACACTGTTTCTGTTACTTGCCTATTAGGTTACTGTTAAATGTACAGTCATCTGGTTGTAAAATCACTGAAGTAGACACAAAGAATCCTGTATAGTGTACCTGAACAACAATGAAGCTGTTTGTAATTGTAGCAGGAGATTGAGAGTTGGCCCTAGGGGCTTCCAAAGTAAAACAGAGGATGAGATTGTACGATTGCTGGTCATTAACTAAAATTAATCATCAATAATAATCCTTGCCCTTGATATAGATGCTGTATCAGGTTGATGAAACGTCTGAAAGTGCTTCACAGGAGCCCCAGTGTGGAGCTCATGACAACAACAACAACAATTTCACATTGATACAGGGCCTTTCGTCTCAAACTAAAACCAGTTGTAAATGATCTACAGCTGATGAGCCAAATGGGAGCTTGAGCTGTGGGTAGGGAAAGTTGAGGGAGGAGGGGAGGAAGGATGACCGAAGGCACGATCGAAAGAAAATGCCTTAAGGTGGACTTTAAAGGTGGAGAGTGACTGTATATTTTGTAGGCGAACATATAGTTGCTGACATATACCGTTGAGTATATGACAATGATTGTTTGGGTTTTCACCTGGAGAGAGACAATAAGCTAATTGAGAAAAACGTGATGTTCATCTTTGGGTTTAGCTTTGTTCCATTTGGCAAAGACGGAGCCAGGTTTCACAGGACTGTCCACTGTTGAGACTTTGAACTCATATTCCAAGCTTACACTCTGATGCAACACTGGGGAGGGCTGGATTGTCAGAAGTGTTATCTGCCCTTTGCTGTCCAAGACATTAAACTGAGGACTATCCTCCTGTTTAGGCATTAAAGATCCCATGGTATTATTTGAAAAGAGAATGGAGTTTCTCCTGGTGATGTTGCCAAACAAGTCATTCACCTCCTGATTTAGACATTGCTCTGTGAAATAGTTGCTGCGTTGACCTACAAATACACAATTGCTATACTTTACAGAAAGTTTGTGAAAACAAAGAGACATTTCACACTGTGGTCAACGCAATACTAAATGCAAGGATTATTATTATGTACAGGGAGAAAAAAATCTGGAAAGTCTCAGCATATATAGTCTCAGTATGGGTTAATGGAACATCGAGATATGAAAGATAATAATTTTCAATTTCTGTTGCACCTTCTACATCAAAATAAGTCTCTCAAACGTTTTGAAATGTAGAATTAATTGGATAATGCACGTTGGTGCTAAAACAGAAAATATGCCGACAAAATGAAAGTAAATGTTAGGACATGAATCAGAAAAGATTAAACAGGTGGAACAGTTAACATTGTGAAGCATGAAGAAACACTTTGCATGTCAAGCCCACAGTCACAGACCACACAGAGTTCACCTCCGATCAACTCTGATCAACCACTCTTTTGCTCTTTCCCCTTCCCCTGCTCTGCCTCCCTTGGTACCAGCAGTACAGAACTCATTGTGTTTGCAGCTATTTACTCATCTCTGTCCACCTCTGTTTTGGAAGTTGACATCACTACAATACTATTCTCGAGCGAACACCCATCTGATTCTTTTCGCATAATAGTAAAACACGTGTCAACACATCATAGAGCAGCAGTTAGAGAAGCAAATTGGATATTAATATGCGGTGTATATTGTCCTGTACACGTTTGAAGATGTGAAACTGACACTTTTTAAAGCATTCATAAGGCCAACACGTGTAATGTTTCCTGATATGGTCATTTGGGTTCACTCCCAGAATATTGTCCTCTTCTCTCGCTGGTGAAGTACTATGATTAAAAAGTCCTTCAGAAAGCATTCAGAAAGAAATGATTACCAGTTCCTGATTCATTGGAAGGAAAGGTGTTGGTTCAGGTTTAGAAAAAGATGAAGAAAAAGAACTAGAGAATAAAGGGAGTAGAGAAGAGGGGATTAGGCGTGGTGGGGCCTTATGTGGCATATCGACTAGCTGGGCCGAATGGTCTGTTTCCATGCTGTAATATTGCATGTAAATCTAAGTTTATAGCCACATAGGGTTGGTACATGGGATCTCCTCAATAATAAAGTGAACAAGATGAGCTGTAGTACATACAATTTCCCCAAACTGTCCAAAACAGACACAGTATTTCAGCTATTTGCATAATGTGTTAGGAGGGTGACTTCCACAGTAACTTGGAAAACCAGCATATCGACCATTAATTGTTGCTTTTGATGGTTTAAGGGATTAGCCAGTTTATACTGGTTTCCTTACAGCTGGATCAAATTTTACAAAAGGAAAATTTCTCCTCTAAAGGCACTATAATAAAGTTTTCTGCCCAGATATTCTATATTTTACTGGATTATAAATAGATAAATGATGTGAAGTATGCAGTATGGGAAATTTGCTGCAAGCAGTAGATAATGTATAAATATGAGTTTTACTCTGCTGCACACTGTAATGAAAACTGTAGACTATTTTGTTACTAGAATAAATCAAATTCACGTGCTTGAGGTTGAGCAAAATATTCAGTTCAAAGGCATCACATCTGTTCCCCCGATGGCTCAGCAAGTTTATTCATCGAGTAGCCATGCAGACTTTCAAAGTCCCAGGTTCAATCCTGATCTGAAATTGGTGCTAAATTAGCGATCTCAGCCTGGATGTTGGTATAAGCACTGCAATTGGCCTCAGTGCACTTGGGTTAGCCAGAACTCCAGGTTCTGCTGGAAGGTGCTTAATTCTGCATTTTAAATAAAAACGTGTTGCCTTTCATGTAGGGAGGACACCTCAAAGTGCTTCGCAGGATTCACTGTAAAGTGTAGAGACGATATATTTTTGTGGACGGACCGGGCAGCCAATTGGTCCACAGGGATATCCCACAAATAACCATGAAGTGAAGTACCAGTTTTGTTTAAACTGGCATTTGGGACCTGAATTTAACGTCTAATCCAAAGAATGGCACCTCCACCAATATAATGCAACCCCAGCACTGTCAGCCTAGACTGTGAGTTCAAAGTGCCAAGGCACAATCTTTTGACTTGGAGGTGAGAGAGAGCTCTGCCAAATGAACCAGGCTGAATGAGAAACACGAACATCATTGGGGTAGCTGCTTAGAATCATTTGCCAAGGATTACACATTGAATGATGGCCTCTGGGATGATTTACCAGACGTGATCGCCTGACATGTGTAGAATGATACCCGAGCAAGGGATCAGGCATTGCAGGAGAGGGGAATGAGATGAAAGAAAGTTGGTGAGAAGAAACAAAAGGCATCAATGCTAGACTGTAGCTTGGGTTCTAGATTGCCACTGGCGCGTCAGAAATTCCAAACCAATAAGTGCTGCCAAGCTCTCTCACCCCATCGCAGATGTATGTTTACTTAAAGAGAAAACATATGGAGCAAACACTGTCTTAAGTTTCCCATTGAGGTTTACTGCAGCTAATTATCAGGGAGCAAACAATTTATAGCAATATCTGCAGCACTTCAACAATAATAATGCCAATAATTATTGCATTTGATATCACCTTGTTGAGATCTCAAAGCATTATATAATTACATAATTGTTACCTTTTATTCAGTGTGTTTTACTCTCAGTTTCTTTCACATCCTATCCCTTCCACATATATGCATGCTGCAATGGTAATTACTTTTTGACTAGCACCTCCCTGCCTCTCTGGCCTGCTTGCACGTCACTCTTTTACCCAACCCTTCGCTCAGCTGGTTTAGGCCTTCTGTATGTGTTTTCAGCCTCAAAACAGTGAACTCTGTCTCTCAGTCTCTCCGCCTTGCCTCCTCCTTCCTGTTTTCAGATCACACCTAAAGTCCTTCCTCTTCGACTGTGCTTTGGTCACCTCCCCTCTTTTCCTGGCTCTGTGTCAAGCTCTACCACAGTGAGGTGCTCCAAGACACTGCCCTGTCAAGGGCGCTATATAAATGCACGTTGCTGTTGTCGCTGCTGCAATACTGATCGAGAAAGCATTCAAGCAACTGCCTCCCACAGCAACACCAATGCTATTTATTGTCAGCTGTGTAAGAGGTGGGTAGCAGTCACTTGGGTTTTAACTGCTTGTTTGAGATCAGGAATCAATTGTAAACTGGAATGTTTTTCATTCCGTATCACAGTACACTGGCACATCAGTTTACATAGCCACCAAGCCATCTATCCCTGCAAACTGTTTGTTGCAATGGCAGACACAGCAAATTGAGTAGAGCATATTATTAGTCTCAGCAGCCTGCTTCTCCCTTGCCAACTTTAATATCGTGTAAAATAAGTTATTGCAAGTACCTTTTACTTCAGAATGAAGACACCTTAATCCTGTAATAAACAAGTTATCCTGTGTATGTAAACATAGTAACCCCGTAACTGAATTTATGCACCACCAACTGAGTTGGCATTGATCGTCCACTAAAAATACATGGTTGTCTTCAGAGATGGAATTGTTTTCATCAGTGAAAATGGGTGTAATGGCCCATGAAAAATATAAGAACATTAATAAGAATTTTTCAGAAATAGAAAAGTTACTTTTCACTCAATTGCATCGCATGCCAACAGCATAAAGTCTGGTGGTATGATTGTCTCAATGTGTTTTCTTTCGCAATGGGTGGGCAAAGCCAATAAGTTGTGCTTTCGCTATGTTTGAAATAATCATAGGTGACGAAAAAAATTGGGCAGGGTAGCCATCAGAGCAAATATCTGTCACACGCTTCATGTTCTATTGTGCAACAGGGCTCATCTCTCTCTGTTGTGCTGTCAGATAATGCATTCCTCTGAGATAATCTGTGTTGTCTTGAGTCGACGATGTACTTAAATGGAAGCTCTACTAGTGTGTTATACGTGCAGTACAAGTGTTAAAATGCCAGGAGCCCGGCAACTTCATGACTCAGCATTGCTATATCAACCTGCATGCTCCCTCCGCTCCGCAAGCTCTTGCCTGCCCCACGTCCCCTGTCTGGCCTGCCCCACCATTGGTGGTCGGGCCTCAGCCTCTCTGCCCCCAACCTTTGGAACTCCATCCCACAGTCCCTTCGCCTCGTTCCCTCCCTTGCCTCCTTCAAGGCACATCTCAAGAGCACATCTTCAACAGCACCTTCGGCCACCCTCCTACCCATACCCTCCCTGCCCTCCACTCCTCCTGATCCCAAACCCCTGCTTGGGTCCAAATCCCTGACTGTCCAGCACCTCGAGATGTCCTCCTGACGTGAATGGCGCTATGTAAATGTAATTTGTGGTTGCAGAATAAAGAAATGAGGCCAAAACAAGAGAGATTCCAAGACAATGCATTTCTTATAGTTTTTGCGTTACTCCTCTAAAAAAGATTCTTGATTTCTCTCAGTGAGTCCACTGTATAAACTCTCGCTGCTTGTAACTCTGAGAGGATGTATAATTTTGGCAGCATGGGTTGCTGCTTAAAACGAATACAGCCGCTAAGAGGATATAAAACGTTGCATTTCCGGTTTCTTTCCTGAGAAGTACTCAAACTCTATTGAAGTGCTTTTATAGACTGGAGTGGACAGATTTGTGTTCTGCTCAGTGATCAAATGGAGCGAGCCTGTGTTTTTTATATATAGGTAATGGATCAATACAAAACACTTTTGAATCTTCTATTTGCTTCACTCATACCCACTTTTTCGTCTCACTTATCATGAATGCAATTACTCAAACCCAGGTTTTATGAAGCCAGGATCTCTCCAGTAATAGCCCTTATTGCTATTCTATGTTTGAGTTAGACCATTTGAGCATGGAGATCATCACCCAATGTCTAAACATGACTTCCAGCCAAATCATTGTTGATTCCATGTTTAATGTTAGCTGAAAGGCTCTTTCACATATTGGTTACTGTACTCCAGGGCACTGCTGTTGACACTTTGACTCATCGGTAGGAATTGGAGGGAATTGGTGGCAGGGACTCCTCCCGCTCAGTTCCTGTTATCCCTCCAAGGCCCTAACAGATAGGATTGTATTAGCTGAATAAGCAGAGTGAAACATGTCAGACAATACTTTCAATAGCAAGCTATGAGGTTTTATCTATTAATTGCACTTGCTATTATACCTTTCACATTGGAAGGATGTTTCAAAATGCTTCACAGGATTTACTGTGAAGTGGAGTGACGGTGTATTTGTAGGTGAATGCAACAGCTCAATTGTGCACAGCAGTATTCCACAAAAGCCTTAAAACTAATGACCAATTTTGTTTGTGGGATTGTTGGCCAGAATACCGAGTTAAAACTTCGTTCTGACTACCTGTGCCTAATACTCCCTGGAAATAGGTAACCTGGATGCGTCTCTCCATGCAGAGAGTGCACATTCTTTTCCAATCACGGAATTTCTATGTGCCGGTGGGATCCATGGAACTCGCTGTTTGCTTTGCAGACTGTTCAGCACGGTGATGGGTTTCCATCATGTATAAGACATGTATAAGACACCTGGCTGAATAAAAAATGTTTTTACAAATTGATAAATTTCCACTAAAACAGTGCAATCCAATTCTTCTCAGAATATTTATATCATCTGTTAGTTGTTTTAGAATTCCAAAGCGTGCAACATTTCCTATTTTTTTTTGTAGATTTAAGCTTGTTTTGGTAAAATGTTGCTCAATCTACTGGGTCAAAACGACCTTTAATATAAGATGTAAACAGCATTTCTTTATCTTGCCCTTGTGTGTGATGCCTTTTTGTTGCCTGCTTTGTATTAGTAGGAGAATTGCCATGACCGGCGAGTTAAACCTTTAGTTCCTTCACATCTGTTTCATAACAAGACCTTTCAGCCACTCTGCAGGTGATAGGCCTTAGACAGCTATATGTTGACAGGGAAAGCCTAGATGACGAACAGGTTGCATTTTTCGTCTAATACTGTAAATATGTTAACAAATTTGAACCACTATCAAGATTCTTGAGTTAGCGGCAACTTTTGAAATGTTCTAAAATGTACATAAAGTTTGACTATGCTGAGGGGAGGGGGAAAAGGAGAGATGTAAGTAGAGACTCCAGCGTCTATGTTAACTGCAAGGTAGCATAGAATATTGGAACTGAGTTGATCCATCGTTAGCTGTCTCGGGTCATCTGGCTCCTAGGCCAGGGGTGTCCAAAGCACTGTCTGTCCTGCTAATGCATAGGACAAGCAGAGGGAAACTATTTGTCATGAAGCTTCACCTGTTTCATTTCCATGAATACTCTCAAACATGTAAACAGAAGTAGTTTCTTAATTAATTTGATCTATTAGCATGGTTTTACTGACACGTCCACTCAAGTTGACTGAAGCATTGATTTGAGCGGCTGACTATTGAGTCACTCTGCCTGTGTGTTTGTTAACCCTGGCTAATTTGGCAAAACCAATTCATAGTCAATTAATTCTAGGGTAGCGCTTTGAGCATAAAATATCTGATCAGGCATCTGCACAGGATCCAGCCATTGTGTCCAAGTGGGTGATTAGTCAGTTTATAAAAATGTTGTTGAACCAGGCAATAAAGTAGCACTTTCTTCTGAAGCGCCCACCAGATGTTTCCCATTGTGTGGATCTAATTGTCTGCAAGGATGTGGTGAGGTTTAGGAAGTGATGGAAAGGCATTCACTTATAAAACTGCAGTGGGACAATCATGATGTGCACTTTCACATGTGGATCAATGTTAATGCTTTAGCAGATGAGAGGCTTAAATTCCAGAAACATTGACTGTCTTTGTGGTTTACAGTAAAATACAATATGCAGTACATTTATACATAGCCTTTCACATTGTGAGGACATTTCAAAGTTAGAGCACTCGCTTTGCAAGTGAGAGACCTGAGTTCAATTCCAGGCAGGGCGAAACCTTGGGCAAGTTTCCTTACTCCACACAGAGCCTAATAATAATCCCTCCAAAAAAAACAATAATAAATTGGTCATTTTCAATCTACGACTGTTTGTGGGACATTGCTGTGCGCAATTGGCGCCGCGTTGGCCCACAAATATACAGTCAATTAACTTTACAGTGTGTTCTGTGAGGCGCTTTGGAACGTCTTCCCGACGTGAAAAGCGCTATATCAAATGCAAGGATTATTATTATTATTATTAAAGTGCTTCACACTACTAGCTGAGCACCCAAGCTCTGTGTATATGTGTGTATGTATGGGGGGGTGGGTCGGGTGTATGTGGGTGGGTCTGTGGGTGGATGGGTGGGTGGGTGTGGAGAAGGGTTTACAATTATAGATAGATTGGAGTCCTGTAGCTCAGTGGTTAGACCACTCGCAACGCAAGCGAGAGATCTGGGTTCGATTCCTGGCAGTGTGAAATGATGGACAAGTTTCCTTACTCCACACGCTTCTGTTTCCCTAGCAGTAAGTAAGAAACTGGTTCCCTAGCAGTACGTGAGAACCTGGTTGTCGGCAAATTCCTTTTCCGGGGGTAAGAATTCCTTAAAAAAAATAATATTTGGTCACGACTGTTTGTGGGATACTGCTGTGCCCAATTGGCTGCTGCATTTCGCCCATTAAATATGCAGTCAATACAGTGTATTCTGCGAAGCGCTTTGACACATCTCAAAGACATGATAAAGCACTAAATCAAATGCAAGGATAATTATTGTGGGAAGTGGTGGGGGTTAATTAATTCTACTTTTCTGCTTTTACTTTTCTACTTTTAACTGAGAACCGAATAATCAATGCCAAATACTGTTTTCCACTCTGCTCCTTTACTCAGGTGTTCTGCAATGCCAAAAGGCAAATGTTTATGGATGGAGGAGGACAGTGGCAGAACAGGTAGATAAAGCTGTTAAAAAAGCATACGGGATACTAGGCTTTATAAATAGGGCCATAGAATACAAAAGTCAGGAAGTTATGATGAAACTTTACAAAACACTGGTTAGCTAGAGTACTGTGTTCAGTTCTGGGAACCACACTTTAGGAAGGATATCAAGGCATTGGAGAGGGTAGAAAGGATATTTATCAGGATGGTACCGGGAATGAGGGACTTCAGTTATCAGGAGAGGCTAGAGAAGCGAGGATTATTCTCCTTGGAGCAGAGAAGGTTAAGAGGAGACTTAATAGAAGTTTTCAAAATTATGAGGGGATTCGATAGTGTGAACAGGGAGAAACTATTTCCACTGCCGGGTGGGTCGGTAACCCGAGGACACTGTTTAAAATAGTTGTTATAAGAAACAGAGGGGAGGTGAGGAGAAATGTTTTCACACAGTGAGTTGTTCGGAGCTGGAATGCATTGCCTAAAAGGGTGGTGGAGGCCGATTTGATAACAACTTTTAAGAGAGAAGTAGATAATTATTTGGGGAGGACAAGCTTGCAGGGCTATAGGGAGAGAGAGCGGGGGAGTGGGATTGAATTGGATAACTCTTTCAAAGAGCCGGCACAGACACAATGTGCCGAATGGCCTCCTTCTGTACTGTATAATTCTATGATTCTATGATTATAAGGGGAAAGAATTTGTTGAGACCTTAGCTGAACAAGCACTCTTTTCTTTAAAAAAGATTATTAAAAACAGCAGACGCTGGGAACACACAGCAGGTCAGGCAGTATCTATGGAGGGAGGAAAATGAGTTGATGTTTCAGGTCGATGACCTTTTGTCAGAAGTTTATTGTTTCTAATGTTCTCGCCTTGTCATACGCTTCTCTGTTCCTGGTCTAGTCTCTAGCCTCCTGCCCTCTGCCTAAATGGGCACCCAAGGTGCAGGTGGGAGCCGAGGGTGATGGGGAAAGGAACGATGACCCAATGTGTGGTGAAGGAGGCACGTTTTGAGATATGGAGTAGAATCCTATCTTACTATCACTTCCTGATATAAATCATCTTTTTTTTACAGTATGTACACTTTAAAATAAACCAACCTCAAAAAGAGACTTGGAAATAACTCTCTTTCCTGTGCTGATGTTTTACCTGTTTAATTTCACCAATACAATTCTTGCTTCGCCCGTTTTATTTGGTCAATCAAACTTAACAAAAGTGCTCAAAACTGAAGGAAAACTGAGAACGACATCGATTTCAATCAAACCAGCTGTGTAGTAATGTGTGAGGCCAGCTGCAACACAGTCTTGGAAGAATGATGATTTCATAACAACTCCAGCTTCAGACTCGAGCTCTATTAAACGTTTGAAGTCTCCAGTTGCGTTCCAGGCATACAGCTTTCCCATTGCCACTTCTCTGTGATGGGATTACACTGAGGGAGTGAACTCATTGTGGTAAATAAGTGTTTTAAATCTTTTCTTTAAAAATGATTACAGTAAGTCTTATCAGTTGAGACCATACGTTTAATATGACTGATGCAAAATATGAGTTATGTCAAACTTGCATAGAATATAAACTCTTGAATGGAACGTATTCAGACTTAGGCGATTATACGATTTATACAGATCAGACTTGTGCAAGTTTTACTGTCCTCACAATTGTGCTTCGCTGGAAGATCTAATTTGCAATGATGCACTTCTTTCATTTGTTACTGTAACTTTTTCACAGTAAATATATTTAGCTCCCAAAATGCGATGCTTTGCAGCGGATTCTGTGGGTAACGGAATCTGTTGTGAAATATTGCAATTGTCACTAATACTTTATTAATTCATTGGGAATTCTTTGTACAGAAAACAACATAAAAATTGCTTTTAATTATTGTTGTGACAAACAGTCTGGAAGTTTTTGAAATCGTGTAACTAATTGTACAGATGATATTTGGGTACATTTGTTCGAACATGTAAACTGGGCAAGAGGACACTGCAACTAAATGATTCACTTAACAGGAGCTTTCAGTGATTTCTGTCAAGCTCAATTCTGTGCTCGTTGGGCACCCATTATTGAGGTGTATTGCGGGAGCATGAGGGGTTTGTGGGTGCAGTGTGAGGTGGATTAAGGGATTGTGAGAAAGAATGAGGTTATTGAGGAGGTTCACGGGTGTAGGGATTTGCGGGTGTTGGGGACGGAACTTTGTGAGTGTGGGTGGGGTAATGGTTGCCGTGTTCTGCCCACAAAATATACAGTCAATTCACTTTACAGTACATTCTGTGAAGCACTTAGAGACGTCTCGAAGACGTGATAAGGTGCTATATCAAATGCAAGGATTATTATTATTATTATTATTATCTGTTAGCCTAGGCTGGCAATTTGTGGAATAAGTAAAGTGAATGGAGTGGACAATCGAACGTGACTTGCTTGTTTTTCTTTCCTCATTTTAAAAGCTTTTTGAACTGCATTTTACACTGCATAACAAATTACATTTCATTGTGTACTGTAGCCGCTGACGGGAAGCTTTCCAAGTGCTACATTCATACTCTGTATTACCTTTTTTGTGTGCAATTTGGCTGATACTTTGTTTTTCTTTCTCTTTGGCCATACATGTTAAGATATTGTACAGAGTTACTGAGAGAGTTCCTGTTTTTGCTAAGATCACTCTGTAGATGTTGGGCGATAGTATCAAAGATTTCAGTTCGTATTTTTTTTAAACTCATTTTATTTAAAAATTTGCACCAGTGCAGGGCACTATATTTTTACCTATATTTAAGACTTGGAAGCGATCTTTATACTGTCACTAAATGTGAATACCATTGAGCCCATAATGTGGTGTCTCTTTAAGAAACCTCTCCCCCCCCCCCCCTCTCTTTTTGTTAATAGGAAAATTGGAATAGCCACATAAAGAGGTAAAGCAAGTGCTTCCTGCACCTGCAGAAACAAACTGCATTTTAACAATGAAATAAACTGGAACGTTTTCAAATTGAATTTGAATTAGATCACTGAAAACTTCAGTTTCTAAAGGATCCTTAAGATACGACTGTAACGGTTATGCTGGTAACATGCCTACAACGAGGTAAAGTGTAGAATTAACAGCTGAGGTGAGAAGCATTCCTCAAGGATGGAAAATTATTTCTGGGCTTTGTCCAAAAGTGATTCTAGCAGCAAAAAAAATTAAAACTGTTCCATGTGCCATTTTAGACTGTAACCTTCAGTGAGCACACCTTTGTATCTTAATGCAAGAGTTAGCAGATACTGTATTGAAATCTATGGAAAACTGAAGAGCCTTTGCTCCGAGCACCAGTACTTTAGAACAGGGTCCAATTAAAACATGTTCATTCTCAGTTCATTTGATTCAGAGTTTGGATTGCGAAGCTTCGTGTGTTTTTTTTGCTGGTTCATTCCGCTTTTGCGAAGGGGTAGGTTTGGCCCCCTGTGTCTCCCAGAGGGTGTGAACTCTGCAGATGTTGATGTTCAGCTGCAACTGTACACTGTTCCAGCCTGGATTTCTTTGGGGACCTGCGTAAAAGGTATGGGTTCAATTCGCAGGATTGAGTAAAAGCTGGTTTATGTGTGTGTATATGCTAAGATACTGAGTGGAAGTGTGCAGCTGTTAGTTTTCTTCCCTTAAACTGTTGGTCATAAGGGACTTTCCTGTGGTGTTGCACTTATTTTGATTTTACAGCTTGGCCCTAAGTGAAGTTGACTTTAGCAATGTCAGTGACGTCCCACATCCTATTACACTGCAATAGTTTTGACCCTTACTCATTGTAGCAGTGCCTAATCTCGTGCCTGGAATGATAAGATATCTGAATTTAGAATCTCACTCATTTGTGAAGGAAGGTACTTGAATCAGGATATCCCGAGTCTCTGAAGTCCAAAGACTGTTTAGCTTGGCATGGAATTGGGCACTGGGTGCACACAGTTTGCCATTAAAGTGACTGGGTAAATTCACCTTCCTGTGGCCATTTTGTGTTCCGTGTTTCTTTTTGCAAGTATTGTTTGAGAGCTGCGCGACGCTGCAGCACATTGCTACATGCAAATTGTCATTGTTGTTTTTGATCGCATGCCAACAGAAGCAAATCCTTATGAAGCAATATAGGCAGTCATAACTCAGAGTAGGGAGTTTTGGTCTATTTTGATCATACTTCCCATATTTCTGATTTTGACTCTTCTCTTGGTTTGTGTACATTGAACATTGTACAGAACCAGTAGTGACTCCAGCCTTCAATAGAGAAGAGAGGCTAAAAGAAAATCCTTGCCTATTGTCCCAAATCCATTTCAGCTCGCCTCACAAGGATTCCTGCACGATGGCCAAAAGAAATGAATTGGCAAGCTTTTCCTGCAAAGCCTCTGTAAAGAACATAAAAGTAATGGATTCCTACTTGATATTAATTCATTCATTGAGTGGGAAAAAGTGATTTAATTGATCTGCAAGTCAGATGACTGAAAGTGAAATTGAAGCTGAAATGCCAATGATATTTTGTACTTTGCTGCTTTCAAAGGATGAGGGATACTCATGTGAGTAACATTACTCCTCACCTCAGGCTCGTCAAGGTCTTTGATCAAGAACTTTAACAGGAATGTATTCCAGTATTAATTTTATTCCTGTCTTTTCTGATGAAAGTGCTGTGGTATTGACTAGAAGTAGGAAAACTGATTCATGTCTCCTATTCGGAATTGCTCTTAGCTGGGCCAGAGGAGGGATTGTGTACAGGTGGAGCTGAGAGTTTGTGTAGAGATGCATAAACAAGCATGGAGTGCTTCTCTGTATTTTATTATTAAAGATCACAAGAGGGGTATGGACGATGAAAATTCTTAGGTCAATTTGTTCTCAGCCATCCAAGATATCCACCCTACCATCTTAAAGGGTCTGGAATGGTAAAAATGCAGTCTAAAAGTAGTGTTAGCGTGTTTGTAACACATGCAACCCTTTCCTTTAGAAGTAATTGAGATTGATTTGAAATGTGTTGCTTCAATATGATTAATACAATAACTTACAACTAGCAGTCTTACTTGTGAGCAGTCTGAAGTCTGTTTACAGTGTGATCCAGTCTCTGGTTTCCATTGAGGGTTCTGCTTGCTTCACATTGCAACAACTAACAACTGCTGTGTGACTGGAATGCTTAAAAACAAATTGTATAAACACTTTCACACTTAGCCTTGAGCAAACAGCTATACTGCAGATGGCACCAGTATTACAGTGTATAGTATTATACTCTAGAGAGAGAGATATCGAGGCAGCAGAGTGCTTCAGAGGCCAGCGGAATGGTGGATGAAGGCTTGGCCACCATGGAAGAATGGAAGGAGGAGGCAATAGGCTAACATATGAAGAGTGGAGGATACCGGCTGGAATGTAGGGCTCGGGAAGGTTTCAACGGTAAAGTGGAGTGAGACTATTGAGGTATTGGAAAACCAGGACAAGGATCTTTAACTTGATCAGCACACAGTAATAGTACCCAGTAACAGTATGTTGTGATATGTTCATGTCTGTATAAAATGAAATTACTGTTGTTCTTATTTTCCGTCACAAGGCACCTCTTTATTTGATTACACATTAACTCTAGTTTCTCCCAGTGTCCTTGCCAACAATCCTCCAAATAAATTGATCATTCACTTCATGGCTGTTTGTGGGACATTGCTGTGCGCAAATGGGCTGCCGTGTTTGCCTACAAATACACAGTCTCTCCACTTTACAGCAAATTCAATGAAGTGCTTGAGATGCCCTCCTGACGTGAAAGGCCAGGACCAATTGCAAGGATTATTATTAGTATTTTAACTCAATGCCACTGTGTTGAAACCACCAAGTTTAAATCCAATACTAAATCACGAGCCCAAAGTGCATTGAATAATCCCTTTAAAACTTTTGGAATTTAATGGCACTAAAATCAGCTAATTTTGAGCATTAGTACCCAGAATAGCAGGGAATAAAGCCATGTGTTGTGGCTGCGATGAATTGTCGTTAAGAGGTTTAACATATTACAATTTGCTAAATGGCAGCTTTAAAAGGATTATGACCTTCCTAGGATTTTCATTTGTTAAACTCACAGCCCACTCCCCAAATCATATTTGGAGCCAATGATTTAATTATTTGGTGTTTTCCAGTGCTGTTTGGAAACATATTTACTGAAGCTTATTGATCTAAACTTGACTTTCTTGACTTTCATCTCCTTTGGTAACGTTATTATCCCACTTTGTCCTGTGGTTGCTCAGTTTTCTACCCAGACACAGTGAGTAAGCAGCCTGCTGCACCCTTCTCAGTTTTCAATGCATGAAATGCAGACACATTAGGCAGCAGGATGCAATGTGAATAACCTTTGATTTCTGGCTAAGCGGGAAGAACTCCAGCTAGCAGATCTGTGAGTGTGTGAGCGTGTCAGTCTCTGCTCAGACATGAACTTGTGACTATAAACAAAAGACTAGACGTTATTACAAAATAATGATGGCTTTGAACTGAGGAAATAGAAATGTCAAAAAGTGGACCATGTTGATCTGTGCAGTATCTCCACTGGCTCTCGTAATCTGCCGCGTCTGTAAACTGTCCTTGGATAGAAACTCATTTCAAACAAGTTCCAACTTCAACTGGGATATCTTGTATAAATATATAATTTTATTTATAGTCTTCTTGAATAATTACATGGCAGTGTGCAATAACGCAGACAGAATGATACATAGTTGGGATTGATTATATAAAGCAGAAGTCTTATCGCCCTTTCAGTTTATAAATTTCATATGAATTCCTAGATGAGATTACAGCTTTGAATTTGCTCCAAGGTTTTTGTTTTTTTCCAATAATATGTACTGAGAAGCTTACAACAGTCAATTCATTCAGTTTTGGCTCCTTTTATTTTGCCTCAGTGACAACAGTGATGGCAAGTTCTCTGTGATATTTGTGTGTGATGTTTACCAATTGATGTCTGTCACATGAATCATTTGCAAGTTCAGTGAGTGGAACAATAGTTCATATATATTGCAGTGGTTAAATGGATGACTGTCAGTGTTCAGTAGTAATAAAGGGATTCAAGTCACAATAAATGTATGATGATTGAAGAAAGTCCTTTGGCCTATTTGAACTCATCCTTCGAGAAAATCCACTTTATCATCTTTCCAGCATCCTGGGCTCAATGACCCTTCCTGGCAATCCAGAAATTTGCAGTTTTCAGCCTCAACGTCTTTGATCCCGTTGATAGAACTCTATAGAATTTGTGACCTCATACGATATTAGTCTTGCGATAAAGTACCTCATAGAATATGGAGGTTGGGTTATTTTGAATGACAAGTTTTACAACTTGTCCTGTAGCTCAGTGGAGTCCTGTAGCTCAGTAGTTAGAGCACTCGCTTTGCAAGCGAGAGACCTGGGTTCGATTCCCGGCAGGATGAAACCTTGGGCAAGTTTCCTTACTCCACAGGCCTGATAATAATCCCTCAAAAAATAATAATAAATTGGTCATTTCAATCCACGACTGTTTGTGGGACACTGCTATGCGCAATTGGCTGCTGCATTTCGCCCACAAACATACAGTCAATTCACTTTACAGTCTATTCTGTGAAGCGCTTCGAGACGTCTAGAAGACGTGAAAAGTGCTATATCAAATGCAAGGATTATTATTATTACAAGATAACTCCCTCTGTGTAATATATAAGGTAGATTTTGGACAAAACATCTCCTCAGATCTATATCTATACAAAAGAGTCACAAGTCAGGTGATCTGTGTACGAAATTTGTTTTAGACATCTGGACGGTATGAGGGAATTGGAAATTTTGGTTGCTGATAACAGAATAGAGAGAAAATTCCATAGACTCTCTCCTTTGAATGGGGCATCCCACATCCCTCATCCCATTTGTGAGTTGGAATGTCAAGAGCAACAATGAAGATTCAGAGGTCTTGAGTAACATAAGGTGGAGTCTGTCAAACTATATTTAATGAACACATGTGAAAGTATTTGAACAATTCAGCAGTTACTCTTTGAACTATTGAGACACTTACATAGCTTAGGATGTACTGAACAAAAGCAAAGAAGCCTAAACATTGAAATAATTCCAGATAATTTCAATTGAAGAGCCCCACTTCTGGTTGTGAGTAATTCCATGTCTGTGTGCTTTGCACTGCTACCCTGAGTTTCAGACTTTGATCAGAAGACTCAGCAGACAGTTGGACAAGGGAAAAGTTTGCTTCTCTTACATAGTCTAGGCTGACAATCCCGTGCAGTGCTGGAAAAGGTTTACATTGTTGGAGGTGCCATCCTTCAGATGAAATGTTAAACTGAAATCTTGTCTATTCAAGTGGATATTAAAGATCTTAGTCCGCTATTCAAAATGCGAAAGGAGATTCTCCCGCTGTCGTTTCCAATAAAGCTTCGGGAAAAAACATTGGTTATTCACCTAAATGTTTGTGCTGTATTGGTGTGTGCATATTGGCTGCCGCATTCGCCTACAAGTATACAATCATTACACTTGACAGAAAATCCCGTGAAGTGTTTTGAACTGTTTCATCATGGTGATATGGAACTATATCAAATGCAAGGATAATTATTATTACATTCAAAAATCTAATGTATTCAGGTTAATACATCAAAAATTAAAACTGGTGAAACTAATTCATGGTGAAGAAAACATACAATCTTGTCAGTTTTAGTTGCACGTTTTATTATACAGAGTTTCCCAATGGGTGGGTATGTGTCACCGTAAGCGAGTTGGGATAGGAACTACAAACTGTAGTTTCAGAGCAATGCCACAATAAGCATATTGTGCTTTATGGATTTAAGAGTATAAGAGGAAATAACCTTTCTGCACAAGGAGTAAGTACTCCTCAGAAGGAAAATGATTGCAATTATTGTGCAGTCATGGGTACATGGAATCATTTTTAATGTCCACATGTGTATGTAAACATCATTGGAAATGGTGTTTCCATATATAGCGATGCACCAAAAATTGCAGGAACATCATACAGCAGAGTTCTGCATTTCTGAAACATCTACTTCTAAACAGTGGCAGTGCTGAAACACCTATTTGGTCCAAGAAAGTTAACAATTCTAAAAAATGGAAGTGAATGAATCTCCTGTTTGGCTCTAGTTCTGTGAACCGTATTAGCATTCACACAATGAGATCCAGTTCATACGGAAAATATGGAAATCTGAAGTACATACATCCAGGCCCTGATTATTTTGTACAGATAGAAGTCCATTGTATTTCCCAGAATTAAGCCATCAATTACAACTTTGTATTAGTTCAATTACAGTCATCTGGTACCATAAAGTATATTGTATGAAGAACCCATCTGCTTCACACGTGCCTCAAATAGGGAGTCTCCCAGAGATGAAAACATTAAAGGGGACACTGTCTTCATGAGAATCTATTTGATAGACTGTTGTTTTAGCAGAAGAGCCAGCACTGCTGTGCATTGATTTTTCAGTGATTTCCACGCAGGTGAGGAGTAATGTGTTCCAACTTGATTTATGTCAGCATTTGATATATTTCTGGACAAACAATGTGATCTTACGTCTATTTTAAAGTTCTAATTCTCAATTTTATCCTGCATGCTGAAGGGATGTAGCATGAAATAGCATTGTTGTGGGTCTTAAAGGTTTGCATCATAGAGCAGCTGCCATAGTAGTAACGTTATACTTTTTTAAGCAGTATATAATGTACTCTTATATAATGTATATAATGTACTCTTTTATAGCATACATTGTGCAAACCCTTGTTCAGTATATAATGTAGCTGTTAAATACTATGTACAATGTTGACAGTATATAAATGTATTCATATTACACATTATACATGGCATATTCTGTGTTGTATAATTTATATACTTTTATACAAATGTAATGTTATGATCAATACATTATTATGCCTTGATGCTGCTGATGTGTCTGATCTTATCGATCAAGGAAGGTCACTTCATAAACCATCTAGAAGGTAAAATGGGGGTTGTTTTTTTAATAAGTAGAAAGCAGGATTGCTAGCCAGGGTCTAGGTTAAGCTTAGGGCTATAGCTGAAAAATAACAGAAAGCTTTGATCTCCCTTCTGAAGTTGGGAAAAACAGGTTGAGNAAAAAATACCCTACTGGAATGACAGCCTTACACACCACATATTTATTGCAATCTGGACTCCAAAGGGGAAGTGGGAAATTAAATTAACTCTTTGAAACCTATAAAGGATTTTGAAATGAACTAGACATGGTCCTGGAAATTAAAAAAAATTCAGGCTTATTAGGCAATCCGATAGATGTGTTAAAAAAAAATCTTTCAGGGAGTTGGATGGGAGAGATTAGTTTGTCCAATGGCCTGTCTAGTCTTATTAGAAACTATTGTTATCTTGCTGAATCTTCTCGATATAAATTAATCCAGTATTGCTATGAACTCTGTCTCTGTCTACATGAAGAGCTGTCTGTAAGTGAGTACATTTTCAGACACTATTGCTGCTTTGCTTTATTATTTGTTGCCTGTTGCACTTTATAGCATTTGAACTCAGTGTTGAGAATGGAGAAGAGGCAGTTCTGAGGCATTAACACAGACCTAGTTAATTTGACAGTTGATTCCCCAGCCTGTGTTGAGATGTACAGTATCAGGATTCGATCACCTGCACCTCATAATTTTTACAATGTTCCGCTTTGGTAAAGCAGTCATTTCCTGTACTGGATCTTAATGTACGTCATAATTCTGAATATTGCAGTTTAGCAGATCATCTGTTACTATGTGTATCCAAGCACTGATTAAAGCACGGCAGCACAGAAGCGTAGACATTGAAGAACAGGCCTGACTCCACTAGCTCCTCATTCCTCGGAGGATCGAGTTCAAAATCCTTGTCCTCACCTTCAAGGCCCTCCACGGTTTTGCCCCTCCTACCTCTCCGACCTGCTTACCCCTTATCAACCTGTCCGCTCCCTCCGCTCAGCAGGCTTCAGCCTGACCCTCTGGAACTCCATCCCACATTCCCTTTGCCTCGTTCCCTCCTTTGCCTCCTTCAAGGCATGCCTCAAGACTCTCCTCTTTGACCGTGCCTTCAGCCACACTCCTACCCTCTCTGCTCTCCACCCTCCCTGATACCCCACCCCCACCCAGGTCCTAATCCCTGACTGTTCAACACTTCCGGATGGCCTCCCGATGTGAAAAGCGCTTTACATGTAATTTTGTATTGTATTGTCCAGACACCATTGTGTGCCCACACTTGGCATGGTTTGGACGAATTAATGTTTGCGAAACAACAGCTGTATTTGATGCACAACAGCATAATAAATTTAGAAATAGATCTGCAAACTATTGGATTCACAAAATACTGGAAAGAGGGTTTCCCAGTATAACAGAGCCATCAGTTGTCAAAGCTACAAGACAGTACTGTTATCAGAGCCGAGGTACGAGTAGTCAGACTGTTATTGGATTTTAAGTAGTGTCTTGGCAGTCACCGCTCTTTATATTTGAGTGATGTTATCGAGTGTGTGCCCTGACTTCATTTCCAAACTGCAGGTTTCCTAGTATTTACAGTTATAAATCTGAAAGGTTTGGCTCTTCTCAAGCTCATAATTACTGCTGTGAAGAAATTATAGTTTTCTCTTTATTGTCTGTTTTTCAATGTTATGGTCGGAGATCTCATTTGCTGTGAATAATCTGTTTTGCAATCAGATAGTACTTAAAAAGTATGTGAAACATTGTGTTCCTTAATAACAGAGGCGGAAATCTGCTGAAAACAAAAAAAAGTGTCCTTAGGATTACAAAGGTCAGTTTAATAACTTTCCTGTGTATGTAAAAAGCCAGGGCACAGAAATAAATTGTACTGGTGTCCAAAAATTGTTGTACTGTAATTCAGAACCAGTTTTCATACGACACAAGAAGACTGCATGCCCTCTTTCTTCCATTCTCTCTGTCTCGCACAAGTTCACACTATGCCTTCAATGAAGCATTGGTTAGGATGTGGGTTCATGACAATCATAATAATAATATTAATCCTTGCATTTGATATAGCGCCTTATCACGTCTTTGAGATGTCTCAAAGCGCTTCACAGAATATACTGTAAAGTGAATTGACTGTATATTTTGTGGGCAAAACACGGCAGCCATTTACGCACAGCAGCGTTCCACAAACAGTCAGGATTGAGTACCCAATTTTTTTTTGCGGAATTATTACCCCAAAAAGCGATCTGCCAATCGACTCAACAACTGGGTTTCTATTTACTGCTAAGTAAAAAGAGGTGAGTGTCCAGGAATCGAACCCGGGTCCTCTTGTATGCGAAGCGAGTGCTCAAACCTCACTACTGGACTCCTCTGGGACTCCAATAGGCGAGCGGGACCATCATGTGAACTCTGACACTGTGCTCCGTCCACAATCTGTCTCAAGCATACATCTGACACTATCTTGTAAGACACTGACATAAGATCAATAAATGCACAGACACTTTAATTTCTTGTCAACCAGCTGTGGGTTGGTGTGCTGAGGTTAGGCTGATAACAGATTGATTGGATTCTCAGTATCTGACCATCTTTGTCAAGTGGACACGGCTGCATAAGTTGCAATTTCATGCTCTTTTCAGGAGTCGGACTGCTTGTTGCTCTGCAGAGATTCCTGTCTCTGTGGCCAACTAGACCTGCACAATTTCAGTTCGCTCACTGTGAAAGTGAAAAAAAATTACAGTAATTACTCAAGTATCAAGACAGCTTTATTGCAGTAACATTAACCAAAACCCACCAAAATAAGTTGAACAATCCACAGTGAGAAGATGGTGGATTCAAACCCTATGTCATGACTTTGAACTCACATGATCTTAAATTGAAACCTCAGTGCAGTGCTAGTGGAGCACTGCATTATTCGAGGTGTCGACCTTTGGACGAGCCGTTAAGCCAAGGTCCTGTCTGGGTGTTAGCGCCATGGGAATTTTAACTTCCCTCTATTTAAAAAGAGAAGGCAATTTCTCCCGGTGACCTGGCCAACAGTCCCCCAGATCAAATTGGTCATTCACTTCACGGCTGTTTGTGACGTGTTTCTGTGCATCAAACGGTTTCTGCGTTCACCAGTGGTGACCAATAGAAGAATGGAAGAAAGAGTGGCGGCTCCATGAACATTCGCATGAAATTAGGTAAGTCTGTGTTCACTTGTTAGTGCGTTTTCAGTTTTTTCTTGATTGCTTTATGGCATAAATCAATACTAAATCAAGGACATTTATTGTTGGCCAACCGTAAAGGTTGACCACCACTGACATAAACAACACACATACACAAAATTTTGCAGAATATCCCGTGAAGCACTTTGAGAGGTCCTCCCAACTTGAAAGGCGCTACATCAAATGTAAGGATTATTATTGTTATTATTACTATCAATGCCACTTCATAACAACAACAACCAATGTAATTTATTTAGCATCTTTCATGTTGGGAGGATGTCCCAAAGCACTGGACAATGATGGGTTTGCACCTGAGCTGCAGGTTGGGATCAGAGAAGGGTAGAGGGCAAGGGGCATGGAGAAGGGAAGTTGACCGAAGGCACAGTCGAAAAGGAAGGACTTGAGATGGGCCTTGAAGGATGCGAGGGAGTGGGTGCAGCGGAGGTGCTCCGGGATGGAGTTCCAGAGGGTGGGAGCAGTAAGGCTGAAGGTCCAACAGTAGATAGTGGAAAAGGCAGAAGACATGGAGCAAGCCAGTGCTCATAGAGCAGAGGGAGCAGACAAGTTGGTGAAGTTTTAATACGTGATACTTAATAGTTTTAACTTCAAAATACTGACAGGTATTCCAGGCAAAATATTTGGGGATTTATTGGCTGTGTCAACCATATATCTTATGAGTTTGAAGGACATTGTCACTTTGTGGACAGATTTGAATCCAGTTCAATTCCACGAAAAGTTGGGAACAATGTTCTCTGAAAATTCCAACTTGTGGCTGCTGCATTGCAGCTGAGTATGTTTGTGCTATAGCCGATGTGGGATCTGTGGTGCAGCGAAACCATTTGTGATGTGGGTTTTTGGTACAATTTTAGTTTTTTTAAAATAAAAATGACAATTTCTCTCTTCCAATTTCCTTTCCTCTTCCTTTCCCAAACACCACTTTTACTCCTTTTGGAGCACAGTTCCGTAGGTACCTCCTAGTACCTCACCCAAGATGTCTGAGTTTCAGCAGTGGGTATCTGCAGCTATTTGACTGCCGAACTCTATCCTGTCCTCACCTGATATCTGTACATATGTGTCTTCCAGCAGGAAGTCTCTGGATAGCAATCAGTACCTGGAACAATGACTGAGGCCAATTATTGTAAGGATTCTTCACACAGAGGGTAGTGAAGATGTGGAATGCTCTGCCCCAGGAAGCTGAAGAGGTGGAATACATAGTGTTGTCTAAAGGAGAGATAAATAGATACTTGGCATTACACTTGGTAAGTGAAAGGGCAGGACATTGGGATTGAGAAATCTGACAAGATCTAATAAACTGGTGGAACCAGCTTCATGGGCTAAATGACCTCCTCCTGTTTTCCTATGTTTCTTTGGCTATTCCAGTCTAGGAATTGCTGCTGAACGCATTTGGCGCCTTGGGACGTCCTCCCGACTTGAAAGGAGCTCTTCAAATTTAATTTGTTGTTGTTGGAATCACCAGCAGGGTGCACTAGGTAGCATTCTGTTGTGAGAATTTTCCTGCCAAACCTGGGGCAACGGGGCTAATTGTGGCACTTCTCGTGTTGCCCCAATGAGATTGGCTAACAGTGTAAACTGGGAATGGAACCTAAGCAGGATCAACAACTCACTGGATAGATTTACTGAGGCATGAGAGAGGCAAGAATAGCAGGTTTAAAGAAATCTTATGATTCATCAACACAGATTGGCACTTCAGGAATTTTGCTTTTTTTGTACCCTCTTAAAGAGGCGAAGGGTGGAATATTATTTTTAATCGTGTGAGTGAGGAGGACCACATACTCAAGGGATGAAATCATGAAGTACTGTAGTTTCAAGGGATCTCTGACCAGTGGGTTAAAAATGGTATTACACAGTTTCCCACTGAGTGCTCTATTTATACCATAGCTTCAAAATAAATGTGAAAATTGCCTTTCATTTAATTTTAGTGAAGACAATTTAAAGCATGGGGGCACACTCGAGTGTGTGTTGCAATGAAGGACAGCTGTCTCCGCTAGTCAGAGGTGTTTGGTGCTTGACTAAAAGTTCTGTAGAAAGCTGTTCGGGTGTTCTTGCACAATAGCATGAACAGGTTTTGTCCTTTTGGGCTGACGATGGTCATTCCTGATGCATTTTTTTCCCTAAGTCTTGTAGTCATTGAAAGCAGGTTGCTCATTTCACTTAAATCCTGGTGTTGACATGCCTTTTACAGAGGCCCACCCGCCAAAAGCACAGGTTAGAAAAAAAATCAATCCTACGCTGAATATTAAAAGGAGCATTGTCTTCATGAATTAGTATCTGCCAAATCTGCCTTGATGTGAAGACAAAGAGAAAGCTAGCCATTGTTTCTGCTACTCCATCACTTTTACTCATGAACACATAAAAACATTGCACCATTAAAAACAAATGCCTGCGAAAGGATTTTCGAGCTGAATGAGGTTTGCCACTTCTTGTATTTCTGATGGATCTCTGGTTAGAGCTGTACTTAACTCAAAACTATATTCAGTCCAGCAATAGCCTTTGTGGTTTCTTTAAAAACTAATGCTTGCAGATGTACGGCCACATTTTTTTTGTTGGCGTCCATCGTCCAATTTGGTTCCACTGACAATTTCAACATGGCTGTCCTGTTATAAGGCATGTTAGGATTTTATAGCCCCCCACAACTACTGCCTTATCATTAGGCTGGACTAAAACTACATCTCCTTGTGCTCAGGTATACACTATTTACCATTTATTCCAGCTCATTGAAGTACCAAAGCATTTCCATTAGATTCACCCTGGGGATAACATTTGCACTGTTTAAGTATGGAACAGGCCCATTCTAAAAATATTTTTAGAATTTGTAAATTCTTAAACAACTTCTCATGTTGCAACTTTTCTGCGTCTTAGGAATTACTGGCCTTTTTCTTGCTTTTGCCATGTCTGTCTGTGGCTGTGTTCACACACCTCCAAGGACTTCCATAAAGGCTGTACGGTATTTACTTCGAGCCATTAATAAAGAATAGAGTCCAGTACTGAATAATAGCAGCTGTGCTTCTCCCCAAGTCATTCTGCTTGTCCATCAGCACAGCTCCGAGTGAGAGTTCAAAGCACTCTGCGGAACAAGGTGGGAGGGTGTCACGCACTGTAGCAATAACTTAAAACAGATACAGTAGTTCAGCAGTTCACAGAAAAGGTCATGTGAACGGAATGGCTCCTGATGACAGAGATATCAGCCTTTACTTTTCTGTCCTCAGAAACATGAATTGTACCAATTTCATGCCAACTTCTTTATCGTTGTCAGTGCATACAGGAATTTATACTGGTACTGATTCTGTGTTAGCCTTAAACAACATGCAGCTCAGTAATCAGAAAGGCGGTTTGTCTATCAAACTAACCAGGACTATTATAATTTAGTTTTGTGAAGTTACTTTTGATTAATTATCAAAAGTAATTGGCAAAAGTTGTTTTTAACCTGGTAGAGTGCAGGTGGCTAGGCACAAATACATTGTCACGAGGCTGGCTTTGTACAGCATTAATGGTTAAATTTGCAGCACAATATTTTGGAGACCATGTCAGGACTTGAGCTCATAGTTTTGGCTGACACTCCAGTGGAGTGCTGGGGGAATTGTCACCGTTGTCGACTTTCAAATGAGATCTTAAACCGAGGTCCCATCTCACTGACCTGGCGAACAAGAAAGACTGTTTGACACTATTGGGAAAGAGAAGGGAGTTTCTCTCTGTCCTGATCAAGAATCCTCCAGTTCATCAATGAAACACCTCAAAGTCCTTGTGAAGACTTGCTGGTGCAAATATGTCTACAAAACCAGTGACTACACTTGATAGTCATGGAAGCATAGAATCTCGCAGCACAGAAGGAGGTCATTCTGCCCCTTGTACCTCATCGGCTCTTTGAAAGAGCTATCCAACTAATCCCACTCCCCTGCTCTTTTTCCTTTTCAAGTTCCTATCCAATTCACTTTTGAAAGGGAAGATGAGAGTGGTTAGTCGTGAGATGAGAAGTACTGCGAGATGATTTGACTTGAAGATGCTGTAAAAACTCAAATTCTTACTTTCTGAAGTTATTTCTGGAGCAGTGTTCTCAGCTTTAGGTCAGAGAGGAATCAACATCAAAATTTCTGCCCCTGAATAATTTGCTGATTTTTCTCTTACATTTATTTAATTAAATAGGAGGTAGAAATAACATCGAGAAAAAGAGAGAGGAGAAAAAAAAAACGGTGAGTAATTCTGTTTGAGTTGAAGCAACAGATAAAGAGGAAGCGGTTGCCTCATTAGCTGTATTTGTTTACATTTGTGAATGTTAGCTCTCTAGTTACTGATGAGTAATGGTATCTTCTGTTCCTCGAGCTCTCTAGAGAGTTTGTGACTTACACTAGCGTTTCCTTGGAGAGCGTTGACCTAAAAGTGGGCTGACAGAAAGTCTTGTCCAAATAAAACTGGCCTCCGTGTTCCCCGATAAGCAATGAGCTGTGCGCTATGCAAACATTGCACAATATGGATATTGTGTTGACCTGTAGGATTCCAAATGCTTTCTGAAAGATATGGCATCCAGTGCCTCGGGTATGAACCTTCTACTTTCACATCTGGAACAGCAGTCTGCTCTCTGATGAGACATACGACAGTGATATCTGTTGATTTTGAAGGGCTTTGATATTGACTGAGCTGTGAGGTAGCATATAACCAAATGCACTGCTGGACTGTCTTTTCAGAGAGCTGACATGGTGGACTGTGGTTTGATATTGATAAGATGAATTACAGATCTGGCACAGTGTGAGCGGGAAACATTCTGGTTTAGTCCTGCGCTAGGATTGTCAGGTTAGGACTGGCAACCAGAATCCCAATTCTGCAAATCCAAAGAGATTTCCATGCATTGCTAATCCGATTTTCCCCACTTTTCTTAGTTACGCTAATTTAACTGAATTCTTGAGTTTCTGTATTTAAAACAAGCTCTTCTAGCATTGTCTGAATAAGCATAAAACGGCTTATGGGAAAATATTTGCATTTAATTAAGTGGGAAAAGTATTAAGTTGATATTCGCATTCCAGATAGACCTACCTACCCCCATGATGCTGTGAAGTCTGATACATTGATGTGGGCCATGAGTCTGTCTCACTCTGTGTTTGCCGTTCCCAGTAGACTCTGTGTTTCTCTATTTCAATTCTGCTGTCTGTGAAATATATTACACATGGCAGAAAGTCATCAGTCAGTCATATTGCAGCCTCTGATTTCCAACAGTATCATTTCCGCACCTTTTCCTTTTACGGTCAGACACCTTGCAATCTGTTTTAATACTCAATTTCAACTTACAGGCAGTGAAATGCAGTAATCAAGCTTCATATAGCAGGCACAAATATGTACATTTAGTACTTAAAAGGTTAATGCTGTTTTTTCCTATTGTGTTTTCTATATATATATACATATACAAAAAACCTTTCCAACCCTTTGGTTTGAGCTAACACTGTATTAAGTTGGACCTTTGCCATACACCTGGTTTATTCATCTGAGTGGCCCTGACAGCTTTGAAATCGAGAATCTTGATTACAATAAATTAGTCTCAGGATGTATCGTGATACGTCTGAACCATTCGCGTGGCAAGTGCCAGAAAAAGAAGCCAAAATTTGGAGTTTCTTGTGCTGTTAATAAAAGTGGGTCTGAATGCAATATTAACTTCCAGAAGTGTTTTTTTTTCCCCCTCCTTTACATTGTACTTCAATTTACCTAAAATATTTCCAGGGCAAATTTAAAATTATTACAAGTTGGAGTAATTTTCAAGACGTTTCAGAATCTGCATTAACTCACTGACGGCGAAACACTTAGCTCAGATCTGTGAAATTACAGCTATGAATCCTGGCAGATATTGGATGACAACCATATGTGACCTGAATGTGCTATTTTTCAACCCGTTAACCATTTAACAGTGTATAAACACTGTAGTGACAGAATCAGACTGCCTGTGTACGTTGTGGTTAGCATTTGTGATCACTAGTTACACATCAGTTGCCTTTGTTTCTAGATAAAAACGAAATTGTCTACTGTACTTTCATTTCAATTCAGGAATGAACATCCCTTCGGCATTGCACTGTATTGCATTTTTCTCACAGATATCCGATCTCTTGATTTTCCCACTAGGCATGGATAAATAATAAGGCCCAGAACAGTTTGAAAGAGCTGTTCTTTTCTCATAGACCGCCTTGTAGTACATCTCACCAGGTTCGAAAATAGAAGGGAGCTGTCACAAATTTGAAGGCTTAAGTTTCAGGCCATTGAGGGCTCTGCAGCTTAAACGGGGGGAGAAAACAGCTTTTTGTGTGTGGTCATTTAACTGGAACCTTCTTGGACGATGGAAAACGTGAAAAAGAAACAAAGTGTTTGATCTGAATGTCCAAAATCATGCTTAACAGTTTACCACATACATTTACATCATATGTAGCACCTGATCTACATTGAAGTATGGTATGGTTCAGCAAATCTGCAGTTTCTGTCATTCTTATCCGTTTTACTGTGCAAACTGCTTGTACTGTGCAAACTACCTGGACCAGGCAGATTAGCAGATCAACGCAATCTGAAGTAAAACTTTGCTTTAAATCTGAAGTGAAATTTGTCTTTAAATCTGAAGTTTTTAAGCAGTGCAGTATCATAGGTAAGATGTTTACTGTTAAAGCTTGCAGTTCTGCAGAACACCGGTACATCCCAATCTTTTACAGTGTGTTGTTTTTTCTGCATCTCAGTTTAAAAGCGTGGAATTTGTAAAGAATAGACCTGTCCACTCATGACCCGAGGCTTGTCGGTATCTTGAGTTCTCTTACCAGACTGAACCTGGCAACAGAGAATTCACCGTCATCAAACTCTAATTGAGGGAAGAAAGTAAACCAAATTCACTCAGGCATTAATGTGCGTTTACACGAGCTCTCTCTCAGAAGTGTGGCACTGTGGAGTGGGAATCTGATTTATACTTCCCAGTCTGAAACGCTTCAAATTAGGGCTGAAACCTCATTGCACACTTGATTTTGACATTCTGTGCTTCCCTTAGCTCAAGTCACTGCATATGTTCATTTTTTAATACTGTTAAGGAGAGGGTTGTTGTAATCAGCTCTTGATAACATTAAAAATTGGTCGATTGAAATGGCTGTTGAGATCATTCAGTCGCTCACTTGGGAGCATTTACACTGCGTGGGTATAAATCACTCCTCCTCCAGGTGCTACAGGATCTGAACTCCAGTGTGATTTGTACTGTCAGCTGATATTTATACTGTGCATTTGACAGTGAATTACTTCCTAATTCACAGCAATTTGCTGCCAAATGCGAGGTATAAACAGAGCAGAAAACAATACTTTGACCTAATTAAAGTGAATGTTGAAACAAGCGACCAATTCACTGCTGGGGGAAAATGAACAGTTTAGAACAGTTTATTGTTTTCTATTTTGCAAGTCGTGGTCTGTAACATCTGCGTAATATTTATTATAATAATAATTGTTATATTTGATATAGCACGTTATCACACCCTCAAGATGTATCAAAGACCTTCAATGTAGAGTGCAGTGTATATTGTAGGTGAATGCAGCAGCCAACTTGCGCGCAGCAGAGTCCCACAGCAATGTCCCCCGAAGTGACTGAACATTTTATTTCAGGAATTGTTGGTCAGGACACCAGGAGAAACTCCCTTCACTTTTCGACTATTTCCATGGAATCATCAGTGTCCACCTGAGGTTCTCGAATAAGGTCTCATCCAGTGTGATTTGTACTGTCAGCTGATATTTATACTATCCAAAAGACGGATGCCACTTCCGACAATTCTGAGCTCCCCCAAAGTACACTGTAGTGTGCTATCTAGACTGTAAGCTCAAGGTCTGGAACCCACAACGTTTTGACTCAGAGGCGAGAGTGCTGCCAACTGAGCCAGTCTTACATTTGCTTATTACCATTTCAATTTTAAAAGAAACTACTGTTGTATTGCAGTTTGTTGCAGTTTGAAAACTTCTGGTCTGTTTCTATAATAGCTACCATTTCCAGAGACTCTGGCAGCATGTGGAGAATCTAGTACTTAGCAAATTACTACAAGCAGCAGAATTGTTCAGCCTCGGGTCATACAACTCTGCTAAGTAGGCTGGCATAAGCTGCCATGCCTGTTAGCATTGTAGAGAGAGTTCGCTGTCAAAGCCATAATAACCAGAGAAGGGTTCGTGAGAAACGTGAATCTGCAGCGGTACCAACCCTCACATATACATCCCTTCATACCCTAGCACCTCCCTCCCTCTCTGACCTGTTTGTAGATAAATCCTCTGCCCACTCCCTTTCACTTAGCTAACACAGACCTACTACACGCCCCTCAACGCCTCTGCACTATCACTGGTGGCCGTGCCTTCAGCCACGACTCCCATCACCTCTGGAACTCCCTGATTCAATCTCTCCACCCTGCCCCCTCTTTATCTATCTTTAAATGCCATCTAAGTTCCAAACTGGCAAAGTCTCAAAAAAGGCTTGTGACTTTCTCAGTCTCATAACCTTACAGTTCCTGATACCAATCATCCACCTAAGGTGTGGGTGTTGCATTGTCGGAGGTGCTGTCCTTCGGATGGAACGTTAAACCGAGGTCCTGTGTTTGGGCTACCCCGGCACAGTGCGCTCTACGCAACTCGCCTTAATTTGCGCCTCCCATTCACTACACGCTCTCTCAATCAAAAATACAAACACAATCTCTGATTGGATTCTGCGGCTCTTGCATAATCAATGATAATAACCTTCACAAAGAGTAAGTTTCAGTCAACACAACAAGTTTGGTTTGTGAATATTGCTTTTGAGACCTCATTGTCGTACAAAAAATATTCTCCATCTCTGCGGGGTGAAATTCCACCTGGGTCTTGAATTACTTTATGAACGTAACATTTCAGAGTGTGCAGAATTTTGGAAAATAGTTGAATTGTTGGTTTTAATTTTGACGCCTGTTTACTGCAGTTCTGAAAGGAAACAGAAAAACGTTTTCAAAATGTAATACTGTTTTTAAGAAAAAAGTTCCAACTGTTGTTTGATTAAAAAAAATTTCTAAACAAAGTTCTTTCCAGGTACGGTATAGCCTCCTGCGAGTGACAGCAATTTTTTGCACTGTTCCTATGTTTGCAAAGTTTGGTCAACATATTAGTGAGTAGAGTTTTTGGCTGCTTTCTTGTTTCAATAGAGCAGAAGGTACCATGTTTCAGAAAGGAGTTCTGACGAAGGGTCGTGGACCCAAAGCGTTGACTCACTTTCCTTTCTCCATAGATGCTGCCTGACCTGCTGAGTTTTCCCAGCTCTCTCTGATTTTGTTCCATGTTTCAGTGCCTGGCTTTGGAACAGCATGAAGATGACAACCCAAATGTTGAGGCTAGAAATAATTGTAACCGGTTTGTTTTTATTTAGAATGAACCTTTTCAAGAAACATTTAACGTAGTGGTTGAGGATCAGGCGTTAATCCAAGGGTATTCCTTTGAAGATTTGCACCAGCGCAAGAAAACATTTGTGTTGCAGAGATATTGAAACACAAAGGTACCCTGGAAGCCTAAGTTCACACCATTAACAATCCTTGACGTCTGCTTGCCTGTTCCAGAAAGTGAGCAAGCCAGAAGCTGCCATAAAAGTGTCTCTTTAGAAGTAATCGCCTCAAAGGGAATGTGTCTGCACAACAGTTCAAAGGTAGACGTAAACAAATGAGAATCTGGTTTTAACAGTGCACACATGCATATATTTGACTTCAAGTTGAAATGGTGCATGGAGCTGTGTATAATGGAAAATTTTTAACTAGGCAAACAAGGTGTAGGTTTAGTTATTTTTGCAACTTCAGCACCATTCTGTCACCTCACGTATCAACTTAACATAGGCTACCTTTACTGTGAAACCTATTGATTTAGGAAAACTTAAATATTGCTGATTTTTCAAGATTAACCATACAAATTAATGAAATCAAATCCTAGTCATGAGGAGACAAATCACGATGATATGGTATTCAGTGATGGAGAACAAAATTAAAATCCATTCAGAATGCCCATGTTTATTCAAGCAATATATATTAATCCCCTATAATGAAGGGATTTTGCCGTAAATTGTAAAAATATTTCTTTTTTAACAATGCCTCCCAGGCTAGCCTATAATACTCTTTGCACACCAGTTACTCTGCTTTACTTGAAATATCTCCATTTTAATGATGGTGTGTTACAGGACATCACTGCCCTATAGATAGGCCCTTTATTCTCAAATTCTATTGTGTGGAAATGCTTTTTCACACATTATTTATTCATCAAAGCCTTGCAGCATCACACTTTTTTGGTATGCAAATGATAAAGCTAACTCAGCATTGACCAAGCCATGTAAAAGGTTAGAGAAAACCCCACAGTGAATAGAAGTTTGTTATGCAGTGCCTTGGGACGTTTCCCCCAACGTGAAAGGCGCTATACAAATGTATTTTTGTATTTTATTGTATGCCAAGACATCCTCAGTTTATAAATGTGAATATCTGGAGCGAGATTCTTACTGGCGTTTTCTATTTAATTGTTGGCTATTGAAGAAGAAATGAAATGTTCGATGCATTTATTCCAGTCTGCTTTATATACTACGAGGTGATGATGGACAAGTCCTGTCCCATGGGTTACTGTTTCCATGCTGCACTCTTTACAGTCTTTTTAGAATTGAAACTTTGTGTTGGATATATGACAGCAGCAATGTAAATTCAGTGTGGAAAACAAGCAGTTGAAACCGCACTCCAAACCAGACCATCTAAACACATTCCTGGATGAACTGTAACTCTTTGCAGCTCAGTGTCGATAAGACTCAAGCCACCTTGTGCGTGTGTATCTGGCTCTGATTCCATTCTCTCCCTGCCTGCTCGCTCATGTTGAATCCAGTGGAGCCTTTTGTTGCCTCTGATCTATGTTTGAAACCGTACATCTAATCTATTGCTGGACTACTACAGAGCATCTATAGAACATTGTCTGAATATGCCCTTACTTTAATAACACCTTCGCCGAAACCCTTATCTCTGGGTTAGATTTTTCCAAATCTCCATCCTTAAGTCCCAGCCTAGTTCTTAGAATTCTGGTTGGCTTCTCTTGCCCCCTCACTCCCTCAACTATTTTTTTCGGCAGCTGTGTGTCCAAACAAAACTTAGAACTTAGCATCCCACCTACACATGGAAATTACGGAGATAGATTGTTGGAATGGGATGTGCACTCTCTCCGTGGAGGGGTGCATCCTGCTTAACTTCTAGAAAATTCTAGAAAATATTAAGCACAGGTTGGCAAGAGCCAAGGCTTGGGGACCCCAGAGTGTGCTTTGGGGTACAGCTGTAGTCTAACCAGCAGTTAGACCGCATAGCTTGCCAATCATCTTCAATTTCCACTTAGCTACACTATCATGTCTCCTTGCCATCTCTCTTCCCGTTTACAAATATTTCTTAATACCTAACTTCCACCAGCGCCTTGGGACGTCCTCCCGACGTGAAAGGTGCTATACAAATGTAATCTTGTTGTTGTTGTTCCACCTTTACATTTCCCCATTTTTTAAAGAAAAAATTCCACTGGAAATTCCACTTTGTGGTTTAATTTGTGAGATTTGCAAAAAACGATCCGTAAATAGCCAGTCTCAAATGTATCAGGACTGATTCTCTAAAGCTTTCCATTTGCTATCAGTTTTAATTGTAAATGATTTTGTGGACGGTCAGTTCTACATACCCACTGCTCTATGGGATAACATTATCTTAAATCTCTAATCCTGCTTGAGTTTTAACATTTTTAAATCTACATGTTCCAGTCCTGCCATTACTATCTAAAACAAGATCCTCATTTTGTATCTAGCTTAGTGCATTTGATTTAGTCTTGATCTTTGAGTAGTTTTATTTTTGTAATGTTAGTATTTTTTCTGTAATATTTCGTTTTTCATCAGATCGGACTGAAATTTGCACAGAACCCTCAGAGCCAGATGTCAGTCTCTGTCGACCTCTTTACGATCTAGGGGTTAATATTGTCAATAGATGTCAACAAGCTCCCCATTTTTGCTGACTGCACAGTGAGTAAACCACCCACTAATATCAAGAAAACAAGTCAATACTAGATTGAATGCTCCACATTGACTTATAAATGGAGCCATTGAGAAATAGAGTAGAATGAGATCTCTGCTTGATGCCTGCGAGCAATAGTACACTTACTGGTCTGTATTAGTCACAAAGTATCATAATATACAGTGGGATTAGACATCAATACTTGAAGCAGCATTTGACTTGGATTTCTGCTATGCAGTTTGCATTATTAATCATAAAACTTCACATGTTTAGTTCCAGTTCATAATTAAGTGGAGTTGACATAGATGTATTTTATTTGACAGAATCATGTGATTGATTTATTAAGTTAGCACCCCCTATACTTGATCATTCCTTCTTCGTTTAACTTCAGAAATTAGTTAGGTAAATGTTGACATAAATTATGCTAAATTTAAGGGAGAATGATATGTATTGCATCCTGCTTTTGCCGATGTAAGGACTGGACTACATCAACTCTGATTGTGTTTGGCTGAGGTTGGTGAAGGAGTACTTTCTGCATGAAGAACTCGCAGACATTCAGGATGTCATGTAGACTGATCTTAGCCAGTTAGATGACCACTTCTCATGTCTGCGGCATCATCTGCACTTTGATTTGAACTCCCTCAGCAGAGTGAGGGCTCTCTGTTCAGCATCATGTCTGTGGTGATATCAAATCTAAACGACACAACAGTTGAAATGACCAGAGGAGCTGTTCTGACCTCTCTCGTGAGTCGGCAGATTTTTCTAAAGGCAACTGCACTGTTCCATTGATTAGGCTGGTTCACATCCTCTCAATATATACAATTGAGTATGTCTGCTCCCATCTCTGACAGTGTCAAACTGCTTACATACCAGAAAAAGGGCATGAATCTCACAAATAGTCACCAAAAACATCAAAAAAGCATACAAGGTTACGTACACTGAATGTATTTGGTCTGAATTTTACTTAAGCCTACTTAAATTCTACTTAAACTTACTTATTTTGCATTTCGTTCTTGTGACTACACCACAGTACTTGAAAGCAAGTCACTTTATGCATTGATTATTTAATGTACTTGCTTGGTTTGCAGCTGGCTGAGGACTTCTGTTGCCGAAAGACTAATTTCTAAGGTAACAAGAAGCAGTTGTTGTAATGATCCTGTTATTTTCGCAAACCTGTGTTGCTAGTTACATTCAACGGCTTTGAAATACTCAAAATAATTATTTCCGTATAAAGAAACTTAGGTGATATTGAAACTACTCTTCTTTGTGATGGTTAGAATATTATCAGTCTGTCGTGGCTGTAGCTTCAGATCCTCATCCTTGGGGCTCTTATTCAGTCCATCAAACCTCCACAAAATATACAGTCAATTCACTTTACAGTATATTCTGTTCTGTGAAGCGCTTTGAGATGTCTTGAAGACGTGATAAGGCGCTATATCAAATGCAAGGATTATTATTATTATGCTGCGATCAGCTCCTCTTGAAATGTTCATACAATTCCCTTTTAAATACTGTTATGGGCTCAAACCTCGATATCTATTTGTGGCAAAGCATTTCATGTTCGAACAATTCAGTCTGACAAACGTTTCTTCTAACCTCGAGGTGTTCAGCATTTTCATGTTTCGAGTTGAACAAACTCATGTTTTTCAGTTAACTTAAGACAGTTATCTAAAAATGCTCCTTACTGTTAACTTGTCAATCCTTGCTTAAACGAGTACTGTTTGGTGTGTATGTACNAAAAAAATTCTTTATATGTCACCCTTCACGCAGGATAGAATCTCTTTTGTACGTATGACACTTGTCACTTTATGTTTTGACACTTAACACTTACAACATAACAGCAATATTACATTTCTGTAGGGCCTTTCACATCAGAGCATTTCACAAACCCCCGTACCGAGATGACTGGGTCCTATTCTGGGGATGGAAGAGATGATGAAGGAGTGGGTGGACGCTGATATGAAAACCAAACGAGTTGAGGCAGCCTTGAACTTGGGGAGTGAGAAGGAGAGGCAGATGGAACCTGGAATGAATTTGCAGAGGATAGAGGCAGAAAGCTCATCATCTGATTATGGGGCAGAATGTGCAGTGGATATGAAGCAGGCTTACACTTGCACATCCTGGCTGAATGGGAGGGTGGCTGATCTGTTCTAGTTTGACCTGGTATTCCACTAATTCATTGCTTGATCTTCTCCCTTGTAGTGCATGAACGTTTTCAAGGCTGGTTCATGAGTAGCTCTGAGGTGAATTATGACATGGCCTGACTCCCAGTTCTCAACTGTGCAGTTCCTCAGACCAGTAGACCATGCCCTGTTATGTTATTTACACTTTTTCTCTTCATACTGAGAAAATAAGTTTCCACGCAGATTTAAAAAACACAAGGCTGGGTTAATTACAGTTTGTTATCTAAGGTTCTCCAAGTGTGAACTACTAAAGCATTAAATTATGTTAGCTGATGGTGAGGTGTATTCTCACTGTTAATCCACCATTTAATAGAGCTGTCTGTCCGAGAATGACTTGACTGCAACGGTCCAGATGGCTTTTTGGATACTTATTGGAGACAATGTGACCTGAATATGAGCTATCTGCTGTAAAGCATCACAATTACTTAAACCCAATGAAATTTAAAACCTTGTTTGAAAATCGGCTTTTAATAGAGCAGGTGTTTGAGATAACATCAGTTCTTTGTAACCCTGACACTGACATTTGCCCTTATTCATTTCTAGTTATCCTCCTTCAGACTGTAAAGTCTCACTTTCCAGAATAATTTAATGGAGCCAAGTGGTTGCATGAGGCCCTGTCATTTACATTCAGCAGGTAAAAATCCGACAAGGTAGAAGGGGGTGGTCTTACAACATAGAAGAGAGCCCTGCAGGGGTATTTGCATGGCTCTCCGTGAATCAGAAGGTAGTGGATTCCTGCTTGTCCCTCACACCCTCTGCCCCACCATCGGAGGATGTGCTTTCAGCCACTACACCCCCAAACTCTGGAACACTTGCCCTCAATCCCTCCGCCTTGCCCCCTCTCTCTCCTCTTTCAAGTCCCACCTGAAAACTTTCCTCTTCGACCGTGCTTACGGACACCTCCCCCCTCCCCCCCAGCTCGGAGTCAGGCTCCGCCACTGTTAAGCGCTCTGAGACGCTACCCTCCGTGGAGGGCGCTATATAAGTGCAAGTTATAGTTGTTGTATATTTCATGATGTTGGCCAGTCTTTTTGGAGCAAACAGAGTGAGAGGGGATGAGGATCCTGAATACCACAGAAAAAGTCAAATTCAACTACATGTTTGCATAGGACAAGTATAAATATTAGCTGGCTCAGTTGGTAACTCTCTTGCCATAAATCAGAAGGTGGTGGATTCAAGCCCTATGATCAGGACTTTGAACTCATATTATCTAAACTGACACTTGTATGAAGTGGTGGGGGTGTTATCCTACAAATTAGACTTTAAACCGAGGTTCTATCTACCTTTTCAAGTGAACTTTATAGATTGTTGAAGAGCACTATACAGAAAGAGAGTGGAGTTTCTCTCAGTGTTCTGACCAACAGTCAATCCCCCAAATAACATTGGTTACTTACTTCATGGGCCATTGCTATGTGCAAATTGGTTGTCGCGCTTTACAACAAAATACACAATCACTAATGTAATATAATACTAATAATCTTTGTATTTGATATAGTGCTTCACATATATCCTGTAGAGTGCTTTGAGACATTGAGGATTATTATTATATGTGGTCCTACTTCATGTCAAAGGTCACAGAAATAGGAACCACAGCTCAGTGGGAATGGACTGGCTGTACATGGAGATATTTTTGCAGAGAGGACTCACTAAAATAATACCCAACGTTGAAACAGATGGCATTTATTTATAATCTAACAAAATAGTGTCATGTTCATAACAGTGCCATAGTTTTTAAGCCTGTTTAGTTTTTGATAGTAATCGGGAAATGTTCACAGGGAGCTGTTTCCTGTGGATTGTTTGTTTTGTGTGGTTTCATTTGAAACCTGAATTTCTGTTTGAAATCCGATGTATATGAATATTTGAATGCTCAGATTGCCAATGTCAAAGAATAGCCTTGTCCATGTTACGGATCTGAACCTCCCTGTGATTCGGTTCCAATGCAGTCTCTCTCACAGAAAGAAACTTATTGATGTTGTGGGTGAACAAACCAGCAATCTCCTGGGAACTCTCAGCTATCTATTAAATATGTTACTTACTCTATGGTGTGTTTTATAAAACTGCATGTATAAATCTTCAAAGAGTTTCAAGCCAGAATAATGTAGCATTCAGAATAGCTTCATATGTTCCACTGTAGTATTATGACTTCAAATGCACCAAAGGACTTATGAGTTTTGTTCCCCTAAAAAACATATTGGGAGTCTTATAAAGCATACTCATGTTTATATAACATGTGAGCTTAACTAAGCAGGTGCAGAACTAAATCCTAACTGTAGGTTTTACAAGGTACCCTGGGGAGATTTATTATAACAGAGTTCTCCTTTTATGGGAGGAATATGTGTTTATAAAAGTTTATTTTGCAAAGCCAGTGGCCAGCGAGCCTGAATTCAGTACTTCTCCTTCATCGCTGCCAAAGCCTTTGCAGCTTTGACATTTCTACCACTTAAACAACCTTGCTTTTCAGTCCAATACTTGCACTGACAGATTTTTAAGAGAAACAATACACTGTTTGATGATTTTATCTCCATTTATCTCCAACATTTCTGGCAGTTAAGCACGTAACTGCCAGAAATGTTGAACGGACTTCATGATGGCATGATGGACTCAGAGCATGATGGACTGGCTTGCTACATGTCTTCTGCCCTGTCTGCTGCGCTTATGGTGATCAGGCCATCAGCTTTTCTGCCCCCACCCTCTGGAACTCCAACCAGGAGCCCCTCCGCCTTGGCCTCCTTCAAAGCCTGTCTCAAAATCTTCTTCTTTGACCGTGTCTTCAATCATCCTCTCACCTCCATCCTCCTTGCCCTCCATCCCTCTTGACTCCAACCCCCAGCTCGGGTACAAACTGTCCTGCATCTTGGGATGTCCTCTCAATGCGAAAGTGCTGTATAAATGCAGTTTGCTGTTGTTGTTGCAATGTGTGCTGCAACTGTGGTCCAGTGATATGCTGGATTACTGGTAGCACTGCAGTGATGCTGTTACTGAGGAGGTCTTGTGCTATTACCTATTCTTCCATGTGTACCATTTACATATTGTGCCAATCGCTTGTGTGCTGCCAGCAAAACCACTGCAGGAAAGTAACCGATAACGCAATACCAACAAATAACACCAGCTCTTCGGGGCTTCAGATCACTTGTTACAGTTAAATGTCTTGGTTCTAAAAATTTTTTTTCCATCTTTAATCACTGCTGACTGGATGCAGTGCTCACACTTCGAGGCAACTAGAAACAGCCTTCTTGATAAGAAACCATCTTTCGTTAATGACCAAATGCCCACTCACTGTGCTCAAAGGCACCAGCACACAGCAAGTTTTTGTTCAAGGAGGCAGCAAATGAACTAAAATCTGGTCTGGGTTCAGATGATCATAAACTGGATGACTTCTGCTTTTTATGTTTAATGACACTGCATAAATTCCTGAGATAGAGTGTTGCCACACAGCTCCCTCGGAGGTCGGACAGTGAGCAGCAATGAGTCCTCTTGTCAGTTGTGGCCAGAAGGAAATTCTGAGTCAAGTGGGATGAATGGGAAAAAACATTTTTTTTTGCTCCCCAAGATGAAACGTCTTCTATTTCAGTGAGAATCTTAATGTGGAATCACTTGATCTTGATTTGACTAAAACGACCTCCCATTGAGGTCAAGGAGATGTTTAACAATATTGATAAGAGGAGAGGGTTCTAGGCAATTGACTACCAGTGCAGGCATATACCCTAACAGAAAATCAAGATTTTACCAATGGAAAAACATAGTTTTACAGTTATAATGACTTCATATGTATTATATCTGAATGCAATGCTGTAATTCAAACAGCACCAAAACCTCTTTTTATACATTTATCCCATTTTAATTAGCTGTCATTTACCTGCTGTATCTTACTGAGATAGTGTTTTGAAGGGAAAGTTGTTGTTGGAGTTATGCTTCAATATACAAGGACATAAGAATTTGCTAAGGGAAAGAAGACTGAGGTCCATCTAGTTCGCCTTCCACCATCCTGGCAGCGGCTTGACACGTCATGTCCCAAATTATATACTGTATCCTGAGATATTATTTTCTAGGAGCAATCTGTCTAAATTTTTCTTGAAACATGACATTTTCTGCTCCCACCGTCTCCCTAGGGAGCGTGTTCCATAAGTTTACTACTGAAGCAGTGTTTCCACAGATTTGTTCTGAATTTACACCCTTATTGTAGGCCATATGCTCTGGTTGTACTGTTCAGTACAAGATAAAACAGCTTATCATTGTCAACGTTAGCTATTTCAAGATGATGTGTTTTTTCCCCCAACAAAATTAATTTTCAGTACTCCAGAATACCACTACATTTTGCATCTGCACATTCTTCAAGCTAAAATACTGCCACTAGCAGTACAGGAAATCCCACCTTCGATTTCCAAGGGAGTAACTGCTATGCTGTATGAAGACAATTGATTCCTAACAATGACAATTATTGAAAGGAAGTTAATGCCCTTTATTCTCTTGTGAGTTGTTCCCTCCCAGTGACTTTGTAGTTGTTTGAGTTTCTGATAGGCAAGTCAGTATGGCTTGCTTTACTCATTTTTGATCTCGCTTTTGGACCAACAGCAGGAAGTCGCCCTACAAAAAAAATACAGACACTGTACTTTACCTGTCCTGTCTTGTGAAGCACTCTGAGACATCCTCCTTACATGAAAGATGTGATATCAAATGTAATAATAATAATATAACCTTACATGTCATTGAGATGTCTCAAAGCACTTCACAGAATACATTGCAAACTGAATTGACTGTATATTTTGTGGGCGAAACGCGGCAGCCAATTGAGCACAGCAAATGTAAGGATCATTATTACTATTATTATTACAAAAACTATTCTAAGTATTTCTTTACTAGCTGGAACGTGTTATCAGGAAGGATTGTTGGGACCAAGGCTAGGTGAATGCGGCAATGGGGAAACAGCAGAATTGGTATTTTGTAAGGAAGAAATTAAAAGGGCCGAAGAAGCTTTTCATCCAAACCTCTTTTGTACAGAAGAGAATGAGCTTGTGCTGTGTTCAGTCTATTATGAGGACTTTTATAGCGAATTTGACGCCCTTTTTGTATCCACATGTCATCTTTCATTGTTCCGAATAGACATGGATACATCAACCTATATAGCACACTCCCTTCAATGCTTCATATGGCAGGCTAATATTTGTATTGTATGTAAGCTATATATTGGGATCTAAAAAATGAATGATTTGTAGATTAAATTTGCTAAAGATTTTGCAAAAAGAATTTCCAGCTGGTATTTTATTTTCTGACCTTTTTGTCGGTACTTGTCAGACTTTCTCCATTGGGAATGAAAATAAATAATAATAATAATCATAGCCTGAGAGTAAAATGCCAGCCAGCAAAGTCATGACCAGTGTTTTGCTTTTGGTCTAGCCTGGAGCAAAGGTTAACTGTTACACAGACCGAAGGTTCAGTGGAGTATATTCCCTGCTGGATTGATCACAACTTACATTTGTATTTCTGTGGTGCAGTTTGTTATTTTGAATAATATTCAGCAGACTGAATTACCTACTTGTACACTCCCTCACTGGGCACTAATTACACAGAGCGTTGCATAAAATAGCAGGCTTCTCTCGACCAAAATGAAGGTTTTTGGTAGCGAGATGTGCCAACATTTTCCTGTTCCCAGTGAACCACTTAATTATACTGTCTCAGGCTTTTAAGTCTTCTGACAAGCTGAATAAACAAATAGGCTATTTAAACGCAATCTATAGAGATTTCATTTGGATTTGTGGTCCTGTAACTTTAAAGCGGGTTCACTTTGCTGTTCGAAAGACATCTTACCTGCGCCGAACTGAAGTAAAATCCTGTGGTTTCGGATTGTTTAGGTATGACAACCTTTCTCATATTCGCTTATGAAATACCTCCTACTTCTTCTCATCATATATAAATGAGGTGTTTATTTTTTATGTAATTGCATGCTGTCCCAGAGAATTCTTTCCATCATTCAGCAGTGGACAGTCAGCTAAACGTTCTGAATAAAACATTTATGTTGAGTAGTTTTGATAATGATTGATAGTTCTGCCTCACTTGGATGGAACAAATGATGCTTTATGTGATGCTGAGACCACCAAGAGGAATGGATTAGATATTTTCAGTCATGTTTCCAGCGGTTTGACATGATTAATGAACCTGGCTTTGAAAGATGTTTGAGAAAGCAATGGCTTGACCAGTTGCTACAGAGAAAAAATTGTATTCACTAATAAATAAAACACAAATTGGTCTGACTTTAAAACTTACAACCTCCCTTTCCCCCTCCCCCTGTGTAGCTCTTTAAGCACTCTGTCCGGAATCCTATATAAATGCGAGTTGTTGTACCTAGAGAACCAAAGCTTGCAGGTTGATAGTTCAAGGGACCAATGCTGAATCTATTTTGTTAAACACATCTTGGGGTGTGGGCATCATTGGAAGAGCCAGCATGTATTGCCCATCCCAGGTTGCCTTGTGAAGGTGGTGGTGTTGGGCCTTTTTAAACTGCTGCCGTCTTTGTGTTGATAGCCTTCCAACAATAGCGTTAGTTGAGGAGTTCCAGGATTTTGACTCAGTGATGGTGAAGGAACTCCTACTTTATAAGTTCTGTCCCATCCATTGAGTGCACCTGCCTCCAATTTTTACTTCTTTCATATGATATCATGCATTATCTGTACCGAGCTTAATTTGCTTGTGATCAGCCCAGTGGGTACCCTGTCTCTTCATATGAACTTGTCTCTGGTTTGATGTTACCAGCAAATGTAACAATTTTGCTCTGAATCTGCAAACCCTGGTGCATACCAGAAATAGGAGGGGGTCACATCATAGACCCATGAGATATTCTATTCAATGCGATCCCCCATCTTGTTAGCTTCACTTCATTCTACATACTTTGGGGCATAGTTTTTTTCCATTTTGGGGGGGTTTGTGATGGTGGGGGCTTTATTTATTTGTCAGCAGTTTAATCCCATTATAAAATTCCCATAAGTTTCAGCACTACAGCGAATTGTTGCAGCATCCTCCCTGGTAAAGAAACAACCCACATAGAGTAGCCAATGTGTTTCTTCTTCCTATTAATTTGTCTTTTTCTATTCCCTTTGGGGCCCCTAAAGATTTGAACTGCCCAGTATATAACGCAATAGCACATTACCTATCATCTGAGAATATGGGCTGAAAATAAAAATGATCTGATTTGACAAGGAAAGAAGCCTGAACTGGGAAAGAAATACATGTTTTGTGTTATGACCATATCAGTTATGAATCTTTGGTGAGCCAGTCTATTTTTATTTATATTAGCCCTGAACAAAAGGTATAATTCTGGCAGAAGTAAGCTCAAAGTGCAGCTGCAATGTTGACTGAAATACCTCTCTTCATACTTGTGGCATTTGCTGACTCCAGAGCAATTATTACAGTAATTCTCCCTCCCCCATCACTCCAAAACTCTGCATCTTCTGAATGTTTAGAGATCATATTCGACTTGACTCTACAGACAGCTGTCTGTAGTGTGTCTGTTATAGGAACTATCCAAATACTCAGCTATACAGACAGCTGACTGCAGAGATGTGTTGAATGTGACCTCTGGAAATTCAGATGATGCAGTTACCACCGCAGAGCGAGTGGGGATGGGTTTGCTGTAGTAGCTGTGTACCATAATTGTAGAGTAAAAATTGGCCCAAAGACAGTGATCATTTACTTTGAAGATCAGAGAGTGTTTTTTTTCCTTGCATGTGGATTTCTTGGCAAGAAGTCAGTGAAGGTTGCGGGTTGTTCAATAGCTGATGGTGTCACTAGCCGCATCCACCAATAATCATGAATGATCACGTTCTTTAATTTTTTTTAAAAAGTCAGTAATCGAAGATTAAAACCATATGATTTTGAAGCTTGCAATACACAGTGGTTTCTTTCTTGTGGTTAGAGGATAGCTATACAAATATTTACAGGATTGCCAATAGGAAGTCGTTTCTGCCTATCTCTATTTCTCCAGCTTGTTAGGGAGGATTTATGGATCTCTTGAAATTAGGTTCAGCAACTGAAATTGGCTGAGCTCATAAAGAACTCAGAACTCAGAAGACACATTCTCCGTCAGTAAACATGTTTTGCTTCCTGTGCATTTACTAGCCAGTGCACCACGTGTACTTAAACATTCAAATTATTGATGATTTCCCAGTTATGACACCAATCCCTGGTGAATTATTGATAGAGACAGATGATGTTCATTATACTTCACCAGGGAGAAGTATGTTTCCTATACTTCTGTGCTGATACCTAGATGGAAGGGAGAGAACCCCCAAATACCTAGCTCACAATAAACCCCTGCACGTCACACGGTCCTCTCTCTAGAAAAAAAAGAAAAAAAAAAGAACAATTCAGGAGAAAAAACAGATTTCCTGAAAGCCCTGACTCCTAAGATTCATCATCCAGCTCCAGGAGAGGATTGAGCACCGCCACACAGGATCATTGCTAAATATCCCCCTTTGCCCCGTGTTACCCCAGTGAACTTCACAAGGAAGGTTCAGTTCCCCATTTCCAGTTGTTTATCCTCTCTTCCTTCAGAAATCTGGCCAGACATTTTTTTCTTGAACTGCTATTTGCACAAGCAGAGTCACATGGAAGCCTGTTCCAGATGTTCATCACCCTCTGGGTGTAGTTGTTCCTCAAATACATCCTGGAGTATTTTTACTCCAGTTTGAAGGAGAGATTTCTCGTTCCGTAGCATGTGTTGACTGTCAAGAATTTATATGTATGAATTTGGCGATTGAATGTAGACCTCAACAAGATTGTCCTTCAGTCTCCTCTGCTCCAATGTGAACAGACCCAATTCCTCAAGTCTATCAAGTCCATCACTTAAAGGACGCCCTTTAAGGGATGGAATTAGCCTGGTGGCTGGATGAATGAATTCTCCATCATCCGCTGGCCTCTCAAAATAAAGTAAGCTATTGTCTTTTTTTTAATGTTATTTTATGCAGTTTTGTTTTGACTTTTCATAAAATGTGATGTAGCTTTGATATCAAATCCCATTTTATACCCAATGAAGCCAGAATTGGTGCTGACTTTATTGATCTTAAAACATCCTGGTAACGTAATGTCGAATTTATCAAACTGAGTTCTTGTTACAACTATGGTGTATGCTTTACCTGCTGGCCACACATGCACAATATATATATATATATATTGTATATCATCCATTACATTAATAGAACATATGCAGTATTGCACTTAGATCACCTACAAAATACACACTCACAGTAAATCCAGCGAAGCGCTTTGAGACGTCCTCCTGATGTGAAAGGTGCTATTAATTGCAGAGACTATTATTTTTATTATTCATGGCTTCTTTATGTGAGCATTCTGATATGAAGTAAAGCCGCTTTATTCAATCGTTCTGTTTGTAGAACGAACTGATGTCTGATCAAATGTTTCTATTAACCAGTTTCACAGGTTGTAATCTTGGGTAATCTCAAACTTCTCCCTGTTTATTTATTTAACTTAGGATTGATACATTTCAGTTTTAAAATCTTGTTTCAGACTCACTGAAAGTGATTACTTTAATGTGCGTCTCACACCTCCTTGTGGAGGTATGTGAGCATTGCATGTGGAGTGTATGGGAAGAATAATTTCTTTGGAAAAATAAAACTACATCCAATGTTGATTTACAGTATTTATTAAGTTGAAAACAATGTATGTCTGCTTTCTTATTCTGGGAAGTTAATGTGTTGGGAGGAAGCCTCACAGCGCTGCAGTATAGATTGTGCGCCCAGGTCTTTTCTCCAATTCTTACAAGAAGTGGTAATACAATCAAATTAATGGACGTGAAATCTCTAGCAAGGAGCTTCCTGTTGATATTTTTAACAGCTCAAATGTTTTTCATTTGGTCTGTATCATGCCTAGTCCAATCTTGACAAAGTAATTGTGAGTCATTGGCAGGTGAATCAACGAGTGCAAGGAGTCATGTTCTTTATGGGAATGAGCGACTCAGCAAACAGGAAGGATGGAGTAGGAAGTTGCCAAGTTATATGAGAGCAGATACAACAGAAATTAGTGGAACATCTGAAACTGAATGTGGATCGCTGGTCAATCCCCTCATAATAATATACAACAAACACCATATTGGTCTAATTCTGTTTTTTGTCTGAGGGAACAAAATGCAATTAATTTTAAAATATCAGCTCTAAATGTCAAATGCACCAGTTTTGCTTGAAGACATCATCGTTTACTGTTATCTTCCTTTCACGTGAGCTAGGAAACAGATGTGCCCTTGTATTTTTGTCTGACTTGACATTTTGCAGACAGATACAGAGAGATATTAACTGCACATCATTGGATGATGCTGCAGGCTATGATAATTATTTTTCTCAGGAAACTTAAATATCTATATGTTGGCAGGATAAAATATGAGGGACATTTACCGTCATTTCTGAATGTTAACCAAATTATGCACTTAGCCATTTGAGCAGAGTATTTGAAACAGTGGATATCACTTTACCTGCCAATATGCACTGGCAAGTGTATAGTAAAAATGATGCAAAACATTTGTCGTTTGTTGTTGTAGAGTGAAGTTATCAGAGGCGCATTTGCTCAGTGTAACTTTACATAGAGTAATACAGCACGGAAACACCTGCAGTATTGGAGAAGGATTTCATGTCTTACATCCACAGTGCCTGAATGGTGTCTGATGCGATCGTGTTCCAAAGCCCCGAGTACAGAAATTCCCCAAAGACCTTTGATTACAGTGCAGCTATTTGCATTAGCATCTCCTTAAAACATTGAGACTGCTAACTGTTAAACAAACTAAACTAATTTAGCTGTGAAATGTTCCAAGCATATCACAGTGACACATCACTTTGTTAACAATCACGAAGATGCTGGCATTTATAGCTATATTTGGATATTTATATAGCTGCTTAATTTTCCTTCTTCATTCTCGAAGAGTAAGTTAGAGTGGGTACAAGAATGTGAAATGAAAACCGCTCTAAGGCCAGCAGTGTCTGATTATAACAATCTCTTTCAGTTTCTACCAGTTCTTTGTTGTTAAACCTTTTAATCGTTTGTGGATCAGTGTTAAAGCCAAACACACACTGATCCTCACTGAAGGGAGAAATCATCCTTCTCTGTAATCACTGAGGCAGTAATTGGACTTTCCCAAATTATGGACAGTATAACTGGCGAGCTAATTTGATGTGGATGAGTTTAAGGAGTCTGAAATTATAACACATGTTGAAAGAGCAAGGACATTTTTTAAGGAAATGGGTCATTCATTATCATTACCAAGAAGGAAGAGTTAATGAGACGACTAAAAATGTGGGATGAGGCCATTGTAGCATTAAAATTCCTACCTGCTGATCGACCGTTGCTCCACATTTTACCTTTTACTGTACTGTGTGTAGGAATGGTTTTTAACGCAAGTTTGTTCACATGAACCATCGCGTTTGCCTCCGATACCGTCCTTAAAGGAGAAGAACACGATATTTGTCGTGTGTGGTCAGGATGGAACTGACCTTTGTGTTCACTCAAAGTGACTCATACTTAAATAGGAAAACTGTAAATTGTGTGCAGTGCAGTTTCCTTTTTAACTCTGGCTGGTGGAAGGGAATTTGATCCAAAATAGTTCTTGCGTTTAAGCCAACATTTGCGCTGAAGAATTTTTACTGTTTTTCCTTTTGCAGATTTATACTGATTGGGCCAATCACTATTTGGCGAGGTCTGGTCACAAACGGCTGATCAAGGACTTGCAACAGGACATTGCTGACGGAGTTCTGCTGGCGGAAATCATCCAGATCATTGGTGAGATCGGTGCCCAGAGAAACAGTGGAATCAACCATGGAGCATGTGAAGTATTTTAATCGAATGTATCTGCACTAGACTGAACACTGGTTAACATTTCCTGACATAGTCATTAAGTCTCCATGGATTATGCAGCCTTTAGTATTAATATTGGATAACACCAGGCAGTTTGAGTGTAAAAGGAAGTGAGCATTTAGTTAGATTAAGCTTGAAGAGGACTTGAAATATATGGCATATTCAACATTTTTGCCAGTAGCCCGAGCACACCCCATAAAACCATGTGTCTCCCATGTGTGCTTTTTGCCAGTCGAAGTGTTTCATATTTTTTTCTGAGCAGCCTTGAAACTTTATCCCAGCTCCACGAAGACAATTGCTGCGCATTTCATGTCAGCAGCGATTTGGTGGTTAGTGGCTGATGAATCTGCAAGCAGCAGCAGCACTCCTCTTCCTCTTAACTTTCTCCCGCATGCTGTGCGCACGTGTGGAAGTGGTTAGGATTGAAGTTCTTGAGGTGAAACTGTAAAGCTCCTCTTTACACATGACTAAGGAGACCCCGAATGACTGCTGCAGTCGCTTTATTCATTTGTGACGTACGTTTTTTTTGCAGCAAATGAAAAGGTTGAAGATATCAACGACTGCCCCAGGAGCCAATCCCAGATGGTAAGATGACAGTAACACAAAATGTTACTTTTATTGAATATTTCATTAGAGAATACAAAAATTGTGGTGTTTTTTTTTTAGCCCCTGCATCAAAAATGTAAAATCTAGGACAGTAACATTTACATCAGCAACAGTTTCGAACGCACAGCATGTCGTTTATACATCGGCTGCTGTTTTATATTATTGGGAGGTACAATTTCTCAGTAGGTTATTAATTTGAACTGCTAACCAATTGGTCAAGCCTGAGCATGTTAAAGCTGTCTTTGTGACTCAGAACAAATGACTGAACAGCAGGGCACAATGTTTATGGACTGCAGTTGAATATAAATAGCCTTTCAGTATGTCTAACAGTTAAGTCCAGTTAGACTCTCTGGCTACTTAGAGCTTTCATAAATAGCACAGAAGTCATGCTGCTCCCCACAGATGTTGGGACCATAGCTGGCAAGCAGCTTCAGCAATTTTCTTCATTTTTTTTTAAACTTTATGAAACAAATCGACTGTCAGACAGAAGTTATTTCTTAGTTACTTCTGTTGGTTAACAAACCAGACTCGAGCAAAGACGGCCTTCTTTCACAGGAATGTTGAATTGTGCCTCCTTCGCTTTTGTGTTAGTCACTCGATACTCTCAGTATGTTGTCATTTTTGTACTGATGATCTACATTTGTGCACAAGCCCTAGTTTACAGTTTGCATAGAGGCCGAGAGGCAGGGCACACAGCTATAACACTCCCGGGCACTCAGTTACCAGGTAATGACAGACTAATACATCTTTACTTTCTGGTGCGGTTAGTCTTTCAATATTTGCGGAAAAAATCGACAGAGTCTCGCTCTGAAGTTTCTGTGAACCATCTGTGCTTTTTAGTTTGACGTTTATTGCATATAAAGACTAGGTAAGGAGACTGAGCTTGCTGTAAGCTTACACTGTGTCGGGATGTTGAATGCAGTTGGTTGGACCTTTCCTTTCTCTTTCTCAATAAAATCAGGAAGAGGAAGGACAATTAGTGCGGTTCACAGTAACTTTACCGTGAGGAGTGCGGGTGCACTTAAAGCTTTCAATTTATTTTGCTTTGTAATCTTCAATAACACCGACTGGGAGTCTGACACCTTCGGGTCTATCTTATTTCCTTTTATTTTTGGACTTTACCGAACATTCATATTATTTAAAATCAAAATAAAGCCACACTCTTCCCCTCCTCCCGGAATCAGAATGCTGTTTTCTCGTTTCTAATAAAAGCAGAGGTTAATCTTTTTCTGTGTGGAATAGTTTTCTTTTTCTCTTTAATCAATTCCATCTGGCAGTTGGAGTGACTAGCACTTTCCTTTGGAGCCATCCCCTGGGTTAGAAAGAGCTTATTTTTGCGCAGTTGTAGTTTTTCAATCGGCTCAGGATAAGAAACCATTTACATTCGCACTGGACGGACTCGTTAAATCATTCGACTCTGAGAGTTCACTGGGACCTAACAGGTCTTTTTTTCTTATATATCGTAGAACCAGAAAGCAACAAGAAACAGCCTTTTCTTGTATTGCAAGAATCAATGTGATATTTAATTATTTATCTACCCAGAGCAGGAAGCAGGGAAGATATTGATTTGATGTTTGTCCTTGAACAATGGCACTTGCTTACTTTAGTGAGTTCTTCGGAAAGGTGAAACTTCATTTGCATTTGAAGGCAACGTGAAATATCAGTTTAACCTTAAGCTGCCTTTGTAACCAACAGTGAGCGATGGCAAATGGGCTCCTTGTTTGGATGTTATTGATTTATCATTCACTCTGTTTCTGTGAAGAGCAAATGTAGCAATCTATACCATACCAGCAGCCCCTTAGAATGGAACCGTGCAATAGGACAAGAAATGTTGCTTAGCTGGTGCACTAACTGCTTTAATTCTCAGCAGCTTTGTTTTTTATAATAGACTGTCTTTGAGATGCTCTGTAGACCAGCATTTTCCTGGATTGGAACAAAAGCCCTCAAAGGTGCATTAAAGCACAAACAGCATCACTCAGAGACCATTAATATCAGTTTGTCAGAAACCTAGACGGGTAACAGTAGTTTCTACCCTGTGTTTGATGTCCTCTCGGCTGAATGTTTGGAAAAGATTCGAGCTTCACGAACTTTGTTGACACCTCCCAAAGTTTCCAGGAGATTGGTGTGAAATGTATTTAGAAAGAGGCAGATATGAAGCCAAGTCAAAATATACCTTTCTACTAAGAGTTATGAATTACTGAAGTTGTTCTCTCGGTTTATGTAAATTCAGAATTTCCTTAGTGTTCCAATTACGTAATTCAGTACATTGTTTACATTTATCCACTGCCATCAGTAAGTAGACTTTGCATGAAGACAGCTCTCCTCTTAGAGTGCAGTGTGCCAGTACGCACCGTTGGAAATGATTTCTTAAATAATTTTCTTGGCAGCAGATTGTTAATGCACTCCCCCAGAATCACTCGAAAAGCCTCAGGAAAATGTTTGATCTTTGTTTGATCATAGCGTGAAATGCTGCAATTTTGAATGTTTTTCTTGCTCTATTTGCCCAAAGAGCAAATCCGACATTTGGATTTATTGAAACCAGTTATATACAGTTTCACCAAAATGTCATTATCGTGCCTCAGTGTAGCATTGCAGAATAATTTCTGTAGAGCTGAGTGAATCAAGGAAACACTTAAAAAATAGCACAATAGTAAAGAGCCTGATATTTACAATGCACAGATTTTAGCCTAAAAAATAGTCACTATAGTTTACAGTGAATCCTGTGACGAGTTTCGAGACTTCTTGATTACATAAGAAGGCATGATATAAAATGTAAGGATTATTAATTTTATTATAGCAAGAAAATACATTTCAATCTAATGAACACATTGTAATCTCGCATTCATTTTTCGGGAAAAAAAAACAAGTTGATCTTGGAAGTTGCAAGTTGTGTGTGAAAATTGAAATTGCCTTTTATGTTCACTTTTTTGTGTTCATTTGACCGGGACTGACCATTGTTTTACAGAAAGTTGATTCAATTGTAGTTTACTAGTAAAATGCATTTGAACATTTCCTTTGAGCTCTTGTCCTGTCAGAGTTGCGAGCCTGGCAATAACAATTATGTTTACTGTTAAAGTAATACATTCTAAAAGAATATGTTACACATTGGGCTTTGTGATATCAAATGTCTTTGAGGGGAATCGAGGAATGCAAGGAAGCTGTGGCGTGTTTCAGTGCACAGAAGATAATATTTAATAATTGTTGCGTTTAAAACATGTTCAGGCTGAAATTCGGCTAACTGGATACATTTGAAAGAGTTTTCAGATCTTCGTGGGAAAAAATGTCACTTGCTGCTCTCCCGATGTTGCCTTGATACAGTTACAGAATGTTTTCTATCATATGCAATCGTGTACGCAGCATTCCCCCTCAGCTGATACATGCATAGCTTATAATCATGTGTAGCTGCTTTCATTTCCCTCTTGTTTGTAGCACACACTCAAATCCAGTTATATTTTAAGTAGGTGGGTTGTTGAGCTGTTGGCATGTGGTTCCAGATTAGGCATTTATGAATTGTTTAACAGCCTGCAAAAATTGGGACAATGAAAGCTTTATAGCAATCTCCAAATGAGGTTTAATCGTTCCTTGTGAGAGTTTGCTGAATTGGGCAGTATGCGATGAATGTGAAGTATTCACTCCTTTTTACTGCACATCTGAAGTTTTGAAAATATTCTGTTTTAAGTGTAGTTCTTTTTTTCCCCCTTTCTTTTATTCCAGATTGAGAATGTTGATGTTTGTCTCAGTTTTCTGGCTGCCAGGGGAGTAAATGTCCAAGGTCTTTCAGCTGAGGGTAAGAATGTATATTATTTTCACTGTTGTGGGACACCTTCCGAGGTTTGAATTTTGAAGTAATTTAATAGCCGCATTTGCTGCTTATATCTGTGTTTGAGGAATAACAAGCAAAGTTATTGCTCACACCTGCACGATTGGGGTTGTCTTGATCTGTTTCCTTAATATTTAAGAATTCTTAAATTATTTATTGTGTGTCGGAACACATGGAACATAAACTGTGCTGTTTGGAAAGAATGGAGGATTTTTTTTTGCTAACCCTAATGTGCCGATTGGCGCAGAATGCAACAACTTGCAGTGCGTTGTCCCGAGACATTTACTTTTTTTTACTTCTTTTTCGTCTGTACCAGTGATTGGTAATTTTATTGCCAAAGAAATCAATATTTCACACTATGAAATGCAGAGTGATCATTTCCACATGTGAAATGTCACTTACCTCTCAGCAGCATTGAGCGGGACCCGTTTAAAGGGCTGGTTACAGTTCAGAATATTCTTAACCCTTTAGATTCCAGTTGTGAAACCTTGAATTCCGTAAAATCCTGGCACCTCTGAGGATACGTCATTAAATCCTGTCGTGCTGCTGTATATTTGCCAGTGACTGACTGTGAATTTCACCAGTGAATACTATGATTTTTGCCAGTGAATGATTGTGATCTAACCAGCGAATGATTGTGATTTTGCCCATGAATGACTTTGATTTTTCTGGGGAATCAGTGGCAAATATGCAACATAAACAAAGTGTGAAGAGGTGTGTATTGCTCTGGAGCTTCGGAAATCACCTGGATGGTACTCGAACTTTGAGCAGTTGTTGGGGAATTTTAACAGTTGTTGGGGAACTTTGAGCAGTTGTATCAAAAACTCCATTGCGTGGCTGGCTCTTGAAAACAGTTAGCAAAACAAACACCCGATACTGGAGATCAAGCTCTGTGTGCAGAAAATGCCATCTTTGGGAATATCACAGATAAGTCACTACCTTCGGGAAATAAGGGGGAAATAACTGGTGAATCTGAGGGGATTAAAAACAAATAATGTTTAGGTATTAAGTTCAGAGTCGCTCAATTAATGATTTCTGACAGGTTTGCTCTTTAATGTCACCACTAGGAGCTCTCCTCGTGGTAAAGGTACTCTTTGATTCCTTTGATTCCTCCATCGCTCAGAAGATACTGTTCAAGATCCTGGTGGTCACCTTCAAAGCCCTCCACACCCTTGGTCTTCCCTACTTCTGTGCCCTCCTAACCCCCTACCAACCCGTCCGCTCCCTCTGCTCATCGTCTCCGCCTGCTTCACGTCCCCCGCTTTGCCCACCCCAGAGAGAATCTCGACCTCTTGTATAAATGGAAGTCATTATTGTCAATCAGTATGTGATATATGCCAACAACAAGCAGTAGTTACCAAGGGAGACTATTCTGGTTAGTTGAAAGAAAGTTTTGTTTTAATCTATATATTGTGTGTTGAAGAACATTTGTTATCTAAAGAACTAATTATTTTGGATCCGCTGTGAGCTTGAAATGGACGGATTCCCTGGAAGTAATAAATAGCGGCTGAGGCCTGGAGCTTTAGTTGTTGATAAGAATCCATTAGAGTAATCCATTGGATGAAATGCCTTTATCAAAATAACATGAGCATAATCCCTGATCCAGATTCAAATTGTGTTTGGTGCACATTCTAACTCTGAAATTGGAGCTTGTGCATGTATGTCTTTCTTTACGCCACGTGCCTCTGTTTACTTAGCAGTAAGTAGGAACCTGGTTGCTAGTCGATTGGCAGATCGCTTTTAATAACCCCTTAAAAAAACATAATAATTTGGTCACTAAATCCACGACTGTTTGTGGGAACCTGCTGTCCGCAATTGACTGCCGCATTTAAACAGTCAACTAACTTTGCAGCGCATTCTGTGAAGCGATTTGAGATGTCTCAAAGACATGGTAAGGTGCTGCATCAAATGCAAGGGTTAGATTATTATTATGAACGTGTTTTGAGTATGTGTGTGGGCAGGGGCAGGGAATGTGTACCCTGGTTCCTTCTTGTTCTGTAGAGAACTTATGAGGCTTTTCCAGTCAGCAGCAGTGAGTCCGAAGATTAAGGTGTCTACCTAAAGTTAAGGATCGATGATGAATGTGGTAAAGTTACTATCAATCTGCGATCCACTTAGCGGGGAGACAACCTTGTCGAGGTTGACAGGTTAAATATTTATTTTAACCATTAAGAGGGTTAATCCATTATTTCTTTTTAAAGTTTTTTATTCCCAGATTTTTTTAAACAAAAAGAGTTTGTGGTGAAAGAATGTGTTCCCTGTCTTGTTCGAGAGTGAAGTTGTTGTTAATTAAAATGATCTATGGATTAAAATGAGGAAGTTAATATTATTCTGGTGCAGTTTTATTTACAGTTTATTGCTGCTTGATTTCCCAGCTCAACTGAATCTTGTATAAGACCCTGGGAAATGAGAACAAGCGAGATCACACGGAGAAATAAGTAACAATTCTGCTACTGGTTGTCATTGGTGACTTTTTAAAGATTTTTTAATCTCCCTTTTTGATTGATTCGCTGACCTAACAAGATGCTGCCACACTTTAGAAGGAGATATTCCACCTGGGTGTGGATTTACTTTTTTTCGTAACATTTTCAAGTATCCAGAATCAGAAAAATTCTTAAATACAGTCTTGATTTTGTGGCTGTTTTTTTCTGCAAGAACTAAGAGCTACAGAAAAGCACCTTTTAAGTTTAAGATTAAATTCCCGATTTGCCAAATTCTGCATGTTATGAAGTGCTAAGTAAAATAGTAGAACGAGACCTTGATGGGATTTCTCCCACTTAGTTTTTTTTTTTGAAGCAGATAAAATAAATGCCACCTTTTGTATAAGTATTATGTTTCTTTAAAAGATATTATTATGTTCAGAGCCTCTGACCTTCACTTGCGTTATCGGCTTTCGGAAATAACAATTAGCCGATCTGCGAGTATCGAAAGTTTAAGTGGCTTATATCCAGTAACAAATATACATTGACAGAAGTCCATATTCACTAAGTGAGAGTCACTGCTACCACATCGAATCTACTTTGCACATTATATTCAAGTGAAGATGACAGCACCATTCTATTGACCTTGTCAGCGTGTAAACTGAACCACTGGGTTGCAACACGGTAGCATTGTTCTCACTGATCAGTGCCTTCCCTTTCTGAGCCATTGATTCCAGTACTCTGTCGTTCACTTTAGCCAGAAATAAAGCTACCGCTGGTAATACCGTGTCTTTATACAATAATAATCCTAGCATTTGATGTGGCGCCTTATAAACACATCGCTGAGACGCCTGAAAGCGCTTCACAGAATATAGTGTAAAGTGGATTGACTCTATATTTTTATGGGCGAAACACGGTAGCCAATTGCACACAGCAGTGACCCACAAACAGTCGTAGACTGAGTGACCGAATTATTATTATTATTTTTTTTAAGGCATTATTACCCCAGGAAAAGCCAATCCGCCAATTGACTTAACAACCGGGTTCCTATTTACTGTTAGGTAAACAGAGGCGTGTGGAGTAAGGAAACTTGCCTTGCGGTTTCGTCTTCTTTGTGGTATTGAGTTAAATTGGTGGTTGTGGCTTACTGCAAGTAGATTGTTGGAAGCAATCTGACAACTCATTTCACTGGAACAAGAACAAACATGCACAAAATATAGGGTTGTCCATTCACCGAGATGAAGAAGGAAAATGAGCTGTGTGCTGGGTGTTATTCACGCCCATTAACTGATGGCTCCGTATCAATGTGAAGCTGCTTTCACCAATCCAATCATATGCTAGTCTGCATTTAGGGTGCATTTGACTGCAATTAAAAAAGATGTTATTCTTACCTTCTGTAAGTCACTGGTGAGTCACGGTTAGACTGTTCTGTGCAGTTCTGGGCAAAAGGCTTTTGGAGAGGATTCAGAAAAGAGTGACGTGGATGATTCCAAAACTTGTAGCTTTAAAAGAAACTCGGAGAATTGAATTTGTTTCTATCTATATTTATGTATGTTTTACATGTAACAACTTCACAGTTGTGTCATCACCTGTTTGGTGCGCTACATGAGGTATTCTCAGGTGCTGACCATTCGGTCTGGAAATACCCCCATCATGAAACAAAACAAGTGAGGCAACACATATTTTGAACCATATCAGATGCATTTAGTAAACAATAATAATAATCCTTGTATTGATATAGCGACTTATCATGTCGTTGAGGCATCTCAAAGGGCTTCATTGAATAAATTGTAAAGTGCATTAACTTGTATTTGAGGGTGAAACATAAAATAAAGTTATAATAAAACCAAACAAATCCCGTGATTCTAATAAGTTAAATTGTTTAATGCTGTTTCTCATCGTTCTGTAAAGTTACATTCTCCTCAAGTGTTGAATAATTGGAGGCTCTACATAAATAAAGGAAGGAAATCTGGGGAACAAGACCCACTGAATTGATGACTAATTTATGATATGTTCAGTTTCTGAGACCTGAAGTTTTTTTTCCTGTAAATAGGATATGACTAAGCAAAGCCACATTAGCAAAATATACATTTCATAGGACAGTTTCTAACTGTTTGACAGTACAGTACTCCCTGCTTTGTGCAAAATATTTTCAGCCTAAGATCAGAGATCAGCACCCTGCCCTCCTATGAATAAACTGTTATGGTCTACCAAGGAATGCTGAGCGTCAAAATACACAGAACATTTATCAGCAATTCTGCATTGTGTTTTTGTGGGTATGATATTATTAAAAAAAAGACACCAATAACAATCCGCAGCAGAATTGTTACTCATTTCTCCTGGTGATTTCGTTTGTTCTCATTGAACGCATTTTTACAGCTGTGTTTTCTGGGACTGGCAGGGAGTTTGCTTTTAAAAGGCATCTTGTCTTCATGGAAAATAATTTTGGTAAGTTTCTTTGTTTTCAAAGGAAGATCAACCAGGAAGAGCAGTGTGTTCTTTTGGTTCAGCAGTAGGGTAGGCTTTAAGATGCAATATTTACTAACTAGATTTGTTGTGTTAATTACGATTTCAAGACTTGATTTTCGAAGTCAAGATCCTCTCACTTGTCTACCAATCCCATCCCGCCCTGGCACCTCCCTACATTTCTGACCCGCTTGCTCCCCACTCCACCACCTGCCGCCTCCGCTCGGATGGCTCCGGCTTCCTGCTTTTCCCTCGTCCTCTCCGCTCCACCATTGGCAGCTGTGCTTTCAGCCACTCTGTCCCAAAACTTTGGAACTTTCTCCCTCAATTCCTCCACCTTGTCCTCTTCTTCCCCTTTCTCGGTGACTTACGGTCACCTCCTTCCTCCCGCTGTGCAAATAACACAATACATTTCAGGGCTCTTACATTGGGTGATTTACATGTGAACAAATGATTTGCTTCAGGTTTAGATTGTGAAGTGTTTTTTTATGCTTGTTTTGGTTGATCAGAGTACTGTTTGCAGTCTCATTGTAGACTGTCAATAACTCAAAGGATAGTACCATAATAAGGAGCTTGCTGTATTGTACATTTAAGAAATAAAGAGAAGGGGACCCTGAGACATCCTCCCGACATGAAAGGCACTATACAAATTTAATTTTGTTCTTGTACCTCTCCATGCCAGCTCAGGTGCCCAGCCAGCAGTGAGATATCCTGGTGACAAGAAAGGCATTATATAAATGTAAATTGTATTGTATAATCCACAGAAAGAAGTCAGGAAGATGTATCCCATGAAGGAGAGTAACTTATGTATTTCCCGAAAATTAGATTGGCATTTAATGTCTCTATTCCAGCTTTACCACATCCTTTATTTATAAATGTGAATTTATAAATTTATCACACAGTTCGGTCATCTGCTAAGCCAAATTCCAGTTTATCAGAATATAAGAAAATGTGGAATGAAAAAAGGCCATTAAGTTTATCAAGACCACTTCTTCCATAGATCATGTTCCGTTGTTGTTTTTGTGCCCTCTACCCGACTCATTTATCTCCCAAGACCATATATACTGATTCAAAAGTAATTGTAAAAAATAACCAAAATATCTGTCTGTCTATCCTTAGATCCTCATTCTTCAACCCCAACCAATTGCTTTCTCCAGATGACAGCCCCATGGTGCCAGCAGGACAATATCTATCTTGTAAAGTCCTGGATATATTTACCCTGTAACCTTCAGCAACATTCCCAGCCAGATATAACATGATTGACAGACATGGCCTGAAGCCTGAGATAAACTAGTGCCATTTGCCTCGGGCGAGAATCTCAGTCAATCGTGAAATCATAATATAGGGAAGAGTTGTTTTATACTTGGTTCAAAGAGGAATCTTACTCTTGTGGGGTCCTGTAGCTCAGTGCACTCGCTTTGCAAGCGAGAGACCTGAGTTCAATTACAGGCAGGGCGAAACCTTGGGCAAGTTTCCTTACTCCACACGTCTAATAATAATCCCTCCAAAACGATTGATCATTTTCATTTTCATTTTCAATCTACGACTGTTTGTGGGACATTGCTGTGCGCAATTGGCTGCCGCGTTCGCCCACAAATATACATTCAATTCACTTTACAGTGTGTTCTGTGAAGCGCTTTGGGACGTCCTCCTGACATGAAAAGCGCTATATCAAATGCAAGGATTATTATTATTATTATTATTATTACTCTCGTTTGAAACCACATGTGCCAAGTGTGAAAATGAGATGTTCTTTATTTCCCTGAAATCAACTGCATCAAAGCCTAAATGTGTTTGTCTTTCTTTTGCAGAAATAAGAGATGGAAATCTAAAAGCCATTTTAGGACTGTTTTTTAGTTTATCCCGTTACAAGCAGCAGCAGCAGTATTACCAGTCTCTGGCAGAGCTTCAAAACCAGGTGTCCCACCAGTCAGCAGCCTCTGTCCCCGTCTGTCAGCAGAGAACACAGCAAGACATGCAGTCCAGGTATGTCACCCACCAACTCACCTGGACCCAAACTCACCAGAAAAAAAAATCCACAACACATGCAAAATGTGAATGCTCTGCTTTCAGTTGGACTACTTTGGGAAGTGTGGGCATTTTGTGCTATCAACGATATCTTGACATTTGCTCAACATTGCCATCCAACCTCCCCACTCCTCCACGAACAAACTCTCTCTCTCTCTCTCTCTCTCTCACTCTGTCTCTGTCTCACACTCACACAAACACACAGCATAACTAAATCAACTAAGGATATTTAGATTATAGCATAGAACACTTTGGTATTCAAACAGTTCAAGATAGATAAGTCCAACCCAGAGCTAAAGTGGGGGCTGTAAAGGCGTCAACACTGGCATGTTAAAACTTTAATTTTACCAAATAATTTTAAAGTGTACAGTATTTTGCAGTAGTGATTGACATGTCACAGCGAGTGCTCCAGATTTGCTTTATGTCTCAGTTTTATCTTCCATCATGAATGCCACTGAACAAGAGAATGTTCGTTTAGATCGTAATCAGGAAGAAGAAAGATTTATGTTAACTGTTGGAAGATGGCATTATCTATTATTGTCTGTCTCCTAAACTCTGAGAATAATGTTTGTTTTCCTTTATCTCCCTAAATTTAAACTCAATTGATATCTTATTCCCCCCCGGCCTGCCATGCACCTTCTCTGGTTGAGAGCGTGAGCTGTCAATTTTGCATTATCCTGTGCATTGTTTTTCTAAGTTACAACAATCCCCCCTCTTTTTTTTGCTATTAAATCTTTTAACGTTACAGGGTATTGCAAGCAGATTTATATCATTATTAATAAATGTTCTAGCAGTTAAGAGGGACAATAAAAAGATGTTCTTGTTATAAAGCACTGTGAGGCTACCCATCAATGTATGGGCTGAAAGGCTGTTCATTGACAGTGGCCCATCAGCCTGACTACATTGCTCCCAGCTAGCGATACAGCTTCACATTCAGCTAATAACACGACAGCTCTATTAGCTTCAACAATGCAGTTAGACCAACCTTATACAACTGTAGAAAACATTGGGAAGAGTGACTGTCTTCAGTCTGACCGGGTGAAAATAATACATGGGGAGGCACTCAACTAGTTCAATATAAATCATGGGATCATATTTATCCCAGTTATCTACAAAAATCCCACATTTTGAAAAGTCACCACCATCTAAAGCATCGTTGCAACTCTGAGCATCAGTGAATATCCAAAGAAACTAAACTCAAGCGCTGCCTTTCTGCATCTGCAGTCGAACACTTCACTCTCGAGTGTGACTGAACTGCTGATTGCTGATGGTGAAAGGTGGTGAAATTGAGCTGATAAATTGTTGTACAATTTCAGTGATCTGAAGCTGATTCAGCAGCATACACTATCACAGTAGCTGCACTGAGCTGCACTGGAACTGTACTTTGCGAAATGACATTTGGCTTATTTGGAACTGATTATGTGGAAATTTGGCTGACGGTTTGTCTGCTGAAACCTTTAACTTTCTAATCCTTATGCGAGACAGCACAAATGTAACTGACTTCAGTTCGGCTTTAATCCACATATGTTTCCCCTTAGAACCTGGATGGCTGATAGTTGGTCATCACTACAAGTTTATTTAGCTGACTCTGATAATAAAATGTGAGCACGACCATCACTGAGAAATAACTCCCGATATAATATACTTATTGAATATTTATTCCTGTCCATTACACTAAATAGTAAGTTACACATAACTTACTATTTATAAATGGAATCTTGTTGTTGTTGTTGTTGTTACACATGTCACTTTCAGACTGAAAACTGCACTACAATGAATGGCTTTGATAAATGAACACACTTTCAGGATACCTATTTTGATTTTTGCACAATTTTCCTTCACTGAGCTCCCACGGCTGCTTAGCAATCGGTAATCACAGTCAAATTGGATTTTAAAGGATTTAGAGCCTGTTATAGTCCATGGTGATTTAGAAGCCGGCCACAGAATGGGGATGACAGCTCAGTTTTGCACCAGCGAAGCAGGTCAGTCAGTGTTTGACCTAGTCATGGGCTGAGGTTTGAAAAAAAACCCCACAACTTTAAAGATGAGCCACCAGTCATTGTAAAACTGCCAGTTTCAAAGCTTTTTTTTTGAGTTACTAGTTTTATTAATTAAAGTAAATACCACCATAAGTATCATCAGTCGACTGTCTCACCTCCGTGTGAAATTTCAACTTTTCACTGATGCAAGGAAGGTAGTTTGTTTGCTCTGGTCTGTGCGGACTGCAGGTTAACAGAACTCGTACAGTCAAATTATTTCAGGTAAGGCTACAGGTGCTTACTTCCCTCTGAACAATTTTCTCTCTTTACCCTCCTTCTGAAGGAGCCTTGTGGCATAATAACCAAATGACCATTGTTCTTCTGTGCGACTTGGCAAGATTAGCTTACTCTGCAAAGATCAATGATCAAGCCTGTGTGTGGGGAGGGGAGGTGGGGCGGGGGGGGGGGTGTGAGTGGTGCGGTGGTCATCACAATCTTTTGGCTGTGCTATTGACCGCAGCGACTCATTGAACATACAGGGACATAACTGATGTTTGTTAATACACTGCATTTCGAGCAAGATTTATTTATATTTTGCTTTTGTAAAAAAGTGCCAACTAAATCAGGTGCCAAATGAGAAATGACGGTATTATTTTTCCTTGTTAATATTGTGCTGCCAAAGCAAATATGTGACTAAGTTGTCATTAACCTTGAAGCGTCAGTCTAAAACAAGAGAAGAGAGACTGCTTCCGAGCAGCTTATGATTTACATTAACCCTTTCGCCTTGACCGGGTGTTTCAACCCAAGAAGCCAAAAGCTCTTAAGGGCAATTAGGAGGGCGAGAGCTCTTCTGTTAACAGCTTAAAGGAGGAAGTGAACGAACAGCTAAGAACACGTAAAACAGCTGAATGAGAAAGCAAATAAAAACAGAAGAGGATGTCCTGCTAATTCTGGTCCTGTGAGATGAAAAAGACAATGGGCCATGTTTTGTTTCATGAACATCCTCATGCACACCACTCTGCTCAGAATCTCTTGCTTCATGTTTATTTATGTATGATGTGTCTTGTGACTTGATTTTAATTGTTCATGGCTCAGCTATAATTCTCAGTTACAAATTTTCTAAATTAATCTGATTCAAATGTCTTGTGTATAAGTTAATTTGACGTGTAACTTTGACTCTTTTCCTTCTTTTCTCCCTTGTTATGCAGTCTGGCAGCCAGATATGCAACTCAGTCCAAACACACTGGAACTGCAGCAAATCAGAAAAAGTCTACTAGGTCAGCTGGTAATTCTTATTCACTGCCTGCCAGTTGTGTGGATGACACTTTGTAATTCGGTGTGGTACATGAAAGCGATTGGGTAGAAATTCCACCTCTGGTCTAGATTGACTCAAATTAACGTATCCTTTCAGATCATTCAAAATTGGTCAGATTCTTAATCAGTCTTTAATTTCAAAGCGGGTTTTCTGTAAGTTTCTTTCAAGAACCTACAAAAAACAGGCTTTGGAGTTAAAAGGGGATTTAATTGGCCAAATTTTGCACTCTCTGAAATGCACTGCAAATAGAATAAATCTAAACCCAGGTGGAATTTTATCCCAGGTAACTTGCTTCACTGTTAGAGTAAGAAAGAAAAAGTTTTGAACCTTGCATCTAATTTTTAACAAAAAATAATAATTAATGCTTTTTGCGCAACCATTTTCCTCTCCAACAAAAGAGACTGAAGAGCTTAGGTTAGAAAATTGTAATTTAAGTACTTAAGTTATTCCCTTTGTCATCATTCTGAGTCACTGAGGATCAAATGACTAAGTACATAGTTCCTAGCACTGTTTAATAATACACAGCTAGACTATTATCTTAGAAATACAGTGCTTGGTTATTTAAATAATAAATGTAGAATTCAATAGTTTGATGGATTGAAGCATCAGATTCTAAGAGCAATTGAAGCGTTTGATTCATAGCCACGTGATATTAAAATAGCCTGAATCCTAAACCGTAACATAAAGAAAGATTAGAATTCGTTGACCCGAATCGTCTCAAAAAGCTTGATAAATTGACAGTACGATTGTCAGAGGGAAAAGAATAAAACAGATTCAACGTTGCTTTTATAAAAAAAGATTTGTTATTGGTTACTGAGTCACTGTCTGTAGCATTCCATTGAAAAGCTGTGCTTAATCATATCCTGTTGTGTATGTGTCACTCAGCACAACTCCTATACATCCCCATTCAGTTCTCCTTCATTGTGTGGAGCAGAGGAGTGAAGGTCCTCTGTGGTCTGTCAGATTAATTTAATGAAACAGATCGAATGGATTTCTACGTTTGTGTTGGTGCATACTTCTGGGAACCGGAGATTACTTGTATTCATGGTTCACTGTTGAGGTTAGCGCATGGACAGATGGTGCTGCGCAAGCGCTCTGCGTGCCTCTCAGGAGCAGCAAAGTCACAGTCCATAAACACTGAGAAGCAAATGGGAAATTGGACCTCAGTGAGTAATGACTGCACTACAACAAAATACATTTATAACTCACAGAAGAGTGGCATTAAAACGACTGCTTTGCACATTCATTTTCAGTCAACTGCTCAGATTAAAACAAACTAAAATCTGCTTTGTTTTATTTGCCGCAGCCTATTATAGAAACATTTCTTCAATAATAAAACCGTATTTTGCCAGGTGCAACCCTTGGGAACATGGAGTTGACTACACAGTATAAGGAAAGAAGCCAAACTTCAAATTCCACCTCTTTCTGCTTTGCCTTGCTGAGGTTTGCTGAGAGATACAGCATATCCTAATATGACACAATGCATATAAAATACCCACTGTGCAGTGCACCCACCTTTGTAATGTGCCATACCTTAAAGTATTCAGAAGGTGGCAGCAAGCCACTGTTTACAGCACATCCCATCAGTTGCCCCTTGCTGTTGTCTGAACTTTGTGCATTAAGTTGAATTTTATACTTTAATTTTGTACAGTTGAGAAAAATATTTTATATGGGCATTAAATTGGACGAATATATTGTGGAGAACATGGTGTGCATTCAATCTGGCCCCTTGTTCACTGGATACATAACCTGAATCATTTTATTGGAGAAAGGAAAGGACAGAAAAAGGACAAAGACGATGGAATTAACTATTGAGTAACTTTCCAATCTCCTCCTTGCTGGACAAGGAGGAAAGCAACTATAATTCTGGGATCCGGAGGTTTTAAACATCTTTTTTGCACCGAACAATGACATTCAATGATTCCCAGGTCAGATCTAGCACAGGTCAGCTACCCTGTAAATGGTACATTGCTCTTAACAAAGTGCTTAAACACCAGCTTCAGAAAAGCACCAGAATGACATTTTGATTTCCCAACCTGTCGATCAATATAAGATCAGCGAATTAGTGCTCATTGTGCTGTGGAGGGGATTCCACTGGGACATGGGTAGGGAACAGCCCCAAGACTACCCCTCCTGGGAAGCTTCACAGACGAGGAGACTTTTGCCAGACTGGTCCAAGCTGGAGCTGAACTCGGTTGTTGCTGTAACAGGACTGTATCCATCCAGCTCACTATGGAACCCTGTCTCCTTACAGCTTTTGCTGTAAGGATGCCTAAATTGTGAGATGCTACTTGCTGTCAGATAGAGGTGAGATGAGAAATGTAATGGAGTTGCTAAGATCAGGACATTTGAAACAAGCTTTATATATATCTATATATCCACATATATACATAGTGGTATGGATTTACAAACACATTGAAATGAATAGAGTCGGGGATATTTTTTCTGCGCTTAGATGCCTAGAAAGAAAGAAAAGGAAAAGTCACCGGCTTTGGAATAAGTCAGATTTGCTTTATTGGAAGGTAATGAGGATTTTTTTAAAAAAGGTACCACAGGCATTTTATTAATCAGGTTAATGTGTTCATAATAACTAATAAAAGCTGTCCTCTGACCTTCTCCAACTTTCCCTGAAATGATAAGCTTTTTGTGTGCTATTCTTTTTGTTTCTGAAATATTACAAGATGTGTAAATAAATCACTTAAAGTGGAGAAATTCCAAATCTGCAGCTTTTAGCTGAAAAAAGCAAAACCCGTACTTGTGATTGTTTAAGAATTAAATTCTATTACAAGGCTCCTCAAACCGTGTATCTATCTGTGGTAAGAGTCACATTTGAACCGGACCTTGTTAGATTAGATTATACAAACAATTCCATTTGAAGTGTCGATGCACCTCGCATAATCTTGATCGGAAAATGTGGACGACACAAGGCAAATATTGACCGTACAGAGAAAAGCTTTCAAAAGCTTATATTGATATAGTTGGGTAAGAAAGTTTCCATGAACTTCAAAAAGCTGATATGAGCTTAGAACAGACACTGGCAGCAGTGGAGTTGGAAACTGTAACTAGCATTAATGATTAAGTGTAACAAGACTGTCCAGTGAGGGGAGGAAAGAACAATTCTACAGCCCCCCACCCCCATTCTAACAATCTGACTTTACAGTTTGCTCTTGCCTCTCTCTGCTGTGTACAATTACTGTGGAAGACTCAAGCTTCCATTGCTTTGCAGGCTTCCTGGACCCTCTAGGGTGTCAGCTGCAGGCAGCAGTACCAAGGTCCAAACAACCACCAACCTGAACAGAAGAAGTCAAAGTTTTAACAGCATTGACAAGAACAAACCTCCGCAGTATGTAATCAGCAACGAAAAAGGTAAAGTCTTTTGTATATTTTCTTTACCCCTTGTGTGCTAAATATTTTCTGATCATGCAGCAAATGTGCATCTGTGCTAATGTATCATTTATAACCCATGGGTCTCTTAAGATGTCAGAAGCCATGAACAAAACAATACTGTTTAAACGCCACAGAAATGATTTTCAAGATTGTGGTTCTCCCCATTCACAGTGCGTGCAAGTGTTGCTGTTATTGTACAACTCACTCATACACACTATGAATGTAGCCATGGATCCAACTATACCTTACTTTTCACTCTGCTTTACCATAAAACGACACAGTATATTGCGCAATGTGGTTGCCCATGTATATTATTCATGCAAACATGACACAAGGCCCCCCTCTATAACAACTCACCCGTAAACCAAAAGATTGTTGGTTCAAGCCCCGTGTAAGGACTTCGAACTCACAGACTAGGCTAACACTCCAGCACAATACTGGGGGCTGCTGCATTTTCAGAGGTTCCATCCTTCAGTTAAGACATTAAACCAAGGTCAAAAATTGGAGTATGTAGATACAAACTGAGTCTTGTTGCCCACAGTTTTGCATTTAGAAACCAAACCTACCTCAAAGTAGAGCCCTTTCCTCCAGATCACTTGCATGTTTATTCAGGCAGGTTTTCTGTTTAATAGTAAATACTCTTATTGCGACCTGCAACCTCCAAGCATAATTGATGACTCTTCAAACAACATGAAAGATTTACTGTTTTCATTCATGATGATTTACAGCATGAGAGAAAAATGTGCAAATGCCTTTCATTATTGGCGTTCTTTAAACCTGCTCAACTGTGCTGATGGCTTTTAGTATTGGACATACATTTAATTCAGCTCAATGTCTACTCAAGAGACCATTTCGAAGCTGAACTGCAAAGCCAAATCGAGATGGCAGCACATTCTATACATCAACAGTAATGGCACCGGAAACTTGGCAAGACTGAATGTGATTGAAAAGCAGATTTAGACCAGAGCACATTCTAACACTGTTTCTAATACAGAATGTGTAGGTGCCAATCTCAACAATGAGGCCACTTTTTTAAAAAAAGAAAAATACCCATTTGAAAGAACATCGATTAACTTCAATGAACTTTTACCTTCTTGTTTTATAAAAGAAAACATACTTTTGTAGAAACACTGATATCATTCAGGGGAAAATAGAGATGCCTAATCTGGAAGTTCTTTAAACAGAGGAGTTTAACTAGAAGGTTACCAGTTATGGGCAGAGTTCCAAAGCACCATTTCCATTTGCTAATGTTGAGATAATCAATTACTGCTGATGAACCGCGAGTGCAGAGTAACTAATATTTAGAAGAGACATTTGGCGTCTAAACCTTCGAATCCCATTTCTACCACATTGGAGACGGGGCAATCTAAGCATAGTTATTGCCACATTTGGTATGTGCTTATCAGGATTCAATTATATGCATATGTAACCCTTAGACAATCAAATGTCTATACCAAAGCCAAGGTCAGCCCACAGTGCAATGTTGAACAGCTAGAAACAATTGCAGTGAGGGTGGGTTGGGAATGCAACTATGAAGCTAACGGTCCAAGTTTATGCTTAAATATCTGAAACCCTACCAGATTTCACCTCTCTTAAAACAGTCCCAGAACCACCATACTTAATGTGTTAGCGAGATTCCTGTGAGCCTTGCTTTCAAGACTGATGTTACAATCAGTCTAATAGCAAAACACAAATTACCACCGAAAGGCAGAGACCACAGCACAGCACAAATTGTACATGCTTATTCGACAGCTTTAGTGGGAAACAGTTCTGCAAGTCCTTTTATCCTTTCACTCTCTATATGTGTAATTATGTATTTGGCAGCTTTTACTCACTTGACATTGCAACCCTTTAGTTCTGCTTTACAAACGCTGCAAAGTCTCAGCAGCGTTTTAGACAGTTAAATAGGGTGGTTATTGTTTTTTGCCGTCCTGATGTGAGATGAATTGAGTTCTACAAATTCCCAGCAACTGGGTTTAGGAGTAAACTAGGACATTCTCCTTTCATTTCTGGGACACATCTCCTCACTCGGCTGGATGTAAAGATCTAAGAAGCCTCAACCCAGAGCTGAAGTGACGGGTCCTTAGTAAAACAAAAGGTGCTGCTCAGAAAGCCTGCAGATCCTAGAAATCCGGCCCAAAAGTGGGAAATGTCAGCAATGCGTAGCACTTTGTCTGAAAGATTACGAGTCAAAATTATTGCATGTGATATTATCGTTGGTGATAACATTATATGCCACAGTTTTGATATCACTTGTGATACCATTGGAAATAAGCATTATATTGATGTCGTTAAAAAACACATTCTGCTATTGTGGTGAGCCTTAGAGATGAATCCCACCCCATCGTGGGGTCACTGATAACTTCAATATCGATCTCTTTGGACCACAATGTTCATTGCTGCGATAATTATCACCAGCGATAGTATCACAAGCTGACGTTTTGCCCCTCTTGGGTTTTGAAGTTTTGAGTTCACGATTCAACATTCATTCAGCAGTCTTACTCAGAGAACCACAAGGAGGGACAGTGTGTCATCAACATGTCACACTGCTGCTGTAGGTCTCACAAATACAAAGCGTTTCAGCAAAGGTGTATTGTCACAGTAACTAACCCGGGAATACTTGATGCTGACACTCGGTCCCTTGCCTTGATGAAAAATCAACTCAAGATGTGAAAGAAAACAAAAAAAACTGTATGAAAACGTTGAAATTCCCAGGGAACATTGATCCTGGGAATTAATGTTACCACCGACTAAGTATCCAACAGATATGAAAGTCCAGATGGATGTGATGAGATTGTAATGACAGTACAGTGCTTAGAGAGTCTAAAATGATGTTTAAGTTTGGCAGTAATTGAATAAAGGATCTGAGAATGTTGGCTGGATACATGTTCTGTTCTCACAGTATTCAACCAGAGGAAACCTGACCTTGATGGACACCGCACTCCCATTCAGTGATAAATGCTTATATTAACTGCCCCCTGGGCACACTAAATAAATATTTGGATTTGCAGCAAGACCCCCAGATGAATGTTAAGCAATCGTTATTGTGTGTTATGTGGCGTTCAGAATCACAGTATATGTGAATAGTCATTCATCAAAGTGCTGTTACACTTCTGGCTTTTCAGTTAAGCATTTATATCACAGTGTTTTGCACACGGCAGCTTTCTCTCTTGTTTCTTGAAGGATGTGAAAATCCCAACCACCAGCCATTATAAAACAGCTGATGTTTTGTCATTCAATGTTTTTTTGCTTGTCCCTGACATCTGTGTAAAAAGAAACAATGTTTAAAAGAGTTGGGAAAGATGATGAATTGTTTGCTCATAACTTGTGCGGTGTTATTAAATCATTTTAACTTCAGCAGAAAGGCTGACAGACACTTGTCCTTTCAAAAGTGACACAAGCCTTCCTGGAAGGTGTCGCTTCCGTCTGTCACACAAACAATTCACAACTTCTTGCTTCCCCTTACGTTTTCATACTTACAGTGCACACATGCAGGCATATTTACTGGAATTGCTAAGCCCAGTCCACACAAATGTAGTTGAGGAGTCTTAGCATGAAAATTACAAACAGTAAGCAATTTATCCAGGAGGAAACGTATTGTACCTTTTAAACCAATTTAAAGCCAGACTATTCTGAAATGCAGCATTCAATACAGATTTGAATGCTCTGATTCTACCTTACCGTTGTTTCTTCACTCTCACACGACAGTAAGAGCCAGTGAAGGGTTGCCAGCTCTCATGTTGCTGCCCAGTGGAAGCAGAATACCAACAATCCTGCCTTATGCTAACTAAACAACCTAACGGAGAGAAAAAAGTTACTTGCTGTTACCCATTGACAATATCCAGCTTTTCCGCTTCGGTTAACTCTTTGGTAATTATATAAATAAATTTTTTACACTGGAATTGGTCTGTGGACAGTGCTGTTAGAACATCTTCTCCTTTTGTGGTTCTGAGTAAGCACTGCCAATGACTGTTGCATTGTGAACTCTAAAGACGTGTCATACTCCAAACATCCAGTCAACGGGGGTCCAAACTGCAGTTTGTGATATTATCACTGAAAAGTACACAAAGCATCCTAGAATGAAATTTGAAAGAAGTGCTTTTTGACTTTGATGAAGAACTGAAAGAATGCAATCCAGTTATTTCAACAAGTGTAAACCAGAGGAAAAAGTAGAAAAAAAAATCTCTTAAACCTTTGGCTTCAAAATACAATGATGTTGATGGTTAACAATAGCTTGCAGATAGTTCTAAATGAGTGAACAGCCAATTGCTTTCATTGAACCATAGATGGATACGTTTTGGAACCACAAGACATAATGCCTCACTTTACTCTCTATTTACTGCATTTAACTGCAGAGTGGATGATTATTTTTGCAGCGTTCAGCTGCTGCGAAACCGATGCCGACAGTTCAGTTCCTTGTTTGTTTCTTTCCAGAAGTAGCATCAGGTGAGGAGTAAAGAGCAGCCATTAGGAACAGGAACTGTGGCTGATTGAACAGGGTCCGCAGTGTGCAAGCCTGACCAGCTGTGTGGCATGACGCCAGAGTGCAAAATGAAATGATGTTGAATATCGTGAGCAGTTTGACGGAAAGCTGAGGTTTTTTTTTGTTACACTGCTGCAGGATGTAGTTGTAAATTAATTGTTTTCCTCTGTGTAATGTCCGTCTGATGAGGGACTACAGCTGGTATGTCAAAGGGGAAAACCCAGCATAATTTTGAGAAAGCCTCGGTTAAATAATAGTAATAATAACCCTTGCATTTGATGTTAGTACCTTTCGAGTCAGGAAGACATCTCAAAGTGCTTCACAGGGTATTCTGTAAAGTGTAGTGACTGTGCATTTTATAGATGAAAATGGAAAAGTAACACTGAATTCTCCCCACTTTAAATGCTGGATTTACATCTTCAAGACTGAGGTGGATAGCTATTTATCAGATCAGGGTATTGAGGGATATAGGCAAGGGTGGGCGATTAGACTTGAGGTACAGATCAGCCATGATCTTATAGAATGGTGGAACAAGCTCGAGGGGCTGAATGGCCTACTCCTGTTTCTATGATTCGATTCCACGTGATTAGCAGCACTCAATTGCGTCATTTTTCCTATCGACTTTAGCTGAGCAGTGATGATGGTGCGGTCTATGTAAATGCAGCCCCCTCCAATGCTCTTGAGTCATCGTGAAGCCTTAAAGACTAGAAGGCTGGAGATTGGAATCAGTCTCAGTCAGATCAGCAGTTAGAGTGCTGGCTTCAGGTTAGGAAAGAGAAAATGAACATGTTTCCCACTCTTGATCGCTACCCAGAGACAGCTGCTGAAAGTTGCATGCATGTGGCATCAGGCGAGGATGGGATCAAGCTCTGCTGTAATGCCCCCACAATAAGCTGTCAACATTCATTGTCACGGCTCACACATCTATAAGGGCCTCAGGGGCTAAGAAGCAGAAGGTGACTGGGACCCTTGAAAACATCCCCTGGAAGAAGTAAAAATGAGTCCTTTCCCTGAGAAAAGGCTAGACTTTGTGTGAAGATAATAACCAACAAGCTTTTCAACAACCAAACCCAAATCAAACTGTTGTTCTGACACCTGACTCCTGGATGTGAGTCCCCACACAAAATAAACACATCACCTTGATTGGATCTGCAAGCAAGGTATATTAACAGGAACTTGTGCTTGTTGAGCACTTCAAATGGGGATGGGGATGCAGAAGAAAGACTTCATGTTAAAGGAGCATCCTTGGATGTACAATATTGAAAGGTACAATATCTATAGCATCTAGAACAACAACTTGCATTTATATAGTGCCCTTCAGATGGGGCAGCATCTCAGAATGCTTGCATGAAGGGAGCAGTAGATATTCAGGTTCTATACGCAAACCTCTGGAACTCCTCTTTACGTTCCGTCTTACCTCCCTCTATCTGTCTTTAAGTCCCACCTTAAAACCTGTAATATTTCCATGAATGTTACAATGCCTGTGATTGCTAGTATTTACCATCAATAAGCTCCATATACAGTTCTGTTATATTCCGACTGTTTCTGCAGTCCAGTGCTGACAGTAATATGATCTTTATTGATACTTCAGTGAGCTTTAAGCTACAGGATTTGGCTGTTGTTCTGTGATGAGAGTACCCTGCTCCTGTAACTGTTTTTGCTAAGGCCCATCACATTGGAGACAATAACATCAGTGAGGCGAACACAAACATAAAGTGATCATCTCCTCTGTGCACTTTTCTAGCAAATGGCCAGAGTTTATTTTCTTTCAGTTCAAAAGTACAGATCAGCCAGTTCAAAGTATGCACCTCCTAATCAGCTGCCGTATGTTGATGTTTTATTTTGTAATTTGCAAATCATTTTGAAAGTTATTTTTAAAAAAATAAGCTGAAGATTTCGGAATAGTTACCATGTGAGCATTATGGTTGAGGTGGCTCTCTTTGTGGGTAGTCTAAGTATTCTGGGTCTACTTTTAACATATTTCACATTGTTGGTGTGCTCACAGTAAGGCACTTATAACCACAAGAATTTTCATTGAGCTTTGCCTCTTCCTCAAAGGCACACAGTTGAATTTATATGGAACGGCTTTAGGATTTCTGAATCATGCCAGTTTTTCATCTGTCTTTTGCAGCTGAGAAATACCTTTGAGCATTCGTTTGAACCCCACTGGTGGTAGGTAAGACAGGTTAATGACATGAACACACAATTGTGGCAGCTTTGCTGTCTCCAGCAGCTTTTGTGCTGAAATGTGGGACAAAGCGCTGACACCTCCTGCTTTAATTAGCTTGTGAGCCACCTTCCAGAATAGATCCTATTGCAGGCTTTGCTCTAGTTGTGCGTAGATGGATTGCATAAGGAAACTCTCAAATTCATGCAGTGTGGCTCTCTCTGCCTCCACCCTCAACTCCAGGACTACTGGCAACCTGACTGACTGCCTGTCTGACATCAAGTCCTGGATGAGGGACAAATTTCTCCAACTGAACATCAGCAAGACCGAGGCCCTCCTGATTGGCTCTCGCCAACGCCTCCGCACCTCGGGCGCTGGCAGCATCAGCCTCCACGGCTGCACACTCAACCTCACTGAGCCAGTCAGGAACATGGGTGTCTTGTTTGACCCTGAACTGTCCTTTCTCCCCCACATCCGCGCCATGACCGGCACTGCCTACCACCACCTCCGCAACATTGCCAGACTCTGCCACTGCCTCACCCCTCAGGCTGCCGAAACCCTCACCCACGCATTTGTCACATCAAGGCTCGATTATGGAAACTCCCTCCTCATCGGCCTTCCCAACTCTTCCCTTCACAAGCTCCAGATCATCTAAAACTCTGCAGCTCCTGTACTTTTGTGCATCAGGCTCCGTGACCCCATCGCTCCCACCCTCGCTCGACTCCACTGGCTCCCCATCCCCCAGAGGATCGAATTCAAGATCCTTGTCCTCACTTTCAAGACTATCCATGGCCTTGCCCCCTCCTACCTCTCTGACCTGCTGACTCCCTACCAACCTGCCCCGCTCCCTCTGTTCAGTGGGCTCCGGTCTGCTCCATGTCTCCCGCCCGACCCGCCCTACCATCGGTGGCCGGGCTTTCTGCCTCTCTGCCCTCACACTCTGGAACTTCATCCTACAGTCCCTTCGCCTCGTTTCCTCCCTTGCCTCCTTCACGGCCAGTCTCAAGACCCTTCTCTTCGATCGTGCCTTCAGTCGCCCTCCCATCTCTCTGCCTTTCCTCCCCCTCCCCCACCCCTCCCCCTTGCTCAGGTCCTGACCCCTGACTGTCCAGCGCCTTGGGACGTCCTCCCTACTTGAAAGGCGCTCTATAAATATAATGTTGTTGTTGTGTTCTCGGAAACTTGTTCTAAGACTATGGGAACTTCCTGGGTAACCACCACACCAGTCAATCAAAATATATAAAGACCAAAACCTATTTATAATTCTGTTTAATCTTGTTCGTTCCAAGCAGTTTTGCATTGCTGTTCTACTGCCATTCACATGGGAAGCTTAATTGCTTCAATCAAATATTGGAAACTGTGACGTGTACTTTTAAGATTATTTTGGTCAATGATCATTATCATTTGAATTATCAAATTGCAGCCCCTCTCTAAGCTTGTTTGGGGTGACTGTTGGAAACTCAAGACATTTAGTCCATAAACTTGTTTGATAAGAAGCTCTGAACTCTCAGCAGCGGTGCTGTTAAAAGGTAATCAAGAAAGCTACTTACTAATAATAATATTAATCCTTGCATTTGACATAGCGCCTTATCATGTCTTCGAGACGTCTCAAAGCACTTTACAAAATCGACTGTGTATTTAGTGAGCAAAATACTTCTGCACAAATATTCGAGTCACAGTTACAGCTGATGCTTGGGATTCAGTGGGCAGATAAAAACCCAATCTCTTTTTGGTTCTTCCTGATATCGTCAGGAAAGGTGCTAGTAATAAATGCGTCTGCCTGCATTTTTAAGAAATCAGACAGAACTAAATGTCAAGCTTCTCAGTCAATAGATTGCTCTCCACTGGCAACCGTCAATATTTAGCAACTGCAAGTACCTAGTTTTCTACTTGAATGGTTTCCGCTAATGTCCACAGTCTGAGATGAAGATGTCGAGCTTTTGCTTCTTGTTGCAGAATTTCAATGCAGTGTTATTTCAGATATTACAAACAGCATTGTGCCAGATAAATTATGTGAAAATGCCATGGCTTGGAGAAGCACGCACATAGCGGGTTCTGTTTTCTTGGTGCTTTTCATCACAGGATTTAATTTCTTCTTCCCAAGGCACTGGAGTGGGGGCGGTGGGGTTGAGGGGGAAGATGGGTGGAGTAAAATTCCACTTGGGTCTGTAATTACTTTATTAATGTAGCATTCCAGAATATACATAATTTGACAAATTGTTGAATTCAGTTTTAAAATAAACAAACAGCTTCATTAATAAGGCCATTTTTAAATCATTTGCCAAACCTTGTACGCTCTGACATACTACATAAATAGAGTAAATCTAAACCCAACTGGAATGTCTCACCTATGATGTTTCCTTGTTTTAGTACATTGCAGCACAAAACTCAAAATCAATTCTGGGAACATTTAATTCTTGTTAAACTCAATTTTTGTAGCATAACCCATCTATTAATAGATGTTTATCCCTGTTCAGGTGAAAAGAGAGTTAATCACTTTTTCATTTGAAAATTGAACTCGATTTTATGGAAGTCTCCAAAGTAGTATTCAGTAAAGTCTCCTGTTTTTATCTGCTATTTGGTGCAGTCTTTTCAAGTCACTGCCATGTTGATTAACAGGATACTTTTAACATTTGAATTGATGGAAGGCATTAATTTCTCAGCAAGACTGAGAGAATATTCTTTATATCAAGAACTCAATGCTTTGCTAGAGATCTCTTTGGCTGTATGATTAAACAAAGCAATTTCTAATGATATCCTGAAATGATTGACTTTGCTGTTGATAGGGAAATATATTTTCTTCCCAGCTGCGATACACTAATTGTAGATTTTAACACCTCGGGTACTCTTTGTTATGCAGTAATCTGATTAAATACCATTACATGTTTCCACTGAGCTCTCGCACTGCGCTCTAGTATCATTAACTAACCTTATGTCACAAGCAAAATACAGTGGTAATTTTTAACTTAGCTGTGAAACAGTTTTGTGTGGTTAACAGCAAGCAGTTAACAAATCTGTTACAGTATCAGCAGTTTTACATAATCATGACGGATGTGCATGTGTGCAGTGTAGCTATATCCACAAAAAGACACTCCAGAAGATGGGGGTCATGTTTTTTTTTACCTCACACTGGTTTCCTCCCAGTTAATGTGTGATTGTTTGATAAAAAGATCAAGGTAAGTGTGAACATTAGCGACTAATCTTCCAAGTCCCCAACGAATGTTGCTTCGAGTCGGTAACATATCTATAGTACAGACAGAGAGAAGGCAACTAATTATTTTTAAACAGGCGTAAGGCTGGTAAAGAAGAGCACTGCATCTTTTTAGCGAAGTTGGAATGTTAAGATGAATCTGTGTCTTTGGCGTTTGAAGGAAAGGATTTGATGTTGAATTAAGAGCTATGTTTACTCTTTGTTTTCAGAGTTACCTAAAGGTCCACCACAGGCAGGAGGCATGAATGGAAATGTGCAGTCAGCTACCAGCAGTGGGCAGCAGCAGCAGCAGCAGCAACTCTCTGCCATCCCTCCTCCAAGCACCAATAAATCCTGGCGTAGTAAATCGATGAATGTCAAGCACACTGCCACCTCATCCATGCTGAGTGTAAAGCAGCCCAGTCCTGTGACATCTCCAACCCCCTCCACTGACAGACTTAGACTCCCTCCACCAGAGACAGCAAAGGCCCCATCCAATGGACAAAAATCTATGTTGGAGAAATTTAAGTTGACTAGGACTTCATCAAGACCACCCATGATTCCAAGCGCAGGACCTACTGATGGTGGCAGAGACGAGGACATGTTCTCAGAGGGTGGGGAACTAGATGTTTGTAACAGTGCGATTAACAGTGGGGCATCTGCAACAAGTAGTCCAAAAACACAACTGAAGGGAACATCCCAAAGAATAGGGAGCAAAACTATTAGCAATAAAAAAACTCTATCACAAACGAAGGAGAAAGAGGAGAAAGACAAGGAGAAAAACAAAGGATTAAAAAGTGGCAAAGAAGAAAAGGAGAAAATGACTGAGGCGTCCAGAAAGAGCTCAAAAATTGCAAGCTTAATCCCCAAAGGAGGCAAACCTGTTGGAGTCAAAAAAGAAAGCTCAATCCCGGCTTCGAGTGGGATACCTAAACCAGGATTGAAAGTATCAACAGGAAAGCCAGCATTGGTGTCCTCACCCGGAGGAGCAAAAGATGCAGAAAAAGCTAGGACTGCAAAAGGAAGCCAGAGCCACCCATTACAGAAATCTCAGGCTGATGGCAAAGCCTCCAGCTCCAGTAGTATAGCTTCATTGGAGGGGAGAGGGGCAAGCCTGGCTTCTTCCCCAGCTTCCTCCTCAAGCACTGCTGCACTTTCGGCTTCCATGGTGATTAGTGGTGGACAGATGATCGGGAACACCAGCATAGTTGTCCAGCTCCCTCAGCCACAACAGCAATACAGCCATCCCAACACTGCCACTGTTGCCCCTTTCATGTACAAGTAAGTACTGGACAGTCTTCTGACACCAATAAAGTTGGGGAACTTTAAGCATGTAGTGTATGAAAACAGTTCAGATAACAAGTACACATGTCAACTTCACTTGTGGATTGATGATATTCTTTCTGTCAATATGGATGACTGGATGTATGAATAATAATAATAATCTCTGCATTCGATACAGAACCTTATCACGTCTTTGAGACGTCTCAAAGCGCTTCACAGAATATACTGTAAAGTGAATTGACTGTATATTTTGTGGGTGAGCAGCCAATTGCGCACACCAATTGCACACAATTCCGCACAGCAGCATCCCACAAACAGTCGTGGATTGAGTGACCAAATTATTATTTTAATAATATTGATAGATAATGTACATTTTGCTGCCCATAAACTGCCGTGGCTTATTTGAACGTGTGCTGACTTTAACTTATCTACTCCATATAGTATCTTACGTAGCTTTCCCTCCAAAAAGTCTCTTTTTGATCAAATCCTTGGTCATTCAGTTGTTCTTCGTAACTTATTCCTCTAACACTGAGTGTCAACATTATCAGCTTTGAAATACACGCTGGGAATCCATGTCTGGTTCCTCATCTTCAGGTACAAGACTGATATTCGATTACAGGCCCCAGCATGCAAACCAGATTTAACAGCGGCACAGTTTTAAAATGGCAGGTGCAGTCAAGCACAGCGTTGTTTGTGACCGAATTAGCAAGATATTATCAGCAAATGTTTTTCTTACTATATATTTAATTACCCCCTTCGCCACACCATTATTTCCTGACTGAGAGGGAAGCATGTGACTGCTTCCCAGATGTGTGCAAATATCGCCTCAATTAGACCACTGTGTGGTATACAATTATACAAGTAATGTACCTCCACACTGTGTCCTCACCAAGAAATTTGGAAGGACATTGTGGAAAATTGCAGGCATGAATCCACGTTGTATCATTCTGAGGTGCAAGTTGTTATCTCACTGGTTGCGGACACACTATGTAAATTCACACAAAGGGTTTTAAGGAAAGGGAAATAACTAATTCCAACCAAAACAAATCTTAAAATGTATACCACTAAACACAATTAAGGAAAGAAGCTCCATAACTTATGAAAGGAAGACATTTGTGTGTGTCTTGCTAAATAACACAGCACAGAATTGCAGCTTCCTGTGACCTTGCCATACTAAATAAGGTTAACATAGAATTAACATGGCACATTCATCAAACTTTTCTGCTTAGTTTAATACCTGTTTTATTCGATTCTGCGCTTATGGATTAGTGTTAACTGATTGTTCTGCCTCACTGGAATACTTATCAAACTAATGCGCTTTGATTGCTAATGACTTCACCACCACTAAGTCTATTTGCCTGGCTGCTACACAGCGGGAGTTTGCAGTGTTATCCTTTACCTTCACTTATTTTCAGGTTTCTTTGTGTTTTGTTGAGAGCCCTTTCTTTACAGTGAATAATTGCTCTTTCCCCACATTACTGTGTCAAATTGGCTGCCGTAGTCGCCTACAAAATACAGTCACAACACTGTATGGCAAATTCTGTGAAGAGCTTTAAGATGTCCTCCAAAAACTAAATGAGTTAGACCAAATGCAAAGGATATTATAGTTAATGCTTCATTGTGGAGGATAGCTGCTGCAATATTAACATTTTAAGATTGATTGCTGTGTATAAAAACGCATCAGGATGTCACTGAAGCAGACTGCAGTGCTGTTTTATATATTTTATTGAATTGCTTTCTCTTCGATCCACATGCAGATATTTAAATCTTGCTTTTAACTAGACACAGTCAACTGCTTGGACTTCATATTATGATGCTTAGGGATAACTTAAGTATATTTTCTTCCAAGATTACGATAAACACTACCCCTCTATGTCAAAGCAGATTGACTGTTTTAAAGCATTTAAAAGAATATTTATTTATGTCATATCTCTTCTTCCTGATTCACCCACTCTGGATCTGCTAGCTGTGTGAATGTCTTCATTGTGTATTTTATTTTATGGTGTTTACTACCTTGCTTTAAAACAATCTCAATGTTTTAGATGATAAGAAAATGTGAAAATAGCAAAGACCATTGAGTTTCTCCTTCCACTGGCCATCCAAGTATTACTGAGGAGCTGGTGTTTTTAAAAACAGAACAGGTACCATAAAGTGATGTGGGCCATTATCAAGCAGGACATTTTTTATTGAATCCTGCTGCTCGTGTCCTCTCTGCGAGCCTGCCATCCCCATCGTTGACCAGCTCCACTGGCTCCCTATCCCCCAGAAGATCAAGTTCAAGATCCTCATCCTCACTTTTAAATCCCTCCACAGTCTTGCCCCTCACTACATCTGTGACCTTCTCGAACCTTGCCAACCCACCCGCTCCCTCCACTCAGCAGGCGTCATGTCCCCGCTCTGTCCACCCCATCACCCGTGGTCGGATCTTCAGCTTTTCTGACCCCAACTCTCTGAAACTCTATCCCTTTGCCTCACCTGTTCCCTTGCCTCCTTCAAGGTCAGTCTCAAGACCTTCCTCTTTGACTGCATCTTCAGTCATTTTTCCACCCTGCCCTTCTCAAATCCAAACCTTGGACCTTGGGATGTCCTCCCGACATGAAAAGCACTATATAAACACCAATTTGTTATTATTGTTACTGTACTAATTTCAAGGTAAAAGTGAACTGCATAGTTGCAGTTAATACATTGCAAATCTATAGTTATTAACAGCAACGTACTGCAAATTAAACACACACCAAGGTTCTTCTGACTTTGCCATTACTAGCTCATTTCACTGCTTATTTCATCTTTTACAGCTGTTGAAAATTAAAACACCAACAGTCAGTGCACATTGAATGCCAGCCAATAACACAGTTTATTATAGGAAATAAAATAAACCCTTTCAGCAGTTTGGCAGTATTTGGCTGGACCAAATTTCAGTACATATAAGAACATTGACAGTAAACAGTAAAAGTTCAATATACTCTTTGTGGCACATTTTACTCAAAAACAAGTTCACAAGTCCAAGGGAAAACCACGATAGCCAAAGACTGGAGATATTTTTTAATATCGTTATCAAGAGTATAAATAACAAAGAAATAGTTGGCACATTATAGAAAAATTCGCACAAGGAATATTTACTTAAAATAACTGCATTAGAAGTCATTTCATGTCTTGTATGAATTTAGAACTTTACTGAGAAGCACGGATTAGTTTACAGGTCAGATCAGTCCAGTTACCATTGGCTCCTCAATCTATTTTGCACAGTTCTTTATATGTGAATTTGTCGTTTTGATTGTAAATATTGGATTGTGCAATCCGCAATTATCAGGCAGTTTTTAATTGGGATGCAGAGAGTAGATATTGTGCTTCTTTGTCAGATACTCTGCTGAAAATCATTTTAAAAGTTTACATTTTCAAAGACCATTCTACGAGTGCAGAATCAGAAAAAAATGGCTTTTGCTAACATTTTAAAAAGAAATTGGTGACCAAATTGACTGAGAAAGGTGAGGGAGAAATTATTTTCGCTAAATCAGGAGTGTTCAGCCCCAAACCTGTTACTAAAGTCAGCTTTAAAAGGACTAGGTTTCTGTTTAGCTGTATAAAGTGCTTTGAGATGTCATCGCGGAGTGAAAGAAGCTATAACAATGTAAATTGTTGCATTGAGGAAGCAGATCTTTAAAACGTGTGAGAGTTAGATGATGCAGGTGTTAGCAAACTATTTGACTTGAACCACAGCCACAAATTAGAGGAAAAGGCACAAAGTTAATTATCCTTAAAATGACTAGAGATTAGAAGAAACATTTTCCTTATCCACAGATTAATAAATATGTGGATCACACTCTCTAACCTAATGTAGAGGAACTTTCTCACAAGAGATTAAATACACAATGTAAAACAAAACACACGGTAGAGTTGAGACAACTCTACTCATTGTGGATCATAACATAACATAACATAACATGTAGGAGCAGGAGTAGGCCATTCAGCCTTTCTGGACTGCCCTGTCATTCAATCATGGCTGATCTTCTAATCTAACTCCAGCTAATAACCTGACCCTGCCTTATCCCCATATCCCTTAATCTCTTTTGCAATAATAAATCTATCTATCTCAGTCTTGAATATGTTCAAGGACTGAGCGTCAACAGCCCTTTGGGGTAGTGAGTTCCATACATTCACCACCCTTTGAGTGAAGAAGTTCTTCCTCAACTCAGTGCAAAAGGGTTGGCCTCTGATTTTAAGGTTGTGACCCCTGGTTTTAGTTTCTCCAACCAGGGGAAACAATCTCCCACTATCTACTCTATCATGTCCTTTGATGATCTTATAGGTTTCTATAAGATCCCCTCTAATTCTTCTATATTCTAGAGGATATAAGCCCAAATTGGTCAGCCTATCCTCGTAACTCATCCCCTTCATCCCTGGTACTAACCGAGTAAATCTACACTGCACCCCCTCCAAGGCAAGTACATCCTTCCTTAAATAAGGAGACCAAAACTGCACACAGTATTCCAGGTGTGGTCTCACCAGGGCTCTATACAGTTGCAGCAAGACTTCCCTACTCTTATACTCTAATCCTTTCATAATGAATGCTAACATACCGTTCGCCTTCCTAATTGCTGCTGCACCTGCAGACTAACTTTCTGTGATTGGTGTACAAGGGCACCCAAGTCCTTCTTTGGAGGAATCAAATTCCTCAAGGCATTTGATTCCTTTTTTTCTACTGGGGTATGGTTCCACAGGTGTCTAGTGTCCAGTCCAAGTAGCTATTAATAATGTACAAGCCTTGACCATGCGGTTTGACAGGCTATTCAACAGCTGGGCTTGATGTTGCTCTTACCCAGTGTCAACCCATAGGCATCTCCCATGGGGGCCAGAGGATGGTGATCAGGAGGTGGGTCACTGGCTCATTTTCTTCTTCACCACCCAGAGCACCGAGGCCTATTATAATCATCCCATCTCTGGTCTGCATGGCTCAACGTCTCACTGAATATACTCACTGAACCATTAGGGAGAGCATCTTCGCTCATGTTATGCCCCTGAGCACATTATCTGTAGAATTTAACTAGCGTTGAATAAAGTTAATGTATAATCATTTTCAATTAATACCCTAGAGTTTATGCTTGATTAATGGGGGATAGTTTTGCAGAGTTTTAACCCTTTGAAAGTCTTAGGTTTGACTGTCCACTTCCCTCAGGAGAGAATGAAATGGATTGAAAAGACAGTGTGAGTTTGTGGATTGAACTTGCTCTTTTGAATGGGAAATTTTGAATGGGAAATGAGCCAAACACCCCTTTTCTTTTTCCATATTTTCTTACAATACGAACTACGATATTTTCATTTTACTTCTCCAGCTGTCTTGTGCCAATTAGGACTGCATTAGAAGTCATTTGTACAAGTTAAAGCTGTCCCAATTCATTTAATCTGGGATATTTACAATAGACGGAGTCAAGGTATTCTCTCTATGTTGAAGTAGCTGTCAACAAAATGTCCATAGATGGTCGAACAATGCTCATCCTCTGTGTCATCCAATACCGTCACTTTTGGAATTCTTAAATTGTTCTTGGCTGCTGCTTGTTGTCTAAAACATTTAAAATCCAGTCCCTTCGATTAGAATCATTGCCAAACCTATCCTGCAGTCTTTGAATGGATATTTATAAAATGACATAGGAATGAGTGGGTGATGGTCTATGGCAATCATTTAATGAATATAGTTTTGAGCCCAGTAGCAATTCTATTTCAGTTGGTTCTTCCAGTATGCTGCATATGATCGATTTTGTCAGCTTTCAAATGACTTCCTAGATCACAAGGTTATCCACTTTGAGGAAATCCAGCATTGGCACCCTTGTCTGATTTCCTTAACTATACCACAGGAACACTATTCATTCATGGAGATGTTCAAGAACCGAGATGGAAGATTCATATAACAATGCAATATTAAACTGTTCGACTTTAAATTGTTAGCATTAATACAGAACGTGATTGTTGTTTATATTTGTAAATTATTAGAATTAGAAAAAAGGCATGATTTTTTGTGCATTTTTCTCTTAGTGACAAAATGCTCTAAAAATGATGAAAGGTACCAGGAACAAATTAGAGGAAGAATGGGCACAATCTAACTTTTAATATTATGAAGCAAATTGGTGGGATAGTCATGTCCTATCTTGAGAGAAAAGAACAATGGGACAGGATTATGAACAAAGAAAACCTTTTGACAAATACACTGTAAGGAATAACATGTTCATACTTGAGATGTTAACTTCTGAAGTAGAACTGCTACTTAATTCTTCTCACGTACCTAAAGGAGCAACATTCAGGTTTCTAATTCAATGGAATGGGGGGAAATAGGCTGCCAAGCCTGGAGAGAGATGGAAATGATCTGAGCAGCTCTTGTTCGTGGAACTGACCTTTTAACGTCAACCAGTTAGACTGATTACCTGTGCTCTCACCCCGTCCTATATTCTTGCATGTAGAGAACATTACGACAGCAAGCCAATCTATCATGATCAAGTGTATTTTGAACTAAATCTCTTGATCTCGTGAGATTCCAGGTTTATCCTCTTCTTCAGAAACCTGCAGTTTAGTGGCTTTGCTCCAGAGAGAGACACTTATATTTAGGAGTTGAAGAATGATGGTTGGAGATGATTTACAGTAATCACTGTTAGGTGCCACCCATGAGTTGGGATTAGACTGTTTTTTTCACCACCAGGAAGCATGATTTTTCAATTGTGTTTTAGAATGAACAAACTCGGTTAATAGAGGGACAATCCTAACTCCACTTGCCAGGATTTGATGATAGATTCAAAAAGGAAACATATTTTATAACCTTTATGATATACTATAACATAATAATACAACAGTCGCCTTTTTAGTTAGTCAAGTTCATTGATGTGTATAAACTAAATTGGATATTATTGAATTATGAAGCTGCAAAAGGCAGATGAATAAATATTACATTTCTGTGTCACTTGTACACTACACTGCATTTCCCATAAATGGTACAATTCTAAATGTAGATTACATTGCACAATTTTACATAGCTTAAAAAGACAGGATCTGAATGTTGTATATTAATATATTGACTTTATAGCTAGTAAAATAATCCTCTCATTTGATATAAACGTCTTTCACATCAGGAGTATGTCTCGCAGCGTTGCACAAACATGCTGTCTTTTGATTGTAATGAATGCGATGTAATGCAGATATGTATGGAATTATTCATACCTGTGTCAAAATACATTTTTCAGAACTTACTCGGAAAATGATGGTGCGTTTGTACCATCTGGTGACCCAAGTGCCAGTCCCACAAAAATGGATTCAGTTTACAGCAAGACTGCCAAACAGTGCCTCGAGGAGATTTCCGGTAGGTGATGAGGTCTTATTAATTAATGCCAGCTATTCACAATGTTGAAGTTAAAGAAACGTAGGGTCTTATTTCATTCCTTTTCTTAAGTTAAGAAAGCAAGATGGTTTTGTCTAGAGAGAGCTAAGAGGTTGCTCCAAATGCAAAAAGGCGGGGGGGGGAAAAAAACTTTTCTCCACATTTCCCTGTTACAACAACAACAACGAAATTGCATATGTATAGCGCCTTTCACATCAGGAGGACATCCTAAGGCTCTGCACCCTGGACTGTTAACTTTTAATATAGCTTAGAAAGAAGACACGATCTGAATGTTATGTATTATTATTGACTTAATAGCTAGTAGGATACTATTAATAATAATTATCCTTGCATTTGATATATTACACCTTTCACGTCAGGAGTGCTACACAAATGTGCTGTCCTTGATTGTAATGAAACTGATGTAATCCCCTAGCCCAGCAGTTTGAAAAGATGGTGTCTCATGGAGTATTTTTCTAGTAATGATTTTCTGCAGATACTAGTTATCCCGTTCATTTCTGGAGGAGTTAATGGACACGGCACCAGCTGCTTTTGCTTGGAGTCTGTTCTACATATGCAAGAGTCTGTGGGGAAAAGAATCTTCAGATCTCTAGCCATGCTTGAGATTTATTAATATTTGAAACCTGTGGAGCTGCAGATAGCTAATATGGTTAGTTCAGGAAAGCAATGGAAACTCAACCTTCCTTGAAAAGTAAAGTTCTTATTTAATTAATAGTATATTAATAGTATTTAAGTAACCTTAGGTCATCGTGTAGATCAGCAACAGTGCAATTCGATAAAGATTAACCCTGTACATGTTTGACCAAGACTTTTATCAGAATCTGAGCTGATCAGTCTCTATGTCTTCTTCATTCTGATTTGTTCTCCAGAACTTTGCAGGTTGTCATCTTGCAAACCTACTCTAGTAGTTGGGAATGCAGAAAGTTTGCTTTGCAATGCTGTATCACTTTAAATCTTGTTAAAGTGTGAAACCCGAAGGTCATATCCTATATTTGTTCAGATGTTCATATTGATCGAGTTTCAAGAGTGGCACTGGCAGACAGATTCTGTTGGCAGCTGGAGACAGAACCTAAGCCTTTGGGAATGATTATTGACTCCCAAGTAAATAGCCCTGTGTCCAGTGTGGCTGGTACTTGGCAAATGTATCCCTTAGGGCTTTATGTTGTGTCATAGTACCTACTTCCCACGGTTTGAAGCAGCAGATGAATAAAACTTCATCTCCATCCATACCTAACCTGTAACTTCCCATACTGTTCCCAACCAGTGGATCAAAATACCTCACGATCATTGCTTTATAATTTAAGAGCAAAATGTTTGAAACAGCCTTACTTTGGAACTCGATTTTATGGGCCAAATGGGTCAAAGAACTTTCTTCATCCAACCTAATTTTATAGAATAAATCAACCTGCCTTTGGATACTGGCTTCAATTTACAGTACACTCCAAAACCCCTGAACCCCAACAATAATTCACACCCATAAGCGAAAGAGCATGGGTCTGGTACAGTTTAATACAAAAAGAGTTAAACCATCTATTTTTAGCTCACTTTGGTTTTTCTCTATTCTGCTTGACTGAGCACTGTAGCCTACAGTGACCTCCCTGACAGGTCTTCTGCAGTGTATTGATTCATGTGAGGAGAGAGAGAGTTGTTTGTGTGTCACTTACTCAACCCTCTGCGGTGGGCTTGAGGGGGTTGGAGCACGTTACCATACCAACCTGTGTGGGGTTATAGGAAGCTAATCTTTCTACCTTCGAAAGATCCCTGAATCAGTTTTTTTTCAAAAATGAGAATGGATATTTGACCACCTCCCCCAGGGGCTGTGGCATAAGTGACCTTTTTGCAATAAATTTATTTCCGTTCCCCCCCACCCCCAGCGTACATTGCAGGTTAGTCTTTGCAAGTAAAGCTAATATTTAAAAAAAAACGCTGCACCTGCAACAAGCTCATTAAAAAGAGGTGCCAATGCTATGTTGTTAATGGTTCATTTGCAGTGTTGCCATTGCTGAAGCCATCCCCCGTTTTCTCAGCTCCGTTTTAAAATAAAATGATACCAATTATTTTTCTCTGAGTTCTCTCTGTCTATAGGAGGGCATGTAGCAAGTCTCCTGAAATAACACTGCACTCATCTACACCCCAGTAGATTGCTAACACTCGAGATGCCTACAAAATACACAGTCACTACAGTTTACGATCTATCTTGTGAAAAGCTTTGAGACGCTCCCCTGACGTGAAAGGCACTGTAATGCAAGGATTTTCAGAATATCAAAATGCTGTATTAGGTAAGAATGTATTTTGGAGGTTTTTGAATTGATGGCACAACAGCTTGTTAATAGCTTGGATCCTGCAAATTGCAATGCCACATTGACCGCATCAGCTGGCTGGTTGGTTTTGGCTTGAGTTGCAAAGCGATAGAATCTGTGAAATTTCACACTGGGGAAGTGAAGCCTCAGGGCAATATTGAAGATCCTGAAAGAAATTGATGAATCAAACCCTAAAAATATGTTGAACAAAGTCACATACACCATTGAAAGGGGGCACAGGTTCCATCTAGTAGAGATATGGTCAACAGGCAGTTTAAGTTTAATTAATTTACGCAGAGAGTGGTTAATATGTAGAATGGGTGACGTAGCCAGGCAGAGAAGGCAATGAACTTTGAGAGAGAAATAAGCTATTGGCAAAGAAATCCGCTGAGCCACGTGAGAAATCGAGCAATGTAGGATTGTGTCTTTTTTTACTCTGAGCCTGACCAGAAGGGCTGTAATGGTTTTTTTTCCAGTTCTGTACATTTCTGTGTTGCTCTGATAATCTTTGGCTGAGTTCTGTGCCCACAGGATGCTTTCACAAATGAGTAGTGAATGCTTTCCTCAGAGTCAGATTTGGGATGTGTACTTTCACATTCCTCTCAGAATCTCCATAGTCCTCTTTTTTTTCCCCCAAACGATATGCTGGGGTAGATGACCTGAAAAATCGTAGTACTTGGCTTGGTGCTGTTAAGTGCTCCGAGACACCGTCTGGAGTGAAGTGCGCTATATAAATGCAAGTTGTTGTTGTTACACTGAAGCAAGAGTCGTATATAAAAGGTATATTTTTATTTTATTTAATCATATTTATACAGGATTTCTTGAGCTTACTTTTAATTGTTTATTATAGATGCAAGTTTTTACGTTAATCTTACCCTGTGGGGGTACCCTCAACCTTCATCCAGTTAAGGAGGTTGTTCTCAGCTTATCTGTAAATTTATTGACTTTTGGCCGATTTTAATGAACTAACCCCTGAGATACTCATATTTTCAGTACCTGAGGTTCATTCATTGATTATCTAGGAGACAGTAATATTAAGAGGTGGACTGACCTGAAGAAATTGAGAGTCTGTGTGTAAGCTTCACCTGAGCAAACTATGATACATTCCTAATTCTGGGTATACTGACACTCTAAGGGGTGACAGGAAACGGTTCAAGTGCCCCCATGGATATTGTGAATTATCTCTGAAAAAGGCCAAAACAGAGAGGAGAAATATGGTTAAGGACAACTGATAGCATTCATCCAAAGAACCATCCAGACTGACTTAAATAACTAAGGTTAAAGCAAACGTTAAAGACTTACACTTAACAATTTTGGCTTGAGACGCAGCCCCATACTTTCCATCTACCAGAGGAATTAATAATAATAATCTTGCATTTGATATAGCACTTTTCACGTCTTCTAGACGTCTCAAAGCGCTTCACGGAATAAACTGTAAAGTGAATTGACTGTATACTTTTGGGCGAAATGCGGCAGCCAATTACGCACAGCAGTGTCCCACAAACAGTCGTGGATTGAAACGATCAATTTTTTTTTTGAGGGATTATTATCAAGCATGTGGATTAAGAAACTTGCCCAAGGTTTCACCCTGCCAGGAATTTAACCCGGGTCCCTCGCTTCCAAAGCGAGTGCTCTAACCGTTGAGCTACAGGATTCCAATATTCCAGTGCGTCTTAACACATCGTTGGTGTAATTTGCTCCAAACTGAACATAGCCCACATACAACAACAACAGCAACTTGCATTTATATAGCGCCCTTCACATGGGTTGGCATCCTGGAGGGCTTCTAATGCAGCTCAGATGGTCTTCTCTTGGTTGATACAAAACTCTGCTCAGCAAAGGAAAAGTCGGGCTTTCTGTGTGAATTGGTTGCGACTTGTAAACAGATGGGATTTATTATTGAGCAAAATAGCAACAGAATCGCAATATTTCAATACGTTTTCCACGATGTTTAATTATTAACAGCGCTGAGCAAAATGTTTAAAGTTAACTCAGCAGTCGTTCAATAAAAGACTGATCAGGAAGTGGAGGCGAGGCAGAATTTGCTGCAGTCTACTGCAGATGAGTGACCAAGCCCACAGCTTGTGCAGTTTCATCTAGTTACACAAGGCTTTACAGAAAACTGTTTGACCAGATATATCCATGGGAATAAGCATGTTTGTCACACAGTATCAGGGTGTGATGGCATTGATCTACCCTGGACTACATCCTTTATATTGACTAGGCTCTGTGACTCTACAAGTTACTTCATGGCATGTATCTGATGTGCAAAAATAACTTCGCCTTGCTGCAGAGCATCACTAAAATGCTGGCAGAGATGAGAGAACGCAGTTTTGAGGATGCTTTTGATATGTGAGACTCTTTTGGTGGGTTTTGAATAAGTTTTTAATATTTTGAATGTTTGGGGGTAAATTAGGGTAAATAGAGAAAGGCAATTTCTACCATTCATTGTGTTAATAACATGAGGATGTAAAATCATAACCTGGGCAACATGAAATACTAGGTTGAGAGGTTTATAGCAAATCCTGAAAGCAATTTAAATGAGTTTCCCTTGAGCCTTATAATCATTGATCTTGTAAAAGCCACAACCTCCCTTTAGAAGACAACTTGTTCCTTCCTGATCACACCACAAACCTCCTGTGTGTTCAATATACAGATTGTATGATCTAAGGAATCACCTTCAATGCCACTAACATCTGTGGGATTTCTGGGTGCTTCTCAGGCTCAGTGAGATCATCTCTACTTATATAAAGAAACCACAATCACACTTTGCAACCTGTATCGTCTGTGTTTTTCCAAAGGAACTTTATTTCCCAGTCACATGAGGGCAATTGCAGCAAAGATAAGTTGATGAACCACAGCACTGATCTTCAAGATTGTCCACCTCCTGTCTAGTTTATAGGAACTTTCCATTTCTATTGTCCACACTTACCACTATCATCACTCAAGTGGTGCAGTGCTGAGTCCAGTTCATGTTAGCCAAGCAGGTCATTAAGACTTTCTCTTCGTTTGATACACTTGACCAGCTTTCCCAACCTCTGTGCTGATAGATGCTCACAAGTCTTGTCAAAACACACCAACTCAGCACATATCCCTCTGCGGAAACTCGTTGGTTTTACCCAAGAGGGACCTATTCAGCCGTGATTGATGATATACTTCAACCAGCCGTAGAGTGATTTAGCATAATTTTAGTGGACAAGTGAGCACTTATGGGTGGACACATCCCACTGATCCTCCTCCAGATCCCCAATGATTCTATTAGCCTGTCTATGAGTTTTATATCCTGATCTGCTCTTTACAGCAGTTCATGATGGCTCTGAAAAGGAAGCAAGCAGGCTTTACAGTGTCATGGTCAGCTAATTCCTCTCATTCCCTTCACAATACTTTAATGGGTCCCCACTTAATAGATGAGTGACTAGAAGTCTCCAACTCCAATTTCAGTTTACATTTTCCCCAAACTCTGTGTCCTATTTGCTAAGCGCATCGTTTGTCAGTAAAAAAAACTAAGTGGAAAATAGGCTTTCCCAATGTGGGATTTTGAGGTTCCATTCAGGGATTTTATTTTGTGGACTGTTTGCCACATTTATAGTCTCTGAAGGTGCAGCTTTTATCTGTGATTATTGTGGCCACTTTTGTTGCTGAAAGCAAATGGGACTGAGTGATGGAAGGCGATAGATAATAATTATCCTTGCATTTGACATAGCACCTTTCATGTTGGTAAGGTGTCTCAAAGTGCTTCACAGGATTGACTGTAATACATGCTGACTGTATTTGTGGGCAAATGTGACAGTCAATTTGAACACAGCAGTTACAGTCAAATTGCCCACAAACAGTCATGAAGTGAATGAGCATTTTTTATTTGGAGGGGGGAATGTTAGGCCAGGATCCCAAGAGAAACTCTCTTCTCTTTTCAAATAGTGTCACAAGATCATTAACATTCATATGTCTTTTCAAGACTTCTCATTTGCACCCAAAATTGTGCGACTGGTTACCCAATTCAATTTTAAAAAAAAGCAATTGTAATACCAAAGTTCAGCAAAGAACAACAAACAGTAAAGGCTGTTTTAGTGGCCAGCATTTTGCTGTCCAACCCTTTTATGGCCTTTCCTCAGCCCAGAAAATGTCTGAAATGTAGAGGAAAGGCGAGGTTGGAAAGCAAAGAAGCAGGTGCAGAACAATCTTTTCCAGCCTTCAGGTTCACCACGTTTTAGTAAATTTTTGAATTTTGTAGGAAATTCTGCAATTTGAGGCATAAACCAGAAATACAAATAACATGGCAAAATCAAGTTTGCCAAAGCTGCATTTTACGTTATTGAATAAGATTGTGTGTCTCATTCATTCTGTTTGTACAGTGAAATTCAATATTGTTCCTTTTTAACTACCTGAATAACATTGCCATATTTTGTGTGTTGGCCTTCTGGTAAAAACAATAGTTTTCACGTTACAGTGTAAGCTTTGCAGGGCAAAGCATTTAAAATCATCACTGTAATTAATTCAGAAGAAATTCCCCAGCAAATTAAAGGGTGCTTATTTTCAACTGTGTGGATTAAAACAGCTGCGATCCACTCAACCTTTGAACGGATGAATTTACTTTTACCATAAAAAGAATATGGTTTCTATTTTGATATAAACGAATGTTAAAATTTATATGTTCCCTAACTGGATGTAACTGGATATTTGCAATGCATGCAGAGGCGTTCTCACTATCTCTAGTGACTGTTTGAGTCACTGCAGTCGAGACACTGTAAAACAGCACCCACTGCAGCCTGCCATTTTACAGCAGTGAGCAATCCCCTGAGGCCGATGGTTGCTCAGAGGCCTTAAGGATTGAACATCTCTTGGGATCATTCCCTGAAAACTCTACGACCAAATCACTGCCCAGCTTCAAACCTCTGCTGCTAATCTGTTGTGTATATTCCAGCGCAGAAACCTGAACCCTCCTGATGGTCTAAAGATCTCATGACTGGATCCTCAGTCTGTCAAGTTGAATTGAAACGTGGTCAATTCCATGGGACGTTACCTTGTTGGCGTGTGGCCGGTAACACACGTGTGGAAGGTTCCACATGATCGCGCCCTGCACTGTGTCGCCTGCCTCCACCCCATCAGAGTGGTCCTCCCTCACACCATCCGCTGAGTGTGATGCTCTTGCTGTGTCTGTGCAACAGTTCCTCAGGTTCTAGACGCCTGGCGGCAACTCTTTACTTATGTTCATGACAGAACTTCCTTCACCAGCTGACCCACAGCCTTAACCCGGTGCCTTCACATCGGCTAACGCAGAAATAATGTTAAATAATACATACTCCATCATCCCACTCGGCAAACGTTAACACTAGCACGCAAGCATTTTAAATGCTGCGCGACTCAAAAGCCATAGCATTTCCCCTTTTTATCCCCTTCAACCATCACATCTGTTACGTTTCCGCAAAATTACGTACACATCATACACTGAGCTAAAGAACTAACGAACAGAGAGTTAAGGGGATCCATCATAACAACTCTGTTTCATTCTCCAGCCTTGTGTTGTTTATAACATTCTCTGCCAACGCTTTGGCTTTTTTGTTTAGGCAGCCGCTGCACGATCTACAGCCACTGCAGTGGAGAGGGAAGAGGGATAGGGTTGAGATGCAGGTTGAATACTAAAAGAGGTGTGCCTTGTGCTGAGCTTGCTTCACTGGCTCATTTCATTTCTTATCAAGCTCTGATGTGGGTGCTATAGTTACAGGCAGTTAGCTGCAGCTCCTCCAAGAAACAATCGCTGCTGCGTCTTGGACCAGGAGTTGCAGCTAAATATTTTTCCTGCGAGGAGAATACTCTCAGGGCCATCTTTGATTTTATTTTCATTTCATGCTAAACCCATCGCATTGGGTGGGTGGGGGGAAACTCTGGCGAGGAATCGAGACGAGGCGTAGCCGTGGTGGTCTGTCGCCCTGTTGAAGATTGTCATTTTACGAAGAGACATGTTATAAGTTTGGCTTTTGGGCATTTTTTTCTGCACTGTGAAAAGCTGTTGGATACTCTGTCTCTTTCTCACTCTCTCTCTCTCTCTGCCTGAACACACATCATGCTTTTTAAGTATCACTGCAGTGGTAGTGATTTGGGGGCAGCAGCAGTGATCTAGGGCTGCACTAGCATAAGTTATGCGCTTTCCTCAGGTATGGATTTACTTCTCGAGGAGGGTATAATTCTGGTGGGACAACCAGCCTGAGCAGGTGGGTAGAATGTCCGGGTTCAGCATCGCTGTCTTGGAGAGTAAAGCAGAAGGCGTTTGCAGCTCTATCGAGCTAGATCCGATTACTTGTAGACGTCTGAATCTTCGTCAGTCAAATACTAAAGAAAAGAGGGCGCGACACCCAAAGCTGGGAAGATGCAAAGACAGACAGAACTATCAGTGTTTAGAAACTGGAACATGGGCCATGGCATTTCTCTTCGGAAGCAGAAATCTTTGACAAACCTTTCAGTATTGGGTGAGAGGGAGAGCGTCCTGTACTCCTTTGAAGGCAGCTGGGCAGACAAAACAGCAAAATCCTGTCAGCCTTTCAGCCGGGAGTTCAGATCGCAGGCCGTCTCTCTGTCCAGGGCACTTTCCAAATCGGAGCATTCACTCTTCCAGGAAAGCAGCCCTGGCAAGGGAGGTGGTAAAGTGGCTCTGGCTGTCAACAGCAGTAAGCTGAATAAACTTCCTAAATGTCAGTGGGCTGAAGTGAAACCCACAAATAAAGTTTCTGAAATGCGTGCTGGAGATGGCAGCAAGTCAGATGATGAAATTCTGTCTATCAAGTCTAAGGTTTCTAGGAAGCAGAAGACACAGGCTGAAGAAGGCTGCCTTCGTGAAGGAGTTGCACAATTAGATGAGGATATTATTTTGACCATGCTGGGAGACCTAGAACAAGTCCTTTACACAAATATACTTGGTAAGCTGTGGGATTTTATTCTATAGTCGGTTGGTTTTGTTGTAAAGATTACTAAATTGAATTGGAGTGACTGCTGCTTACTTTTAGAATTCATAGTGTTTTAGTATTCAGTTTCTTTTGCACTGTAAAGATGTGAAATATCATATCAATATATGAGATCCACTGGGAAACATTAAAGTAAACGTTAGTAAACTGAATAATAAAGTTTATTACAAAATTAATATTAGTAAATCACAAAGCGATTGAAAACGAAAGCGATGCTTGTTAAAAAGGGCTGAAAATATGATTATTTTCTAAGAATTGTAAAGATTAAAGACCTGTTTAATTAGCCCTTGCTTCACCGTGTTATCACTTCTACTGTATGTGACATCCTTGCAGTTTGCAGCATGAACAATGTCTACCGAACAGTTGCTAGTCTCTCCGAGCAAATAAAATGTTAAAATGGTTCATTTTTGACAGATGGTAGGATTACAGGAAGGAACTAATGGACTAAAACAATTACAGTAACGGTATTATAATATAGGCCATACATTGAATACTCTGGCAATCTGCTGCGGTTTATTTTAATGCGTCTGTACGGCATTGCAGTTGTTAACTCTCTTCATTCACTGAATGCCATCAAGCATTGAGGAAATGGAAGACATGAGGAACTGGAATCCACACTGATCAAAAGCATGGTAGATTTCTGCATCAATCTAAATCTGTCTACATGATAAATAATAACAGATAGAGAGGAATGCAAATCTCGAGCCTATTGCTTAGATTACTTCCTTGTGGTCACTCACAACCATCAATTGTGCCTTGCTCTGAAGTTTTGGTTGTGCAATATTAATTATTAAAGCCACAAAGTCCTGTAATGTTTTTAAATGTTTTATATAAATTGCTGACAGTTCCTTATTTAGGTAGAGACATTGCCCAAATAGATATTAATGCATGTAAGCGTAGTGTTGCTAATGAATAAGGAGGTTAAGACTGTCATGCCCATGACCTCCTTTATCCCTTTGCTCTTGTCTTTCCTTTACTTAAGATGCCATTTCCTTTCCAAGGGGCACTAGCTGAACAAATATGAAACACCATGACAATAGTTTGCCATTTGTATCAGTTGAATTCACATCACAGTCCACATTTCAAGATGCTTTCCCATCAACTGCATAAAGATACATGACTTGCGAACAGCAAGTTTAAATGGGCAGGTCATTTTCACATGTTTTTTTATTTAATAAACCTTTTGTGGCTGCCTAATATCACATGTGGAATGTTACTGCATTCCATGTGTTTTATCCATTGCAAAAAAAAACAATAAGGAGGAAACCTAAATTCAAGCTGCAGTGCGAAAATGGTGTAAAGGCAAACTGAATGTTGTTAACGTTCGTTAAAAGTGCCGTGTTTCACAAATGGTACGTTTTAAAAATTAATGATTTGAAAAGCACTCCATTTTTCTGGAAACCGAGTCTGCTACAGGAATAGTAATGGAGAGGAGGAGCCTCCTCAGGATGTTTCCATGTTAAGGCTCCCTTGTCATCGATTGCTTGGTTGTGACTTGTACGTTCTCGTGGCCATATACCAAGCGAGAAGAACAGCCAATGTGCGAGGCACAGCCATCTCTAGCGTCATTTGCAGAACGCAAATGGTTATTAATTTAATAATTGCTTTTTTGAAAATTATATCATTTTGAAATAGGTTTCCGTTTTTGAGTTGTACCTCATAACCTGATGTTTTCATGAAGAAAAATGCTCTTAAACATTCCTGTCAGGGTAATTGTAGGTTTGTTGTCTCCACTCCCTGCCCCCCAGGTTTAACTGAAACATGAAATATTAAAACGCTAAGGAGTTATCCCTCCACATTACATCGCTTCACCAAATCCTTATCGCTGGGGCCTAACGTGCAATTTGCATTTAGGAATCGTTCAAGTATCAAATGTGAATTCTCTGTCTGTATCGGACATCTCCCTCCCCCCCACAAGAAAAAAGAGGAGGGAAATCTTTCTTTGCCACCATCCGGTTAATTTATATTCAATACATCAGGGATTTTTCTCCATTTAAACTGCAGGTAACATTACTGTGATTACTGGATTTGAGTTCATACATGTATAGAGGTTTTAGAAATTGTTGTACCTAGGTTGCACCTAACGATATGGTAGCACTCTCACCTCTCAGGCAGAAGCGTGTGAGTTCAAGCGTTACATCGGGACTTTGAGCTCATAGTCCAGGCTTAAATGTCAGTGCAGTTGCCCAGAGATGCACGGCATTATTAGGGATGCCATCCTTTGGATGAGATGTTAAACCAAGGTCCCATTTGCCATTTTGTTAAAGCTTGGACATCAAAGATCCTTTGGCACTATTTGAAAAGAGAAAGCATTTTCTGCTAGTGTTTGTCTACAAATACACAGTCACTACATCTGGCAGTAAATTCCTGGAAAGCACTTGGAGACGTCTCGACAACATGACAAGGTGCCATATCAAATGCAAAATTATTATTGTATGAACGTAACCATTCATTTCTCTTTCCCCACCAATTACCTTTTCCTAAAAACAAAAAAATTCTAGATACTGCACTTCTAAAAGCTCTCTGTTGGTATTTCAGTCTTCTCATAGTGCAGGGAAAGTAATTCTCTGGAAACGAAAAGATTGCAGTTTGATGTGGTTCCAGTTTCAAGAGATCTGTGATGTATTTTTAGTATTCAGTGGCATAAGAACTAGGTATAGCTGGTGACAGCTGTCATGAATTTGACAAACATTTGCTGCTGAGAGCAAAGAAATGAATTGTACTTCAGATCTCTGCAGGGTCTCGGCATTTGGTCTTCCTGTTTTGTGCCTTCGGTAATCATTCTGTTCTACATCCCTTTGGCTCCCACCTCCAGCTCAGGTACCTAGCCAGCAGTGTTAAGTGCTTTGAGACATGAAAGGCGCTATATACATGTAAATTGTATTGCATTGTACTGTGGTAGAATAGGCAATCAATGGATTTTGAGTAAACTAGTAAAACTGAATATTTTAATGTGATATGAATTAAGTTCAGAAGGTGCTTTTTGGATGGAGAGGATGGCCTTGGGTTTGATAAAATGTTATTGTGTAACCTGGTGTGCTTTGGAGTAGAGGTACATGGTACGAAGAGATTCAAATAACAATGTGAGGCTTTTACTACTCATTTCCATTGTTTACAGGAGAAGATCCAGAAGCCAGGAGAATGAGGACGGTGAAGAACATAGCAGATCTGCGACAGAATCTAGAGGAAACTATGTCTAGTCTCCGAGGAACCCAGATAAGCCACAGGTATTGCTTTGCTGTGTTGAGGAGTACATTATCAGCCCAGTGATGTTTGATCGCTGGCTGTTAGTGTGACCTGGAAATGACTGGCTCCGACAAAGATCCTCTTAAACCCGTTGTTCATGAAAAAGCATTTGTCTTCTAGAAAAGGTTAATATTTGCCAGATATTATTATGTTACTTGGATCTTTCTAATATATGAGTATATTGGAACTTCTGAGTTGCAGTAGCATTAAGTACTATTTGTGCTATTTATTAGCAGGATTTATTATGAAATCCAAATCATACAAATTGCGACCAGCTATACTTCAAGTCAACCCGTAGGTTCTCTTCACCTCTCTGACCTAATTGCAGTGCAGGGTTCCAGCAAATTTACTGAACTTCTGCAGAGAAATAACTGCAAGTTAGATAAGTAATAATTCTTCAAGGGCCTTTCTCATTGGGAGGGCGTCTCAGAGCGCAGGTTCCTTCGTAGTACAAATGGTTGTAAGTAATTGATATATTTTGAAGTTATTACTTAACTATTAAGTGTAAATTAAGCCATGCTTCAATATGAATAATGGTCAGGTTTAAATTGATATGGATTTCAGGATAGGATTTCAATAATAACATAGCACTTACTGTTGGCAGCTTCAGTTTCCTCCTTGCTTTATTGAACTACTACATGTGCTGCTATTGAAACCAAGCCAACGTTACACCTCTTTATCACATTTTAAAACATAAATGCCTTTAAAACTTCTCTAGACTTGCCAATTTTGGAGACGTCTAAACCTGACACAGGTGGGATATGACAAAGGCAGAGTAACGGTTTGAATTCTTAGATTTGCTTTCCTGTTTGATTCAAATTCAGTGCAAAACTTAACCTTCATAAGAAGGGGGGGAAATGGTTTCTGTCTTACAAAAGAGACTTTTGATAGCCTGTCTAGGTTTGGGAAGTTTCCAAATGCACCACTTACAAATCGAAATCAGGTGTCCACAAGCAGATGGTTGGCAATCGTTTTCTATTCCCATATTTCACTTCCTGTTCCACTTTGTCCAGCTGGATAGGGATCGATGGTTAGGGCTGAAGCCATGATTTCGCTCGAAACTGCTTCATGATTCCCTAATAAACAACAAAAAGAAAATCCTTCGATTTGATATAGCGCACTCTTTCAGGTTGGAAGCAAATCTCTAAACACTTCACAGGATTTTGCAGTCGAGCGCAGCAGCCAATTTGCACACAGTAATGCCCGGCAAATAGCCATGAAGTTAATAACTGGTGAGTCACAGTGAAGCCATTCTGGCCACATCGAATTGTCCCTTGAGACGGTTGCACACTTCTATCAATTAGTTTCTTTTCTAGACTGGCCAAAAAATACTTAAACATGTTTCTGGTGAAAGAAGCAACGCATTTTCTTTTTTTTTTAAAAAAACTATTGATTTGACATGTGAAGAAATAAACATTTTCATGAGATTATCACAAGATTATTTTTACTCAATTGCTGTAGAGCTCATTATGTGAATTGAGTCCAGAAGAATATTGATTGTGTTCTTTGTCTTGGCAGCACTTTGGAAACTACATTTGATAGCACTGTTACCACAGAAGTCAATGGGAGAAGCATGGCAGCTGTGTCCAGCAGATCTACGTCCATGTCATGGAGGCTTGGCCAGACAAGCCCAAGGCTTCAGGCTGGCGATGCTCCTTCTCTAGGTACTGGTTATCCTCCTCGAGGCAACGCCAGCCGCTTTATACATCCTGACACCTCTCGGTTCATGTACACCACCCCCCTACGAAGAGCTGCCGGATCACGACCCAGTAATGCATCCTCAATGGATATTCCCGAGAAAGGTGGTTCTGATCTTGACATGGCACCTGTTGATGCGGACTTGACTGGTTATATGAGTGATGGGGATTTACTGGGGAAGAACATGAGGAGCGATGATCTCAACAGCGGGTAAGTCACAATATTTTCTGCGGTGTTCCTTAGACTCAAGTTATAAACAAAAGTTAGATTTTTGCTTTGGTTAGCCAGATGCAGAAATCCATCACTGTGCTCAAGAGTGACCAAACCAGACTGAGAGTTCCATGGCTGCCATCTATAGGTGGAAATTCCATGTCTGGAATGCAATGCACACACACTCTCTCCCTGGAGGGATGCACCAGGCTCACCTAATTCAAATTACATGACAGCAAAGAACTGAATAAATGCTTGAAATGAAATAAATGAATCAGCGCTTAATTGCTTGTGACAAATGAAGCAGTCACATGTCTGATTTCATGGCCCAATATCACCAATAAGACCTGCACTTGGAATGGGTTTCACAAACTGTTCTCTTTTGATGTTACCCTTTGAGCTCATGTGCAATTAGGAATTTTTTTGCTTACAAAGTAAGCATTTTGGGTGTTAAATGAATAGATCCAGACTGAATTCCAACCATTTAATGCAGGTCTTTTTGAAGGATATTGGGAGAACCCAAAGGGAAGGAAATAGATATTTTTCTTGAAATATATGTGTGGTATTATGTTTGGGTACACCTCTATCCATTGAAGGGGGAAATGAGTTTCCCTTGGTCATGGTGTAGCTTCTATATCTTAAAAAAAAAGCCCTGAGCAGTTCAGTTAGCGGAGTACAATGCTTAGAACCACTACTTTTAGTGTTCAAATCCCAGTGCACCCAATCAGCCTTTCAATGTTGATCAAATGAATACCATATGTAACAAGTGCTAAAGGCCAGGATGAACTCTGAAACATTCCACTTTCTTTGCTGCCCCTGGGTATTCTATTTCTAAGATGACTTATAAAAACATGACTCAAATAGTTTTGCTTCTTTGTTTAATACTTTTGATTTAGATTTATTAGGGATAGTTACAAGAATGTTAGGGTGCTTAAATCCAACCGCAGACACATGTGGAGTTTTTAATTTCTCTACAGAAGAATTCAGCTGCCAAGTGCAAAGCTGCATGAACCATGCAGAACTAGAGCATAGAGTGGGCTCTTAGTTTTAACGTCTCTTTGTAAGAGGTTTCCTTCCCTGTGTCTCTCTTAAGACCCTTCAGTCACACACACCGTTGACTAAGGGAACACACGTGTGGCTTGATTATGACTCTTCGGAAGTCACTCTCTTCGTGCTGCTCAGCGTTGAAACACGATAGCCTGGCCTCACTCTCCCTCTGATTTTTCTTTACTCGTTGAACTTTCGTTGGCACTGTCACAAAAGCCCAAGATCAGACCAGGTACTGACACAGTGGAGAATCATAAAAAGGAATGGAATTCCCATAACAGGGAAACAGAGAAAGGGCAGAGAAGTGGGACTCAATGGAGAGTTTTACCAGGTTTGAAACAAGAACAATGAGCTGATTCCCACGCTGTAAGATTCAATGAAACACGGGCACAATGGTGAAGAATGCAGGCTCTTGCTTCTCTTGTTAAATGTACCTTTCTCTGCTCTTATTTCGCAGTCACTGAAAATGTGCTACTGAAAGTGATTTTGACATTTATATTGTGCACAAATGTTCAGGTCCCATTCAGTACCAGAACTGACGTTCTTTCTCTGGAATATAATATTTTTAATTAACGTCTTCACAGTTAATTAAATCAATAGACCAGGCATAGACAAATATCAAATGCACATAAAATAATTGTATTTGATATTTACATACTAATGATAGAGCTAAAGATTCACACTACCTTTGCAATCTGCCATATAAAACCCAAACCCTACATTTCTGTCTTTGGATTGCTGCACTGCCTCCTCCTCAACCCACGCTCAACTTCCATCCTCAGCCCTAATGCCCAGTCATTAACGTGAAGGACTTCTGACATGAAAGATGTTATATAAGTGTAAATTGTATGATATTCTTAAAACCGTTTCTATTGTTCAATCGTGGATTTGCAGTAAGATTGCTAAAAAGAGATGTTCATCTACAGTCTTCAGTGACTTGGTGTTTCGTATTTCAGCAGCTTAAAGTTGGAGGTGTATAATTAATCAATAATACACTGTTTGCCAGGTATAAATTAGTCGATTTGGTTGATTGAATTTCATACTCAAAAACTGCAGTTGAGGCACATTATTGATGCTGGATGAGTCTTTGTTTTCTAAAAGAAATGGTGATGAGGAATGCAAGCTCATGTGAAATTGCAAATAATAGAAACAGGTACAATGCATACACTATTCAACAACTGACAATCAATAGATCAGGCATAGACAGCAGATAACTCTGATTTGTGGAAACGGAATAGATTGGTTGGGCACAGCACATTCACATTATTGAAGTAAATCTAAAGCCCTGCTGTACAGTCAGGTCAAATCCATCTTGAATAGCACAAAATGCACACAAGTGGAAAATTGCTTTTTGGCCTTCAGGATTATTGAATAACCGAGGAATGTGGGTCTTGATTTTTAACATAATAAATTGGGAAATATAGCACTGCCGAGCAGTAACACACCGGCCACACACACACACACAACCTCGACTTCACAAAAACGAAATGTGTTCATAAGTATCTAAAGCATTTTAATAACAGCAACGACTTGCCCATTAGTCTCCACACTAGGGGTTCTAAAAATGTCTGACTGAAGGATATACTGTTTGATGTGGTTTCCTTCTGAATCGCCTTTAGAATTAAGTGGAGGAAGGAAAGCAGTTCAGAAAGGTAGCATTAACGAACACAGTTATGATCAGGAGGATTCAAGCGAGCTGAGAGAATATTCAGAGATACCACAGTGAAAAAAGAAAGTGGTAATGTGATCACGTGATGGTGAAAAAAGAAAGGCAGGCACACAGCAAACAAAATACTGCAGAGGAAAAAAACCCATCAGATATGATAGTCTATGCGCTTCACATAACATCTTCTCTCTTTATGTTACAAGCAGTCAGTCGGGTTGCTGGCAATTTTCCTGAAAATGTGACGGATTTGCAATTCTGTATTGGGTTTATATGTTCTCTTGTTAACACTTGCTTCATCACTGTGCAAGACTAAATATTCCACAACATATTTCCTAGTGCTAGGTAAAGCACACATGGCTGAGATGCTGCCAATATATCGACGGGAAAAATATTATTCTATAGATCTCAAACCACTTCCGCAGTGGTGGTTCTTAATCCTGTCTGAGAAAATGCTGCATAATGACTTAATATAGAACCATAGAATTATGCAGCACAGAAGGAAGCCATTCGGCCCATCTTGTCTGTGCCGGCTCTTTGAAAAGAGCTATCCAAATCAATCCCACTCCCCCGCTCTCTCCCTATAGCCCTGCAAACTTGTCCTCCCCAAATAATTATCTACTTCTCTCTTAAAAGTTGTTATCAATTCGGCTTCCACCACCCTTTCAGGCAATGCATTCCAAATCCGAACAACTCGCTACGTTAACAATATTCTCCTCACCTCCCCTCTGTTTCTTTTAACAACTATTTTAAATCGGTGCCCTAGGGTTACCGACCCACCCGCCAGTGGAAATAGTTTCTTCTTGTTCACCCTATTGAATCCTTCATAATTTTGAAAACTTCTATTAAGTCTCCTCTCAACTTTCTCTGTTCCAAGGAGAATAATCCTAGCGTCTCTAGCCTCTCCTGATAACTGAAGTCCCTCATTCCTGGTGCCATCCTGGTAAGTCTCCTTTGCACCCTCTCCAATGTCTTGACATCCTTCCTAAAGTGTGGTGCCCAGAACTGAGCACAGTACTCTAGCTGAAGCCTAACCAGTGGTTTATGAAGGTTCATCATAATATCCTGACTTTTGTATTCTATGCCCCATTTATAAAGCTTTTTTAACAGCTTTATCCACCTGACCTGCCACCTTCAAAGATTTACTTATATGAACCCCCAAGTCTCTCTGTTCCTTCACCCCCTTTAAGATTGTAACATCATCTTATATTGCCCCTCCTTATTCTTCCTCCAAAATGCATCACTTTGCATTTCTCTACATTAAACTCGATCTGCCATGTGTCTGCCCATTTTACCAGTCTATCTATGTCCTCTTGCAGTCTGCTACTATCCTCCTCACCGTTTACTAGTTTTCCTAGTATCATCTGCAAATTTGGAAATTGTACTCCCTATACCCAAGTCCAGGTCATTTATATAGATCAAAAACAGTGGTGGTCCCAATATCGGCCACAGGACACCACTGCACACTTAACCTCCAGGCAGAAAAACAACCGTTCACTAATACTTTGCTTTCTGTCTCCCAGCCAGTTCTATATCCAATGCTGCCACTGTACCTTTAATGCCGTGGGCTTCTATTTTGTTTCCAAGTCTCTTATGTGGCACTTTATCAAATGCCTTTTTCAAAATCCATATATCATCACGTTGTGACAGAAACAAATATTTAGTGGTATTGTTCAACTGTGAAATGTAAGGACAGAAATAAATTTCATTATAAGGGGCAGGATAACCATCAATAAAAATATTAATAATCCTTACATTTGATATTGCGCCTTTCACCTCAGAGGGAAGTCTCAAAGCGCTTCACAAGATTTACTATAAATTGTAGTGTCTGCATATTTTGTAGGTGAACAAGGCAACCAATTTGTGCAGCACAATGGCCCACAGCCATGAAGTGAATGACCAATTTTTATTTGGAGGAATGTTGGCCAGGACACTCGGAGAAACTCCCTTATCTTTTTGAATAGTGCCAAGGAATCTTTAATATCCACCTGAAAAGGCAGACAAACCTTAGTTTAATGTCTCATTCGAAGATTAGCACATCCAACAATGGAGCACATCCCACCAGCACTATACTGGAATGTCAGCTTAGACTGTATTGAGCTTAAAAACATGATGTGGGGCTTGAACCCACAACCTTCTGACTCAGAGGCAAGAGTGCTACCAACTGAGCAGGGATGACACACAAATATTTTGTAAATGAAGTTCTATCTCCATTCTGAAGTGATAAAACATATAATTTTCCAGCCTCGTCTCTGCAGCCTTTGTCTGCAGTTTCCCTTCCCCCAAATAATGCCTTAGCGGTTTGTTCTGTGCTTCATCACTGTGCCGATTCCAATAGCTGGAAGCTGAGTTAAAGAACTGAACAATCTGCTGAGCAATCAGATAATTATGCATCAAGACCAAGGAAAAGCATAAGCAAATTCAAACCATTGCAGATAACCAAAATAATGCAACAAAGTAAATATCCCATTTCGTTTCACACGAGTTTCAGTGATTCAGCTACAGTCACTGTGCTCTGTTGTGGTCTATCATAATAATAATAATCCTTGCATTTGATGTAGAGCCTTATCACATCTTCAAGACATCTCAAAGCATTTCACTGAATATACTGTAAAGTGAATTGACTACATTTTATGGGCGAAACACGGCAGACAATTGCGCACAGCAGTGTCCCCCAAACAGTCGTGGAATGAGTGACCAAATTATTATTTTAAATGGTTGTGTTCCCCTTCCAACTGGGAATCAATTTACAACTGTCTGTCAATTTAGCAATAAATAAAATTGACAAAATAAGAATAATACTCCAGGTACAGGGGACGATCAAGCTATAAAATTCTCCTAGGGTTTATGTGACAGCAAAAGCCAAGAGAACAAAGCACGTAGACACTGTGAGATTAATAGCCTGAAACAGCAATGGGTTGAAAACCATGACTGTCTATAATGTTGTCCCAATGCATGGTTAATAGGCAGAATTAAACAGATTATATTATTTTGTATGCGAGTGTGCTGTGCATGAGTGGTCGAGTCATTTTGCCATCCAAATCCTGAAATGAGATTACTTTCATTATAATTACTCTTAACCACAAGGAACGTTTATTCATGATGTGCTTCCAATTGTTGTTTTTTAATGCGAATCCTAGTTGCAAAAGGGGCCATCGTGCCAATGACCTGCAACTCTGCTCCGACGTAAATGGTATCGGCCTGTCTAAGTCAGGAGATTTCGAGCCCCACATTGGGGCTTTGAGTTTAGATTCTAGGTTGAGCCTCCCAATGTAGTGCGAGGGGCTTGGGGGGAAATTGTTGGAGGTGCTGTCCTTTAGATGAGACACTTCATGTGGGATATTGCTGTGTACAAATAGACTGTGGTGTTCGCCTACAAATACACAGTAGGTACAATTCACACAAAACTCTGACGAGTTTTGAGACATTTCAAAGTGATGAGGATCTGTATTAAATGTGAGAATTATTATTATTGCGCAGTACCTGTGTGATGCTTTTGGTCTGCCAGATTTGATTCCAGACTCCCCATATTTTACTTGAATCACATTTAAGGAATCCCATCGTGAAACAATGCAATTTAAAGCCAAATATAAAGAACTGTTAACATCTGCATTCAGTTTATGATATAATTACTGAGAGTCACATCACTGTGGTATTACAAAATCAAAACTGCAGTAGTTTACTGGGAAGTAACGCTGCTCCACATTATGCGTGGGAACTAATCCATTAGTAAGAATGATTAGTGAATTAAAAATTCAATATGCATTATGGAGAGAATAACAGATAAATGTGATTACAATGTGGTAATCTCAACTGAATGTTCAGATCATATCACAACCCACAAGACCAAAGCTTGGGTGATATAGCTGTTGTCTGAACCCAGTGATGAGATTGCACGCATGAAATCTCTTCCATGTATCTTGTGTTTCTGCGGTACACGGTGTAGAATTGGAAACAATTGCATTCTGTTTTCAGGCAGTGATGATGCATGTGTTTTGATGGGCAGTGACAGCTAGGATGCTTTAAGCAGTTGATTTAAATTGACATCCTCACGGATGGATCAACCCTTACAAATCAATGAAGTAATAATGGCAGAAGATTGCCAGGAAATATGTACATATTTAAATAACGGGGATGAGGTGATACTGTGAGTTACATTGAACTATGGACCTCCCCCAATACTGCCCCTGCTTATCAAATGAACTTGCCTTTCCTCATTTTTTAAAGAAAAATAAACAATGCTGTCCCTAACAAGATTTATATAGCGCCCTTCACACAGTGTCTCGGTGCGCTTATAGTTGCAAAATGATTCTCAATGGCCAAGACTCCACCTTTGTGTTTGTGTGGAGATTGAAAGAGAAAGGTAGAAATACTGTAAATATTGCCCTTTGCCAATAGTCTAGACATCCCCTCTTGCCATGTACTCCAGCTACGTTAATAGTCCTGGTTTTAGCACCAGTAAGGGGAGGTTACAGCAGTGTTGGTGGTAACTGCTTTTCTCCAGCAGTAAGCTGACAGGGAAATCTAGCCTGGGGAGCTGGAAGCTGAAGCAGATATGAAGATAAATATTGGCAGACTTTGAGTTTAAAAAGTTATTTTATTTACAGTTTGTCAGAGAGCCTATAACCCTGTGTTCGGTTGTTCTAGTAGCACTCAAGAGAGGGTCGCTGAAAAAAAATGATGTCAAGAGGGAATAGTAAAAGAAAAGAATGGGTCTGGTACCTACATTTAACCTACAGTTTACAGTGACCTTTGCTGTGCGCATGGACATCTTTGGTCATATCTTGCAACTGCCTTTAAACGGATCCAAACCCTGAATCCAAAGTTTAGTTGGGTGGTAGTATGTTTTGGTTAGTAGGGTGTCTGATACATGCGGAAAACCATCACTATGCTTAAGAGTATCCACCCAAAACTGAGAGTAACCACATATGTTCGCCCACAAAATATAGTCAATTCACTTTAAAGTATATTCTGTAAACACTTTGAGACATCTTAAAGACCTGATAAGGCGCTATATCAAATGCAAGGATTATTATTATGTATCCCACCTTGTGGTTTGGGGCAGGTGGGGAAGAGGAGAAAAGTTTTGAGAGAAATATTCCCTCTTTTGTTACTATGAATGCGAGTGTGATCCTCACTGCAGGGTTACTTACATTCACTCTAGATTTATTCATGCTGTAAGTGGATCCAGACCACCTCCACTGACTGTGCTGTTTGGATCCAGTTTCAAAAGGCACCTGTTTTGAATTGATTCTGCTAAGCCTGTCATTGACCCTTTGAGGCTTTTGTTTAAAGCAGATTCAGGTATTTGTCTCCATGATTATCTTAAATGTGGGTCTGTCGCTTGTTGTGAAGGACTAACTAAAACCTCTGGATATATATGGAGTAGAAAGGACCTGCTGGATCTGATAGAAACATATTCCCTCTTGTTTCTGTTGGAGTCTGCTCTTTGGCTCTCTTGATTTGTTTATGTTTCTTTCTTTTCATGTCTCACATTTTTGTCTCATTTCATTGGCCTGGTGTTTAATATTTCCTTTCTGAGTCTATCCTTGTCCATCATGTTTTGGAATAAGAGTTTTAAATATTCTCCTTTCTCGTGGCCTTTTATGATTCTTTTCCCTATGTAAATTATCTCCTAGTGGTGGCCTTTGGCCCAAACGTCCATAATCACCTTCAATGATACATCTTCAATTATTTTTCCATCAGCTTTAAATTCTCTGCCTTCAGAAAGGGCAGCTCCATCTGTTGCAAGCAAGCAAATCCTATCTTTTAGCATTAGATGGCAGATGAGGGGTGGTAATCCAGGTTGTGCTGTTAGAGTCTCTGGAAAGTGATTATGCCAGAGAGAAGCTGTGCAGTTCTATATATCAGAGGTGAATATACAATACAAAATACAATATAAAATTACATTTGTAAATATGTGTGAATGAGGGAATGGATAAACAGCAGTACTGGGACTAGGTGAAGGTGGCTAGTGAATGTGACTGGTCTGGGAATCAATGGAAACAGTGGGATTCTCAATTCCTTAAACATTTCTCCAAACGTCTATATTACCGAAAGAAAGTGCAAGCTAGTTGTTTCAAGTAGAACAGACAAGTGGAACAGATAGCAAGGCTTGGAAACTAAAACTGAAGGAATCAGTTATGCTGTTTAGGCACAACACCATGGGTTTCCTGTAGATATACAAGTGACTTTTGAGAGTTGTAAGGCAAAATGGTTTCCAGCTTGAATGATTTTATTCCGTGTTGCGGTGTTTAAAACTATCACATCTCATTGCATGTGAATCCAGCAGATGGAGCTGTTGATGAACGTAAACACTCACTGAGGGAGTATGTGGCCACAACTAGACAAGCGTCACAGGATTGCAGTAACGTACGTCATCCCAATTCCAGACACACAATACTTATATAGAAATCCTTGCATTTGATTAGATTATTAGATCATCCTGGTAGCTAAACATGTTACAGTACCTCAATTTATTGAAGCTCCAACAACAAAAACAAATTTCGTTTGTACAGCGCCTTTCACATCCGGAGGATGTTCCAAGGCGCTGGACAGTCAGGGATTTGGACCCGAGCAGGGGTTTGGGATCAAGCGAATTCAACTTCAGTGCTCTACAAGAATACAGTGTCAGAACTCCTCAAAGCATGGAAACTTTCTGTTGTCTACTGCGCCTGAACAGAAACCTAGTACTTTTCCACAGCAAGAGAACTGGAGGTACATAGCCTCTGAGCTGTTCTCATAAGCTTTTGTGCCAAGCCTTTGTGTGGCCTGATGCAGAGGCCAGGAAAATCTTATCCTGATGCTTTACTAGGTAGAGTATGGCTGAAGTCAGGAAGAATAAAAGGTTTCCACTTTTGTGTTATCCTGTACTCTCTCATCTGTACAGGCTCTATGCAGTGACAGATCATGTGCAGCACCTTAGAAGCTAATAGATACCAATACAATCATAGGGTATTATGCCACGAAATGTAAGAAAAGAATTCCTATGCTTTATACAGCTGTCAGAGCCTGACGATTGCCCGAGAGCCTTAAATGGGACCTCAGACAACCATTGCATATTCAATCTGTCAATGTAATCTTTTTCTGGATCTTGTGGTACATGTTTTGTCTTATAGATTCATGCTTTTAACTACCCACATTGACTTTTGATGTGCAGCTGCTTATTTTCTCTTGCTGCCGTTACATTTAGCATTCAAGTTATCACTGCTGCTATTGCCCTGCTCCATAGGCAGCTTTTACATGTTACTGATGTGCACAACATGGCAGCCCTGACCCTTTGCTGCTGTTTCTGTCATCTCTGAGGAAATTAAGTGTGGATGATAATAATAATAATAATAATAATAATCCTTGCATTTGATATAGTGTTTTTCATGTCCTCTAGACGTCTCAAAGCGCTTCACAGAATAGACTGTAAAGTGAATTGACTGTATATTTGTGGGCGAAATGCCGCAGCCAATTGCGCACAGCAGTGTCCCACAAGCATGTCAGATGATTCAAACCAAACACTTTATCAAGTGTATATTTTACTCTGCACATTGAGACTAGGAAATCACATAATCCACGGTGTGGAGTGGGAAGGATAAATAAGGCTTTCCGTTCCGCATTACTAAACTGCTGGGTGCAAAGCAGTACGTACAAGGCATTACAAAAATGCTTTAAATATATTCCTTCTATTGCGTGTCTTTCTTGTTTGCTTTCTCTTTTTTTTCTTTTCCATATTCACTATTTTATCTTTTCTTTTATTTCTGTGTTTTTTTCTTATAAACCCACCTTTTATCCTATTTCTTAACTGACTTGCATTGAATTTTGATTGTAAGGACCATAGTGGATAAAATCTATCTTTGATTGGCTGAAACCTGTTTTCAGTATATACTTTAAAGTATCTTTTGGATGAGACATTGAACAGCGGTCCTTTCTGCCTATTCAGATGGATGTTAAAGATCAAGTAGTGTTACTCAAAAAGACAAGGGAGTTTCTCCCGGTGTCCTGGCAAAAAATCCCCCATATAAAATTGGTCATTTGTTTCATAGCTGCTCGTGGGACATTGCTCTGCGCAATTTACTTCACGATAAATCCTGTGAAGCACTTTAAGATGTCCTCCTGACTTGAAAGGCGCTATACCAAATGCAAGGATTATTATTATCATTTTGTCAATAAATTGTGTGCCATATTAAAGCGTCTTGACTCAACTTGTCAGTGTTGTGACATGGTAAAAGCTTTTGATGTCTCTTTTTGGACAACTCTGCAGACTTCACGCTGGGGAAGTGCAGAGTGTATAACTCAAGGAGGAGAACTCATTGAATGAATTGCCAAACAGTGCTGTGGGGGGGAATTAGTATTTATTCAGAAATTTGATGTAAACAACAGAAAGTGCTGAACAAAACCATATTGTACTGTCAAGTGTTTAGTCTTCTCAGATGTCGTGTTGCTGCGGGGGAAAGTTTTGGCAGAGGGTTTGACTGTACTTTAGTGTGGTGAGCATTTTGAATTGGATCATTGGAAACGTTTTATGGTTCGCTCAGCATTTTGTGTTAAGTTGTGCTTGGACCAGGAAGCCTACATAAGAGGATTATTTGGGAAGAGGTTTGATACATTGGAATTTTATTCTTGGATCAGATGAAAGTTTATACAGAGTTGACTGCAACGTAAGAAGACTTTGTTTTACTATTTCTTTCCAACTGTTTAAATGCAAGGAAAGCACTGGAAAGAGAAATCCAGGCTTTTCTTGTGTTGCTGTTATTTACCCAATTTAGGTGGCCGGTATGTTATAAAGCATAATTTGGGTAATAGATTAAATAAAGAATTAGCGATCACAACATTGAAATAACTCAATTGTAGGAACAATGTCAAGTTGCAACTGTATTCTGTAAAGATTTGCTGCTGCTACTCAACACCTTGTAACATAATCCTTCAGTACTTATCAACAGCAGATACCGTTAGGTGGGCTGCTGGCATGTAAGGCTTGACAGGGGGATGCTTTTCGCTGTTTGCCCTGTTCACCCCCTTAACTTCCTCCCACCGTGAAAAGCGCTACTTCAGAAGTTCTCTGAAGTATAAAAAATTACAAAGAACTGCAAAGAATGTACAGCATGGAAACAGGCCATTTGGCCCAACCAGGCCATGGCAGTGTTTATACTCCACACAAGTCTCCATCCATTCCTTACTCCCTCCCATATCCTTCTGTTCCCTTCTCCTTCATGTGACGGTCTAGCTTCCTCTTAAATACATCTATACTATGATGCTATATTAAAAGCAAGGATTATTATTATTAATTAATGTATGCATTCCTTTTCTAAGAATTTTTAATATATAAGCAGTACATGATGTAGAATTTGCCAGTACTCGACTTTAAATGAATTCTTAATAAATTAGCCGTAATGATGCGCTCATCATTAATCTCGCACTTGTGTCCCTTCACGCCTTGACTTTGTAGAGAACACAGCCAGCTGCCACTGTCATCTGTTGCCAGCACAGCAGTATATATACAACAGAGTAAACCCCACCATATAAAATAGTGCACATCATAAAAAAGAAACAGACACCAGAGAGTTCAAGGCTGAAATCTAATCTCAGACTTCGGATGATATTTACAAATGGTTTGACTTTGTTGTATCAACTTGACATCATTTGAACCCCTTTATTAGACAGGGTAATCACTCCCAGTTGTGCAATGTTCTCTATCATCACATTCAATGAAGTAGATAATCTGTGTTTTACCTTGTTAGTTTTTCATTCCCTCGTGTACCAATGTTAGTGTTACTTATTGTGCCTTTACAACTTCTCGATTCACATCTGTGGAGTTCCTCTCTTTCGCACTTATAAATGCACTGCAATTTTGAAGCAACTTTGTTTTGCTGAAATAGGTTAGAGTTAACGGAATTAATGGCAAATTAGCAGCTATCTTCATAACTTAGCAATCGGAAGCAGATGGTGACGATAAATAGAAACATGTGGGTCTGAGCAGCTGTGCAACAGCGTTCTTCAAGGGTCTTTTCTGGGTCCCTGACTCTCAAAAAATGACTTACATGAGATTATTTCTTTATACTATAACATTTTCTCTTGAAAGTAAATTAAGTAGGCACTTGGGAGGAGAGTAGTGAGCGTGTTCTGGAAGGATGATTTAGATGTGCTGAAGGCTTTCTTCATCTGAAACAATCTTGTGGTGTGAATAACGTATGGAGGACAAACAGTAGTTGAGAAGCTATGGACCAATTAAGCAATATAGTCGAAGAGTGGAGGTTGGACTTTAATGCAGGTAAATGTACAGTAATGTTCATTGGGACAAGAAAATGACCAAGGTAATTTTTGATTATTGATCATTAACTGAATAAATAGAGTGAGTGAGGTAAAGATCATGACAGGCTAAGAATTGTTTGCTTTATGCAAGGAACTGGCTTAATAGACAAATAGACTTTTCTCATTTGATGCTTTCTCAGCAAATGTAACTGGCATTGCATCTGGAATTCCTGTTGTTGACTCTCCCAATAAGATGCTGCTGTAATATTTGTAGATGCATTTCCGCTGAATTGTGACGTCAGTCACAAACCAGAAGGTAATAGTAATAGTATCCGAATTTGTTGAAAAAAAAATGCAAACTTACTGGCTGTTTTGTGGCCAGGATTCTGTCTGGTATTTCAAGCTTTTTCCTCCTCGAGAAATGGTTCGAAAGCAAAACACAAACTGCAGTCACAATGGTTTCATTGAACAGCATCCCCAAGCTCCGATCTTTAAAGAAACAGTATAACATGTTATTGATTCCACAAAAGCAACAATCTTGATCTGAATCCAGGTTTCTTTCATTCTTGAAGGCATGTTGCGGAAACGGACAACTTGGTGAGAAGCAATGAAAGAGTTAAAGCACTCTGTTGAAACTGGTTTTGGCTGCGGGTTTGACCTGTACTCCTCTTGATCCCGACAAGAACATGTCCTGTGCTTTCGTGTGCTGTTTTGCAATTGTTCGGGTTTTGATGGAGTGCTACTGTTACCACACAGGTCAACAGAGTCTAGTTTTATTTAAGGGAACGTTGAGGTCCTGATGAAACAGTGGAGATTTCTCTTCTTCACTGGGCGCTCATAACAAGAGATTGCCAGAAACCTAATTGGTGATCTGATTCCATTCTGTCAGCAATTGTGTTCATTGTAAAGATTCTTTAACACTACCCCAGCCAAGCTGTTTCTGGACACTGTCTGAAACTGATCTGAAAAAGTGGTAATACCTCTTTGAGATTCTTTGGCCATGATGGATTTTCTCATCAGGGAGTATACTGAGAGGACTAGTTAGGAAGGCTGCTGTGGAAGGGAACTTTGACGGAAAGCGCTCCGAGACGCCATCCAGAGTGAAGGGTGCTATAAAATGCATAGTTGTTGTTGTTGTTAATGGGAGCTTGCTCTGTTTTTGCAGGTACATGACTGACGGAGGGCTTAACCTGTATACTCGCAGCATGAACCGAATCCCAGACGTGATGGCCACCCGTGATGTCATACAGAGGGGTGTACCTGATGTCTCAGCAGATGCAGACAGGTCAGGGTCAAATGTTATAGATTGCTGCCGTTTAAGTTTCTTAACACTGTAAAAATGCAACCTGGTCGGGTGTAATAATCCAGTAGCTTCTTTTCTTCTGTACTTGAAGCTGCATCTAGCACCTTGGGATATCATCCCGATGGGAAAGACGCTATACAAATGTAACTTTGTCTTGTATCTAGCAGTGACTGTGTATAGTCATTTAGCCACTGCCTATTTCTGGCAATGATAGGAAATAATGGCTGAATCGTGGACGGGGCAGTCAGCCAGAGGTGGTTTGTTTGAACAACTGAAATACAGACGAACGTTCATTCCATGTACTCCAAGGATACTGAGATCTCAGTAGATAGCTCACATCATATCTGCTATCATTGCAGAGTAAATTGTCTGTCTAAATAACACTTGACCAGTTATTTAAGTGGGTGCTGAAGACTTTTCCATGGAAGGCTTGCTAGTTATTGAAATGGACAGTTTACCCCATCCCTGTAAACTGTATCTGGTCAGTATTGTTGACTGCTTTGCAGTAACTGGATCATTGACTATGACAATGGCTTGTATTCGTGAAATGAAAAATCCCGTCAACTGGTAGAGGACGAGTTGACAATTTGCCCCACAATGCAGCAACCTATGAAACAGGAGAGGGTTGAAACAGTCCCAGTCACAGTGAGTTACACTGGTTGGGATCCTAAGCTGCTGAGCGTGTTGTTTCACACCGTTTCTCAGGATAATTCCTTACATTGTTGATGCTGGTTGGTGCAGTGTAAAGTGCTGCTTCTCTGTGCTCTGATCTCTGCAGCTATCCTGACTCCACTTGTCGTTGCACACCCACAGAAGTGGGAATTCATTCATACATGTGTGGAAATAGAATCCGAGGTGAAGACTTGTTTTATTCCTCCGACACCACCTTCGGTGACTGAGCCTTCAGCAATTATGCCTCCACTCCCTCTCACTACCATTCTATCTGTCTTTAAATCCCATTTAAAAATCTATCTCTTTAACCCTCTGGTCATCTCCCTCCTTCCCCTCTTCCCTTGTTCGGCCTCTGACACCATCCCTATGAAGCGTTCTGAAATATTATCTTACATGGAAAACGCTATATAAATACGATTTGTTGCAAATGCTCCGATATTACCAATTAAACACATTTTGCCGTTTATTTTATAAAAACAGAATCACCTACAGATGGCAGTGCAGGAACCTTTCTGCACATCTTGTAATTGTTGCTTTGGAGCATTCATCACACAGTATTTGAAGAACAATATATAGATGCAACTTACTTAATGGCTCTTATGTCCTCAGGTGTTCATTTGGAGAAGCAAGGCTGGCCAAAGAATCCGCTTCGATCCTTGTTCTGAAAAGGTTTTAGAGTCCAGGACACCTTAACATGCTATAGACGTCAAATGCTATTATATAAAGTACTTTGTATGCACAAGTAGATCATTATAAATACTACTAATAATAGGCTTTGCATTTGATATAATAATAATAATATTTGATATAGCGCCTTGTCACATCTTGGAGACATCTCAGGGTACTTCACAGAATATACTGTAAAGTGAACTGACTATTTTGTGGCAAAATGCAGCAGCCAATTGTGCACAGCAGTGTTCCACAAGCAGTCGTGGATTGAGTGACCAAATTATTATTATTATTTATTTTTCAAACAATTTTGTGGGCAAAAATGTTTGCTAATATGTTTTAGTTTGAAAACTTTTGTAACTTTTATTTTATCTTGGAGAGGATTGACTTTCTTTTTTTGGAAATGAAGGCTCTCTTTATTTCTGCTGTGAGAGAAGGGCTGGGAGACTAAGAGGAATGTGCATCTTTATCAAGAGCGAAACAGCAAACCACGTTTGGCGGAAGCCGTACTATTTTTCTATTGGATTGAATGAGCGATGAACACTTTGAAACAAATTCACTGTGAAAAGAGTGTAAATATACTGTAATTATCTGTTGCTGGCTTCAAACCAGAAACAAATTAAAACAGTTAGCATATCAGCCTGTCATACAGACTTACCCATGAGTCACACAATACTGTTTACTGACCCCTGGTTCAAGTATACACAGAGGAAATGTAATGACACTTTTGCATGGTGCCTAAGTCAGTAATAGCAGATAAAAGGTTTTGGTAAAGGTGCCTTGATATCCGTGTTGCATTTCCTACACAGATGAAGAGCTACTATCTCTTTAGTGGTCTTGAGCTTTGAAAACTATCAGTACTGATGATTGAAGTAAAACAATGTTGTGCAGAGCAATGAGGTTGCTAGCAGTAGATACAGTGGGCTATGGCATTGTGATCAAGCATTTCTTGTATATTTTATTGCAGATGAGCAATACGCCTTGAAGTGAGTTTGCGGCGGTGATATGTGAAGCTAATCAGCTTTTTGAAGTCCGAGAAGTCAGAGATTTGTAGTTTCTGTTAGAGCTTTCTCAAAGCTCTCTTTTGCCAAGTGTTCTGAGCAATTGCATGGTTGGAATTGCAATGGTTGTTGCCAACAGGAACATCATCTGTTTGCCACCACAGGCAGCAGTGTTAATACAAACCTTGTACTAGTAACTGGAATCAGCTGTAAGACAGTTTGTGATCTGCCAGCGAAGAATATTTCACAGCTAGGTGCAGTGTTGATCCACTCCTGCTTTTCTTTTAAAAAGAAATCCCTCTCTCATCTCACTGAGAATTAATTGAAGTCCAGTCACTACTCATTGCGCTGCAGAATGAAATGAATGGTGAAATGAATGGGATGCATACAGAGATTTCCCAGTACCTGAGATGGTTACTGAGCCAGGTACAATAATGATGAAGTTGTCAAGTGAAAGGCACCTCCACAGGATAGATGGGGAAGTCAAGCCAAGTACCTCTGTGGTCAGTTAATAAGGGAAAGTTGAATGATAATGATGATGGGGAAGAAGGCCCTAATATAAGTGGGAAGATATTGTACTTCATTGTTTTGCTGAATATTGAGAAGTCATCGAAATTGAATGTAAAAAGTTATTTTACAGCCTGATCTTTTATAATAATAATAATCCTTGAATTTGATATAGCGCCTCATCACATCTTCGAGACGTCTCAAAGTGCTTCACAGAATATACTGTAAAGTGAATTGTCTGCATATTTTGTGGCTGAAAACCTATTTGGGCAATTCCGCAATCAACAGACTTTGAATTCACATCTCAAATGTTTATGTTTAGGTGCAGTTTGCGTTATCTTTAGCAGCAAGATGCAAAGCTTATTGGAAAATGTGTGTGTTGCTGCTGCTCTAATACATTTCAGACAGATGTAATTGGAGCTGCAAACATTTCAGAAATTGACTTAAGCTTTAATAATAATAAATAATCCTTGCATTTGATATAGAACCTTATCGCATCATCGAGATGTCTCAAAGCGCTTCACAGAATATACTGTAAAGTGAATTGAACGTATATTTTGTGGCAATCCATGGAGCACAGTAATGTCCCACAAACAGTCAAGGATTGAGAGACCATATTATTATTATTTATTTTTGAAGGAATTATTACCCCTGGTAAAGTGATCCTCCAATTGACTAACAAACGGGTTCCTACTTACCTCTAGGTAAACAGGCATCTGGAGTAAGGAAACTTGCCGAAAGTTTCACCCTGCTAGGAATCGAATCCAGGTCTCTCGCTTGCGAGCGATCCAACCACGAAGCTACAGAACTCCTCCATAAGCTCTGCTATTCAGAGTCATTACCCCATTCTGAAGTCTTTGCAGTAATTTTTTCTCTGCTGCCCCAGTCCAGTAAACTTTGCCACAGAGTGGGAAACAGGCCACAATTAAGAATAATGACTCTCTGTCCTGCCGAATTGATTTAAAAAAAAGACCGGAAACACTTTCATATATACCACGACAATGCAGCAGTCTATTTTTTTCTAAATTAGTGGGTGGAAGGACTCCTCATGGGAATTGGGATAGAGCTGTGATTTGAGCAACTGAATTCATAATTGGTGTTTTTTTTTGCTTCTAATTCTAAAATAGTGTATGTCATAGACAGGGGGGGAAAGGGCAAATAATGGTGCAGAAATCGAGCCAGTCAATTAACTATGGGTTAGATTACTTACAACCCCAAAATGTCAATCTTGTTTGCAAATTTCATAATTAGAAAGGCAAAATCGAGTCACAGGAACCCCTCCCTGATTCAATCTATTTTCAGAGAATGATTCCCTAGAGGGGGAATGATGTGCATGACATATAACCAGAATTAAGATATTTTAGTTAAGAAATTTGTTACAGTTACTGCAGAATGGGCCTCATTCTGTCTCGTACTATCAGAAATGTGTGCAGCTAGAGTTGTGTCTCATTGAGAACAGTACAGCTATTTACAGGGCGTATTTTTTGAGCGGTATAATAGGCAGGTTTTAGTTTTTCTTCACACCACTCCAGGATTTTGTATGCAACCATTGTCAGGATTTCTCTCTCTTGATTAAACCCCAAAAAGATTTCTGTTGGTAGACCTTAGCAGAGCAGCCAAAGACCCAGAACAATCATATCAAAATAGATTGCTGATGGCAAATATTCCGTTTCCCCCCACCAGCAAAATATTTTTAAAAATCTCTCGTGCTTAAGGAACAAATATTTATACCTATATCAAATGCAAGGATTATTATTCGCGCAAGGTGAAGTGGATGAGAGGCTATCGGTCAGGGTCATTTATCTGAGGAGTTCCTGACATGAGCTCACAGGTTCAGAATTTATCTTACAGGCAGCGACTGGCTGCTGATTGCACAGGGAGTTTGTCTGTTCACTATTCTTCCTTCTTTGTCTGCTGATGTTGGGGCCCCTCCTGTCACGCATCATTTCCCTACCAAGAATATAAGCAGGCAACCTGTCCCTAGTCCGTTACCAATGCCCCAATTAACTAGCTGCAGGGAGGTGTGTGAAAGAAACATGGTCTGACCTACCAATGATTTCCTCTCCCTCCCTGAGGAGACGTACCTTGTCTCCATTTACACCCGCACTAGATGACCCCAGCTGAGATACAAAACCCAATGGATAGGCAATTGTGAAGTTAGCCAATATCACAGCACTGCATTGCAACGCAGTGCATCAGTACAATAACACACTACCTTGCAGCAGGCTCAGGGAAATGTAACAGCGTGGTTCTCTGCCTAGTGGCTTTTTGATTTACTGTGCAGCTCACTCAAAAGGATAAAAAGAAATTGTTAAAGAAAAGACATCCAGTGTTTTGTTATTGTGGGTGGCAGCCAGTATAATTGCTGATCAAGAAAGCTGCAGAGTTTCATGGCAGTTATGTAACAATTGGCTGATTAAAATCCTAACGGGCGCAAAAAATGCCTTTGTGTTGGAAAAGTATCCACAAGGAATAGCTTTTACAACACGACTGGTATTACATTTGCCCTAAGGTGTGGCTGGAGTCTGAATTGAAAAACACACTGAAATCCACGCTTTGATTGTTTAAAGTGCATAGGATGAGAATATAGTGATGTTGTGAGTCCTTATTTTTCAGGCTGAAGCTGATATGTCTTTGTCTTTTTGCTGAAGAGAAGTGTTTCAGTACAGCAGCTTCTGATATGTGGTGGCGAATGCAAAAACTCATTAAGTCAGTTGGACTAACAGTGAGGAAACCGCATAAGACCAATTTGTTCTTTTTGCTAATGTTCCAACGATCTGGAATTTTTTTTTAATGTAGAATCCGCTATTCTGCAAAATCTCTTATATTAATATAATAAACATATCCTCTGATGTAAAAGGCTTTTGTTCTATCAACGCAAGGATGCTTACTGTTATATTAAAATCTCTTCATCATCTTTAGACAGTTCTATTAACTTCAAACCATCTGACAATCATTGCTAAGAATTCTAAGCACTGAGTTCAATGCATGACACTGCCTAGCAATAGGGGCTTCTGCATAGCAACAGTCTCCTCTCCCCTGAGACATTAAGGCAAGGTCTTTTCTCCCCCTATGCTTTCTTGAGTCCTTTGTTCTTGTGTGTTTTTTGGGGGGATTAGCATCAAACCTGCTATCGAAAGATCCAACTAGTCAGCAGCCCTAATTCCTAGTTTAGTACTCTACTCAGCGTGTGACAATGGCTCAGCAGCTAGCACTCTTACCTCTGAGTCAGAAGATTGTGGGTTCATACACCATATTGGGACTTTGAATTCATAATCTAGGCTGACCCTCCAATAAAGTGTTGGGGGCAGTGTTGCTTGTTGGAAGTGCTGTCCTTCAGCTGAGATGATAAACTGGAGATCCCGTCTGCCTGTTCAGGTGTACATTCACGATCACGTAGAACTATTCGAAAAGAGAAGGGATTTCTCCTGGTGTCCTATCCTGGTATCATTCACTTCATCTTAAGTTTGTGGTACATTGCTGCGTACAAGATTGGCTGCTGCATTTGTCTTCAAAAATACATAGTCACTACGCTTTACCGTGAATCCTGAGAAGCACTTCGAGACCCTTTCCCTATGTGAAAAGCATAAAATCAAATGTAAGGATTATTATTCAAGGGATATTTCCTGGTTTCCTTCCAGCAGCAAGTTAATTGGGTTTCCTTCCAAGTAACATTGCTTGCCTGTTGAGATAACCTGTCTTTGTGGAAAACTTCCAATTCACTTAAGAACTGTATTAGAAGGAACTCAATTCTCTTCCTCTTCTTCTATTCACATTTCCTAATCTATACTATGCTATACAACCTAGCTCAAACTAGGCCATTGGGCTATGCTTTAAACATTCTATTCAGCTTAACTTCTACTGTAAACATCTATCCAAGTTCACCTGCAAAATGCACAGTTATTATACTTGATGTCAAGCATTTATGAGGCCGTGTTCCTAGTCTCAAGGTCATTTTGCCCTAATATGTACGACACAGCAGAACAAGTTCTTAAACCAAGGCTCAGTCAAGAAGACTTTTTTCCCACCGCACTTCTTGAAGAGAATCCATCTTCTAAATTTAGGTTGGGTTAAAGAATATTCTCAACAATCCACACGCAACTACAACAACAACAAAATTACATTTGTATAGCACCTTTCACATAGGGAAAGGGTGATCGAAGGCACGGTGGAAGAGGAGGGTCTTGAGATGGGTCTTGAAGAAGGCAAGGGCGAGGCGGATGGACTGTGGGATGGAGTTCCAGAGGGTGGGAGCAGAGTGGCTGAAGGCCCGCCCTCCAATGGTGGGGTGGGCGAGGCGGGGGATGTGAAGGAGGCCAGAACCCACTGAGCGGACGGGTTGGTAGGGGCTGGAACACTGCAGAGGTAGGTGGGAGTGAGGCTATGAAGGGCTTTGAAGGTGAAGACCAGGATCTTGCATTCTATCCTCTGTGTGATGGGAAGCCAGTGGAGTTGGGTAAGATAGAGGTGATAGAGTGACAGAGCCTGGTGATGGAGAGTACATGGGCTGCAGAGTTCTGGATGATCTGCAGCCTACAGAGGGAGGAGATGGGGAGGGCGGCAAGCAGGGAGTTTGCATAGTCAAGCCTGGATGTTATGAATGCGTGTATGAGGGTCTCGGCTTAGGGCCAGATTGGACTTGAGACTGAGACCTGGAGAATTTTCAGGTCTCTATCTACCTCTCCTTCAATGTCTCTCTCTCTCAGCCTCTTTCTCTACGTCTTCCTCCATTCTCTCTCTTCATCTCTCCAAAAAAATAATAATTTGGTCACAACTGTTTGTGGGACACCGCTGTCTGCAATTAGCTGCCGTGTTTCATCCACAAAATATACATTCCCTACACTTTACAGTGAAGCGCTTTGAGACTTCTCGAAGACGGGATAATGCGCTGTGTCAAATGCAAGGATTATTATTATTATTGCAGTAACTCCTATGAAGTACTTTGAGACTTCTCCTGATGTAAAAGGTGCTTTATCAAATGCAAGGATTATTTTTTAAATCCTGCTTTGCACTTTCAGAAGTTTCAACAACGTGATATCAACTGCAGGGCTTATTATTATACATAGTATCTTGCATTTTAAATTGAAACCAGAACTTGCATGTTCCAGATACCTACTGTACTTGTAAATCCCGGAAGTGTCTGTAAATGCGGTAATTAATCTGGGAGGCAGGAGAGAACACACCTTAAGCTTGCTGCAGCACAGGTTTGTTACACAATTCTTTTATTAACATCCAAACCACCATGGAGCAAATTAACCATGGACGTTAATTACGAACGGGAAAAGAAAAGGTATTCAAAGAGATGTCTAATGCTTTTTAATAACACATAATTGTAATGCAGAAAGTAAATTAATTGACAAACGTAATTTGAATCAGCTCTCTGACTCCTGATTCAGCACAGTACCTGTGCAAGTGGAAATTTGAGGAAGGGGGAGAATTCTTATCCAATAATTTAGGATTTTTTGTCCAGCAACTTTAATGCCTTAAGCACAATAGCGTTGTTCAGTTTAAGTGAATAACTGTCCCTGGTTCCGTAGCTGATGTTATCTGATTAAGAAAGCTTCTTGGTTTTTTTCCGTCTGTTCATTGTCATGTCCCCAGACATTGCACAAAGCATCAGCATCTGCACGAGAGCTTCTGCTCAACAGCACAAAGCACGGCTGAGCTGAAAGTCAGGACATCTGGTCAGACTGCGAATATTCTGGCACTCTTTCTTTTTTTTGTGAAGGTGGCAAATTTTGTGTATTAATTGACATGAAATTCAAAGTAAGTCATCTACACCAGGAGGGCTCGTCTGATATAAGTCTTTGTGATTTCTCTTTGCTTCCTGTGCTGTGGGACTGTACTGAATTGAAGATTTTGACCTGTGAGGTTCAACCTGCTAACTGTTGTTTTGATTTTAAGTATTCATTGTAAAGTGCTGACAGATTCTCCGCAGCTTGCAATTGAAATGATTATAACTGAAGTAAATTGTCTGTATTGTAAGAGTGCTTTAACATTTTAATTTCTGTCAATCTTTTTTATATAAGTGGAAGATCGTGGATACATTCCGAAGTTACTTTTTAACGCTTGATGTATGCCACACTTTAGTTTTAAGAGTACGTCCGCTGAATGTCTTCTGTGGTTGATTTCCTACGGTGAGATGGCAAACCAAAGCAGCAATAGATCCTTTTGTTCTATCATACATTTCTCTTATTCCCTCTTCTCCCCATGTGATTGTTTCTGGCTTGTTAATTATTGCTGAGGTTAGTGCACCTCTCTGGGTTGTTAATTATTCTTGAGGTTCTTCTATGTCTATGAGCTGTTAATTATTCTTGAGGTCAGGACTCAATGTATTCAGTTATTTAAGAGAACTGCCATGACATTGTTCCTTTTCCTGGTGAATTATAGGTAATATGATTCAATTGAACTCAGGCACTTTCTGGATAAAGCTCACCTACTATTTCCATCTTGTTGAAAGGCTTTGGGTCAATGCGTTGTAGGAATTAAGGCAGGTCAAAAGTTAGCAATCATCCATCTAGCAGGTAATGGTTGATTCATAATACCAGCAGACATTTAAAACTACTGTTCCTTCTACTCCACACCTGAAAGAAATAAAAAACTGGTGTTTGTCAAGAAGCAGTTTTTCCGTTTTGTAGGTCACTGTGTAGAATTGTTCTGAAAAGAACCAGTGTAGGAAGAAGAGAATTCCTATTGGAGGTGAGTTTGCCAGACCCTGGCCTGGCTACCTGGAGGAGGGCAGCATCCTATCCTGCATTGCTCACTTGTGGCCCCTGATGGTTTGTCTCAGTCGTGTCATTCGCAGTATCCATGGAGATTCCTGTGGGTTAGTCTGTCCACTCTACCTGGCACAGCAGTTGTTGGGAGCAATGCTAGACTGAAGGAGAAAATAACAGCAAATAGAAAATTAAAAGATAACAATTATAGACCAATTGTATTTTATATTTGTGGAGTTTTGACTGCACAAATTTCAGAGTAAAAGCTGGAGAATATCTACAGAAACAGAGTTATCACCTAGATTTACAAATAATTGGATGTGTTTGAAATCTGGCAGTACAGCGCAGAATCACATTTTAAGAAAGTTTAGATTATATTTAATGAAGCAACCTTCAGTAGATCTTATCACTGTGGAGGTGTTAATTTTAGAGAGAAAAAGGAGAATTAAATAAAGAAATAAAAATACTCTTTGTCTTGTCTTCCATATTGCACGGCAATTAGTTGCCAGGTGCCCATTTATGCAAATTACTGTGTATTCCCTAATTAACATGTGCATATTTGTAATCATTCTTTTTGTTTCTAAAGATTTTTGTAAAAAGTACTTATGCAACAGCCAGACAGCATTGCTTACTGCAAAGGTTGAAGCTGTGGATAAGAGTGATCCTGTGGTTTGAATTCATACAACAAACCACCTCACTTCATAAGAGTGACACAAATCCACACACCCAGTCCTCTGTTACAGTGTTAAAGCTTTGATCTGAAAATTAACAAGGCAGGTAATGATAATATAGATAACCAGGCAATGATCTCAGTAATTATAATCCTTGCATCTTGTTAAATTGTCGGCCGTGATCAGATAAAATGTGGGGTTTGGTTTGTCCCAGCCCCAGGAAGTGCTGGCTCACTCTGCTTGGTGATGGTTTAATTGTTCGGGCTTTCACACACGCACTCAGCTGCTGTTGGATACTCTTTGATTGGCTTCCCTGGGATGTTGGCTATTCCCCAGCTGAGTGACTTCACGGTTAGTGAATGGCGGAGACTCCGAATGCTGTCTCCTGCTACTGAGCATTTGTTTGTCCTGACAATATGCTGGGATTGGGAGGTTTATGCCTGCGGATTTGATGCCGAGGATAAAGATTTATCCGGCTTTTTCTGAGGAACAGCATCCACAGGGAAACTTTGCAGAAATTAGTCATTTCATGCCTGGCAAATGGGACAGGAAACAAGTATTTTAGGTAAGCTCAGTTTATTTTCAATGATAATCACTGTGAGGTACCTGTATTCTGTAGGTCAGTCATTTACGTTTGATTACGATAGAGGAAAGCAGGATTTATTTTCACCATTTCGTATTCTACTAATTTTGATCATTGTTCCAGACCCTTTTTGTTGTATATGTGGCTTCTGACATGTTCAGGCCATCACTGAGAGCCTTTTGTTTTATGTCACTTTGCGGGCAAGGTATCTAATCAGTGCCTTCATCACCAGTTCAAAGCTAGCTTACTGTTGCCTAATGAATTATTCTTGGTCTCTTTTAACAGATTTTTTTTACTAGAAGGAGATGGGATTTAAAATATGTTGGTTGTGTCACATCTATTGAAATTTAGAATGCTGCTTTACTGTCTAATTTACATGAGATGCGGGTCGTGATTTAATGCCAAGTGCAATTAATATGTAACCCCTGGATTTATAAGGACATGGGGAACTTGGGTCTGTTGTGACAGTGTTTTCATTTTTTTTCACATACAGTATTTTATTGAACTTTAGAGGTCTTTAGGATGTAATATTTTTAATTATAATAAAGTTTTAATATATTAATAATCCTTGCATTTGATATAGCGCCTTATCACATCTTCAAGATGACTCAAAGCACTTCACAGATTCACTGTAAATTGAGTTGACTGTATATTTTGGTGGGCGAAATATCTGCATGGCTTGAGCCCAGCAATGATGTATTTTTTTATGAAATAAATATCGAAGAGTTTTGCAAGAAGCCCCCACTGTGGGATTATAATAGAATTTGTACATCATCATTTGGAGGTGTCTGGAAAAGTGGTTTATTAAAATCATTGAGACAAAACTGGTTTGTTCAGGCAGATGCACATACGAGTTTTTAGCCAGCTTGCACAGGTGTACAGAATTCACCACTGAGCCATTTTCTGTGTACTCAGCTCTGGGGATGTGCTCAAGTAGCTTGGATTCACATTCATTATTCTACATTTGGTTTAGTAGAAGGTGAACAGAGAAAGGAGAGATGGCTCCCCGTCTCTCTGAGGATTTCAAATATGTGTCTCTCCAGTGAACACATTGAACTGGTTTGGTAGTGTTCAGCTTTGCTTGCAAAGTACTTGCTCAGTAAATGTAGCAGATGGGACTGTGAAACTTTACCCACAGTATTTCAGCTTTCTATTAGTAATAATCATTGCTGAACACGCGTTAAACACGTGCAGAAATTGTTACAAAAGAAAGTGGCCAAATGATACCAGCAGAAGAACATGTATTGAAATTGAACAAACCGTTTAGAGAATGCTTCAGTGCCTATGATATGAATAGTGCAAGCTCACTGTTAAACTGGGCGGGTCTCACGTTCCTGGTGAGTTTCAGCTTTATTTGCATTTGGGGCCCTATTTTGTACTCTATTCATCTTGTAAAATAACCATTTTCATTGGGAACTGGTTCAACTTTGATGTGCTCAGGCACTAAAGTGATTGCTGTTTTGGCTGCCTCATGCTCCCATCACCCTGTGACTGTCCCTTATTTGAAGGGACTTACTTAACACTATATTTTCCTCCAGAATCGTACATTTTATTTAAGTGATCATAAAATAATATTGTTTTCAAACACTCTCAATTTATGGCATAGCCCCTTTACAACAGCAGTGAGTAGCTTATTTCAGATATTTTACAGACAAAATTGCACCTGTATAAATGTGTTTTGTTTTGCTAGTAGGAATAGATGAGAGTCGCTGTATATGTTCAGCTTGCAACAATGCCACTGAGAGTTTTATGAATTAAATGTGGGAGTGAGGAGCTCTAGTGTAACACTGCTACCAGTGGCATTTACGTCATACCAGCTATAATGTCAGGTACTGGGAATAACAGGGGCACAGAACAGTTATTGTGAATCCTACCATAGAAGGAGCATATGTGTAACTAGTGTTTATATTGCAATTAAATCTCCCTGTTTTCTTGATCATATGTGCTTTAACCTGTTTCAGCATTTGGAGCCACTGTGATCTGATGCCAATGAGCATAATAGTGTCTTCAATGTCTGTATGGCATAAGATGTTGTTTAATCATCAAACAGTTTTTTCAGAGCAACAGAAGGAAGCAGATTGCACATAGAGGGTTCAGCATTTTCTAAGTCTTTTCTCAGCATTTCCTAAGGGTGTAGGCAAGTGTGTAGTTCCCTTTCTGAATGGAAAATCTTTTTCCCAGAGCCAAGTAAACCTTCAGGTAAATGGGAAATGCTTTGCTGTTAAAACACCAAACGGCAATGAAACAAATATTATAAGTAGCCAGGGTGTGTCGAAGGCTGAGTCCTGTAGCTCAGTGGTTAGAGCACTCGCTTTGCAAGCGAGAGACCTGAGTTCAATTCCAGACAGGGCGAAACCTTGGGCAAGTTTCCTTACTCCACACAGAGCCTAATAATAATCCCTCAAAAAAAATAATAAATTGGTCATTTTCAATCCATGACTGTTTGTGGGACACTGCTGTGCGCAATTCGCCGCCGCGTTCGCCCACAAATATACAATCAATTCACTTTACAGTATATTCTGTGAAGCGCTTTGGGACGTCTAGAAGACGTGAAAAGCACTATATCAAATGCGAGGATTATTATTATTATTCCTTTGTTTTTTAAAAAAAGCCTTGAACATTCCAGGATGATTTTTTAAAAAAAATTCAACAATGTGAAGTGCAGATGTAATTGGCTCCAGATAACTGCCAGCATTTGAATGAAAGAGGCTGGTAGTTAAAACAGAGAAGGATCATTTGAAGCTGTGTGATTATCTGGAAGCAGCTTTCCTCGGTGTAAGAAAGGAAGTCGTTGTAACTGGGAGACAAGAGGTACAAAGATGGCTACAGTAATGCCACTGAATGCATTTTGAATAAAAACAAGAGTGTATGCATGCTAAAATATAGAGATGTTTAATATTTTCTTGTTTCACTCTTGTTGGGGTACCATGTCGTGTCCTGTTCGGGCAGCCCAATGACGTGTGCCAAGGTTTGTGTTCACGCCCCAACAGCAATTCTCCCGAGGTTCCTCTAACTCTGTGGGGAAGAAGCTGATGCCTGCTCACTACACTACTTCCCCACAACCTCACTGCTGAAGCGGGAAACTCAGTACATGGGGGTTTGTAGCAATGAGATGGAGCAGCATATCACTCAGACGACATGTACAGCTACACACAGCTGTAATTTTTCACGTAGTACCAATAAAGAAGCACCTTGGGACGTCCTCCCGACATGAAAGGTGCTATGCAAATATAATTTGTTGTTGTTGAAGCTTATACCTTTGGATAATAGCATTGGTGCCGAGTCTAAGAGATTCTAAAAGAGAACATTTTGAACGAGGGATACGTTTCAAGAAGATGGGGTTGTGTGGTGTGGACTACTGTTCATTAAGTAATTGAGATCCAAGCCTCTCTGTTCACTGGAAAGAAACAGTGCATTTTATTTTATTCCACTTCGGTCAACGTTACTCAAGAGTGTGATTCAAAACTCAGTGTCCAGGCCAAATTGCAGTGCAGGTGCGAGGCCATGGGATATTTTTGATCTTTTATTCCTAATTTGGGAATTTAATTCCGTTTTAGAATGCCTCGTGTTTCGAACTAAATTGAAAATCCAGTTGATTTTAAATGAAACATGTGGCTTTTCAGCTTTCAACTCAAGTGAAGATACAACAGATTTTTGGAACTCTTTTTCATGCCAAGTCTGTGTATCTCCCCTGGTTCTGATTTGAGGAAATTTGGCTCATGGCTCTGCACAGCTGGATTATAGCCAAAGAAGCACCATTTTGGTGGAAGGGCCTGTTCTTCATTTATTCCATTGTCTTATTTCAATACGTCGTGTGGCTTTACAGATGTTGCTAAGTCATTGTGCTTTTATTTTTATTCCTATGACATTTGCAGATGTGCACTGTACATGGAAACAATCCTTGTTGGGTTTGCTGTGCACACTTGGATAACGTTATGTTTTGGGTGGAACAGGCTGGCTTGGGGCAGTGGGAAATGAAAATGAATATGGTTATTTCCATTATTGTGCTGGGTGAGGTTGGATTTGGACTTCATGCTTTGAAGGTGTTGTTGTGGAGTGTATTTGTTGTTTCATGTCTTTTGTGGAAGTGCATCGAGACATTGGTTGGGGTTTGAAATACTAAAGGAATAAGCTATGAATAATCCTTACATTTGATACAGCGCCTTATCATGTCTTCAAGACATCGCAAAGTGCTTCACTATAAAGTGAATTGACTGTATATGTTGTGCGCTGCTGTTTCTCATGTGTGCAAATAAATACTTTGTTATGCCTGTCCTAAAATTGCCCCTCACATCCCCGAATCTTCTTGTCCTTCTGCCTTTGTATATCTGAACATTTGAAAGTAAATTCAGTTTCTGCCCTTGCTGCCCTTGTTCTCCCTGTGATCTAATGGTCAGAGGTGAGCAATGCGACTGTGGGATGTGTCTTTTCCAAACTCCCTGGTGGTAGATAAGATGCGAGTGGTGTGTTCATCCATCATTGGTGTAATTGATGCAATCTCATCATTTGCACTTGAAGCTGCCTGGTGCACTTTTAGAAGCGAGCGCACAGGATACTGAAAATAGAAATCACAGCAGTCACAAGGTAAAAGCAGCAAGTGCATAATACTGGGCTTTAAAATCCAGTGCTGATACCTTTTCTGATTCTTTCCAGCAGGTAGGCATTATTTGCATGACTTATCTGAATTCTTGTGTGCCTGATTATCCCCAGGCATAGCGCTCTTTCATCTTGTCTAGTTGAGAAACCGCAATGATGTCGAATAGAAAGGGTGGGGGGGAAAGGAAGTTCCTTTATTGTCTTGGCCAACACTGTAAGTAAGCAAGCTGTGAACAGCATGAGGAGTCATAGGAACAAAGCGCCTGCAGCTATGGAACGTAAAAGGTGCAGCAGACTGGCAGCTGAGACCTGACGCGCAGTGCAAAACATGCAGGGCTTTATACAGCAGCATGAATTTATTCCTTTGAGATCATGCAAAGAAGAAATCCTGAGAACTTAAAAGCAGAAGCACATCAATAATTTATTTTGTTGATCTTATTTATATGGTATGTATATGTGCACTTTCCGTGTTTTACTCCTCGTGTGAAGTTGCTTGGGAGCAGTTTTCTGTAAGGATCGGCCAATCTGTGAAACCTTACCCAAGCATCCGTTCATGTGTGCTCGGTCTTGCTTTGAGCAATGAGTTGTGCACCAGTAAAGAGCCTTAGAATGCATGTGAGTGTTGGCAGCCCATTCATCAATGGGGGCGGGTGGGATGGGAGTGGAAATCACAGCTGAGCCAATCCTCACAAACAACCCTTTCAAACAGCGGCCACCAGAAGCAGGAGAAGAATCTTGGCTGATTTTCTCCTTCCAGGGATGCTGAGATCAGTTATAGTGCATTGGCTGCTGCCTTGTCTGAGCTCAGCTGAACTCAAACCTTGGACCCTCTGGTTAGAAGCTAATTGTAATGCTTCAACTGCTAACTGCCTGAAACAACACAGACTGATATCTGAATTTACAATCTTCTGGTCTATATGGCTTATTGCTGCACTGGTCAATGTTTTTACCCACTAGGCCATTAGGAGAATTTTTGGCTCAAGTTACCAATACAGCATTGAGACATATCACTGGTTGTCCAATTGGTTGATTTCATATGAGGAACTACAAGTGGCACCAGCATTCCTGGGCTAAGGATAGGAATATTGTCCCGGATACCCAATCCTAATTATTATCTAGTGAACTCTGCCAGATGTCACTTTGTGTCATAGTCAGTGAGGATAGGATTAACCTTGACAGCCACCGTTCCCAACTTGCTCATGAACAATCACTTGGGTTAAGATACAGAACGATAGCTGTCACTTGTCAAATTGCATTCCCATATAACTCGCGACCATCAGTGTAAATACAAGGAGCAAATCAGAGGGAAATGTGAAGGTGGGGATAGAAGATAATACTAAATAGACGGGACAAGAATAAATTTCAAAACATTTCCATATTTTCTTTGAGCGTGATGGCATTTTTTTCTCTCTCTGGTTTCTTTATCCTGTTTTGAATCTCCCCTAACTGCAAATTAACATAAGGTTGAAAAGGAAGGTCTTCAGGCGTGATCTGAAATTGGAGCAGGAGGGGGCAAGGCAGAGGGATTGAGGGAGAGAATTGGAAAGTTTCAGGGCGCAGTGGCTGTTGGTGGAACGATTGGATGAGGGATAAGCAAGAGGCCAGAGCCAGCTGAGTGAAGTCAGTGGGTGGTGGTGTGGGGAGTAAACAGGTCGGAGAGGTAGGGAAAAGCCAGGCCATGAATAGATTTGTAGACAAATGTGAGACTTGCACAATGTCAAAGTACTGGAGGGAAACAATATTTGGTGAAATGAAATGTGATGGGTTTAAGTGCATATTTCAAATTTTTAAAGGAACAAGAAATAAATGTGAGAGTGACCATAGTTCTTTTTTCCTAAAGCAGAGAGAGACAAGATAGCGAGAATGCCAGGATATGAGAAAAGGGTCACTTATCAGACAGCAAGCCTTTTTGTGGATCCTGTCCAGGAGAAGAGAGGCTTTAAAATTGTGGTGACAGTTATGCTGTGAAATGTTTTAATGTATGTCACTCCCAGTCTGCATCCAGAGAGACCAGGCATACTTTTATGAAGAGTGTCCATCAGTGTTGATAGTAAGGAGCATTGATGTGGGTCACATCTGACTGCCGTGGAGAGTGCACTCTCAGAAGTGAATACCTTGGAACCACATGATAATAATAATAGTTACATATTTTAACTATTGATACTTTGAGAGTTATATATTGGAGAAGGTAATCGAGGGGTATGGGAGAAAGGATTAGGAGAGGTGGAGGATCATGTGAAGTCTGAACCCGTTGGGCCAAAGGGCCTGTTTCCATGCTGTAAAAATCTGTGCACGTAATCTCTCTCATCTGAATTTTAAATCAGTTGGAAATTATACAAAAATAGACGCTCTTTTATACCCTATTGTTAAAGTTGTTTAAATGGTAAGGCATGAAGTTATGAATAATAAATAGACTTCATGGTGCTGCAGTGATCCAAGTCCAATGAATTCTTACAGAATCTAAGCTGTGTTACATGCCAAACCTACCCTGGTATGATTCTTATATGTGTGAGTAATCAAAACTGAGCACCAATATCTGGTTACTTTGGCAGCTAATTTGAACAAACCTGGCTGTCAAATGTATTTGTTGAAATATTATTCTGTGTGATTCATTCAATCAAACTGGTTTAGTGAGCCTGCAGACTTTGTCTATAACAAGGTATGTAAAGTCTCAGCATGGTGGATATAGTAAGACTATGATCAAAATCAGTCCACTTTCATTTGGACAGTGCCTGCCATTTCCTTTTGACCCACTTTTTTCACATCATGAGAGATCACCTCTCTTGCAGTTTTTTTCAGTGGGAGGTTGACAAACTAAATCACAGACATCTCGATGACAGTTAGCCAATGTAGGTTAATATTCAGGTAATGTATTTAAGACAGGACTCCTCCGATCATTCTGTCTTGCAGCAATGAAATATTCCACCCTTGAAGCTCAACTTAAAATGTCACTTGGTGCAAGTGGATGGGTAGACTCAAGGCCACAGCTGACAGTTAGACCCACAACAGCACTTCAGCTGCTGTTAATTTAGAAAGGCAAGATGTTCGAATTCCTAATTATCTGCATTGGTGGCAAACTGTGACTTTTTCAAAGGATGTCATCAGTGAAGAGTATACCGGCTTGGCCTACTTAGACTTTAAAGATAGAATCAGACTAGAGTCTTTTAGATTGGGCTGGAATAGTGAACAGAACCGTTGCTACGTGTTATTCAAACCTTCAGGCTCTGTAGTCGGAAGCTGAAGCTCTGCACACACGGGCTCAGGTTAAGTTGAACACCCAATCCACAGAATAACCAAAACAATAGCATTTAATTCTGTGCAGGCAGGTTATGTCCACACCCTGGCTTGGGCAGCTCCTTCATTTTTAGCCAGTGACAATCTGCACCGTTCTTGATACAGATACATTATAACTCAATGGTTGGGATCTATAAAATCCTGCACTACCCTACGGTGAGTTCACGAGAGCTGGATTCAATAAAACGGCAGACTTCAGGCTCATCTAGTTCCTGCCAAAGTCAAGTCTGTCTGCCTGGCATGTGAAGAAAACGATGCTTGTGGTGATGTAATCAGGGCTATTTTGAATCTGGGAACTGGCCAGTGCGAAGGACTCAAGGATTTGTTCGCAGTGAATGGGGGTGCATTTATTCGTGTTATAAACGGTTCTGTAACAATGTGTTTTATAACGGCGCTGCTCTGTAGCTTCTTGCAACTGGACTTATAGATCTTGCCCTGGAAGAACCAGTTTAAAAGTGGTGGTGTGGATGAACCAGGTTTGATCAGTTTGCTACAGTGGCCTTCAGTTTACATTGGTAACTATTTCAGTGATAACTCGACACACTGATTTGACAACTAAGATATCTGTAGTCTGTGGCACTTTACTCTCTCTCTCAGCGCTCTGCCCTTTCACCTCATGCACCGATCATGGTAGAAATGACAGATTTCTACCATAGATCTATTGTTCCATGGTAGAAAAATAAATCTATATTTTTCTTTCAACCTCACTTTTTGGGAGGGGTATTTCTCTTTCCATTAATGCTGTCTCCATGTTGATGAGAGTAAAGTCATTTCACTTCCAGCTAACGTGATGTGGAATGGGAAGTGTGCGCTGTACTTCCCATTCTATTCCGCTTTCAGTTTACGGTCATCTATGGGAAAGTGAGTGTTGTTTCATACACTTTATATTTCTATTGCATTCTAGGTGCATGTTTGCAATGCTCCAGTGTGATTTCTGCTGCCTGAAACTCCATGTACTTTCAAAGTCATGCTGTTTTGCTGCCAAATGTGCAGGGCATACACTGTCATGAATGCAGCGATTTTCACTGTCTCCTTTTATTGTAAGCATGCATAAGTCACTACACTTAGCACCAGGTGGCATTACTGAAGTAAGAATGAAAGAGAACATAACATTTAGAGTGTTGTGGCTTTTTGTAATGATCTCCCTGTGATGGGGTGGAGAGAGAGAGAGAAAGAGACAGGCAGAGGGGATGAGCAAGCGAGTGAGACTGGAGAAAGGCACAGGGATAGGGAGAGATATGGGCTCGTAGTGATTTGTAGGTGTGTGTGAGGACCTTAACTGTCAATCTACAGGAAGCTAGTGGAGCCCGGTGAGTACAGACAATGTACAAAGCTTAATCCTGGTAAAAAGTGGCCAAATTTTGCATGAGTTGCATTTTGTGGGTGGGAAAGCTGGGATGGCTATTGAGGAGGACATTGGAAAAATCAAGTCTGGAGGTAGTGAAAAGATTTAGCTGCATTTAACGCTTCAGATCTCTGGGACATCCTCCCAACGTGAAAAGCACTCTATAAATGTAATTTTGTTGTTGTTAGGTGTACGTTAGTGGCTTGGCGGGTGATGGTTTGACAATTATTCTTGCAGTTCAATTAATTTACATGATCTATAATTTAGTCCATAATTCTTGCTAAATAATGCCCTGTCAAGTGTAGCCAGAAAAAGGTAGGGGAAAGATTGTATTCATTATTTCTATTCACATATATAAATATATTGTATTCTTTATAAAGTATATGAGGCAATTTCAAACATTGTTCAAAGGGATTTCGATAGATTCCACATGGCAATTCATTGCCAACAATGGGTGGAATTAAGGAGACACCTATGTTCTGTAGATTGTTCTGTATGGAAATTGGTCGGTAAATGTAATGCTTCAAGCAAACTGAATCCAAGTATCGAGTCAGCAGTCTCTGCTTAATTCACTGTGATTAAACCATCTGGTTCGTTGAAATGTTCTAAAATAACATAACCTTCAATAATTACAGATTTTATAAATATTACAGCTGTCTTTGCTTGCAGGATGGATAATTAGCAAAGGCTAAGTAACGGACTAAGTCTTTTTTATATCATCAATATTTCTAAATTAAGAAACCACAAGGAGCAGAAGATTAAATAGTGCCTTTTTTTGGTACAGGGTGACAGTTCTTGCCCTGAAGAAGTGCTAGATTCTCTTTGCTCAAATTAAATATTTATGACAGTGCCAGATGTTAATAGTTAAAATATTTGAAGTCTGTGATCTCAGAGAGAAATTATGCAAATATCTTTGATTGACATGAAATGTAGCTCTTTTACTGTGGTGAGCGAAAGGGGGGCGGGTGGGGGGGGGAAGAAAAAAGCATTGCAGAACTGAATCCCATTATGAAATTAATACATTGGAATGACTTTAGAGGAATAAAATCAAACATGAAAAAAATATGTTTTCCAATGTGCTGCCAGATGATTTCAGCTTATTGTATTTGAGGTTATGAATGTTTTCTTCTTTTATTAATAAAATGCACAATACACAGAAGCTGCGGAAACATAAAGGGGAACCAAAGTTTAGTGGTGTTAAATTTGCATTGCAGTAAACTTGCAAAATACTGCCAGTTTGCTGTCTTAAAAACAACTGCTATATACTTGTGACTTTCATCACTGCAAACATGAGAGATAGTGCTTCAAGCGCTGAAAGTTTGTGCAATTCATTGCGCTCCAGATGACCCCAATAGTGTTTTGAACATGTAACGAAGGAACGAACATGATAGTCTTATAAAGGAAGGTGAAGTCCAGGATAAAACGCGAAATGTGTTTTTTTTAATTTGAAAATATGGGAAATGTGTCATGACTTCTCGTGTAACAACAGTTGTGAGAATGTTGTGTGTAATCTTTCCACTGTCAACATTTTGGTTCTGGTTACTTTATGGAGTCCCGTTTGACCTGTAATAATTTCTACGATTTTGACAAAAGTTTGAGAAAAAGGGACAATTTCAGCCATTTACCAATGTTCAACAAAATCAATAATTGTATAGTACATCCAACTTTGTGCAAACCTGTGTAATTAACATTACTGTGTAACTATGACCATGTAACTAATAACTATTCTTTTTATTATTGCATCAGTTGGGATGACAGCAGTTCAGTCAGCAGTGGCCTGAGTGACACCCTTGACAACCTTAGTACCGATGACCTGAATACAACCTCATCTGTCAGTTCTTATTCCAACATTACTGCCTCTTCCAGAAAGAACACGAGATCTCAGGTACATGTCTCAAATGAAACTTTATCTCTGCTGATGCCATCTGACTTCTCTCCAGGCGTGTAGGAAAAAAGGAAGAGAATTTTTCAAAATAATAAATAGGCCACAGTGAATTTTATCGATTTTCAATATTCATTTTGAGTCATTTTAGATGCAACGTTAACTGCTCTTGTGTAGAATTAAGTGGGAGACTTTTACTTTTCATTTACAATTAGTGCCTTTTAACATCATAGAGATTGGTCCCAGCGTGACAAAATGCCTGTGCATGATGAGATTAAATGGCAAGTTAAAAAAAATTGCGAGCTCAAGATGCTTATTTAATCATTTTGCCCGGTAATTGTGGAAATGTACAGAATTGTCTTAGAAAGGGATACTGTGGGAGACAGAGCAGGTGGTTCCAAGGTACATAATCATCTTCATCTGGTTAAAATATCCTTTTCTTTTTACTGAGTACATCTTGCGCTTTCCTATTCTACTCCTTTTATATGTCAGCTGCAATAATAATGAGCATACATCTCATCTCGCAAGGTGTCTGCCTCTCACCATCTTCTTTGTGATATACCATTCCCTGACCAAGAGTAGCACCAGGGCACCTGTACCTAGGACTGTGACAATCCTGTGATAAATTGGGTACTCTAATGTGGATGGGAGCAGGGAAGCATTTCACGTTCTTCCATTTACAATGTAAAATAGAAAAGTAAAAATACAGAAATACACAGAAAGGCAGAGGAATCTTTTTGTCTTCAAGCACTGAAGGCAGGTTCATGTATCTGACTTGTGCTGTTGGATTGCCTCGACTGTTTGCCATGCTGGATTCATTCCTTTACGTCAGCGTTTAACCTGATGGAGTTTGGGACGACAGCGTTTTAAATTTATTCTCATGCAAATTAGCATTAGGGCTGAAACAAATGACCACTTCTAATAATGCATTAGACAGAACTCATTAATTAGAAATTAATAGGCTTTAGTTGATTTTTCATTGCAAGGAATATACTTTTACGTTTTTAAGTGAAGTTGGCTGTACTTGCAGAAAGAGGTTCTTCTTAGTAATTTTGCAATGGTAAAAGGCTATTCAACCCATTTAAAATGGAAATAGAATACCTCTCAAATGGGAAACAATTCTCCGGGGGAGGGGAGGGGGGTAAAGAAAGAACCACACTTTATTGACTAAAATGTGAACTAAAAAATGTAAAAAGCTTCAAGCATTGCGATGGAATTCATTCGCCTATTATACAAATTAAATTAAATTCTATCAACATTGGTCATGTTGCATATTTTTGCATAAAATGAAACTGTATTAACATGAAACATTATCTACTGGATTTTTGGTAGGATGTGGGGTGGCACTGGTTGACGTAGTGAGTTTTGACATTTAGTTTTACCCCTGGGAGATGGTTTGAAATCAAGCCACTCTGAGGAATGAAAATGTTCTTTTGTCAGTTGTGTTACACATGGGCACACATAATCTAATTTCCAGTGAGCGTGAGACTACAGAACTTAATAGTTCTGCATTCTATAACTGACATGAAATGCTTGATGCAAACGTGAGGTAGAGAATAGGAAGATATGTTCTATTCCTAGCGCTGACTTTGATGCTCTCACACCATATATTTCTCCCATCCTCACAATCACTCCAAACAGAGGGAAACTAATTCTGTTTGATGCTTTTGTCAGCAGCAGAAAACCAGTGCAGAGAAGCACTCAGTGACAGAAAATGAAACTGCCTGGAATAGCGGTGAGGAACTGAGGAGAGCTGAAGAGGGACTGGACACCCTGAAGATGGAATCAACTGATAAATGGAAGCGGAATCCCTCGGATTTGTCGGACGATTCAGAGAAGGGAGGGCAAAAGTCCTCTTTACCCTTGTCGCAGACAGGATCGTGGAGACGTGGTATGACAGCACAAGTAGGGGTGACGTCATCTCGGAACAAAACAAGAACAAGTACGTTAAAAACTTTTGGTAAGAGTAATATAAAAAGTTTGTCAAGTTTTGCAACACAGCAATCACGAAAATCTCTTCCAGCTAGAACCACTGCATGGTAAATAGCTAGAGATGAGCTATTAATTGAGACAGATGCTGCATGATTTTAATCCTTTACTGGGGAAATTGCTGAGACTGGTTAAGGTCAGACAGTTTTAAGACCAATGGTGCTAATTGCCTAATAATTCTACCATTGATTAACTCATCTTTTTCCCCAAAGGTTCATTTTTATTTGAATCTAGAGCCAGCTGCGACACTGTTGTTATGTTCCCATTATTTCTTTACCATGTGGTGATATTACAGTGTGCTAAATGTTAAAGGCATGCGTGCTTACAATGCATTAATTACGGTAAACGTAGATGTCATTATGTTCCAGGAAAAACAGATGATGTAAAAGGTTCCGATAAAGGAAAGATGTCTCCCAAAGGCACATCTGCCCAACCTTCTCCATCAGAAGCGGGGAGAAGCAGTGGAGATGAGGGAAAGAAGCCCCCTTCAGGCATTGCAAGACCACCGACCACAGGCTCCTTTGGATTTAAGAAGGCTGCCGTTAGCTCGTCTACTGTCATAACAGCCAGTGGAGCCACTGTGACCAGTGGATCAGCTACTTTAGGAAAAATACCCAAATCTTCTGGGATCCCCAGTAAATCTGCCGCTGCAAGAAAGACAAGTCTGGATGGTTCCCAGAACCAGGAGGACGGGATTTTGTTGGTAAGCTCCAGGACCAATCTGCAGTACCGCAGTTTGCCACGGCCGGCAAAATCGAGCACCAGCAACATTGCCAGCAGAGGTGGACATAGATCGAGTACGAGCAGCATCGATTCCAATGTTAGCAGCAAGTCAACCGGTGCGACTGGCTCTAAACTGAGAGAACCAACCAAGGTGGGTTCCGGGCGCTGTAGCCCTGTCGGTGTAAGTCAGACTGACAAAGAAAGGGAAAAAGTGGTGGTATCTGACCCTGAAAGTATGTCACTGTCAAGTTCTCCAAAATCCAGTCCCACCTCAGTGAACAGCAGTGGAACACCAGGACTGCGACAGCAAGGTTCAAAATATCCTGACATCTCTTCTCCGACATTCCGCAGGTTAGTGACGCTAATTGAAATAATGTGTGTCGATGGCCCATTAGGCAGGTTTTTATTGAGAATTGGCATCCAAACCGGATGATCCAAGGCTTCAGTCCGAGAGCTGCCTACTGAAAGGTCAAAGCCTTCACAGCAGCCGACTTCTCTTCCAGCTAAGGGGGACAATGATGGGAACAATTAGAAATTATATTGTAATGAACAGGCCTGATCCAGAATGTTAAGCAACTAGACTTATTCCTTCATCACATCACCCTGAAACATTTAGATGGATGTTTGTCATCTGCATACATTGCTTTAATGGCTATTCCATTGTGAATAAATTATTTGTCACCAGCAAAGGAATGCTCACAGTTTCATCCTCGAGAATTATGTGGGACAGTATTTAACAGCTGTCCATTTACCCCTGGTACCTGACTAATCCTGACTGATGAAACCCTGCCCAGATTGATAATTTGAAGGCCTCTCTGGCAAATGTAAGGTCCATGAAGTGAAATAATAATAATCCTTGCATTTGATATAGTGCCTTATCACGTGTTCGAGACATCTCAAAGCGCTTCACAGAATATACTGTACAGTTAATTGACTATATATTTTGTGGGCAAAACAGGGTAGCCGATTGCGCACAGCAATGTCCCACAAATAGTTGTGGATTGAGTGACTAAATTATTATTATTATTATTAACAAAAAGTGAGTCTTGTCAGTCCCTCTCAGACCTAGCGATCTGGAATACACAGCACAAACCTATCTGTAACCTAGCGCATTATTTGCATTTTGTTTTACTCAGTGAAGTCATAAGAATGGCTTTGTGGGAAATTGAAGTGCTAGCTATACGGTGTGTTGCTCTGAGCTTGGTTTATTTAAAGTATCTTGTTAAGATCAGAGTAAAATAATCTTTACTCTGCAGCAAACTGGGCTATATCTGACCTATAAAGGCAAATATAAGATAAATATTACCCTTCCCTCCCAGAAGTTGCACCCCTTGCACAATAACAAAATGTATCTAGAAGTCAGAAAAATGAACATATCCATTACTTGAACCGAACTCTTTTCTCTTGTCCTGTCCAAAGAATTTATACAGTAAATTCTCTAATCTGTATTAAAGCATGTGCCTTATAAGGAAAAATGATCATCTATTCACACATCCTTCAACGATAATAATAATAACCCTTGCATTTGGTATAGCACTTTATCACGTTGTTGAGATGTGTCCAAGCGCTTCACAATATATTGTAAAGTGAATTGACTATATCTTGTGGACGTATTTTGTGTACGATCTTGTGATATCGATTTTTTATTTAACAACAAGATTACATTTGTATAGCGCCTTTCACGTCGGGAGGACGTCCCAAGGCGCTGGAAAATGATTGAAAAGATACATTGTCCCTAATTCATTTTGGGATAAAGAATTGAATTTGCGAGCGTTTGCTTCTGAAACATCTTGATTTATTTTTGTGTGGAAGACAACTTGTCACAACTTGAGACATCTACTCAAATATGTGTCGAATCTTATTTTGTGTTTCAGATTATTTGGCACGAAACAAAGTGGAAAGCCTGGCTCTGTGCCCAGTGCAGACACAGTGAAGAATTCAACGGTCATCTTGAATCCTCACGCTTCACTGGTTCGACAGGGCAGCTTGGAATCTCCTTCTTCTGGGGCATGCAGCATTGCAAGTGGACAAATCAGTAGTGGGGGTAGCAGCTCGCTGTGCTCCAAACCTTCCGAACTGCCAACAGAGGGAAATAGCCTGAGTCAGTCTCTCGCTTCCAGCCCAGCCTCAATACACTCTTTGACCTCCAGTGGCCACCAAAGGACAGCAAGTCTCAGCAGCTCACCTGGGGGAAGCAAGGACACCCTGAGTTATCCCTCTCTGACGAGTCCTCACACCAGCTCGGAGTCCATCGACCTCCCGCTCAGCCATCACGGCTCTTTATCCGGACTAACCTCAACACCCAAAGGAGATGTGCAGAGTCTGTTAATGAGAACTGGCAGTGTCAAGTCTACACTCTCTGAAAGGTGAGTGAGGTCCAGGTATACAAGAGCGATTCACAATCCAAATGCACAGATGCCAATAAGCCGTGAAGCATTTCTTATAAATGATGTGGATTCTAGTGAAACGCTGCACATCATTTTTTCAATCACTAAAGTATATTTTGCATCATTTACAACTCGGCAAATTTCTTCTTAAATTCAAGAATATCCAATGTAGATGAGAAACCGCATCTGAATGACAAATCAACCTTAAGTGGCAAATGATCCTTAGTGTAGTGTTACATAATATTGTGTAGAACGATTCTGTAAATGCAAAGCTGGGTTTTAAATCACATTTGTGTTTTTTAGGAAGTGCTTTTATCTCATTAAGTATCATTTCATATCTCTAGATAGAGGATAAATGCCCGAGACCGGTAGTTTACTACAAAATATATTATCCCTTGTGAGTATCAGACTTGTGAGATACTCAGTGATGCAGTGGGACCTGGGGGTCATACAGTATTATAATCAGTTCTTCCAGATAATCGAGTCAGGGACTGTGCGTTGCAGAATAAAAGTTTCCTACTACCGTATTTACCTGAAATAATTGAGTCCTAATACTTCATAAGTAGTCTGTCTTTCTCAAATCCTTGGTTGATTTTCACTGGAACACAACCTTTGAATTCAATACCCAGAATCCAGATGTCAAGTACCAGATGGTGGTGGTCGTATGTTCAGCGAAATCATTTTGCAATATTTCAGGCGATGGAAAAATCAAAGAATGTGAAAAACAAGGGAAGTCACAAGGGGAAATGTAGTCGGAGCCTGAAGAAATTCCCTCTGGGAGGAAGCTCAATAGATTGTATGTTACAGTGAGGTAGTCTGCAAAGGCAGAGCTCTCCATGTCATCTGCAGCATTGCAGTTTCCCTGACAGTGAAAGTCAAGACATAGCATTGTTTCAGGATTGCTGGGTTCTCTAAAATTACCTTAAAAAAATTGTTTTGAGACACATAATATGCCATTCAGTTTGACGTGCGTACTGTTCACTGAGCAATAGAGGCTAACGGCAGCATTAAATTGACAGAACTGACTACTTCAGTTGCCTGAATCATATGTAATTATTGTTTTTATTATTAATTTAATCTTTTGCAGTGCTGAAGTTTCTTTTCGTGTGTTTTTCAAGCTGAGACATGTCAGTGCTGGGGAATGGAACATTTTCTAATTTCATTACCCATTATCAGCACTTACAGATCATGTAGTAATATGGTTACACACAGAGGAAAGCTCCTTCTGCTGTGTCTTAACATGAGGTCTCAGAAGAGTAACCCCCCCTCCCACCCCTCTCCCTTTCCTCTGCTACATCATTGCAAATTGTCCACAGTCACACAGCCATTCTTGTGAGCTTTGAGTGAGATTGCCAGTCGTTGTTGTGTTATGCTACAATCTTAAACTTGTAATGAGCTGAAACTGTCTGAGCTCATTTGAATCACGTGTCGTAAAGAAAAAGAGGAGCAAGTTAGTCCATCTGTCTGGGTTGAAGGTGAAAATCGACAAACCCTTTTGTCCCCAGTCCCACCCCACTCCCCCTCCTCACCCCCTCAAGCTTAGCTTCACATTAATATTCAAAGAGAGAACAGATACTCACTTTTGAAAGTTCAGCATAGTATATTTGAAAAGCAGCCCAACAAAATAGCATATATGTCACTGCAATGAATTGTACTGTGAAATGAAAGATGGGACGCAATCCCCAGCCTCAGGTCAGAGGATGAACAAAGATGTTGATCTGAATTGGCTCTAAGGTAATGAGCTTGGCAACGAATTGTTGAATGGAGTCAAACCTCTCTGGTGGTCTCAGTAGTTCGGTTTGTGAACCAGGCAGGTTAGCAGTCAGTACTCTAGGGCATTGCTGATGACAGATCAGTTAGCCTGGCTGGCTTATTGACAGGACTTGGAGCAGCAGACCAGTCACTGGAGGCAGGATTTTTTTTTCACTTAACTCGTGTTAACACTCGAAGATGAAGTCTTAACAGAGTCTTAGGATGGCTGTGACTGGACATGCAGCTGGAGGTTTGCCAGTCAGTGTTTTCAATGCTGAGCTGTGTAGTTTTAGCTGGTTAAACTCCAGCAGCACCCCAATACACAATTTGGGGTCCCCAAACCTTGGCTCTTGCCAACCTGTGCCTAATACCGTAAACAGGGTGAAACCTTGCGGGGAGAAAGTATGCATTCCATTCCTGACACGAAAATATCCATGTATAGATGGGATGCATGGATCTCTCAGTCTGGTTTGGATTCTCTTAAGCATGGTGGTGGGTTTCTGCATGTCATACATCCTGCTTGACCAAAAAGGAAAATGGAATGCTTCTGGATGGAGGGCAAGGCCACCTACACATTAATTGAATGCTTCCAAGCTCCCTGCTGAAGAGTTGAAGAGCATGCCTTATTTATCTCATAATCATCAAAATATTTTGCTTTAATATTTTAAGTGGAGTGTCTTTAGTAGAACGTGGTGGCATTGAGTCATCAATAACTGGCTTATAACATCAGTACAAACACAATCCTTTGTGAATAATAATAAAAAAATGTGACATTTAATAATAATAATAATCCTTTCTCTGTTATAGCGCCTTATCACGTCTTCGAGAAATCTCAAAGAGCTTCACAGAATATACTGTAAAGTGAATTGACTGTACATTTTGTGGGCGAAATGTGACACTTGGTGGAACACAATTGGGGAGAAGTTCTTAAAAGAACTTACAGAAAAACGGCTTAATGTTAAGCCTGTATTTATATTATATTATTATTTATCTAAGAACTTGCCAAATTCTGGATGCTCTGAAATGCTACATAACTAGAATAATTCTTGAGTTGACCCAAGTGGAATTTGTCCGCAAGTGCTCTCATCAGTGCAAACCCTCATTTGAAGCAGTAACTGTCACAAAATATTTCAATGCATTTCACAGCCTCAGGTATTCTCCCAGTGTTTGAAAAAAAAAGGCAAAGATGTTCAAGAGAATGTGACATTTCTTATTCATAAGACAATTGATCATTACATTTTTGGAGATGTTAACTTTGTTTCCCATTTTTGTTCCCCCCACCTTTCTGTCTGTGACTATTTTTCTATCATCTGTCATCTTCACTATTAGTCCTCTTTCTTTTCATTGTACTAGTCTTCACTATGGCAGAAACACCTATCCAAGGAAACAAAGCAGGTAATCGACCTCCTGGTTCCTATTCAGAATTACACACAAGCAGAATCTGCGAGAAGGTCACGAAAGGAGATTAAAATGTGATCCATTTGCTTCACTTTCTAAAAACTCGCTCAGAAAATGGCATGACTAATTATTTTAAAAGAATGCTTGTTCGTATCTGTAATGCATTTGACATCTAACTAAAATAATAATATAATTAGCCTTATAATATTTTACGCATTCTCTCTTGAAGCTTTTAAATTACTATCGAGATCACGATAAGTGTTATGTGCACTTAGTGGAGTGAAAAGTTGTATTTGTAGATTTATTGTTTTTACAATTTTAACCAGGATAAGCTGTTTTTTTTAAATGGCTATCAATTTTGTGAATAGTATCTAGTATGTTTTACTGTCGTCCATCTTATCCTAATCATGACGTCCACAAAAATGTTTAGCTTATGCTGATGACAAGAAATTATTGCTGTGAAAAAGCAGATTCCTTTCAGACCCTGCACTTTTAATAAGATTGCTTTGCGGCAATAACTACCTGTTAGTTTCCTTTGGAAGCATCCTGTCTTTCGCCAGTTGATTAGTGGCTGCCGTGAAGCTGTTTTATTCATTTTTTGACCATCTGCATTTTCTTTCTTGACCGTGTCTGTTACATGTTCCATTTGTTGTGATTGTCTCTTTCACTTTAAGTAATAACGATCGATCTCTTGGATCAAAAATCGAGATGAATGTCTCATTTCACCCCAAGCGCTGCACGGTGGTATTAAGTGCACCTCAGCGTTCAAAAGCGGACTCAAAATCAATCCACCAGTTTCAAAGAGTGAAAGAGATCTTGCAACATAGTTGTGCTCTGGGGAAAATAACTTGTTCTCAGCTCACAGGACCTCATGTGGGTCGACTGCAGTCTGCAAACCCTAGTTAACAACTCCACACACCATCTCACTCATTAAGCACAATCCATTTTTTTCCCCCAGAACCTAGCCACAAAACTGTCTTTGCACTATTTTGCTTGTCTAACCTTAAAGCAATCAATCTTGTTTAGGCTCGTGTCATGAAGCCCAATGTGCCTCTTATTTTTGCTGTTCTTTTCACCTCAAGTCTACATGGATTCCTTTGAAATACTCAGTCAGCACTAACCAAGCATGTGTTGCCCTGAATGAAAATGTAACCTTTATGCACTGAATAATTAATCTTTGCTTTTTAAGGTTGATGGCTCTTACATAACTAGCAATTGTATTATTACTACTTGTGTGCTGTTGGTGATTTTTCTTTGTTTTAACAGTGTGCAGCTTGACAGAAACACATTACCTAAAAAGGGACTAAGGTAGAGATGATTTAATATAATTCATTAATTGGATTTGAGAATTGGAAGTGTGCGATGTGCATTTATATCTCTTGATACTGTATTTTGCATTTGTGTGCTTGTGTTATTTGTGTGTGCTGTTGACTGTTGTGCTTTTGAATTTATATTGTGACACAAAGAACACTTTCAGGACAGCTCAGCCCTGTTCATGTCATCGAAAGATAAAAGGTTATTTTCAATGTCTTTGTGTCCATCTCAGCAAAGCCATTAGTTACAGAGACTCCATTGCCCAAAAGTGACCCAACGTAACAACGTACAGTGTAAATTTGGCTGTTTTGGAGATTATTAGCAAAGATAAAGGTTTGTCTTAATTTAAACCTGATCTATTTAGGTTTAACAGTGCACATTCAGAAGAGATATATATTTGAAGCCATAATTTCTAGCACACGATTCACTGCACCAAAACGATTTCTTTTTTTTATTGAATGTAATATTGAAAAGGGAGTTGGGTTCAATAAACATAACAAATAGGTTTGATCTAGTTCCCTACAATGCCAGAACATCTCGAGGTTAGCAACTATGCCCCCAGCCATCTTTGGAATTCCATCCTTCTATTCCTCTGAGACAACCAAAAAAGTAAATCTTCTTGCAATTTACTGACCAGTGTATAAATTGTTCTTAACACTCGGGAGGGTGTCAGCCAGGCTCAGTTGGTACCACTCTTGTCTCTGGTTTGAAGGTTCTATTTGAGTGTAAGGCATATAATTGCCATAAAGCAGCAAACGTTTCACAATTAAAAACAGACTCGAGTAGAAGGCAAATGGGAGGCAAATAAATGTCTTCAAGAGGTGAGAGAGAAGAAGAAAAAAATTGAGGAAAAATGATTAAAGAAACGTATATGTTTAATTCACTAATAAAACTTAATAGTTTGATTTATTCAAAACTACATACAGTCTTTGGCACTCCTCGCCTACCCCCTCTCTCCCTTCACCACCACACTGAACATGCAGAATTACCAGCACACAAGCTTTGCTATAAGACTTCATCAATGCTTCAGAAAGTGGAAATACTCTGATTTTTGTTTTAACAATTGTGTTCAGACCTTTCACTGAACATTGACCTTTAATATCCCCTGAACTAAATTGTTTCTAAATGTCATTCTTGCAAGAACTCTTTATGCAGGAGAATATTATCGATATCAAAACTACTGTGGGGGAAACAGCTTTAATTATAACATTTCTATGGTTCCTTTTGGCTCAGTATAGATTTAATTATTGGTTTATTGTTCAGTGAGAAGTGTAGACATTAACTCCAGCAATCTATACTGGGAGCAAAGAAGTCTGGTCTCCCTCTATAGATTGTTCTTCCTTTTAGCCATTGGGAATTGATATGCTATATCTATAATTAGCCTGAACGTTATCATACATTTTTCCTGATTGTATTATCTCCTTTATGTCATAAACCTATAGTTTGTATGTCTCATTCTCCAGACATTTGTGCAATAAATCAAATCTAGCACCGAAAGCTGCCCCAATAAATTAATTCCAAACTTATTTTTTTTTGAAAAGTATAAATAAAATGGCAATGGGATTCACAACTTAAATTCAGAATATCCCGTATCAAATAAAAGACTACAGACAGAATAGGTTTGTGAAGGATGGACGTTCACTTGCGTATTGATGAGTTTTTTTTAAAAATAGCATTGATGTATGAAACTTTCTTATTGCATATCGTGACAGATTAATCAGTTGTGCTTTTTTTCACTTGGATGTGTTGTCCTGCTTGCAAACATTCATCTAGAAAAGAGCTAGCCTGAGCTGATTTTAAACAGGGTGTTGTGGTTCACTTTATTTGATCTCCCACTGGGTTTCCTTGTTGACTAGGTAATTTAAGTCTTATACCTTAGGTCCACTTTGAGGTCGATATGTTTCAATCTGCTCGAATCAGCTTGAAAATGTATTCTTGTAGGTATACGCCATCATCTCGCCAGACAAGCCAGGAGGAAGGGAAAGAATGGCTTCGCTCTCACTCAACTGGAGGCCTTCAGGATACAGTCAGTCAGTCTCCACTGCCATCGCCATCTGCCATTTCCTCTCCCTGCAGTGGGAAATACAGTTTTACTCATTTAGGTGAGCATCAACAAGCCAATGCTTCACCAATTAGGTTGACTGATCACCGTATTATAGTGCAAAGAGTCATCTCTTCCCATTTCAAGGCAAATAAATCTTCATTTTGTGTTACACTGGAGATGGTTTAGCTGCTTGCTGCCTTTTTTATATTTCAGTGTCACTTTATTACATTTTCACTGGATTGACATCAAATGTAACATGTTGGTTTACTGGGTAATTGCTTTTGAGAAGAGGATTGCCCTGATGAAATGGGACACAATTTACATTATACTGACCCTAATCTTTGCTTGTGCATCATCACCTCAGTACTCGATAATTAAATGTATGCAGTGGAATTGAACCAGAATTAAATCTTGTCCTATTATTGTGTGGAGGCCCTTTGAAAACTAAATTGCTCCAGGGACGCTTAATTGTCAATTGGCTTGTTAGGTGTTAGTTTATTTGGAAAGCTTTGAGATGCCCTTGTCCACTTTATTAGCAAATTCAGAGAGTTACGTGAATTGCAGGTTTTGGTTAGAACTGGGGTGGTTGCTCTGAAATGCACAATGTCTGAACCTATGTGTTTTGTGCTTAAAGTTTGTTTCCATTATCTGAGAAACATCTGTTTTACCCTCAAATTCAATGTTAGGTCATTGTGTGGATAACTTAGTGGGTTTGTTCCTGTATAATCCCATCTCAAGATATACATTTATTTGACCCCGCTTTCATTCACCCTTCCCCTCGCTACCCCCTTCGCTTCCACCCAGCAGTGGCTCTGAGACATACTTCTGACGTGAAAGACACTATGTAAATGTGTATGTGTGGACACCAGGTGAGGTCAGGATTAGTCTCTGTTGTGATACCCATGCCTGCCAACACTTACTGTCAAAAATCAAACATGAAGACTGAGGTACCAGAGGACATTCTCATGGAATCGTGAAGAATTTCACAAATTGTTTAATTCTGTTTGTACTTTGAAGCATGTCAACTGTGAGTTTTTTTTGGAGGACTGCGGAAAATGGGCTTCCAAGTTAAAACTGAATTAAACAATTTGCCAAATTTTGCATACTCTGAAATGTTATATTAATGGAGTGAATCTAGACTTGGGTGGAATTTTATCCCCACTGGTTTCATAAGAATGATGTTCTTCCTGTGCATCCTTTAAAAATTATTCAATAATGTTTGGAAACTAATTGTTCATCTCCTTTAAGTGGATTATTGTAAAGTGCCCACTCTGCATACTTGCCTTACAAGATTGTAAATAATTACAGAGACTGAATGCAGGAAATCGAAAGAGGCTTTATCTTGTTCCACTGATGTAGAACAACAACAAAAATAACTTGTATTTATATAGCGCCCTTCATGCAGAGTAGAGTCTTGGAGTGTTTAACTATGGCAAAGCTTGACGCTGATCCATGCAGGGAGAGAGAGAGAAGGTGACTATAGGTCCTGCTGAAGGGGAAAGTTTTCAGGTGTGATCTGAAGACAGGCAAAGAAGGGGCAAGGTAGAGGAATTGAGGCAGAGAGTTTCAGAGTCTTGGGCAGAGTAGCCAAAAGCATGGCCATCGATGGTGGAGCGGACAAGGGATTTACCAGAGGCTGGAGCCAAATAAATGAAGCAGGACATGTTGGGGTTGGGAGAGGAATTAGGAGGGGTGAAGGTTTGTGTGGAATATAAACAGCAGACTAGTGGAACCTATTGGTTGGTTTCAGTGCTGCAGATTCTAAGTAAATCCATGTAACTATATAAGAGATGACTCCTCATTACGACGTACAAATCAAAGCACAGCTGGCTCTCTTTGTTTACCACTAACCATTTCCATTGTAGTTCAGTTCCTGAGTGTCTCTTAAATTTCAGCAACATCATAATAAATTGTGTGATTGTAACCAATTCATATCTGTACAGTATTTGTTTTGAGACTACATTGAAATATTCTTCTCTGTATTTGTCTACTTTAACTCGCTGCGAGAAATGCTTTGAGTTATCCTCACGGGATGAAAGGCGCTATATAAATGTAAATTATTCTTGCTGCTTGTGAATATTCAAGCTGATTTTGCATCAACCTCTAGTTCCTGAAAAATGTGCAGTTGGAAAAAAAAAATTATTTGGTTTGAAACAGTTCTCCTCCAAAAAGACCATCCGATCAATGTGCGTGTGCGCGTGTGATACAGAAAGTGTTATAGCAATTATATCAATCCAACCATTGACTCTACACCTCCTGGTGCAATTTTCTCATCTCTAATGAATGGAGAAATGTTGCAGCCATTGTCCTGTTCTTTGTTACATGTGTGACCTTGCAATCCAGTCAGGATTGCTTATTATCAGATTGATTAATCAGCGATGTGAAATGCTCTCTCTCTCTATCTATCTCTATCTATATAGGTGTAAATTGCATCATATTGATCATAGATGTGCTGAGATTTGTGTTTGTATTTACAGTCAGTCCCACGGCAATATCCCAATTTCATCATTCTGGTCCAAGTATGATGCGATCAAACAGTATCCCAACCCAAGATTCCTCTTTTGACCTGTACGGAGACACTCAGCTGTGTGGCAGTGCGGTGTCCCTGGAAGAAAGACCAAGAACAATGAGCAGGTCTGGCTCGTTCAGAGACAGCATGGAGGAAGGTATGGGTGACAATCTTTTTCCTACATGTTCAATTTCTGCAAGGGAGAATTTTGTTCCTTTCTCCAAACTCCCTTCTTTAAAAAAAGAATAATAATGCCAAAAAAATGTTTTGTTTTAAATTGTGAGCAGTTTTTTAATGCACCGAACAGTAAACTTGGCGTGGTGCATTTAAGACTGGTTTGAATGGGGGTTGATGATCAATAGATCGAGGGATGAACATGTGGCCAATTAGAAGCATTACATTTAGCAGTAGCGAGTGACAGTCCAGAATCCTGTCAGTTTTTTATAAATTTTAAACCAATGTACGTGAAAATCTACTTTTGTTTTCTGGCTGTTACAGATGCCCAGTTGCCGCATGCCTTCAGAGCGCTCAAGTTCTCAATTAGATGTGTTCACAGCTGTGGCTGCAAATACCTTTTAACCGCGCTGACCCTTTCAGTTTCTGAGTTGTTGAAAACCCAATTATAACTGAACTCCTGGGGTCAAAATGTATACCAATTTGCTGCTGACTTGCCAGTGAAGGATTAGAGTGTCAGCCGAATGTGCTTTTCAGCATAGTTGCATTTGTATTAGTTTCGCCCACAAAATATACAGTCAATTCACTTTACAGAATATTCTGTGAAGCGCTTTGAGACGTCTCGAAGTTATGATAAGGCGCTATATCAAATGCAAGGATTATTATTATATTTCATGTTGATTCTCGGGATAGTTGAATGATCCATAATCGTCAGACAGCTTAATACTTCGGTTTATTTTTGCTCTTCGGGATAAGGGATGTTGGTTCAGAATAATGAAACTTTTCTCACCACATATCCGCATCAAGTTTTGCAGGTCAAGTGGAGCACAACTAACTGCAGATTTGATGCTACCACTGTGGTACTTGCTCCAATGATGTGCCTTAACCCCAATCTCAAGGGTAGGCCTTCAGTACTAGTGCGATTGTACTTCTCACATCAGCTATAACGTGATAATAATCTTTGCATTTGATTTAGTGCCTTTCACATCAAGAGGCACCTCATCAGGATGTATTGTATAAATGGAGTGACTGTGTGTTTTGTGAGCCTGGTTTATAGAAAATCGGACGGGTGCAAATTGATCAGTGCCACTGATACCATAAATGAGTGGGTCATTTTATGGGTTAGTTTGTCCTGAGAGCTTGACCCTTTATCAACTGGGTTGACTTGAGACTGCACAAAGTATTTTTTAGTGAAGAGAAAAGAGACTTTCCTCCAACGAGGTGTGCTTGCATTTGAACGAAGGTTGTAGTAAGGAAAGGACACTACGCCAATTCACTGTATCACCTACTTATCTTGGTTATGCAATTAATGTGTTGTTTAGGAGTTTTCATAGTTGTTTGAGGTTTAATTATACACAAAACGGACAGCAAACAGCAGATTAGAATTTCAATAAATACAGAGTGTATTAATGGTTCTGCCAAACAAGTACCTGGGGCGATTTAAAGACTTCCAACTCTACACTCAGCGGGGTTGGGAGGAAGATTCATTTGCTCTCACTGCCAGCTTGGTTGTGATGTTTCAGTATTAATAACTCAGTAAAATGAGCAAGTGTTCCCGCACCGGTGATTCAATCCCACCATTACCTTTCAGCTTTATAAAATGTTTTGCCTTGACTGGAAGAAATCTGCCAAGATAAATCGAAAGGAGAACACAGGAGTTTCTGGGGGGTTTTTAAGCAACAGTTTGTGAAAGCAATGATGGTGTGTTGATTGACACTAAGACAAAGTGCACCAAAGAATTTTACCTGCAGTGGCAACATTGCTCTTTCACAAAATTAGACGGTTAATGGTTTTCCACTGGCATTGTTTAAGAAACATCAATTCTTTCCAAACTTCACAATAGATCTGCATCATTTGTCCCAGACAGAAATGAAGGCAGTCACTCACCTCACTTTCTCCAGTGGCAATGCTTACATTACGCAATAGATCCATACATTGAGACTGCAGGTTGAAATGTCTGCTTTGTACGGTGCACGTCTCATTTTTGACAACACTGCAGGTTTTGTGCTGACGGTCAGTGACTGAAAAGAGGGTCACAGGGTCAAAGTTCTGTGGTGAACAAATGTGGGTTCAAAGTATCTGTGATAAACTAAACATTCTACTAGTCCCCACGGGAACCTTGTTTCATCCATTAACTTGCACAAGTGTCGTAAGTAGACCATGTGCTGTACAAAAAAGGGTTTTGGCAGATGCAAAATTGACCTAACTGAAATAATGACAATACGTTAGCAATACTTTGTCAGATAAATTCAGATTCAACAAGACATGGGTTGATTTTCAGTTAATACTCGGGTTCTCACTTTATTCCTTTTCCTATTGCCTATCATATATGTCATTTAAAGAGTATGTCTGTGCCTCACAAATCCATGCTAGGGCCAATGCTGTTTATACTGTGCAGAAATGATATGGAATTGGGAATAGAAACCAAGCGATCTAAGTTTGCTGATATTGCTAATTGGGAAAGGTGGGGCAGAGGCAGTTGCAGATAATGGGGAACAGTGTTGCCAAATGTGGATAAACTAGGGAGTTGGGCAGACAAGTGGCAAATGTCAATTAATGTGAACAAATGTCAGGAAAGGAATTTGGGAGTAGAAGTAAACAATATCCATCAACGCAGTGTGAATTATGTCACTGTTTGCTAAAGCATTCAATTTTGGGCTATGAGAGGCAGATTAATGCTGGATTATTTAATATTTTGTTTTTAAAAATGTTAGGATCATCCGGAAGGACTACAATGCTCCTTTCCATAACTGTTCATTTCTATGCTCTTATCCAGGCAGCTTTTTTTTTAACAGGGCTGAATCTCTGCTGCTAATGTAGGTATTTATAAGACAAGTGAAATGGCAGCCCTCCGCACTGACAATTGTGGTTGTAAGATTCACTCCACTACTGACAGTAGTGGGTATGGGGATCACTCTACAATTAACAGATAATTATAAGGTTCACTCTGGAGTCACATTGGTAGTTATAAGCTTCTTTGTTCTATCACTCACTAAAAGAAGAAAAGTAATATCATATTAAATTAAAAATCAAATTGCTGCCTTGGCATTTATATACACGTAACAAGCACTGGGAACGCCACCCTGTGGTAGCTTTGATAAATAACTGTTTGAACTATGTATTTTACGCTTAATCTCCTCTCGGATGAGGAACAAGATGAATATATATTTATAAGCAACTTTTGAATATCTGCTGTTTTGATTAGGTCAGAAAGATGCATTGCATCTGCCGACTTCCTCTTGTGTGTTGCTCAATGCTGAGGTCCACACACTTATTCAAAACTGTGGTCTGTAGAAAGTCCCCATTATCTGTTGGTTTTATGTTTGAACATCTGTTTGGAAAACTGATGGTGAAAAGGATCATTCAATGTAGACAATAGGGTCTAATTTGAGATATTTCTTTATGGGATTCCTTAATAACTGAAAGTCCATCACACAGATTCACAAGAATGCTGCTCTGAAACACTAGATGGTAGGTTATAAGGTTCACTCTACACTGACAGTAATGGATATAAGATTCACTCCACAACTGATAGAGGTAGTTGTAAGGTTCCCTTCTGTGTGCTTCACTGTTTCTAAGTCGACAGACCAGCGTAGTGACCTCCTTCCAGTCCATGGATCCTGGTCCGCTGGGAGTTCTTTCCAACAGTCAGGAGGGGGATGGTGTGACATAGCTTCCATTTTTTTCTCCCCTTCAGCCCAGTGGGGAAGTGTTCAGTGTTCAGCAGTCACCCTTTGCCTCCTTCGGCTCCGATGACATGGTGAACTGGGTAACTCATCAGGTGCGAAATGTCTTGGCCTGATTGCTGCTACAGCACTGTCTTACCCTGCACTCAGTTCTCATTAAACACACAGTTACAAGTATTTACTGTTAGCAATGAGATGAGTATACAGTGTAAAAGTGTGAAGCACTGATGTATGTGCACTTCGACTGTTGGTGGTGTGAAGCTTGTTGCTGTGCTCGGTTATCCTGACGTTTTTGAAATACTGTTTTGTTGCCATTTATTTTCAATTCACTCTTTGAGTTGTAATAAACGAAAGCTCCTTGAACAGTCAGCTTCAAACAGGTAGCAATGTTTGTTAAGATTATAGAGCACCTTGTAGCATCTGTGATTGGTGCATATGCTGTCGATGTATGATTTTTATTCTGAGCTCGTACCTGAGTAACAGCATCTTTTCAATGCTGAATGATTTCTCTCCTTGAATTTTGCAGTCCATGGATCATCGTTATCACTGGTATCAAGCACTTCATCTCTCTACTCCACAGTAAGTATCACTGCCAGCTACAGATAACCCGCAATTAATCTGTATTTTGATTCTTTCACTGTTACAGCAGATTAGCCAACTAACCTGAGGAACCCAAATCCCCATTTTTCCCTATTGCACTGATATGATGTGAAATAACCTAAAGAAATGGAGCTGGCTGGGGACAGTTCAAAGGCATTAATGAACTGGCAGTAAGAGCTGTGAAACAACAGCAGTAGATGAACCATGTTAATGCCAGGTTATGTGAATCTTATTGAATGTGTGCACACATGCGTGCATGTACTGCTCCACCAAATTAAGCATATGATTGAAGATTGAAGGACAAGGTCTAAGGTGAGGGTTATAGGTCATTCCTGCAGTCCTTTAGTTAGCAAGACACATATACACAGCCCCATTATTCTTGCTCAAACATATTTCAAAGCTATTATTTAATCCCCCTATGTTTGTGGTCCATTGTCTTATCTGTCACCTGCCCATTATTTAGTGTCTACTATCACATCCATTAATTTCATTATGCTTCAGTAGGTATTGATAATTGACTTTCTATCATCTTGCTTTTGATTCCCCCTAAATTTGGTAACTGGTTACAGTATTGAATGATGCAGCAAGGAAAGAGAACATTCAAACCAACTTATCTGTGCCAGACTATGTTGGGCTCAGTATACAACAACAACTTGCATTTATGCATTAGTGCCCTTCACCGAAGTTAATGTCTCAGAGTGTTTCACAAAAATGGTATTGGATGCCAAGCAAGGGAGGAAGGGGAGGGGGCATGTGCCCACATATGGCAAGCCTGTCCACTGTAGACCAGCATGTTGAGACTAAACCAAGCACAAAATGGAAGGAAACTGGTCATTTACTCTTTATCATTGAGACTGCAGCATTGCTAGATAGTACTGAGCAGCTAAAAGATGAAATCTGTTCATAAATTACTTTCTCTTCCATTTCCTCACAACGAATATATTTTCAACATCTCACCACTGCTTTTTGAATGGTTTTCAAAATACATGTTATTTTGGAGGGGGCAGGAGAAAGGTTAAAATCTTCCCTTGGTACTTACAACGTGAATTAATTCTCAATGAACCAAGCTGAAACAACCTTGACTATTTACAGATTTAAGGTGGATCATTTGCTGCTGTGTCGAAAATTAGCTAGGGTTGTCTTGGGTTTTGTGGCGTGAAGTGTGTTCACCATCTTTCCGATATTGAGTAAGCTTGAATCGCAGGCACCATTGAGTTAGCTGATTTCAGCGGATGAGTAGATTGGGATTTGCAATTGGCCTTTACAGAGGGGAAAAAATCAGCCAGAGTTCTTGCTCCTGAACATTACCCAGTGTCTCCTGCTGGAAAGTGCACATCTATGAATATTAGAAGAGATGGGAGTGGACTTGGATGTAATATTCCCTGGAGTTGAACTGCCCTCCGGCAAATGGCCACTCATGTGAAAAACAGCCATTTGGCTGAGGACATCTAGTATCCAAGAAAATACACCCCATCAAAAAGAGCCCAAACCTTCAGGGAGAAAAGGAGAGTAAGCTGGCAAAACAAAAAAGAAACTGCTTGTTAAACACTGCCTCATGAAGACCATACTTCTTCAAATCCCAGCCTTTCGTGTCAGCTGAACTTTTGTACTTCTCCAAGTAACTAATGAGGTGCCAGTTCATTCCAATTGCATTTGACTGTTGGAACATTTGAGTCTCCAGCACATTAAAAATACCTCAGCTCGTGCTTATAGCCACCACTTTGTTTTTTTAGTTACCGAGTTTGATGGACGCTTGCTACATGTTCTATGTTTGCTGAACAAAGTCAACCACATTGGGGTGACGGAAATGACTTGATACATCGTCTCTCGTTGCCCTGCTTTTTATTTACCCTGAATTCTGTGCTGACGTGGGGGTGCGGGTGGGGCGAGAGGTTAGAGTTTGTTCAGCTTTGCGGTAATTAATCAAAAGACGATGTACATGTGGAAACATCAAACAAAAGAGGGATTTCTTTTTCAAAAAAAACAGCAATACATGTGCAACAATCGTGCATTGTTCCATTGCGGTCATGACAGCCAGCCTAAGCCCATTTCAGATGGTTACGGTTCATATCACTCATTTTCTTCATTATAGAGGCACAGCATGAGGAGAAATGTGAGAGCCCTTGTAGAGGCTTTTTTTCCACAGCACAGTCCAAGAAACTGAAATTTGCCTTCAAAGTTGCCCTTGTTCCCACATGTCGTTTTTTTAAAAAAAAAACATTTTTTTTGACAGATCTCTTTTTTTAAATTATTACTTCCAGCTTTTTCTTCTTTCTTTAATGGATTGGCTTAGAATATTCACCCAGCTAAAGGAGCCGGGGTATGTTTTTACCTTTCTATTTGAACATTGGGAACAAAACAATGTGACTGTTTAACAGCCATCGACACTCTCTTGATTGACATCAAAGGGTGTTTGACACAGGAAACCAATGGGGTCACTCGATAATGGACAGAGTGTTTGAGATTGGAAATGCCAAAGTACTGGCTCGCTCTGCACGGCTTCTAAAATCCATTTCAAATTAATTCAAGTAATATTCGTTTCTATTTGATATCTTTCAGTCTGCATAGTTATACTTGGCAGTATTATAGTTAGAAAACCCTGGCTTCTTTTTTTACTTTAGAACTATAATTTTTACTTTAAAGGAATCGATTTAAATGTCAGATGAAAGCTCTCTAAGCTACAGTAAGGGAAATTTGGTCAATTCTTTGTTATTTAAACATCTCTCTTGTTTGAGTTTTCCATGTGCACATCATCTGATTTAATTACTGCAAAGCTGAACAAACTCTTTTCCCAGAAAGTAAAGCAATGTGGAAAAAAAATACAGCAAACCCATTTCTCATCTCTCTCAAGTGGCTGGGACTCGCAGTACTGTGTAAATCAATCGTATGTAAAAAAAGGTCATGTTAATTCTCCACGCTTGCTGACGTATCAGCTCAGTTGTTTCCAGAAATCACTCTGTATTGTTAGAAGTAAAAACCTTTAATAATAATAATCCTTGCATTTGATATAGCGCTTTTCACGTCTTCTAGGCGTCTCAAGGCGCTTCACAGAATATACTGTAAAGTGAAATTAACTGTATATTTGTGGGCGAAACGTGGCAGCCAATTGCGCACAGCAGTGTCCCATAAACAATCTTGGATTGAAAATGACCAATTCATTATTGTTTTTTATTTTGGAGGGATTATTATTAGGCGTGTGGAGTAAGGAAACTTGCCCAAGGTTTCGCCCTGCCTGGATTTGAACCCAGGTGTCTCGCTTGCAAAGCGAGTGCTCTAACCACTGAGACTTTATTGATGTCTTATGGAGCATCACCATTCTGCAGTTGTAATAATAATCCTTGCATTTGATATAGCGCCTTATCACGTCTTCGAGGCGTCTCAAAGCGCTTCACAGATTATACTGTGGGTGAAACGCAGCAGCCAGTTGCGCACAGCAGTGTCCCACAAACAGTCGTGGATTGAAGATGCCATTTTGGTGCAAGAGTCATCACTGCAAGGGGCAAAGCTCTCACAATCTGTGCTGTAAGGCTCCAGTCACTATGTGGTGCGAGACTCTAGTCACTGTGTGGTGCATGATAGATTTATGATTAATATCACATCAAATATTGTAATGTTATAAATCCCTCCACCCCCCCCCCCCCCCCCCACAGTGTTTTGTTTCTGTAACGAAACAACTAAACCATATCTGGAATATGATGCCTGAAATAAAGAATAAACTTCTTCCCATTAAAGTTCCTCTAAAATGCTGGTTGCATCACGTGACTTTGCTAAACTTTCGCTGCAAACTGCGGGTTTGACAGCCACTGGAGAGTAAAGGATGTACATGTACAGTGTGAGAGGCAATATCTCTAAACCATAATCACCGTACAAGTGGTGCTCATTCTTTAACCAGTGTCTTCAACTAGCACATTCATACCTCAGACTGAACAGGTCGCTAAAACTGTAAGATTAATGTAGCAAAGATTTCCTTTTGGTCCATATGCTTTTCAAAATGGGATGAAATGGTTTGAAAGTTTACTTGAATACGAAAGCCTTGTGCAGCAGAAGCACCTGGCACATCTGGTTTAAACAAAGCACGCAGATTTCTTCTTCATTGCTGCTGGTTTAATTCTAGATTTTGTGTTGTTTTTAGGCGGAAGAGAAAGCACATTCAGAGGTAAGAAATTCAAACCATATTGAAGATACGTGTATGATGATAGTATAATAATAGTAATAATCCTTGCATTCGATATAACGCCTTTCACATTTTCAAATGGCAAGACATCTCTGAACGCTTCACTGGATTTATTGTAAAATGTAGCAAATGTATTTTGTAGGTGTCAAGCCAATTTAGGCGCAGCAATGTCTCACAAATGGCAGTGAAATGAATCAAATGATGTGTGTGTTCTATTGTTAGAAGGCATCTTGAACTCAGTTACTTAGCAAGTACAGCAACATCCTCGGCGCTCTGAATAGCTGACACCACTAGTATTACTTGTAGTATTTTGTAGCTAAACCATGGCCATGACAATCTTATGAGCCAGAAGTGGGTCGCTTTCGTCGTCGAAAAGATTTCTAAAAATCAAAAGAATCTGAAAAAAAATAAACAAAACACAAAATACTGCAGATACCGGATATCTGAAAACAAGAACAGAAGTCACTGGGAACACTCAGCAGGTCAGGTAGCATCTGTGGAGAAAGGAAAGTGAGTCAACCTTTCGGATCCATGACCCTTCGTCAGAACTGGGGCATGTTAGGATGGAGAGGCATTTAGGGGCTAAGAGAGAGGGGGGAGGCAGGGCAAGTGAGACAAAGGAGAAAACAGGGTAGAGGGAAGGGGATGATGAGTTAAAGAGGTGTTAATGATGCAAAACAAATGGGTGGATTGTGACAAAGCAGGGGTATAGAGGTGTTAATATTGCAGAACCAAGTGGGGGACGGAAATTGCAATAAAGCAGGTAGACCAAAGAGAGAAAAGGTGTGTCTAGGATCAAGATGATGTGGTAATGGTCACAGAAGAAGGGGAGAGGTAAGGTGAGTGTTATGGTCTGAAATTATTGAAATCACTATGGAGGGCAGAGGGCTGTGAGGTCCCCAGCAGATAAACGAGGTGCTGTTCCTTGAGCTTGTGCTGTGGCTCATTGGAACAGCGTAGGAGACCGTGGATGAAGAGGTCAGAGTGCGAGTGGGAGGGAGAGTTGAAATGGTAAGAACCCGGAAGCTCAGATTCGTGCTTGCGGCAGAACGGAGGTGTTAGACAAATCAGTCGCCCAATCTGCGTTTCGTCGCCCAAAGTAGAGGAGACAACATCGTGAGCAGCGAATGCAGTAAACTACATTGGTGGTAGTACATGTAAATCATTGTCTCAATTGAAATCTTTGTTTCGGTCCCTAGACAGTGGTATTGGAGGAGATGAAAGGGCAGGTATTACACCTACTGCACTGGCATGGGAAGGTGCCGGTGGGGAGGAGAAGAACTGTTGGTAGTGATGGAGGAATGAACCAGGGAGTCACGGAGGGAACGATCCCTTTGGAATGCTGAGAGGGGAGGGAAAGATATGCTTAGTGGCTGGATCATGCTGGAGGTGCTGGAAATGGCGGAGAATTATTTTTTGGATGTTGAGGCTGGTCGGGTGGAAAATGAGGACGGTTCTGGGAAGAGGGGGAAGGGGTGAGAGCCCCTGAAAAAAAATAAAGATTGATATCATCCATCAAAAAAAAACTCAAAAAAACCCCTAAAGATATGTAAAACTACACATGGAATTTGATTTTGATGTTGGTAGATGTGCCTGAGCAACATGCAGTAAATTCGGCTGTATTACATGCCTTAATTTTATGCATTGTTCAAACATGGTTTGCTTTTCTTATAAAATAGCAAATTCGAAAGCTGAGGAGAGAACTGGACGCATCCCATGAGAAAGTTGCGACTCTCACATCTCAACTGTCAGCCAATGTAAGTGCTCTGTTTCCTCTGACTGAATATTGCATATTTAAATAAATCAAGATGTTCCGAGACATTTCGGTATTCTTCTGAATTGCTATTACAAATGGTTCAGCTGTCAGCATCGTTTATAAACAACAGAATGTTGGAGGAGAGTTCCAGAGGGAGGGGACAAAATGGCTGGAAACTGGCCCGCAGATAAGCGTGAACTATGTGCTTATTTCCAGCATGGAATGGAATAAAATGTGATTCTTGTTAATACTCTTCCATTTATCATGAAAATATACTAAAGAATGCGGAGCCCTTGGCAGAGGATTTTTCAGTTGTGCAGCATCTATCATCTTGTAATGTGATTTTCTCTTTAAATACCTATTATAACTCTCCATTTGGTGGACTTCTCTTTGTCCCTGCTCTCTCTGCCTCTGTCAGTTGAAGGAAAGCCTTTCTACTTGCCAACAAGCCTGATGGCTGCCAACCTTGCAGCTTATGAATTTTTTTAATTGCTTCCAAGCCACGACTGAAGAAGTGAATCACAAGCTAATTAAAGAATGAAGGATTGAAACATCGATTTATCTCAGACATTGCTTTCCCCCAAATGCCCCCCTCTTCATATGTCCATTCACATGGGGACAGGACCTTTAAATATTGACCCAATACAGTTGTTTAGAGCAGCCACACAAATGTTAAAAAAAATCTAATTAGCTGCTGCAAAAAGAAGGATTATATCTGTATTGATAGCGACCTTTTAAACAATGGAGTCATTAGAGGTAATCTTAACGAGAGACAATAATAATCCTTGCATTTGATATTGCTTCTTGTCACGTTATTGAGATGTCTTAAAGTTCTTCACAGGATTCTGCTGTGAAGTGTAGCGACTGCTTTTGGAGGCAAGTGCGGCCGCCAATTTGTACACAGCAATGTCCCAAAAACAGTCATGGAGTGAATGACCAATTTTATTTGGGGATTGTTGGCCAGGACACTGGGAGAAACACCTTTCTCTTTCTCGACTATTTCTGTGGGTTCTTTAACATCCACCTGAACTGGGGGATGGACCTCGGTTTAACCTCTTATCTGAAGGACAGCACATCCAACAATGCAGTGTTCCTCCACATTGCATTGGCGTGCCATCTTAGACTTAGAGTTCAAAGTCTGAACTCACAGACGTGGAGTTTGAAACCACAACTTTCTGACTCAGAGACAAGAGAGCTACCGACTGAGCCACGCTGACACCTAAACCCATATTGAATGTTCCAAGGCGTATATCTGACATTTTGAGCTTAATACTTAATATTCATACTTATCAACCACTGCACTGATGACCTGTATTTGTAATGGATTGGTTACTAACTGCACTAGTTCCTTTTGAATTCTCGTATCGGGGGCTTGTATCTGCTCCTCACATCTCAGTGTGATAACATTATCTGTGGATAGCAACCGAATGCTAAGATGTAATGCATAGGTATTGAGGACAAAGGCCATGATAATGCGTCCAGTGCTTGCCTTCTTGTTTACAGAATTGAATGCTATTGTAGGATAGCTAAATGGAGTTCTCTCAGTTATACTTTGTCATTTTTGGAGGAGAAGCCAGCCCACAGGCCTCCCAGAACACTCTTTGAAGCTCGCTGGCAGCCGTGAATGTGAATGGGATTAGACTTTGGGATTTTCTCTATCCTCGTGAGAATCCCAAATCGGAGACTGGAACGGTGTCAGTTGTGCTGAATTTTGATCCCTTTTCCCAAGTGGACTTTGTTGTTTTACATGACGATTTTTACTAATGACTCTGTCTGGGTAGAAATCTCTAGCTAATGCGCCTCATAGGACACCAAATCTATAAGCGAGGCAGCATTATATGGAGGCGGGTGTGTTATATAATGGGACTCCCCTATTCAACTACAGGAATTAAAATAGAAGTGGAACTTCAGCAAGAATATAATAACCCCAGTAATTTGATTGCAAAAGAAGCGATTACAGAGACAATTAGTGAAAGAATAATATCCAGGTTAATAAGATTAATCAAAGTTGAGGGTCCACCAGCATTGATATCAATCCTTCTGACTTTGCCACAGATGTGTGCTCCAACTCTTCCACATACCCTAAACTCCAGTGTTCAAAATCATCTCCAAGTGTTGACTACATTTTCCAGAATAGTCTAATCTATTGTCTTTACTTGGACCTGGGCACATCTTAGTTTTGCAGTCATGCTTCAGTGCTGTCCTAAATCTTTGAAGAGAAATAATATTTTGTTCTGAATCAGAGGAATGTTTCAAGAACTTGGAAAGAAAGAAGAGAAGAGATAAATCAAACCTAATAGATCGTACACGAGGAAAAAGTGTTTTTATAAAAGAAAGCTTAGAATGTGTGATGTGATACCCACAAATCTATGCAAACATTTGCTGAGCAATTTGTTATTGACTTTTCTTTTTTAATTCTGCTTGACTTTTATTCAATATTGTTCAATGAAGCAGCCAAATATTATGATCTGCAATGTTTCAAATTTTTTTTATATGGTACGTTTTTTCCTTCCAAAATGTATGTGGAATGTATCATTTCCAAGTTACTATCCAGCCTGTAATAACACACTTTGCTATAACATTATTTTGTTTGTAACACAATATGAATCACTTGCATTTGCTCTGCTCAGTTTACATGCACCAGCTGATTCCCACACAAACAAAGGCCTACTTCCTACTTTTGTTTGTGGGACACTGTTGTGCGCAATTGGCTGCCGTGTTTCACACACAAAATACACAGTCAATCCACATTACAGTATATTTTGTGAAGCGCTTTGAGATGTCTCAATGACGACGTAATAAGGCGCTGTATCAACTGAAAGGATTATTATTATCATTATTGTACATGCACAGAAAGTGACAGCTGAGGCAACCCAATGATCCGGGAGTCGACAATTGTTTTGTGTGGGAAGCGCAGTGTGGCGGAGCTGGCCAAACCCACCTGAGAATGGTGAAACTGGCTGTCATAGTCCTATTTGAAGGCAGGTTGGGATTTTATGGATCTCAGCCATAGTTTTCTTACGAGACACCATTGTCAGAGTTGATTCCTATGATGAAAATTGATAGACAGGTAAGAATAATAATAATAATCCTTGCATTTGGTACAGCGCTTTTCACGTCGTGAGGACGTCCCAAAGCGCTTCACAGAACACACTGTAAAGTGAATTGACTGTATATTTGTGGGCGAGCGCGGCAGCCAATTGCGCACAGCAATGTCCCACAAACAGTCGTAGATTGAAAATGACCAATTTTACTATGTTGTTTTTGGTTTTGGAGGGATTATTATTAGGCGTGTGGACAGAAGATAATTTATGAACAAAGTGCACGCTTATTTGATCATCCTTATTTACATATTTTAATTGGTTACACAGTTGCATATTTAATTAGTCACAGAAAGAAACTAAAGCACACTTATTAAAGGATAAGTATCCCTGATTTTGACAGAACCCCCTTATGCAACTGGTGTGCCAGTGATTCTTATTCTCCAAAGATTCGTTCTACACATTCAATTGATCTAATTGAAGCCTGCTTTCAAGAGCTGGATGAAGTTAAAAAAAAGTACACAATGTTTATTTAGCAAGGTGAAGTGTCACTCAAACCTCATTTACTGGTGGAACCTGGAATGAAGTGGTTTATGCAGATGCCTTCAAACTTCCGGTGATTTTACTGCTGCATATTCATGCAAAAACACTTCCTTTAATATTTCAAATTCAACATTGTTTTGAAGTGAAAGATGAGTTCAGTTGCATCAGGAAGGCAGCGCAAGAGGACGCAGACTCTCCTTGATGGTTGCGAAGGACACTTTGAGGTCCTACACCAGTAAATATCGACACCAAATGTATTGGCTGGAACAGGATAAAACGGCGGTAACAACTTGCATTTATGTAACGCTCTTCACGTAGGGTAATGTAGAGTTCGATGCTGGAAAAGGGGGAAAGGGGGAGGTGGTCAAAGGCACGAGGTAGTTTTTGAGGCAGGACTTGAAGACAGAAACAAAGAGAGGTGGTGAGATGGAGGGTAGGGAGGTTCCAGAGGCTGCAAGGAAAGGTGGCTGAGTCTAGGACACTGCATCCATTTATGATGATGTATTGGGACAATTGTATTGGTAGGTATTCTGGAAGAATGGGCTAAAGGGTCTTCTTCATTACAAGCTACTCTTATGATTTCATGATTTCTTGTGATTATTCTGCAGGGCTCTTTTGTCTCCTACACCATTTTGATTTTTTTTCCCCCATTTTATTTCTTGTAAAGGTCAATTTTGCACTGAGCTATTTTGCAACGACTTTTTCAGCTTCTAAATGTGTATATCCGGCTGTGATCAGTGTATCTGGCTGGGTCACCTTGGTGAGGGCCCACAGGGAATAGGAACAGGGCTTGCTGTGCTTTCAGCCAGGATTCTCTCTATTTTACCAACCCACATGTGGAGCTATTTTACTCCGCTGAATAAAAATTAATGAGGCAAGTTATATCTACATGCCACTATATACAGCAGCATTTTGATGAGGAAACCGTTGTTTCCAGAGTGAAAGACGATGGATGCGAAGCTGCTTGCTTTTTTTTCTTTAAATAATAATAATTATACGCTTTGCATCTCATACAGTACCTCATTAGGTCTTTGAGACATCTGAAAGAGCTTCAAAGAATATATTGTAAAGTGAATTGACTGTATATTTTGTGGGCGAAACATAAAGGGGCATATAATCCCTTATCAAGTCTTCGAGACGTCTCAAAGTGCTTCACAGAATATGCTGTAAAGTGAATTTACTGTATATTTTACCTTTTTTTTAGGAAAAAACATTACCTTTAAGATATGCAATGCTAATACTCCACTCTTGATAGAAATTTACATCATGGTGAATGTGAAAGGTGCACATGATGGCATTTAAGCATCTTGTGAATACAGACTCAGCTTCATTTTACTGATGAATCTGCAAAAGAAACATAGTGCAGAAAATGGCAGCGAGAATACTTTACTGGAAATGTCTGTCACTCTTACAGTGTTTGTGCCCCAAAATATAGAACTTTTCTGGCAACATGCAAAGTTCAGGTCTTGTAGCGTAGTGTTCTAGGGGATTCTTCCTTGTTTTTCCCAACAACGTTACAGAACACACTACTGTTCTTTTTGTTCTTTTGGTCTCCACTGTCAGGAAGATAATGTACACTTATTCAGTACAAGAGCTTTTCAATCGGTGTCCATTCTGCTCACCAGACACATACACAATCACACACACACACACAAGCTCTCCAGTATTATTGTGTCAGACACGATGCTTGTTTGAAGTTGACTCAGCGAGTATTAATTTTCAGTCGTACAAAATTCCAATTTCTCCCATCATAGCTAAAAGAATAAATCTGAAACCTGGGAGCCAATTAGTTGAGCAGATTCTGGAGGATAATCCGTCCAACCAGTAGTCTCCTCTTGTGACTGACATCAATTCCATCCTTATTTGACGATTTTTCAGCAATGACTTCCCACAGACTCCTACAAACTAGGCTGGTTATCTTCAATGAAGCTACTGAACGCAGCTCACAGTATCCCAGTAGTTGCACGATGCCCCTGGAAAGTGCAGCATGTTCTGTGGCTAACACCTTTGTATGGCCATCGCTAAACCATTATCCCGCTGCAAGTGTGCAAGATAACAGCAGGATACAGTCAGCAAAACCAAACAGAAGCATGAATTCTCAGCACTGTCAGACACTCTGTGCCTGGCCCACCAAGCAACCATTCATTCAACCGAATCAGGTGGGAAGACTTTTACTTGAAGCCAGCAGTTTAGATGTCTGCAAAACCACAAAAAGAATGCAGGGTTTGGCTTATCTGATCGAAAGAGTAAAGGAGAGATTTTATTGCAAGCCAAGCAGAAAATAGCTTTGATGGTTTAACAGTTCAGGGAGAGCCATTCAGTATAATTAGCTGGACACAGGCTGTATTTTTTTTTGGATTGCGAATGATCTTTTGGACAGCGTAAAGCAGCTTTGTTCTCATTTAGGAGTGGAGTAAAAAATAGGGTTGAAGTCTAAATAATGTTAACTTTTTCCTAACAAAATAAACTATGTGGGTGCTCTAGGACAGTGGGACACTGAACTGTTAGAAAACACTTCCTAACAATAACTAAGTTGGATAACTGATTATATATTGATTTCAATGTTGTATTCCATTAAACAGCATTAATTTTACACAGAAACAGATATGAGTACAATTAAATAATATACACACATACAATACTATGTGGGGATGTTTAGTAAAATAGATTGGGTGGTCATTTCAGATAATTGTATCACAAACAATTATAGTGCTTGTTTTCTGATAATTCAATATCTTTGAATATAATAGTAATAATCCTTAGTAATATATAATAATAATGATAGTTATTTGTTATAGCACCTTTCATGTCTGGAGGATGTCTCAAAGCATTTCACAGGATTTACTGCAACGTGTAGTATTTTGTAGGTGAATACAGAAGCCAATTTTCAAACAGCAACAACCTACAAACCACCAATGAATTGAATGAACAATTTTATCTGGGGGGATTGTTGGCCAGAACACACCGGGAGTAACTCCCATCTAATTAACAATATTAAATATCCTTGCCATCTGACACTTTTTATTAGGACAACGGGAAAATTATATGTTGCCAACAACCTGTAGCTTTCTTGGGTTGAAGAGATTTTAGACCAAAATTTATGTTCTAGAAATGACTACAGTATTTTGTTTTTAGTGTTACAAGCTGCATCTAAAGCTGTATCTGAGAGCTACAGTGGTGCAGTTGTTATTATGCCATCTTAATTTGGAAACATTTTAATAAAAGATTAGCAACTTCATTGACACTAATTTTACCTTGTGTTTAATCTTGCCTTTGCTTTCTTCTGTTTCCCAACATCTGGAAAATAATAACAGGTCAGCAACTGGACCAATGTAAAATGTTTCACTATACCTTGACTTGCTGTTTAAATTTATTCCAGTCAGAGAGTATTTTGTTTGATAACCGGTGCTGGACAACTCCAAGAAACTTTACAAATGAAGTAGCAGTGAGGAAAAGTTCTCCTCTAGGATACACCCATGTATGTCCAAACAACTGTATAATTTAAGTCACACCGCCTTAAGTAATAGCTTGCCTTCACTACTTCATTCATAGCCTGCATGATATCAGGGGCTAGACAGGAGTTTGCAAACTCTTAGATATGTGCTATAACAGTGCTATAAATTGCTTATTGTTCTTTACTATATTTGTCAATCACACAATGCAAAATAGTTTGAAGCACTTTATGACAGTAGTGTAGTAATAGGTTCATATATGAAACATAATTTTACTGTTAAAAAGAAAGGTTTAGCAGGTGTGAATTTAGGTGAGTACCTGCTGTTGTGGTGAGAAATGCTCAGATTCTTGCTACGCCCCAGTAATCCCAATCTGTTTCTCATGTTTGGTATCTATCCAAGTCATTAGTGGTTTCTCACTTCCTCCAGTTTTATTTCTTTGTATGCGAAGCTGTTTTTTGGGGGCATTAAGCATTCATCTACCTGCTGAACATTAATAAGAATGGCTTGCTTTGATGAGGAGGAGGAGGGATAGATCTGTCACTGTGGAGATTTGATGACATACATCTCTTAAAGTACTTTGTAACCACAAAGGTGTAAGAGATGCTTTTGTCCAAACAAATCTAACTGCAGCACAACTGTCTTCCTCCAGAAAGCCTGGAGATAAAATGACCATTCCTTTGCATTTGTCGTATTTAGCTTTTCAATTGCTAACATTCATCTTGATTTAAAAACAAAGGTTCTGAAGTGTAAATAACTTTCACTCCATAAAGTGACTATAAATGCTCTTGAGGCTTGGGGTACAGATGTATGATGAGTGTATGCCTTGATCACCAATGGATGTACATTTCATAGCATCTTGATTATACTTGCTGTCTCTGCCTGCTGTTACTCGGGTGTTAAATATGAAAGTGACCTGACCTGCTTAAGAGGCTAATATTAATAATCCTTACATTTGATATAGCGCCTTTCACGTCATAAAGCAGCTCAAAGTGCTTCACAGCATATTCTGTAAAGTATAAATGACTGTGTATTGTAAAGGCTAACTGTTAAGTAACAGTGATTAAATATTTCATACACTGTAAATCAGAAAGACTTCATTCTAGCCATATACACTGTGCTATATTTGTTTGCTGTCCTCAGCTCTCAGTTAGGTACACAATCCTCCTCCATCTCCAGTTCATGCTGGCAGAGCAGATTTACTGGCCATCTAATTGCTCCTCTGCTTCCAACACCAAGGCTTGGGCTGCAATTTAGCCAGCATGACGCAAGATAGATAGAGTGGCTCCTTTCACACCCCTTCCCACCAGCAGAGTGTTGGCAACTTGTCTATGGGTTCAGTGAACCTGTGCATTAGATCAGCTGGTGTTCGCTTGAAGCCCCAGCACTTCACAGAGATTATGAGGTTTTACACATTGTGGACGTGTCCAATATAAAGCAATATTCTATCAATTCTCAACAACAACAGATTCATCTTAAAAAAACAAGCAAAACGACTTGGGCTCTAGTCTGGTGGAAGTCAGAATTTACTTCAGCTAAAATATGAAATAAATAATATAATTTGTAAGCTTTATTTTCTTTCTCTCTCTCTCTCTCTCTCACACACTGTCTTACTAGGTAGCTACCTCCACACCAAATTCATAGTTGAGGAAGTAGGGAGGTAACCAATTTCTAGACCTTTGCCAATGCCACTCTGAAAATCACTGGCAAGCTTAGCTGCAGTGATACAAAGGCTGGCAGTGAGAATTCACTGTGTATGACACACCGGTGTGTGCAGTAAACCATGTTCTACCAGCCTGTGGCATAGCATAGCATGCTGGTAATCCACACCATCCCAACTGCATCAGCTAATGACAAAGCTCTTTCATCTCCAACAACATTTCAGATGTACTAATATCGGTTATTAGTTAATTAATGTTATCATCAAAATCTTCAGTTAATTCTGTTGGGTCTTTATTTGAAAGTCGTACTGTGTTAATGTAGTCTTTTTTTGGTTAATTTTTCATCCAAAGTAATGATTTGTTTGAAGGGCTGAGGCAATACACTCCAATTACTGGATTTTCTGTCCTTCAGTATAATTACTGCCCAAGCTGCACCAAGCATGTACTTGTGTCTCAACATGTACTTTGATCTTCACTTCAACAGTGCAGGGCATCTCAATTTCTACACTGCACCAGAAAACATTGCATGCCCCTCATCCATTACACTTGGCCACTTTCTTTTCCCCTCATGATAGGTGTACCTGTTGTTCCTATTGCTTTTGCCCCTTTAGGCATTTGACAGCTTGGATTTCAAAAGAGATTTGCCCTTTTCTTTTAAAAACAAATGACATTTGGTTGTATTAGTGGCAAATCAAGGCTGGCAGTTCATTGACTTGAGAAAGCCAGATTTAGAGGGTAGATATGTCACTGGGGCCTAAGATTTTGCCATGTGAGAACACTTAAAGCCAACACCTAACTGTAAAACTCATACCTGTGTTAAATTCCTGATATAATACAATAATTCTTGCATTTGGAATAGAGCCTTTCACATCAGGAAGTCGTCTCTTCACAGGATACACAGTAAAGTGTAGTCATTGTGCATTTTGTAGATGAACAGGACAGCCCATTTGACATAGTAATGTCCTCCAAACAGCCATGAAGTGAATGACCATTTTTTTATGTGGGGAATTGTTGGCCAGGATCCCTGGGGACACCGTTAACGTCCTCCTGAACAGGCAGATAACCAATGTGCACTTTTGGGGTCACGACTAGTGCCTCAGAGTGGATTAACTGAACTTCGGTAAAATGGAATGCATCACCCCAGGGAGGGAATGCAAATTCCAGAACCGACCATGCTTTATGTTTTTCTGGTTGACAAAAAAGTTGTATCGTGTGCAATGAATTGTGTCTTACTGCTTCTCATGTTATCATTCACAGTCTCACCTGGTCGCTGCATTTGAACAGAGTTTAAGCAATATGACCTTACGACTGCAGAATCTAACCATGACGGCGGAGCAGAAGGTAGGTTCAAAGGTTGTACCATCATTCTTTTCATAAAACTAGTTTTTTTGTAGCAACTATATTTGCAATGTATTTTGTAATCTTAACTCATTTCATTTGCCATCAAATACATCAACAACAAAATTACATTTACAGAGCATTGGTATCCTTCAAGTCCCATGACCAAAGAGATTTTTTAAATAGATGAAAATATGTATTTTCTTAGGAAAAGAACGAAGGGAATGGAATTTCTCTGGTCGCTAACTAAAGCAACTTTGATTCTATGCTTAAAATTGGAAGATTGTATATCAAAAACTCTGTTGGAATTCTCTTTGATCAAATGGATTCAGAACTGCCTGTAAAAATAATGATTCGTCTCTGTGGGTTCAACAGAATCTGGACTTCATGTCCTTTACATAATACTTTTCAAGAGTTTTCTTGATAGACTGAAAGTAATGGTTTAAAAAGCAAATGTTTTTATCCAAGCCCTTTCCTGCAATGCAAGCCTCCAAATACATGATTGGATACCCCTGGAGAGTTTACAGGCCTTTTGTTTGGGTACTGTAGTTGATGGTTTTGAACAAATGGCAAAGCAATGCATTTATGTCTGTAAAATGGATAGTGAGGGCTATAATCTAATGGTTAAAAAAGAACAACATCTAAACATATTTGTACTGTTCAATCTGGGATTAATTTAGGATTTATTCAATTTCTTCCAAGGTACCAGCTAGACCTAAAGTAGTCTTTAGTACTTTGCTGAGGTTATTTTACTGTGTGAATAAAATGTTTGAATTGATTAAAAAGTTTATTAGCAAGAGGGGATTAAGAGACCGAAGCTGGAGTAAATGAAAAGTCCTACAAAGTGACTGAGAGATGCTCTGATGCCTTTGGTATCGCTGATTAAATTCTGCAACTGACAGCTATAATTGGCATGAAATTTAATGAAAAAAAAGGACCTTGAGAAAAATGTTTTGCAAGAAAAGTGATGTTGCTCAACATAGTGTAATCTCAAAGAGGCACTATCTTAAGAAAAAATGTTTACAAACACAAGAATGCAGTTTGTGTTGCAACACTCCAATGTACTGTGAAAACATCACTTTGCTTGAACTTGATGATAAAAAATTATATTTGGCTGTTTTCCCTGGTGAAAAGGAAAGATCAGGATGAACGGAACTAATGCCTCAAGCTTTCTTTTTATAGTTGACTCTTTCTTGTAGGAATCTGAATTAACTGAACTACGAGAGACTATCGGAAGTCTGAAAACACAAAATTCGGCAGCACAGGCAGCCATCCAGGGAGCACTGAACGGCCCCGATCATCACAGTAAAGGTACAAACTGAGCTTGTGCAGATACCAGTTTGTAGATCAGCAAAAACACTTACACAGGAGCAGGAGTAGGCTATTCAGCCCCTTGAACCTGTTCCGCCATTCTATAAGTTCATGGCTTTTGTGTACCTTAACTCCTATTACTCTCTATTGCCTGTGTTGTGAGGACTTTTATTAAAATGAATTGGGCTCCCATTTCCCTGACAACCCAACCTTGTTCTGAATGCCAAAATTGGATGCTTGAACATTTTACCTCCACTGTCATAATACTCAGGCTGAAACTGCACTCCCACTCAAATTGTTTCTTTACTTTTATAGCTGCTGATTTAATAAGATAGGTTTAAAATTATTCAGCACTTGTGTTTCCGTTGCAATTTGACAATTTGACAATTGCAACCCCTGCAATCTGTATTTACAGATTTCTGGCTTCATTTCAAAAAGCCTGTATATTTTGCAGTTCCTTGTGTTTCTATCTTGCTGTCATCTCTGTGATGTTTAGCCCCCGCAATGATTCCCACATTCTGTGATCAGATATTGACTTTCTTCTGACTGGGTGAGCTTGGTTCTTCCTCCAACGATTCCTTCTCTCTGAGTTCTTGATCTCAGAAGCCTTTTGATGTGTAATAATTATATTATATAATATCTCTCTCACAGAGATCTTTCAGTGGTTGGCTCCATCTCATTGAAATTATGCATCATTACCCCCACTCCCTAGTACTGCACTGCAGTGACAGCCTAGACTATGAAGTTGTGTCCTAATGTAGAGCTTGAACGCACAACCTTTTGACCCAGAGAAGAAAGTGTTGCAAGCTGAGCAAAACTACCTGAGCCGTCAGTGGATCATCTGAATAATTTTAACAGCTATTTAAGTTGCAGTGGTGAGCTAATTTTGGTTTGCATGTCTATTGTATGTAAACGCAGCTTTTGGCATACAGTTTGTGATGTTGCTCACCACAGCTTAGGGGAGGGATGGCCATTGAAGTAATCAGTAGAAGTATTATGAAAAGTATTGTAATGTCAGCTTTTAAATAGAAAATAAATATATTGTTCAGTTCAAGGGCTTGTCAACTCATCTTGTGTGTAAAATATAAATCTCTCTGTTCAATAGATTTGCGGATTAGAAGACAACATTCATCGGATAGTGTTTCAAGTATTAACAGTGCAACCAGCCATTCAAGTATTGGGAATGGGAATGATATAGAAGCCAAGAAAAAGAAAAAGAAACAGAGTTGGGTAGGTCTATTTCCTTTGTTGCTAGAAGTTCAGTGTCCTTAGGGAAAAATGTCCTAACCGAACTTTTGACAGTGGCGGAGTCTGACCTTGAGCCATGGGGAGAGGGAGGGGTAAAGTGACCACCAGTACGTTAAAAAAGAAAGTCTTTAAGCGGGATTGGGAAAACCAGCGAGGAGGACATTGAAATAGTCCAGCCGGGAAGGGACGGGGGGTTTGGCTGTGCAGTGTGACGGAGGCGGGCAGTGTGACGGAGGCGGGCAGTGTGACGGAGGTGGGCAGTGTACGGAGGTGGGCAGTGTGGCGGAAACAGAAAAAGATGGTCCTGGTCAGGGAATAGATGTTCTTCAAAATATTTGGTTTTAACTTGATACAATTAAAAATGTGACTACTTCTTTAGAAGAAGAACGATTGCTGGACCGGTTATAGTGGAGAAATGATGTTATTTTCCCATTAGCCTATTTTTCTTATCGATGAGAATTCATGAGCTCTTTCAAGATGATAGTAATCTTTTTACTCCAAAATAATAATAAGTAATAATGTAATAATAATAATCCTTGCATCTGATATAGCGCTTTTCACATCTTCTCGACGTCTCAAAGCAGGATTGAAGTGATAATTTCATCGTAACTTCACTATTATCTTCTGTTAGGCTTTCTCCACAGTGCACACACATTGTGTTTTTTGTTGGCAAGGTCTGAAAGTTCAGTTTAAAAGCAGAATAGATTTCATTGCATCATCCTTTGTTCCCATTCTTTTTTTCGTTACATTATCTTGTGGAAGAATTCAGTAATGGAGAATTCTCTCTCTGTCCCCATGTTTGTTACATTTTTACATTACTTTTCTAGAGTTTTATCTTATTTTAATTAATGCAAAAGCTATTTCTTTCCAAAGGGTTTTAATTAATATTAAGAATATTTATAAATTCTATTATTTTTAAAATAAATGATGCAATAGAATAGGTTTAAGAAATATTTCATCTTGTGACTTTTAATTCCTCCCCTTTTCATCACAACTACAAGGTGAACAATAAAGGAAGCAAGGTGACTATGCAATACACTTGACTGAGCATGTAATGTTTTAAGTGACCTTTTTATTCCAGCATGGTGTTCCCTTTATGAAAATTGATGCTTGATTCTAAGAAAGAATGGCTTATGCTGCTTTTATGCCTTCACCTGACCAGATCCTTTAATTACCAGTTTGCTTCAGTTGCAGTGAACTGAGGAGCTTGGTTGGGTTAAACATGGTCACACTCTTTGCTGCTTGTGTGCTCCTATTACTTACTAAGCAATATGCCTGTGCATATCTAGCCTTCTGCACTGGAGTGCTAATGTGAGACAGTTGAGGTAACTTTACTTACTCTGACAGGCATCTCACCGTGGCATTCTCTTCTGGTGGAGAATTGTCATCTTGTGTGTCAACCTAGCGCAGTGGCAGGACTCTCAAAGGTTAAGTCAGAAGGTTGTGGGTTCAAGCCCCAGGTCAGGACTTGGAATCACATAGTCTAAGATGACAATCCAATGCAGTGCTAATGGGGGTGTTGTATTTCAGAGATTTGTTTCTTTCGGATGAAACGTTAAACCGAGGTCCCATCTGCCTGTTCAGGTGGATGTTGACAGTTTAAATGATATTTGTGCAGCGTGTAGACATGATACTTGGTAAATGGGACTGAAAGGATTGCCCTTGATAGAGCCAGCACAGTCACGATGAGCTGAATGGCCTTCTTCTGTATTGTTTAAAAGTGACTGTTTTAAGTGATATTTAAGTGACAATAGGTGACTGAAACACCCCGCTACCACCCCATAGCTGCAATATAAAATGTCTCTTGAGATAAAGATACCAAACTGGAAGTTCCATTGGGTATTGGGCATGGTTTATCCTTGGAAATATTATGGCCTTTGGCACTCTGACACATACTGCACATTTTTTGTTGTTGACTTCTTTATGAACTTCTTTGACTGCAGATGGATTGCAAGTGTCTGGAACCACAAAACGTAATGCTCATATTAAAGTGCTTATTAGCTTATGCAAATGCTTCAACTCAAAGAAATTACAAATGCAAGCCGATTGATTTGCCCAGCATGATAGAACTATGCTCATTTTAATAATAAACTGTGAGATCCACTCAATATAGAACACCTGCTGGAATTAACAGATTTTATTTTAGATATCAATAATAGTTATTTTCTTTCATAAGGAATAGCAACTGCTGTAGGATGACCAGCTTTGGGGCTTCTGATTATAAATAGACTGTGTGTTAAGAGATGGTCTGTCGCTGACTGGCACCGGTGCAGTTGTTGGGCTCGCAATAATTTAACTCATTTGAAAAAGAAACCTTTTGCAGCATTGCATTTTACTTCCCTCCTTTGTCTTACTTTAAAACCACAGTACTTTATAGAATCTGTTATCACAAACAACTTATATCTGCTTGCAAAAAAAAACTGTTCAAAGACAAATTAAAGCATATTTTAAAATATTTCGGTAAAATATTCCTGCCTCGTGATTCTTATGTTTCTTATGTTGGCTTAAGATTTAAAACCTTTACTGTGATTTGCTATGAGGTACTGCAGTGTTAAACCAAGTTAACCAGATCTTCTACTTACTACACGGGTTTCTGAGTTGCTCAAATGCTGTATATTCCCATGCTGAGCTGAAGGCTGTTTCTTTGATGGGATCTGCAGATAGGCTGATTCAAAAGAATGTTTTACTATATATTTATGATGATGACCTTCAATCTTGACCTTTTTTTTTCAGCTAAGAAGTTCATTCAAGCAAGCATTTGGTAAAAAGAAGTCTTCAAAACCTAATCTCTCACACTCAGACATTGAAGAAATCACTGATTCATCTCTTCCATCATCACCAAAGCTGTATCATGGTTCAACAGACATCGGGTCTCTAGCTATGAAACCATCACAGTCTACCTCTGCGTAAGTATTTTGAGCATTCTGAGATGCTACCCTAACCCCCCCACCGCTCAGTAGGCCCCAGCCTGCTCCATGTCCCCACCTGGCCTGCCCCACCATTGACGGTCAGGCTTTCAACCTTTCTGCCCCCACCCTTTCAAACTCCATCCCACAGTCCTTTCACCTCACCCCCTCTCTTGCCTCCTTCAAGACCCATTCAAGACTGTCCTCTTTGACCACATCTTCGTTTACTCCCTTTCCCCTCCCCTCATCTCTTCTGATCCTAACCCCCAGCTCGGGTCCAAATTCCTTGACTGCCCAGCACCTTGGGAAGTCCTCCTGACGTGAAAGGCACAACACAAATGTAATTTATTGTTGTTGTTGCATAAAGCTGTTTGTTTGAGAACATGGTTAGAATCTTTTATTTTTAAATGATTATAGTCAGTTAATGACCGAATATGCCCTTAGGTCTAAACCTGGTGAAATATTTTCAAACAGGAAGATGTTGATTGTCAAGTGTGTAGCCCATGTGTGTTCATTAATGTATTTCATTCATAGCCTGGTTTTGGTAATAATTCTAGCTATTGAACTCGCATGTGGTGCTGTGAATACTCACTCCGTTTTTCTATCTACCTTCTTACTTGTTTTCCTATGCTCCTTATCCTTATCAATCCATTGTCCAATGTTTTTCCCCATATGTTGGTGTGGCTGTCTGGGCAGTAGGTTTGAGTGTAATGCCAGTGGAGGCAAACCAGCCTCACTGTGGGTGACAAGAAAACAACTAAATGGCCATGTGTTCTTCATTCACAAATCTCGGTAAACTGCTGTATGCTGCATGTCCTAGAATTTAGTGCAGTGGAATGCATTGGTTGTTGCTTTTTACAGTTGGATTCTACAAGTAGGAGTCTGCACTTTCTAATGCTTAAACTTAAGCTGTTATCATTTGAACTCAGCATTAATCTATGTGATTGTCATCAACAACACTAAAATATTTGGGCCCAACTATTTTGCCAGAGTTGAAGAGGGAATTTTAATAACTATTGATTTTTTATTTTTATAACTTCGATTTTCTAATTACCATCAACTGAAAAATTAGTCACTGTGATGATTATCACGTTTTACATTTTTCATCTCCATGTTTAAATAACCCTCTCCTAGGAATAGTTTCTAACCTCCTCCTCAGTTATTCAAGAGATATTCCTGAATTCATACTCCGTGTTACAATTTTCCAAGCAGCAAGAATAATCATTTTTCAAAACCTTTCAGAATTTATAAGATCTTTCTTAATCTTCTCTATTCCATTAAAGATAACACAATTTTAGGTGTCCATCCTCAGGGCTTTGCCCTCTAGGTTTGCTTGCTGATACTATATATTTGTCAAAATTAAGTATTTTATTTGTGATCTTAAATGTTTTGATTTGCTTTGTAAAATTGGAAAGCTAACTGTGTTGCTTAATTTGTTAACCCAGTGTGTGTGAGTTTCTATTGAATTGGCTATGCAGGTCACCACTCACAAATCATTGTGATATTCCTGGTGATCTAGAGCTAGAGATGCTGGCAGTTGTTGCTTTGTTTTTTGACCAAGACTGATGCTTTCACAGCTCTGCCATTCATTGCTGTTACCTTATGAAATTTAGTCCGCCAACTTAATTTCATGTGGGCATCAGATTTAAGTAACTGTCCTTCAGAAAGCATAATGAGCAAGGATCTTTTTTTAAAAAAAAATGGTATTTATTGTATTATCTTAGCTAATTGGATTGTGTTTCTAATCACATTATGGATCCCTACTTTTTTTTGAAGTTCTGGTTGGTTGTTGTGAAGTAATAAGACTAGAAACCATTTTGCCTACAAAATACACAGTCACTACTGTATTTACAGTAAATCCTATTGACATCCACCTGACATGAAATATGCTATATTAAATGTATCAAATGCATGGGTTATTATCACTAATCATAAATGGTACACACACATTAATTATAAAAGCAGAATATTTATGATGGACTTTTTCCAATTCTCAGGATGTCTCCAATAATACAAATGTATAAGTTGTCATTTGAAGTCCAAACAGTTATTTATTTGATTTTATATCTACTGGATCAGTCAGTGGCTTAGTTATGGATATCGTCTGTTTTGCCTTCATCAAAACACACAGGCATTGCTGGGATTAAGTGTAAGACCTCACAAGATCCAAATGATAACTTAACACTTCAGACCAGAGAAAATATGAATTGAGAGGGAAAGAAAATTGTGTCATTGATCTCAAGCTTCCACCTGATCAAATAGAATTTGCACTGTTTTCAGCCCTGATATCACTTCTATGAAAAAAGCTTTTGAAACATTTTACCAGTCCCCTGAAATCAATTAAGTGAAAATGAAAGGATATCAATATAACATTCTCCAACTCTGGTTCCATTCCACAATTATATATCAATACTCCCAATAGAACTGAAACCATTGTATTCTATTATAAGTCTTTGAACACCCTGTCAATACTTCACACTATCATTTTCACTAGTTTATACAATCAATTTTTTGCCCAGAACCTCTTTGTTGAAAGATCTGTAGTAAGTCAGTTTGTATTAACCTGGTACAGCAATTGACCTCTTTAGAATAAATTTGGAATTAACCTGGTGCAACAGAATTTTTGAATCATATTTTATGAAGATTAACCCTAACAGGTGAGTTAACTAGCAATTACATGCTGTACATTCTTTGTAAAACATTTTCTTTGTAATAAATCTTCTATTTAGTTTTTATTTCTGAAGTCCACCTTACTTAGCTTTATTAACAACAAATCTGCCTTTTATTTATTTCAACATTCTTCAATGATACTTTTTCCACTTCTTTTTCTGCATGTTTTCCTAACATGACGTAGATTTTTTTTTAATTTGCTTTACTACTTTAGAATCTGTGAGTGCACAGAATCTGAGGCGGAAACAATTGTTCACCTTAAGAATGAGCTGAGAGAGAAGGAACTTAAGCTGACAGACATCCGTTTAGAGGCACTGAGCTCAGCACATCATCTCGATCAAATCCGGGAAGCTATGAATAGAATGCAGGTAATGATATATTTTCCTATTTTCAATTCATGCTAGGGTGTTTTGCATTATTGAGGTGCCGTCCTTCAGAAGACATGTTCAACAAGGTCCTGTCTGCCTGTTCAGGTGGACGTTAAAGATCCCATGACACTATTGCAAAAAAGAAGGGAGTTTATCTTGATTTCCTGGCCAACAATCCTCCAAATAAAATGATCATTAACTTTAAGGCAGTTTGTGGAACATCGCTGTAGACACCTCTAAATACACATTCACTAAACTTTACAGTATATCCTGTGTAGAGCTTTGAGATGTTCTTCAGATGTGAAAGGCATTATATCAAATATAAGAATTATTATTATTTATGTAAGATAATTGATAGTGTCCGAGAGAATGTTGGTGGGAAACCACTTATGTTGGTGGTAAACACAGCCTCAAACAACAGGAGCGACACTCAATTTAATGCCTGCTCTGGTGCTATTGTCGGGAGCAAACCACTCGCTAAATGTGAATTATTGTGCAAAAGATTTCTCAAAGAAAATTTCAAACTGGATTTATTCATTTGTTATCACCCGTTGGATCATTTTCTAACGACTGGGTACAAAGCACGAGCCTGGCAATCAGAATGAGCAGCTTGTGGTTAGGGGCAGGGGTGCGTAGTGTTCAGTTGAGGCACAGAAACTGCGTAGTATGCTGAGAGCAGATGATATGTTCGAAACACTGTGTCCCTCAAAATGATATAGTCGTTCAGCATTAATTCTTCACACATGCACAGGTAATAAATTGGGTTATCCTTCAACCTCCTCCTCCAGGTGCCACCACACAGACCGCTCCTCAGTCAGGACAGCTTGATGAGGTCCCCTAGGCTACTGTCAGTGCCACTCAGGACAGGACAGGGGCCACGGCAACTCACAAGCTGTGTTCTAATTGAGGAAGTTATTGGTCTGCTCTCCCGCTAATGTCCCAGCTCAGATCAGGAACTCACTAAGTGTGGATGGTGGCTGGAAGCCCATCATATCATTGCTGTATGCAATTGGCTGCCGCGTTTCTCCCACAAAATACACAGTCAATCCACTTCACAGTATATTCTGTGCAGCTCCTTGAGATGTCGCAACGATGTAATGAGGTGCTGTATCAAATGCAAGGATTATTATTATGATTACACCACACTACTCAGGTACAGCACGTTAGTTCATCTTCCAGCGAGAGAGTAATGTTTTCAATCAGTACTTAAAGTTGGAATATAAGTAGTTATTCCAAATGTATCTTTCTGCAGAATGAGATTGAGTTGTTGAAAGCTGAAAATGATCGTCTGAAGACGGAGACGGGGAGCACTGTAGGAGCAGCCCGTACACAGTCCTCAGCTTCATCTTCCTCGTCCTCATCCCGACAATCTTTGGGACTTTCACTACACAATCTCAATGTCACAGAAGCTGTAACCTCAGGTATGGAAATCACTGCTGTTTAATTATTTGCTTGAATGTTTGCTTTACATATCTCTTCTCCCCTCCCTCCCCACTCTTATAGGTGTTCTATTGATAACCTGCTACTCTTTAATTTTGATCATTGGCTTCAAAGTGCAGTGTATTTCTGCTGTAACATTGTTATTCCTCACCTTGACTTTAGTGACTGGTGAAACTTGGGTTGGTTTTCTTGTGCTGCATAGCTCCAGTTAGTATGACTTTTGCATTATTAACAAAAACATCTTGGACATCCCCCATTTCTAGGATAAATCATTTTTTTGTAATCTTTTTGTAATCATAAAGCAATACCCTAGCATTACAGATGATTATCTCTCACACTCCTAGGCATGCATGTGTTTTATTATTAACACCCAGCCCCTTCCACAATAGTGTAAGCAATCAACTTTAACTAGACAATTTCCCTCTTACAACATATTACAATCCATGCCAGTACAGGTACCTTTGTCAGAGATAATAACCCACATTGGATTGTTTCTTTTGCAGATATTTTACTTGATGATGGAACTGATGGGTCTTTTCGCAAAGAAGGTTGCAGTGTTAGAATATTGATCTGTCTGAACAAACGGCTGAAACGAATAAAGGTAATGCAATGGGCATTGTTGTCCTAAGACAGCACCTCAGGACATCCTTCTGAAGTGAAAGGTGCTATCTAACTGTTTGTTTAGCTTGTTTAGTGTAAAAGCAAAATCTCTACTGGTTTGAGACTATATTTATTTATTTATTTAGCAATGTTGTTGGTTAAAATGATAATGCAGCAAAGTACATCTATAATCTCTTTGCAAAAGATTAACAATCTGGAGGTTTTAATTTACATTTGGGGTTCAGGGAACATCCTTGCAAAGCATTATTTTTCCCAGGAGGTAGAGTAGTTGAAAGAAATCAATGTCAGTGTATGATTTGTGTGTTCTGTGGCAGGTATGGGCTTGATGGCCATTTCTTATCCTAAGGTTTCTGTGTTTTTAATTAGACGTTTAATAATTCTATTGCTGCTTCCACATATTTGCCTACAAAATACACTGTCATTATACTTTAAATTATATTGTGTAAAACACTTTGAGACGTCCTCCCGACAAAAAGGCACGATATCAAATGTAAAGATTATTATTTTCTTTAGGATTACTTTGTGAACTGTGGTTGTGAGCTGGGGAATCTGAAGCTGCAGACTCTCTCATGTATGCACACACACTCGCATTCATTCACGTTCCGTCTTAAAGCTGTAAAATTAGTTTGTAATACTGTGTTGTTATTTCCTTTTAAGGATGAAAAGACTCCTCAGTATCTGATAGGGTCCATAGGAGTTAGTGGAAAGACAAAGTGGGACGTTCTCGATGGTGTCATTCGCCGTTTGTTTAAGGTAGGCAGCTCCGTTCAGGTATAAGTCGGTTTGCATTTCACGCTGTTCTTCTTGATGTTACACTGGCATTTCTCAGAAGAAAACAGAAGTACTTTCTGTGTATAGGTGATCTGCTTTGCTGTTTGTACTCACATGGAGTGTGAGATAGCACAGTGTGAGATAGACAGACATTTACTCTTTTTATTTTAATAGTCCTGAAGGAATATGGGGGTATAAAAAGTGGTGTTCCTCGGGCACTCCTCAACTTACTGAACAAACATTTTAAACCAAACCACCAGATGTCGCCCCTTTCCGGGTTAGGATTCGGTTTCTCCGAGTGCACCATTTTGCGTGGCTCGGAGGTGAGGTGTTTTATTTTATAAATGTTACTTTTTAAAATTGTTCTCCAGGCTCTTTTACTTTGTTTAATATTGTTTTCTAAGGTTGCTCTGTCTAGAAGGAGCAAAAGCCATTCTCTCCTGGGCCAAAAAAAAATCATTTTTTAGGAATCAGGTGGACAAGGCCTGAATGAGCCACAGAACTGATCACTAAATGTAAATCTATTAGGGCCACTTACCTGGAGAGAATGCTTTAAGGAATGTCACTCATTTTAACCTATTTCACTCACTTTTGTGTCACACACTGATGCCTGGAGCGAGAGGTCAGGTCAGTCCAGTGCTTAAGAGAAGCAAAGGCCATCTCTCTCCTTTCTCTTATAGGGTAGTGCCTGACTTCAATGGCCCTCTCAGACGCTACCCTATATTAATGCAAATTGTTGTTGTGATGATTGAAATGATTTTCCTTGCTGGGGCGTTGCAAACCAGAAAATAAATATTCTGGAAGGATGAGGTGAAATGGGCCAAATCAAAAGACCTCCATCAAAATCTGTCAAATTGTAAAGTTTTCCTATCTGTTTTTTTCATACTTTGACAACATAGGAGTATATTTTCCGCCTGGATCCTACCACGAGTCTGGGGCTGACATCGGACAGTATTGTCAGCTACAACATAGGTGATATTGTTAGAGCCAGTAATCTAGAGGTGCCTGAGCTACTACCTTGTGGATATCTAGTGGGAGAAAGCAATGTCATCACTGTGAATCTTAAAGGTAAAGAAGGTTTCTTTGGGGATATGGTTATGGTCTTGAATTAATGTTTTTATAATTTAAACAACTGTAAATGGACAATTACCCAATAGAAATAAACATTAACAGCTCTTAACTTTGGTGCGATCAATTTTGATTGCATTGAGTGCTTTGAGACATCTCAACGACGTGATAAGGCGCTAAATCAAATGCAAGGATTATAATTATTATTAATATTATTGTTATATCGATATCATTCTGAGAATCGTTCTCTTTCGTAGGTGTGGCAGAAAATAGTGTGGACAGTTTTGTATTTGAAACTTTGATCCCAAAACCCTTAACGCACCGTTACCTCAATCTCCTGCTGGAACATCGAAGAATCATACTCTCTGGACCAAGCGGTACAGGCAAAACCTATCTCGCCAATAGACTTGCTGAATTCCTGATTTATAAATCAGGAAGAGATATCACTGAGGGAGCGGTGGCTACATTTAACGTAGACCACAAATCTAGCAAGGTAAGAAAATGTCCAGACCTTACAACACATTCCCATTTTGGCCTGCAGAAATTGAGATTGCGAACCGTTGAGATTGTGCAACAAATTATTTACCGGTTACATTTTTGACGATGACTGTGGTCGATGACGCTAAATGTGTAAATGTGTTCATAATATTTTAAGGAGCTGCGTCAATACCTGTCGAACTTGGCTGATCAGTGCAGTGCTGAAGATAATGGATCTGACCTTCCTTTAGTAATCATCCTTGATAATCTTCATCACGTTGGGTCTTTAAGTGACATCTTCAATGGGTTCCTCAATTGTCGGTATCACAAGTGGTAAGTCAAACTGTTCTTAACAGGCCCTAACTGATCAGAATAATGTCCTGAACATACCCAAGCAAAACCTTTCAGCTCGCATTAGTTCTTTTGATATTAAGTCAAAGTATTTTATTTCAATGCTGGAATTTCATTAGGTCAGCAACAAGAGAACGTACCTGATCTAGAATTGAGCTTTGATTGATGTTTCATACAAATAGAGAAGATCAGAATATTTCTGCAGTTATCTGGTTCAGATCAGTTCGGGCACATTGGTTCAAGTGCTCCAAACCCTTAGTGCTTGTCTGAAACCCATATGTTGTTAAGCCATCCTAAACTGTGATTTAGTTGATAATGTTCAACCCCAAGTGTAGTGTTGACTAATTGAGTCTGTCTGGAAGACTGAAGGGCTTGGATGCCTTCCCAGCTCTCAATACACAGTCATTACAACAACAATTTGCATTAAAGCAGGGTAGGATCTCTGAGCACTACACTTTACAGTAAATTTTGTAAAGTGCTTCGACCTGTCTTCCTAATGCGAAAGGCGCTATATCAAATGCAAAGATAATGATGATTATAAATCATTAAGGTGTTCCTTGATTTACAAAGACCATTTGCTTGTATGTTCATCGTTGCTGGAGTTTATTTGGCAAATTGATTGATGCAGCACTAAACTCCAATGTAATTGTTTTTTTTACCCTTTGCTGTGTTTTCTATTTATCGTAAAATTAGATTAGCCACACTGCTCCCATGTTTTATATGCAATGAGAGGTCCGGGTTCAGGTCATTCTTTTGTCTCTGGCAATTGGGGTTGATTTTAAGGGAGTCCATTGTACTTGAACACATTCAACCTGTTTAAAAATGACGCATGTGTAATTTATGTGTTGTACTTTTTTAAATGAATTCCTGCAGTCCATATGTTATTGGAACAATGAACCAAGCTGTGTCTTCTTCTCCCAACTTGGAGCTCCACCACAACTTCAGGTACATGCATTTTTTATCTCCATAAAGTCTGGCACTGAATATTGAGATCCCCAAATATTTATTCTCAGAAGTATCATTGCACAAGTGTGAAGCAATGGTCTTAACTACTGTGATAGAAAGGTTCCCCCCCTTATGTTTTAGAGACAAAGCCACGTGTGACTTGAGTATTGGAATCACCTGTTTTAGAAGTTTAGAAAAGAATGTTTTGATGCAGTTTGGATTTTATGTAGGTTACACATCACCACTTTAGAAAGAGTTAACACAATTGCAATTATGTGTCGGGTGAATTAATATAGCTGCACATATGTACACGGATGTTAGATGTATTAAAGCTCAGGCATGCCTGTGTGTGTATATGGATGTTTGGTATAATAACTCAGGCATGGCTGTGTGTGTGTGTGCGCGCACTGTGTGTGTCTATATGGATGTTTGATGTATAAAGCTCAAACAGGGCTGTGATGGCCCTGTAATGAAACAGCCTACTTGAAAAACGACTGTTAATACAAAATGATCACCAGCCATCCATGGAATTGTACGCTAACTCATTGCCTTGAGGGCGAACATTGGAGGGAAGCAATTAAAATAAGGACGACATTTAATTCTCGTCAGAATTCACTATTCTACTTCTTCACTAAAGCTCCCTGTGTCACAACATAAAGGCAATGTTTACTCCTTTGGGGATAAATGCACAATGTCCTATGATGCTCAGCTATCCAGACCAAGTTGGATCTCTCATCTCTGCTGAGTTAACTGGTCTCAGCAATTGGCTGTCCTTCAATTGGCAGTGTCTAAAGGTGTTGCCTTGCATCTGAAATGGGCAGGACCTAAGCAATGGGTGTCAGCAGGCTTTGACTGTGGGTGTATCACAACTTTTAGCAAAGAAGGGCAAACAATTGTGAAAAGTGACAGCAATATTAATGTTCCTTTAATCCTGAACAGAAGATAATCTCAAACTGCTTGTTTTTTCTCTGTCTAGGTGGGTACTTTGTGCCAATCATACTGAACCAGTGAAAGGGTTTTTGGGTCGGTACCTACGCCGTAAACTGATTGAAACTGAAATTGACAAAAATATGCGCAATAGTGACCTCATTAGGATTATTGACTGGATTCCTAAAGTCTGGCAGCATTTAAACAACTTTTTAGAAATGCACAGTTCATCTGATGTGACAATTGGTAAGTTCTGCTGCAGATTAATTCCACAATAACCCAATTTTTACTGCTTCATCAGTAGATGGATTTGTGAATTATTTTATATAACCTGATTTATTACTTGCTGCTACCTCAGGTCCACGCCTCTTCCTATCATGCCCTTTGGATGTTGATGGCTCAAGGGTTTGGTTCACAGACCTGTGGAACTATTCTCTCATACCGTACCTTCTGGAAGCAGTTCGAGAGGGTCTCCAGGTAACTTATTTTAGAAATTGCATCTTCTTTATACCACACCTCTGCTTCTGCTGTACACCACATACTGGAATACTAAAGCCATATTGCTGCAATGGTACTAATGTTACAATGTCTGGATGTGAACTTCTTCAAATTCCTTGAAAAGCCTTGAAATTCTTGGTCCTGCACAGATTGGGAAGTGTGACAAGAATTTTACAATGAATGGACATGATGTGGTATAACTTTCAGTTCAGTCAGGTACCGGTGCTATGTAGACACCAGGGATCACCTCTTTGACCGTGCTTTCGATCATCTTTTCCCTCCCCACTACCCTCGTCTAATATCCCCATCCCAATCAGCAATGTCAAGCACTTTGAGATGTCCTCCTAACATGAAAGGCACCATATAAATATAAATCGAATTGTATTTATCTTGCACTGATAAATACAAATAGCTGTGTCTTTATTACAGCAAATTACACCACTTTATTATAGCAAATTATTTAGCATAAGATAGACCACAGATTTGCACATATACTGCACTCAATTTTTCTATTCTGACTGTATTCAAACATAATGGTCTATTAACCAGTTTGGCCTGCTGCTTTAAAACAAGAGTCTTTTTACGATTCAAGATAGTTACAATTCAAGAAAAAGGATAATAAAGGAAAACAAAAATTGAGGAGGTTAAAGGAATTCAGAACCTTTCACAAAACTGTAGAAGTACACAAGAAGCTGGAGAAGCATGCTCAAATTTGGCAAATTGTTGAATCCTTTCTTAACTTTTAAAGCCGTTTTTTCTCTTATTTCTTAAAATCAGCTTTGAAATCAAGATTGTATTTTAAAAATTTGCCAGGACCATAACAGAGGAGATAAAAAAAAAATCGATTTCATGGTGATTTAACAAGAAAAGCTTCTGTTATAACTTTGGATCATAATGGGTGGAATTATTTGTTTAAACTGACAATGTACAAATTAGTAAGTTAAACTTGTCATTCCCACCACCTTTCAGCTATATGGCAAAAGAGCTGCTTGGGAGGATCCTGCTAGGTGGGTGGTGGATGCCTATCCTTGGTGCTCAGGGTCGTTGCAACACGAATGGCCATCCTTACTACAGCTGCGACCTGAAGACGTAGGCTATGAAGGCTACACCTCTGTGAAGGAGGGAGGATCCTCGAAGCATGTTGCACAGAGCGACTCCGAGGGAGATCCACTGGTAAGATCTACAACGATGGGATGAAAATTTGCAACCCTGCCATCCGTGTGTTCATTCCCATTTTTTCTTTTTCCCCATGACTTCACAATTTTTGCATTTAGATAACTTTAAGCTGCCTTAACGGGAAATCACAGCCATCAGGACTTCAGGCAATATTCGAAAGGAGCAGAAAGTGCAGCTTCAAATTCACATCAAGACTAAGAGGTGTTATACTCCAGGCTCCGAGAAAGCATTACAATGATATGGGGAATGTGCATAACTGCAGGGAGGAAGCCTTGGGCTGTTCTGTTTCTTTTCTGCTTTGTTGGCAATATCTCCTACAGTTTTCACACATCTCAATCACTTGTCAAAAGACCGTGATTTCACTTAACACTTTAACTGACACAGGCCCATCGCACTTAACTTACAATTTTTAAAGCTGAATATTTTCCAGATTTTTTTTTTTCTCTTTCAATTTTCTTTTCTCTCTTCTGCCCCTGAAGGGGTTTACCTCCTTCATCTTTCTAATGTTTCCCCAGGCATCCTTTGCTACCTCGATCAAGTGCTCATTCATCTTGTGTGAGCCTGCCAATGAGTAGCGGCAGGCTAGGGAATAGCAAGGGCATCGTAGCTGAGTCCATATGTTGCTTGTACCTGACATCAAACGTATGCACTTCTGTTGGATTAACTCCAAAGTTTTAGGAGCAAAACCCTGGCTATTTGTCCCTAACACAGCAGTGCTGAAACCCGTGTGGCACTTCTGATACCACTCTGACTTAGGTCACCTAACTCAGCACAGACGAGGGATTGAATCTTAATAGAGTGGTGGAACAGGCTTGAGGGGCAGACTGGCCTACTCCTGTTCCCGTGTCCCTATGTTCCTAAGATTATATTGACTTGTGGGTAAGTACATGAATGGTTTCATTAATGTGAATTAGTGTGCAGATGGCATTCTAGACTGAAACAGCCATTACATGTGGTGCAGTCAGGAAATGTGTGAACACGGTGAAATTAACGTCTGTCGCTTCTTTCGACGACTCAGCAAACAGAGTTCTGGTCATCGAATGGGATATGCAAATTTGAACCACTCAGTCAATAGCTCAGCAGGAAGCTGGTGCAGTTATATCACTCAGAAATCTGGCCTGTTTCAGAGAATTGCGTACAAAATTTTGAAATTGAACAGTCCATTCTGCAAGTTTCTTCATGCTGACAGCAAAACATAAAATATGCTAAGTGAAGGGAGTGTTATTGTGGGGTCTGATATAATGACATGAAAAGGTGGGCATGTTTACAAAAGCTATTGAGCATTTTACCGTGTGTATTTCACATTACCATGCTTGAGAGAACATTGGTTGATAATTAGTCGTGCATAACATTTCTGTGTCTTTTCTGTCTAGATGAATATGCTGATGCGGCTCCAAGAAGCTGCCAATTACTCGAGCGCCCAAAGCTGTGACAGCGACAGCACCAGTCACCATGACGACATCTTAGATTCATCCTTGGAGTCGACTCTCTAAAGAATCAACAGGGTGGAAGATTATCAGGAGTCTTGTTAAACCAATCTACTGACCATGCAAAGCAAAACAGCTTAGCCCCACTGACTAGTTGATGGTGATCTGCTGTTTGTATGTAGGCAAGAGTTTTTCAGTTTCGAGGTCTGTTGTGGGGGGCAGGGGGTGGGTGGGGGTGTGGGGGGTGTGGGACGGGAGCTTAAATGTATTACGTTGAATGACATTCACATTTTAAGGGGCTGGAACAGAGCTTAATTTGTCAACCGTAAGAGACCCAAAACAAGAAGAGTATGTTGACGTTTATCTTCAAAACTACAAGTAATTGCACATGAATCAGCCAAAACTGGAATTTTTTGATAACTACAAAGTATTTACATCTGTAAATCTTATTTCATTTTTTTACAACGAGGTGCTGTGAGAATCGGAACAGTTACTCACTGTTTCTACCCCTGTCCTGAGCTCAGCTATATCTAAATGGTGCTGATCAAAACAACTGTAATAGTCTTTGGTTTACACCACTGCCCATTCCTTGATTCTCACAGCTTGTACACAATAAGCACAAGGGGCAATGTGCAATCACAGAGGCTCTGCTTTTATAGCGTTGAAAACGTGCCAGCTTTATCCGGCGCTGCTTGTCCAAAACTAAAGTACAACAGTAACTAAAGCTTGTGGTTGCACATTTTTTTTTACAGGCTTAATTTTATGGATTTCTAATGCTGTTTTTAAATTGCAGGTCTTTTAACTCTAAACAAAAGTTTCTTTGTCACCAAACCTAACATCCACTGATACAAATTGTAATGCAGATTTGTACCAATATTAGCTACGAAGAAGGGCTACAACAGGCTACAAAAGACTTTTCAGTAACAAAGTGGAGATGCTATTCATTATGGTGCTGACTCACTTGCCTTAGTCTTAACAGGTTACAAGAGTAAATGAAGACACTTAATGTTATTAGATGATTTGTATCTTGCACCACTGATACTGTACATCTTGATTTATGAATACCTAAGGAGAAATGAACAATTCCATATCTCTTTAGACCAGGACATTGGTAGAATAAGGTAGTGAAGAGCAGGGTACGCTGTAGTTTTTAGCTTTTATTTTGTGGATAAAAGGCAGCTCTGCCTATCCTAACAAACAAGCCTAAGTAACAAACCCACCTGTTATCATGTCTTGAGAAGTCTAGAAAGTACAGTAATAGAGAGAGTGGGTTTTTATTCAAGTTACCCAGCAGAGCTGGGAGCATTTGATAGAGCATGAGCACAAAATGTCTTACTGTATAGAACTTAGCATGTTTTTAGTGCATATGCAAGATTGAAATGTTTCTTTATGTTATAATGAATGAAGTAATGACCCAACCTCTAAGGGGACAGGGGAAGAATTGTCTTGTTTTATACATTATTCTGTTTTAATGATCACTTTATGGAATTTATTCATTTTTTTGTTTGATTTTTTTAAAATAAAGGTTGGTTTTGCACAAGTGTGGGAAGCTGTACAGTATATAAGAAAAAAAATGCCTTGCACAGTAACCGTTGTAATGCATTATTTGTGTACTACTTGTTGGTGTAAACATTTATTTCACTTGAATATGCTGGGATTTTGTAAACACTGTTGATAATCTTCGTTCAAACTGATGTGCTTTTGTCCAGTAAGTATGGTTGTTAGTGCTATGCAGAAGCGACATGCCCTCCCCGTGTTCTTCATTTTTAAACATGAGCCAGAAGTCCCAAACTGCCAACTCTTAATCTTCTGTCTAACTCTGACATCTAAATAACTTCCATTTGTTTTAGTCAACCTAGCACACAGTCCGTTGTCCTTTCTGTAATCCATCTCAGTAAGACTTTGAGGATTTTTGTGAAACAGTTGTCTGTAAACATTTTATATTCTGTACATTTTGATGTAACATACAATGTAAATAGGCAGAAACGATGACAACAATCATCTGAGAGTTTTGTAGTCTTTTTAAGGCCCTAACCTTTGAGTTAAGTATTTGGTGTAACCAGATTAATTGGCTGTCGTCGTTAATCTTGGTTTTAACTGTACCTCTAGCTTGTAAGCAGCTTGTACATGGTTTTCCAGACATGCACATTGTATCTGTCTAAATTATTACTTTACCATTAAAGTGACACTATTTATTGAATTAAGATTCTCTTTGGCATGTTTTTTTATGGATTTTATTCATGTTTTTACCTTGCGTGCAGCAGGATGCTACATAATTGCAACTTGTTATAAATTTGGATAAGGTCCGGTTGAATAAGGAGTTAAAAGGACTCTCTTTCAGATATGGGCTCCCTGTTTCACTGGTACTTGAGATTTTTTTTAATGCCATCATTAAGTAGTGTCAAAATCTCCAAAATGAAAGAACATAAGAATTTGCTAGGCGAAAGAAGACCAAGCTCTATCCAGTTCGCCTTCCACCATCCTGGCAGTCTCATGATATGTCGTGTCCCAAACTATATATTGTATCCCGAGATATTATTTCCTAACAGAAATCTATCCGATTTGTTCTTGAAAGAGTGAGAGGAGTGAGCTCTCAATTTCTGCATCACTGCCTGTGCTGTTTCCATACAGCAGTCTGTGTGCAGTGATGGCACCTGGCGTTACCCAGCATGTAATCTCTGGAGATTGGGATTCAGCCACCACCTCGATTCCGCTTTTTTTGTGTGGAGTAGAACAGACTCACAAACTCGCAAAATCATGAATTATTCACAAATTGGCGAGGAGGTGTCCCACTTTAACAGTGACGCACAAATAATTTATTTAAACCGTGCGTTTGGCACAGATGCTCACTGATCAGCTATTTCAGGGAGCTTGGTCAGTATGCAAAAAAATTGCTATATTGGTATTTAATTATATATTGAACATTTTTTTTAAGCAGAGAAATTGCTGCTTAAATATTGTGTAACAGTGCAGCTCTCACAAGGGCTGAGGCTGGAAACAATGAAAGCCCTGAAGCAGTTTCACAATCCGTGTCAAGCTTGCTCCTTTCACTTGCTGGTCCCTGCTTGTTATGCAAAAATGGAGGCAATGTTTCTTGCATGCACAGAACAGATGAAAGAACATCATCACCAGTCTTACAGCAGCTATTGGAATAAACTGATTTTTTTTTTTTGCACGAGTAATTTTACCAGTGGATTTCACATCCACAAAATCATTACCTTTGACAATACAAACCAATTGAGTCTCCTCTATACAGGATCAGACTCAGCACATTTCTCAAATTGACAAAAAAAAGTGCTTTAAAGTAAAACTAATCAAGCTGTGTGAATGATCGCCTGTCTTATGGTCTTTTTTTCACTCCAGCACCTCTGCAATGTGATTTGGATGAATAACTTCCTGGGTCACCCGCAGTTTACATCCCTGTTTTCAACGCACTTGGCTCATCTGTTACAGTATTCTTTTGCACAGTTTCTCCACAAATGTTCGTTCTTTCCTGCATAGATTTGCTCCTGAGTTAGAAGGTTGTGTGTTTGAGCCCCACATTGGGATTCTGAGCTCACAATCTAAGCTGAAGCTGCAGTACGGAGCTGGGGGACTGTCACACGTCAAGAGGTGCCGTCTTTCGGATGAGACATTCAACTAAGGTTGAATCTGCTCATCATGTGGACATTAATGATCCCATGGCACTGTTCGAAAAGGGAAAGGAGTTTCAGCCACTGTCCTGGCCAACAAACTCCCAAATGAAATTGGTCACTCACTCCATGGCTGTTTGTGGGACACTGCTGTGTGCAAATTGGTTGCCATGTTCTCCCACAAAATACACGGAGCTTGACAATACAATACGACTTTACGCCATATGCTGTGAAGTACTTTGAGATGTCTCGATGATGTGATAAGGGGCTATATCAAATGCAAAGATCATATAATTGTTTAGAGAGAATAAATGTTAACATGAAGTATTTAACCCCCTTATGTGTCTTGCAGTTTTGAAATTTAATAGATTTAGTAACACAGGAGGACAGGAGTGCTTTCCAGCCAATTAAAGCTTGTTCAACCGGTTTATTACATGAGTGTTAATCAACTGTTGGTAACAATTAGCTGGTGGAGCAATGCATTGTCAAAGGTGTGATCCTTCACATGGGACATTCAACCAAGGTCCGCCTGTTCAAGTGGATGTTAAAGATCCCATGGCACTATTCAAATAGAGCTTCTCCCAGGATCCAGCCCAACAATCATCCAGATAAGTTTGGTCATTTACTACATGGCTGTTTGTGTAGAAATTGGCTACTGCATTCACCTACAGATACACAGTGAAAGTTTCCTGAAAAATTGTGATGTTTTGAGACATCCTTGACATTATAGTTATTGTACCAAATGCAAGGATTACTATTTTAAGACATTACTATTTTAAACAAACAAAATTGGGTATTTCCAATGGCATAAGTGTTTTTGATGGGCACCGATTATGGTTTATGATATATAGAGATGGCCAACTTGCTTCCTGTGCGCTGGCCAGTTCCCACAATGAAAGAAGAACTGGTTGATTTCTGCTTCACCGAGTAACCGCCAATGACCCTTCCCTCCAATAGTGGGATCCATTAAAATGGGACTTGGCCTGAAAATCAAAACTAAGACCATTAGAAATGAAGTCGACAAAGCATTTCTTCACACACAGAGAGGTGAGGATGTGGAACTGTTACTGTAGAGATGGAATGAATAGAGATGTTTAAAAAAGAGAGATCGACAAATACTTGGGTAGTGGTCATTAAAAGAACGTGCCGAGTATAGGTGTGTCTGTGGTTTGAAAGGTTGAGATGCTATTGAGTGACTGTTCACTTCCTGTACCAGGAAAGTAGACAACAGATTCATCTCCCCATACTTATCTGTTAAAATAGCTTTACAGTACATCTGTGACTTTAATTCTTTATGGGGCTGCACACAAGCATGAGCTTTAAAAAAACTTGTCTAAAATGCTGTCTGTGCTGTCCGTGTTTCTTGATCACTGATGTCTGATAGTAAAGTTTGTAGGCCGAGTACTTGATGGTTTTTGCTGGAGTGCTTTATTTCATGAAATCAAAGATGACATCGAATTAAACAAGTCTGCTCTCATGTTATAGCAATCACAATATTTGCCTGAATGGTGGAACTTGCAATAAATGCCTGCCAAATATAGAAATCCCACAACAGATTGCAAGATGCAAATTAGTCCTCGGAGTTTAAGGCTGAAAAGTGATGGAAGGTGGGATAAGTCAATGTGTAGATAGATACTCTTCAACTGGAGAGTCAACCAAATGTATGGATTGAATTATAGACTTTAGTGCATTGCATGTGCCTTAGGTAATGTGGGTGTTTGTTTTCTTACCAATGTCGAATAAGGATTCAGTGATTTCCTCACAGAATGGTTATATCGTGTTTCAGTAATTGTCTAAGATTACAACTCCTAAGGCATTGAATCATGTTTTATGTCCCTCTATGTAGAACCTGTTGCTTTTAGAGCGAGACAAGGGATGATTGTCCTCTGGAAAAATAGGCTCTACTTTCAAATTATTCACAAAGAATTAACAATCTCGCTCCTGTGTGTTTATTGTGCCATGTTTGATTAGACAAGATACATCTTGAAAAATAGTGACTCAGAGGTACTTATAGAGATGTATAACACTTTAAATGGGATTGAAAAAGTAAGCCTAGAACAAAACTTCAGGATGCCCCAAGACAGGAGAATAAGATGTAGGTTTAGAGTTACAAAGGGCAATTTGAGGACAGAGGTATTTATGTCTCTATAAATACCTCTAAGTCACTATATTTTTCTTTACTCAGAGGGTAATTAATGCCTGGAATATATTGGCAGGAAGTGGGGTGTGGTTGGGGGTTGAAACCAGGACACTGGACTCTCATTTAATAAGCAGCTTGATCCTTTTTATGAGGGTGGGTCTTCTGGTGGATTGAGATCAGATTGGCTGAAGGGCCTTCTTAATTCAAATCAATCTTGTGATTGTGATGTTGGGTCCTGCACTAGTTGACTGGGCAATGGATAGTCACCGACCTGGGAGCTGAGTGGAAGGAAGGAAGACCTTTGGAACCCATTTTGCAATTGGTTGTGAGCAGGAGCCACAACGGATTATGAAGCTGTAAGTAAATGTAGGAGGAAAGGAAATGTAATATTCTCACTATTTTTGTTATAAAATGTGGATTTGGTTATTATACAGTGTGACTTGATGTTAATGGAATCTGTCTTCCAAATTTTAACAAGAACTTGCTTTTATTCAGCCCCTCACACAGGGTATTATCCCAGAACTCCTAAATAAGACAACAAATTACCCAGTTCATAGGAATTCATTTTATTGAGTGATATTTCACCAAAGTGAGGTCCTGTATCTTAGTGGTTAGAGCATGCGCTTCGCAAGCGAGAGACCTGGGTTCTATTTCCAGCAGAGTGACATGTTGGGCAAGTTTCCTTACTCCACATGATGAGGCCATCAATATTGTTTTTTTAACACCAGCCTTGTAGATCATTATCCTGGTCACATAAACCTGTCACATGACAAACTGAGAATAAAAGAGTCATATGTAAACCACAGTCTCTGGAGGATTTTGTTTGGGAGTCACAAAGCACCTACATGTTGTAGAAACAAAAGCTCTGAGGTTTAGTGATGGTGGTCATATTTCAATATGGGTACAATCAGTGACACCCATTACTCTTGGGATGCAGCTGAGTATACAAGAGTAGTTTACTGTATGGCAAATGGTTCGTCTGCATTTCAGGAATAAATGGATGAACCTGCCAGGACTCTGGAGCAGTGCATCTGTCACCTGAGTGCAAATGGTTATGGTGCCTTGTGCAATATCACTGTAATCTGCTCCTGGTGCTCGAAAAGTCTTAATAGCAAAACAAGTAACCGGAATGATCTTACGGTCTAAGCATTGGGTGTCACTGCAAATCCCTATAACCCTGGACCAAGATTGTAGCAAATCTCACTAATTATTTCCCTGGTGAGTCTAAATCTATACCCAGTTCTCCTCAACTCATGTCTTCTTGATCTTGTTCATGTGTGCTCTCAGATAAAGCAGCCAAGGACTCCCCAATGTACCCTATAATTAATCCTATTCTTCATGTTTGAAAGGCATGGATGTGGATAAACCTGTTAAATCCACTGTGCCACCAATCCCTTTTCCACACCCCATCATAGAAAGTGTTTGAAACAGTCCTATCTCCCATCTGATATCTGGAAACATTGGCTTTAGTATGGTTACTGATATGATGTCTGATATCATCATACTGTATATGACAAACAGCAGTGAGTTCTTGCTGTGATTAATCCATTTGGGTCCAAAACTCACTGTAAACATCCATTGCTCTTGCCGTAATGTGCTTCCCCAGAACATCTGCTGGAAGAATTCCAGGGTTTCAATAATATATAATAATCCTTGCATTTGATATAGTGCTTTTCAAGTCTTCTAGAAGTCTCAAAGCGCTTCACAGAATATACTGTAAAGTGAATTGATTATATATTTGTGGGCAAAATGTGGCAGTGGCTTTTAGTGGCTTCCTTATGTATTTGATGGCCCAGTTATTCTTTATCACAATCGTACCTTTTCCAGAAGGTATAAAAAGCTGACGTTCACTTTCAAACATTTGATGTCATTCTAAAATTTTGACTTTTGACAGAGATTTAAAAAAAAAACTTCTAAACTGTCAATCTAAAATAAAACCTGCTCAACAGCAGGCTGACATATCACCTCTCTCCTCTTCACTCTGATCAACCTGCTCTTTATTTTCACCCTATTTTAGTTTACTAATAGGTGAGTGGGTACAGAAAATGCTTGTTGCCAAAGCATGCTGATTTTCAACCGTCAGGATGCTACTGCCACTTGACTGTTAACAATGTTAAGTGGCATGAGAGTGGAGAGATGCAGGTTTGAGTTCCCCAGGTCGCTGAGCTCAGGCACACTGCAGGGAAGGTACCAGTACAATCAGGAGTGCTGCCCCAGGCTATGACTCTACCCCCTCTAAACAGCCTCGGTGGAAATCTCACAGGTCATGTCTGCAAGTGATGTGTACGAGAGGAAAATCAGCATAACCAAGGGGAGAAAAGAAGATTTAATACCCCACCCCCCAAAACTCATTGACATAACCTAACCATCAACATTTGATCAACAACATTTGTTTGTTGGTACCTACAAAGAATTGGGAGAGATGTTTCAGAATGTTTTGTTTTCCATCTTTCTCAGTGTTCCCTGTGCCATGTAGAATGGGCTTGCTTGCCTCAGAGCATAATAATAATAATAATCCTTGCATTTGATATAGCGCCTTATCATGTCTTCAAGACATCTCAAAGCTCTTCACAGAATATATTGCAAAGTGAATTGACTGTACACCATTGTTGTGTTATTTTGTTTAGGTGGGGGTGGGGGAAGGTGTATTGATTTGTCCATATGGTAGTTTACCTCTAACATATCCTATTAAATAACTAATACTACTTCTTGTATCTTCAGTGCGTAATTTTCTTTCACTGACCGAAATTCAAAGGATTATTTTGTGGAATCATTTCACTACAGAAATGATTCATTTGAGCTGGAATTGTAATAGTTGGATTACTCCAGAGCATGAGCAGTCAGGCGCAAATGGGCAGTTGTGCAAAGCTGGTTCTTTTGAAATTTAGTGGTCGTGCATAACTATCCTATAATCTTTTGATTTGCATTTACTAATGATGGGCTTTGAACACTGAGTGTAATTGGTATATGATAAATATACCAGCAGTAGAATGTGTCATTTCTACTGCTGTATGTTAAGAGTGCCAGTCACTATAGCACAAGTGTTGCCAGAACTCACAATCCTGGAGATCGTGAAACTCGGGTCTTATTTTCCATATAAACATCTTACCCTTTTATCCAGGACTCCCTCCAAGGTCAAAATACCTGCCTCTTGCCCCAGAGGATTCTCCCCCTCGTGTATTTTTTAATGGAAAAGAGGCAGAGCCTAATATATTTTTCATTGTGAATGCATTAATGTTCTTGAATAGCCAGGAAAGCACTTAAAATACAGTACAAGGATACAGACATTCGGATATTAAATATTTAAATTTTGAAATATGTTTCAACAAGTCTGTCCTCAGCTCCGGGTAGCAACGAAAACAGTTCTATGTAGTGATCCAACCAAAGGAAATCGGGTTACCCCAATCTGTCACAGAAAATGAATTAACTACCGTTTCTGCATGTAATCTGCCAACATCATCAAACTGCAGTGTCTTACTGAATACTTGTCAGCAAAAACAGGAAACATAATGAATAGCTGTAACTAGTTACAATATGCCTTTGTAAATCACGGTGAAACTAAGTACAGTTACTAACAGGTTGTGTCTGTATTCTAGCCCAACATATTCTGCTTCCACCACTTCCATTGAAGCAGAAGTGTAACCACACTTAGTACTGTTGCTGGATTCTCAATCTTCACTATACTGTAGATGTGGGACAATTCAATTCATTCCACACAGTTGTCTTTCATTCAGTCTATCAGTTCAGTTGATTGACGTCTGAGTCAAAACTGGTTGCATGAATTGACTGCTGTGTTCACAGTCACTACACTTCACAAGAACTTTGTGATGTGAAGTGCCTTGAGACATTCTCTACATTATAGGAACTAAATTAAATGTCAGGATTAAGCAAGTCAAAAGATCAAACGTGAAGTATATATTCCTGGCCTTAACCACAACTTCCTAATAATCAGCTCCAGCTGTCAGTTACTTTCTGTGTAAATAATTACCTTCCAAAAGAGAATAGCACTGTACACAACGGGTAATGTCTGCTCTGACATCCAGCTGCGTCTAATTTACTGAGCAGATAAACTGCTGTTCGATGCTTGAACTTCCTGTGTAGTCCTTCTCATTGTGTGAGAGGGAATCAATGAATCATGGCTGATCCTAGGCACGAAAGTTGGCAGAAGTGTTTGTGACCCTGTTCCTGGCATCACTCAGCACCTGCAGATTCTGTGAATGGGAACCTTTCCCGGTTTTGTAAACATTTCCATTCAGAATTGCTTCGCAAATAATCATATGGCTGGAGTCAATAATCCTCAGATCATGGGGAATACAGAAGTGATAAGTCTTCTTTAACTCTCATAATTTCCTGGGGGATGATAGGGGACGGGAGGGGAGGTAGGGGGATGGGAGGCGGTGGGCAGTGGAACCGTGGAATGAATGGTGAAGCAAAAGTATACTGTAGTTTTCTCTTTAGTGGAGCAGAGATCGTATATGCAATATGGGGTATATAATGTTTCATAACAGATTGAATATTATTGTTACATTTAATTTGTTATAACGTGTTGCATTTCTCACACCACATTTAGCTGTTACTGATTCTCATGGTTTCAGCGACTGGATACATTTATATTGCTTGTTATCGGAGAGTCTCAGCCTAGTTTGGTTGGCAGCACTCTTGCCTCTGGGTTAGAGAGTCGTGGTTTCAAGCCCCATGTCATTGAACTCATAGTCCAGGCTGATCCTCCAATACATTGCTGGGAGAGCACTGTGTTGTTGGAGGTGCTGTCCTTCAGATGTTACAAGCTGATGTTCTGTCGTACTTGTTTAGGTGACATTACAATGTCATTGCGCTATTGGAAAAGAGAAAGGAGTTTCTCTCAGTGTCCTGGCTGACAATCCCCCAACTAAAATTGGTCACTCACTTCAACAACAAAATTACATTTGTATAGTGCCTTTCATGTCAGGAGGACGTCCAAAGGTGCTGGACAATCAGTGTTTCGGACCCAATTTCTGCACAGCAGCATTTGTCCACAAAATACACAGTCATTCCACTTTACCGTAAATCCTGTGAAGCGTTTTGAAACATCCTCCTGGTGTGAAAGGCTTGATATGCAAGGATTATTAGTGCGCAAATGTGTTTATACGCTAGGATTTTGAAAGCCCCCGCCCCCCATGTCATTATTTCGCTTCTCTTCACAAACTTACCCTGACCTCTGCTTCAGTCACGAGATGGGGATCAGTAGCTATTCATACAGTTCCATCCACAAGAAGCTCAAATTCCAGTCAGTACAATAGCAGCATTATCACCTCCATCCCAGCCATTGGTTACAACTCCTGCAAGCGAGCCTGTAGACGGCACAAAGCAATTAACACTGCAAGTTGAGGAACACAAATTCAACAGACCTGTGAGTGCACCAGGCCTTAGCTGTGATTGCTCTCACTTCAACCCTCTCCATCATTGAATCGCCTACTGACACTGCCTTGGCTCACACATGAAGAATGGGCACACCGGTAAGGTCAGGCAGGAGCTGTCAATATCTATGAATCTTACTGCTGAATGATTCAGGAATGTACAGGAAAGGAATGGAGAGCAAAGAGAGATAATTACAAAGAGAGAACATTACAGTCAAAGGACATAAGTGGTCCCAGCCAGAAGGATGGTTGCTTTGAGAATCTCTAAATAACCAAGCATTCGGACATCACTGGCAGCTTAATATGGATTATGTCGTTAACTTGTCTTTTTTTTACTCTTCCAATGTTCTCTCATCTCCTTTTCTCCAAAGAATGTTTAACTCCTCTTTTTTTCTTCGTCCATGGGTAACATTTGCTATATAGGTTATTGTTCATGAGCAAGCAACATTATGGATCAGCAATGTCATTAATAACCACACAATGTTGCCCATTGAGCTATATTCAATCTATATATTTTCTACCCTCTGCTGGATCTCAGGGAAACGCATTCTCTCTCACCTGAAGCTGAAATGTTCATTGATTGCAGTGGTGCCTGTCATCCAGTTAGCTGGGCAGTTGAAAACAAATTTACGTTCATGAAATAATTTCATGCTAATTTTGCAGTTTCTTCCGGCCTTGGTATTTTGGGGATTGATCTACAATATGAAAAATGTTGTGGCCATCCACAGTTTCGTCTGTTAAACATTATCAGTTCCTTCTCCATACTTTAAGCTTCTCAATATTTCTGGCACTCTCCTCCCAATTATCAGATCAGCACTGATAGAAAGTCTGCACCGTGCCTTGCAAGAGTCAAGTGTGTAGTTATCCTTGTGACAATTAATTGTGATCATTTGTATGATTGAATTCAAACTTTCCTCTGGTACCAATCCTCTTTTGGTTATATTGAAAAAAAACATCAGGAAATGCTCAGCAAATGGTTTGCTCTGAAACAAGTTTCTTTCCACCTGATATCTGTCTGATAAGCAACCAGAATGTATCACAGCCAATCTGATTTAGTACATTGTTCATTATGTAATGAAGTGTTATCAGTAATATACCTAGAAAAGTGACTGGTAGACTGGTATTTGTAGTTAAGCGCAGCAGTCATTTGCACCGATAATGCCCACAAACATACACAAGGGGAATCTGTTAATCTGGAGGATTACTTGACCTGGACACAAGCAGATGCTCTTTTGTCATTGAATATAATAATAATAATAATAATAATAATCCTTGCATTTGATATAGCGCTTTTCACGTCGGGAGGACGTCCCAAAGCGCTTCACAGAACACACTGTAAAGTGAATTGACTGTATATTTGTGGGCGAACCCGGCAGCCAATTGCGCACAGCAATGTCCCACAAACAGTCGTAAATTGAAAATGACCAATTATTATTTTTTGTTTTTGAAGGGATTATTATTAGGCGTGTGGAGTAAGGAAACTTGCCCAAGGTTTCGCCCTGCCTGGAATTGAACTCAGGTCTCTCGCTTGCAAAGCGAGTGCTCTAACCACTGAGCTACAGGACTCCACGCAATAATGTTGTGGCTTCTTTAATGTTCACCTGAAAGGCAGTTGGAACCATGGTTAAATGTTTCATTCAACTGAATGCCACCTTTTGGATAATGTGGTACTTCTCTAGTCCTGCATTGGAGTGTCAACCCAGACTGTGAGCTCACCACCATGAGATGGGGATTAAACTCACAACCCATTGATCCGCAGGCAAGAATGCTACTCACTGAGCTGGGCTAATACGGAGAGTGGAAGTACAGATAAAAATGTCCTACTAACTAAATTGCCAATATTGTGTGTGTGTGTGTGTGTGGGGAGGGGTGGGGGTGCAGATTATTGGCTTTCCAAATACAAGCTCATAGGCTCAAAGCAGCTTTTAAACCTACCTGACATTCATCCCCTTCCATCTGCCATTAAAGCAGCCTTGAAACCAAGAAGCCAGACAGCTCGTGGTGGAGTCTCCCTAATTTGGCATCGCCTGCGCAGTGCAGATGGAAAAAAGAAGATGCTATTGCGTGTACATGACACTCTTCTTAAAAGCAACAGGGCATTAGCTGCCCGTAAGGCACAGGGCAGGATGAACAGCCAGATCTAGATTGATTTCAGTTGAAACTTCAACTGGGCGCACAACCTTTTGAAAGTAACAGAACACCTGTTATATCACTGACTCTGCTGTGAATATTCAGTCCTGCTGCTCAATCTAATGCCTGCTGTTCTGGTCTGCAGGACTTCTTGGAGAGAGAGCGTGACCTGGGCGAGATTATATTATTATTATAACAGTTTGCTATCACGTTACTTTACGCACGGCCAAATGGTACCAAAAAATGACATGGTATTATAGTATTCTGTAGCCTTTTATTGCCATCTGGTGGGCAATATCAGCTACTATCTGCTTTTATACTTTCTTGTGTTCATGATTTGCCGATGTGACTGGGGTAAAGATTACTGTCACAATAGAAGCTTCCTAAATTCGAGCTCTTTATCAACTCAAGCACATCTAATAAGCTTATATGTAATTGTGTGTTAATGTAGATGTTTTTTAAATAAATTGAAAATAATGCCAAACAAAAACAACTAATGTTATCATCAGATGATAGCAATATGTCAAAAGAATCCCTTGTTGCAGAAGTGTGGTTACCAACACATCTTAATCTACCTTTGTTGATTTAGGACCTGGATTACTTCTTCATTGTCTTGAAATTGTAGTGACCTTGAAAAAGGTCAGTCTGACTCAGCAGCACTGTCGACTCTGGGTCAGAAGGTTGTGTGTTCAAGCCCCATGTTGGGACTTTGAACTCAGAGTCTAGGCTGGTACTTCAGTGCAGTTTTAGGGGAGCACAGCATTGTTAGAGATGCCATTCCTTCAGATGAGACATTAAACTGAGGCCCTGTCTGCCTTTTCAAGTGGATGTTAAGGATCCCATGGCACGATCTGAAAAGAGGAGAGTTCCTTCTGATGTCCTGACCAACAATCGATCCCCCAGATAAAATTGGTCATTCAATTCATGGCTATTTGTGTGATATCACGAGGTGCAAACTGGCTGATGTATTCATCTAAAACTCCACAGTCACTACACTTTACAGTAAATTCTGTTAAGCACTTTGGGACATCTCCATGGTGTGATAATAATAATAATAATAATCCTTGCATTTGATATAGCGCTTTTCACGTCGGGAGGACGTCCCAAAGCGCTTCACAGAACACACTGTAAAGTGAATTGACTGTATATTTGTGGGCGATAAGGCACTATATTAAATGCAAAGATTATTATATCATTAAAACCGTTCTTATATCTTTAATATTTATGAAGCTCCCGGTGTACTAAATTACCTGCAGCGAAGAGGAGGTTGTAAGGAAATTATTAGCACTCTCCACAGTAGTGGGCCTAACATCAGGAACTCAACAAGAAAATAGGGCAATTGCAAAAATTCTCATGAATAGAAAATGACTAAGCCTCTGCAACAAAGCAAGCTAAGAGTTTTTACTTGTGCTAAAATAAACTGAAAGGAAATCATGGCCAGCAATCTGACTGACATATTAATGAATAGTCCATATCTTAAATGAATATCTAAAAGATATTATCGTGAACTTTTCAATCCCATGTTTTTCAAAGCACGAAAGTAAAGGTCAGCCGTAATAAAAGCCAATGCTGAAATGAACACGGGGCTTTATGTTGTAGAGGCCAGCAAATCAATCCCCTGGCAGCTCACCGTTGTTAGAACAACAAATGAGAATCTCTTGAGACTGAAAGGAGCTGGAAGTGCTGCTCCTGATCTTTGCTGATCCCTCTTTCCCATTCTGTTGTTCATCTGTTCAGTAAGTCAATATGAATAGGCTTGTATAACAAAACGTAGAGAGCCCCCACTATCAACTGGCTTTACCTTTCACCTTCCTGTTTCAGAATGCCTTTAACTCAACTATTCTGCACTGTTCTTTACAAACTTTTTGTGCTTTGTTCCCATGCCAACCACTGCCGTCCAACCACTTTTTTGAGAAACTCTCCTGAAATCCTCTGGACCTCATACACATCGCCAGTTGATTTTACATTTATTAGTTGACCCACGGATACACCCGAGGACACGTTTAATAACCGTTTATTTGCTTGGCAAATTCCAAACTTCAGTTCAGTCATAATTTTGAAATGTGTTTCTGTGGGTTTTAACAAGCGTAAATTTAAAATTAAGATTGAATTTGAGAATTTTCCACAACTCCGTATTAACTGAAGCTTGAAGATAATACTGTCTCACAGACTAAGACTAGGGATAATTTGTGACCTCTGAAAGTAGCTCCTCCAGGTGCTATCAGAAGCAGGGTTTCAGCTCATTTCATGTTGCCTGAGCCTCATTTGTGAGACATGTTTGCCAGTGAATTGCTGCCAAAAATCACAATTCTCTGCCAAGCGTAAGGAAGGTTGTGGAGTCCTGTAGCACACTGGTTGGAGCACTCGCCTCGCAAGTGAGAGAACCCGGGTTTACTTCCCCAGCAGGATGAAACGTTCAGCTTCCTTACTCCACATGCCTCTGTTTACCTAGCAGTAAATAGGAACCTGGTTGTTAATCAATTGGTGGATGGCTTTCCCTGGGGTAATAATCCATTCAGAAAATAATAGTAATAAAGGGAATGTTTGTGGGACACTGCTGTGTGCAATTGGCTGCTGAGTTTCATCCACAAAATACACAGTAAGTTCACTTTACAGGATACAGAGAAAGCTGGGAACACTCAGCAAGTCAGGCAGCATCTATGGAGAAAGGAAAGTGAGTCAACATTTCGGGTCCACGACCCTTCCTCAGAACTGGGACATTTTGGGAGGGAGAGGCTTTTGAGGGCTAACAGAGAGGGGGGTGGCAGGGCAAGGAAGACAAAGGAGAAAATGGGGTAGAGGGCAGAGGATTGCAACAAAATAGGCAGACCAGAGAGGGAAAAGTTGTGTCTGGGATCAAGATGATGGGATAATGATTACAGAAGAGAGGGAGGGGGAAGTGAGCTTTTATCCCCTGTCCTCTACCCCATTTTCTCCATTTGCTTGCTAATACTCTCTAGGAGTCAATCCTTCAGCACTATTCACTTCTTACCAATATTTCTGAAAATCAGTCGCTGTTTACATTGGTAGTTGTGGCAAATAATGTTTTATGTGCACATTATGTGCACATTAATGGATCTCTGAAACTTGTGCTGAAATTATTTACACCAGAAAATGACATGAGGGGTAATGCAGTATTCAATATTCCGAAACACATTTCGTTTCTTAATTATCCTCAGTGTGAGTTTAGGAAAATAACTCATTTAAGAATACATCATCTCCCCTTCCCTATGTTTTCTATCCCATAACAGTGAAGCTTCCAATACAATTCCTGAACTGCAGATGGCAGCACCATATTCCACTATGTGTGTGCAATTACACCCTTACAGATTCTGCATCTTAGTTTACTTAGCAATTACATCTGTCTAGCAGACTTTTTCAAAAAGAAGTATTTATTTTTCAGCTGTATTATGTTGCACATTAATACCGTGCAGCCAGACATCTTACACTGTGACAGGTGCCCTACATTTACACCACTGGAAGCAATTTATTTTCTTTTGAAGTAATAAATCCCACAAAATTGGGATTAGGAACAGGGAGCCTGATTTCTACTTCAGGCGTGGACTGAATCGCTCTTGCCAAGGACTGAGGAAAGCTCTGCTCATGTGCAACTAAGCCTTGAACAGTGATTAGCATTCTAATGTCATTAAAGTCCCAATTGTGTCCATGACTCTTTAACAACATTAAAAATGGTCCCTTGAAATTTCTTGGAACATCCATCGGACTATTCAAGAATGTTTAAGACATCAGTTTTAATGGGAGGCTGTAGCTCTGTTCACCATCTCCGTTTATTCGGCAGCAATGCAAATTGACGCACTGCTGAAAAGAAAGCATATTCTCAAGGTTGTCTCAGCATCAAATTGCCATATCTCTCAAACATATAAACTCAGGGCAAACTGAGTGATTATGGTATTTGGAAGCTGTTTCAGGGTATATTGGTATAATTCACCACCGTATCTATCTCTAGTGTGTTTTTTTGGCCTGGCTGACATTGCCTTCTGTCGAGCTGCCTGTTAAAGTCCCCTCACTTTGAAGGGAGAACAGTTGGTGTATAACCTGCCATTCCCTCAGCACCATTCGAAAAATAAATAACAATTCTTCATGACTGACTCTCATATAGGAAAGTACCTTCCTCTTGTGTACAATGGGCACATTATCCTGAATTTGTGAATTGTGATCACAATACCTAATTTCTGTTTGGCAATGTACAAAATCATGGTGAACAGACTTTGTTGTTCAGTTTTTAATGTAAGGATTTTGGGCCAGCCACTTTTATTCAGCTCCTGCTATTTTCTATCCAATTTTGTGAATGAATCAGGCGCACCTACAAATTCTGTTAGAAGCAGATTTTATGTATTTGGAAAGTACAAATAAGCAATCTTTAGCACTTCCTAGCGCTTCAGAGTGGAAGAAAAAAAGGTGAGCAAGTACACAATCATACTTATTATCTCATGTGGGATGGATTGTAACAAAGTAAAAGCAAAGAGCATGGAGCAATAACAACAACGGAAGTAGGGAGGAAAACAGATGTGGGATAGCTTTTATAGGCTGGGGAAAGAAAATTGACATAGGAAAGCTGTTCAAAGGAGCATTAAAAGGCTTTTTTGATATCATGCCTTGCTAAAGTTCACAGTAGATGGAAAAGGGAGCTGAAAAGAATGCAAGAAGAAATGGAAGAGGATGGTTACAGGAACTTGTCAGAAAGAGTAAACTTAACACAGTACAGAGATTTGACTCTTATCTTGACTCTCCAAGTCTGAGGTGAGGAACAATAACAAAATAGCTGCTGGTCACCTAAACAAACCAAACCACTTAATATCTGGTGTTTCGGTGGATAGATTACCCTGTAATCATTTAGGAAACATAACTGTCTAACTATCGAGGTTTATTTATGGCCCCCTTTTTTTATTTAATTAATGATGATTGAAAATCAATGATTTCCTCCAGTCAATAATTGATATGTTTGAAATGATAAGGAACCAATTTAATGCAGTCTGTGGATTATTTAAGAAGACAATCAATTATTTATTTCAGTGTCTAGGATAATTGATTGTCTGTTTATTTAAGTCTTGCCAGGTGCTGGTAAATCATTTGCAGAATTCAGTCAAGTAATTTATTTATTGCATTCATTCATAACTTAATTATTTATTAATTATTAAATGAGACTTGCTCCAGGGGACAACTTAGCAATATCACTCATCTGTAGGACTGACATCCTGAGATAGAGGACTAGAGGGGCATTTGGTCCTCAGTTAAACCTAAGTAACAAAAGATGCAAAAGCATGTACAAAATAATTGCTAATAGCATTCTGACAAAAATGAAAAAAATTAAAGGATGATTTCCACCAACCCTGGTTTAAAAAATAAATGGAATTGGCATAAATTGAGGGAGCACATGCACAGGTTCATTTTCTTGAGTATTGGGTTATGGGAACTTTGGAATATAATTGAGGCAGGTACTAGTGTCAGACCAGAACTTGCATTGTAACAATTGCATAATAATAATAATGCTTGCATTTGATATAGTGCCTTATCACGTCGTCGAGACGTCTCAAAGGGCTGCACAGAATATACTGTCAAGTCAACCAGGCTAGGATTTAAAGAAAGCCGGGTATAATGCAAGGGGTCCTAAAAAGAGGACGCAAATAAATATACATTGAGAACTGCCTGAGTAAATATACATCAGAGATTATAACAGATTTACAATTTAGAAATATGAATCCACTGGTAAGAAGATAGCAGTTCAACGATATTAACAAACAATGGTATTAAATTGGAAACGGCTCAATGACTTGAAATAATATTGAACATGGATAAGCAGCTTGAAGCATCTGAACAACTGATGTTTGACACAAGGGAAATCAGTTCTGATGAACTCAAGTGAATAAATCCATGAGCTAAATTCAAGTAAGATATCTACTATGGGCAGCAGTAAAGTAATAGTCTTATAGCTGTTGAACTGGTAAAGTGTCTAACTGTTCAGAGTTTGTAACATAGCACAGAGAGAAGAGAAAGTAGCTGAAGGCCAGCACAAGAGAATGTTTTCAGAGGGGAGAGCTTTTCTCTGTACTCCTAGTGTTTCACCACAAAAGCAGTGGCTTAAACTAAATTCTAAGGTAGTTGGAGCGGGTACGAATCTGCACCCGGATCTACGAGCAAACCTGGACATTGCTGACGTTTCAGAAGACCTTTCGATATCAATTATGATTTATTTTTGGTAATCTGGAGACTCACTATGGGAAAGCCACTATCAAAAATTGTAGGCTTCTTGTAAAAGCCGTCCAAATTACTGTGCAAGTTACAACAACTCTCGAAATTGGACAAGCCAAGGGAAAAAGAGAACTTAAAATGATTACTGTTGAGTCAGAAGTAAGAAATGCCTGTGAGTTAACAGAATGCTCTTTGACTCTGTGATAGGCTGTTCAGTGAGGGGATACGAAGACGAGACTAGAGTTGAAACTCAGTGAAGTTAACTTGGTCAAATGTTCTGCCAGTGACTCGGAATATTAAATGAAATCACTAATACGTGAAAGGAAATTGAGTTCATGGTTTTAACAAGTTTAGAAATATGTGCAGTGTAACTAACTCCCCGCAGTTGGACTTAGTGCACCTGAACCACCAGAACAGGCAGACAAGACCATGGTTTAATGTTCCATCTTAAACAATGACATATCTTAACACTACAGAGCTCCATCAGTGCTACACTTATCCAACGCAGAACCCTCTGATCCAGCAGTGAGAATGTTGACAAAACTGAAGACGCACTGTTTGGTTCCCGCCAGCTCTTCCTCACCTTTGCCGATGTCTGTGCCAACCTACCCAGCTGCTCACTGTAGCTCATAGTACCCAGGCATACTCTTGGCACTTTGTCTAACCCTCAGCTCTCCTTCAAGCCTTCTCGGGCTCCCACTCCATCTCCGTGAAGTGCATTCAGATGTTGCCTTCACAGTCACCAGGGATATAGACTTTGACTCAGATTGTTTGACTCCTATGAACAGAAGATGGCTTATTCGCTCTCTTCTGCTTGTGTTGTTTACACGATTACAATGCTGGTACCGGCAACCTAGTTGGGTAGAATGTTGGATGTATTTGCACTTAACTTGCTGCGATTTTTGAATCAATGAGCTTTGATAGTTTTTCTTTTTATTCAGTGCTAAATTTATTTGAGCTTTCTTTCCTCTTGGTAGACTATTGGGAGTTATACTCGGAATTCATGTTGAGCCCCTGAAATATATTGCTCAAAGCAAATATATTGAAATTACATTTACACCTAACACTGTACACCTAACATTTACACCCAACACCTAACTTCAGCACCAGGCAGAATATTTCCCCTAATAAGAAATCTCACCCACCGCAGTGCAAAAACCTTTAAACCATCTGGAGTTACATAGATAAATTATGTGAACTACAATCCTTATGTGCTCTTGGCAAGCTTTCAAGCTGCTCCTGGCATGATGACATCAAAGTGAAGGGCACAAGGGGCCAAACAGCCACACAGCACACTGACAATTAACAAAAACATTTGTACTTCCAAACTGACCTATTTCTGAAGAAATCATTTCGAAACTGTGCAAAGTGTTTCTCAATGTTTATTTGCAACCTGCATATTATTTCATCTAAAATGCAATGTACGTTACTTTAGTGTGGGCCGAGTGTTCTTGAGCAAAATATTTATGACTTGAGTCAAAAATGCTGAGAAGGATTTAAAAGCGCACATATTGAAATGGCTGTGATTATGCTACATCTATACCAACGAGAAATTACTTTTGAGACATATTCATGGCCACAGAGGGGCAGAGTAGTAGCTTTGAATGAATTTCTTGTTGTGTAGCTTAACGTACATTGTAAGCTTTTATTTGTACTTCCACCTTATTTATTCTTGTGCTAACAAAAATTCACAGAAAGGCGTCGAACGTACAATCAGGCGATAGTCATGTGCTACCTATTGCACAGTAAGGTGGGGGACACAGCATGTAGCTGTGCTGCAAGCTGAAAATATGTCAGAATTTCTTGTCTGTGTAAGATGCCAGCATAATCTTATGTAATGCTTCAAGTAGTGCTCCGGATATTGGCAGTATTTCAGTTCAAAATATAAATTTGCAGCTCTGCAACTATTCTACAAAGGGATTAGGCTATGATTTAACTAAATATTCAAAATGCTATTTTTCTTAAAAAATTAACATGGAGATTCCTGCTGCTTATTGTGTAAATGAGCCACAATTGGGCTCAGTGTATTTCAAAACAATACAATTTACATTTATATAGCATCTTTCGCGTCAGGAGGATGTCTCAACGCAAATTTCATTCTTGGTCAAGGGTTGAAGGTGCAGGAGAAAAATCAGCCAGAGTTTGCACTCGCATTCAGTGTTCGATTAGACAAGCTAAGGTTCCCCAGTCTTGAGAGAAGACAATTAAGAAAGGACCTCATGGAAGTCTATAAAATGTTAAATGGGATTGAAAAAGTAAACACGGAACAATACTTCTTTGGTTGGGACTCGGATTCTACCAATATTCGCTTCCCTCTAGATGAAATGTTCAGTCTCGGAGCCTGGTTGAGGGCTTCTCCCCATTTCCCCTCCTCCTCACATTTGAATGTTACAATAGTGAAGTTATCTGCAGTGTATCCACATCCTAATAATAATAATAATCCTTGCATTTGATATAGCGCCTTATCACGTCTTCGAGACGTCTCAAAGCACTTCAGAAAATACACTGTAAAGTGAATTGACTGTATATTTTGGGCGAATCCTAACTATTGTAGACACACTATGTTACAAGAGAATGAGAACAGAGTCCTGTTAGAAGAGGGCAGACTGGCAGGACGGGGAGCATCAACTGCTGAAGGTCAAAAGGGAAGTGATTTCTGGCTATAACAGTCTAGTGTTGGATATGGGCCCACAACACAGTCTTGTCTCTGTAGAGCCTAAAGCAAATAAGACTGGGTACAGATGGAGCTTGCAAGGCCTTCAGTAAACGTATGAACTTGATTGAGGAGGCCTCTGGTTAAAACTGAAGGTTACAAAGGGCATGGATATTGTAGTCCTTATTTTCCAGGCTCAAGCTAATGAGTGCTGTGTTTATCTGTGTATATAAATGATATCCATATTTCTGAATGACAAATAATAATAATAATCCTTGCATTTGACATAGCGCCTTATCACATCTCCGAAACGTCTCAAAGCGCTTCACCGAATACGCTATATATTTTGTGGGCGAAACATGGCAGTCAATTGCGCATAGCAGTGTCCCACAAACAGTCGTGGATCGAGTGACCCAATTTTTAAAATGTATTTCTTTTTTGAAAGGATTATTATCCCCAGAAAAACGATCCGCCAACTGACTAACAACCAGATTCCTACTTATTGCTGGGTAAATAGAGACTTGTGGAGTAAGGAAACTTGTCTAACATTTCGCCCCGCCCAGGAATTGAACCCTGGTCCTTTCGCTTGCGAGATGAGTTTTTTTTCCCCAACGTATAAATATTTTTGTTCCCAACATGCATACATTTGCACGTTGGAGTCATTATGGAAAAATTATGTGGCATATATTCAAAATGTGTTTTCGCGACTGTAGCCGAGTGCAGATTTCTGATCAGTAAACCCAGTAAGCGATTTTAAGACACACATTTACAGCCTTGTTCAAAGTCTCCTCTGAATCACGTATCGTTCTTCTGCTTCATGAACATAACAATCAGCTGTTATATCCTGAGGCATTGCTTCCCACTGTCATTAACATTTCCTCACACCACTTGGTTTTCACAGCACAGTGTTTCCAATGTCAGTTCCTCATTTCAGACTTGTAGTTGCTATGTACGACATAAAAGGTGCTGATGGAAAGAGTTAACAATCGTAATTCATTCTTCATAATTGATAATTCATGCTCATAAACCAGTGAAGTTGTACTCTCTTAGTTTATGAGCTATTTGGAGCCCCCGATCCAATTTCAGCTTCATAAATTCCCTCCAGGGTTCATTCTTCATACGGTTGATAATGGGAACCATTCTGGATTGAAGGTCCATCTTTTTGTCAAGTTCGAAGACTAACTTGGCAGAGGTTTACTCTGTTCGCAAAGCTTCGATCAAAGGAAATCCTCTTCGCCATCAACAATAATTTGGCTGAAATCAACTCTAATAATGCATTTATCAGCTTTCCTTCCTATGTACACCACACAGAGTGGGTCTTGAAATGAAAATGTACATTCTAAGAGTGCTGGACAGACAGAATGATTAAGAACTGCATTTTGTTCCTTGGTATTGACTCCAACAAGGCAGTCAATTTATCAAGAACTCTGTTCCTTTCCCGAAGCTTTGTTTCTTATCCTATTAAACACTACAGAGCAATTTCTGCACCGGAGTCACAAATGCAGCAATATTACTGTATAATGTTTTCATTTATTCCAAAAATGGGGAGGACTAAACATTATAAATAAACTTTAAAAAGAAGGTTAACAGCGCAATGACAGAAAACAGCGAATACATTTTGAAAGCTAAAGTCTCTTTTTTTTCTCTGAGGTCTTGTTGACTGAAGTAAATGCTACACAATTGATTCTCAATGATGAGACACTTATATGCTCCCTCTTTGAGAAGCAGAAGCTATCAGCCCATTTGACGTATTGCCTAATATAGTGACTTTTATACAGAACAATGACTTGTATGATATTATTTTATACCACTTGTGTGGGCATACAGACTGTTTTATTAATTCATCTCTCATTTGCATAATTTATTTAGCTAGAGGGACTGGGATTACTTTTCAGTTTCCTCTTCAATTTTTTAGACTGCCTCAGTTATACAATTGAAAGTCATATATTTCAATAATTTGTCATTGAACTGCTTTAATACAGTGGCTCTGTGACTCACTGATGCAGTAAATTATTGCAAATACGTTTCAGCATTATGGGCATAGAGAGTGGTAAATAATAATAATCCTTGCATTTGATATAGTGCCTTATCATGTCTTCGAGACATCTCAAAGTGCTTCACAGAATATACTGTAAAGTGGAGTGACTGTATATTTTCAGAGATTTTCTGGTTTTTCCCTGACCCCCAGTTTGATTCAATCTGCAAATTTTGACACAACACTTCCTATACTTGAATCCAAATTATTTATTTGGACCATATATATATATATGGTGAATATATACCATATATCTATAATATTTATTTATATATATATATTATATGTTCACCATGTATGCTGACCAGTAGCATTCCTAACACAGATCCCCATGGAACACCACTTCTTACTGACATTTTGATGCTAAACACCCTACAACGCATGCAAGTACTTTTATTATATATTAAGTATTTCTCAACTAAAAACTGAAGGGTGATGGTGAATTGCACATCTGTTTGATCATCTGCTCATTGTGGTGATCAATTCTTGACAGCAATGCCTTGCTTGACCAGTTTCTTAAATAACAGGGAATTAACTTATTTTCAGTGCAAAAGCTGCTGCTTTTAATGTTACTCTGAGGTGGTCTAACAGGATATCAAGACTTCACAGGAAATTGCTGGGTGGTGAATTACAGAATGCTTATGACACCCAGGTAAATAGGCATTTGTTTATTAGGTCTATTTTAATTACTGAGTGTAACTAATATCCATTGGGGAAATGACTCCCTTAAAGTGCTCTGGTTGTCATGTAAATTGAGGGTGGGGGGGTGGATTTTGTGGAAGTCAATTCATGGGGACGCCAAAAAGCATAAATATATCCGTGCATTTCCCAATTTCGCTTATTCAAAGAAACATAGAAACCGGTCAGCCCCTTGAGCATGTTTCGCCATTCTATAGGATCATAGCTGATCTGTACCTCAAGTCCAAATACCGCTCTTGCCCTATATCCCTTAATGCCCTGATCTGACAAATATTTATCCACCTCAGTCTTGAAGATGTGAATTGATCCAGCACCACAGCCTTTTGGGAGAGAGAGTTCCAGATTTCCAGATAATAATATAATAATCCTTGCATTTGATATAGCGCTTTTCACGTCTTCTAGATGTCTCGAAGCTTCACAGAATAGACTGTAAAGTGAATTGACTGTATAATTGTGGGTGAAACGCGGCAGCCAATTGCACACAGCAGTGTCCCACAAACAATTGTGGATTGAAGTGACCAATTTTTTTTTGAAGGATTATTATCAGGCGCCCAAGGTTTCGCCCAGATATACCTAGTCAGCCCCTGCTAATATAAGAGTTAATATATAATAGTGCTAGTCGATACAGTGTACAAATAGTGTGCCTGCCTTTTACTTTGAGATTTTGTTTTTATTTTGGAAGTCTGGACTGTACTATAGAGCTGTAGTGATGAATGCGAGCTGGGATTTAAAAGTGCTGAAAGCTGGAGCTAGTCATGTAGAACTGCTTCAGGGCAGGAGCTCATTGTGAGCAGAAAAATAAAAGGAATAGTGTAATGTGGAGTGGGAGACTTAACTGAGATATCAAAAAAAACTGAAGATGGTAGGTTTTTGAGAGAACTGATGCTTAGAATAAAGGCATTTAGGTGTCAGCCTGGCTCAGTCGGTAGCACTCGCCTCTGAGTCAAAAGGTTGCAAGCACCACATTGGGAATTTGAACTCACAGTCTATACAGTGGTATGTGAGCCCTACATTGTCGAAAGTGCTGTCCTCCAGATGAAACGTGAAACCAAGATCCCGTCTGCCTGTTCACATGGACATTTGATCTTCTCAAAAAGAGAAGGGAGTTTCTCCCTTGGTGTCCTGACTGACAATCCCTCAAATAAAATATTTTTTTCACTTCATGGCTGTTTGTAGGACATTGTTGGGCTCAAACTTGCTGCTGTTGTAGGTGTTCACCTACAAAATACACCAGCAAGACACTTTACACTAATTCCTATGAAGACTTTGAGACAAACCCTCTGACGTCAAATGCAATGTTATCAAATGCAAGGATTCTTCTTCTTAATAAAAAGAATAATAGAAGCTTGAACAAGGGAGCTGAAAGAGAAAGTAGAACTGTGAAGAGGAATCGGAGGAAAGGTTAAAGAGTGAGGGAGAGAGAGAGAGAGGTGACAATCAGGAGAAATGTGTCAGGTAAGAATCAGGAGGACTTCAGAGGCCAAAAAACGAATGAAAATTGAGGAATGACGAAAAGTTATAAACTGAAACAGATTGAGATAAATTTGACCAGCAGAGGAAGAAATAATGGAAAGTCAGTTTAATAAATCAATGGATCAACCTAAAGGACGGATAAGATGGACGACTGTATTCTCTGCTTGGAAGGAACTGAAAGGAACCTTTCAAAATGTTTAAGCTCAGCTCGAGAAAGAAATTGGCCAAGTCCAGGGATTCATATGAAGCAACAGCTCAGTCTTAGTTTTTTTTCTGAGAAAAAGCCCCAGAAATCTCAGTCCACTGCAGTCGAGATTGAACACTTCAATCATTTTCGAACAGCTCATCAGTTTTCTGAGGTCAGGAAGAGGATACTTAATTAATAAGTGTTCTGTTTACTTAGGGAATATAATGATTTAGATAATGTGAGTGTGCATAACTGGTAAAGGCTAAGTCTAACCGTGTCGTAAGTCACATTGGGATGGCTTGATCCTATCACAGTTGTAAACTGTAGAAAATGTTCTTCTGCCGAGAACTAATATCTTTCACTTTATTGAGCACATTAACCTAAGACACTGGTGAAATGCCCTGGCAGAAATATAGCTGTAAACAAGGACTCAGGCACACAAGTACGCTATCTAAATGGGAAAAAAAAGAAAACAGATAAGTAAAAGTTATTAGATATGTGCACCCTCATACATGATGATATATTTGCTGATATTTATTTGCTTATTGCCATTGTTAAAAGAAAGATTGAAAATAAAATGCAAGTATTGTGGATTCTACATTGGTGTTATGTTTTGGGGCACCTCAAATTACTTTTCTTTTAATTCCCTGAAACAAGGGAACAATTTTATAATGCCTTTCTGTGTCAATGTGCTTCACACGTAAGTAATTACTGGCCACTGTAGTGACTGTTTCTATAGGCCTGCTCCATAGACTTGCCTAAAAAGGGCACCATATGCAGGTATATTACATTTTATATGGGATTGAAAACTAAACTAAGAACAATACTTTAGGATGCACCCAGACAGTGAGAACAAGAGGACAGAGGTTTACAGTTGCAATGGGCGATTTCAAGACAGACACCAGGATGTTTTTCTTTATTCAGAGGAGTAATTAACAACTGAAACAAGTTGCCTGGAAGGGTGATTGAGGTTAGGTCACTGGATTCATTTTTTTAAAAAAAAGCAGTTTGATGCGGTGATGAGAAGGCAGTAGGATGGGTATTCTGGAAGGAGATCAGATGGGCTGATCTTGTAACCTGATGAGAGGAATCATGAACTGGGAGTGACACTGTTTTTCGCGCCTCCTTTGTACTCGAGCTGTGCTCAGAGTTTATTTTACATGAAAAATTCAGGCAGTCATTGTGCATGAAGTATTTATGGCAGGTGCGCTTCTTGTTTTGTAAGAAACTCTGCCTTTCCACAAATTAATCCAAGCACAGAAAGTCCCAGGGAATATGGTATATTTATATGGTATATAAATGCAAGTAGCTATTGTTGTTGATGAGAGAAGGGGCTTCTCAAGCTAAGTCAATCATTCTTGCTATCTAGAGTGAAACACTGCAGTTGCCAATTTAATTGTGGCTGAGTTTGACTTCTATAAATCTGCCTTTTCTCCTTTCAGGTATCCTTCATTTCAGGGATTGATTCATGGCCTTTGTGATCGATCACCTTCGCGTGCAATATGTGCCTCCTTGGCCTATTAACCTTTGGTTCTGTGTGAAAAATGAGTCACCGATGCTGTGCAGATAAAATTCCACCTTCTTATCAGAATAGATCTTTTCTGAGCTCTCCTCACATTCCTTTTCACCTTTGCTTGAAGTGCGCCTGCCCTCTGTAATTTGCGCATAATTAATATAATTAGCCCCTGAGTTATAATTAAGTACAGTTGGTGTGAAAAATTTGCATACGTATACAGAGAAAATATCATCCCCCCATTGTAACGTTTGTTAAGTGCTGGAGACCACACGTGACATTTTGCACAGATTTATGTTTGCAAATGGTGATAGTCGTTGAAGCCTGAGATCTCCTTGCTGGTCTGCTTCTCCGTCTCGCTTGTACCTTATGTAGGAATTACAAAGTGCATAAGTAAATGAGATTCATATCCTGGTCACCAATGTCAAATAGGTTTAAAAAAAAGTCTACAGTAGAGCCCGTTATAACACCATAGTTGGGGGTCCACACCAGTACTATAGCAGAGCATAATTGCAGATTAGTGTGTTTTCACTGCACAAAGCTGGCTTGCTTCAAAATGCCATGGTCATCAGGTTGCCACCAACATGACTTCCTGAAAGCCAGCCCAAAGTTCTGTAGTGAACTGGCTGGGTTCTGCGTGCGTTTTGCACTTTTTGCAAAGTAAATGAACCTGCGTTATAACGAAATGTGTTATAATAGAACTCTACTGTATGTGATATGCTTTTAGTAAGAGGAGTATTTCATTTTAACTGTGAGTAAAATGATTTGATTCTTAAATGTCCTTGCATTCTGACTGAACAAATAACACCGGGAGAAACTCCCTTCTCTTTTCACATAGTGCCATGAGATCTTTAAAGCTCACCTTGTAACGAAAGCAGAATAAAAATACATTGTTGCTTTGCTTTATAGCTCATGGCCTTTGTGATCACTTTCCTGTGGGACTGAATTCAAAACTGATATTGTAAACGGAGAGCAATGCACCTCTTAACATCGGTACATGTAACCTTGAGGAATGTTATTTCCCTTCGCATACCAGCATTACACTCATGATATTATTTCCTTTCCAAGATTGATTTTATGAATTGCAAATCAATAGAAAACAATAATCATTTGGGGGCCATCTCTTCATCTTCCTGCAGTGTCTTGCCAGATTGGAATGAAACAAATTGTGCCATAGCAGTGTCTCTGATGGATTCTCACTGCACATGATGTAAAAGACAATCTGGATTCACCTTGCACCGAAGCTACATTGTGATTTCCTCTCATCTGATTCAGTCCTGGTGTGTCCCTTTCACAGTTGTGTCTCCAGTAATATTGACTCCTGTCGTGGTAATAAATGGTAGTCAAAACTACAGGACACAAATTGGGGAGATTCCAGGTTGACTGCATTTTTTTGCTAAAACTGGAAAAAAAAAGCTATGTTTTCCGCTAGAATTTCATAGAAGCTTACAGTACAGAAGGAGGCCATTCAGACCATCAAATCTGCTCTCTCAATTCCACTATCAATTCCACTGCCCTGCTCTATTATTATTATTATATCCTTTCAAGCATCTATCTTTTGTGTACCTGTCTAAACCCACAATTAATAATAATAAATAATAATAATCCTTGCATTTGATATCGAGCTTTTCACATCTTCTAGATGTCTCAAAGTGCTTCACAGAATATACTGCAAAGTGAATTGACTATATTTGTGGGCGAAACACGTCAGGCAATTGTGCACAGCGGTGTCCCACAAAGAGGGAATATTATCAGGCGTGTGGAGTAAGGAAACTTGCAAGGCGAGCGCTCTAACCACTTAGTTACAGGACTTTGGCACAGGTTGTGCTATTTTTTCTCTATGCAATGCGTCATTAATGCTACAAATGTTTGGATGGCATTTCAGGTTCCTGGAGTCTCTGGCTGCGAAATGGTTAATGGATAAAAAGGTGTTTTTAGTGACAGTTCAATGTGTATTAATTTTCCATGGCAACGCTCACTGCCAATAGCAATGGAAGAGTTGCAACCAGTACGCTTCAGAATTATAATACAAATAACCCTTGCATTTGATCTAGCCTCATCATGTCATTGAGATATCTCAAAGCACTTCACGGGATATACTGTAAAGTGGATTGACTGTGTATTTTGTGAAATTATATAAGGAGGGTGTGTCCCTTCAGGGAGAGAGTGCACTCACCATTCTGAACGCAAGGAAATTTGCAGGAAATAGGTGGCGTAGAGATGTGGAATTCTCAGTCTGGTTTGGAGACTGTTAAATAATGGTGAGTGTCAGACACCCGGCTGACCAAAAAGAATTAGAATCAAGAAACATTACATTTTTCATAACAAACGTGACAATAATTGCTTTTAAAAATAGTATATCAAAAATGCACATAATTCATGAAAAGACTAAATTTGTGCTTTGAATTATCATTAATAACAATCCTTAATTTGAAGTAGCACATTTTACGTCGGGAGGACATCTCAAAGTGCTTCATAGGATTTATTGTAAAGTGTAGTGACCATACATTCTGTAGGCATTTGGAAAAGTTGTGTTTGTGTTCTATGCAGTTGTCTCATTTCAATTCCCTTTAGTGTCTGTCAAATGACTGAGGTTGATCCAACAATCTCACTCACAGAGTTAACAAGGACAACTGCTTGTGTGGGAAAAGATGTCACACTGATGCAGGGTCAGAGCAGAGGATGATCTTCTGAGGCTGAGGTTAAGGCACATTGTTAGGGCATTGTACCAAAGCTTTACCCTGCATCTAAACGTGTTCTCACAGTTGACACTGAGTCGGGTATCAAATGTTTCATTCTGTTGCACTGACATCCTTAAAAAGCACAAAATACATTTTTAAGAGGGAAAAAGTAGCAAATCTCTTTCAGGAATAAGCCATTAGTCCAATCTCTGAGAGTGTATTTGCTATACTATTCTAAATACATTTGATGACAATGATAACTACGCTAATTTACATGGTGGAATTAATTTCCCCTTTAACATAGAACAAAAGCCATGGTATAGATCGTTGCTGGAAATATTTACTGTGTTGTAAAAATGACTGACAAACCGAAAAAAAGGAATTGACTTTCTGTAAACATCCCTTGCATCACAAACTAAGCATTATTTGAAGACTAATTAGCAAATATAATTACCAAAGGGGGAGATTTGAAATTTTATTTTACACAGAGGATTGTTTGGATGTGGAATACTCTGCTATGAGCAGTGGTCGAGGCGGGATCCATGTTAACTTTCAAGCGGGAGCTAAATAGACCCCTGAGTAATTTGAAGGGGTGTGGGGAAAAGACATTTAAATGGGATTGAATCCATTGCTCTTTCAAAGAGCCAGTAAAGCTACAATGACCATAAATGTGCTGTAAATGTCTTGGGTTCTATGGACTTTTACAATCAATATTAGAGAATTCTGTTTTATACCAATTTGTGGACAGATTTTAGTGGATGGATAATCCACCAGAAAAAGTGAAATGTTTGCAGTTGTAAGCAAATCAAAAATATTAAACACAGCAAAATAATGCTAATATTTCATCACATTCGATCCAATGATTAAACAGCTATACAGAATTCTCAGATATCAGCATTATCATACACTAATATAATAATTATAGCCCTTGCATTTGATATAGAGCTTTTCACATCTTCTAGATGTCTCAAAGCGCTTCACAGAATATATTGTAAAGTGAATTGACTGTATATTTGTGGGCGAAACGCGGCAGCCAATTGCGCACAGCGATGTCCCACAAACAGTCGTGGATGGATTCAAGTGACCAATTTTATTATTGTTTTTTTTTCTGGAGGGATTATTATCAAGCATGTGGAGTAAGGTTTTGCCCTGCCTGGAATTGAACCCAGGTCTCTCACTTGCGAGGCGAGTGCTCTAACCACTGAGCTACAGTACTCCTCGCAATTTCTGTGAGACAAAATGCCATTCAGCTACACATTTGTCTCACAGAAATTGCCAAATGTTTCAAGGAAACTATTGTACATTTTAAAACTCTCAGTAGCTCTATTGACCAGATATATGCAACTTATAATGAATCCTAGATATTGTAATGGAAAACACATGTTTTTGAAAAGCCAATTCATTTCCCACAAGTATGTAACATTTGGTTAGAATATGCAAATGGGAGTAATTGCTGGCTTATGAATGCTTCCATCATTGAATAAGTGTAATTGATCATTTGGCTCTGGTCGTATTCTGCACGGTTAACAAGATATTTATGATAATCTTACACCATTACCTTTTTAAGATGATATAAATTAACATAACCTCAGTGGACCATTTGCCGCACAGCTTGCCCCATAGAGACCTCATTACAAGGGAGTAGGGGCCATTGACTGCAGCATATCTTACAAACCACATGGGGTTGAACACTGACGAGACATTTGATAAGAATACCACAATGGTGCTAAATGCTTCTATTTGATATTTGCTATTTCTATATTTCTATTTTAATATTTGCTATATTTCTATTTCATTATCTATATGTGCATGTTATTATTGCAGCACAATTAATAGACTATAGGGTAGTTTCCTCTTTGTTGAATGTACCAATTTAACAGCAACCCTCTCTCTACCCAGTGTGTTTTCCAGTCTCTTTTTAGTTGTCAGTAACTTATGGTCGAACAGTAACTGCAGCTCTACAATCAAATCTGTGTTGTAATAATCATGTAAATTAATCATTGGAAATGTTGAGAAGGGGTCACGTGATCCTCTCCAATCAGCTCCGTGCTGTTCCTGCTGCTAGAAACTAGTTATTCCTTGGTAAAAAAGAAAGGGCTCAAATTTAATAGGTGTGGCCTGGGGTTCTAACACAGTCCAACATGATTCCCGAGTGCAAGAAACTTATAAAAGCAATGAGTGAATGTCTTGATGCGTGACCAAAGATTGCTGAAAGTGTTACTGTCATCAAATGTGAGAGGGTGATTGCAGTCAACGGCTGATTGATCTTGACAAACATGCCTTAATCTCATCAGCCAAAATCTCTTGCCTCCCACAGAATCGAGGGCAGGGGGCCAGAGCTCTTCAGACAAGAGATCCGCATTAGGATAATAATTGTTGCATTTGGTAGAAAGCCTGTATCAAAACATTGTAAAGTGCTTCACAGGAATAATAATAATAATAATAATAATCCTTGCATTTGATATAGCGCTTTTTACGTCTTCTCGACGTCTCAAAGTGCTTCACAGAATAGACTGTAAAGTGAATTGACCGTATATTTGTGGGCAAAACACGGCAGCCAATTGCGCACAGCAGTGTCCCACAAACAGTCGTGGATTGAAAATGACCAATTTATTATTGTTTTTTTTGTTTTGGAGGGATTATAGGCGTAAGGAAATTTGCCCAAGGTTTTGCCCTGCCTGGAATTGAACCCAGGTGTCTCGCTTGCCAGGCAAGTGCTCTAACCACTGTCTCTACTGTAAGCTTATAAATCCAGAACAATCTTTTCGGATGTGAAAGGCATCAGGACAAAGTGGCGAAGGTTCATTTTTGTAAAGAGTGATTTTTGAGGAGGACACCAGGAAGTACCTATTTACACAGATGGGAACAGATTACCAAGAAAGCAGGTTGATACTTACTCCTTTAAGAAACCAATTGATGCTTTAATGTAAGGTTATGGCGTTTGGTGTCTGGAAAGATGAGATGAAATGAGTTTAAGCACTGTCTTCATCTGCACTTTTCATGTAATCTCTGATCAAATCTCCTTCCCTCAGATATTTTGAATATCTGAGAAATTGTTTCCACAATTCTTGCTTTATTATGAGACTGAATCTGAAATTCAGCATGAGAATCAATACATTCTTCCTGTGACCATCAGTGAAGAGGTAATACAATTATAACATGACACAAACAATAAGATGGTAATTGAATTGACAGCGTGCCTGAGTGCATGGGATGTCAATGTGTCGCTCCCGTTACAATACATTATTTCAGTATTTTATTACAAATTAATAGTGATTATTAATTTTCCTTGAGAAATTGAAATCAAAGTTTGCATATGAACTTGATGAAGCAAGTTAACAAACCAACAATACTGTAACCATTGTGTAATGTGTTCCTTCAAATAAAAATATACTATTGTTAAAAGTATGGTTGCCCAATTTAATAATAAAGTAATCCAACTTCCACCATGGAGTCAGGCAGTCAGTCTTAGGTTTACTAATATGTCTGCCTTTAACTCATTTACATTGACATTATGATTTACTAGCAGTGCTGCAATTTATTGAGTTCTCTACATTAATGATACTTGTATTTGATTAGACTGTAGATGCATTTATTTGAAATTTGAGCTAATGAGACAGTAAGTCTGGGGACGAGAGAAAATTCTATCAGTACAAATGCATTAAATCTTGTCTCGGCTAATGAAGAATGGTCCTGAGATCTCTGAACTAGTAACATTGCCAGATGTCAGCCTAGCTCAGTAGATAGCACTCTCACCTCTGATTTAGAGTGTTATGGATTCAAGCCCCATGTCAGGACTTTGAACCCAATCTAAGGTGACACAAGAATGCAGTACCACATTGCCGAAGGTGCTGTCCTTAGGATGAGACTTTAAATTGAGGTCTCAACTGCCTGTGTAAATAGTGGTACTACTTGAGAAGGAAGTTTGTTCTGGTCAACAATCCCTTAAATAAAAATATTGGATGGTCATCACGCGATCAGCAGTGTCCCTCTGCACTTAACCTCTGCCTCCTTCATCTCCCTTGCCACGTCCTACTTGCTCTACTCAATTCATATGTGCAGATGTGAAAATTGTTTTAAATTGAAATTGTGAGAATGTAAATACAGAACATGAGTACAAAATTAACAAGCCTAAAGCAAGGCTAGAGCTCAGAAGAGTTTGAAGTAGATATGTGGGATGAACTCCTCTTGAAAACAGTTAATACTGTGCAGAGGAGCTATTTTTCATCAGAGGTGGTGAATATCTGATTAAAACTGGGAATGACTGATCTACGGATTAGATGCAGCTGCAGATGTGTTGTTTGAAACATTGGCTCTGCTGCTGCTGGGAACATTGAATTGTCTATGAAATTCAACTGGGTTGAATAATAAAGATTAAACATTACATTAATATCTTGGCATTTCAGTACATAACCTTAGAGAGAAAAGGGTAAATCTCACAAAATGTTGTCCGCTTGGAAGTTTCACCTGTGTTTTTTCTCTTCCCTCAGCAGATTAAATAAGATGGACAGGGCTCATATTGATGTAATTTGCTTGTGGTAATTTAGAAACAAAAGCAAACGAGCAAACCAGCCTGTTCTTGTCTGATATTTCATGCTCTGAGCCTTATTGTATGGAACCTTGGAGCTTAGAATATAATGGAAACCAGTGACCTGATTAGTAATTGTCATATACTTTGTCTCTGTGCCAGAATCTGGTGGTTGTTTTTGTAGAAAGATTGGGGAAACCATTGAGCAAATTCAACTCAAAGATGAATGGATTGCCTCTTACCTAACAGTAAGGGAAAAAATCGAAACCTTGTGAAACACAATATATTAGTTTAGATTTTGATGCACAGTCTTGCATAAAATTGCATTAGCTTTGTCTATTATTAGTGGTAAAGCATCTATGGGAGACAGGCTAGCCTATAAAATAAATTCATGTTTTACTACCGTGAATGAAGTCAGTGTTTATTTTCCTTATTAATTTCCTTTGATTTGGGTGCTGATTCCATCAGTGGTTGTGCTATTCCTTGGTCTCTGGTGCGAGGATATATCTGGGCTTCCCTGAGTAAATTGAAGACTTTCTGAGTCACTTACTTTAAATCTGATTCAACGTTCTTTTTAAAAAAAGGAACTGAATTTCTCATTCAAATAAATATTTTTTTCTCCAGTTTCATTCTGAAGGTGATGTCTTCTGCTGGAGTGTGATTCCACAATCCTCTGGTACTTTTCCTTAAGTGGCCATTAATAGTGTCTGTCAGAGTGAATAATGAGGTCAAACTGTGCTCCAATGGGATTCCTGGTCAGTGCTGAGGTCTCGAAGGTTGGGGTAATGTTCCCTGGAGGAGATGCACTCCACATCCCAAAGTATTTTTTTTCACACACGAGGAGCCATTTACATTGTCGCTATCTCAACCAGTGTTTTTTGAACCCAATTGTTATCCAACTGAATGCACATGTTCCAAGTAAGAGTCTGGCCTGCTCTCATCATCTGAGATTCACAGTTTCCAAGAAGGGGAGAGACAGCAGAAGGAGCAGAACTGTGGTCCGTTTGTTGCTACAGTGATACCGATACTGTTACCCCCCCTTTCCCACCCTCTTTCCATCACCCCAAGCTACAATAGGAAATAGCACAGACCTGGGTGAATCACAAGCATTTAATATTGATTTACCACAAACAGTGTAATATAAATTGGGCTGAGCAAGCACAAAACGCCCTGGAGACCTGCTTCTGACACTACCTGGACTGAAGGAGTTTGTTTGCTTCTGTTTCAGTGCAAACCCTTTGGGTATATACGGAATTGTGCTCTGCTCCTCTTGTTAAGTTATTAAATAGAGAGTTGCACAGCTGACTCTTCAATAGCATTAAAATCCAAATTCGTGAAATTAAAGTGCTAAGATACATGTACACTACTCAGAACTCTGAAATTCGGTACGTGTGAAGCCCTGATATGAAGTATAAGTCTGTCTTACCATTCTACAACACTTTACTTCCAGAATCATAAACACAGCAGTAATAATAATAATAATCCAAGACGTCTCAAAGCGCTTCACTGAATATACTGTAAAGTGAATCGACTGTATATTTTGTGGGTGAAACGGGGCAGCCAATTACACACACAGTGTCCCACAAACAGTCGTGGATTGAGTGTCCAATTTTATTCTTTTAAAATTTTTTTGAAGGAATTATTCCCCCTGGAAAAGCAATCCTCCAATCGACTAACAACCGGATGGGTTCTTACTTACTGCTAGGTAAACAGAGTATTGTACATACTGGTAGGCGGAAATTAAAAAGTTCAAGAATTAATCTCTTTTCCTACTTCTCACTCTGCTGGGAATTCAAACTCTAATCCATTTGTGAGGGAATTGAAATGATAACTGCACATTCTGATTCAGTAGAGGAAGCCTCACTTACATTTTTTCCTTCTTTACCAGGTTCAAGAACTAAAACCTGTTTCTAGCTATGACTCATTGCTACAAAGCATTTGATTTGATCTAAGTCTGCCCCCAGTACATTTCACTCTACAATCCCACAGGGAGGAATTTTACGATGACACCCATTTACTCTTCAGAGAGGAAAAGGCAGTTCACACGACCAACATGGACTATTAAAGCCCTTTCCTTTGCCGATAATAGTCCTCCATTAAAGATCAGTCAGAGGAAATGGATTTTTGTTCAGAATTATGTGGGTTGTGCAATTGAATTCATAGCATGTTCCAGTCATAAGAAAGACTTTGATTTAGTCAATTTTCGCTCATTCACTGTGGAATACATTCTGTATTCTGCAACAACTCCTGTACGTTCTCTGTTTACTAATTTTACGTCCTGGAAAGATCCAGGATTTGCATTTTGGAGACTGAGTGCTGTGAGTTGCTATACTAATACCACTTCAAATTATTCAGATATTCAAGGGTACTCACCAGTCAAATTGTACCCATCTAATTATTGATGGTAAACATGGAATGAATGAGTTTAAAGTAAAAATGAACTCCACCTGTCCAGAACTAATCTTGCTGAAAGTCAAAAGCTACAGATGGAAAATCAGGTATCCATCTTGCTATTTGATAAGTTACACTTGAAAATTGAAGAGCACTATAATTCTAGCTAGGCCAAATGGCCTGCTTCCATGCCATAACCATTCTATTTATTATCCTGATCAGAGTGCTTATAGCCTACCACTGAGGATATCTCGCTGTATATTCCTGTATATTCCAAGTTTAAATGTATTTCTTATTATCGGATCCCTAGAGAAAGTGAAAAACAATAACAGTCTTAGGAAAACTTTGTGGAGTCCTGCAGGTCAGTGGTTAGAGCACTCAGCTCGCAAGCGAGAGACCTGGGTTAAATTCGTGGCAGGACGAAATGTTGGGCAAGTTTCCTTAATTCACATGCCTCTGTTTACCTAGCAGTAAGTAGGAACCTGGTTGTTATTCGATTGGCGGATTGCTTTTCCAGGGGTAATAATTCCTTCAAAACAAAATAATAATAAGTTGGTCACTTCAATCCACGACTCTTTGTGGGACAATGCTGTGCGCAATTGGCTGCTGCGTTTCGCCTACAAAATATACGGTCAATTCACTTTCCAGTATATTCTGTGAAGCGCTATGAGACGTCTCAAAGACATGATAAGGCTCTATATCAACTGCAAGGATTATTATTATTAGATTTCTAAAAACGTTTTGAAATTACTCGGTTAAACTTTCAGTTTGTGTTGTTGCCAGTTAAGTATCTGCTTTAGAAAGATGGACGATTAGTCTAAACCAACAGAGGATGTATTCGAAATGGCAATGTGGGAGTCTGCGAACCGATGAGGTTGCTCCAAACGGACCTTGGAGTAAATTGGAGAAACTGCACAGAGCTTGGGAATATAAAAGTTGTTATCCGTCCCTGGTAGGGATGCTGAAGAGCTGCTGAGGTCTATTCTCTGTTCAAATAAATAGCCTAGCTGGAAAACCATTTCTGTATCCATGCGTTCAGTCTGTCTGATCCTAGTTGGCGCCTCATTACTTTGTGTGCCACATTGCTATTTTCCAATCACTATGGTTAAATTCACAAGGCAGGCACATGGCTTTCCATTGTAGTTTTTAATGAAGAGGAAATTATACAAGAAATAGCTTTCTAATGGGGAAAAATGACACCTCAGGCAAATGGATAAAAAAAAATATTGGTATTTAAATAGATGTATTTAATTCTTAAAATCTACAGGGACTAAAACTGCAGAAGTGAAAAATGGTATTTGACGATAGTAAGTACAATAATTATTTTTATGATTTAATACCATTTTAACATGCCAATATTTTACATGTCATAATAATGTACCTCTGGTAAACTAAACATTTCATCAGTGCTTCATTTTCCACATTCAACTTTCCATTTGAATTTATAATAGATTAAGAAATTGAATTCATCAATCTGGTCGGGCTGAGCTGAAAAGCTTGTGGAATAGACAAAAAGTAAAGTAGGTTTGCACTGAGTTATGTGAGACAAGTGGTATTGACGACTACTTTATATAACATGCAATTTTGATGACCCTTTATTTTACTAGTTCATGTAAAACATAGAATTTTGCTTTGGCCTCTCCCTCGGCCCCTCAAAACCAAGCAGGAACCTGCTGGCAGGCCACTGCTAATGCTACTAAGGCACTGCCAGCAAAATGCTGTGTGGAAATGACCTCGTTGACTTGTCTTACTGTGGGGAGCTTGCTTCTAACAATCCTGTCAAAATGAAGAGTATATAGTCTGCAGATTGTGGGCAGAAAAAGCCCATGTTAGATCAAATACTTGAAGAGAAAATGCAAAGTGATTTTCTGGTGGAGCAGAGACCCCAACTCCCACCCCCCCAAAAAAAAACTTCTAAATAAGTTGTGTTATCTTTGGGTTTTATTGAACACTGAAATTATATCAGAAAATACAACGTTCTGAATTATGTCATTCAAACGGATACTCTTATACCCTGATATATTTTTTACAATGCGCTGTTTCTGTCTGCTATTTTGGAATGTACATGCACCGGGTGCATTGGTCAATCACTTCAACAACCAAATTACAACAACAAGATTCCATTTATAGAGCGCCTTTCACGTCGGGAGGACGTCCCAAGGCGCTGGACAGTTGGGTCAGGGCCCGAGCATTGGGTGGAAATGGTCAGGGTGAGGGGAGGGGAGGGAGCGAGGAGGGGATAGAGAGTCGAGAGGGAAGCTGAAGGCACGGTCAAAGAGAAGGGTCTTGAGACCGGCTTTGAAGGAGGAAAGGGAGGAAGCGGTGAAGGCAATGGGGGATAGAGTTCCAGAGCCTCGGAGCTGAGAGGCTGAAGACCCGGCCACCGATGGTAGGGCGGTTGGGGCGGGGGATGTGGAGCAGACCGGAGCCAGAGGAACGGAGGGTACGGGCAGGTAAGTAGAGGGATAGTAGGTCGGAGAGGTAGGAGGGAGCGAGGCCGTGGATGGCCTTATAGGTGAGGATGAGGATCTTGAATTCGATCCTCTGGGGGATGGGGAGCCAGTGGAGGCGAGCGAGGGTTGGAGTGATGTGGTTGGAAGCCTGGTGCGGGACAGTACATGAGCTGCAGAGTTCTGAATGACCTGCCGTGTGGAGGGAGGTGGTGGGAAGGCCGGCGAGGAGAGAGTTCCCATAGTGCAGCCTTGAGGTGATAAAGGCGTGGACCAGAGTTTCAGCAGCGTGAGGGGTGAGGTAGTGCCGTAGTCTGGCGATGTTCCGGAGGTGATGGAAGGCGGTGCCAGTTGTGGCGCGGATATGAGGAAGAAAGGACAGCTCAGGGTCGAACAGAACACCGAGGTTCCTGACTGGCTTTGAGAGGTGGAGAGTGCAGCCTTGGATGCTGATGCTGTCATACGTCTGCTGTGATACGTCCCAAACTATTTGTAGTACATTGTTGCAGGCAAATTGGCAGCTGCGTAGACCGACAAGATACACAGTCACTACACTTTACAATAAGTCCTGTGAAGCTGTTTGAGACATCCTCCAGTGGGGAAAGGCACTAATTCAAATGCGAGGATTATTACTATTGCTTGTATTTAGAATTATACAGCACAGAAGGAGGGAAGACGGCCCATCATGTCCATGCCTGCTCTTGAAAGAGGTAAATAAACTAATATGTAAATAAATTACGTTGAAGTATTGCATCCTAAAATGCAAATTAAAATTAAAAGTGTCCAGTGTCAGTTTACTGTACAATCTGAAGCAGTATTAACATCACATGGTATGAATGACTGGCATTTTAGATTCTCGAGCAAGTTTGCAAATGGTCAATCGATACTGGTGGCATTACCTCAGTCGTATTGTGGGAAGAGTTCTCTCTTGGAAATTTGCAGGCGATTAATAAATTTGATAGGGTCTCAAGACCTTTCTCTTCAGCCATGCCTTCACCTCCCTTCTCGACTCTCTACCCCTCCTCGCTCCCTCCCTTCGCTCCCCTCACCCTGACCAGTTCCCCCCGCTTGGGTCCCAACCCAACTGTCCATCGCCTTAGGATGTCCTCCTGACGTGAAAGGCGCTTTATAAATACAATCTTGTTGTTGTTGTAGGGTGTCAGAGCTTGGTTTTGCTTATTTTGATCTTCTTAAAAATATGTAGGAACTGTGTTCCTGGTTAATAGAAGATGCTTTAGACTTGTGCACTGATGCTCGTGAAGGTACCTGCACAGTTGCTGTCAACATCTACCAGCTTTAGCCACAAAAATTGTGAGCATAAATTAAATGGCAATTGTCATGAAGTAAAATAACCACTGTTTTCCCTCATTCTATCAGCCTCCACATGTCTGTTTGGCTGTGTGCATTGGGTGATGCACCTCTCCTCCAGTTATTCACGATCCAGTGACCTCTGAGTGGTTACAGTTGTGCAAATGGTAGGGTTGTGCTTAGCCGCAATAATGAATTGCTGCTGACATTCACTGTCTTTGTTTGCGCATGAATGGGAACTGGGAATGGTTGCAGGCAGTGGCGAACCCATGAAATTGTGCTTCACTATGAGTCAGGAGAGGAGAGGAGAAATTAAAGGAAAAAGGAACTACTCTGTTTGTGATAATTATAATGTTGTAGCTTTAAGTATATCTGGCAAGCTCCTTACTGTCATTTTTTTTGTCAGCCTGTTTTACAGATTGATTATACGTGAACCTTTCTAAACAGCAATGTGGCTTCAAACAGATCGGTTCACACGCAGGTCAGAGTGTTACGCTTTGACAAATTGGCGAAAAATTGTGGGCGATAAATCTATCCCCTGGTGTGTAATTTCATCAATCTTAACGTCAAAAATGGCAGATAATGCTGACAAAATAAGGCTTGTATTTTTCCACCCAATGTATAAACTTTTAACTTATTTGGTAAAAGATCCTTTTTTCGATTTGGTTTCCAATTGCAGGTGTATGTGGTGAGGGGAGAACTTGAAAGGAGTCATTTCTGCAAGATGGAAGCTATTTCATTGCAGATATATCAAGATCCATCCTACACTTGATAGTATTTCCTTCAAAATACACAGTGACTACACTTTACAATATCATGTGAACCAATTTGAGACGTCCTCCTAATGTGAGAGGCACTATATCAAAAGCAAGGATTATTATTATTGTTGCTATTTTCAGTCGGGATTTGAATGGAATGATGCTGATAATATTTCTGCACTGTTAAATTCAGTGGAAATGGTTTAGTGTGATGATTATTACCACCAAGTTGCATTTTCCTTTGTGAATTAATCTCCGGCATTTAGCATTACCAGCCAAGTAGAAAATCACAAATTAAGCCATTAATTAATAGGTGGAGCAGACTAAAATAGGCCTCATGGTGGTTTTGCATCACTATTTTTAGAGGTAAAGATGTGTGCAGTTGAAATCCATTAAATGCACTTCCTCAACTCGCAAAGTAAATATTTAGTTATGGCTTTGTATACTCTGCTATAAAATAAACTTCTGCCTTACAAAACTAATGTAATTCGCTGGCACTGTGTTGCAATTAAAGATGAGTTTACGAATAATTAGAAGCATTGGGCTTTAACTTTACATTAGCATCAGTAACAAATATAGCAATAATTTTATTTAGCGCCTTATCAAGTTGAAACATCTCAAAGTGCTTCATAGAGTTTTTCTGTGAAATGCAGTGACTGTTTTTTTAGGTCAACGTGGCAGCCAATTTGTGCACAGCAATGCCCCACAAACAGCGATTGATGTAAATGACCAATTTTATTTAAGGGATAGTTGGCCAGGATTGACAGGACAAGCTGACGTAGGTCTGTATGGAAAGACATTATCTGATTATTCTGTTGAATTATCTGGGAACAAAGTAATGTACCTTCAACATGTAAGGATTAAGAAAATGACAACAGATGAAAAGAGGGCACCGGGTTTTCCAGAACACTTTGAAAACTGAATATTCAGGATGTGTTGGACACATGACAGAATTTCCCCCTGAATGTCTTTTTTACTTTAAGATGATGTGGGGAGAGAGGTAGCAAGTGTTGCGCTGATGTGGTCAATAGATTGAAATATTTGTTCGTCAAACTGTGCTGAGCAACTCACACATTGAGATGCAAGGATGCAAAGTACAGCTGGTCAATGGTAATTTTTAACACCTTTGCAAAGCCTGGTCCTCTTGTACACACAATGCAACTCTTATTATTTGTATCACCGATATAAATTATACCTGTGAAATGATATTGATGTATCTGTTTGTGTTTTGCAGTCATGCTAACATTAAACAACAGTCTCCCGGCGTTTTGTATGTGACAAAAAAAATCTTGAGATTGAGCCTGACATTCAAAGCACATTAATTAGAAAATAAACCATGGTAATGTTGACTTACAGATCCCCAGTGATCCCAACATCTGCACGAGATAGGGATAGCAGTGAGGGACTGATTTAAGAGGTATTTGATGGATTGGTATGTGAGATGTACATTTTTGTGTTGATCTTAATAAATAAGTGCAACCACCAAAGTCTTTATTTTCCCCTTAGAAACACATATTTATATTATGTTCTTAGAGATTAAACCTGAGTGATTTGTTTCATAGCATGTTCACATTGTGCTTGTACATTGTAATACACTGAAAACCAAAGTAAAGAATGCAACCTGTGGTGAATTCTGTATCAGTCTCTAAATGTTTTGCCTGTCTTCTTTCATCTCTGGGTATCAGAAGCCATCTATTACATGGTCAATCTAAAAAGGGTAACAAGGTTTCTGTGGTCACCAGCCTATGAGGAGATCCATCAAATTCCTTAACAGAGGTATGAAGGACTGGAAGATTTCATTGGTAAAGTACATGTTCCCATGGATTGCTTCAAGATGTGCCCACAATAGTTACTAGTATCTACATGTTCATTAATGTGATCAAATAGAATTTGTTTGGCCTCTGGAAATTTCACCTGCTGTCCCTCTGTTCCAATAGTTGTGTAATGAGCAGCTCCTTGTAGCCAGTTTGTGAAACCAATGAGCCATATTGATGTTGCTTTTCCAGGGATGATGGATGAGGAAGGACATGTTTTCTGTCTTGTAGCACTGTTTGTCCTTGATTGCAGTTTTTGGGTCATGCACCTTTCTTAAAGGTTCATTGTGTTTCCCTGCACGTGCTAATAATAATGCTTGCATTTGGTATAGCCTGATAATGTTTTTGAAACATCTGTCAATACTTCACACGGTGATTTGCGCGGAAGCTTGCCATATAGTTCCTTTCATGGCAAACTATGTAGTTTATAGTTTACCTGGTTAAACTCTGTTCCCCAAGCATCGGCTTCTACCAGCCTATACCTAATATCTTGTTGAATTAGATAAGCAGGATGAGTACCTTCAGGGAGGGAATGTGCACTCCATTCCATTCACATGAGAAATTTACGTGTGTAGGTGGCACGTACATGTGGAATTCTATGGGGTTTGGATACTTATTCTGCCATAATGCGAGGGATTCTGAGTCTAGTTTTAAATTCCCACTACCTAAACATGTGTCCTAATTAAACACTTTGCCCACATCACAAGAGATATACAAATGGAAAAGGATGTTCAACCTATTTTATCTGATCCTTCCAAAAGTTTGCACCTACTTTCCTCCCATGATAGCATCCAGCTTTGTATGTCAGTTTTTGCTTCAGAAAAAAAATCTTGTGACAATATGCTGAGCTTTTCTCAGATATAATTCATTGCTTTTGAAACTCGCATCTCCAAATAAACTTCAAAATTGGATTTTCTTTGTTTTATTATCCTGCATTGACCTGGAGTTAACACAATATGGTATTACAAAGAACTTTTCAAAAAAACATATTTTCTCTTGAAAATATTCTGCTTGTGGAAAATTGCATCCTTGTGCAGTGGGATTTGTGAAAACAAGTGAAGAGAGAAAAGTAATCTTAGGAAAATCATTCCCAATGCCTTTACTGAGATACTTCACATTGTAAAAATATTTGATTCTTTCTGTGGGTGGCTAATGTGACAATAGGGATAAAGAAGATTTGTCTCTTTGCTTCATTCCTCTTCAGCCATGTTATTGATTATGGTGGTGTCTCAGATTGTTGTGCTGTGGACAAAATGGTATCTCCTCTATTTATAAGATTACCAGTTCCTTTATCAAATGAAGAACTGATAAATCTGATAATATTGAAGCTATCCTTGTTTGCTGATTGCAGTAATCTTTGTTAAATCTGCTGGTAATTTACACTGGTTGTCAGCCCTTAAGGACATTTGTTGTGGTTTGAATTAACTATTGATACCCTAAAAAATCAGGGATTTTCTATAAGACTGATGTGTATAAATCAATTGTTGTTGTCCTGCAACAAGAGCAAATTAAATCTACTTTTTTTTATTTTTAACTCACTTTAAAGGAGAATAAGGGTATGTCACTTGTATGTTCTCGGAGATCATAGCGTTATTACGATATTGATAACATTAAGTTCCTTGGAAACCGCATTGCTTCTGCGAGGTCTACTTTAGTAGGATTAACAATATAATCCTTACATTTGATGTAGTACTTTATCACATTGTCAGTGTCTCAAAACACTTCACAAGCTTTACTGTAAGTGTGGCGTGGTAACTTGTTTTGAGTGTGGCGTGGTATATGAATTGTGTGCTGTATTTCACCCTCAAAATATACAGCCAATTCACTGTACAGTATATCCTGTGAAGTGCTTTGATAATCTCGAATACATAAGGTGCTATATCAAGTGCAAGGATTATTATTATTTGAGTGATGTGCAATGTACATTTGTATAATGTGAGGTATTTCATAATGGGATTCCTTAATAGGACTTTAATAAAAACCTATTTGGGGCATTCTGTGCTGGTGGATACACAGACCATTGGAATCAAATGTTTGCGCTGTAAGAGATTTAGTCTTTAATACACCACTAGAACTTCCTTTTAGAAGCTATTTTCATTGGAATTGTCATATTTACACATTTTAAAGGCTGTTGGATTGCCTATTCTTTTGACAGTCGAAACATTATTCACTGCCTCCCAATTGGCAATGTGCACTTCAAAAAGGTCAGTAAGCTTACCAATAAGAGGAGAATACCCCACAGAATTCTCCGCTTAATATTTCTGACTTTTAAAAAAAAACTAAAGTGGAACTTTTGCTTCTTTCTTATCTTCCGGTAATATCAATGTATTCAATGATCTGCAAAATTCACCCCTCACTCCTCCATCTCTATTATTTCCTTACATATGGTTCAATGCATTCCATCTGGTCTTGTTGCGTTATGAATATTCAAGTGTTCGATTGCTCGCTATTTATTCCATGAAATTGAACACATCTTCTATTAGAACTATGGAAAAGTATTTACGATTTCTACTATTCCGCCTTTCTGCACCTTCTCCTGTTATTCCCTGTAACATGCCTTGTAATATCTTTCAAGCTCAGATAGACAACACAAAAATTGTAATCTTAGCAGAAGCTCTTCTCATGTATTTCAGTCTTCCCGCAAGTCAGAGTTCTGAGCCTGTCACTTCTTCTAATATTGCTCAGTGTTCATTCAGAATCCCATTGGTACCATTTCCTAAATATGTCTATATTATAATTCAACAAGTAGTCAGCTTGAAAGATTACTTGAGGTGATGTGCCCTATTATTGTTACTTGTCTGTCCTTTTATCTTTCCAGTGGGTAAAGCTTTTTAAAATTAAAAAAAATCTTTTTTGTCTAATAATCTACTTTGATTCAATTAATCAATCTTCAATTTAATGTTTCAAAATGTTCCGTGTTACTTCTGGCATGTGGAGGCATGTATTAAACATGTTTCATGGTGTGATTTTTAAGCACTCTTTGTATTGTTCATATAATGTCTAAGCACATTCTGTGAATGTTACGGAAGACCCAAGTGTAGTCAGTGCCATATTGTGTAGGGAAATGGGGAAAGAATGAGATTACTAATGCCTGTGCAGGATTTCAGTGTACGAATACCAAGGAGAGAACCAGACTAGAGGAAAATGAATTCGAAGCACAACTGCAATAGTATTCCATCATTTGAAGACACACTAGCCTGGTAGCAAACATAAGCTAGCAATGGAGGAGTATAGTCATGGAACTAAAATGCCGTTTTTAACTGCCAGACCAAATCATGCCCTGGCTGGAAAGAAATGAAATGCTGTATTGGAAAAGTTTGAATTGCACATTATGGAGCAGTTGATAATGCAGCTGAACTTTCAGCAGGTTATATAGTGACCCTGCACATTATTGAACAAACCATATTGGCTGAAACTTGGGCGTTATCCTTCATGTCACCATGTTAGGCCCACTCCACGTATGGTATTTTAACCATTAAAACTATGGTAATAATTTGCCAGTGACCGCAAAACAGATACTGTATCAGACTTTATACATCGGACTTTATACTCACATCATCAACAGGACTATCTGCTGTCATTCTTTTAACTTTTGTAATATAATAATAATCCTTGCGTTTCACACAGAACTTTATCAAATTGTGTGTGTATTTTGTGGGTGAACACAGGAGCTAATTTGTGCACAGCAATTGCCAACAAACAGACGTGGATTTGTGAGTTAAATGAAGAGAATGTCTAGCTGAGCAGAAAGTCATCTTGGTAGGATTCAGCAGATTGGCAGCAAAGAGTTAATAAACTGTTGCATGATTTAAAGGTTAACAAAGTGTGTGCGAAAAAAAATCATCCTCACTTTGAACATGGACTATTTATACAGGTGACCAGTTTCTCTTTCTAATAACTGGAGGAACAGCTACATAATTTGGACCAACATGTAACATGTAATCCAATTGAGAGACTTGAGTGCAAGGAAGATAGGGGGTGGGAGAGGGAGGGATGAACTTCACAATGGAAACATTATAATTATGTATTGCTAGAAGTCTTGAGGGTATAGCATTATTGATCTGAACTGCTACCTCCACAGCCAATTCTTTCATTTTGATCCTGAATACAGAGTTGGCTTAACCTTTTTGAACACCTTGAATAGAACCTGAAGTGTCGCAACACATTGGCTCAATAAACGATGGCTGCAAACCACTTATTCTACAATGTGTTTAGAATTGTTGTGTGGCTCAAAGACTAGATATATAAGATCAGGTGCCCCCAGAGCAACATCAGTAAATGTTTCTTGCAGCAAAGTCTGCTCCACCAAAATAAGAACAACACAACTAATAGTGCAAATCTGATGTAAGCCAAGGTTAAAATAATGCTGGAAGGCTATATTATTAGGTAATAAAAATGCTACTTTATTTCTTAATGTTGCATTAACATTACTTCTGCTATGTTCTGCGACATATTGTCAATTTGTTCAAAGTCAGAAGTGGAACCTGATTGTTTAACTTAATACTCATGAACAGAATGTGTTTAGGCTTTCTAGTTAGCAACGAGGCTGATACTTATTTATATCTTTAATCTTTTAATGAACCCTGTTTCCAGAATGTTTGGCTATAGAAGCTTGATTAATGTTGAGTCATAGGGGAAATACTTGATTAATGGTGTAGCCAAGGGAAGAAGGCAGCAAGGCACAAAATCCTTTATCAGTGCTGCTGATCTAGGGCTGGAAATTGAGGTCCAAATTGCAATTAACACGTTTGTTCAGTGGTTAGAAATTTGCATAGTATATTATAGTTCTATTAACTTTCTTTGTGCTGCTTCAAAGTACCCAAACCTGTTGTTTTTCTTGGCAATGCAGATCTTTTTACGAGGGAAACAGGAACTTTATTGTAAGGTGATGAGAATAGGTACATTGTTTTTGATCACTGTCTGTATAAGTGGCAAATTGAAACATATATAAACGCATAGTTGTAGGCAATATAACCCATCCTAAAACCCGTATTATAACTAGTGCATTGTGTCCACCAATTACCTGTGTTGACAATCTTTTTGAGTTACACCTGTCCTTCATGGGATTATATAATCCTGCAGACTCTCAATGTTGATCTTTACCATCCACCTGCACAATGTGGGGTTTGAACCACTTTCTGGCTCAAAGATCAACTGAGCCTTTTCTGGTCAACCCACAGAGTAGGTGGTCTTAAGTCCATCACTTTACCTATTGAGCAGAATGATGCAAGTGGATTAAAAGTATCCTCTTTGCTATGTCACTGATCTTATTTGGAAACCAGAAAAAACTTATAGCGCCATACTGCTTTGCCGCCTAAAACAAATTACGTGTATTTGCCAAATGAAATAAGATTGCAAACCCAGCAGCAAGCTAATGCTAAATCTGTGCTCAACTATTACCTTCCTAAAATATTGAAGAAAAGTTATTTCAGTTTTACTGCTTTTTTTCCTGAAGTTGGTAACACTTCAGGTTTCTTTACACAAAAGTTCAGCTCTGTCTTGTGGACTCAGGCAGGCACAGGAGATTGACACACTGCATCTGTAGCTTTACTTGATAACTAAGATTTTTCAACAATTTTCTTTACATAAGATGCTCTATGAAAATGGATGTTTTTACTCACATTGTCCAGTGGGGAACCTGAGTGTTAGAGTGCTTCTTTAGTGGACTGTTTTCTCCATGTTCCCATGTAAAGCAGCAAAACCCTTTGATCTTGAGCCATTCTCTTTGAAGATAGCATGTCAGTTTTTCCTTCAGAAGAGAAAACTGGTATTTTGATAGTGTTGTGTCACATCAATTATTGTGACAAAGCACTTCCCTGCAATTACTGTTAAGTTTAATGACTGTACATTTTAAGCAACTTAGCAGACATTTTACACACCGTGGAGTCGCACACACTGCTGTGAAGTGAATGGCCAATTTTATCTGAGAGATTGTTGGCCAGAACACTGGGAGAAACACTCTTCTCTTGATGAATAGTGTTAGTAATGATGTCTGAAATAAATGCCTTCCACCACTGTACTATATGGGAGTATCAGGGTGGACTATGATCTTGAACCTTAATGCTGGACTTGATCTTACAACCTTCTGACCCACAAGCGATAGTGGACCAACTGAACTAAGCTGACACCTAATGTTTCCTTCACAGTGCTGTGGGACTTCCTTCCGACGTGAAAGGCGCTTCACCAACTGTAATTTTGTCGTTGTTGTTGTTTAATGAAATTAATTATGCAGAAACAATATGTAGATGCATCTGGTATTACACTACACACAGCTTGAATAAATGAACTGAGTGTAACTAGAGCGTATTAAATATAATGTAGAGTAATTTGGAAACCAAACATTCATGCTCTTTTCCAATTTAATTGGAGTCGATGTGAAAGATGTAATTTGTGGCTGTTAACTTTCCATAAAAATATGTTTTTTGCTGCAATGTTGATACTTATGACTGTTTCAAGTAAAAAGACAAAAGCAAATTAGCTGCCCCACTCGCCAACAAAGTGCACAATTGCTGCACTATACAGTAAATCTCACAAAGTGCTTTGAAACTTTTTGAAGATGTGATTAGGAGTTGAATTGCTCAAGCTGCTGTGTCAAATGCAGAATTCAGGAGGAAACAAAAAAGGGTTTTGAAATTAATAGTGAAGCCATTATTATTACAATCTTCTCTATAGACACTTGTAGGAGGAAGTACCTTATTCCTGGTGTTTCAGCTCTTATATCTCCATTTTCTTTTCAATCCGACACCTTTATGCAGCAGGTCTTGGAGGACACATTACATTTTTCTGGTTGCAGCAGAAGCACAATATTTTCAGGGAATAAAAAAAAGTGGAATATTATAGTGAATGGCATGCAGTGACATGTTTGTAATGAGATGGTCACCTACAAGGTGATTACTTCACCCCAGCCATGCTTTCAGCACTGCTGCCCTTGTTTTCCAACTTCATTTTGCTGTTATGTCACAACAATAAGTAATTGGTTTAAATATCCTCCGTGAATGTTGTTTAAATGCTATACAATTTACATTTATACAGCGCCTTTCATTTCAGGAGACATCTCAAAGCGCTTGAGAATGCTGGATGGCCGCCTGAGTTGGGGTGGGAGCCGAGAGGGTGGGGAGTAGAAAAGGATGACTGAAAGCACAGTCAAAGAGCTACGTTTTGTGAAGTGCCCTGAACGAGTGGAGGGAAGCAGGAAATAAATGTGTTTGACTCGCAGTATTACAAAACACTCCATAAAAAGGTATTTAGTTTTGTAAGAATTTACTGCATCATATTTAAGATGGTTGAATTCTGTAGTGTGCCAGTGTTACTCAGGTTGCTATATTACGCCCAATGGCAGTTTTTGCTCTTAATGTACAATAATACTGTTTCTTGCAGAAAGGATATCATGACAAAACAGGCAAAAATAAAAGCAAACCATGTCAGCACAGAATATTTCTGGTAATCTGTTTAATAATTGTAATTACCGAAAGTTCAATGATCAATTAATGGCAAGAAAATGATGGTCTATGTTGAGCTGTGCGCAAAATTGTCTTTACAATTTCCGATTAAAGCTCGCAACAAAGAAGTATTCTTTATAATATAGGTTCTTATATTACAAGAGCGGTGGACAGGTGCAACCCACTCTTTTCTTTTTTGGTGCCCATTGTAATATGGAGGAGGGTTTTGAGCTCCTCTTTTATCACAGTGTGTTATTTACACAAAGGCTTGTTATCAGTGTATTTAAGGCCTGAAATTCTACTCTGTCCTAGCTTGTAAATCCTAGCCGTGAAAGCACGGTTACCTGTCCAATTATTGTTATAAACCAAATGGCCAACTTCTGAGTTGTAAGGCTGTCACTGAGATTATTTCCTGCACGTTGAGCACATGCTAATAACAATAGTCCTTGCATTTGATATAGCGCCTTACATTTAAGGATAAACTGTACTGTTTAATTGGAGGATGTGCCATTATAATCACGTCTTACATGTTTCTTGCATGCTGTGAACAAGAAATGCCACTGATGTCATACCAACAAAAACTTTAATTTATGTAGCGCCCTCCATGCCAGACGGCGTCCCAGAGCGCATATCCTTCGCAATGTATGCAGTACGCAGGAAATGACATCACTGATATTTTCTGCACATACGTGCAACACACACAAAATGACATCAGTGATGCCATTACAACTCACAGCCGGGTGTTGTGCTTCCAGTTTGCATGGGTCCATTCTAGGTGAATTATTCATCCCTAAGTATTTGGGTAAATTGAAGCTTTTAGTTCATTAATGGTGAGCAATAAATATGAGAGTAGCAGCCATATTATTATCCTGACCACTGAAGTTCAAATGCCCCATTGGGACTAAATGGAAGGTAGAATTCTGAGCTAATTACTCTGAATACAGCGCCCAATATATTCGATGTTAATTCAAGGTCATTATCGACTGGGGAAAAAAAGTTTGCAGTGTATAGAATGAAATATTTTACACATTGCCATTTTCTTCCAAAAATGTGCTAAGCACTCTTGTCAGTAACAATTGTTTTTCACATCTTTCTGTGTGAAAAATGTGTTCTGTTAGGTTGATCGATGATTTAACAGGATCTGGACTTTCACATGCGTAAAAAAATCTGAAAGGGTAACTGCTATATACGAAAGGCTTGACAACTGGTCATTATGTTGGAGAATTTACAATAGACTTAACATTTTACCAGCAGCTACAAATGTGGACATAATATTTCACCCATGATAGTGGCTCCCACATCCTTTTTTTTTCATGGTATCTAACACTTAAATGTATCTTTGGAAAAATTGCAAGAAAAAAACATGCAAATCACTACCACCAGTGAATTGTATTTAAATACACTGGATATCTTGCAAGAAAAAATGTTCTTCTTGTAGGTAAACTATATTATTTGATGTCAGATGCACAGTATAATCCTTATAATAACAATAACAATAATCCTTGTATAGAGCTTGTATATTTTGTAGATGAATATTTATGTGCTGTAATGTCCCACAAACAGCTGAAGTGAATGATCAATTTTATTTGGGGGATTGCTGGCCAGGACGCTGGATTCCCAGAATGAAATCACCAATGTTAAAGGAATGAACTGTGAGCAATGACTAGACAAGCTAGGGCTCTTCAGTATTGAGAGAGGATGATTCGGAGGGGATCTGATAGAGCTTTACAAAATTTGAAATGGGATTTTAAAAAGTAAACAAAGATCAATATTTTAGGATGTATCATTTTGGTAGAACAAGAGGTCATAGATTTAGAATTGTAAAGAGCAAATTCAGGAGAGACACCAAGAGTCTTTTTTCTTCCCGCAGAGGGTAATCAACAACTGAAACAGATTGCAGGGAAAGGTGGTAGAGGCCAAGACACTGAGATTGAATGGGCCAAAATGCCTTCTTCATCCAAGCCAATCTTTTAATCTTATGATCTTGTGATTCGCTGTACAACACAGAAATGAGCCACTCAAAAAAATTCCTGTTATTTTTTCTGTTTTTGCAGGAGAGAGAGACCGAGACTTCTGTGACACGGCAACTACAAACAAGGGGCATGAGCTCCGGATTGTCAATGCAGGAGTTCACGGGAGGTCAGACAGTGGATGTAGAGGTTTATTCGAACATGGAATGCTTTGTCAGCCGTGGATTTTGAAGGTAAGAGCATAACCACATCTAAAAGGGAAACGGATCAACATTTGAAGTGAAGCATATAAAGTGGTGAATTGGCACCACTATATAGAGTATGTGATGGGTGAAATGGCCGATCATTTCCATGATTCTAATCCATCTGCAGAGATTTAAAAAAGATTTATAGTCAATCAACAACAACAACTTGCACTTCTATAGCGTCCTCCACGCAGGGTAGCGACTCAGAGCGCTTAACAAGTGGCGGAGCCTGACTCTGAGCTGGGGGGGAGGTGGCCGTAAGCACGGATGAAGAGCAAGGTTTTCAGGTGGGACTTGAAAAGGGGGAGAGAGGGGGCAAGGCGGAGAGGTTGAGTTCCAGAGTTTCAAGCTCAGCAAGGACATCGCTTTAGTAGTTTTAATTATTCCACAATCGTCACTTCCAGCACGGAACAGAGAACTGCTGTTTTCGGGTGGCAAAATATTCCTTTTCTATCGAAAATGGGGAGGATATTCTGAAAATATGGAAGGGCGTTCAAATTGCGTTCAAAATGCCACAAAACTGGAGCCTCGCTTTAGCAAACCACTTTTTGGCATTTTTATTCTGCAGCTTCCCATCCAATTTACAGCAAAGTGTAATAAACAAGAGGAGAGCGTTAATAATTGTGCCCATAAGTAGGTCAAAAAACAAAGTGGTTTGCAATAACTCATAGGAACAAAACAGACATCACAACTGGAATCAAAGTGTAACATTTCTCTACATGTCCTCCCACAGTCCTCTTGCAAATCAGAATAATTCCAAGTGCATTCAAAGACTTCTATTGCTTATACCATACGTATGGATCCTGTTCTGTAATCTTTAGAATGCTGATGACTCCAAACCTCTGAATAGGGTACTCTGGTATTTTTCATGGCCCATTTCATTTTGCTACATTCTTGTTCAAAGTTCTTATGTGAGGTATAATTGAATAGACAAGTGCAAACCTTAGCAATTGCAGGAAAATAGGTCCACAAACAGTTGTGTCTCTTATGCAAAGGGAAGCAAACACCAAAAGGACAGAGTGTGCCGTATGAAGAGAATTGACTCAGTAAAACGATGGAGATTACTCCCCATAAAGCTCTTGTCACATCACTGTGATACCATCACTAATTAGTTCATATTCTAAGCAACCTAATCAGCCATATAAAATGCTCAGGATTACCGGATAATTAAAAAAAGGAAATCTAAATACAAAGGCAGCAGAATGTTTTAAAAGAGGATATATTGCTGAGATGGGAAAAGTGGAATGGAATATTTCTGTTGAAAAAATCACGAATAACTGGAGTGGTAGAATATATGATACAATATTTCACTGCTTTGAGGCAAATGTTTTCTTGTGAATGTGTGGTCTATTGTATGTCTTATTTTTATCATATACAGTAAATTGCTTACAATGTGATACACTTGTACCATGGCACGTGGGAGAGTAGGGTGGGGCTGACCAATCTGTCCTATGCAAGCTGCAATATGGCAAGAACTTACATAAGAGAAGTTTTTATGAAGCAGGCACTTTGGTCTATTTGATCTCATCCTTCCAGAATAATCACCCTATAATAATAATCCTTGCATTTGATATAGCGCTTTTCACGTCGGGAGGATGTCCCAAAGCGCTTCACAGAATAGACTGTAAAGTGAATTGACTGTATATTTGTGGGCGAACGCGGCAGCCAATTGCGCACAGCAATGTCCCACAAACAGTCATAGATTGAAAATGACCAATTTATTATTGTTTTTGTTTTGGAGGGATTATTATTAGGCTCTGTGTGGAGTAAGGAAACTTGCCCGAGGTTTCGCCCTCTGCCTGGAATTGAACTCAGGTCTCTCACTTGCAAAGCGAGTGCTCTAACCACTGAGCTACAGGACTCCACACAGACTTCACCAAACTTGTATTTAACAAATCTCTTTAATTCAGGCCGAGATCTGAGTAGCAATATATGTCAGTCCTGTAGCTCAGTCCTATTGTCCTTCCTTTACAACATCGAGCTGTTTTTTAAATGAATCCAACATCCTAACCTCCAACACCCTTCCTGGTAACCTGTTCCAGTCGTTAAATACCTTCTATGTAAAGAAATACTTCCTGTTATCTGTGCTGAAATGTCACTTTGCAACTGAGTCTGCCACCTCTTGACACATCTGAAAGTATTGTTGTGGGTTGAGTTTCTCAATCCCATTTAGAATTTGATATATCTCTATAAAGATCTCCTCTGTCAAGTCTCTTTTCAAGGATGTAAATTGTTAGTTTATCTAACTGTTGCTTATAGCTTATTCTTCTAACATGAGGGTTCATCCTCATTATGATGCCCTCTGAACTGTCTCTAGGACCTGAACAGCCCCTTTAAGTTGTAGTGACCGGAACTCTATGCAGTATTGTAGCATTATGCAATTACAGTGTGACTTCTTGGGATCTCAACTCAACTGATTTGGCAATCTAGGCCACCATCATGCTTGCCCTGTTAATTTCAGAATAGTACTGATCACCCTGAACTCCATTAATCATTGCCTCAATTACATTTATCATCAGTTTACGTTCCTATTAATCACTATGAATTTGAGGTGTTTCCTCACTTCGCTCTCCTTTCTTCAGGATTTCACATTTATGTTCTTTTGAATGATAAGTTTTTATTTACAAGTGTATACAGAAAAGGAGGAGCAAAGTCAGCCCGAATGTCCCATAGGAGAACAGAGAGACCTAGGGGTGCAAGTAAATGAATCCTTGAAGGTAGCAGGACAGGTAGATAAGGCTGTAAAAAGGGCAAATGGGATTCTAGGCTTTATAACTAGGGGCATAGAGTACAAGAGTCAGGAGGTTGTGATTAACCTATATAAAGCACTGGTTAGGCCTCATTTAGAATACTGTGCCCAGAACTGGGCACCACACTATAGGAAGGATGTTAAGGCATTGGAAAGGGTGCAGAGGAGATTTACGAGGATGGTACCAGGAATGAGGGACCTTGATTATGAGGAAAGGCTAGAGAGGCCAGGATTATTCTCATTGGAGCAGAGAAGGTTACGAGGAGACCTAATAGAGGTCTTCAAAATCATGAGGGGATTTGATAGGTTAGAAAGGGAAAAACTGTTTCCACTGGTGGGTGTGTCGGTGACTCGAGGTCACAGATTCAAAATAGTATCTAAAAGAAGCAGAGGGAAGGTGAGAAGAAATTTTTTCACGCAGCGAGTTGTTCGAATCTGGAATGCATTGCCTGAAAGGGCGGTCGAGTCCGATTCGATAACTACTTTTAAAAACGCGGTGAACGGGTATTTGAGGAGGACGGGTTTGCAGGGTTATGGGGAAAGGGCTGGGAGTGGGATTGACATTAATTGCTCTATTCAAAGAGCCGGCACAAACTCGATGGGCCAAATGGCCTCTTTTTGTGCTGTACAATTCTATGATTCTAGGACCACAGATTGCTTAAGGAATCTGTTTCAGTGGATCAGAATTCAGTACGGAGCTCCACATTCTTGACAGTTTCATACTGCCAGGCAACCAAAATATACTTCAGCATGCTAGATATCCAATGCTGGAAGAACAATAGTGCTTGCCATTTGGGATCTTCCCTGTGACTGTGGATACCCGATTCAATTTTTACATGGAAAAATCTGCTGAAACATGAGATCACTGCTGTGATTTAGAAGTAAAAATAATAAGAATAGTCCTTGCATTTGATAAAGCGGACGGTAGGAATACAACTTAATTTAGTTGTTGTATGATCATACAACTCCTCAGATTCGATCAGTTTTGGTGAGTTATTAGAGTTGATGTGTTTGGTCTAACTGGACACTAATACCCAAATTGATTTTCTGTCCTTGAACCTGTAATTGATTCCACTTCCTGATGGAACTTCTAATGAACAGAAACATTGGTGCAGCACTTTGAACACTCTATCTGCTCCTACTCCAAAATGTATATTACCACTGCCTCTGGGGTTACAGCATCAATCGCTGTGTGAAGGGTCGCGTTTAAAAAGATGCAGCTGAAGAACCATCTATCCTTTTTTGATCAGGTTCCCATTATGAAATCCCCATGGTAGGACTGTCCTAATAGCTAATTCATTCTTGGATCTCTTGCTCGCTGTTCCAATGTCCTTCTGCCAGTGCTGGATGACATAGGTAAAGATAAGTAAACCATACCTGGTTCAATTTGGTTCATTTTTTAAAAAACGTTACAAGGTTACTGAACTCAGGGTAAGGCGCACAGAAACCCACCTTCACATGGTGAAATAGTGACTTAAGATACTTAGGAAATAAGCAATACCATCCCAACAGCTGTACTAAAAGATCCAACACCAGCAATTCCGATTGACTCAACATGAAGCTACCTCATCCTATCTATTGTACTCCAGGAGTCAGTTTAACATTTCTGTTAAAGTTCGCTTTGCTGCATGTATTTCTGCAGGTCCCCAAACCAGGGTCCTCAGATGTCATTCAACTTACTTAACAATCCGATTTTCAAATGGATTTGTTGCTATGGCTCCAGGTAGTTTCTACCTTTAACGTAAAGATAGAACTACACTTAGCACCTTCTGTGAGATTGAGGGTCTCCAGAATCAAGGTGATTAACCTTTTTTAAGTGAACCTTGGATTCAGAGGATATAAATTCTGGAATCTCTTGAATCTCGGTGATTTAAAGTGGGCTTTGTCATAATTTAATAGATTAATGCCTACCGCACTGGCAGCATTTTTCTCCACTGAGCACTTTTTGTTGACCCCCATCTGTAATTTTTGTGACTGAATTGGGTTAGAAATTAAAGAATAGTACCTTGCATTTGCATTTCCCCCTCTTACCACATCGGCACATGTACAGTGCACAATTCTGATCTGAGCTCCTTTTTTAAGGCAACAGTTATTTCTGTCGGTATCCTAATAAATAAAAGGTATTCCATTTTCTTTTTCATTTTGCGTACTTGCATCGCTTTTTGTAACCATGGGTTACAAAATAAAAAGCCTTCCCAATCTGGAAGTATTTTTTGAAACTGGAATGAATTCAAGCTTTATATGTCAGCTTTTAGAGCTAAGTGGTACTCCTGGTAGGGCAACCTTTCCATTTTTCATCAGACAATCAAATAAGAAAGATTTCTATTATTGTTAATGTGATGGCTGATCCCAGTGGTGTAGTCCTGCTAATGTGTAGAAAGCCATTCTCCTGTTAGAATGATTTAAAGACCTTCAGCGGCTCAAACAACTATTGAACTGCACTTCTACTTCACAGTATTGAAAAACAATTCTGGTGCGGAACTGAAGTGTGTATTCGTGCTTTTGGTTTCATCATTTTCATTTCTTTTAAACCATCCTGCATATTAACAAGCACAGGTTACACTACGGAATATAGTGATAGTTATGTATTTTTTTCCTGAGAGAAATGAAATAGACTGAAATGTTATGTTTCCACGACACCAAAAGATTTACCTTTGTGCCATTGCAATTATTTGGGTTAAGTAACCAGTTTATTACCAAATTGCATTAACTGAATCAGGACTTTGATATTTGCCTTTAAAATAAAGTCAAAGATTGTTGGCAGTGCCATTTCGGACTAATGCATTTAATTTGAAGTTTTAATGTTCAATAATTTGAACTTCAAACAGATCAAATTTTGTATATTATAAATCAGAAAAATTCTGTCAATCATTTAATTATGTTGTAAGTTCCTTGTGTTGCCTCTAATACTATATATACCTTGCCATAGACTGAACCCTGATGATACTAACAGAATAAGAACCACCTGAAATTTCAATGTAGAATGCTTCTGTGTACTTTTAATGTAGACAAATTATAATTTTTTTTCAAATCCATTTGGCCTTTGTGATTCTAAACATTATTAGGCCAGTTTGAATTTCCATTAGAATTTAGCTCCATTGGACCCACTTTCAATTCAACTTAATTTCACCTACACTAAATGCAGCCCTGCCACATTCATCCTTTGAAGTACCCGAGTCAGTTCATGTACACAGAGGTATTAATTTGTCTGATATACCCTTTGCACTTAGTCTTGCTTCCCTGCTGAGAGTAGCAGGGGTCTTTCACTGAGCACTTACTTATCCTGATATGAATCTCCTGCTCTTCGGCTGTTACCTGTAGCTCTATGATGTGTTAACTCAAAAACTTAATTCCAGTAAATAACCGGATAAATGTACTATTTATGTTTGGCCAGTTCCTGGGATCATGGACTATTAGAACAGAGGTATAAATAGACTGAAGTATATATTTCATTCTAGATCAATTTAGGGCTCCAAAGGAAACATACTGGAGCAGATCTTCATAGATTTATATAAATGGGATAGTGAAAGGAAACCCAGAATAACTTAAGAGGGCATGGGTTCAATGTTGTGAAGTAAGGATACTTTAAGACACGTGCTATGTGGGGACGATTTTCTGAAAGGATGAAAAGAAATGCGTTGAAGAGGCTTCATCATCTGAACTTCTCTCGTAATCACCTATAATACTTGTAAAACAAGTCAAGGCAAGTAATTGTCCTATGCAGATTTGTGTGTGCGAAAGCAAAAGCAGCCATATAGAAAATAAAACCTACGTGTGGTTTTCCCATTCTGAGCACACATGCCTAAAATCAATAAAGTTATAATATTAATCCTCGGATTTGACGTAATGCTTAAAAATGTCTCAAAGGATGTAATATCGAAGATTACTGGCCAGGACACGAGGAAAATCTCTCTTTTTTAATATTGCCAGTAGATCTTTAATGTGAACCTGATCAAGCAGACGGGACCTCAATTTAATATTAAATTTAAAGGAACCTCCAACAATGCAATGCTCCCCAGAATTCCCCTAGAGAGTCAGAATGGACTATGAGCTCAAAGTCCTGATGGTGTAACTTGAATCCACAACCTTTTGACCTAAAGGCAATTGATACCAACTGAGCCAAGATGACCCCTAACAAGAAAGTTTGTTAGGAGAATCTTTTAACACTCCGCTGCTGTTTATGGAGATCTACATTTTAACTAACATTTTTGAATAGAGAAAGTTTAGACTCTGTGTTTTACATACTGTGGTTGTAAGACATATTAACACTGTTCTGGTAAATGCTGTGCATTAATTTAGTTCAACTACAGAAACTTTTTGCTTGGAGCTTGGCCCTCGAGTTATTTCCAGTTTAGAAATTAAATGATGTGTGAGGGTGTGATCCTTTGTGGGTTGCATAGGATAAACATTAGATAATTATTTGGCAATGACTAAATGCTGGACAATCTTTAGACTACATAATGCCTAATCTAGTTAGCCTGAAGGCTGATTTTAACAAAGCAACAAACCGAACTGCTGGGAATCAGGATGCTTTAGTTACAATGGGGTCTGCACGAACATTACAATAATGCAATTTTGCTTTGGAACCCTGCAGTTAGATCTGGTCTGTTTTTAACTACCCACTAACTGTAACCTGCTCTGCTCGTGTTGGTCTGAAATCTAAGCCAAAATATCAAGGAAGACCTGGACCTGAACTGCAGTGCTCATAATGATGGACGTTAAAACGGGACTCTGAATGAATGTCAGAGTGTCTGTTGCCAGACACCTCTGCACTCTCATACTAACTACTAGCAAGATGAAAATGCACTGTTTTAAATGCAATGCCTAGCACAATGCAAATTACCCTGGCTATGCCCTGTGACCAGGGGGATTGGGTTTCAGCGGGAGTTTTGGAGTTTGAGCAGTTTGAATGATTTCTAGAACTCTTAATCATTTTTAGTTCCTTGGATTGTACAATTTCTTCCTGTAGGAAATAAATGATGCACAGCTGGATTTGGTGAACTGTTGTACATTATTACAGTACACATTTTAGTGGCGCTAAGAGTATGATAGCATTCCATCCTTGCTTCAGCTTTGCTATACTATTGGAGCTGAGCTGGCTTTAAGGTGATGTGCCCAGTGTCCGGATCATCAGGATGACACTGATGTCACTACCTGTGTTGTACAGGAAGTGACATCACAGTGATCTGCGTCAGACATTGGCCATCGGCCAGCTGGTTGGCTTTCTGCATACACGAGGCAATGAATGTGGAAGAACTGGTTGGCAATTGTGCTCTATTACAATGCCAGTTAGGATTTTATGCACCTCAATTACCGTGTTATAGCAGGACTCTAATTGTACTTATATTTCTGTTTACCTACAAAATAAGCAGGCACCACACTTTACAGTAAATCCTGTGAAGAGCTTCGAGACATCTTCCCAAAATAAAATGCGCTATATCCAATGCAAGGCTTATTATTATGATATTTTTATTCTTATGTTTTTGAGATTCCAGTTACATCTGCTGCTGTTCTTCCTCCTCCAACAGCAAGTAACTCACCATAGCTGCTGTGCCCATGATGGTCATATAAATCGATACCAGTAAAAAACAAACTCACTACTGTGTCACAAAGTAATTAATGCTGTAAATATTTGTTTGTCACAGTCAGCAGTAAATGATGATGGACATTTGAACAAGGAAAACTGGCAAGTTAAGTCTTGACATTACAAATGAGCTGACCAATCTCAAAGGTTATATTAATTATATCCATGAAATGGGTCTAGCACATCCTAGGTGGTAACATTACAGGCATTTGTTTTTCTGTTGATAATGGGATTATAATGAGAATGCATTGGCAAGAAACATTCATTAACCTTTGCTTAAAAGAGTTTAAAACAAATAGTTTAATTATTTGGGAAAATCACAAGTGTGGAGGTATGTGAGTTGTCAAATAGAATAATTGTGCGTGGTTTGAAGTTCTATCATGGCTCCCATAATAAAACACCCCAAAAGACAAACGTTTGAGAAAGGAACAAAATAGTTGTCCAAACACTATTATGTTTCTTTCAGTTTTCTGCTGCTTTACCCTTTACCCTATCTTTTGAATGAGATGTTAAACTGAGACCCAGTCTGCCTGTTTAGGTGGACATTAAGATACCAATGCACTTTTCGAAAAGAGAAGGGAGTTTCTCCCAGTACCTTGACCAACAATCTCCCAGATAAAATTGATCATTTACTACCTGGCTGTTTGTGGGACATTGCTGTGTGCAAACTGAATGCTACCTTTGCCTACAAAATACAGTCACTTCATAATTTACAACAAATCCTGTGAAGCGCTTTGACACTTACTCCCGCCGTGAAAGCTGTTACATTAAAATGCCAGGATAATTATTATATTAATGGAGAGATTTCTTTGAGTAGGATTTTTTTTAAAAAAATCATAATATCTCAAATTACAGTGCTGGATATTGTTTTATTCCTCCCAATCAAGAGGAAGTATTCAAATAATATTATACTATAAATCAAATGAGAATTGTAATTGAAAGCTGCTGAATTCTGTCATCTTCCCCGGACCATTCTTATTTATAACTTGCCCCATTCTTTCTACTTGAAGTTAGTTCCTCACTCCCTCTGCCTTACTCCTCTTTGCCTATCTTCAGATCGCATCTGAAGACTTTCCTCTCAACCCTGCCTTCGGTCAGCTCTTCCTGGGTCGACATCAATCATCAGACCACACCATTTTCATCACTCTGAGATGGTACCTCGTGTGAAGGGCACTATTTAAATGCAAATTGTTATTGTTGTTCCCTTCTTGCTATTAATCCTGGTGTTTGAAAGATGCAAGGGTCAAAATAAGCCAACATTAATAACAGTGACAGCCAACCAACTGTATGTCTCGAGCCTTGGGATGCCCTTCCGACATGAAAGGTGCTATATAAATGTAATTTTGTTGTTGTATTACCTTTTTCTGGTATCCAGTTATGGTGACATTCTGTTGCACTTTGGCAGTGATGAGGTTATCTGGTTGTGTATACTTTCCTACGTACCAGAGTCATGAGAGCAGAATAATAAGAAAACAATATCTGAATTATTTAATTAAAGATGTAACAGTTACAGTATTAACCAAATTAAACGTGAAAAATTACATGCTGTGCTTGAACACTTTGTTATAATAATAATAATAATCCTGCATTTGATATAGTGCCACTCATAGTTTGTTTCATTATAAATAAGGAGAGCTGGATGGGGAAGTGATACACTCCTAATCTTGGGAACTCCCTGCTTCAGTCTCCTGTAACCCTACCACTGTGCAGCGCTCTGAGACACTACCCTGAGCGAAGGTGCTATATTCACGCAAGTTGTTCAAACTGCATTGAAACCTGTACTAAACCCCCTTTGATCAGTAACATTGGAGGAAGATCACATCCTTGTCTCCCATCCATTTGCTCTGTAAGAGACAATTCAAACTTCTACTTAAACAAGAGTAGAAGTTTTTCGTGTTTCTTGTCTTATGCTGGATTTGCTGCCATGTTGCAGTTTATATTCTTTGGTAATAAATTATCAAAAGTATGTAACTACACTTCTGTTGCTAGGGAACAGCAGTCAAATGTAATTAAAGTCCTGTGCTGATTTCCACATTCACATACTTATGACCGAGACTGTGAAATACCGATTCTGGTTGCATGACTCTTTTTTGGCATTTTTGTGTTAATTCCAAGGGAACGCAAATTGCTGAGAATTAAAGAGTGATAAATTTAAGTGCCAGGGAGGAAACCTAACCACATATTTTAACATGGAATGGATTTATGTTAATTCTAGGACTTTAGACGTTATACAATTGACAACATACAAAGTCGTAGAGCCTGAAGTGGTGCAAGCTCTTACTCTGGAGTTAACTACTCTAAATCCCAATCCTCTACTCTTTCTCTGCACTTTTTTTTGAATTAAACTTGAACTCAAGTTCCATTACTAAAGAGTCCTGAATTAGGTCTACTCTGGTTCATTTTGGGTCTGACAACAGTGACCATATTTATGTGCACAGGAGAAAACCGACTACATAAAACCAATGGGACAATTGTTCAAGATCAACAAAGGATAGCCCAGCTGAATTTCACAGGCTTCAGAACAAACAAATTCATCTTTCAAATATATATTGCTCCCATCCTGTGTATAGCTATCCAAATCAAACCTAATGCAGTAATGTAATATCTCTAATGAAAATGTACAGTATCTTAATAAAATATATACAGCATTAGTGAACCTAATTTAAAATAAAATGACCAACGAGCAGTGCATGAGAAGCCTCTGTGGGGTGTATTAGCAAATAGACTAAATTAGCATTGGGTCTAAATTATGTGAGACACAAAAGGATTCACAACTAAGGATTAAGAATGTCCAATGGGGAGGAGTTCCACTTTGGTCTAGATTTACTCTGCTTTCTTATCATTCTTATTGTTCAGAATTTGACAAATTATTGAATTGTCTCATAACTTTGAAGGTGATCTTTTGTATTTTAGCATGGAAATTATAGAAAATTAGCTTAAAAATACCTGGTCTGTGTGCATCCACATCATATCTCAGTGTAAACTTACCAGATAAACTATCAGAAGATTCTGATTTTCCAAGCATCTTGTGTTGAAAGTAAGTTCTTTGCTGACACTTTGGCAGCATCTTGGTAACGTGAATAAAACCATCTTTGTAGAGGATCATACTGTTGCTATTTTGGTTTTCTGCCTCAACGATGAAGAAGATTGAACCCAAATGGAATTTTGCCACCATTAGTTCAGAATATTTGTGAAACGGTTTTTCTCCATTTTTATTTCCAGCTGAGGAATTTCAAGTTCTACGAAATTGAGAATGTGGGTAAAGCAGATGTATATCTAATCTTTTACTACCCAGAGGCACAGAGGCCTTTTCATGTCCCCTGATCCTCTAGCAAGGCTGATACACTGGTTTATGTTATCGAATTATTGACTTTGGATTCATGAATATCTCAATTTTACAGCTTCCAAAGCCAATCTTCGATCTGTAGTGTTTTGGGAGAAAATTGCTATACAAACTGATAAACTTCTGTGAGTCCCAAATCATTTTCGTGTATTGACAAGTTTGGGGATACTGTATTTGATAGGATTCACTCCAGCTAGACTAACTGAGGAAGAAGCACGAAAGTATGTAGAAAGAATTAAAAAGATGCCTGATTTTGCTTTAGCTCTGGACCTGCCCACCCTGTATGCAAAGGTTCAACCTGATGAGGTAATGTTGCTCTTTGCAGAATTCTTTGAATCTTTCTCGTCTTATTTGTGTATTACATTATTGATGGGTATGAGGTCCCTGGGGAAATCATGTCACAGTATTCTCGGTTCACATGTGTAACCTGCAAACTGGGAGTGTCTCTGCTGGGAGCTGAGAGCCTTTTTTTTTTGACGTCCTTGATTGTGATTCGTAGGAACTCTCATAATGTGGAGCCGGGATGATGAAAAGATGAAAAGGTCCTCCCAGTTTATTGCTGCTGAATTACATATTCGAAGCAACATCTTCTTTGTGCCCAATCAAACACAAGGACTTGGTGATGCAGCGCCCTCTCACTGGAAGGTCCCCTAAGAAGCTGCAGTATGTCGGTGTTGTGTAAAACAGTCTAGTGCCTCTCTCTCCCTGGCATCATCTACAAAGCCACTTGCTTTAAATAGTAGTGAACTCGTTCCCAATATAAACCTCCTAAAAAGCCTAACAATAGAAGCAAACGTTGTTTTCCTGTTGCCTCACATTTCTAGGTGCCCCGTATTGTAGTTTTGTTTCTGACAAAGCAAGATATAAAGGCAGCCTCCAAAAAAAGACATCATTTCAGGTAAGACAATGTTGTTCTGTTTCCGCAGTGTCCTCTGTGAAATGCTGAAGTGCAGCTGTAGGAAGCTTATTGTGTGGTTAATTGATGCTCACGTTCCAAATAGTGGTAAATGCAGCAATGTGAGTTCCGCTGATTTGATTCCTGGACAGATTAAGTGCAGAAAGCTGCTCTGAAGGGGATAGCTATTTCCCTGAGTATTCATCCAGAATGATTGAGGCACACTTGGGTTTCACGTTTGGAGACAGTGTGCTTGGAAAGTTGAGGTGGGTGAAACCAATGTGACACAAATAAGGCAACAATAATCAGAATAACTATTGTTGCCTCTAAATCCAGAAGTCTGCTTTGGTTCATTGTTTTATTTTTTCCAGAGAGTTTTATTTTACCTTTCAGTTGACTTGGTGAAGCCAGGAAAGAATTTCCTAACTGTGCTTTGCTTTTAGCTGTACATTGAGTCTTCCATTCTGTATTAAAGCTACAGCACCTGTTCAATTAAGAAATAATTGCAATAGCATTACCCTCCAGCATTGCTTCCTTCCAGTCTCAGTCAAGCACCTCATCATTTTAAAAGACACTCTGTGGGTGTAAGTTTTTTTGGGGGCTTAAATATAAGTAAATGTGGATTCAGCAACACTCTTCTATTGTGTTAGACACATTAAATGTGTATATCTAAAATAGACTTAATAGCAATTTCAACAATTTGTAATTAAATCAACGGTGATATACACTGCCTTTTACAATTATTCATCAGACTCAGATGAGTGATTCCTGTCAGATGGGAAGCTGGAGAAGGAAATCTCTGGGTGAATGTAACTGGAAAGGATTCCAAGCGCTGCCAGAAATGAGCAAAGCATTTGGCTGTAATCTACAAACAGATGTTACCCCCAGAATAAATCATTTTCCTTGAATGCCAAGGGAGATGTTAGGTTTCAGTTGCCTTACTTAATATCCATTTTGTGTTTGCAGAAACAGAGTTTAAAAAGCTTGATTTATTTCGACTCTTCAGAAGCAAAGTGGGTTTCAAATGCAAAAGCCCAAAACATGTACAATGATTTTTCTCATTGACAACTCCTGGATCTCGCTACCATATATATACACATACACACACGCATATATATATATATATATACACACGAGGTTTAGTGCTGTACTATAGATACCATTATCCTCTCGTGCAGCCAAGAGCTGTTTTGTCCTCAGCTTTATCTCTGAACATGGCACATCTACATAACAAAGCAAGTGTCAGCCTAGAAAGTATATTATCCCCGAAACAAGCTTTTGGGCAACATAAATAAAAGACAAAAATAACATGGAAAAATTATTCTCCTGGTTCAGTGACAAAAATGGACAATAGTTTTGACACTGATGCAGATTTTTTTTACATTAAACTTGTACTTATCTGAGACTGGATCTTTATCAACTTTTTATGTGAAAAATACTTTACCAGGAAGTGTTTTCCATTATGTGTTTACAATTATAACAACTGTAACTTTCTGAAGCGCACACTGGCTCAAAGAATCTGCGGTGAAACAAAATATCAATAAATTAAACTTTAATCTTGAGCGGAGAATGCTTTGTTAGGTTTAAAGTTAGCCATGTGTTTGAATCGCGCACAATTTGTGNAAAAAACTCAAATATTTCAAAGTGCGCTGGAATCATACATGTATCGCTGCATGTTTAATTTAGAAATGATTCTGCAGACCTTTTAGTTCTCTGCAATCTCTGATATAAATTAAATGCGATCTTTATTGTATATGCGATTTAAATAAAACCATTTCCTGAATGAAGGACTATAGTTTGGTGGAAAGCTCAAAGTAAATGTATCACACACCTGCCAAGGCGCAACCCACACATAATACAGCAACCACTTAAAGCTACTGTTTAAAATACAGATTCAATGTTTTACATTATGAAACGAATCCAAATGAGATCTTTTGTAAATGTTGTATCAAAAGCAGCAGAATTCAAAAGAAATAAACATAACATTGATGACGGTTGTTATCATTCCTATGAATCTTCATTTATCAATGCAAATTCCCTGTACACCACACGATTTAATTTATCTCTTCGTACACCAACAAAAACAACACAATTACATTCGTATAGCGCCTTTCACGTAGGGAGGACGTCCCAGGCACTGGACAATCAGTGTTTCGGAGCCGAGCTGGGGGTCATTGAGTGGGAAGGGTGGAGCGCAGGGGGGAAGAAGGTTGACCAAAGCGACGGTCGAAGAGGAGGGTCTTGAGACGGGTCTTGAAGGAGGCAAGGGAGGGGGCGAGGCGGACGGACTGTGGGATTGAGTTCCAGAGGGTGAGCGCAGAGTGACTGAAGGCCCACCCACCAGCAGTGAAATCATTGTCTTTCATATGGGGAGGAGTGAAAATGCAATGTTTGCAACTTAGCATTACATAGCATCTTAAAGATTAAGTTGTACTGTGGGAATACAGCTCCAATGTTCCTGGAAGTGAAAGCAGAGTTCCTGTGTTGGTGTGGTGTGATGCGTATCCTATTATGACTGTACATTTAAAGTACCCTAATAATAATAATCCTTGTATTTGATAAAGTGCCTCATCACATCATTGAGACGTTTCAAAGCGCTTCACAGAATAACTGTAAAGTGAATTGACTATTTTGTGGGCAAAACTAATATTTTGATTTTGTTAGAAAACCAAAATGGAAGGAGCATATTTTGTTCACAACAAAATATTTCTTTCCTACAACCAAAGCCAGTTTCCCATGTTTACCCAATAATAATAATAATAATCCTTGCATTTGATATAGCGCTTTTCACGTCGGGAGGACGTCCCAAAGCGCTTCACAGAACACACTGTAAAGTGAATTGACTGTATATTTGTGGGTGAACGCGGCAGCCAATTGTGCACAGCAATGTCCCACAAACAGTCGTAGATTGAAAATGACCAATTTTATTATTGTTTTTGGTTTTGGAGGGATTATTATTAGGCTCTGTGTGGAGTAAGGAAACTTGCCCAAGGTTTTGCCCTCTGCCTGGAATTGAACTCAGGTCTCTCACTTGCAAAGCGAGTGCTCTAACCACTGAGCTACAGGACTCCAATAGGAAGTTTCACCATGTGGTGAAAATCCATTGGACCTTTCCTGAGTTAATTCATATGTTACTTTCACATGAACAAGTAGATGGATAGACAAACCATCATAGCATTAAAGTTTGCATCTCAAATCCCAACTGATTGTATCTACTGTACTATTATAGAGAAAAAAGCAGATGCCTGCAATAAATCATATCCAATTTAATTCAAAACAGAACAAGAAAATACATACATATTGTTTATGCGAAAGCAAACATTTGGAAATTACTGATTTATGTTTGGTTTTAGTGCTGCTACCAAATGTGTGCCCTGTCATTTGGATGCAAGCGCTGTGTCATATACATCTATATGTATAAGCTTGGCAGTTTGATATAAAATGATTTTAACTATGTTCAGATCTGAAATATTATGAATACATGAGAATGCTTCAGCAATTGTATTCTGGCAAGCTAGATGTTTGTATTGATTTTTTTCCCCTTTCATTATGTGTGTAGGTGCATTAGAACATAATGCATCACACCACGAAGTCAACAGCACATCAGAGCATCTACAGTACTATGAATTTCTGGTTTGGTGGCACTCAAATACATGTAAAATGTAATAGGAGAACAATTGTTGTCTGAAACAAGGTTCAATAAAGCCGGATAAGTGGAACACATTATACAAGACTCTGTTACTGAAGGTGTAACAGATGTACAATGTTATTAACAGCTCTTCGGATGAGAATATGGAGTGCTAGGGGCATCTGTTAATAGGCTGTCTATATCTTTTCTTTAACCCTAGCTTTTTACGGCTTTGTAGCTGGGTCAGTCAAATCGAACATGTGTGCTGGCAGCTGCTGATTCTGGAGAACAAAAATCTGCTTTGTGTTCTTAAGAGTTTAATATCAACATGCAATTAAATGTAAACAGAAAGCTGTGTGCAGTTCAGCACGCTAAGAATCATAATCAAATATTCTTTATAGCACATGGTAATTGAGTCACCATTTTAAATCGTGTCACTGTGTTATAATAATCCTTGAATTTGATATAGCGCCTTATCAAGTCTTCGAGATGTCTCAAAGCGTTTCATAGAATATTCTGTAAAGTGACAGACTGTATATTTTGTAGGCAAAATATATATCCTCAGTGAACAGCTCCATAAAACTGCACCTGAACTGCACCAAAATATATATTCTCAGTGAACAGCTCCATAAAACTCTCACTGTCGGGCTTCATTTCAAGTTTGCTTCTGCTTGTTCAAGCTCATTTATTTTTTAATCTTGCAAGAATCCTTATGCTTCGCTTACCTTCTCTCCCTTTAATCTCCTGGCAGGAGGCACTTGCCAGCACAGAGACTTCTTTAGTGACACAGACGGTTAGACAATCTATCTTCTTCATATGACTAGGGAGGTGCACCTGTACCAAAGTAAGATGAATATCAGTTTAGCCCTCCTCTGAAATGAAGCCCTCATGACCTGGGAAGGTACACCATCTGACAAGCTTGCTGAGAATAACAAAACTCAACGCCCATCAATGATAGTAGACTTCAGTGCGAGGCTGATGCAAGATGCTCTAAACATTGACTGACATAATGAAGCACCGTAACAATCTGCAACCCTCGTTCTCAGCAGTGGTCACCATTGGCATTCAGCATCTCTGCCCCCACACTCTGGCACTCTATCCTGGAGTCCCTCCACCTCACCGCCTCTCTTGCCTCTTTCAAGTCCCGTCTAAAGACTTTCCTCTTCGACCGTGCCTTCGGCTGCCCTCCCACCTCCACCCCCCTGCCCCCTAAGAAATCAAGTTGAGTGAACCTGTTCTAGGAACGTTGTGCTCAAAATTGTAATATTAGTAAAATCTCAACTACAAGATTTGCTGGGGTGAAGATTGCACCCTAGTAATCACTGCTAACCAGCGTTTAATTCTTGCCTGCTACCCTCCCACACCCCACCTTTGTCACAAGGGACCCAAAGCCACTTGCACCTGGTGTCAGACTTGCGGTCTGCAGGTGTATTAGTTAGTGGATACCATCTTAAGCTTTACCTGTAAGCAGCACAACCTGATAACTTTATTGCCACAGTCTGCAGGCTACACGACCAACAGCGTTACAGGCGGCTTTGGCCCTAACCATTGTCGTGCAGCTCGGGTGTCACACCTGCACTACCATGATTTCAGTTTTCTTATGTTGTTGCACTTTAGCTGTCTTGTGAACTCAAAACTTGTATAGAATAAATAGGTTTCACCAGATGCAATCAGTAAAGCTTGACATGCAGGAAAAACAGTGTAAATCAACATCTGGCTATTTTCCACTGTCACGTAATTCTAAAATCCAATATCTCATAGATTTGTTTTGTTTTTCTTGCACCACTGCTCATTATCAGATCCCCACCTCCCAGTAGATACATTGGGACATGGAGTACTCTCAATATTCCACAAGGTGCACAATTCAAGTGGGACCGCCAAAATCAACCAATTTTTAACACTCACCACTTATTAAACATCTGAAGCTTTCAGGGAAGAGACAAGCACCTAGAATTTGTTTCAGGTTAAATGTGACAATAACTAGCCTTTTAAATGCATGAATAATGTTTAAGTTGCATATTTACAGGGTTGTTTGCAGGCTGATTGGTGTAGAGGGGGTAGTTAGAACGTATTTGTTTAAATCTCTGATTCATGGTTCATCTCCACATATCCGATGAATATGAAGGTGCTGATTGTGACGAGTGGGTGCAAGAGAGAGAGAGAGAGTGGTGGAGAAAGCATTGTCTATTATTTAGCATTAATTTGGCAACTTCACTCAGAGATGACAGGGACAGCTGGAGTGGGAAATGAAAATATTACCTGATACTCGAATGGATGCTCTTCTGAAGTTTGGATTAAGCTGTATTTTCAACAGAAAGTAAAATGCGATCTGTTACACATCCAGATTGGGAACAATTGATGCTGCAAATATTCAATTTCTCAACACAACAATCCCTGCCCTTGAATCATATAGTCATATAGAATCATAGAATATTACAGCACTGAAGGAGGCCATTTGGTCCATTGTGGCTGTGCCAGCTCTTTGGAAGAACTACCCAATCAATCCCACTCCCCCGCTCTCTTCCCATTTCCTTGCAAGTTTTTCTTTTCCAAGTACCGATTCAATTCCTTTTTGAAAGTTGTTACTGAATCTTTTCCCACCATCCTTTCAGGCAGTGCATTCCAGACCGGAACAAATTTGTGCATATATATATATATATATAAAATTCTCCTCATCTCCCTCTCTGCTTCTTTGGCCAATTATCTTGAATCTATGTCCCCTGGTTAACGACCCACCCGCACACCTTTAATATTGTTACTTTTATTATCTGTGTGTGCCATGTTTTGTGCCCATTCATATGGCATTTTGTACAATACTGCTTAAAAACCCAAAAAGACTCTTTAATTACCTCATTTAATTATAGTAGCAAATGAGTCATGTCCACTGTACACATTTTGCAACATTTTGCAGATGCCTCCCAGGACACTAGCTTGACTTCGCTCTCTTTCCAAGGACCATTAAATACGTTTATTTAACTTCTTCGAAGCCTATTTTTTTATTTTTCTATTTTTAATTAAAAGACAGATGAAAATGGGCGGGTGGGGAGGGTGGCAGGGGGGTTGGAGGGGGAGGGGAGATTTGACACAAAATCTCTGCGTCAGATTTTCTAATTTAGTGAAAATTGGGATTTATTTTGGAACATTAAAAAAAACTCCAAACAAGACAGATATTAATGAGTCAATTGCTTTGTGATTAATAATTATTGATACAGTAAAGAGCCAATTATACACAGTAATTAGGACCTGCCCCATTGTGAATAAGCAAACAAAATGCAGATAATTGGACATCACGCAAAATATAAATTGGCTACAGCACTAATTAAAGAATATTTCTATTCGCTATTGTACCATACAGTTCCAACCTTTCTCTCTCTCTATCTGTCTCTCTCTGCCCCTTCCCCTCTTTTACTCTGCCTCTTTTTCTGAGTCTACCTTTATCTCTCACTCTCTCTCTCTCTGAGTCTCCCATTACTTTGTTTACTTTCTCTTAATTTTCTCTCCTTTTCTGTGTCGACATTGCAAAAAAATTTGTGCAAGAATCTTTCCTTCACACTCCAGCAATAGATTCATTTTTATGCATAGATTACTATAGATACTTCATATCTTTTCACACAGCTTTGTACCTGTGCACAATTGGATTCACACTGAGGTGTGAGTATTCCCGTAAATTGATTTGTGTGTTTTTTTTTGGTCAGCCAAGTGTCTGACACGTGCAGAAACACACCGCTATGTTTAAGAGTATCCAAACCAAACTGAGAATTCCATGCATCCCACATACACTTGGAAATTCTCGAGCATTAGGCGCTGGTTGGCAAGAGCCAAGGCTTGGGCATCCCAGAGTGTACGTTAGGAGGTGCACAATAACAGCTACTAATAACTTTCACTCCAAATATTTATCTTCATCTTCTCCTCTCCTAAACCTAGTTGAAATCTCAGTGAACCCAATGTTCGCTGCAGCTTATTGAAAGGCAAATGCACTCACTGGGTCACCTCACTTAAAGTGTAAGTAAATTGAAAAAAAAGTCAGATGTCATTGTTCTGTGGATTCTCGCTTCAAAGGATAATGAAAGCAGTTAATTAATTTTAGTTGTGTGCCCTTATTTGAATTCTCAATCTGAGTCTCCCACAGGATCATAAGAAATTGGGTGGAAAATGAATTTTTTGAGTTGCTTTTCATCTTTGCTTCAGCGAGGTGCTTTGCTTGACGTCGGAAAGTATTTTCTCTGATATTCATATTTGAAAAGCATAAAAGGACTTATGGTGATGAAAACTGAACATCAACTAAATAACTACTTAAAACAGCCAATTCATTGTACAGTATATTCTGTGAAGTGCTTTGAGATGTCGAGAAGACGTGATACAGTGCTATATCAAATGCAAGGATTATCATTATTATTAGATATCCTCCTGACATCCTCCCGATGTGAAAGGCTCTCTGTAAATGTAATTTTGTTGTTGTTGTATATCCATCCTTACTGGGGCATCAACTGTGCCCTGGAAACTCCTCTCCTGATTCTCAATATATATACCATCGCTTCCTTTAAAACTACCAAGGTCTGAAACATTGAGGGAAAGTCAAGGATGTGCTCATGAGTCTTAACTTTGCCGAGTTTTGTATTTTTAATTATGAAACAGGATTTGAAGGTTTGCTCGTATTGTAATATAAGATTATGGGTGTTTCCATGCAGAGAGAATGGCCAAATGTAATGGTGAATCTGAAATCCCAAATCAAGTCATAAACACCCACACTGTAGTTTCACACATAAATATAACACCAAACACTGTTTATCAATAGTGTAAGTCAGGGCCAGGCTGACAACACTCTCTAAATAACTCTGACCATAAGAAGATGGAGTTTGGTTGACACAGGAAAGGCCTGATTATATAACAGAAGTCTCACAGGGAAGAGATGAGATCCAGCTCACACTGTATAAAGTAAGTCAGTTTTGATGAATCTGGTACAAGTGAAGAAATTCTGTTTAGTGTAGCATTTCATGTCTTTCTTAAATAAACAATGAAGCTTCAGTCCGAAGTACTATTGTGTGTTTCTACTAGTTAATAAATCAGTGGAGTGTGATGAAGAGAACACTGAGGGTCGCTCTCTTTACTACAAAGTGTGAACCATTCTATCACACCATGGCAACCATATCCATTTGCTTAGTGTATTTCTGACATTATTTGAGAAAGCAGTCAGTACCAGGAGGCTGCAATGAGAAAAAGGGAATTGTTACATAAAACACCCCGGTAACCTTATTTTCCAAGCTTCTAAAGATCTGCACTTCAGCGTCTGACAAAAAGGTCGTACGGTATATAGTTGTCAATTGAAATTCGTGTAATATTTTCTTTCTCAACTGAGTTTTGTGTTCGACACAAAATATGCAGTCACTAGACTTTGTCGAATATCATCTGAACCACTTTGAGATGTCCTCCCAACATGAAAGCCAGTATATCAAATATAAGGATTAGTGTTATAATTATTATTATACTTATCTTTAAACTATATACAATTGATTTCAATTGATCTTTACTATTTTTGGTTGTATCAGCCAGACAAAGACTGAACCCAAAACACTATTTGTTTTCAATCATGACACTAACCTATTATTCACATTATATTTGGATGAAGACAGTCCTTTGAAGTAGGTACTAATCGGAGAGGGAGAAGGAATAATACAGAGGAAGCAAAATAGCCTCTGCATTTGAGGAAAAAGAAAAAGTAAGTGTAAGAAAGAGTAACTCAGGGGTAAACAAGGGAAAGGATTAAAGGAAGAAACTTCCTCATCAGTGTATTTACATTACCCCATTTTGCAACTCATAACCTGCTGGTCAGCTGAGTGAGATCACACCAGCAACAGTCTCTACACAGTAATGGGGGAGGGATGAATTTGCTACACTCTTGCTGTAACTAACCAGGTTATCTGACTGTGTCGAGTGATAAATTTGCTTCCAACCAAGCAGCTATGTGTTTGCGTATCAGGGACTGCCTGTCACATATCGAGCTCACATATCCCAGTTGGTTGAATGTTGTCAGCTCTTGGCTTGGCTATTATGTGACAACCAGGTGTTTCACCACAATAGGAACCAGTCGGATGAAAAAATAAACAGTGTCAGCGTGGCACTCACCTCCTGCTGTCTGATTCTACATGGCTCTATGGTGTGTAACCGTGTAGAATGTGCAGGCTAGATTTCCCTGTCCTCCTGACTAAAGGATATTGGAATACAATTCCCTTTTAACGTGTTGAAGGAACTCAAGAAATTTATTAGACATTTAGTCCCTTGCTCCCAGATTCTTTCTTATCATTTTCGTGGTAAAAGTGCTTTTTCTACATTGCATTTTACCCATTTCTTGAGTCTATCACACACTGTTGCTTTCGATATGATTATTCAGAGTGCTTTTGCCAACCACTAATTTCACTGCTCCAAGTTGACAATATTGTTTCATTCCACGCTGAAAGTTCTTTCGATAAAATGTTGACTGTTCTGAAAGTGCATAAAGCAAATTGTTTTGGGCATAAAAGAATAGTAAAGGTAGCTGGTTCTTTTTCAAATTGCTTTTCATTTTTCACCTAGTTGAAGGACAGCCTAATAGCTATTGTTTGCAGTCGTCTCGGGGGATTTCTTTCACTTTAAGTTGTCCTATCAATATCTATTTACAGATCCTTCCTCCTCCTTACAAAATCAGTGTTTGGAACTTTAGGTGTGCAGGTTCAAGGAGGGATGTGGTTGATTCGAGTCTGTTACTCTATATTTTTGTGGAATGACAATTTTATGGAATTTATGTCTGAAAGGGTGGTGGAAACCAATTCGATAATAACTTTTAAGAGAGAGGTAGATAACTATTTGGGGTATCAGGTTTACAGGGTTATGGAGAGAGAGTGGGGGAGTGAGGTTGATTTGGATAGCTCTTTTCGAAGAACCAGCACAGACATGATGGGCCCAATGGCCTCCTTCTGGACTTAGAGTCCTCCAGCTTGTGACTGAGTTAAATGCCATAACAGCAACAAAATTACATTTATAGAGCGCCTTTCACGTCGGGAGGACGTCCCAAAGCTCTGAACAGTCAGCTGTCGGGACCCAAGCATGGGGGAGGGATGGTGTAGGGGTGAGGGAAGGCAGAGAGGTGGAAGGGAGACCAAAGGCATGGTCGAAGACAAGGGTCTCGAAAACGACCTTGAAGGATGCGAGGGAGCAGGTTGGTAGGGAGTCAGCAGGTCAGAGAGGAGAAGGGGTGCAAGGCCATCAATGGCCTTAAAGGTGAGGACGAGGATTTTGAACTCGATCCTCTTGGGGATGGGGAACCAGTGGAGTCGGGCGAGGGTGGGAGTGATGGGATCACGGAGCCTGGTGCGTGAGAGTACACGAGCTGCAGAGTTTTGGATGATCTGCAGTTTGTGAAGGGAAGAGTTGGGAAGGCCGATGAGGAGGGAGTTCCCGTAATCAAGCCTTGAGGTGCCAAATGTGCGGGTGAGGGTTTCGGCAGCCTGAGGGGTGAGGCAGTGGCGGAGTCTGGCAATGTTGCGGAGGTGCTGGTAGGCAGTGCCGGTCATGGCGCGGATGTGGGGAGAAAGCATAGTTCAGGGTCAAACAAGACACCCATGTTCCTGACTGGCTTAGTGAAGTTGAATGTGCAGCCGTGGAGGCTGATACTGCCAGCGCCTGAGGTGTGGAGGCGCTGGCGCGAGCCAATTAGGAGGGTCTTGGTCTTGCTGACGTTGAGTTGGAGAAAGTTGGCCCTCGTCCAGGACTTGATGTCGGACAGGCAGTCGGTCAGGACGCCAGTAGTCCTGAAGTTTAGGGTGGAGGCAGAGAGGTAGAGTTGGGTGTCATCCGCATACATGTGGAAATTTACCACATGTTTGCGGATGACGTCACCAAGGGGGAGCATGTAGAGGGTGAAGAGGAGGGGACCGAGGACAGAGCCCTGAGGAATACCGCACGAGACAGTGTGGGGGCTGGAGGAGAAACCGTTTGCCGCGACAAAGTGTAGGCGGTGTGAAGGGTAAGACCTGAACTAGTCAAGGACAGAAAGCCTAGAGTTAGCTTTTTAAGGTGCTTGTGAAATAATTTAGCTTGAGCCTTCAAAAATCTGTGAAGGATTGTACTCAGTGGCCTGGGTGCAATGCCACCATTTTTCTGAAATCAGGAAGTTGGACTGTCCCATATTGTTTCCAATTTTGTAATGTGTAGCTAAACTGCTCTTAAGCAAAATGACAGTTCAGTGTTATTTAAAATTAAAATGACAAAAATAAATTGAGGTATTTTGATAAAACAAAACTGAATCCCTTTCTTCTTCTTGAGGAAGTTGCATTCTTAGCGCACTTTGATAGGCTAAAAATACTTTGAGCACATGTTTTTATATGTGGGATATGCCATTGAATAATCAGGAAAGTAACCACATAGTAATCTGTATTGAATTCAACCACTTCTACTCAAGAGCATTTTAAAATGGCACATTGATTGAGGTTAAATAGTAATCCACAATATCAGATTTTATCCTGTATTTTAATCCCAGATATTGTGTGCACTTCGATTAAGGTACAATGTCACAAAATTTCTCATTATTTTATACACTGAAGCTAAAATGACAATCCATCAAACTATTCATCTCCGTGTATGTGATACCACTTTTAGCATTATAGTATGACCTTGACCTTACTGGTCTCTGGAGAATCATGTGATGTGGCTCAAATAAAACATATTCTTGGAGCACTTAAATTTTGAAATAAATCTAGAATTGCAATAACTCAGTTCCTATACCAAAGTATAGAACTGTACTTAACGTATGAAGCATTTTTAGAATATGTAACTGTGGTGAGGACTAGCTTGATAGGCTGAGACTGTTTTAACCCATGGAGACCAATATTTGATTCCTTTCCAGCTATTGTAATGTAGGTCACCTATACTTTATAGTGATTAAGCATAAGAGGAATCTTGCAGTGTTTTTATTCCATGGTGGTCACAAGTTCACGGCACAGAATTGTCGTACCTTGTCAACATCAATTTAATAAATTGGGGTTTGAATAGACGGACAGACAGAAGACCTGGGATTAGTCATGTAGAAGATTGGATGCCAAATTGCTGGATTAGTGAGCTAAAGAATATATCTCACATGTAACAATAAAATGTTATTGATTGAAACACAAAGTACCTGTATAAAATAAACCCATTAAAATATGCAAGCCAATCACCCTTAGAACTTTTAAGATATCCATTCATCGAGTGGTAAATCAGTGCAGGTGAAAGTGACATTGACCTCTGCAATGCAAATTCCTTTCTCCATGTTAGTTGAAAGCTTTAACAGCTAATAAAGTGGAACATACTTCCCATACTTTTAAATCAAATCGCTAAGAAGATAAGAATAAATAATCCTGCATTTGATATAGTGCCTTTCGAGTCAGAAGAACATCTCGAAGCATTTCACAGGAGACAGTATATATCTATTTTGGATCAGTAAGGGAGCTAAGTATGCAAGTAAATAATATATACAGTACATGTTTACTATTTCAAAGTGATGCTCAATTATCCTATGAATTTACACATAGCTGTTGTTCTGATGGTGCATGTTGTAGACTTGTTCCTAACAAAATTATAACCAGCCATAGCCAGGCCAGTGATAACAGCTTGAAAAATATTCTATTGCAACTTAATGGTTCCTTAAAGCCTTGATTACAGTGCTCCCTCACTTTGAAAGACGATGAGACATAAGTGTCTGGATGATAAACATTAGCAGGCAGAAACCCAATGAAATTTGTTCTGAGCCATCTGTAATTGAACGCTGTTTGTGATTTAAGTGGAAGAGCTGCAGATTAGCTGTGACATTTTCTTGTTACATAACTAAAAAGATCAAAAGACAAAAGTGCAATCACAATATCGCATCACATCACTGATAGGCACCAGTACAAATTGAAAACACCAATAATAAAACGTGAGGTTCTAGATACAAGTACAATTATTCACTGAGACTGCTATTAGTTTAATGCTGCTTTTGCTGAATAACCTTTGGATGCGTGATGTGTATGATTTCAATGTGTGTGTGTATAATTCTCTTATGTTTATATAGTAACTAGCTGTATCCATTGAAGCTACGCTTGCAACCAGTTTCATTTAATCGGCCTTCTCTCTTTCGTCTGGCATTTTTATTTGTCCTTGAAAGGCTTGATCTTCACTTCTTAGGAGTCTTTATCCTTTAAGATTAAGAAAATGTGCTATTAAACTAGTTATCATCCCTTGTTCACATATTTGCACACATCCGTTCGGGAGGACTCAGTGAGAGGACTTCTTGTTGGGAGGACTTCTTGTTGGGAGGACTCTTGTTGGAGTCCATACATGTGTGATGAGCTTGTTTAGATCACGATAGGAGATTCTCCCCCCCTCCCCGAAAACATATCCAGATGACACTCCTCCATGCAGGACCTTTCCGATGAGGTATAAATCATGTCTTTACATCAATCGGTTATTGAGTTATTGGTGGTCAGACACACAGACAGTCATGTCGTCTTTATTAGTAGAGTTGTATCTCTCTAGAACGGTGTGTGATTTCCTGTGTCGCTACTTTGTTATAAAATACCATACATACCTTTTGGGGGCTTAATTACAGCATTTTTTAATATAGCTCATCAACAATAGGAGATCCTGAAAAAAATATGCATGTCTCTACGGCAATTGGTTATTGTGTTATTGCTGACAAACAGACAGACACAGACATTTTGTCTTTATTAGTACAGATAATATAAAATGTTTGTAGAAAATATTATTTATGTATCTAAGAGTCCAGTCTCTCGTGAATCCAGAGATTACTACTAACCACAGATCATGATAGATTTGATGCCTGATCAATTACTGTATGTGGAATTTTACTATGAAACAGAGCTCAAGTGCTGGGCTCGGGAATGTAATAGAATTGTCATTAACTGTAAAGCTGTCTCATAACCTATGACATCTGAAATAACATATGTACTTTGGCTGTCACTGCTGGAAAAAAAAACTGCTGAAAAACTGCATAATAAACTGCTGATTACAACAACAATTTGCATTTATACAGCTTCCTTCACGGAAGATAACATCTCAGAGAGCTGGACAGGAATGGTATCAGATGCCAAGCAGTGGGCTGGTGGTGGGGGAGGGGGGGGCGGATTATTTAACTTTTATATATTTTTTTTAAAACACATAAATTTTAAAATAGGTCACACATCATTTTGTCACAGTTCTGTTTAATTTTGCAGCGATTGGATTGTGTTGAAAATGAACTGGATGTTGCTGCTGTTGATCCAGTAGAATGGCAACCTGACAGCAGATTATAATTCACCACTTGGATCTAATTGATCTGGGAGCCTGTGCAGGACAAGACATAGGATTAGCAAAGTGCTAAAATGTGATTAGTATGAATAAACACCCTGTTAGTGTTGCATTACATCGAGTAATGAGCAAAAGATCCAATTGATCCGTAAGTGACCCATTTATTTTAAAGTTCAAAAGAAACTGTGCACCTAACATTACAAAAAAAAAGTTTGGTTTATTTTATTGGCATGAATGGTACATGTTATCCATTTCCATTCATATAACCTGTGTTATGACAGAGTGTGCATTAGATTTTCCTATAGGTTTGCATTTAATTTGGTTACTCAATTCACGACTGTTAGTGGGACACTGCCTGGCACAATTGGCTGCCACGTTTCGTTCACAAAATATACAGTCAGTTCACTCTACAGTATATTCTGTGAAGCATTTTAAGACATCTCAACGAAGTTATAAGGTGTTATATCAAATGCAAGGAATATTATTATTATTTCTTAATGTCAGATTTCCACTGTAGTTTTGTCTATTGATTGTTATTCTTTGGTACTGATTGCCATGTCCTTCTGCTTTGTGATTTATTCATCAGTCTGATGTTGAACATTTCTTAATCCCCGAAGTACCTTGCATATACAGTATTGTATTATAGAAAATGAAAAACACTGAGACTGAGTTACAGAGAAAAGATATGAGGCTCCATCACGTTACTGCTGAGCTTGGATATGTCCGTTCAATTCTGGTCTCATGTGCTTTCAACATAGGGGATGAGTATACAGAAGTTCAATAAAATGAATCACCCACACACTAAACCACAAATTGACCATGTTAAACATCCAGTAGAATATACTTTACAATGGAAATAGTAGAATGCAATTTGTCCATGTTTCTAAATCCAGTCCATTACTATTTTCAGCCATTACAATGTCAGAAGATCCCAAAAGGAGGCATAATATTTCTTCACAGGAGGCTGGCAAAATAAGAGGTGGACTAAATATGAACAATTCTTGCACATCTCTCAGTTACCAGTTTAACAGCAACTTTGGGAGAGGGTGTGTGATTTGGGGCCAGGCTGCTTTCCCTCCCGTCTGCACTCTCTCAGCCATGCTCGGTGTGTAAGAAATCAATGTCCCAATCAAATACCGTTTTTAAAAGTGGGATTAAATAATAATAATAATAATCCTTGCATTTGATATAGCGCTTTTCACGTCGGGAGGACGTCCCAAAGTGCTTCACAGAACACACTGTAAAGTGAATTGACTCTATATTTGTGGGCGAACACGGCAGCCAATTGCGCACAGCAATGTCCCACAAACAGTCGTAGATTGAAATGACCAATTTTTATTATTGTTTTTGGTTTTGGAGGGATTATTATTAGGCTCTGTGTGGAGTAAGGAAACTTGCGCAAGGTTTCGCCCTCTGCCTGGAATTGAACTCAGGTCTTTCACTTGCAAAGCAAGTGCTCTAACCACTGAGCTACAGGACTCCACACAGACTTCACCAAACTTGTATTTAACAAATCTCTTTAATTCAGGCCGAGATCTGAGTAGCAATATATGTGTTTTAAAATTTTTACTTGTTGATTATCTTCGACATTATCATTTAAATAATTCTATACCTATGACGGAACCATAACCTGGTGAGTATACGGTATACTTTGAAACTCAGATTGTCATTGCGTGTGTAGATGCACGTCATGTAATTCGGAGCAATGCAGGTTCCGTTGCCATGAAGGTGTGCACCCGTTGCGGATGCTCAATTCATCTATCTCTACATTCAGAATGACCTGGAATGAAAAGGTCGGTTGGCAAATTCAAAGTGAACCAGTCAGTCGGTCAGTCAGTCACTGAGTGTGAAAGAGACATTAATGAGTGCAGGCTGTCTTCATGAAACCATAATGGTCAGGGAAAGGAAAGGGAAGGTGATTAGAAAGGGAGATGAATCAAGGCTCCAGTCAAGCAGGGAAAGAAGACATAATGAATATGAAAATAGCAAGAGTTGAAAGGAATTATATGCAAAATAGATTGAACAAGACAGTTTGATAGAGACTGAGAAAGAGGGATATATCCCCGGTAAGCAAAAAAAAGAGGAAGCTGTGAGAGAGAGAGAAATTGAGGATGAATTAAACAAAGGCAAACTTAAAGGAGTCTGGGATATTGTTGGAGAAAGCCAGCGAGAGCCCAAAGGAGCAATGAGACGTGAATGACCAGTATTTATCAAGAAAGCAGACAGATCAAAAAATTATTATTATGGTTTTTTTTAAAAGCCAGGAGATCATTGCTTCTCTGATCGTGCTTCCGGTCATTATTCCCCTCCCAAACCTCTTCGGCTCCCACCCTCAGCTCGGGTGTCCATCCAGGGCTTTAAGATGTCTTCCCGATGTGATGGGCACAATATAAGCATAAGTTGTATTCAGGTTGAGAAAGTCCTAAATGAAACAAAGACTGAGAAGATTGAGTACATCACCTTTTCGATGTACCCTGATCCATTTGCTAAGGTCAATGACCTTGTTGCTGTGAGTTTAGAAATAACTAATTAAATGTTTCCTCTATAATATAATCGGACAATGTAATTGTATTTATAATTTAATATCTGATTTACATTGATGATGTGATTTTATTTATAATTTGAAATTTCATGAGTTATTTATAAATGTGCAGCAGTAAATTTGCTACATTTAACAATCCATTGCGGAGAGAATAAAGATACAAACAACACATGAAAGAAGATCAAGGTCCATCCAGTTCGCCTTCCACCATCCTGGCAGTGTCCCAAACTATACTACATGCTGAAAAAGGAACATAAGAACGTAAGGATTTGGGCAGGAATATATCTGTTGGTGCTTGTGAGCATTCTGGTGCATGTTGCTCCTGTGCATGGATAGGCGTGGCATGAACCCACATGTATTGCAGTCGTGCTCTTGAGTTCCAGAAGAACCCAGAGGATTCCAGTTGCTGGCAAGCATACTCCTGTTATTGGAAGTGTAGGACAATCTGCGTACCCCACTTTCACCACTGCTAAGCTAGTTATGCTGCTATCACAGGTATAACAGTAGAATTTTGATATTAACATATGGCTCTGGAACTCTATCCCCCAGTGCCTTCGCCTTGCTTCCTCCCTCTCCTCCTTCAAGGCCGGTCTCAAAACCTTTCTCTTTGACCGAGCCTTCAGCTCCCCTCTCGACTCTCTTCCCCCTTCTCGCTCCCTCCCATCCCTCCCCTCATCCTGACCATTTCCCCCCTCCTCACTCCCTCCCCTCACCCTGACCATTTCCCCCCTGCTCGGGTCATGACCCAACTGTGCAGCGCCTTGGGACGTCCTCCTGACGTGAAAGGCGCTTTATAAATGGAATCTTGTTGTTGTTGTTGTATTAATATGCAGATAGAAATTTCAAAGTATACATTGCTATTCAAGTCCTGACCTAAGTTTAAGCGGTTATTGAATAATACAGTATAACATATGTGCGCAATCTAAATGTGTAGGCGGAGCACTTGCTCTCAACCAGTCCTTAAAATTGCAGTCAGAATTCCTAAACATTGGAACTACTTGCATTTTGCTCACTGACCTACAATGCAAAAAAAAAATGCTTATTGTTCTATAAAATAAAGATGACACTCAAAATACTTACGCTGCCAAGCAAAAATAATATGATTTGGTTTTCGGAATTTCTTTTTTGTGCTATTCCATCTTACCTGATTACAATTTTTTATGATGAAACTCAACAAAGTGGAGGTTGATGACCTAAATAAATGCATCAGTTAACTTTTTGAGAGGACAGTCAAAGAACAGTGGTGAGTTGGAGAGCCAGGCTATTTCCATTGATTCAAAGGATATTCAAAGGATATATTTATAATTGAAAATGGAGTGACACATAATTGATACTTTTATTCTGTTCTAAAATGTCAGTGTCAAATGAAATAGGCAGTAAATGCAAATTGAAGACATTTTCTTTCAAAGAAGTTGATAAGTGTTTGGAACATTAAAGAGACACTCATTTTGAGCAATGACAGCAGTCTATTCTAATGAAGTACAACTAAGAATGGATGAGCACCGTTTCAGCTTTTGTTATATTCCACAGAAAGTGGCAACCTGTGCTGAACTCAGTGCATTAAAGATTTTTAAAAAGGAAATCATGGAGTTTACAGAGATGATTTTGAGGTTTGTAAACAGTATAATTTTGGATGTAATTTGAAGTTAATTTGTCAAAAATAATATGTTTAGAAATGATTATACATTTTATTGCATTGCGTTTGGTTTATACTCTTATTTGTAGAAAAGATGACGTACTTGGTAACAAGTCAACCCTTTGCGACAAACTCATTAGACCTGAAACAGGCAGTTTTGCAGTACTCCAAGTCACTGTTGGTAGCCAATTACCCAATCTCGCTCATTGACAGGACTTGGAAGGGCAGACTATTCACTTGGGATAGAGATGCTTCCCACTGGGCTCCTGTTAACATACATATTCCAAATATTCTGATATATAAAGCTTTACCTATACCAAAATGAAGAGTGTTCATTATTTTCTTGCTGTTTCCCCTCATTTTTTCCATTTATTCTGCCTCTCCACCATATTCTTCAATTTCTTCTATTGGCTATGAGTATGAGTGAGAATGAGGCCATCAGCACCATAGACTCCTCCACAGACGTTATCACCATTGGGCTGATGTACTGAGAAAACAGTACCACTGACTGTGTGGATTTGTGATGGATCGGGTCCAATTTTACTCCCACTGACATGAGATGGTTTCCTTCTGTAAGACTCCCTCCACTTCCCTTCTCTTTGCCCCCCTCCAACCCCACTACTCCAGCAACCTGGCCGACCCCTAACCAAGCTCATCACATTTGTTGCTGTCTATTTTTAACGCCAGCACAATTGTGCGGAAGGGAATCTCACATTCCCCATTGGAAAGTAAAGCAAAACATTAGTTACTGCATGATTCGCATTTCAAAATAATGTTTCATTCTTCTTCCCTCCCTCCCTCCCTCCCTCCCTCCTTCCTCCATGCTATTAAAACAATTTTAGTTGCTAGTTATAGATTATTTCACCAGGCAAAAGCTTCTATGCCATTTGTAGCTAAAATAGCAATTCCATAATTCAAAAGCAAAACATTTGAAAATTAAAATATTCCCGGATACATTGGCATGCTAACCTTTGATCCTGTAAGATAATTCTCAGTTTACTTTGACATCAGGAGCAATGTAGAAGTAATGACACAAGGCTGTTAAATGAACTATTTTATGTTTAAAAGAAAATCGGCTGGTGCCGCAGAGAATCAAAGCTTGTGCATGCAGGGCAATCAGCTTCCAAGCAGAATGAGTGCATGAAAATGAATCTTGACAGAACCATTTCTGATTAGGAAGTTTTCTGTGATGAGCACAACCGAGCTTAAAAGCCATTTCAGGACACAGTTAACTTGCACTGAGGTCTGGAACCCTCACTGGAGTACATATACAGCACTATTTACTTCTTAAGTTAAATGGATTACAACATCATAACTCAAAGTACTGTATATATTGCCAGCAGCTAGAAAGAGGGATGGCTACTAAAATGGTTAACATACTAAAGATCTGTTAACTATTTCACATAAGATCATGTCTTCCTTAGATTTAATAGTTTGATGTTAAATCGCTTTCCCTTCAGGAACAATTGCTTTATTTGGTTGAGTTATTACCCTATAAACACTCTTCATGATAATAACTTGGAATGCAGCTTTCATTTGTACCCCCCCAACCATAATAGATAATAATTTGCATATGGAGGGGGAGAATATAAACCAGTGCTTTTATACTTTTTTTAACTCATTTAATTTTATTAATTGTTTAACTTGTTAAGCGCTCTGAGACGATGTTCGGCATGAAGATGCTATATAAATGCAAGTTGTTGTAACTACTTTCAGAGTATATGGAGGTAAAATAAAACACAATGCAAATTACACTTATTTAGCACCTTTTACATGGGGAACATGTCTCAAAGCGCTTGGAATGCTAGCTAGACACCAATACAATGTGGAGTCCTGTAGCTCAGTGATTAGAGCACTCACCTTGTAAACAAGACACCTGGGTTCAATTCCAGGAAGGGCGAAACCTCGGGCAAGTTTCCTTACTCCACACCCCTAATAAAACAATAATAAAAAATTGGTAATTTTTAATCCACGACTGTTTGTGGGACACTGCTGTGTGCAATTGGCTGCCGCGTTTCGCCCACAAATATACAGTCAATTCACTTTACAGTCTGTTCTGTGAAGGGCTTTGAGACGTCGAGAAGACATGAAAAGCACAATATCAAATACAAAGATTACTATATATATTGGTATTCTTACTAATGACCTGGCATGAATAGGACGCAGGCAAAGCCTTGGTAAGGAACCCAGCAAGCTGACATGACTGCTGCTGTTATAGGTCAACGTAGCTGATTTAGTCAGATTGATTTTATGCATCTAAGAATAGGAAGAGCCAGGCAGATGTCCTTTCACATCACAGGGGAAGAAATACTCTTTAGGATAATATGCTTGTGATTAGCTTGACCTTCCCCAGTTGTCCTTTTTCCCCCCCAATCATTGGTTTTGAGACAGGGTATAATATACTGAGCACAATCAGGCTGTGTGGCTGTCAGATACATACTCATCGGGAATCGAGTACACTGATAGCCTTAATACCACAACGCTACATTTTCAAAATAGGATAGAACAGAGAGCCCTAAGGTAGTCATACCTGTTTTATGTGCATGGATTTCTTATGCTTTTATCTGCATGTTTTGCTGACTTTCAGATTCCCCTTAGTATGGATTGTAGATTACAAAAATAAATGTTGCTAAATCACGTTGTAGAATATTTAGCAATATGTCAAAAAAAATACATGTATGTGCTAAGTTTTGTGCTTAGTTACTTTAACTACAACATATTGCAGGATAGTTCTGGAGTAATAGAGTAATTTATTCAACATATTGGGATTCTTAGTCTACAAGGTAACTGACTGCACAAGGGAATGAGCTGGCATCACAAAAAATGTGACCTACATTATTTCTGGTTAACTAGTGAACCGTGGAAAATGAACTGTGCAATGATCTTATAAGCCATTTGTTATCTGCCAAAGACAGCACAATGGAATCTATAAATTTAATTTTAGATGATATACTGCTCCCAAAAAAATTCCCTAAATCCTCATTGAGTCCTTATTCCGAATCGTACATCTTTAACATGTTGGAGATCAATTAATTACCATGAGGATATGGAGACCAAAACTGACAGTTTGATCTGATGCTAATCAAGAAGAGCACTTTACCATGTAATTCAAAATCTGCCTATCATTCATCAACCTAAGCAATTGTGTCTCCTGGGAAACAGTTCAGTAATGGTTACCGCATTCATTTCCCTTTGAATTAGTATAATTATTGTTCTTTGCTAAAAACCATCCAAAACTAGTTTTGAACAGTGGCAAACAAGACAATTATAGTCAACTCTAGGTCCAGTCCCAGTTATTCCCCTGGACAGCTGAGAAAAACAGAACTAATGGAACTCTTGTAGCCAAAAGCCTTGAATGTTTGACACAAAGACAGAACGGGACTTCAAATTCGAGCCTGCATAGAAGAGCGTAGCTTAAATTGACAGAACCGAAGTTTATCTCGTCCTAAGGGATAAAGACTTTAGGATCTTTGAATATAATTTATAGCGAGTAAGAGCACAGTGAAGTGTTAGATGTGTATACAAAACATTCAGCCAGCGTTAAATTTGTCTTTTACTGTGCTGAGGTGCTATGCCACTGAACCAAAGAAAGTGTGGTGCTTCCTCTATCTTGGTGGTGAAATGTCTGCTCTATTATGTCATTGCTAATATTGTGAAGCTTCAAAGTTACAATGAGAGACACGCACTCGATGAATAAATGCACAGATGGTGTGACACAGTCGTGCAGAATAGGAAAATCCAAGTTCGAGTTCTGGTCAATGTATAGTCAGCTATTTTCAACAAAACTGCTGGAGAATCTTCATAATTGGCCTTAGCAATAACTGGAAGGAAGTTGAGGAAAGAAAATCAACCAGAATTTTTATTCACTTTGCAGTGATTCACTCAGGAGAGTACACATTATGGGCATTGTAATTTTATTTGAGACTTACAACTAGTTTTACTCATTTTGATGGCAAAATTGGGCTGGGATGTGATGCCCACCAAAGCCCAATGGCATCATAAGTCCAATGATATGGAATCACACATGAGTGAAGTATAGCTGAGCAGTCAGTGGAAATAGAATCAAGCTCCAGTGCCCTCCAGTGAGGAGAGATAGATGGAAAGAAGTGCTGTCGATTTAAATTGCATTACCTTACACACAGTGTTATCTATTTTCTTAGTTTGATAATATTCAGCAAAATGTAATGTTTATGATTTGTGCTCCTGGCAATAGTATTATTGCTATGAAGATAAACCAGGGGGAAAAAAATGCAGTGGGATAATTATTCCACTTTTTATTTTATTACATTTTAGTAAATTTTGTACTCCCACGTGAAAAATATTCAACTCAAAACGTGAGTTCCTGAACTCAGCTTCTTCAAGTGATTAAATGCCGTATCAATAATCAAGCGCTCTGAATGATATGATAATGTAATCTTTTTGAAATAAAGGACCTATTGTGCTGAAGGCCTTTGCATGAATAACTTTACAAACTTCTTTAATCTCCACCTATTATCCTGAAGTCAAGTGATAAGATTCACAGCACACCGCTACTTAATCTAGAGGAAAGGTTATAATATCCAGTCTATGATCCACCTCTCGGGATAGAGTCTGGCTCTCTAGATAACTGGCAGCTTCAGTCTCCACACTGACCTTCTCAATTGTAAACTGAGTAAAATGCTTCAATAGGGTAAAATAATATAGTTTGGTCAATGCTCTCTTCTTTACAGTGACATATAGGGCAGACCTTTGGTTAACAAGAAGGCTGCCGTGTGACATTGGCTACAATGTGGGGATAGCCTCCGTTCTTTCTCTGTATGATCTCTGTGGTTATGCCCAATAATTCTTGTTTTAATGACTATTAATGCTTTTTGTTTTCTGAGCTATAAACCCTGTTTATTCTGAATGGAAGCCCAAAGACCAGCTAATCGGTTTCCTGTCACATTGATACATAAAAGCTGTTCTACTTCAAATCTGCTGATGTACTCATTCCACTCAGTATTTATGACAATTGCTTCTTTTAAGTACCCTCACAAGTGAAGGTTGTTATATACTTTATGCAAATATGCTTTCCTGCTCGATAACATGTGCTCCTCTTCTATTTTATTTACATTTGGAGTGAGCAGTCTACTTCAATCACACACCAGCTTGATGAGCTGCTGCAATTAAAGTGCAGTCAGAAACCTTTGACTAGTCTGTGCTCTGTCTCTTCTCTGACTAGTCTCTGCTCTTAATAGTTTCTTATCTGACTGGTTTCCATTCTCTCTCGTCTTTGCTCTTACTCGTCTCCATTCCTGTCACAGCTTTCCTGGCTCTAATCACTCTACACACTGAAGTTGGCTAATTTCTTGTCTTCAAAGCAATTGTGATATTCAATGAAGCACAAGGAAAACAGATGAACCAGGCTCAAGGAAAAGCTTTCCAATTCCTTAACAAGTCATATCTGCTGTGCGCAATTGGCTGCCACGTTTCGCCAACAAAATATACAGTCAATTCGCTTTATAGTATATTCTGTGAAGCGCTTCGAGCTATCTCGAAGACGTGATAAGGTACTACATCAAATGCAAGGATTAGTATTATCATAACATCCAGGCATTTCAACTCTGTCTTCTGAAATAAGTTGGGAGGAACACAACTAGAGCTAAATGGAGAACTAGAGAGGAGAAGGAATAAATTTGTAAGACTCCTTATAATTCGTTGAATGGAGTTGGTGGAAGTAAATGTTTACTCGTGCAACTGGAGCACGTGAAAACCCAGGCGTTTCCACCCTTGTCAATAACAGAGTGTGTGCATGCAGCTGGTGCATTGGAAAGAACATGTTTCATTTACTTTATTTCTGCTTGGAACTGGAAAGCTTCCACTAAAACTGAGTTCAGTTTTTGCAGGGCAGAACAGGAAGAAGCGTATTGACTTTCAAAATTAGCATACAAATAAGGAAAGAGATACAGGAAATAATTTATTTTAAATTAAAGATTTTATTGTTTGCACAAAGAGAGATGATCAAATCACAATCCTTGATGTGAACTGAAGCATGCTCAGGTTGTTCAAACCTGACTAATATCCCCAAAATATTGTTAAAAGTAATGCCACTGATATTGCAATATCAATATGAAACACAGTTGAGCTTTTACAGGAGGAATTTGATATTTGACCGTACTGTGGGATTTCCTGACAAATTGATCATGGTGCTGGATGGTCATTTGTAGATTATTGCTCCTGTACAACTTTGGCTGTGTCTCGAGAGCTGTGGTGCAGTTTCAAATTGTCAAATTTATAATAATAATAATAATCCTTGCATTTGATATAGCGCTTTTCATGTCTTCTAAACATCTCAAAGTGCTTCAAAGAATATACTGTAAAGTGAATTGACTGTATATTGACTTATAATTGACTGTGGGTGAAACGCGGCAGCCAATTGCGCTCAGCAGTGTCCCACAAACAGTCGTGGATTGAAGTGACCAATTTTATTATTGTTTTTTTTTCTTGGGGATTATTATCAAGCGTGTGGAGTAAGGAAACTTGCCCAAGGTTTCACCTTGCTGGGAATCGAACCCAGATCTCTTGCTTGTGACACGAGTGCTCTGACCACTGAGCTGCAGGATTCCACGACTAGTTCACTCTGATGGGAGAAAAGGATATCAAGGAATCTTGAATGCTTTTTTTCTGCAGTTTTACTAGGCGTTTCCACTCAGAGACAATTTTCAAAAACGTAAACTAAATCTTCAATTAAAAGCAATAAAAACAGAAGTCGCTGGGAACACTCAGAAGGTCAGGCATCATTTATGGAGAGAGGAAAGTGAATTAACGTTTCAGGTCGATAATGTTTCATCAGAACTCACTTTCCTCTCTCCATAGATGCTGCCTGACCTGTTGAGTGTTCCCAAAGACTTCTGTTTTTATTTCAGATTTCCAGCATCTGCAGTATTTTGCATTTTGTTCAATTAAAAGCAGTTGGGCTTTCATTAAACTGAGATTAAAGGTACAAATTGTCTTGGAAACTGAACGAAATGCATCACCAGAGACAAGCACCAGTGTGAACAAGCCTAAAATGAAAACAAAGGAAAGGCATAGATAGGATAAGACCAAATAATACATTGACTTAAGATTGGCCAGTGAGTAGAAGCAGAAGAGTGAGAAAACTGAATTGACAAAACACAAACAGCATAAGAGAAAACAAACCCACAATTTACTCTGGGGGTTAATTTCAGGTTGTGCTAACCATGTGCAAAGGAAACTTCATCAACCCTATATTATGCAATTACCCAATGAAAAGGATTAGTTGATTCATGTGTTTCCACGTGTTTACAAAACCCACAAATTAGACCCTTTGAAAGCATTATTTTCGCTTCTCAATAAGTTCCAGGAGTTCCCTCGGTCCTTTAGTAACAGTAAAAATTAAACAGGCGGATTTTTAAGGCATCAGTTATGAGTGAAAGCCCATTCAATTTGTACTGTTTGCATTTCTATCTCACAGGTGTGGATTAACATGTTGCAAAAACAATATCCTCAAAATGGTCTCAACAGATGGCTCCAGTGGACATTACCATGACTCAAGCTCAATTTGTCCTGTTTCATGGCAATTTAAAGTAATTTTTTTTCAAATGACAGTATAAGCTAGGTAGCAGTCACCTGGTCCTATTCAATATAATTCTGAATGTATAATTTGGTTTGGCTTCCAAACCTAACCATTGAGTACGGGTAGAAAATGTTGTGCATCTTAATAACCTAAGGTCCCTTAAAAATTCTTGGGCGGTCTAAATGTTACTGTCAGTAAACGAACCCCTGGCTCTTATTGGGAAGCTGAAAGAATGCTTTCAAAGGTATTCAATTTGTGGGTTTTTAAGCCTTAACATAAAAAGGTTGGAAACAGATAAATGAACCTGTTCTTTTCCATCTTTGCCTATTTGTTTCATGTTGCAGCAGCACACGCATTGTTTGCACCAGAACGCAACCCACTTTCCCTCAAGAAATCCACAAAGATTGCTTCTGTTGAACTGTAAATGTTGTAGAATGATTGATATACTGCACTATGTGCGGTTACATAACCCTCACTTCACCAACACAGCTACAAAGCACTTCCTACCCATTAAATTGTGACTTCACTGTGAAATCTAGCCTTCACAGCTGGATGCATCACACCGATGCAGGAGGGATGAAGCTCATACGCTTGACAGCCACAGTAGCTGCCTCTGCTCACAAACTATTGCTTTGCTTGGAGTAAGTATGAGCTTGCCCACAGCTAGAGCATGATGTAATTCTGTTAGAAAACCAATCGTAAAATGCATGTGTTTCAGTTCTAATAATGTAGTGCTATTCACCTCCTATCAAAGTTCAGCACCCATCAAAGCAGGATGTATTGCATGTTTCCAAAGCGTAGAACTTAGAAAACCATGCTTGATATTTGCGAACAGGCAGTAACCTGTTGGATGATGCATATTGTGTATGAATTCTGTACACAATACTCAACCAAATGGCTCTGTGCCATTTGGTTATTTAATGTATAAAACAAGATATTCAGTGGCCTTAAGATAGAAACCTAAGATAGAAAAATAAGACTTTTCCAATGTGTGAGAGACATTTAGAGAAAATATAAGGAGAAACATTAAAAACATGTAGAGAAACTGGCTTAAGGTTGTAACTGTGGCAAATTGTGTTAAACGTTGAATTGTATTTTACAATGCATTTTACAATTGGTAACAGAATGGTGGTGTGTCCCTCTTTCTCTTTGCTGATAGGAAGAACTCAGTACCGATATGCGTGTGACAAATTAATGTGACACAATATAATATGACATTCTTCATTATGTATTTAGACAAGAGTAGTATTAGAATTGCCAGGTGTATTTCAACAGTCCTTGATAGACTCAGAGATCATGTTCGGGTTTTTAAAAATAATAATAGTAATCCTTGCATTTGATATAGAGTTTTTCACGCGTGGGTATCCAAAAATGCGCACATCCTAAATTACCATGCATAACACAGACCAATCAACTGCCATGTTTCATTTCAGTCCAAACCCAATGATCTGATTGACAGATTTTTGGGGTTGGACCAAAATGAAACATGCCAATTCACTGTTATGCATGATATTCAGACATGTGAGAAACCAAAGAACTTTGACTGACAAGTCTTCGATTGTAAAAGAAATTGCGTACAGAGTACGCTCGGTTGCCAATGCATTTGTGTACAAGTTTTCTTGCGTAATATATGCAAGATTTTGTTTAATCGTTATGATTTTTTTAAAATTGTGAATAGCTATCTTTATAAAATGAGCTTAAAATGAAAGGATATGTTAAATTATTTTTCATTCATCCACTTTTTTTTAATTGGGGGTTTAGATCTGACTAGCAAAATCATTCATGGAACATATTCGTAGGCTATATATTTTCCAATTTCATTTCAGAAACCCAAGGCAATCTGACATATGAACAAAATATTAAGGGAGAGAAGGCTAGTTTTGATTAATGCAATAAAATGAGATCTCAAATTAAATATTTATAGAAATACTCATTTGTTTTCTTTGAATATTCTTTGTCTGCAGTAACTGCCAAAGACTAACTGTAAGGATTCACTGACAAAACGGTTTAATTATTTGTCAGTATGATACCGGTCCACTGACATACTGGGGCAAAAGTTGTGGTATGCCTTAAGTGGTTCCTTAATTTAATCAACGGTTGATTAATAGGTTAAGGAACACATTAAAAAGTACTGCAAATTTTACTCCATTGTTCCTATAGATCCACCCACCAGTGTTGCATTGAAGGTCCAGTAAAATGTCTTGCTTTTGCAAAAGTTATTGACAAGTTACCAGGCTGAGACATATTGCAAGATGTTGGTGCAATGATGTGATCAGTGATGCGAAAGATGGTAATGTGTCACTTTTTGGTTTTGCTATGGCTTTTTTACAAAAAATGTAACTGGCAACCAAGACACGACTGGTTCAGTTCGCAATATGCCTGAAAGTCGTCAAAGTCTGAAAAAACAGCTCGTGCATCAAATGATTATATGTTTAGCTTGCTAACTGGACCACAAAATGTGTTGTAAAAGCTTATTCTGTAGAGAAAGATTTACCCCTAGAATGAGTTACCCCAGTGGGTCACCATAGCTGCGTTATCCATCATAATGGGCTGTTTCAAGAACCCTAAAACTCCAGAAGGCAGTCATACACCCCTTTCAGTCTTACCCATCCCATCACTAGTTTTGCCCACTGTATCTGACTTCTATAGATTTGTGCTTTGTCACCAGTTTTTACCTTAAAACGTTCCTGCCGCTCAATAATTAGTTTAGTTTGATGTTTTGGTTATTATTTGTGCTCAAGACAAAGGGGATCTCTGGGCTGGAGAGCTTATCAACTAGGGTTAATATCAAGCCATCTGTGGGCAGGCATAGTACAGGACGTCACATCCAAATGCATGGATAATTATATTATTATAAATTAGATTCAGATTCAAGCATCCAGTTGACTACCTGAACAATTTGCCTTGATGCCTTCCCTCCCCTCTAGATTGAGCAGATTTCCTCACTGAAAATGTTTCCATATCTAACAGCAACCACCATTATGAGTTCTTACATGACATTCCCCACCTAAGGTCAATTTCTGAATTCTGCTATGTACACACCAAGGAATAGTTTGAAGCATCTTACAGCTTGTTCACGTTCGATTGTTACATCCACTAGAAAGAAAAAAAAAGTTCCTAGCATTAATATAGCTGGATTTGACATGCATTGTTGAAGTTGAAAGGATGATATTGTAAGTATTGTAGCGCTTAATTCTTCTGCTATCTTATCTTAGTTTATCTTAGTTTGTGCCCCCACATTCCCTCACTCTAAAGATTCTGAATAAATCTTAAATACATTATATCTAGTTATGTGCTGGCAATTTCACAATATGTTCAAATCTTGTCTCAGTAGCTTTAGCTTTGATGGCTAATAAAAAAACAAAATACAATTCTCTGTTGTCTTGTCCTAATTTCATGCACAGTTGTTAACATCTGAATAACAAGTTAAGTCCAAAAGCTAATTATTGTATTGATGTCGTCACTCTTGTTAAAACATAACCTCCTTTGTCTGAATTATACATTTACACCATCACCTTGTTATGACAAGAGCCAGAACATTATATGTTGTTCTGTTAGACCTGCTGTGCATCCAAATGACATTGACTTTCTGGAATGTAAGTAAAACCTTCTCTTGCAGAGTTCAGCTTCCTGCCAGTGACCATTTCAAATAGATTTTGCCATTAGAAATAATAATCTGTTTCATCACTGTATTGGAAATCGGTGATTTACATCCCTTGCTGTGTCACAGGAGATCAGGACTGTCAGTGGTTGGCTGAAATGGTGACTGGTACATAGAAAATCCTCAATTTTCCCCCAGAAACCTCTCTACAAGTGGACCCGAAGGACTGATTAGAATAACAATGTATGGGTTTATTCTCTATTCTTGCACCAGATTCAATATGTTGTGGAAAGAAGGACATTTTTATTTATTAATCCTTTAAGTAAGTGCTTGTGATGTTTAGTTTTCATTTAGTTACATTGTTTGTTCTCAGATATAGATGTTTCTCATGCTCTGGAAGATTTTAGTTTACTTATGTTAATAGAAGATGCATGAGAAGATGAATAGATCATGGCATTCTGAGGGATGGGCCTTGTTAATCGAGCGGGATGTAAATCGTTTTTTATTGGTTTTGCTGTTGCACAAATTGAAAGTAGGTTCTTTTAACTTCAATTATCAGTACTCCAAACTAGAATGAGTTATTATAATAATAATAATCCTTGCATTTGATATAGCGCTTTTCACTTCTTCGAGACGTCTCAAAGCGCTTTACAGAATATACTGTAAAGTGAATTGACTGTATATTTGTGGGCAAACTTATTAAATTTAGGTGCAATTCAAAAGCAGCCATTGATACATTATTACGCAATATTTTTCATCTATTGAGCATTTTAATGTTGTCTTTATGTTGCAAATATGAAGTGAGAAGTCAGGTTTATACTTTCTGCTTTCAATTAAAGCCCAAAATCACAGTCAATCCTCTTTACAGTATGTCCTGTGAAGAGCTTTGCGACGTCTTGACGACATGATAAGGTGTAAATCAAATGCAAAGATTAAATGTGGTGGGAATGCGATTAGCAATGTCTGAGATCATGTTTATATTCCAAAATTGAGCAGTGTAACCACAGCATAAGAAAAGTTATTTATCTTTAAACATCTGAATATTAGAAACTGTTCACCAACAGTTAATATATCAGCTGAGAGATTTGTGAGTAGGTTAGATCATTGTAAATTGTGCAGCCAAGGCTCTTAAATGCAATATTTCCTCCAACTCCCTCTTTCTCTCATTTCATTACCTTTGTGGTAATTTCACTTGCATTGAAAAGTTGGCTTCCTGTGATTTTTTTCACATGTAAAGACACCATTTTAATACCCTTTTGTCAGTGTAAAAGCAAGACAGAATTATCAAGATTTGTGTAACAGTTACATAAAGAGCATTGGGCTGTAATGTATTATTTGCTATGATTTGTTATCAAAATTAGTATTTGAAAGTTAAATTAGCATGGACCCATTCGTTCATCTACAGTAAACTCCCTCATAATGGTGGAAGTCTGAAACCTAGAGGGAGCTGTTACATACAGATGTAAAATCAAAACTCTCCGGGCAGCCCTACCCTGGATAACTAGCCAGTGCAAGTTCCACATGCACAATACAATATAAAATTACATTTGTATAGCACCTTCCACGTATGATTATCAACTCAAAACAACTCCGTAAGCTTGGTAGCTTATTGATGAATAAGTCCAATTCTACATTAACGTAGAGACTTTAGTCATAGCTTAGGAGGAGATAATACTGCATTAATTAACTAAATAACGTGCTCAAGGTTTCACTTGTAAACTGACAATAAAAATAAGAAGAAATCAATTTCACAATTGTTTTGTAATTGTAATGTGGCCGGAGGCATTTTAGTGCAAAGATCTTGACAAGACATTGGAAATGAATAAACACCCCAGCAACTTCAACTTCCTGAAGTTTGCCAGTGTACCATGAAACAAAATCTTTCATTCTGTTCAGGGATGGTAGATTTCAATGACAGATTGGACTAGGGATATGGGAACAAGCTGTGCAGGAAATATAGCAGTGGATGGCATTAGGGGAACAGCTGTTCTCTTTGTATGGTGTTTCACATAGGTTATTGCTGCTGATTCTGGATGCAGAAAAGTAATTAGCTGATGGAAAGGATATAAACTGACAGGATCAAGATGATTTTTTTTGCAGGTACAGTGGATTCTCTGTACAAATAGCACAATTGTGTCATTCAGATGTAATTCCTTGGTTGTATAGATAACAGTTTTAATTATTATATTAAATGATGACACCGTGATGTCACAGGATTGCAGAATCCATTGACTGCCCACACTCTGAAGGCATTTGTGCACCTGCTATCTATAATGTAGGTGTTATTGTCTGCAAGAACTATGTTCAAAGCTGCATGTTTTGTTCCCATTGACACCCTCAGGCTAGTCATAAAGTTTGATGGTGACAGCACTGCTGAAGAAATACACACCTACAAGCCCAAAAGTACACTTCAAAGTCATTCTAAAAATAAGTAGGTAAAACCTTTAAAAAGATTCCAGCGTTTCAAAAATGTTTCTCTATGAACATTTTAACTGGAGTTTGGGAACAACATCAGAATGAGGAATGTGTCTAACTCGACTGTTACATAAATCTGTGACATTATCTCATACAAAGGAATGCAGGGCTCACAAGTCGGAAAAGAGAAATAATTTTTCCTGTGTTTTTTAAATAATGACAGAGCAGTGCAAGGCGGCAAGGTAGAAAAGGTCACAGCAAAAAATATTTTAATGGTTATTTAATCAGGCAGTTTTAATTAACCATAACACTAGTCAGTTATTGACGATTAATCCGTCAATAATTCACTCATACTTGGAGCTCGTGAAAAAAAATTCTGTGGTGGAAGGCACGGCAACAAAGTGCGAAGATTGAGGCTTTTTCAGGTCAGGCTCTTCTCCCCAGCGACAAGACACATCTAATTAGAAGATGTTCCATGATATTTGAGGTGAAGATCGAAATGATAATGATGACAGCTCAACTCCAGTCACCAAGGAATATCTGATTGATAAAAATTTGTTGATGTGCATTTCCTTATCTATGGGTCATATACGATAGCAGAAGAAACAGGATACCATGTAGAGAAATGCTATGATACTTTGCATATCTGCATTGCTCGATAAATAATGCCTCATTAGTCCCTGTGTGTATTTTGGATGAGTTTCCACTGCAGCTGACCAGAAATATCAAGTTAATTTTGTAGAAGGAGGTTTATAATGGAGTTTTACCAAAGAATATTTGAAAGACTTAATGTTAGAAGAAACACAACAACAACTTGCATTTATTTAGCATCCTTCACTCAGGGCAGTGTCCCAGAGCGCTTGATATAGCTTTCTGAAGACCAAAATTTTCACCTTATTCATGGCATGAAATATATTTCTCTTTCAACCTTAAAATCTCATGTATACCTGTTTTTAAAAAGGACATAAACTTTGTTTAGTTTCTAATCAACTGTCTGAATTTCCACTTGTACGAAGAGCACAGACACCATTGCAGCAAACAATGGAACAGACATCCTCAGTAACTCAGTAGGCAGAATCCATTCATCTGTGTCGAAAATAATTCACTTACTATATTTAATATTCAATATAAAATACTGCATTCATTGCTAAAGTATCAGGTTTTTAATCGGTCTTAAATGTTCAGTAGCCAGTTGGAATCCACTTGGTGAGCAAAAGAAGCAGACACTCAAATTCCTGTTTTGAATATTATTTTGAACAATAATTGAGATGCACTGTACATTAATGACTCAGTCATAATATAGAATATGATCAATGGGCTGAATAGCTTCCTCCTGTTCCTGGTTTCATAAGTTCCTCATTTATTCTGACCCTCAGGGGCATATACAGTAGTCGTGTTCTGAATTGAGCAGTCTATACCTTTCCACAAACTGCACGTAGACATCATCACACAGTTCTCAGCATTGGCAGAGGAGGGTTTCTCAAAGACTACATCTCCCCAGAGCCTAGGCATTGGGTCGGGAAATTCCTTGTGCCGTTCAGTGTAGAGACTTTTGACAGTGTGCACATGTAATTGTCAAATCTGTCATCAAAGTTACTGCACTTAGTGGCACAATATCACACCTAAATGTCTCTGACTGCACTGACCTGGGGGAATCCAAATATTCTGATGCGACCCAAACACATTTGAGCACAGTGAGCAGGGGAGTGATTTGGAGATATAAATATTTATTCCAGTTATCGAATTGTAAAGGTAAAACACATCCTTCAAATGCTGAAAAAACTGTACATTAAGTATTCCTTTTCTGAACAGAAGGAAAATGGAACTCTTCCATCATTGAATAAACTCTCTGAACACCACTCATTTTCTCAGATGCTAGATAGATCATTGGTCAGATTTTTGTTCTTGTAGCTTTAGGCTGCAACTGTCATTGCCATCCTTGAATCCATCAGAGAAGAAAAAACGTCAAAGGAAACATCACCACAACTGCACCACACTGCTTCCCAAAATCATTTCCCTAATTATTGTTCCTGCTGGCTGGTGGGATATAATTCCAGTGCGAGGAAGGAATCTCCATTTACAATACATAATATTAATTGAGAAATCGAGCTAGAAATTATCATCTTTAATATCTTATTATTCAATAATAATCCTTGCCTTTCACGTAGCACCTTATCACATCATGGAGACGTCTCAAAGTGCTTCACAGGATATGCTGAAAAGTAGTGCATATGTTGTGGGTGAACTGGGCAGCTAATGTACACACAGTGAGGTCCAACAAACAGGCGTGGAGTAATGTAGTTTTATGTTGACCAAAAACAACTACCGCAGCTAAATATTGGTCATTACTTTTCAATACCTTTCATGTGTTCAATATATATATCAATCCATGACTGTTTGTGGGACACTGCTGTGCACAATTGGCTGCTGAGTTTCGCCCACAAAATATACAGTCACTACACTTTACAGCATATTCTGTGAAGCGCTTTGAGAAAGACATAATAAAGCACTGTTTCAAATGCAAGGATCATTATTATATACCAACATCAGCAGTAAATTAAGTTACTCTCTCTATAATCTCCCAAGGTGGATGGGGGCTGGGAGAAGGGAGAGTGAAGTCTTTGAAAGATATTGTGATGACACATCCTGAGATGAATTTATGATCTCACCAGAGCTGCACAAGCCTTGGCGATGCCTAGGTTACCACCTTGTGAATTGAAAGGTTTTTATACACAATGGGTTGTGGAAGAGAAATATGTTAGAAAAGGATTAGTCAGACAGAGAAGAATAAAACATCAGAAGCCTTGAGGGAGAAAGCTGAGGGTAAGCTCCCATTTGAAAGATATTTCTATAGCTCGTGTACCCTGTGATTGTAGTACCAATAAGTGATCTCCATTGTACAATAACGGCATGATGTGTGGAAATTCATTTTCCCTCTCATGAGTTGGCTTTAGGCTTAGTTAGTGACAAGGTGATGGCTGATCATAATGGGTGGTGTTGTAGTAGCAAGATTATTGAAGTCTTATAACTTTTTAAGTTTTTTAAGTAAATTGTTATCATTTTGCACTCTTCATACATTAATACATCAATCAGTTGATCATTCGTTGAGCACTAAAACTGGAGTTTTTTTTCCTCCAGTCTTTATAAATGCTTTTTTTTCCTGTGTGTTATAAAGGTATTGTGAAAAGCTGACTATTTTGGTGATATTTAATGGATCCCCTAGAATAATATAATTTTTTTCTGCTCTGCTTTGTGTAAGATTCCCGATTTATAAACTGGATGAGATGGCAGACGTTCAAGTCTTATGCAGAGAGAGCTTCCATTTGCTGAATTTCCTGTGTGCAACATCTGTGTGACAAAGCGGATAGAGAAGCCGTTCTTGGCAGAGTCATCGCCTATCCATCAGATTGCTCCGCTCTGTTTTATATTTCATACAACAACAACAGTAAGTCTAATCAAGATGAAGGAAAGTACGTCTGTTTGCTAAGGGACCTGTGCATTAAATGTACTCCCAGATCTGCAGCTGTGTCCTACGTGATTAATTATCAGAAGAGTTAGGTGACCTTTTTTTTTGCTTTTGCCTCCAGCCTTCCAAAATATCGCTGACGAATATTATACTTTTCCCATTGCTTTCTGGGCTGATGAAATGATGTGGCATGTGAAATATTTTTTTTTATCATGGCACTTTGATCGCGGAAGAATGTCACATCCGACAATTTATTTGTGTTAATCAGTTTCTCCTTAAGTACTAGGTAATCATTTAGTTCTGCCTGAGATGGAATTAGACACTCAGCCAACGCTGATATTTTTTACACTCTTTCTTATTACTGACTCAGATGGAAACCACGGCAGAGGTTAATAGGTAAAGTTAGGAAATGTCACTGAGAAGGAATTTCAGGGAAGGCCTTCAGTCACTGACTTGCCAGGAGTAAACTACTTTTCTGGCTTTGGTAAGCTGAAAGCAAATTAACTCTCAGTCCATGTGAGTGACTGTAACATGTCCATCACTTGTCCCTTCAATTGCCTTCATTGATTGCCTATTGTAGCACTTCCTTTCCTTGCTTGACTCTTCAAAAGCAGGTGTATTTTTCTTCAGTATTTGGTTTATCGAGTTAAAGTTAAAGTAGCTATTTTTGGCTGAATGAGAAATTAACTTATACCAAATCAAGAGGAAAGTCCTGGTCACCAAGTAAGTGGAGTCCTGTAGCTCAGTGGTTAGAGCACTCACCTTGCAAGCAAGAGGGTTTGATTCCCGGCAAGGTGAAACATTGGGCAAGTTTTCTTACTCCACACGCCTCTGTTTACTGAGTACTAAGTAGGAATCTGGTTGTTAGTCGATTGGCGGATCGCTTTTCCGGGGGTAATAATTCTCTCAAAAAAATACTACTAATAAATTGGTCACACCAACCACAACTGTTTGTGGGACACTGCTGTGCACAATTGGCTGACATATTTCGCCCACAAAATATACACTTTACAGTACACTCTGAAGCACTGTGACATCTCAAAGATATGATAAAGCGCTATATCAAATGCAAGGATTTATTTATTATTTTTATAAGTGTCATCATTCAGAATTTTGTGGAATGATCCTCCTTTGACTTCTGAGCACTTTGTTCAAATCCAGTACAGACACAAGTGATGACCATGATCTATCTAATCTAGCTATCAGATATACAAAGTAATGTTCATAAGACAATTGTCCTCAAAATCCTTATTCAGAAATTGCCCCAAAACACGCTGTTAGAAATGTTACTCAGCAGATCAGGAATTTCTTTAATACTGTAGTTTATTCCTGATTTGCGTTCTGTTTACATACAGTTTGCCCACCAAATATAGTCAATTCACTTTACAGTATAGTCTGTGAAGTGCTTTGAGATGCCTCGAAGACATGATAAGGTGCTATATCAAATGCAAGGATTATTAGTTATTATTATTTCATGTTGACCAGTGAACACTGAAATGTTGTGCTGCATTCTCACCAGGAATAGACCCTGAATGATTGAACATGATAGAAACTTTGTTCATAACAAAATAACACATAACACTAATTCATAATCATCATCACAAACCATTATTTTCAACCCCCTCAACAAGATTCAACAACAACAAGATTCCATTTATAAAGCGCCTTTCACGTCAGGAGGACGTCCCAAGGCCCTCATTCGGTTTGCAAATTTATTTAGCTGAACTTGAAAGATTAACGTAATTATGCTATGCTCACCTGAGGTTCATACCTGAGGGAAAACATCCAGCACAATTAATAATAGTAAACTCAGATCATTCCTAAAATTCCCAACATATGATGCGTTAAAATAGAACTCCTGCTCTCTTAATCGGCATGCGCAGTGAATTAATAATAGCAAAAGGGAAGCTTGTCTGATTTCCCTTTGGATTCTGCTATTGCTTTCCTAATTCTAAACAAACGAAAATAGCTTACCTTCCACTTTGTGTGGCGCTACTTTCCTCCGGTAGAAATAAAATTAATTTTGCAGGAAACTTAACAGGCAAGTACAGTATACACTTTTGGGAAAGACGATTTGTAGCACTGCTGTATCTGGTACTGCTCCAGTTTGCCAGGGACCATCTTTTAAAATCCATCCTAATGGCAGAAAAGCACAATCACAAAAGATTACCAATTGGAGGATTGCATTTTCATTTGAATAGAGCGTTAACCCGACCTTCCTCACATTTCTGCTGCCAATGGATTCTAGGAGATTCGTAGACATGAAGGGCAAAATGGCCCAGTGTATAGATATCCAGGCAGCTGTGAAAGCTTGTTCCATAGTATGGAATTTGGCTAAAATGTAGATGATTCATCACCTAGCATTTGTTCATTGTTAACATTACCTTCCTAAACTGTTATTTGTAGAATTTGAAAGCTGTGTGGCACTGTCTGTTTCTAATTCTATTGTACATCAAATGATAGCTTTGGATGGGTTCTGACTAAGCTTGCGCCACACAGCACAATCACAGCACAAATGACTCATCTCTCTATTCATTCTGGTGCCCACCCCGAGAAAGGGCTTTTACAGGTATTAATTTGCAAATGACTCCTACGTGATCTCGAACAATCGGTTTGCTTCTGAACCTAAGAGACAGGGATATTGATTTTGGATGCATCATTTGTCCATTCAAGGCACTTCTTTTTTAAGAAATGTATTAGATCATTTATGCTTTAATATTATCAGCGGGCAAGAAGGTGATCTTTCTGAATCATTTGGGAGAAGAAAGGTTTAAAGGGTATCCTTTCACCAAAGTGGTCTCCTGACTAGATATTCTGAGGAAATGTTACAGTCTCTAAAGTAATGAGAGATGTATTGATAGGTGTAATCCTTACTTCTCTCCGCATCAAGATCCTGAACTCGGAGTCTTCTCTTTCCTTGCAGCTCTCTTTCAGTATCAGTGATGAGGAGCATGGATGGATGACTATCTGGAACAGTCCCACTTGCAGATCTAGGATTGTCACAACCAGTGAGTTCTTGGGTCAGACAGTGGCTTTCAGGTCTAGTCCCACTTGTCAATCTACAACTGGAAGTCCCGTAGCTCAGTGGTGAGAGCACTCGCCTCGCAAGCGAGAGACCTGGGTTCTATTCCCAACTGAGCGAAATGTTGGGCAAGATTCCTTATTCCACATGCCTCTGTTTACCTAGCAGTAAGTAGGATTGGCGGATTCCTTTTCCTGGGATAATAATCCCTCAAAAAAATAATAATAATTTGGTCTCTCAATCCACGACTGTTTGTGGGACACTGCTGTGTGTAATTGGTGTTTCACCCACAAATATACATTCAATTCACTTTACTGTATATTCTGTGAAGCACTTTGAGATGTCTAGAATACGGGAGAAGCGCTATATCAAATGCAAGGATCATTATTACAAGATACCCAGTCAAGCCACTTGAAATTGACCAAATAATAGCTAGTGCTTTTGACTAACACCTGGGAATTTTGACTGATTTAACCCAGATTGTTTAGAGTTTATTGGGGAGTTGTTCAGCGCCTTGGGATGTCCTCCTGACGTGAAAGGCGCTTTATAAATGGAATCTTGTTGTTGTTGTTGTTGTTGTTTCTCTGGTAATGTTTGTACAATGTTACATTTTGGTGAAACTTATTCGCTTTTTAAGTAGTCAGAATATTTGTGACCCCAAATTCTATGGCACTTACTAATGATACGTTTCAACAACACACAGTCTGAAATTAAGAGTCTCCATAGAGAACCAAATTGAAATTACAATTTGGAATATTTATTGCCAGAAAGTATGTAGTTTTACTAACTTTTTGTGATTATCATGTTCCGCGCTTTACCCCGACACATGCACAATTAATTCATTTTCTTTCCACGCATTCAGAATTAAACAGATTATGTTCTATTAACAGCGGATGCCTGCTATGTAATAGCTGCCTCTACAGGGTTGTCCACCTAGTATTGTGGAGTCCTGTAGCTCAGTGGTTAGAGCACTCGCATTGCAAGCGAGGCACCTGAATTCAATTCCAGGCAGAGGGCGAAACCTTGGGCAAGTTTCCTTACTCCAGTCAATTCACTTTACAGCATATTCTGTAATACAAAAGTAATAAACAAAAAGCTTGTTCACCTATATAGTTTGCCTCAACAAATGGACCTGACAGCTATTGTCTGCACAATTGAAGCTTCTTCTATCAACCTCTTGCCCTACATTTTGTATATCTCCCAACAAGATTCAGTTGAATTTCTCCTGGAAAAAATTCTGCATTTGATTTGATGTCTGGCCTATACAAGTGCACATCTTAACAAGTAAGAAGAAACCACACTCTTTTTCCTCATGTGAAACTGTACCTCTTACCAATCCCTTCCATTCAGTTCAAATCATTTGCAAATTGCTCTATCATCATCTCTTGTCATTTTAAAACTGAATCATATATCTGCTCAGCAAATGTTCAGAAATTATCTTTGAAGGTCTCCTCAATAAACTTTTCAATGCATCTATACTTTTTCGGGGATTGCTGACCTAAATTGCATGCGTGAACTAAGCGTGAACTAACCACTGTACTTTAGAGAGTTAACATATCACACTTGGGCTTTATCTATCCTCTAATATCCAACTGTAGTACTTTAATTGCCACCTGAAATTGCAGTGACATTTTCCTAACTCCTATATCCGTTCCATTTGAATCACTTTAAATATTGATCATGTATTCAGAATGAAGAGTTTTATCAACATTTAAATGTCAGTTCCCAGTCATTACCGAAATGTGTATCCTGCTCAAATGTTTGGAATAATATTTGCCTCTCCTATCCTTTTTTGCTTCCTTATATACTTGTGTGTAATCATCAGGCTTAGAAATTCTGCTTTTAATTCCCTCATCCAGGTGTTTTATCAGAACTGTGGGTAGTGGAAGCCCAATTATAGATCTCTGTGGAACTTTGCTCAGCTTGAATAATACTCAACTTATAATTACCTTCTGTTTCTAACTGTTCAGCTAATGCTTGATCCAGTTCATTACACCCTCTAATTCTATAAGCTCTTTTTTGAATATCTAGCTATATATTATCCCCTGGGACATCATCTTCCTTCTCAATAATTTTACGTTTTCGAAATGGACTCATTTTATTTCTATGACAGAAGAATAATAATAGCCCTTGCATTTGATATAATGCCTTACCGCTTCAAAGTGCTTCAAAGGATTTACTATATAATGTAGTGACTGTGCATTTGAAGGGTATCCTGTTCCTAAGGGCATTACTGGCATTTTGTTGAATTTTATTCAATTCCATTAGATCATCCTGACTTATATCTGCTTAATACTGCCAAGCAATTTCACTTTTAATACTGTCAAGCTGCTTGGTCTGAAATTGCCAGAGGATGCCTTTGCCCTTTCTTCAAAAATAAACAAAACCGACCATTAGCCACTTTAAAGCCCTGAGATAAACCACATGAGTTTACTGCCAAAGTCCCCATCCTTTAATTACTTTGCATTTCACCCACAAAATATACAGTCACTCCACTTTACAGTATATTCTGTGAAGCACTTTGAAACGTCTCGAAGATGTGATAAGGCGTCATATCAAATGCAAGGATTATTATTATTCGTCTTCCTTGGGCACCATTGGGTTCCCGTGGTTCTAGTTTCTTTATGTCTATGCATTTCACATATCCCCTGAGCCCCATCCATCTTGTTTACAACATCAGCAATCCTTTGTTAACACTGACATGAAGAACCTTTTTTCAAAATAAGCCCATTTCTGATCTGATCAGGAATTGGTCTTTAAAGGCTCAGCATGTTCTCTGCCAACCACAAACCTATTCAAACCAATTTCATTCAACTTAATAGTGATGTGCAACTTATCTCTTCCCTTAGTTGTCCTTAGGTTCTGCTTATTTTTAGCTGTTTTTCTTTGTCCTTTCAAATTTATTACAAGGGTAATAAATTCATTATTTTTTTACTAGTTTAGCTTTTTTTAGTTTCCCAGCAAACTGATACATATGGATACAGCATGAAAATGTATCCGAACATTTCAGATCAAGGTCTGTGTTATTGGCAATGGAAGCTGTAGAAATCTGATTATAATATGCAAACTGAATGTTAACTACATCCTTAATTACAGTATTTATGTCCATCAATGGGACCTATTACTGCCATAAACCTCTACAAATATATTAACATTAACCCCTCACCTAATCATTGTAATCTTTTGTTCATTTTTATTGTCGATGCATCTCATTTATTGTACATCACATTTAATTTTAGCTAATCCAAAATTATATTCGGCCCATTTAAATTCCTGTTGTAATTATAGGTCTGTTGTAGAGTGCATTGCATTCTCATGCTTAAATGGCACATTGGTTATTCCCATATCAGGCTCCGTTGTTTAAAATAATGACTCTTAGAGGACAGATCAATGTTTCTAATTTCAGAACACGTCTGTAGATTCATTGATTCATTATATTAACACTTGACACACATTTTATTATTTTTTAATTTTAGTTGTTCAACTTTTTAAAAATGTTCACCTTTTAAGCTGCCTCTGAAATTTACAGCAAAAAAAAGGCCGTTTGCATTCTTCTGAGAATAGTCAGAACAGCAAGATGGGGAGGCGGGTCGGAGATGATATTCTGCCTACAGCAAGTTGCAGAACCTATGTTGCAGAAAAACAATGACAATTCATGGTGCTCTACAATAGCTAAAGTTCAAATTTAAATTCACTAAAACGACACATTGAGTAAGACTTACAAACTCTGTCAAAGAGAAGAGATTGTCACCCTTATTTACTTGGATGGAATTCAAATCTCTGTGAAAAGGGCCAGTTTTTTACTGAGCATTTGACTCAGTCCCCTTGAAAATATTTCTAACCTGACATACTTTTCCAAATCTGTAATGTTTGATTAAAATATTTAACAGCAATGCATTCAAGAATATCCCTTAAAGTGTAGTAGTGGAGCGTCGGTCTGTCATTCAAAAACTCTATTAGCCTCAGAGGATGAGTTTCACCAAGTCCAAGATGGATTGCTAGATGAAACACTTCTTCACAAAGGAGAGTTAAAACTACTGGGACCAGCACTGCCTGCAGAAGCACTCCAAGCTGTCAGTTGATTATACGAGTACCATTGTGTTAATCACAGAGAAGCTGAAAAGAGTCGGAAGCCCAGACTGTCCTACTGGAAAAAAAGGAAATGCAGCAGCAAATAGCAGCCGTGGGATCCATCTGCAAAAACTAAGATCCAAAAATACTCTTTGATATAACACTTGAATAATTTTTGTTCAAAATCGGATTTTGTTTGTTCATTGACATGCAAATGACAACAAATGCAAAATACTGTATAATGAGGCTAATGATGCAAGTAGAAAAGTAGATAATGAGGCTTGAAAAAATGCTTTTGATTCCACAGCGGCAAGAAGCATTATTTCTAGGTTGAGATAGATCAGAAAATGCCAATGATAACATAAGTAAATCTTGCATTAGATCTGGGGACAGGAAATGAAATCTGTGGACTGGCTGAGTGGTGGATGCTTGCTAATTTAATGAAATAAGCTTTCAAATCAATGCGTCGTTTGATAAAATACTTACTGACTGAGACATGTTTTTAATCAATTGTCTCCAAAGGTCACTGTGTGGTATAAAATGGAATGATGGAGGAAAAAGGACATATCCATTACAGTATTAGTGCAGATGATTCCTTATTGATGGAATTGGCTGTATGCATCACTTTTATTTAGAGTGTGTGCATCTAATTGTTCTGTCTACCAGATTTGAAACAGTTTTGCTGTTTTCTCACCAGATTTGAAAAAAAATCTCTTTTCAGTAGAATTGTAATTACAATATTCTTGAAGGAGTGGACATTTTAATTTTGCCCGACTGCGTAATTGGTAGATGTAATAATAATAATCTTTGCATTTGATATAGAGTCTTGTCACGCCTTTGAGACGTCTAAAAGCGCTTCACAGAATATACTGTAAATTGAATTGACTGTATATTTTGTGGGCGAAACATGACACCCAATTGTGCACAGCAGTGTCCCACAACCAGCCGTGGATGAGTGACCAAATTCTTATTTGAAACATTTTTTGGGGGCCGCAACTCAGAATTTAAATGTCAATGGTTTGCTCTTCAATGGATTGCTGCTTTTGGAACATTTGGGTAAAAAATCCATTTGACATTAAGCGCATTACCTCTGGCCAGGTCAGTCACCAATATACTGTAAAGTGAATTGACTGTATATTTGTGGGCAAAACTTTGCATGGTTTGTGAAAGGACTGGGCATGTTCAGCATGATTGCCTTTTCTCATTGCATCCTTATGCTTCCATCCAGCCTTTTTTAAAACATATTTTTTGCTGTGTCATGAACTTAACCCCGAATCAAAGTACAGCGAGCAGAAATTCCTTGAGAGGCCAATTCCTTTTATCAGGCGGGAGGCACAGAATGGATTATTTTGTTTTCAAAAAGTCGTCTGATGAACTTCTATTGCAAAGCTTTCCACAACAACTCCAGTGACTTAAAGGCTAAGAAAAATCATTGGGAAAGAAATGTGAAACCTAAAAGCGGTAAAGACTGGGGGTTGCCTTGAGGCTAACTAAAGAAATATCAGAGAAACTTAGAAAGACAGATCGGAAATAACCAGGGGAATATAGAAAAAATAGTGCAAGCAGTATGCAAAGACTATTGCAGGCTAGATCTCTCTTTGAGTGATACATTGGGGAGAAATATTATAGAGAATTAGGAAGTGGGATATGTACTAACTGAATTTTAAATGGAAACTCTAAATTCCAATTCTAACTAAACTGGCGAGGGAACTTGGATGCAGAGGCTAATAAAAAGTATGCTACAGCGTAAAGGAACTTGAAGAATCAAATATCTAAGTAGTACCTGGATAGAAGATGCAAACTAGAATCCAAAAGTAATAAAAATAATCTGCTTTAAGTATGTAAGGCAGGCTATTTTTAAACTGGCAAAAGTAACTTTCAGAGCACCATAAAAACGGAGTTTATGAGAGGACTGAAAAAACACTGTTGTTGGGATATTTAAAACAGTGCAAGATGTGCATCAGGGAACTGTGGACCAGCTGGTATCAAATCAGTTAGCATGACTTGGAAGCAATTGATTACGCCTCAGAGATCTTTGAGAAGATAGTTCCGTTATAAGACAGGAGGATGTCACTATTATTTTTTCAAAAGGCATTTGGTGAAGTTCCACACATAATGTGCTCCAAATGGAGTGGGCGTTATACGAATGCAAGATGTTGTTTTAAAGAATATTAAGGTTTGTGGATATAATAGCAGGATTAAACATTGCTTTGGCAAAGGAAAGCAGAAGATAAATGGAAAATTCTCTATCTTGCAGGTAGGGGCGAGTGAAGTTGAACAGGATTTCAATGTACTTCGAACTATTCAGTAATGATATGGAGAGGATACATCCTTTAATATAAAAAAACAACAATGACGCCAGTCTATGCGGTTCAGTGGCTGGAGCTGGGAAATTACTGCTTTCAAAAGGATTTGGATAAAAATAGCGGCTGGTTCCAGAATAGGCAAATGCATCTTAATGTGAGATAATAAATGTAAGGCAATCAAGATTTGTGGAAGAAACATCCAAATACTGATAGAGTGTCCAAGAACAAAGGTGAGAATATAAAGTATGCAAGAATATTAATGTGGAACTGAAAGAAAAATAGGTTGACCACATTTGATGATAGATACAAAAAAGGCAGATTATTTTTATGCTGTATATATCTCATTGCCAAAGCCACTGTTGCATTGTGTGCAGTTTTAGGCACTGCACCTTAAAGGAACGGATGGAATAAGAAGAGAAAAGTATAAAAATAGTTTTTGTTTTGAGAAGGTGATGAAGTTAATGCCAGTCAGGGGACAGCAAATATCATGGTCACATTTGTGACAATAACTTTGTTGCAGTACATTATTTAATAAGAGGCTGGCATTGAAACAAGCCAGTGTCAAAATGTGCTGGGTAAAATTACAATTCCCAGATCATGTTTGCCCGACCTCAGTAACACCAAAGGAGACTATGAGCTGGTGAGAGGGGGTTGTTCAAATTACTTCTCATTTAGTCTGTGGACACCAATATCTCAATGTCATTCCTTTACTACAAATTCTAGTTTGGCTCCTTTCTGACCAGCTCCCAAAATGATCTTGTACCAACTGTAATTTGGAGCAAAGAGAGACGATTAGAAGGAGGATTAACATTGACACAAAATTGTGTAGAGTGATAAAATGCACACAGAAAGCTGTACTGACAGGATCTGGAGAGGTTCAACAGCTGGAGCTCCGGCTGGCAAATAAATTTAATATGGATCAATGCAGAGTAATCATACAGCATTAATAACATTGATAAACGGTCGAGATACGAAGGGGCTTTGCAGGAGATGAATTTGAAAGTGGTTATAGAGCAGTCTTTGAAAAACATGTCTGCAGTGTGAGATAGGGATTAATTAGGTAACCAGAATTTTAGGGTGCATTGTAGAAAGTGTGGCATTCAAAGCCCAAGGCTGTGCTGGTAACTTGGAAGAATGCAATAGTCAAAGTGACAAAGAATGTCACATTCCGTTCTGCTCAGTATTGCTGCAAACCATAGTTATTCATTAGAAAGGTTGCACAGGAGAGCGACAAAGATGATTCGGAGATTTAGTGAATACTATTGTGAAGGCCAAGCACATTCAAATTATTCTTTCTAACAAAACCCAATTGCAAGAAGGATATATTCAGGCTTTGAACTAATGAGGGAGTAGAACATTGTTGAAATTAACTGGTTTAAGGCTTGAGGACATGGTTTTAAAATAAAGAAGCTTTCAGCTGAGTGAAAATTGAAACAGCTTATTTTATAGACTTATTTAAGTGACGTAGTAAGCTCTGGACTTTATGGATCGCAATGAATGTTTGGAGAGTCTCTCAAACAGGAAATTCAGGTTATTTTCTTGTAGATGTTATGGTAATGGGAGGATACCCTAAACAGTAAAGTCATTGACCATAATGATAGATCAGAGCTGATTATTGAACCAATCCACTATAAGGATTATCATTATTGGTTACAGATATTTACATAAATGTAGGGATTTGATAGTGTATCTTTTTCAAACACCTCAATAAGGACTGCAAGTAACAAAGGGTAATGCGGCTTTGCTTCCCTGTGCTTTATTAAGGTGAGAAATATGAATTCATCATTCTACGGGGAATATTCTGATGAATTGGACAAAAGACATTCTGAAAGGTGACATGTTGACATTGTCTCTGAGAAGCAAAAACTAAGTATGAAGCATCATCAAATAATGGAAGGGAATTGCCAAATCAAGGAATTTCTGCTCGCTGTACAGTGATTCGGGGTTAAGTTCATGATACAGCAACAAATAGGTTTTAAAAAAGGCTGGATATGAAAGTGTAAGGACGCATGATAAGAAAGATAAAAGCATTCGAGAATCACCTTAGGTCATAGTGAAGTATTAGTGCCGAAAAAGAAACGTAAATAACACTGTTTCATGTCAATATGATACTGTAGAAAGGAATAGAGAGACTTATGCCTTGATCAATAAAAGAAAATAGAGCTATAGACATTTATAGAAGAAGGTCATTCAGCCTATCATGCCTGTGCTGTCTCAATCCATTCAGTCCAATTTACTCACGTTTCCCCCATACCTCTGCAGATTATTCATCTTTACATATTTACCTCTTTTGTCCTTGAAAGCTAGAGTAGATGCTACCGGGGGGAATGTCAGGGGGCAAGGCTGGGGTACATTACAACAACAAAAACTTGCATTTATATAGTGCCCCTCACGCAGGGAAATTTCCCAGAGTGCATAACAGTGGTGGAGCACATTAGAATGGAGTTCCTGTGGGTTCCAGTTTCTGGAAGAAGCTTCTATTTTCGACTCGAAGTTGCTTTAGTAAATCCCACATTTTTGACCGATATGGAAGCCGTTTCTGTAAACTCTGACTGAAACTTTAACTGATGCACACTGCTTGGTGCCCAGGCCCTTAGGTTCTTACACCCCATTATGCACAGATGATGATGATGCTGCATGAGAAAAAATATGTTGAAGCAGCTGCTCATCTTTCTCATGTGCTTCAGCGCGTTCCACTGATAACCATTCTGTTTAGATTCCGTTTCTCAAAGATAGTCGTAGGCTTTCCAGCAAACTGAAGCTGTTTCCGTTCTGTATTTGCTCGAATGTTACTTGCCATTTTTCCCATTGTTCCATCCATAGTTTGAATACTAATGTGAGTATCATTAAACGATGGGTTGAAGAGAAAGTTCATGAAGATTCTGAACCAGAAATGAATGGTGCAGAAGCCAAGGAAAGACGAGCTTACTTCCAGGTCTTTGTTTTAATATGTGACCTAGCTTGGAATTAGCAGTAAACACGTATCAATACTTTAGGATGCATCAAATGAATAGAACAAGGTGACATATGTTTAGAGTTGTAAAGGGCAATTTCAGACAGATAACAAGAGTTGTTTCTTGAAACAGAGTGTAATCAACTGAAACAGGTAGAGACCAGGGCATTTATTTAAAAAGTAGTTTGATGCGGTGATAGGGGGACAGTAGGGTGCATGTTCTGGAGGAATGAGATCGGATGGGCCTAAAAGCTTTATTCATCCAGATTGATCTTTTGATCTTGTCAGTTTTCACTTAAATGTCCCAATCTGGAGACAACGTGGAATCCTAGAATGCTACAGCACAGACCCATGCCATTATGCTCATCGAGTCTGCACTTGTGTTTTTCTCTGCTTGAGCCACCTTATCCAATCCCTATACAATTTAATATTCCTCTTCATTTCTAATGAACAATATTATTCACAGATTCAAAATACTCCTACTAACTAGAATCTTTGTGCAAGTATGAAAATGCTATCGAGTTGAACAAGTACGTATTTGCCAGTGAGAAGTGAGAAGTAAAAACTGGATTTCAAGATGTATCCAAAAAATTCTTTCGCAGTGTCTTCACACTGGTTTTGTGTAAGCAATTGCGATGCTTTGGTGGCATTGCTTTTCACAAGGATATTTATATTTGCGTCCGTCGTCGTTTAGAATGCATCAATGAGAGAAACATTGAGATACAATGTAATTGGATGATTGTTAAAGATTCTATTCAAAATGTAAACCATACATTTCCAATGACATGTTTCATTGGACCATTAGTTACATGATAAGCAAAACATTTAGAGAAAAATCTTGAAGGAATGGATAGATCAATATGCATGTTTTACTTCTCAAGCTGTGCATTTCTCTAAAGAGCAAACTTATGCCAAACTGTGATAGAGATTTATGTGGCTTCTGTTGTGATTTTATAGCATAAGCGGGACAGCTATGATTTCAATTAGGAATTGCAATGCAAAAGTGGTTGCAGTCAAGTATAATCATGGGCTTTTACATAAGTTCCTGCAAGTTTATTAGAAAGTGATGCAAGTGAACACCGCAACCCTCATCGAAAATAAAATCTGTTTTGCCAAAACATGATAATGTTTATTCGTGTTATAGTAACTTCAAAGCGCCAGTCATTGTCTGAAGGCAATTATCCATCTGGGCTAATAAGCACTATCCATCTCAGCAGTTGTAAACATTATTCTGAGCTGAATCATTTATCAACTCCTAATCAAATACACAAGGGTTCATGGTTGATAATGTTAATGTCATAGTCATTAGACATTGTTCAACAAGAAATAACAATTGTCTGTGCATTTAAATTGTGCCATTTCTGATTTAGCTGTGTTTCTTCCAGTTTACAATCTGCATTTATATCACGTCAGGAGGATATTTCAAAGTGCTCCTTAAAGCTGACTCATAGCCCAAGCTTGGTGGTGAGGGAGGGAAGTTAGAACTGTGGGGGGGAAAGGTGGCCGAAGCTCAATTAAAACAATAGGTCTTGAAGGTGGCATGGAGGGGGCAAGGTGGATGGAGTTCCAGGGAACAGGAGCAGAATGTGTGAAAACCCACTCACCAATGATGGAGTGCATCAGGCTGCACATGAAGCAGGCTGGTGTTTGTTGAATTAACGCAGGGGCCAGGGCAGTTGGGTCACAAGAGATTGCAGAGATAGAGCGCGTCGAGGCCATGGAGGGATTTGAAAGTGATGGTTCAAGAAATAACAATTATCTGTGCATTTAAATTGTGCCATTTTTGATTTAGTTGTGTTTTTTCCATTTTTTTACTCCATCCACTAGGGGATGGGAAGCCAGCGCAGCCTAGTGAGGATGGGATGATAGGCTCACTGAGCTTAGTACGGTAGAGGACACAAGCTACAGAGTTCTGGACACAGGCTGCATGTATAAAATACAGAAAAAATAATTTGCTGTTGCATGGGAAGGAAGCCTCGTGTTTGGTTAGTCCACTACTGGAATATTACCAATGTGGTTTACTCCCTATGTGAGAACATTTCTTTTAAAAATAGTTGTACAAAACAAGTCAATTCCATTAGTGTGTATCAACGTTTGGTCAGCTGTATTGGTTGGTACTTTCACAGTATTCATGCATCTGCACATTTCTGTACAACACACAGAAGCTCCCTTTAAACTTTCCTTTTTTGCATTTGTAATATAGTATTTCAACTGTTTCTTAGTCATTCCCAGTTAGGGGATGAACTTTGTGGCAAAACAAAATCTTTGCAGCTAATTTCAGGAATTAATAAAGCTTGTGATTGACATTTTTAATTTAAATGGAAATGTTGTGTCGGTATTTAGTCATGATAAATCCATTTACTGAACTTACTGATGCTGTCAGAAGTACAGTGGTAGTAGACAGGAAGCTTTTGACTAATGAAATGTTTTTATCTTGGACAATTCCAATTTAATTTCCGCTCAGCCGTCTTTAATGTCTCCAATAGGAAACCTAAGTGGCCTGGTTGTTTACAGCAATGCACGGAAGTAGAATTGCTATCCTTATTTTTGATCTTTTTAAAAAAAAACAATTTCGGAAATACATTTTTGTCTGTTTCAGTCAGAGTCTGCTTATTAAAACGTGACTTGAGAACTTCAACTCACAAATAGTAGACAATAATAATAATAATAATACTTGCATTTGATAAAGCGCCTTTCACGCTGGAGGGATGTCTCAAGCGCTTCACAGGATTTACTGTAATGTGCAGTGATTGCGTATTTTGTGGGTGAACAATGGTTGCTCAGGAATGTTTTGTTGAAAACATGAAATGGAACTGATTAACCTGATATCCCTGTATTCAAATTGCATCAAGTGCCAAAGGAGATTCACTTTTGCGGATTAATGTTTTGTTATATTTCAACCAAATTTAGCTACTTCAGACTGATTGTTAAGTGCCAGCAAATAAACTACTGTAGAAGCATTTTCATTTATGCTTTATACAGTAGAGTGCAGATTATCTGCACTAATTGGGACCACCTCTTTATGGACAAGTAGCAATTTGAAAAATTGGACATCATGCAAAATTCAAATTGGTCTTAACTTAAATTGTTTTGAAAATCGTCAAGAGTTATACTATCACTGTACTATCTCAGTGTGCCAACCCTTCTCTCTCTCTCCCTCTCTCTTCGACTTCATATGACCATTTTCTTTTCTCTTTTAATCTGCCTTTTTCTCTCTGAGCATCTCTCATTCTCTTCCTGGGTGTGTGTGTCTCTCTGAGGGTCTCACAAACTTCCTAGCTCTCTTTCTCAATCTCTATTTCCAACCTTAAACCATATAGTGTAAACGTATAAAGGCCTTCACTAATGGCCAATCCATTCTTGCATGTGTGCACCACAGGGTTACATTTGCTGTTATAACAACATCTGTATCAGAACCTGTATGGATAAACAGGCACGTTGATAATCAATGTGCAGATAAATGACATTCTTCTGTAGTTAAAATAAGATTAAGGAAAACTGAGGAGAATGAAGGAGAATTCATGCAATGCATTGAGCGTCGGCCAAGATTTCCCTTTTTTTTACAAATTGAACCCTAAGTACTTCAGAAAATTATAATATTATTAAGGTGGAAAGTTTCATCCTTATTCCTTGCAATGATGTAATTGATTTCTTCGATGTTTGATTGGCAACAACAGCAACAACAACTTGCATTTATAAAGCGCCCTCCATGCTGGGCTCCATCCCAGAGCGCTTAGCAATGGTGGAGCCCGATGCTGAGCCGGGGGAGAGGGAAGGTGAAAATAGGCACGGTCGAAGAGGAAGGTCTTCAGGTGCAACCTGAAAATGGGGAAAGAGGGACAAGGTGAAGGGATTGAGGGAGCAAGTTCCATAGCTTCGGGGCGTAGTGGCTGAAGGCACGGTCCATGACGGTGGAGTGGAGGATTTGAGGGACAAGGAGGAGTCCGGTGCTAGTAGAGCAGCGGGTAATGTGCAGAGAGAGGAGGTTGGAATGAGGATCTTGAAGTCAATCTGCTCTGTGACAGGGAGCCAGTGGAGGTTGGCAAGGACTGGGGTAATTGGGGTGCGGAGTTTATGTGGGTGGTGGAGTTTTGGACGAGCTGAATTTTGCGAATAGTGTAGAGGGTGAGCCCGACGAGGAGGACGTTTGAGTAGTCCAGCCGAGAGGTAACGAAGGCGTGGACAAGGATTTCGGCAGTTGGTGGAGTGAGGTATTGTCAGAGACGGGCAATGTGGTGGAGGTGGAGGAAGGCGGTCCTGGTCAGGGACCGGATGTGGGGGAGGAACGATAACTAAGGATCCAACTTAACGCCTAAGTTGCGCATGAATTCAGAGAGTTTTAAGGACAAATAGTGATAAAATAGTTCAAGTTCCCTTTGATTCTATTAACAGGCAGGTTGATTATTACCCTCCTCCCTTTAAAAGTTGATCTCTCACCCTCTTGAGAATTAAAGTACACAATAAGACCAAAATTACTGTTTAGAATTTTAGAGCAGTTTCTGAAAATCCAAGATAAATCACCACAATATCCTGAAGTAGTTCCACTTCAGCCACACTGAAGAAGTGAAAACTGAAGGAAATCTATGCAGTGGAGCATCATTGTTGCGCATGCTAATTAAATAGATTGATTTAGAAGCAAAGAAATACATTAGTAAAAGTTAATTCAGAAACGTTTGCTAAGGCTACAAAGCATGTTTGGGAGTATTGCCAATATTCCCCTGAACTGAACTTTTCCTAATGGGGAATTATATAATATTCATAACCATCTGTTGTCATTCACTTCAAATGTTTAGTATTTGTAATGTAGTCGCTTCCTTTTACTTGTTTAGCTTCTCTAAAATTGAACAGAATGCAGCATCAGCCCAACCACAGCCTGTTTCGTGCAGATTTCCAAATGCTTTCAGACATAAGCAGAACATCCTGGCACTGAGCACTTAAATAGATTAATCCACTGCATTGCTTTCTAAAATATGTAACCTGATGGACCATAAAGTGAGCAGGCTGCAATTCAAACATCAATTTACCCACTCGGTGAATTATCCTTCTGGGGTAGAATTATATCAGAAGGTAGCAAGTGGGAGGAACAAACCAAAGCAAGAGTTCAGTTACAAGCGGCTATACCAACAATGGACCTTCTTCATTCAAACTAACAACAACAAATTACATTAGCACCAAATCAATATAGCACCTTTTGTGTCTCGAGGATATCCCAAAGTGCTGGACTGTCAAGGATGTGCAGTGGAGGTTGGGATCAAGAGGTTTGGAGGGCAGGGAGGGTGGGGGTAGGAGGATGAGTGAAGGCGCAGTCGAAGACGTAGGTGGGGAGCCAGTAGAGATGGGGAGCCGTTGGAGCTGGGCGAGGATGGGGATGATGGGTTCATCGAATTATTCTTGTGGTCTTGTGTACTAAAGTGAGCCACTGGCAGGATCTGTGACAAGGTCGAATCACAAATACATCGAATCGATGTATTTGTGATTTACCAGGAGGTTTCCTGCTAAGCAGCAGGAAATAACATCTGTAAAATAGACCAGGACTAAAGCTTCTTAACTAATCTTGAAGTTCTTTGTACAGATCAACTAAACTTAGATTGATTTAGACTCCAAAAATTATTTTGGTTAATCTTTTCCACTTGCTGTTGTGTCAGCAGGATTCTGTTACTTGACGTTCTTTTTGTTTAATAAGTTCACTTATCAACCGTTTAATCATCCTATTCTTTCAGACTAAGGGAAGCATTTGTTAAGATTTCTATTTCCATGCACTAAAGTAGCCATATTTCAATATGATGGGTTACTAAATCCTAGATTGTCTTTTAAGTAGCTTGTGTAAAATTTAGCTGTAGAATCTTTTGATTTACATTCCTGGAATTATCTTGCTCTGGAATTATTTCCTTGATTTCAAATGACCTGTCAGATTTAGTATGCATGGAGCTCTAGAGATGACAACATTTTAAAACAAGATATGCGAAAGGCAGGGAAATGACTCGAGATCAGGTGGATCCAGTGGAGGAGTTAGCAGAAACGACACAAAACTTGCTCTTATATAGCACCTTTCACGACAGAGGGCGACTTGGTGTTCTTGATAAGTCAAATGGCTTCCTTTTTTTTCTCTACTTTGTACATAATGCAGGAAAAGCATTAGGTTCAGCAGCTTCTTCTCAGCAGCTCTCAAGATGCTTTCTCATTGTGGGGGAATTTACTTGTAGTTTTGGGGAATATGGTAATGTACATCCTTGGATCAGATGGTTGATATGTGGTGCTTAAAAGTTTCAAAAGACTCTTCCTTGATGGCGTCAAACTGTTTGGTATTTGAAATGACGAGCTCATATGGCAAAGTATTTGCATTAATGGTGGAGTCCTGTAGAGTAATGGTTAGTGTGCTTCTCTCCCAAGCGAGAGAACCCGGGTTTGATTCCCGAGCAGGGCGAAACCATAGGCAAGTTCCCTTACTCCATTCGTCTCTGTTTACCAGCAGTAAGTAGGAATCCAGTTGTTGGTAGATTGGCGTATCGCTTTCTGTGGATAATAATCGCTAAACATTTTTTAAAAATAATGTGGCCACTCAGTCCACTGTTTGTGGGACACTGCTGATTGCAATTGGCTGCCGCGTTCCACCCACAAAGTACAGTCAATCCACTTTACAGCATATTCTGTGAAGGGCTTTGAGACGTCTCGAATGACATGATAAGGCACTTTATCAAATGCAAGGATTATGTAATCTGACAGTACAGCTGCCCCAATACCAACCATGTGCAACTGATGCCTAGCTTTCCCATTGTGGCAATTTTAATCAAGTAAACAAGGGAGCTCAAAGACATTTGTGTGCGCAAGCATGCAGATCTGTGTGCTTAGGTCTGATCTGCATGAATGCCTTCTTAATGTCTGTGGATTATTTTCTGTGTTCAACTTCATTTCGGGAAAATAAGCCCTGTAATAAATTGTGGTAATTATCCAAACTAATTATCTTCAAAATTACTCAGTACAGCATTTGTAAATGTATTAAACTAAAAATTAGTTTTCCATTAATCTCATCAATTCTTTATATAAAATGGAGATTACTGAAGACTCCATGGTACAGTGGGTTAGCACTTTTACTTCTGGTTCTAGGTTCAAATATAGCCCAAACTGATGAAATGAAATTCTTCTCTTCTGGCTGTGAGGATTCAGTGTGATCGGATTTGAGACTGTTCTCAATGCACTTCCAAGAAAGTGAGACCCACGGACAAAATCATCTGCAATTTGGCAAAATTAAGTGTTGCTAACAGGGACCATGAGAATGGCTGACATGGATAGGGAAAAAATCACTGTAAATTCTATTTCTCTGGAGGTGGAAAAGTAAATGAGTATTTTAGAACGCTCAAGTTTGACACATCTGATGTTAACATTTCCATTTAAAAGGAAATAGGGAACACAGAACGTTGAGTAAAACACATAGAGTAGGACAATCCAGACTCCATTTGACAGCTTTCATAACCAAAGGACCCCTCACTGAGTGTGGCCTAACTTAGAAATGTTGCAACTTGCATCAACAAACATGGACGTTATCCAAGATCTAATGGTGTTAAGTGTAGTAGGAAGCATAAGCTCAACTGCACCAATAAACAGCTGATCTGAATAAACAGTGACCTAAGAGGAGCAGCTATCTGTCCACATAGTACCAGACGATACTGTACAGAACTAGGATTCTCAAAACCTATATTCCTAAACAGGCATGTATCGGAAAATCTGAAATTGATTTTATTTGCAGAAATTTAGTATCTGACCAGAGATACTAAATAAATCAGGGTTTTTAGACCCAGAGGTATTAACTACAGAATTCTTGCTTTTAATATCGTGCCCATAACATCTCAAAGTGCTTTACAGTTTAGTGTAGTGACCGTCAATTTTAGTCGAATAAGGCAGCCAATTTATGTATCCACATACAGTCAAACGTGAATGACTAATTTATTCTGGATTAATACGCAAATTGAAGTAAATATTCAGATGCCATGGATAAGGCTAACAAGGAGACAAATATTGTAGGTCAATCCCTAACCTGTTAAATGAAGTTGAAAAATAAAAAACATAAATTTTTATCCTACAGATCTTGATCTTTAGAAAGTTTAAATAGGTTAATATTAAAGGACTAAAGCAAATCTGAGGTTAATAAAGAATAAAAACAGAAACTGCTGGAAAACCACAGCAGGTCAATCTGCATCTGAAAGAATAAGGTTAAAGTTTTCATTGTGAAATGTTACCCTGTCTTTCTCTTTCAGATACTAATTGGCCAGTTATAGGTTTACAACACTTTCTTTTTTATGTGAATAGCCTTATTAAAAGAGAATTAATTAAATGTTAGTCGAGCATTTTAATGACGAAAAGATAAATGGCAATAGAATGGATGGTGGATATATTGAGGCCTTTGGTAAATCTACTTACTAGAAACGTGCTACAAAAGAGGAAATACTGTGAACTGTTCTAAGGCGAAATGGTACCAAAATGTTCTGCCACTTGATTTTTGCCGAAAGGTAATTGCCTATATAACGAATTTGCAATTGGGGTTCGAGGAACTGAAAAACAGGCCACCGTGGTCTGATGAATATAAATAGAATATCCTAGATGGCACGTCCTGATGCAATATGCCCATGACACTTGCAACAATGGAGAAATGTTCTCTTTGGATCATTGCAATCAATCTAAATTGGGAATCTGATGAACAAGAAAACAATCTTTTTCCTGACGTTGACAGGGGAATGCAAGTCACAGTCCCTTGAGGTAATGTCAATTTGTGGAATGAAAGCAACACAACAAGCGGCTTCCATCCACTCTTGAGTTTGCATTTCCCCCCAAAACGCTGAGCCCTTCCTGTATCATTCAACATTTGAATGCTAAGCAAGTTTCAGATCATGCCATCCTTTGGAAACAAGCCACCGCTTGCAACTGCCTGTGACAATTGAGATGTGGTTTTCCGCTAGCTAAAGAAACCACATAATTCACAGTGAAATATTCTGTGGGTGGTTGTTATAAAAGGCTGTCTCTTCTGCAGACATAGGGCCTTAGAAAGCCTAGGTTCTTCAACTGAGTATCCAACCTCCTTTGTGGACATTCGTTACTAAAATTAGTGATAAAAGTGAAAGAACAGACTATGTCAATGGAGCCCAAATAATTAGCCACCTGCTACTTGAATCTGGCAAATGGGATTCCATATTTATAATACGGCACATCTGCAAATAGAATTATATGTTCCATGTGGACTGGCAGGAAGGAATAAATGCTATGAATTGCCAGGATTCCTATCAGGTTGGAGTTTTGCCTTTTGCTTTGTACCAGGAGTTTAACAGTAGCAGACAACATATTTATTTTGTGCTGGACTTATTTATATCCTATATGCCCCCCCTTGTGACTCTCCACTCAGGAGAATAAGGTCAAAATTCCATCTGGTCTTAGCCAGTAAGAAAAATAATATATTTTTAGAAAACAAATTAGTCTCCCTTCACCGTCAAAGGGACTGCGGGAAAAATAAAATTTATTCTTTGGAAAAAAACACAATTATTCCAATCTTTAAGAAAAGTTCAGAAGAATGCACATGGAATTATAATTCTACTGAGTTGACATTTATAGTGGAAAATATTGATCTGTTGTGAAAGAAGCAACTGGAGTGTATTTAATGAGAGTAAAGACATTAATTTCAAGCTGATAAACATTTAGGAAAAGGGCAAATTTTGTTACAGAAATGTCTTTGAATTCTTCAAGGGTAGAAAAGGTTTGATGAGAATGTGGTTGACATCATTACAGTTCCTGTCATGAGTTCAACAGGATGTCAAAGAAAAGACTTGGATCAGCAGTCAAAAAAGATAAGCGTTCTTTGCAAAATCCCCAAACCGCTCAGTTCAATTTATCTAATAAGACTCCCTCGAAGAAACCTTTTTCTCTTTTCCTTTATCAGGGCTATTATAAATGAAAACCATTCTTCATCTCCAGTTTCATGGCCATTTGTTCTTTTACCTTTCTATCTCAGCCATATGTATATCTTACACCAAGGTAACAAAATCAATCTTGACACATAATTTAAGGCACAACTAGGCTAGAGATTTGAATATTTACTTTTGTGTATTCTTTTGAAGTGAAGAGGATTATAGGAGGTTAAGACTCACTCTATATACTTGTTTGGCCTTGCTGCCCATATGTAATATACCAATTGTTGAGGAAAACCTGTACCGATGAAAGATACACTTGTGGCTCAATCGATCATTGTAGGCACATTATTTTCCTTAAACTGTAATGAAACAAAGAATTTATTTTTCTCTCAAGCCTCCAAGTGGGTAGCTAAATGGCACCAGTTAACTCATTATTCTCTTTCTTGCTACCTGTGAGGCAATGCTTAGCTGTGCTTGGAACCTTCCCACAGCGACACAGCTGAGATCAAGAACCCAGGTGTAAGGGATTGCAATCATTAATATGGGTCATTACAGAGGTTTTGGGTTGAATCCATACATCTTACGCCGTGGACCCCATTTTACACACTGCAATTACTAATCTATTAATTGTTCGTCTTGTTGGATCAATTTAACAAAGTAAACTGAGTACTTCATTGTCTAAACCTTAAGAGTAAACAGTGAAGAAAACCATTTCAGTCACTAAATCCATGTTAACTATGAAATGTGTTGTATGGATAGCTCTTCCTTCTGCTAAGCAATGGATTGCCTATTTAACAGGTATAATCTGTAGAACATTGTTTTGTTATTCTACAGTATACACTTGTCTGCCATTTTACCACCTTCCAAATATTGAGTTCAGCAGTTAGATCTTAAACGTGGTTTTATTTATTTGGACGCCGACGTGCATTGTAATGGGAACATCAGTTAAGAAATATTTGGGCAGGCTTCATTACATAAGACCTTCATAAATTTACATTCACAGCCAAATGTTTCTTCACTTCTCTGCCTCTCTCGTTCTGTGTGAATGGAATCAAAGCTAAATCTATGAATTTTTTCGAAACACCTGTTATTGTTTTTCTTGCACTAATTTCAAGGATTGAATTAAAAATGCAAGATGCAGTTTAGGTTATTTCAAGGTTTGGTAAATCTGTTTTAAGTACATCTTTTACGTAAATGATTTACATAATGAAGACATTTGCCTGTTTATAGGAATGAGGGCCAAAGGACTCATCAAAGTTGCCTAATTATTTGTTTAATGTCTTTTTAATTTATGATCTTGAAGATTTACTCCTTAAACTCATAACTATTTTGTATATTCTGCATGTTTTGCCTCTACAGATTTCTTTAGAGTTTAACTGTAGGTCTGAAATTCCATTTTGTTTTACCCTGTTAAACAATTTTTCTGAAGATAATAATCCTTGCATTTGATATCGAGCCTTATCACACCGCCGAGACAACTCAGAGGACTACACAAGATATACTGTAAGACCGTGTGACTTAGAATTTTATGGAGAATTTTGATACATTCTTAAATTTTGTCTTAATTTGAAGTTCTCAAAATGAAATGCCATCTAATTCAAGATTGAGTTTAAGAATTTCCACAGTTAAAAGCCATCTTAAATTTTGAGATGAATAAATGGTCTTACAGACTGAGGCGAGTGGAAATTTGGACCTCTGTATAGTCTTAAACAGATTAATGTTGATTGTCGTATTTCTCCTAATATAAATATCTTTGGATTTCCCCATTTAGGTTTTGGTCTCTATATTTCTGTTCATGTATTCTTGTCTGTATTAAGAAAGCATCTTGCTAAAAAGAAAATGTGTATTTATGCTTAACAATTGGCTGGACTACCCTAAAAGTGAAACTAAAATAATAATGAAAATAAAACTGGTGGAAGAGAGAATTAGAGGATGGGAAAGTAAGGGAACCAAATGCTGTAGAGTAAATTTAGCAGATATGACTTGTTGAGCAATGACCAGATACGATTTAAAGGATTCAGAGCTTCATGGAACTCAGTCCAGCAACACAAATAAATATTTCAGGGGCTCATTGGTTGCACAAGGCCCAGTTATGAAGACAGCAGTGTTGTTAAATATCTGCAAAATGTGAGAAAGAACACAGCTCCATGTAAGACTACTGTAAGTGCAGGCCTTAACACCACAGCAGGGGTAAAATGTGGTGTCACCAATATACAGTATCACTGAACTCATTATTTCTCAGACTTACTTTGGGTATTGTGTTCCTTGTCAATCTGCACCCCAGATGCAAAATGTACTGAGATGTTAGAGAACAATGAGGTGACGTGGCTTTTGGAAATAACATACTATTATTCGTCCGCCCCCTTGCTTCAATCGTCAGCCTTACGACGAACAGTTCTTTCAAATCTCGCATAGGTAACTAACATAGGTGGAGGGTTACTTTGGCCAATCGCAAACACTAACAGTTCATTGCTGTGCTTGCATTTATGAAGGACTAGATGTACAGTTATATACATTTCTGCAGCTGTCCTATGATTCTGCCACTTCTGAAAAAGCTCTTTGGTGCCAGATGATCAATTTCAACATTCACATAGCTTTCTGTCAAGCTGTCGAGATTCCTATTTATTATGCTGTCCTGAACTCTACCTTCTGTTTATAGAGTTTAAATCCATTGTCTTTCAGTTGACAATCTTCAGCCTAATACAGTAAGCCTCGATCACTTCACTGTATAGGGTCACATCTGTTGTTCTGTCTGATGTTGGAGGCATGATTGGAATTTTTTTCTGGCCTCTCATTTACTTTGAAAGAATAAAGCTTTCAGTTTTTGACTTCTTCTTTTCCCCCTACATAGATTGAATTTAACGACTGGGGAGGTGCATGTATGAATCCCGGTCTCTCAACTGTTAGATACGTTTACTCATAAAGAATACTCATAATCTGCGTTATACAGTATGAAATTGTTGTGCGTTGCTTTTCGACAAATCATTTTCTGGGCCCTGTAACATGCATAGCAATTTTATCAGTTGAGTTTCCTATAAAATGTAATTTTATTTGCAGTTCATTCTTTATAGTGGATCCTTTTTGAAATATCATCTGGCCCAACTTTTGGTGTGCATTAAGTACTCAGATTTAAATTTTGCAGTAATCTGTCTCCTTATAAATCTGTTTAACTTTATATTCTGTTATATTACATTGTTGGAATAGTCATTTATCTCTATTAATTGGTTACATGATTTGCTTTATCGTTCATATTTCTATACTGCTTTGATATTTCCCTTTTGTGTTAAGTATGTCTCATTAGTATGTATAATCCTTGCATTTTTTAATAGTAATCTTCGCATAGCGCCTTATCACGTCTTTAACATGTCTCAAAGCGCTTCACAGAATATATTGTCAAGTGAATTGACTGTATTTTGTGGGCAAAACACAGCAACCAATTGTGCACAGCAGTGTCCCATAAACAATCGTTGATTAAGTGACCAAATTATTATGATTATGTGTTTGCTTATTTATTTTTGAAGGGATTATTACTCCCGGAAAGCGATCTGCCAATCGACTAACAACTGGGTTCCTACTTACTGCTAGGTAAACAGGTGTGGAGTAAGGAAACTTACCTATCATTTTGCCCTGCCTGGATATATATGCTCCAAAGCTTAACATGATAAGCAATGTCTGTCCACAATATGTGGAAGAGATATATGCCAAAGGTTGAATTAATTGGGAACCTTAAGATGGTCTTTACTTTTCTTCTTTCATCTAATTTTGTTACAAATCTGAGTTTTAAGATTTTTGACTTGTTTTGGATTTAAATGTCAGTGGCTGCAGATTAGAGCTGTTGTCTTTGGCGTCATGTATCGCATTAATCAATATCCTGCAAATATCACTTCATGTTCAGAAACACACATATTGCTTTTCTACATAAAGTCGCCACTATCGGTATCAATCATTACGTGCATCAGTTGTTTTGCTTACATTTAACATTTCCAGGTCTTTTACTCTGCACAACAGGCAGCTCATAGGAAATTGAAGTGCAGATAAAAGTGACAAAAACAGAGGTCTAAAACTCTAAAGTCTCAAGTTAATAAATGCTTAGCAGAATGATTCATTCTTCTTTGATGATTCTTGGAAAAATAATTCCGCATTCCTTGAAATCCATAAGACCATAAAACCATAAGACGCAGGAGCAGGCCATTCGGCCCCTCGAGCCTGCCCCACCATTTAATAAGATCATGGCTGATCTTCTAACCTAACTCCATTTACCCGCCCTATCCCCATATCCCTTAATCCCTCTATCCATTAGAGAAATTTATCAACCTCAGTCTTGAATATGTTCAAGGACTAAGCATCCACAGCCTTCTGAGGTAGAGAATTCCACAAATTCACTACCCTCTGAGTGAAAAAATGTTTCCTCAACTCAGTTTGAAAAGGCTGACCCTTAATCTTGAGACTATGACCACAAGTTTTAGATTCTCCAACCAGGAGAAATAGTCTCACGGTATCTACCCTGTCAAGATCCTTAAGAATCTTATAGGTTTCTATAAGATCACCTCTAATTCTTCTATATTCTAGAGGATATCGATCTAGTTTACTCAACCTATCCTCATATAGACTGTAAATAATTGAGGCGAAAGCATTGATCCTTGTGGCACTCCACTAGTCACATCCTGCCAATCTGAGAAGGACCTGTTTATCCCTACTCTCTGTTTTCTTCCTGTTAGCCACTCTCCAATCCATGCTAATATATTGCCTTTAATTCCATGGGCTCTAATCTTATGCAACAGCCTTTTATGTGGCAGCTTGTCGAATACCTTCTAGAAATCCAAATACACCACATCTACCCCAGCTCACCTGCTAGTTACATCCTCAAAAAAACTAAGATTTGTTAAACATGATTTCCCTATCATAAAGCCATGTTGACTCTGCCTAATCATGTTATGATTTTCTAAGTACCCCATAACGACGTCCCTAATTAAGGACTCTAGAAGTTTTCCTACCACCGATGTCAGACTAACTGGTCTATAGTTCCCCATTTTTTGTCTCCCACCCTTCTTAAATATCAGCATTACGTTTGTGACCTTCCAATCACTGGGAACCATTCCAGAACCCAGATAATTTTGGAAGATCAAAAGCAAAGCATCCACTATCTCTGTAGCCACCTCTTTTAAAACCCTAGGATGCAGGCCATCAGGTCCAGGGGATTTATCGTTTTTTAATTAATCAATTTTTCTAGTACTGTTGTTTTACTGATGTTCATTTCTTTAAGTTCCTCACTAACATTAGCCTCCAGGTTCTCCTCTATTTTCGGTAAGTTTTCAGTGTCTTCTAACGTGAAGACAGAAGCAAAATAATCGTTTAATGACTCTGCCATAATTTCTCCTGTCTCTGCCTGCAATGGACTCATATTCACTTTTGATAGTCTCTTCCTCTTTATGTATTTGTAAAAACTCTTACAATCTGTCTTTATGTTCCTAGCTAGTTTATTCTCATATTCCATTTTTCCCCTCTTAATCAGTTTCTTCTTTTTTTCTCCCTCTTAATCAGTTTCTGAAATTACATTTCAAATGAAATGTATCATTTAAAGATTGATGTGTCTACTTGCATTATTGACCTGTTGTTTTTTATTTTTTATATTGTTAGGGAACTCAGTATTAACAAAATGTGACTCATGTATGTCATGTTGCAGGTTACTATTATATTGTTAAATCAGCACACATTGACAGATTTCTGAATCTCATTGTTTATACGTTGCAATTAACAGTGCCTATAATAGCTTTACAGTCCAATTTTATGAGTCAGTTTGTTAATTTACGATCCTTTAACTCAACTACTCCTGTAAGTGCAATAATTTAACATTTATGTGCAAAGCCAGTGCCAGCATTGACTTATAATGTTTATAACTCAGCTTAATAAATCACTTTATTGACGAGAAAAAAAGCATTAACTTCTGTAATGAACCATCATGTTTTATTCTGCCAGCATGGACTGTTTGACTAATATATGTTCGGCTTCGTAATACAATTGAAAGATTTTGCAACTAACCTGGTAAATAGATATTTTATTCGCTGATCACCAGTTGGATACGGTCATATTTTCTTGAAACTCTTTCATCTTATTTCTTATGAGAGGAATACTATAAATCAAAACAATTCTATGTAAAAAAGGATTTTCACAACATTTTTAAAGATTTGTAGCATCACAGATTTTGCAGTCAAACAGAATATCGCATGTTGAACTCATGCTTTTGGTACACTAATAAGCAATTACGCATCAAATAATGACTGACACCTGGCATCTGTTGGAGACACAGTATGATATCGAGGCAGCAGCTCACTTGAGAGTATTCCATCCAATTCGGGGTCACCACTTCTCCGAAAAGACATGAAAATGTAGGAAAGAGCACAAAGATGGGCGGGCAATTTCAGTTCTGAAGGTCATTCAGCTGCAAGGCAGAACTCTGCCAGGCTGTGCACTTCTCTCTGGGAAATGGATGATTAGCAAGATTTCATAATTTACAAGATTAATATGATGGAAAGGATAGGCAATATCAAAAAGAGGTATTTATTGATGAGAAAAGTGGTACCAAAAGATGCAATGAAATAGTGAAAGCGACTTGAAGTGAACTGTTTTCATATGTACTAAAATTCATGAAATACACTGTGATCTATAAGGTTATTCACTGGCGCAGTCGGTTAGCACAGTGGGTTATGTCTTCAGGGTCACTAGGATCTGATGCAGCACAGATGGATGGGATTAGTCTATTTTTTTTTGTTGGCTGCAAAGGCTGCATGTGAAATGAGTTTGCAGAGTCTTAATATAGCACTTTCTAGCGACAAAACTGTGCAATAATTTAACTCGGATTGGCAAAGTCGATCAAAGGGCCTATAAGAATAACTTGTGTGGAAAATGGAAACATTGCAACAATCTGAAACTTGAATTAGGTTCATTATTGATGAATTAGGTTAGAGGATTCTGTATTAACTATCCGACACGACCTGAATGAGCTTGATACTGACACTGGGTTTCAACGCTGACATCCCGCACCTTGATGAACATAAAATGACTAGAAATGTACAGTGTGAATTGAAAAGACATATCCTCATTTTTTTGTTCAGCTGGGTATCTGACACACATGGAAACCCATCACTTGCTTAAGAGTCTCCAAATCATACTGAGAGTTCCTTGCATGCTCCCACCTACACACAGAAATTCCTATGTTTGGAGAGGAATGCGCGCACTCTCCTCAAAGGGACACACTCTACACGTTCTTTGTCCACTCCGCTACTCCTCTGGTGGCTGTGCTGTCGGCTATTACACCCGGAATCTCTGGAACTCCCTGCCTCAGTCCCTCCACCTTGTCCCCTCTTTGCTCATCTTCAGACCTGAAGATCTTAATCTTTGACTGTACTTATGGTCACCTCACCTTTCTCCACAGCTCAGTGTGAAACTGCTCCATCATTAAATGTTCTGAGATGTTACCCTGGGTGAAGGGCACTATATAGATGCAAGTTGTTGTTTTTGTACCTAATTCCCCAGAATGCAGATTGGCAAGAGCTGAGGCTTGGGGACCCCAGTGTGTGTTTGAGGGACTGTTGGAGTCTGACCAGCTAAAACCACATAGCTTGACATTGGAAGCACTTCTCCAGCAAGCTTCTCGCTGCCTGTCCAGCTATGGCTTGGTCTTGACCAAGGAGCTGAGTGGGAGGAATCCCTGCCCACATTGTCATCTAATTTCAGGATAAGAATGTCTATTAAATCATGCAAAGGAGATTTTGATGAATTACTTATTAGGGAAGAAATGTAGGGTTGTGGGCTTGGATTTGGATTGAGACAGTGATATGACCATATTTGCTGAAACACGTCACAACGACAACAATAAATTGCCTGGGCAAAATAGCTTTTCCCTTGTCTCCATCTTCTGTTGCTTGAAAACTAATCCTCTAATATTCAGAATATAGGATTGCATCTTATATGTAAATTATTAGAAGCTTTGCAGAAGATAAAAGACGCCCCATTTACCAGGACCACTTTCAAACCATTTGTAGACGTGGGCTAATGCTAAACGACTTGACATGTTTTTGAATTTTTTCAGGTGATTTGGGTTTTTTTTGTTTTAAGAGTAGAATGCTAATGAGATCTACGGTTCTGGCTATGAGTAGTTTATCCAGTTTGGCAGGGCATGGGCACTGAATTAAAATACACAGTTGAAATGACAAGATCATTGCAGCACGCTGGGCTAATGATGGCATTTACTGATGTTAATTTAGCTCCCTTACATTGTCATGCTGAATAACTCCTCCTAGTCAGTTCCTTCAATTATATCATCAGCAGTCGCTCTGTGAACAGAATATTTATAGGAAAAAGCTCCTTTCTCCAAAACTGCTACAATTTTAGAAGGAATCTTGATGGCATAGAGCTACGCTAACTTTACAGCTCGTGCAAATCTTCTCAGGATGCAGTTTAATGTTTCAATAAAAATACATCTTCACTAATTGTTACATTTCATATGTGTCTATCAGTGCACTAACCTTTGAGAACCGTGGATACATTTAGTGGATGTTCTCTTCTGTGGGTTACTGACAAGTCAGGCTCCTCTAACAATCGCTTCTTCCTGTTTTATCTACACATGCTCTCTGGGTTGATCCACATTAACTAATGGAGTCTAATTTGTGGTGAATCTTAATGGGTTTCCGAGAACTCCCATTGAAACAGCGCAGTTCAAAGCGCAGTTCCCACCATTCTGCATGACATATTCTTCTGGTTACCAGAAGGAGTCTCTGTTTGCACAACTTGGATTCCTTTTCAAAAAATGTTGTTAAGAAATACTACAAATTGACCCCAATGTCTACAATTCTCGTCATTAGTTTCGGTGTTAGGTAATGAAAATGAGCGACTAATTTGCAGAAGCTATATCTGTTCTCATGCGGGGTGTTGGGGGCGTGGGGGGGAATAAAAGGAACATGATTTACGTTTTTAAAATAATGAAGAGAATCAATAAGCTGGATCTAGAAAAGTATTTTGTGCAAAACAAGAATAGAGACACGAAACATGAAGTAAACCTCAGTACCTTTGTTTTCTAGTTGTTAGCTTCTGGAATTGAAGTGTTTATGGTTGAGAGACGTCCCAGGTGGGACCTCATAGAAGTGTATAACATTTTAAATGGGATTGAGAAAATAACCCCAGTACAACACTTCCAAATTTGCCAGGCCGGAGAGGTAGGGAGGTGCCAGGGCATGAAGGGATTTGAAAACAAATGTGAGGATCTTGAAATCGATCGTTCTGCGATAGAGAGCCATTGGAGCCTGGCTAGAACTGGTGCGATGACAACATCTAACACACTGGGATAGCCAGCGACAATTTAGAGTTGCTCTGTCTCTGATTGTTGTCTTGGTATTTCTGTTGAACTAGATAAGCCTTCCTGCCTTCTGGAACAAAGCGTTAGTCACATGTTTTATGGACATGGAACTTGTCTATTGCCCTAGCAATCACCTTCTGTTGATTGGAAACATGCAGTAAGATAGATAATTTAAAAGGCTGCTATCACTTTCACAGACATAATCAGACCTGCCGGAGTCACTGATGCTCACTTTAAATCATTTCCCAACATTCCACGTATCATTTCTATTACTTTCCGAGAATGTCTGAATCTCTTTATATTTAAGCTGGTTCTCTGATGAATCTCCATTTTACATTTTGGGCCAACAAAGCCTACGCTCAGTCCTTTATGTCATTGCCCTACTTTTTACGTGTTGAAATCTCTCTTTAATCCCATCTCTCACACAGGAGAGGCTCTTAAAGATGGTGCAAATAAATATCATTGTACTAACGCAACCGCTGGCTATTTTATTGGTATGGATTAAGCCCCAATCTGCATATGACTATAGAATTTCCAACAAAATTTGCAGTGTTACAAATTAAACGCATTTCCCCCTCCCACCGGACAAATGGCTAAATTTATGCTTTCAGATCACTGGCATAGGCGATTGACTGCCACAATAAATCTGTGCCAGTATTTCTGATCTGATGTTAATGCTGCCAAAAATAGCGTGAAAGATTAGACTTCATTCCCACTGTAATAACCCCCTAAAAGATCAACCTTTTGTTTTCAAATGATTTTTTACTAATTTACTAACTCCCTGGAAAAGTGAAACGCAAGGTCTGAGAGGGTAATAGCTTTTTCCAGCACATATTTATTTGATATGAAGATGGTTCTTTTCTTGTGTATCAAATATAAAGAGCTCTTTTGCCCTATTTGCATTTCTCTGGAAAGAGTCCAAATTGAAGCTCAATTGGAAACCGTCCCAAAAATGTGGTTATAATAAGATGGCAAAATGCAGATTTCTATAAATAAATGGCATATGCTGCACTGAAACTTCAGAGAGTGGAAGAAGAAAATGTTGATAAATATACTAATTACTGCTTAATTCACCTTAGATTGTGCAAAATAGTTTTGCTAAGCATGTGTTTTGTCACCTAAACAGCCGATTTCTTATCCCTCCGAGCCATACACATTCGAGAAAAATATAATGTGCTTCGGTGGGTACTTGTGAATCCTTCAGATACAAACATCAATTATCTTCTCAAATTTTACGTATTAAGGTCTTCTAGGTTATGGGTGGTGCAAATTGTCTTTGTTTTATAGCTTTTACTAACGTGTTTGCAAATTGCAGCAAAAAGAACCTAGGGAAATTACAACATAAATCAACAGAGACAGAAGCAAATAGTCTTTTCCCTCTGACTAGCTTTAAAGTGCCATTTGACTAAAAACGAACAGTGTTTATAGAGTAACCGAGATTGGTTCTGAAATAGGGATTCTGAATCTAATATAGGAAGAAAAGTAATTCAAAAAAAGATGTTCTATGAGGCTTTTATTTTGTTGCAAAAAGCAGTCGCTTCTAAAGGGGCCGTTTGGAACGCACATTGATAAGAAGAAGAAAATACTGCTGGATTTTAGGAGAGCACAATGAGCAGTGTACATGGAGGTTCAAACCTTCCAGGGAAGTAATGCCCAGGATATAAAAGAGACCCATTCCAGCTTTCATAACAATCCTTGCCTTTGACATAGTGCCTTATCTCTTCATTGAAACATTTCAAAGCACTTCACAAGAAGCCCAAGACAGTCAATTTTATGCTCAGAAATGTCCTACAAACAGCCATGAAATGAATGAACAATTTTATACAGATTATTGTTGGTCAGGATACTAGGAGAATCTCCCTTCTCTTTTTGAAGATTGCCGTGGGTTCTTTAACATCCACCTGAACAGACAGATAAAACCTCGGTCTAATGTCTCAGCCGAAGGACGAGACGTCCTTTGTCCTTCATCATGCAACAATTTTCCGCCATCAAACTGTATATTGAAATATTTATAGAGTATATTAAAAACCCTTCTGAAACAATGCTAGGGAGGGGTGAATAATTTAAGCAATAAATGAATATAATCCTCTAATGCTTTGCTGCATAATGTACTCTGAAACATGTTGGTTGGATTTATATGCAGGATGTAAGCAGTGAATTGGTTAACGTACTTTATCCGTTAGGAACCGAGGTCAACAGACAAAAGTATTTTCTCTTTTTTGGTAAGTTGACAAACGACATTTTAAATTGAAAGCAGGGTTGTCATGGGAATGGGATTAATGATCTCTTTAAAAACAAAATATGTTCAACCCATTGCTACAGTCAAGTGACTAAAGATAAGATTTCAGTCAAACAATCAAGCCTTTAGATGTTAAGGCAACACAGAAGTCCTCTGACTGGAGAAGGCAAAGATCCAAAGTTAATCCTTTGTGCCATCATTAATCACTCTGTCTCTTTGTGATTGAGTTGAAACAGCATCCGAATGCCAATTACCTTCAGAGGCAGGGGTGAAATTCCAGTATTTGTGTGTTTTTAACCAATGCTATTATATCTAAATCCACATCTTCACTGATTCAACTTCCAACAAGCCACATTGAAAGTTGCTTTAAAGATCATATCATTAGGGTAACAGCTATCGATTGTAACCAGCTCAGTTCCAATATGGAAATAATATACATAGACCTGAAGCTATATTTGTGAAGATTGCTTTCAAAGAGAAGGTAACTCTACAGTCATCTTCACAGGTTCTTCTACACGTCATACTCCTAGTTGCAATTCTCCTTCAGGGAGTCATATCCCTCTCTATTTTGTAGTCAAAATAATGAATTGAGAAAGAAAAAAATCTTACATTTTTATAGTGCCTTGTCACTTTGACATGTCTTGAAGCACTTCAAATGTAATTACTATCAAGACTAGTGCCTTTTTTGTGGGCAAATGTGGCAGCCATATGTTCTACCAAGGTCCCACAAATAGCCATGATGACGTCAATGATCAATTAATCTCAAGGATACCAAGAGAAACTGCTTCCTCTTTTTTTGAATAGTGTCACAGGACTTAAACATCTTGTGGAAAGGCAGACTGGACATTGGCTTAATGTTTCATGGTAGGGAGAGCTGTGTACGGTGTGTCCTCTTCAAGATACTGCATGTATTCATTCTGTTCATGGGTTAGTCAAGCATTGGGTGTTCTTTTGTGTTATTCGTGTGAAGTAAGTGTTGAAACTAGAAAATATGCAGTAGGACTTAAACAAACAACAAGATGAACAAAAAAACTTCACTGATCTCAATGCTATGAATTGAATCATCACCGTGATACACTGTTAGTTCAGTGTATCACTCTCTGAGGAGAGTGCACAGCAGGTTTAGATAGCGAAGCATTGTGAAATAGGAAGACTTTGAGAGACATGCTGCTCCTGCAGTAATGTTACTGAACATTTAAACAATAAAAGTAATCCTTGCACTGATATAGTGACTTTCACTTCAGGGGACATCTCAAAGCGTTGCACAGGAATTACTGTATTTTGGTAAGTCTGTGTATTTTGTAGGCAAACACAGCAGCAAAATTGCACACAGCAATGACTAATAAACAGCCATGCCGTGAATGACCAATTTAGACTTAATGTTACCAATGGCTATTAAGTACCATTTCTAATAATTACTGCTATTCATTCTGCAATACCCAAGTAACATTAACCACAACTTTAACTGAAAAGTGTTAGTTGGGTAAACCATTAATTAGGACAATTATAATGCAACAGACCTCATTTTAATACATGGACCTGGTCTTCTCCCTTCTCTTTAAAGATGCTGAAGATATGTTATTTTAAGTCCCATTGGAAATAATGTTTCATCCCTCCAATTGATTTCAACTGATATTTCCACAGAAAGTTGTTTGCATATATATTATTTGGTTCTTATACATGCAACTGAAGGCCTTATCATCCTTTCAAATTATTTCGATTATTTTATCAACCTTTGTCATCAAAATATTCATGTTCACTGTTCCATGAAAACAAGCCCCATTTCCATAAACCTTAATTTAGCAGTGATGGTATTAACATTGAACAATTAGATTATGACATATACCAAATGATATTAATAATAATAATAATAATCCTTGCATTTGATATAGCGCTTTTCACGTCGGGAGGACGTCCCAAAGCGCTTCACAGAATATACTGTAAAGTGAATTGACTGTATATTTGTGGGCGAACGCGGCAGCCAATTGCGCACAGCAATGTCCCACAAACAGTCGTAGATTGAAAATGACCAATTTATTATTGTTTTGTTTTTTGGAGGGATTATTATTAGGCGTGTGGAGTAAGGAAACTTGCCCAAGGTTTCGCCCTGCCTGGAATTGAACTCAGGTCTCTCGCTTGCAAAGCGAGTGCTCTAACCACTGAGCTACAGGACTCCACAAATTGCCATTCAAATTCAAGCCGAATTAGGTATCAGCATAGTTCGGTTGATAAAACTCTTGTTTAAGTGCTCTGAGATGCTACCCTGTGTGGAGGGCGCTATATAAGTGCAAGTTGTTGTTGTTTCTGAGCGAGAAGATGGTTCAATCCCACACTGGGACTTTGAGCTCCTAGTCTTCTAGACCGACAGTCCAGAGCAATTATTTTTTCTACATTCCTGAGAATATGGTGCATTTTATTTATATTTTTGTCACCCTGCAGGAGCTCATAAACCTTCTGGAAGAGACAAGCACCTTGTGGGAGATCCAATTATCCGTTCTTGAGAATTTAAATATTTTTTGCATCAGAGACCTTTGAGTTCACAGCTGGTGTTTCTTCCTTGGCTGCTTTGTTGTGGGCATCACATTTGTTCTTTTACCAACAGCATAAACTTCACCAGACTTGTTACTGGAGCCAAGTTGTTACTTTCTGTTTGTTAAGATGGAAATTGAACATAGCCAGTTAGGTCACTGTGACATTGCTACCAGTAATAAGTGTACCATGTGGGGGTGCACACAACATTGAGTTTGTGACACAAAAGCAAATATCCACAATTTCTAAGTAGTTACCATCAAAATTACCCAACTACCCTTGTGCATGATCCCCAATATAATAATAATAATCATCATCCTTGCATTTGATATAGCGCCTTATCACAGCTTCAAGATGTCTCAAAGTGCTTCACAGAATATATTGCAAAGTGTAGTGACTGTGTATTGTGTGGGCGAAACGCGGCAGCCACTTGCATACAGCAGTTTGATGGTGATCTATGGTAAACACAATATTGAAAGTTACCCTCTCTGAGTAAATCTCAAGGACTATACGGACTGTACTTAGACAAGTCTAATTGAATTTGTTTCAGTTACAGTTTAGAGCAATCTACATTCATATAGATTAACAAAATTGGCTTTCCAATGCTGCTTCTTCCAACCGAGCATTTACAATTTGCACTCTCACAGATGTTACCCAACCTGTTTAATTTCCTGAGGGAGGTGAATAACCAGAAGTACAATTTCCAAGGACATAAAGCTCACTGAGACTCTCCCCATTATCCTAAGATAAATAATAATAATTCTTACATTTGATATAGTGCCTTATCACATCGTCGAGATGTCACAAAGCATTTCATAGGATATACAGTACAGTAGTGTGTGTTTTGTGGGCAAACATAGCGGCAAATTTTGCACACAGCAATACCCCACAAACAGCCATGTACTACATTTGAGAGTAAAAAAATTCTTCTAATCTCTAGTCATTCTCAACACTGTTTATCTTTATACTTATGTCTTTCAATTCTGAGATCACAGTTTAAGTCAAATAACCTGCACAGTTATACTATCTGCTCCTCTGCATTTTAAATACTTGGGAGTGTGTTCCACCACAATCTTTTTTCCTTCATTCAAAATCAGCTAACCTCTGTTGTGAGCCTCTCTTTGCAATATTGAGCCTTAAACCACAGAAACATTATTAACCTTTTTCTTTGAACCTTCTACCAGTGAACTAATATCCTTTTGAAAATGGAGTCACTGATTTGCACACAATATTTAAAATGCCTACAATTACACAGTCACGTTAATTTACAGTAAATCAAGTGAAATGATTTGAGATGTTTTGATGGTACGACGCTATATCAAATGCAAGGATTATTAATAATAAAATGTACCATTACACTAGTTAAACAGGATTAAAATAACTTGTTTCAACCTATATTAAAATGACTCCATGGGGACATTCCAACAGTCATTTAATCTTATTAATACCAACTTCCATTAATTACAGCCTGCACCATCCTTTTCCACCTTTCCTAATGGACATGACTTCCTTGTATGCTTGTATCGACATTAAGATCCTTGGCTCATTCTTTAGCTAATCTACTTGTGAGTTTGTATGAATTCCTTGAAATCTTGCTGATCTTGCCTATGTTTGTGACCTGGCCACACAGTTCATCATCAGCAAATCTTTCAACATCAGAGAAGTATCCTCCAGCGTATCAATTCTGAGTAGTGCGAACAGCAGTATCCCACATTAAAGGCCCTTAGTGTTTCTGAAATGATGCCAATTGCCTCTATATTGCTCTTTGGATGAACTACTTTCTACTTGTCATTTTCCACAGGGTTACTTACATGTCGTAGCCTTAAAAAGGTGTTGCATGACTTCCTCCTTCAATTATTAACGACTGGAGCAAGTTGCCGGGAAGAGTGGTTGAGGACAGGACAAATCTTGTAACTAACCTGGATTCACACTGGTTTAGTAAATATCGAAATGCTGTTGGAAACAGGATGTGCTTTGCATCAACCTGTAACGCACAACCTTTCCAGCAGGATTCAATGTTTACAAATCCTGCTTGAATCCACGTTGGTTACAGGATCAGTGGTGGAGGAAGAGTGGACACACAACAATTCAATGGAAACTGGAAACCTGTCCAAAAAAATCACTGGACAGGAGAGGATTAAGTCTCTTTTGAACAAATGAGTAGAAACAACACTATTTTGTAATTTTACAAGTTCACAAGATTCATTTGGATGGAGAAGGCATTTGGCCCATTCGATTTCATTCCTGCCAGGATATTTAAAATCATTGGACTTAAAAGTTCAGAAAGTGGTGTTTTAACTCCCAAACACATACTAGCAAGTTTATACTATTCCCGTGTTTGGAATAGTTGATTTGAAGCAAGTTCTGTGAGACACTGAATACGGTTTAATAACAATGAATAAACAAAATTAGCCATGAGCATTTTATTTAGATTAATATTATGTTTTTCTGAATGATGCAGAAACATACTGATAAGTATCATTTTATAACTGCTCACTGGAGAACTTGTACATTGAGGCTCCAATTGCTTGTAATTTTCTAAATTAATTTGTTTTTTGACTGTCACAGCAGGCCAGCTATCCGATGGATATCAAGCGGTAATTTTTCAGTATCAGTACAGTCATAGGCTGGAAAAAAGAATTTTGGAGGAACTACTTCACACAGACTAAAAAAGAATTTAAGAGGATCTACTTCACACATAGGGTAGTGAAATTGTGGAACTCAATGCCCAAAGGTGATGATTGAAACAGATAGTACAGTTGCCTTCAGGAGGAAGCTAGACCTTCACATGAGAGAGAGGGGATTACAAGGGTTTAGGAGGGAGGAAGTAATGGGTGGAGATTCATGAAGTATAAACACCGACACTGACTGGTTAGAGTTGTTTCCATCTATGAATTCTTTTAAGTCTTTGGAAATGGGCGTCTAAGAAATAAAATCCATGCTACTTTGTTTGGTAAAGATGTAGATTGCTTATATAGCTAATTATATGCAGCTCATAAGTACATTAGTTGTAATAACTTTTTGCCACATGTGACAGAAAGAACAATTTGTCCACTATAGGATACGCAGTTGTTAAATCAGAATAATAGTACACAGATTTTTCAGCAGCTGCAACTAGCAACCAGTTAAGGCAATGTTTTGAAATGTCAATAAACCAGAGAATTTGAGGAGATTTCTATTTAGCTAGAATAATAAATAAAGTTTGAGGGTACTGTGGGAATGTTTGAGCATTTTCCAAGTTCTGTTTGTTTGTAACAAGATAGAATCGGAGATATTGCTTCATTGTTATTCCTTTTCAGAGGATTTGTGCGTCAGCCTGGCTCAGCTAGCAACACTCTCGCCTATGAATCAGAAGGCTGTGGCTTCAAGCCACTCATTGAGACTTTGAAGTCAAATAGCCTAGGACGACACTCTGGCGCACTGTTACAACAACAACTTGCATGTATATAGCGGCTTTCACGCAGGGCACTGATGTTAGCAAATTGGCTGCTAATTCACTTAAAAAATATATGGTCACTACTTGGTGAAGCACTGTGAGACAATCTCCCAATATGAAAGACACTATATCAACTGCAAGGAAGATGTTGATGATGATTATTATTATTTCCAAAATGAATAGATTATCATCACTACAATAGTACATCAGGTGACAGGAATCTATCCTGTAATTTAAAGCTGTGAAATATATGGAGTCTAACCTAGCTTCAGTCAATGGCAACAAGTGTGTTACAGTTGAGTTGTATGTCATAAAATTTATTTAAAATTCATTGTTACATTTTTTAGGCAACTATAAAAGCTCAAGAGCTAAATTCTCAAACTAATTATGATAATTCTGTCATGGACAATAACTTCTACATCTAACCAGGATTATTCAGCCCTAAAATATATGCATTAATTATCCCCATTGGACTAATATTCACTTGTAATCAAGTGGTTTGATTGTTGTTAGCTAATCAATGAGTACAACTGGCTAAAATAACTACAATAATTCTTGCAAAGCCGGGGCAAATTTGGCAAGTTGAAAATGTTGTGAGAAAAATGGTCACAATATAAAGACCGAACATTCTGCCAAGTACTTGTAATAACCTTTATTTCAGAATCGCCCCGCTGTGTGTATGTCAGATTGCAGATAATCATTTTTCAGAATAGGATAGCTGTACAAAGTGTTTATCTTAGAACCTCATGAGCTATCCAATTCCTTGCTCGCAATCAAGAAAATGATGGTACAGTAGTCAGTAGATCCATTTGATAACTGTTGCTTAACATTTGACACCGTAGCATAGTCCACAGTACATGCAAGTTCATCTTGCAGTTCTGAAGACGACTGAGAAACTGAAACCATTGCTATTGGAAACAACTTGAGCTGTTTCAGCGGTGGCGTAAATACATCAAATAGCTTTTAGATCAGACGGGTGTTGTTTCGCTTTTCCAACTTGAAAAGATAGCATGCCAACAAGAAACACATATTTAGCTGTCTCTGTATTAGATGGTGGACAAGATATTAGGAAGACTATCAATGTGCTGTCGTATTTCTCTATTTCTAGTTATTTATTGCTATTCTGTGTGGAAGTGTTATTTGAGTCCACTGAAAATAACCATGAAATAAAGTCATTGGGCACAGTGAAAATGACATTCCTTCTTCAGTAATGATGTTTCATGTACTCAATAACCTCTTACAAAATGTCCTAATAACAGTTAATTACCTGCTTTTATTAAATAATATCATAATTTACTCACAGCACGACTGGTTGAGCATGTATGTTTTGACACTATTGAAGCAGTCTCCTATAAATAACTGATTTTACTCTATTATTGAAACAAATGTCTATGAACTTATACCATACAAGAGCCACTAAACGTACAACACTAATAACCAAAATGTAGCAAATGCAGGAATTTTTAATTTAAAAAAGATAAGGCAGAAGAAAGCAGCAATTTATCATTCTCAACAAAAATCTTCACCTGCTTTATACTGTAATTTCCTCTTGCTGTTATTGGATATTGGGTACTGCTTGAGTGAAGTAGTTTTTTATTCAAAGCTCAGACCTCCCCCATGTTATTATTAACAAAAAGTGTGTTGTTTAGAAATGTGCAAGATATGAAAGCTGTCTTATTGAAGTATGGTAGGTTGGATGATTAAAATTGTTAGTGATATTCTATTAAATAAAACCAGATGTGTTTATGTTGGATGAAGCTAGCTACAAATACAAAAGGTTGGCAATTTAATTCTGGTCAGTCAGAGTTAAGTGGGATATTATTTTTACTTATTAACAAAAGTTAAGCTAAAAGACACATTGACACATGTCTGTATTTTACCTTTAATTCAAAATAAATTTGCTTAAATCAAGTTGAACCTTTTGGGAACTTTTCTTTCATGCAAACGTTGCTAAATGTCTGTGGAAGAGTTTAATATTTTCCTATTATTTGTAACTTATATGAATAAATTACAACAACAACAAAATTACATTTATAGAGCACCTTTCATGTCGTAAATTTAACGTAAATTAGTCTATGTGTGATAAATACTGGTGAGACAGATACCATTCAAAGTGATCCAATCCAGTTAAATGACTATTCTAAGCAACGACGGATTTTAACATGGACAAATACAAGGGGATATATTGGAACAGAAAAGATAAAAGATGGATACAAAAAAAAGATTGGATGTCTATCATGAAAGGATTTTTTAGGTGTGATCAGTAACTGATTACTAAAAGTGTCCAATCAATGTATTTCTGGAGTGCATTACCAGGATATTCAACTATAAATCACAGGTTTTTTCTGAAATTTTATAAAGCATTGGTGGAATCTCATTTCAATAGGTTTGGCTACCTTATGATCCAAGGGACATTTATGCTGTGAATGTTGAGTATTCAGCGGCGAAACGGCCATTCAGAAGAGACAAGGGGAGTGGTGGTCTAATTGGCAGTGGTCACAAAAGAAAGATCTTTAACTTGCAAATCCTGGATATGTGACAACCAACCCTCTGGATCTCTAACAACTTGCATTTATATAACGCCCCTCATGCAGGGCGGCATCCCAGAGCGACTGACCATGGGGGAGCATGACGCCGAGCTGGGGGATAGGGGGTGACCGGTCGAAAACGAAGGTCTTCAGGTGCGATCTGAAGAGAGGGAAGGAAGGGGCAAGGCAGAGGGATAGAGGAAGAGTGTTCCAGAGTTTTGGGGAGTAGTGGCTGAAAGCTCGGCCACCAATGGTGGAACAGAGGGCACGAGGGACATGAGGATGCTCAATTCACAGACTTCAGAACTGAGATCGAAGTCTGTGCAGAGATCCGGAGTGTCAGCCATGACACATCTCCGCTTCGCTCATTACATATCCATTTGCAACTCCTACAATTAAACCCTGAGATCAAGCCTTTTAAAATGCCAAGAAGCTTAGAAATTATATATATAAACTTTAAAGTTGGTTACTAGATGAAGAATTACTGGTTACAAGTATAAAATCAACAAACCCTACACAATATCTGGGATTATAGGATTATGTTTTCCCACTGAATATTAGATATTCTAAAAAAAAGTTAGTGTTGTGTTTCAAAAAAAGATTTGAATAAATATCTGGTTAGGAAATGGATTGAAGCTTATAAACTGGTGAAGCAGTCAAAAAGAATGTAAGGATGCATTGCAGGCACGGTATACAAATCTATTGCTGAGGATACAAGGTGTAAATGTGATAAATTATGAATGTAATCAGGATCTATGAAGGTGATTTTCTCTTTGTCCCTAGTTGCATTGCCCAACATTGCTGTGGCCTTCATTGGCTCACTCAGCAGACCAAAGGTTGGTGTGCATTAGTGATGGACCCATTCATTGACCAGCCAATTCACAATCCGATGGATGCTCCTCCCTTCATAAAGGTTAAAAAAACAAATTCCTGTCTAATGCCATGTGTCGTGGGTGTTTTTGTAAGCAAATGCAACTACTATTGATGTCAGCAAGTTCTCCCAAGCAGCAGTGAAGTGAATGACAATTAATCTGGCGGATAGAAAAAGATATTCGCGAACGTGTAATGGTGTTGTGATATCTTCAATTGTTGAAGTAGCATAATGTAAATATAGCCTATAGCCCTGAGACTCTGTGTTACATTACAGAATTTACAGTAGTTACATTTTTATGAGAGAATAGAGTCACGAATCTGACAATATAACAGTTTATCTCTGAAGTGCACGATACCATAAAATTACCGTTCCAGAGCATGAAGAATGCATTGTGACCATGTCTGACTTCTTTGTCAAAATGTATTAGGAAGCTTGAAACTCTGAGTGAAAATACGACTGAGAGATGACAAGAGATTTTTTATTCAACATTGCAATTGTTAATAAATTATTCTGATTTGTTGTCTAAAATATGTAGAGTAGACTTCAAATGGTAAACACACAGCAGGTTGTTAGTCTATGTCTAATATGGCCTCACTTATTTTATTTAGCAAGTGTTTTCTTTTACATACTTTCGCATTTCAAGCATGTTAATTTATACAACTGTCTGCATAATTCAGAACTTGAATTTGAGCTTAATGCCACTTAAAAAGGTGTCTATTTTACAGTAATCGCTGCTTGGCAACTTCTTTATTAAGTGTAGCAAATTTAAGACAGTGAATTTAGGGGAAGGGGGAAAACAATGCCTCAGGATTAGAGTTCGTAGAGATGGTGAAATTGCACATCTTCTTTCCTTTTGGCAGCCAAAGTCGTCGTTTCTAAAACTAGACTGTCCAAACTGACAAAGGCACAGCGCACCATCTATTTCCCATTTTTCATAACTTATCAACTCAATTTCTGTCTTAGCTGTTGCCATGGCAATTAGCTTGATTTAGGCTCGGCAACATCTAATAAAGTATTATCTTGGCGGGGAAGGATTTAGTCTGATGTACTGTGCAGTACTGCATGTCTGTGTGACTAAGCTAATCCTCAGTTCAAAGCTTTGACTTATTTTAAGTCTTCAGGCAATCAATATCAAGTAACTTAACAGCATTTAGAGAATTCAAATCATAAAACAGGACTTAAAATGCTGTTCATAAGCAGGGGGATAATTTGGGTCTGTTATTTACCAAAAGAAAAAAATCATTTTCATTCTGGTACATTACAAAGGCACCAATGATTTCTATTTTCCAGAATAGATATAAAGTTTTTAATTAAATATGAAACTTTACTTTAATGTGTAAATGCTTGAATGAAATCTGTTCTGATAGTTTGTTGACCCGCTTGAGGTTCCAGAATTCCATTGTCAATATTGTTTTTTTAAATAAATTCTCTTATTCTGCAATAAATTATCTTTTTGTACAATTAAAGAGTAATGGATAGAATATTTCATGAGTTATAGTAAATTACTGGATTCGGTTTGTGTGGGAAGGATGTCATAACTCATTCATCCCTCCACTAGCATGCTAGAAATATGTGTCTCATATCAGTGAAATACAGCAGCAGCAGCAAACAAATTAAATTTGTATAGATCCTTTCACGTTGGGAGGACGTCCCAAGGCGCAGGACAGTCAGTGTTTCGGACCTGAGCTGGGAATCAGGATTGGGGAGGGTGGGGAACAGGGAAAGAAGCAGAGTGATCGAAGGCACGGTCGAAGAGGAGAGTCTTGAGATGGGTCTTGAAGAAGGCGAGGGAGGGGGCGTGGCGGAGGGACTGCGGGATGGAGTTCCAGAAGGTGGGGGCAGAGTGTCAGAAGGCCCACCCGCCAATAGTGGGGCGAGCGAAATAAACACCACAATACAGCCCAGACAATTATAATCTATTCTGTGCCCCAAGCGCTTTGAGACACTCCCCATGTGAAGGGCTACAACAACAAAATTACACTTATATAACGCCTTTCATGTCGGAAGGACGTCCCAAGACCCTGAAGGGTGCTATATAAATGCAAGTTGCTGTTGTTGTGTAGCTTTGGGATCAGTGTATCCTACAATGAGATGTTTATCTGAAGAAACTAAATAATTCGTATTAAAAACAAGTTGCTCATTGCTTAAGCATGTTGATTATGGCTTAATCCTTCAAGGGTGGTAGTAGCATTTCTGCAACAATGTATGACATTTAGCAAGATAAGATTTTCCCTTTCGCCGAGAACCATAGATTGTTTGTAGCATACGTCTGTGCTGATAGAATGTTCCCTTTAGAGATATTTCTTCTACTTCCATTTCTTTACCAAAATTTTTTAATATTACACTTGCAATGGACCAAAACACACAGATAATGTGGGCCAAATGGTGCTTGGCTGTGCAGAAATTTTCTGTTTGTATGTTTCAACTATTCCTCAAGTACTCAACCCTCAGCTCAGGTGCAAATCCTTGACTGTCCAACGACTTGGTATGTTCTCCAGACACGAAAGGGCCTATGCAAATGTAATTTGATGTTGCTGTACTTCTCTAATTCCCTTTTAAATGTGGTTATGGACTTGGCTTCAACAGCCATTTATAGTAAAGCAGTCCATTGCCTATCAATCAACCTTCTGGGGAAAATATATTTTCTCCAACCTCCCACTTTTTTCCTTCTGAGGACAATCCACAGTCTGCCATCTTATTGCTGTCTCACAGATGAGTGTTAAATTATAATGCTGTACATTCCATTTTCCTGAGTTGATTTTCTAATACTCATCAGGATAAAAATTATTTTCTTTACATTGATAGACACAGTTAAACCCTGATAACTGCACAGTGAGTTTCCACAGATGTTTTATGAGCTGAATATAAAACATGTTGATTGCAAATCATAGCGCCACAGATGATTTAATCAGGATTCAAAAAATAATTGAAGCAAAAACAACTGAAGCACTTAAGATAACATATATATTTCATTCAGAAATGATATTTCTGAACTGTTCTACTGTATCTAGGTACATCTTAATAGGAATTGTTTTATTTAATGTCCTATACATTAAAAATTCAATTTGATTTTGTATTAACTTTTTTGAAGCATTTCAGGGACATTATGTTTCTGTATAATAATAATAATCATCATCATCATTGGCATCCTTGCATTTGTTATAGTGCCTTATCAGGTTGTCAAAATGTCTTAAATTTCTTCACAAAAATTTTACTATAAAGCATTGTGAATTTGTAGGCAAATGTGGCAGCCAATTTGTGCACACCAATGACCCACAAAGACAGCCATGAAGTCAATTATAATAATAATAATAATAATAATAATAATAATAATAATCCTTGCACTTGATATAGTGCCTTATCAGGTCATTGAGACATCTTGAAAAACTTCACAAAATATACTGTGAAGTGAATTGACTCTATATTTTGTGGGCGAAACGCGGCAGACAATTTCATCCAGCAGTGTCCCACAAACAACCGCAGATTGAGTGACCAAATTTTTTTAAAGAAATTATTGCCTCCGGAAAGTGATCTGCCAATTAACTAACAACCGGGTTCCTTCTTACTGCTAGGTAAACCAAGGCGTGTGGAGTAAGGAAACTTGCCTAAGGTTTCACCCTGCCCGGGAATCAAACACAGGGCCTCTCGCTTGCGAGGCGAGTGCTCTAATCAATTCCCTACAAGACTCTGTTACTGGCTTCCAGAGTCCAAATGAAGTGCGGTGCTGACCAGCTATTAATCATTGTTTTCTGATTTTCCTTCCACCTCAGTTTATAGACAGGACAACAGTGAATTCGCATTCTAAGAGAGCGACCTTATTTTACGATGAGCATTAAAAATGGAAACCTGACCAAAGTAAATTGAACCCTTGTGAAGTTATACATCCAGTCTGATGACACCATGAATGGATACTTAAAGAATATCAGAAAAGTCATTGCAGGATGGATGATTTTATTTTAAAATTGCCAGTCGATGCAGGCCTCTCATCATTGGCGATTTATTGATCAGTAGGACATGATATCAATAATCAATTCTAAACTATTGAAAGAGTTAGCAATAATTTGCAGCTTTTCATGAATTTAGTGTAATGTTTCAAAATGTATCACCTGCACAAAAATGAAACATTTAGTGATCTGTGAGTAAACTCTTGTGGCTTTGTTTTATAGGAAGCAGAGAAAAGAAGAGAGCGGAAGACACTGGAGCTGTATCTGAAGTCTTACCTGTAAGTCTAAAATTAAATCTAAATATATTAGAAAGCTTTAAGAAAGAACTGTACTGATACAATTGTTCAAATTGTTCTTCGAAGTAGTCTACTGGACAACATTTAATCCCCGGGAAATTAGTCTTCCGAGTTAAAAAAAAATTGTGAGTTTAAGAATTAAAGTTCCTGACGTTGTCTTTCTTCACCTCCAGTACACATTGCGTTAGTATTGTGAAACAACGTGCTTGTTATCAGTATAATAAATCAATGATGGGAAGTCGAACAACATTGATCACTCATTTTCATTTCATTGGAGTGGATTCTGACCCATTCATCCCATAATCCTTTTAGATAACAGTGGAAGATAATCCGAGCAATGCCCCTTCTTATGGAATGAAGAAATCTCGAGACGTCTGTGCATCTGACCAGCAATCTATCATTATTTTGCTATTCCTTCTTCTGCAAGATTTTCTAAATGGTATTCCGACGGATGCAGACAGCAAGACATTATTGTAGACAGACAGAGACTAAGACATTGCATTAAAGTGATTACTAGAACTATAAATCCGTTGATGGCCACAAATTAAATCTGTGTGTAGCTTTTTCTCTTCGTAATCATTAGTGCAGAAGCATTAGGAGCCTGGATCTGGTTTCAACTGGCTGACACATAATACTGGTTGGTAATAATTGGCCTTTGATTTCTAATGCGCACAATGTTTCAAGACATTGGCTGTGTGGAAAGCCTTTTGCCATAATTTAGGCTGATCTATGTTTAGTCAAAATGTGACAGCAAATAGGTGCTGAAAGAGACCATAAGCTTGAATCTCTTAATGAGCAGCTCAAAATTCCTGCCAGATATATTCCATTGGAACAATTAAGGCACATTTCTACCAAACAGGTACGTTTGGACCTATTAGAAACAAAGTTCACAAAATCACGACTCTATCTCGCTGCCTGTTTTTTTTCTCCTTTGCTACCTGTCAAAACAATTCCACAATATTCTGTAGAATTATGTCCTGAAAATCTGAGGCATGTAGACATTATTCCGTGATTCATTTTCAAAGTACAATTGTACGTACTGGAAAGGAACTGCTGTTTAAACATGACATTTTAGATTATGGAACTACTTTCTGATGTTCTTATTTAGCTTTTGCTGCATCTTTACTCTTGTTCTGCCTCAAATAATACTAGCTATAATTATAACCCACGCCACGTGATTGCTTTGGCCAATCCATCTATCTATCGCCTCTGGCAACTCTGATGTGAATTGCCGGCCAACTGAGAAGGACAGAGCCAATGATGTGTGTCACTTTATCTCAAACACACACACTCAAACACTGCCAAAGGATTCCCGTACATGGCGTGTTATGTTCTGGCTCTCACGGAGCAACATTGGAATCAAACGAGTTGAACAGACTACACATCAACTCAGATGCATGTCTAAAAGGCCACCATTGCAGTTAGATTGTTTATAGCAGCAGTGCCAGCAACTTTTATTTATTTCATTTATTCTGGAAAAGGTACAAGCAGATACTGAATTATCAACAAAAGACTGATAACTTAAAACCTAGAGAGACCATAGAGAATATATCTAATTATAAAGCCCACCTGTCCAATGTGACCACAACCATAACAAAAATCACATCGCGTCCACAGACCAAATAAGCACATAAAAAAGCACTGAGCATTGATTTAATGTTAACATGATGATGATGTATCTTGTAAGCAACAGAAATACTGCATAGTAAAACATTCATATGGAATGTGTTTTGCATATCTGTTGTTTAACTGTGAAGACTTGCATGTTTCATCCTTTGTTCTAAGCACAATGCTGCAAATCAATTCTACTCCGCAGATTGATGCAAACACCAGTCTCCTTGCATAAATATTAGAGATGAGTCAAATTTAGCCTTGAGTAGAGTTATGGAACTTTGTTTCTGGTGAATTTATTTGCTGGCATGTAATTTAATTAACATCTAAATTCAGAGTTAGAACTGTAATCCACAATGAGACCAGCACAGTTATCAGAAACTAAACTTGATGATTTTTTCACACGTCTACTAGCTAAGTTAACTAAAAGATGTTCCATCCCTAATTTAGCAATGCAGAAGGATATTTTTGCATAATACTGTACAGCCGTTCTGTTGTCTATAGGCCTCTAGCAGTGAATTCTGAAGCACAGTTGGTTAGCAGAGAGAATTGATAATTTGCAATACCTTTTTTTTCCATATCTTCCTTCCACTGGAGAGATGCTAGCATTTCCTGGATCTCTGAATCACAAGGGCATCTAGGTCATGTTTCTCCATCTTAATGACTGTTGGTTTATGCTCCTGTTTCGTTTGTATTGATTTCAATAAGATTCTTGCTTTTAAGAAATGCATTGGGTTCATAGATAATCGGCACGGTAATTGTTTCCACAGGAATATTTCAGGGCTGGGACTCTCTCTCTCCCACCTTTTTGACATTGGGAAAATATATTGAAAATACTGTACACGGTGTTGCTTTTAAAGTTTTGCGTCATTACGAATTTCTAGTTCACAAGCCAGGCACCGATTTGTGCTAAATTTATATTGTACAACATTTTTTTTGTAAAAGCAATATCAAACATGGTGATGGATCACTCTGGACTGATACAAGATATGCTTTTTGGCTGAGGAAAAAATCTAGTTAATATACTCTTCGCTGCTAATGACAGCACATTCTGAAGATGTTACAAATCTTGAAACTGAGGGTACAAAAAAATGTCCTGATCCCTTTTTCTAATGGAGCTCCATTAGCGGCAGTGATTTACCAGGTCTGGTCTCTTTGTGTCATGTCATCAAAAGTAATGTGATACAATTGCTGTTTTTTTTTTGCTCAGATTGAATTCTAGAATGCACTTGGCTAAGGAAAAAAGAAGGAAAACGGGAAACGCTAACAAAGAATTTGCTTGTCTGAGGCTCTGAGATGGTGTGCTGAGGCCTTCACTGCATGTCTTCAATACATGAAGGCATGACCGGAAAGGGAGGGACAGACTATATCTTATATGTCTCGAAGCTTGGCTGCAGTTGATTGGTAGGGCAGAAGAGGGGTTCTTATTCATGGTAAAATTATTTTTCACAATAACAATGTCTAATTCTTGCATTTGACATAGGATCCTTCACGTCGGGAGGACACCTCAAAGCACTTCACAGGATTTACTGTAAAGTGTAGTGATTGTGTATTTTGTAGGTGAATGTGTAATAATATCATAAGCCTCATTCAGTTACTTTGAACGTTTTGGTGAAGGGACAATGGTTATGTCCTCTTTCCTATCAACCGTTGGTAACGGACAGCTTGTACCCTGTGCACATGTGTCAGGCTGTTTTTCAGCAAATGCAAATCGTTTTTAAAACGGGACGAACTGCAGTTTCCATTGGTGGAAGAAGCAGGAATGTAAGTGAAAGTAACACAAGTAGAAAATATTTTGGAAAAGAGGGAAGGGTAGAAAATAAAATAAAAAGAGAAACATTGACAAGAACAAATAAAGGTACAATTGGTCAAAAGTTTTATCTTGAAACTATCATGGGTTAGATAATCCCGTACTCCTTATCTGACTCCTATTTCTAATGGAAATTCACAAGGCTTAATTGAGTATCAGTGATTAATTAAAATAATTCTCTTTCTGTTGTAATAAACAGGATGTAGTACAACATGTAACTGTCCACGCCAATATGTTCTATCATCTGAATAACTGAATTACTTTTTTGTTCAGAGACACAGTGCAAAAGTGCTTGAGACATCTCGAAGACCTGATAAGGCGCTATATCAAATTAAATCATTATTATTAGTAGTAGTTGCACTTTTACACAACATGATGGCACCACAAAAGCACCATAGGTCTCCTGCAGTCTGAAGAAGAAACTCCTTAAGCATCAATTATGTTCTTATGAACCTACAGTTATTTGGAACTTTATCAAATTACTGAAATGAATCCATTGGACTGTTCCCATCGATCAATCCAGTTGACATCACAAAAAATTCCAGTAGAATTGTGAGCGATAATATATTACTTGGCAATCCATAATGATTATTCTGTACAGCCTCTGTAATGCTCATCCACTTCACGGTTGACACTTTGCACCCGTATACATAGAGCAGCATCCAAACCGCCTTTAAAAACAGCAGCATTTTTTCACTTACTTGCCTATTAGCATTCATATATCTGCACACCAGCATTCTCACCCATACTGAGAGACTAACATTCATATTCATTCTGGCAGTACATCACTGATGCCCATATTCACACAACAGCTCCCCTCCCTGCATTCGCCAGCATCTCTCCCACTCTTATACACACACACATACCCAGAAGCATCTGTGCCCACTTACACACAGCGCTAGCCAAATCATATTCACACACAAGCACCTGGCTAGTTCTGCACATGCCAGCATTCTGCGTGGAATTTTCTGTACTGCCAAATCTACTAATTTAGTTGCAGTGCAATTTTATTCCTGATTAATAAAATGCTAACCAGATTCGTATGTATTTATTAAGTGTTCATGTTTAAATCCCTCCATGGCTTTGCCCCACCCTATCCTTGTGACCTCCTGCAACTCTTCCTCCAGTCTGTTTCATGTCTCCCGCCTGACCCACTCCACCCATTCAGCAGGCAGGCTGTCAGCCATTCTGAAACTCGCTGAAAGTCACTCTTGGAACTCCATCCTGAAGTCCCTCTGCCTCCCTCACTCCTTCCAACTTTAAAACTCACTAATGCTGCTATTTTCGCCCACAGAATATGCAGTCACTACATTGTACAATACATCCTGTGAAGTGCTTTGAGATGTCTCAACAATGTGATAAAGCACTGTATCAAGTGCAAGGATTATTATTATTATTATTTTCACCATCTTTAGCTCATATACTATGATGAAAAACCTCCAAAGCTGACCACTTAAATTCAGTTCATTAAAATGCTGGCAGGTCAGAAGGCACCAGAAAAGTACTATAGCTTTTCCCCTGTCTCAGGATTGATGACAGAGAGAGAGAACATTAGCACCAATTTGTCTGGCTTAATTTGTTTTAACATAAAGTTTATGGCCTAATGCAATCATTATTAATATAGATAACGGACTTAGCAGAAAATGGAAGTGCATAAGTGGACAATGCTCTGAAGGTCTGGTAATGGTCTTGGCAATGGACCACATAAGTTGGTTGGGTGGGGGCGAAATTCTGCTCAGGGTCAAGTAGAAAAGCGAGTATGCGCACGACTTGGTTCAGCCTGAGGCAGCAGTCTGGAAGGTCGACAGAGGAGAGAAATGCAGTATATAAAAAGTGGCAACGATACACTTAGATGCACTTCTAAAGAATGAGGATTTTCCGACTGCTACATAATGACCTTCTGAATGCAACTGAAAGTGTAATTGAGAGTGGATGTTGACGCTGAGTGGCGTCACATTACTGCAGTGATGCTTCAGAGAACTCTTGGGTGTGTGTGTGCCTTCCTCCGCCTTCTCTCACACTCTCAGCATGCACACTCCCACTGTCAGGTCTCGACTGTGATGATCACTCATTGCAAACGAGTGCTGTGCACTGGCTCAACTCGCTGTTAAGTGACGTCATAGGTGAACGATGCCAGCAGAGCTTGTGATTGAAGTGGTGTTAGATGGTGCAATACCTATTGCAGGTAAATGAAGGTCAGCTGGATATAATCTTCTTTTAGAATGACTCATTTGCGCATTTGCGCTTGGAATTGCCTGAAACTTCAACTGTATTGAAAGTGAATTCCGCAAACCAAGCCTTGGGGTTCATGTTTCACAGCCAACCAATCATTACCTTGTCTATTTGTCTAGGTTTTCTCCCCGAATTACTTAGTGAGGAACAATGGGAAGAAAAAAACCAATTGAAGTTTGAAATTCAAAGTTTTAAATGATCGTTTGATGTTCATTTGCAGATGTGTGTGTATAGCACATACCGTTTGCTCATGCAAAATTTGTGTGGGTTACAGCGACATTTCCAATGTGAACTGCATAGGGAGACCTCAAGCAAATTCCATCTTAGGTCATTCAGTGAGAAAAAAAGGGTTGAATGCAACATTTCTTCATGTGTGGACATTAAAGATATGATAATGACAGATGAGCGTGCAAATGGTCTTGTGACCTAATGACATGATAACAACTGTCAGCAGTGCAACTGTGAAATTTCAGTGAGCCTGTATAAGTCACTAGGACAGATTGCACATGTCTAATCATCCTTGAAGCCGATCACGAGATCAGAGAGGTTCGGATGAAGAAGGCACTTCAGCCCATTTGATCTTATCGAGCATTAAAGTATTAAAGTAAAGTATTGTTCTGGGTTTACTTTCTCAATACCATTTAAAATGTTAAATACCGCAATAAGGTGCCCTCCAAAACATCTCCTTTTGGCTTGACTCTATACCTTTATGATACTGAATATCATATTCTTAAATAAATAGCAGTTAACACACAGGGGACATGTTACTAATGTTTTAGATTTTATCCCTTCATGAATATCTTACCCCACATTTTGCTTCATTGTCCCAAACACTCTACGTCAAAAGATAATCTGACCAGGAACTAACTAAATCTTATGTTCCTTGAGGATACAGAGGCACTGTGATGTCTGCATCATTGACTTTATCAAAGGTTAGTTCCTGTTTCATTACATTTACTTTCTGCAGTCAAATTCCCTGAACTTATTGGAAAGAACATTTTGACAAAGTTAATTATGTCAGATTGTATGAAACCGGATAAACGGAAAGATTATTTATGCACACAATAACCATTTGTTTCATAATTTATTTGGCTACTTCATAAGTTACTTCCTCTGCACCTAATGTTTCTATCGCAATGTTAGATATTGCCAGCATTAGTTTTCTGTAAATGAGCTGCCATTAATGATTCGTACTATGAGATGGCTGCAGCTCATGCTATTTAGTGAAATAGGTTAAGATGGTGTCCTGCAGGATTAATTCCCTCTGTTCTACTTCCAATCATGCTCACAGTTGTGTGAAGCACTTGGCAGGGATGAGAGGCTTGAGGAAGTGTTCACCATGATTTTCTCAGGTACCCAGTGACTAATACTTTGGTGGCTGCAATATCGGTGGCAATTCTGCAATCAGTGGAAGAAAAGTGCATGTACACTCACAGAAGGATGAATAGTTTATTGTTGTACTATTCCATTATACTCACTGCAATTGCACCTAATAACAGGTAGACATGTTGAGAACCTGTTTGCATACTTAAAAGCAACAAAAAGGATCATTTCTGAATGAGTTGTTGCTAAATTTTAAGATTCAATGACACATAATTTGGTTTAGCTAAATGCCTTGCAAGCCAAAGCCCCAACAACTAGGTTGGGTTTAAAGGACCAAGTACAGAAATGCATGGTAACCATTGTTCCGTTATAAGTGAAAGGACCGCTAATGTATTCCACAGGCAGCCTTTATTTAAGATCTAGTTTAAATCTTCTTTTACATTTGTTTTGTGCTGTAGATTTTCCAACAGGTCTAACATTCCTGCTCGTAAATCTCAACTATTTCCCCAAAGATGTATTACATGTTAATAGAAGCACGTACAAAATTTCAGAAATCTAATTCTTACATGATTTCATTTGCATATTTTAATTGACTATTAATTACACATCAGAGCTTCTTATATACTTGTCTTATTATTTTATAAATATTCATGAAGATGAAAAATGTCATCAAGTGTCAGGAACCCAGGGTTTGTTTTTCTGGCGAAGGGTCATGGACCCGAAATGTTGATTCATTTTCCTTTCTCCATAGATGCTGCCTGACCTGCTGAGTTTTTCCAGCTCTCGCTGTTTTTGTTTGTTTTTCTGATTCTTTATTCAAAACAATACAAGCAAAGAGTCACTAGTGCCTGCTAAGTGCTTGAACATAGGCTGAAATTTCCACACTAGTCTCTGGGAAGAGAATTTCCAACATTGGGTTGAAACTTGCTAGCTTTGAGTTCTAGTTTTGTTAATGCCCTGCTTATGTTCTCCATCCATTGTTTTGCATCTGAATCTTTCCATCCCTTTCCACAAGAGACACGTCTCCTGACGACCTTAGTGGGGAACGAGAATGTTTCCAGTACATACAAGTGAGCAAACTTTCCCAAGAGCAAGAACCAAAATTTAAGTAATACGATCGCATTAGTATTAAAGTGCATGCACAACTATTAAAGAGATAAACAGTCCCAAAAGCAGACAGAAAAAAAACATTTATAGAAGGTAAAGGAGAGAGAGAACCCCATACCAACAAAGTCATGCAAGATATTGGCAGAAGGCTCTTCAGCTATCAACAACAACAACAACATTACATTTTTATATCGCCTTTCACATTGAGAGGACATCCCAAGGCGCTGGACAGACAGTCATGGACAACAACTTGCATTTTTTTACAGTGTCCTCCTGCAGGGTAGTGTCTCAAAGCCCTTAACAGACTTGCCTTGAGACTATCATCGTGGTCTCAAGGCAAGACTTGATCAGTCACAATCTTCAAAAAGGCTTCAATGGACGTAGATCAGAAGAAACTAATGGAAAATCAAAGAGGTACTTTACTTATTGCAGTTCTGAATGTATATGGTCTTAATTACAATATTATAATATAAGTACACCACAGTGAGTAGATAGATTGCTTAATCTTGAAATAATTAAACAAAAGAAAGGAACCAAAACCCATATTTTGCAGAAAAGTCCCTAAATGTTGTGTCCGCAATTTGCTTGCCTGCATGTAGATCTTCCCAAGAATAATAAATGAAAACAAACATTGAGAAGGTCAATCCTTCTTATCACACCATGAGCATTCCTTGTACATGTCCATGCAAAGTGACACAGAGCAGTGAAGTGAAGAAGCTCCAGTTGAGGATGTTAAAATGCTTGTTGTACCTGATGCAGGCACACTGTGAGCTTTCACAATTATATCTCTCCCATTGTGTGCCGTGTCAGCGAGAAAACTGATACCTTTTAAAAGTGCAGTTGACAGAGATCTATTCGAGTTGCAAGAACATTGTTAGATTCATTCATATTCATCCAATCAACATTGTTTGATTTTGTTAAACTAATATATTCATGGATAATAGCACCACAGACATCTCAGGGTCAGAATGAAAACAGTCAAGTTAAAAATAGTGACATTTACTCTCTCTTTATGCAGATCATCTATGTATCCTGCAGAGTGTTTTTCCCCAGGTAAATACCCACAGAAAAGAAACAGTTGACCCAGGGCCATGACGCTGAAAGTGCAGACAGCACCTTCGGGTAGTTTACCCACTACCAGATCACACTCTTCTCGAGGCCGAGGGGAGGGAGTGTGAGCAAGTTGACTCATTTCAAAAGCATTGTCAACAATGAGCTCCAATGGGCACTTTGTCTTTGAAATTGCAGCAATTTGCCTTTAACAAAGCAGCAGTTTAGAAAAAGTCTTGATGTTCCAGTGTACCACTTGTGCCCTTTTTATATCACTGGAGTGATTTGGCATGACTTCCAAGAGAAGAGTAATACGTAACAGAAAAACATTCCAAATCCCTCTCGCCTTGGGCTGAACCCTAGTAACATTTTAAGCTGGGGTCTAATTTGAGGGGCTTGTTTAATGAGATTCCTTAATATTTTAACATTAAGTGAGGTCCAGTGTTCACATGGTATATTCAGCTTGTTTAATCCAGTGTTCCTTGAGAAAGTCACAGGCCAATGAAATTTTAATAATTAAAATAAATATAATACCTAAAAACATATTTGCCCATGAACCAACCTAATCATTTCATACAGTATGGTTACTAAATGTATTCACAACCCTAATCCTCTCCTATTTTCTGTCATAGACCAGCTGTGTGTATATATATATATATATACACACATTGATAATAATTCTTTTAGCAATCACTCTTGCTGATCATGTCTATGAAGACTTGTCAATAGGTGCTAGATAATTCAGAAAGACAGCTTCAATTGAAAACGAATCCTGGTATGGATTTTGCCGGTCATAATAACCTATGCCCTTGTCAGGCATCAAGTTTACTATCACTTGATGAGATATTTCAGTGTGGCAGAACACCTTCTGTATTTCTAGACTAAAGTCATGCACAGAATATATTGGCTGGTCTGACCAATATCCAGTACTGGTGGAGAATGACTGCATCTCTTGTTTGCTTGTTTCTTTTCCCTTTCCATTTCTCTTCTTTTTCTTTTCACTTTTGTCTCCGTTTTCTCCATCTTTTTTTTTGCTTTTGTCTTTTTATGTCTTTTGTATTTCATGTTTCTCTTTTCTTCTCCAGTTCTCAGCTCTTCCTGTGTTGGATCTGTAATGGGGCCAGCACTACAACTAGTAATGTTTTTCTTACTTATTTGCAAAGGAGCACACAATAATAATAATAATAATAATAATAATAACCCTTGCATTTGATATAGCGCTTTTCACGTCTTCTCGACGTCTCAAAGCGCTTCACAGAATGGACTGTAAAGAGAATTGGCTGTATATTTGTGAGCGGAATGCGGCAGCCAATTGTGCACAGCAGTGTCCCACAAACAGTTGTGGATTGAAATGACCAATTTATTATTGTTTTTTTTCTTGAGAGATTATTATCAGGCGTGTGGAGTAAGGAGACTTGCCCAAGGTTTCACCCTCCTTGGAATCGAACCCAGGTCTCTCGCTTGCAAAGCGAGCGCTCTAACCACTGAGCTACAGGACTCCACAAGACCACCATGTCTTATTTTAGTTCTATTTATCTTTCCCATACATCTCACTGTAAATCTCTATTTAGTTTTCACCCAATTTGCTAAATAGCCTGACAGCTTATTGTTGAGCTTCACCCATTAAACCCCTGATTGTCCAGTGCCCTGAGACATCTTTCCGACATGGTCAAGCGGAAGGGATTAGGTACAAGCAGGAGGCCAGAGCCAGCCGAGCGGAGGCAGCAGGTACTGGAGTGGGGAGAAAGTAGGTCAGAATGGTAGGGCGGTGGCTAGGGCATGAGGGGATTTGTTGATACATGTCGTAGCGCAGTGACAGCTGCGTTCAAGCAAGGTACTTTGACAGAAGTAGGTAGGTATTAAGGGGGAAACGGTTGTCGTATAGTTCTTAGGAAGCAGTATTAATTTGAGGCCTGGGTGGCTTCTTATTTCTGTCATGAAATTATATATTAGCACAGAAAGGCCTGAAACAGTGGAAGTAAACATAGCTAAAAATAATCAGCGGAAACAATGCTGAAATTAAAGTGATGTTTTTTGCAGCTAGGTTTGATAGACCAAATGGGCTCCTCCTGTGTTGTTAATTTCCATGATTCAGTTTGTTGAGCACGAATGCTTGCTGCTTTTATTCCATTCACTGCCTGATACAAAGTATATGATTTATCACATTACTCATTCAATATTTTGTTGCAATCTTAACACTTACAGTATGTATGAATGTCATACTGAGATGCCTTAGAAAAGTTCAGATCTGAATAGTTGCAGACCACCTGCTTTTCATACAGTAATGGCATTGATTCATCCAAAGAAAGAACTCCCTGTTGACAATCAGTGATTGTAACCAAAGCACAGGTCTTTTCAACAAGATGAACATGGATACAGAAATCGTTAATTTTTTTTTCTTGAGACGTTTCATGCCGTGAGTGGATTTATGTCGTCGCCAAACTTGATGTCCATTAACTTGTATCTGGTCTATCCTGACTTTTGGGAACCAGTAGACAGCAATGCACTGCTCAATCATCTGGGGATGGACAGTGCTGTATTCTAAACAGCTCTAAACCATCTTTATCACTTCATTGAGGACACCAGGTGAAGGTAGCTCAACTTCATGAAGGATATCCTCGTGAGACAGATTGAGCTATGCACCTTCTTCCCTCTGAACTGTCTTGGCATGAGATTAAGTCAACTTTGTTTAGCTCTACAACAATCTGGAGAGTTTCTTTATCAAATAAGTTATTTTTCTGCAACATTTTGAGGACCATATTAGAAGTTCTTATAATAATAATAATCCTTGCATTTGATATAGCGCTTTTCACGTCGGGAGGACGTCCCAAAGCGCTTCACGGAACATACTGTAAAGTGAATTTACTGTATATTTGCGGGCAAACGCGGCAGCCAATTGCACACAGCAATGTCCCACAAACAGTCCTAGATTGAGAATGACCAATTTATTATTGTTTTTGGTTTTGGAGGGATTATTATTAGGTGTGTGGAGTAAGGAAACTTGCCCAAGGTTTCGCCCTCTGCCTGGAATTGAACCCAGGTCTCTCACTTGCAAAGCGAGTGCTCTAACCACTGAGCTACAGGACTCGTGTATGCAGGAGTATACAGGACTTATGGTACTTGTGTTCCTACATTTTTAGCAAATTGTGAATATTCTGATAGTTTGCAGAATTCAGTGTGTGGTCTTGCCCAATTGCATATTGTGCAATTCTGACTTATTTAATTCCACACCATAGTTGACGCCAAGATGATTTACTTGGCGCTAGTTTGGAATATATTAGAGAGCATACTAAAGCAGTAAATTCAACCAATCAAACCCATTTGTTCTACACATCATGTCCAATATGTTCTGCTCTGGGGCTCCAATTGAATCTACTAATTAAAGATTTTATGAAGTTGCTCACTACTCCCTTGAAGATAAATTAATCAAATTCCAGAACACCCCTACCTAATCTTATATCCTACATTGAATATCCATCGTAACATGCTACCAGCAGCTCAGGAGCCTCGATGTTCCACATGATCCATTGTTTGATCATCTTTCTCTCAGTATTTATCCTTATGACCCTGATTCCCTTTTCAAAGCAAGTATTCATCAATATACTGGATTTTTTTGTTTTTAAAAGCCATTAATTGAATCAGAATTAGCTGCTTGATTCAAGAGTGTATTTCAGATAACCATGACTCTAGATGAGCAGGTTTTCTTTGTGTGTGGGAGGGGAGGAAGAAATTCTTCAAATCTTAATTGAGGCTTTAGTTTTATATTCATGCCCACTTGTTCTTTGCTCACAGCCCCGGCAAAATCTTAAATGTTGAATTTTGAAAGAGAAAGTCCTGTCTGAAAACCTTCCTCTCCCCCACCAACCCCTCACTCCCTCCCACCCTTCCCCCACACCCCCCACTCCCCCGGTTCGGAGTCAAGCCTTGCCACTGTTAAGCGCTCTGAGATGCTATATAAGTGCAAGTTGTTGTTGTGGTGCTGAACATGCCCAATAGTCCTCATAGTCCAGTCTTTCCATTCCCTCAATCATTTTGGTTGCCCTCCTCTGTATCTTCTCGATTTCTCCAATATCCTTTTTGTACAGTGGCGACCAGAACTGTACACAGTACTCTAAGTATGGTTTCACCAACCAATGATATATACAGTGGCAGGATTACCCCATTATTTTGGCTTGCTATTGATCTTTTAATACATCCCAACATCTGGTTTGCTTTACTCACTCAACAACAACAACAAGATTCCAGTTATAGAGCGCCTTTCACGTCGGGAGGACGTCCCAAGGCGCTGTATAGTTGGGTCAGGACCCGAGCACTCAGTGCATTGTTGTGAGAGCTTCAATTTATTGTCAATCAAGACCACTAGATCCTTTTCATTTTCCATACATATTATTTTCCTTCCGTTCAAATAATAAACCCTTCCAGGATGTTTTGGCCCCATGTGAACTACTTTACATTTCTCCACATTGAATTTCATCTGCTACCGATCTGCCCAATTCCCAAGCATGTTCAAATCATGCATCCACAAAGTAATATCAGACATGGAAAATGTGAAATAAAACAATTTCCACAGTAATATCATATGTTTGTTTTAAATGTGACCAATTTATATCGCCAAAGCATTTCATATTATTATTATTAATACAAAAAGTCAAAACTGGAAACTAGATGAAGTAATCTTGACACATTTTTCGTTATTCAGGAAATGTTCAGTTCTTCAATTCTTTTCCTAAAAATAATCATTTATCTAAATGGTCATCATCAGACTGAAACAATTTGAACTTGCGTACTTTTATTGTATTCTGAGATAAAATCAAAAATGAAAAGATGTTGTTTAGGTTTCCAGTTTCTCAGCATGGCTGATTGAATTTCAAATAGTGCAACACTAACATATCGATTCTTCTTTCTGACCTCTTAACATTTTAATAAATTAAATGTTGATGGAAATCTGGTTGCATTATGTTTTGAGAAGATAAACTGCCATAATTAACATTTTGTATTTGCCAAGTTAGTAATCAAAGAACACACCATAATTAAAATAGGTTAGAATGCTTTCTGCACTGCATCTGCTTTTTACAGTGACATGTTTTCATACAAGTTAAAAATATGTAGGGTGTAAATTAGATAACATGATGCAGTACAATCTGAATCTAGAAATACCACCTGCTGGCTAAAATAGATGAGTGTGTCTTGCTTTTATAACTCTAATGACACTTAATTGTCACTTACTAACAAATGCTTCTTTAGTTTTCCTTGATTAATAGTTCATTACTTTATTATGTTTGAACAGGGCAACCCTATTCTAACACTGTTGTCTGGGTCCAATAAAGAAATGCAAAAAAAATGGCCGACTTTCAGGGCGTCGGATTGATGCTGCTGCTCGTGTAATGTTCTGGGCAAGAAGCATCATTGACGTTGCTTTCTTTATGAAATGATAACAGTGGCACCTGCTCACATAGCACACATGAATATGGGTTCACAGTAAACCCTTTTTCTGGAGCATGGTAGCACAGAGGTTAGCAGGCTCACCTCGCAAGCAAGAGGACCTGGGTTTGATTCCCGGGCGGGGCGAAACCTTAGCAAGTTTCCTTACCTCCACACACCTCTGTTTACCTAGCAATAAGTAGGAACCTGGTTGTTAGTCGAGTGGCAGATTGCTTTCTGGGGGTAACAATCTCTCCAAAAAAATATGTGGACACTCAATCCACAATTGTTTGCGGGACACTGCTGTCCACAATTGGCTGCCATTTTTCGCCCACAAAATACACAGTTTTAATGCTCCTTCCTTTCTTCGTATTTATAATTTCAATTGTTTGTAAGATAAAGGTGCCAAAATATACACAGTACAGCTAATACACTTTACAATATATTCTGTGAAGGGCTTTGAGATGTCTCAATGACATGATAAGGCATGATATCAAATGCAAGGATTACTATTATTTGTTACACCCTGATGCCATTGGGTTAAGAATAACACTTCAAGTTTTATAAGAAGCCTTTCTCTTTTACTTTTAATCCGATTCACAGCTAGGAAATTACGTACAGGCATCATCCTGGTCACATCATAAATGCTGTAGTTGCTGACGCTATAAAATTGAAAGTTCAGTTTTCAGGAAGAACAAGTTCTGTTGTCAAATACAATTGGCAAAATGGCGAATAATGAGATGCCAAACTGTCCAGTTTGATGTACCATTTGACACCGTTCTTTCCAGGGCCATTGTTACATGTTTCTTGTGCAGTCTGTTGTTTGCTCATGCGTATTCTCTGGGAGTTGTTGTTGGGAAGCATCTGACCGTTTTCATCTCTGCCAGAGACTTGCATTACCAAGAGTCATCTGATTTGCTGACACTGAACTATAAATTGCAAGTTACTACCATATTTATCATCACCCTATATATGCTTAATAGAAGATACTATGAGAATGGTAATCTTAACTATTTCTAGGAAGCTAATTTGGGCTCTTATAGATAATGTAAGATGATACAATTTCAGTGCAATTACAAGTTGTTTAAAGGAGATTTAACCTTTTTATCTCCATCTTTTAAAATTAGCCACACATATCAACGCATATCCTTGTATTTACAATTTCAATTGTTTATAAGCTAAAGGTGCTACAATATACAAAGTACAGATAACAAGGTGTTTATTCATAAGTAACTTTTAGACATCAACTTATTCCAAACATATTGAATATTTAACGTGTTATGTCTAACACAGATGTTCTGATAAATGGGGCAATTTTATTCAAACGAGATGCAAAAAATTATAATCAAGAAATGCAAAGGCCAAGCATGAGAAATGCAAATTATTTTTTTTACAGCCTGCAAGCCTTTAGCAGTGCCAAGTGTAAATGATATGAGGTCTATTATGCAGGGTTAATTCCAGTATAAGATGCAAATTTTAACAAAATTAACAAAGCAGAAATTATCAGGCCTGTCAAGTCTCAACGCATTAGGCATAAAACTCGTGTATTATATAGCCATCCTCATGCATAGAGTTTTTGATCTCGTTGCCAAACTACTGACATGGAAAATTTCTAAAATCAAAGCAAGTGATATCAAATAAAGATGACAAGTGGATCAGAAGAAGCAACAAAATGATACTTCTGACAAAGGAGGTAAATATTAAGAGTATCAAGCATGTATCATCACTCTACTGATTGGCCAGAAGTCATTCCCTTCTGCCCATAAAGCTTGAATTAATAACACTGAATACAGTACTCTGCCAATATCTCATCAGACTGGAGGTAATTGGAGGTGCACTTTCTGTTGGTTTTACGTCAGATTGGTGACTCAACCAAGTATCTTTCAATAACCAGTGATTGCACCATTATTAGTTGTATTTCACTTGTGATCAACAACAACAACAAATTTACATTTACAGAGTGCCTTTCACATCAAGAGGATGTCCCAAGGCACTGGGCAGTCCAGCATTTGCACCCGAGCTGGGGGTGAGAGCTGAGTGGAAAGATGGCTGAAATGTGGCCAAATAGGAAGATCACCTGTAATAAAGAGATTGAGTAAAATCATTTACAGCATTATTACTGGAATGCATTCCTGAAAGGGTAGTGGAAACTGATTTGATAACAACTTTTAGGAGAGAAGTAGATAATTATTTGGGAAGGACACATTTGCAGGGCTATGGGGAGAGAGGGTGAGAGTGGGATTGATTTGGATAACTCTTTTCAAAGAGCTGGCACAGACACGATGGACCAAATGGCCTCCTTCTGTGCTATATAATTCTATGATTCTATGATTACATTGTTAAACCATTTTGGCAAGGAGGGAAGCAGGATCTCTTTAAGTCTGAGCTGGCTCAAGGTGGCATGCTTGGTAATTGAATGTCGGAATTGAGTCAACCCTCTGTGGAAGTCTCGATCGTCCAGTTCCTGAGCCAGGCAGGTCCACTGTACTTGAAGGCACTGCTGATGACATATATGCCAACCTGGCACATTACAAGGCAGACCTGTCACTGGAGGCAAGGGTTATTTCCATCTGTCTCCTTTTATCCCTGTAAACCAAAACCCTAATGAGTAGGGTGGTCCTAGCTGGACAAGCAACAGGAAGCTTGCTAGACAGTGGTCTCAATGGACAGCTATATGGTTTAAGCTGATTAAATTCCAGCAGTATCTCAATGCATACTCTTGGCTCTGGCCAACCTGCGCCTAATACTTTCTAGAATTAGATAAGCAGGGTGTATCTCTCCAGGGAGAGGGTGTGCATTCCTTTCCAGACTCAGGGAAATCTATGTGTTCTTGTGATCCATAGTTGACATGCATTCATGGTTCTCTCAGACAGGTTTGGATACAGTTAAGCATGGTAATGGGTTGTCACATGTATCGGGCTGTTGACCTTGCTTTCCGCTCAGTCTGTTTAAAATCTCTTCCATTAGGAATAGGCAGGGACCACAAGAACATTTTAGCAAGAAGGAATAAATGTATTTATGAATCTGGGGGGTTATACCTACTTAGAGTGGCATTTATATGCTGTTTGCATTAATACATTAATGATCGGAAAGATTCCTGTTTTTCTTTTGGGAGTTTAAAAGCTTTTAATGCTTTTAAAATGCACTACTTAGGGCTGCAGTTTACAGTGACCAGCTTTGGAAGCTGCCTGTATTAAATTAGAAAGGTTGTAGTTGTGAAGTGCATATCAGTTCAGTGAGTTTTGAATATGTTTATCACAACTGTGGTTATCTTCACTTTGAAACAGCTCTCTCTATAGAGTGTAGTATTATAGCACGTTTGAAATCCGTATTCAGCTCCAAGAGTGTATTCAATGTGCTCCATCCAGCCCTAGGCAAGTAAACACATGCCATTGGAAGATACCTGTCATGATTGTTGAGATTTGGAGTTCCTTTGAGAACTAATAAGCAGCCTTGGAGACAGCTCTGATATGCGAAGAACATGATTTTCGTGATCTCAGAATTGTTGCCTCACCGTGTGTTGTTGCACCGTGGCTTATGGCTGGCACACTAAATAGACTGTTTGGTGAGTATCACGAATTGTAAAAAGTATTGTTATATAAGTATTGATTTGGTCCTTCAGGACCTGACCTTTGCCACACCAGAATAAATAGGGGAAATAACTGCAGAAATCACAACTCGCTGGCAATTTATAGACCGTGAGCAACTGTTGGAAGATCCTTACACGTTCTCGAAAGTGACACGTAAGGGTGCAAAACGAGACCCACTTTTTGTGTGGAAAAAGCAGGTGTCAATCTAACACTGACAGCTTGACAACAACTAGGCTCCAAATCATTAATGATGAACATAAAGTTATAAAGTATTCACAAGTCAACAGATTTCTGAAAAATAAAACGCAGTCAACTGATTCCCAGACCGTTGACAGGAATATTAATTTGGCTAATTCTGGTTAATCCATTTTTATTTCATGATTATTGAGCAAAGCCAACTTGCTTGATGGAACTAAATATTTAATAAATGGAGCCTGTTTCGAAAAGATAGATAACAAAAAATTGTCATAAGGGAAGCAATAAATGTCAAGAGATTCTGGCAGTTTGATGGTCGAGGACTTAGAATCCTACACTTTTAATGCATTGCTCTCTGTCCCTGTGAAACCCAGGGATCTCAGAGCCCAGGTTTGAATCCCATCATCTGCTAAGATTTGCAACTGGGCTTCTCCCACACGCAAAGCTGTCAACCTTGTCAGGTCATCAGGTGCAGTGTGTAGTGAATGTGGTGGCTCAAAGGGGGCAGAGGAAGGGGAATGTCAGAGCTGTGGCTACAGTTCTCAGCAGCCGAAGTTGAAACACACACCTCCAAGGTGAGCCAGACTGTCTGACGCACTCCATCCCCTTGTTCAGAAAAATGACCCGAATGCAGTGTACACAGTTAGAAGGTCTTAGACTAGCCACAAAGTAAGACAACATTTCATAAGTAAACCGATGGAGCCTTTTACTTTTCCCGAAAACAATTTCAAAAAGACCTATTGTACTTCAACAGCCTTGCAGCTTCTTGTAAACCAGGATTGCAAGGACGAGGAAGGCGCCATTTTGTTTTTGTTTATGTAACTCGCGTTTTGTTAACATTGATCTGTTGATGAAAAGAAAATCCAAGAGAGTTAACACTGAAATGAAATCTGGATTTAATTTCTGCCGGCGGAACCCATGAGCTCTAAACACAGTTTGAATTTAAAGAGACTCCGAAGTTCGATTTTGACAGTAAACAGAATAAAGCAAATTAGACCTGCTTCGTCCTATTGCAGAGGATTCTTTTGCTACGCACAGTGTGAATCCATTGTTACCAGCTGAGTTTACCCACTCTGACTGGTCTGCTGTAACCGCGGCAGCTGTTGATTTCGCACTGTGGTATAAAAATAAATCCACCAGTGTGCAAGGTTTTAAGTACTGGAAAAGGATAAATCAAAGGCTTATCATGTTTCTGCAGCATGAAGGTAACTGTTCATCAATCGCTGTCTGTTTAGAAGTGCTGGGAGATCAAACAAATAATGAAAAGGATTGCTTTATTGGAAGAATCGTTTTCAAGGGTGTTTTTGTGTTCTAAAAGCGTTTCTACCCCTTGTATAAAAGTGGAAAGTGTAATCAAAGGGGACCTACTATCCCCCTACTTACCTGCCTGTACCCTCCGTTCCTCTGGCTCCGGTCTGCTCCACATCCCCCGCCCCAACCGCCCTACCATCGGTGGTCGGGCCTTCAGCCTCTCAGCCCCGAGGCTCTGGAACTCCATCCCCCAGTGCCTTCGCCGCTTCCTCCCTTTCCTCCTTCAAGGCCAGTCTCAAGACCTTTCTCTTCAACCGTGCCTTCAGCTTCCCTCTCGACTCTCTACCCCCTCCTCGCTCCCTCCCTTCCCTCCCCTCCTCGCTCTCTCCCTTCCCTTCCCTCACCCTGACCATTTCCCCTCTGCTCGAGTCCCGACCCAATGGTCCAGCACCTTGGGACGTCCTCCCAATGTGAAAGGCACTCTATAAATGCAATATTGTTGTTGTTGTTATTGACAACATCTCAGTATTTCAGGCATATTCACCCCTGCCTGTGCCATCTCTTTATCAGCTCATGCATGTCTTGGTGCAAAGGTTTATAGGATCAGATTCCTGGAGCAAGATATGAAAAGCAGTGTCAACAACATTTTTGCCTTTTATTTTCTCTCTATAAGGTCTACTCAATTATTCCCCTTGCATTCACCATGCAAAATCCCAAACTCAGAGTTTAGGCATGCTACTTACTCCCAGAGTTGCTGTCAATTCTGACTAGTTGAGGCATTTATATCTATTTTCACTGATGAGATGTCCACTCTTATCCATACTGTTACAACTTCTCTCTTAATTTCATTGTTCCTGTCCTTTCAATTGACTCTATATCCCTCTGCATTTGAGTCTCCCAGTCAAGACTCCTTCCTGTTTAACTGATCTTAAATTTCTTAAAACAAATTGGCTGAAACCAGATTGAATTTTGGACCTTCTAAGGTGCACATTTGCAACAGTTGATCAAATTTCTGTCCTTAGGGATGTTTGTTTAGATTACAAATTCCCCACAAGTGAACTTGGTACTTTCATCGATGAGTGAAATTTATTTTTTCCCCATGTGCGAAGCAGCCTTTTTAACGGGATTTTCCATTATAGCCATGTGTCTCCAAGGACAATGCACAAAACTCTGGACTGTATTTCTTTTTACATGCAGTATAATTTGCAGGTTGTGCTCACCATGTTAGGAACAACGAGGTGACCTAATTGAGGGCATTAAAATTATGAATGGTTTGGATAGAGTCAACAAGGAGAAATTATTTCCACCAGTCGGTCAGTCAGTGACTAGAGGGCATCGGTTTAAAACAGTCTTCAAACAAGCAAATGGAGAGATTAGAAGAAATGTTTTGACACACAGAGTTGTTAGTGATGATTGAGGCAGAATCCAAATTAGCTTTCAAAAGGGAACAAGATTGATGGTTAAAAAGAAGTAAACTATATGGAGAAAAGGCAAGTGAATGGGATGGAAAGGATTGCTCTTTAAGAGAACCAGCACAGACACGAGTGGCCGAATGGCCTGCATCTGTCCTGTAGATTTCTGTGGTTCTATGTATCAATTTGGAAAGATAAGTTTACATGTGCCCTAAAATTCTATAATTAATTTATGAAAGAGATTGAAGGGTATTCTAACATCTTTTGCATTGTTTATTAAATCCATAATTCAGACCCTCTGTAACTCCCTCTTTATGCCTGCATTGACATTTTATAGCACAACCTGCAATTTAATCCCCAATATTGTGAGAAGAAACATTGCCTATCAGCTCTGCCTCTGACTTTGAAATTCCCTGCATCAGTCTGAGTCCCTGACTGTTCAGCACATTGGGACGTCTTCCTGACGTGAAGGGCGCTTTACAAATGTAATTTTGGATTGTATTGCGCATTAGAAATCTCTCCATTTAAATGCCTGGTGTACCTTAGGGAGGATGATGGAGCTATTTTGAGTCCGTGAAAATCCGGAATAGAGATCCATACCATTTTTTGCATCACAGGAAGAACTATCGATGGAAACCTATCACCTGTGGAAACAGAATGTGACACTCATTGTCACACTCTCTACATTTTGATTGACAAGGCTTCAATCCGGAGGACACACAAACGAATACTTCTGAATGTTTTAACTGTAGCTGGTTAGATTTTTAGCATCGTAACGGCTCTCCTCCGGTGACTCTGATGTCTGGTTACATGCCTGTGGCCATGAGTTCAAGTCAAATTTACCAACCAAATCCAAGATGAGTTTTGTCAGCTCTAACCTACAGCTACTAGTGCCAAAGCAGACATCTCGCTTTCGAAGCAGGGAAAGATAACATGGGCTGTCTTATCCCTTCAGCTAGCTCGCTTGCTTTCCCTGAGATACACACTACCACTGAAGGGTGTGGAGGAGTCCAGGCTGAAGGATGCTGCAGCCTGCAGGAGAGAACTCTTAAAAGGATGAGGGGAATTCGGGGTGGGAATGTAAAACGAAAAGAAGGAACGTTCCCACTTGCGATAAACAGATTTCATGTGTTGAATCTTCTATACCTGACATTGCTACAGCTATAAAGTAGAAAGTTATATTTGCACGTTAATTAAAATGGACTACCATCACCTTTTTGTGAATGGTTCCTCAATCAAAATGAGTTCTGCGGGGAACATATGTTACTATTATTAAGGGCTATATTTTGTGTTGATCACTAAAGTCTTTACACTGGGATTCCTTATTATTGACATAAGATTATGGTTTCCTATTGTAAAGGCCTAGTGAATGAAATTGTTTTTTTTTTAAATAATCGGCATCCATTGATCTCTAGACTGATTCTACTAGACATCTCCCACTCTGCCTTAATACAACACAGAATAAAGAATCACATATAAACATTGAGGTCCTTTTATATTATTCAGGAAGGATCCCAACTTTAAATCTTCCCAAAGGTGTTCTTGACATTCGCTCACATGATAATAATAATAATCCTTGCATTTGATATTGCGCCTTATCACATCTTCGAGACACAACAACAAGATTACATTTGTATAGCACCTTTCACATCGGGAGGACATCCCAAGATGCTGGGACGTCCCAAATATCCCACAATCTGCAATAAATGGGCATCTCCCCCCGTTGCACTAAAATAAGCAAGTTATCTGTTAATGTTATGAACAGCTAGACTGATTTATCTATGATGTTTTTTCAATTGGCAATTATCTCTTTTAAACAGAATTACTGTAGACAAGAACAGAATTAGAGGTTAGAGCAGGTGATCAAATGCTGTACAGAACACGGTAACTCTTTTGCTGTATCATGGTGGATTACAACTGGTGGGAGCTGAGAAGAAAGAGTTGTAAGGCTTGATTGATATCCTGTAGTTAGCTTGATTACCTGTGAGGGTTCTGTTGGCGGAAAAATTTCACAGAGCTTTGGCTTCGTATAGCTTTAGCCTATAATTGGTCACCTTCCTCTGGAGACAGAAGGATTGTGCTGAGTCCATGATAGAACAAAATTGTAGTTGAGCTGTTGAGAGAATGGCCGTGATGAGCTAAATTGCCTTCTTTCATTCCATACTGTGTTCCTTTCAGGTAATTGTTGGGTTGGAATAAGTCACTCTATTGTGCTTCAGGAGATAAGAGCCAGTCAATCAGAGTGAAATATCCTGTGCCGGGTACTTGTAAGAAAGTCTAGGGGGATTATTCTTTACTTTTGGTAAACCCGTACCGACATTGGCAGGAAGTGAATATTATACTCTCCTCGGTAACGGTACCAAGCTTCATTGTGTGAATTCATAACCAGTACATGCAAAATGTATCCTGAATAGAATCCTGGACTTTAGAGAGTAGTAGGTGCAGTAGAGAATGTTACAGANTTTTTTTCTCTTTATTACTGGAGCCCAATAGTACCTCTATTGGAAGCAAGTAGTGGAAAACAACAGTGAGTTTGCTCGTAGGGGAATATCATTTTGGGAACCGAGTTAAATAGCCAGAGAGTTACATGCAGAAAAGATGTAGGATAAAAAAGCACGATGAAGGTTTTCTGAATGATTTGGAATTTCGATTATACTTTGATGACATTCATCTTTGTGAAGGTTAGATGACACTATCTGTTATACTGAGCTGACATGCAGAGATTTTCTCTACACTGGAAGATTTACAGACTATGGGAATATCAGCCAAAGAAGACTATATTACATTTTGATGGAAGCAGATGTGGAGCAAAACAACACTGTCACGGACTGCTTGGGTCAAATGGTCTGTTTCATTGCTCTAGATTCTATGTCATCCTACACGTTATCTGTAAATAACTGAAGTGTAAAAGCATTCCTTGAGATATTGATACTGCACATACATACCCTACCACTTGAGAAGCCGAAAGGAAAGTTTGAAAAATAATGTAATTTAATTTGCATCTTTTGTTCACGAGGCTCCAGTCAGATTATCAAATACAAGGATTATGATTTATTATTTCAGGGTTGATCTATGGCTGCTGAGAGTCACAGTGCAGGAAAACACACAGTGATATATAGAAAATACTATGGCACATACCACATGGGAATATATCTTGTGTCGTGCATGTGCATCTCAGTGGCAGGATGCAGCAAATGGTGATGTAGAACGTGTGCAACTGGATATTTTGCCTCCATTTCTTCAAGGGACTAATCTCCTATTCTGGAATAATATGAATTTGACCAATACACATGAATATGTAGTGTGAATATACCCGATATAAATTCATTGCCACGTAACATTTTTACTTTATCGATTGCTTGTCTTCCCCAGATGCTTGTTTCTGTTTAATTGAGCCTGCTTAAACGATAGACTAGTTTGGTTACAAAATCTATTTGTTTATCAAAGCTACTGTATTCTCCTAAATTATCTGAGTGCTACATGATTTTCCAAAGGGCACTTATTTGTACACTGAGCAAAGCAAGTGTGTTCCACTTCCAACACAGGCTGTGCTTGAGGTATTGTGAAAGGCTTCAAATCAGAACACAGGCTCTGAACAAGTGCAGGGAGACAGAAAATTGCATGTTCACTGAGGGTGGATGGGGGTGTCTTGTGAATAGTGGTTTCACTTGGTCATGAAGACTTAAAATCTTCAGTTGCTTCACAATATTTGATTTATTGATATATGCGATTTGTTTCTTTCAAGATTTTATTCTTTTAATATTGGCTGTGTGGTCACCTAGACATAGCATTGCACGGATTCTTTCTGACCATGGTTAGATGTTTGTGTTTTCTATAAACTGGATTTTGTGAGTGAACAAATCTGAACATGTCTGGCGTCCGGTCTTGTGGAATAAAAGCTTCTCGCAGGTTATAGGTCAGGAATTTGGAAGACTTCGCTTCCGTGGAAACTCAACCTCGAGATTGATTCCAGTCTCTGAATCGGACCAGCAGAATGTTTTCTCTGTGGAAAGGGGGATGGAGCTTGAAACAATGCAGTTAATGTATTTGAATGATCCATTCAATTCATTTAAATGATTTGTAAAATGTTGAGTGTGTTAAGAAAATAATTGCTACACTTTTTTTTATTTGTTTCGATGGACTATGGTTATTATTAGATATTCATTTAAGTTAGACCCTTTTTATTTTTTTTATCAGGCAAGTGTTATGAATGCCAATTTGTGCCAAATAGTGCCCGGTGTTTTGGCTTGAGCTAATGTGTCCTAGAAACTGGCTTAAGAGTGCTCAATTGCATTTCATTTAGGAATTGTAGTCAGTTAAGAGAGTCAGAGAAGACTTTCATCCTCATAATCTGGAGTGGATCTGTGCCCAGCCTGCAGAGAAAGAGTGTTAAACCTTACAATTCACCTGATTATTCCAGCTTTTAAATCACAGTTGTTGTCTCTCAGAATCAAGCTCGGCTGCTGTTAAGTGCTCTGAGACACGACCCTGCATGGAGGGTGCTAAGTGCAAGTTGTTGTTGTTGTTGTTGTTGATTGCCTTTTAACCACTATTCGAAGTGTTGCATTCGTCTTTGCCAAATTAATGACTGCGTTCAAGTCAAGTAGATCCGAATAGAGCCCTTTTACACAACCTATAAACTGCCACATTGATGTTCTACCTGCAGGAAACTCCCTCTGATGTATTGGCCTCTTTTGAATTTCTAGGCTTCAGCCCTTATTTGTTAGTTCAAATCACAGCCCACAAATGCGCGCTCAACATGTACACACCACATGGAAAGTTACCACTGATAAGTAATTTATCATGGAGACATTGCAGAGTGGCAATGATTAAACACCAACAGGTAAAGAGAGAAATGTTGAGAGGAAGGCATCTCAGGATGTGCCTGTGTTCCCTGCAGCAGTTAGCAAGAAGGAATACGAGAGCCAAGACAGAGTTTGCTGGTTTGTTAGTGCAGTGGTGGTGTTAGAGAGGGGAGGGAAAGGATTCTAAAAGATAAAAGGACATAACTGCAAAAATAGATTTAAAAACAAAAGTCCATAATTTAGTACGATTAGTCGCAGCAAATTAAAATTCTTATTGTTCTGAAAGGTCTATAATTAAAGTACATGACATGCATAGTTGTGCATAATGCAACATAATTGTTTGCTAGGCACTGCTTCATCATTAATGTTAAAGTCATGGAAAAATCATTGAAGAGGAAAATCAATAAATTGTACTTATAATAATTTACTTTTGCTGGCATGGCTTTACATTTTGAAAGCATTAATTCCATTTGATCTGAACTGTGTAAGAATGCCTCGTGTTTTTTTGAGTGGGATAGCTTCAAACTCCAAAATAAAGGCGCATCCTGTATGCTTTAATACTCTGTGGCCTAATAATGTTATTATCAAAGATTATAGGAAAGGTTAGATAATGGGGTGGAAAATTTAGCAGTTATGATTGTGTACGACAGGCAAGAGGGCAATAAAGACTTGGATTTTCATGGAGTAATTAAAATGCAGGCAAATACATCGAAAAGGCAAATGATATTTCAACCTCGGAATGAATGCGAGATAATTAATGAGCTTTAATGATGAGAAATAAACAGCTGGATTTTTTTTAAAAAGAAGAAGCTCTGGACACTTCTGCTTGAGGAAGAGAGAGGGATGTTTAATTAATACTCTCAATTTATAATGTCAGAAAGCAGTTTTCAAATATTTAGGGAAAGCTCAGAGGGAAAATAATTCTGAAGATGGAAAAGAAATGGATATGATAACACTACAGCTCGCTTGAGCATTGCTTGTTATGTTAATAGTCTTTTGTCCACGGAACTTTATAAATGTGTGTAAGATGGAAACTAAATAGGAAATGCAGCACATCATTAGTGTCGATATAATAGAGGATATAATCACAGTTACTTTAATTCCAATCAATTATTTGATCAGATTTAAATGCGAAAATCAAAATGCATCCTATTCTGTCTGTTTCAGAAGTGTTCCCGGGCACAATACCTAGACTATGGAAAAATCCTTATTACTAAGAGAAAATTGGTTGTATGCTGATTTTAGATTTTAATATTGGTTCAAATACTTATCAAAATTAAAATGACAGAAACTCTGGCTCAGTTAGGGTTAGGGTTTAGGTCAGTGTCTGAAGTGGGTGATGCTTGACCTCCAACCACAAGTTTGAGAGTTCAGTCTGGGAGAACCTGTCACTCAAACTTGATTACATAAGATTATCTGATCTCAGACTGTCTCAGGCCCAAGTATTAAGATTAGGATTACTGCTCCCCAGATAAAGTGGTTAAATGCACCATATGGACCAGGAAGGCACCAGGTTCAGTCCATTGTATGTACTGAGTTAGCCAATAGTTAGATATTGGGGGAGAACTTGCAATTGGCATCAGTGTCCCTGGGCTAAAGAGGAGGAAACCCATCCAGGCTTCTTGTTCCTGATTGCCACCCAATGGTCATTGCCAGAAATGCATGTGCATGGTATTTGTGTATGGGATAATAATAATTCTTGCATTCGGTATAGCGCCTTATCACGTCAGAAGGACATCTCAAAGCGATTCACATCTGAAGGATGGTACCTTTGACAATGCAACACATCCCCAGCACTGCATTGGAGTGTCATCTTAGACTGTGTGATTCAATGTCCCAACGTGGAACTTGAACCCACAGCCTCTGACTTTGAGACAAATTAAAGAGGAAATAAATTGAAGACTTCACTGAATTGCCATTTGTCCCAGCTACAGTAAAGAATATAAGCATCAATTGGGCGGAATAACCAAGAAAACAAGAAAAAAACACATTATTATCAGAAATATGACCTAAGATAGTTAAATGTTCATCATAGATGAGGTGTGCATTTGTTAGCACGAACAGGAGTTGAAGAGAGTACATGATTTTAGAGTCTTGCTGGTATGAACCAGAACATTAAATAGTCATTTATCATAACTGATGATGCACTTAAATTGCTGGAAGCAAGACAATGTCCTTCCAGCAGTATAGCAGTATAGAGTGGAGAGGGCAGCCTGATTTATACTTCTCAATCTCGAGACTTTACATTGTGCTGTACAGTTGATTTGAAGTTGTGTGAAGAGACTGGGTTATTAGTCAAGACACGTGTCAAGCAATTTAATACTCTACCATTAATGAAGAGTCCCTTGATTATTCCTGGGTATTTATTGGAATATCAATGCACCAAATGGCATCTGATTGAATTTGCACTTCTAGTATTTATACTGAAGTGGAGTAACCAAACCACTCCTGAAACCACCTCCTTCAGGTGGGTTCAATTGTGGGGTTCCAGGACATTAACAAAAAAAACCCTGCAAATCATCGGAAAATGTCCAGCATTAACACAACCTTACAGATTCCTAACTAGGGACACCTTTTTGTTAGAAGTCAAGATATTTCTCCAACAGTCATAGAAATGCAGTGTAATAATAATAATCCTTGCATTTGATATATCGCCTCATCATGTCATTGTGAAGTCTCAAAGCGCTACACAGAATATATTGTAAAGTGTTGTGACTGTGTATTTTGTGGGCGAAACCCGGCAGCTAATTGTGCACAGCAGTTTCCCACAAACAATCGTGGATTGAGTGACCAAATTTTTTTGGGTGGGGGAGGGAGGAGATGGATTATTACCCCTGGAAAGCAATCCACTAATTCTCTAACAACCGGGTTCCTACTTCTAGGTAACCAGAGGCGTGTGGACTAAGGAAACTTGCCTAACCAAGCATTCTTTGTATAAAGGCAGAAAAAATGAACCCTTAGATTTCTGTTTGTTTTCCCTGCAGTGTTGAAAAAATTGGTGTAAGTGCAATTTTCATACTGCTCTTCATTCATCAGATCAATAGTTTTCCATAGAGAAAAAACACTGGCCATTTAGCTTCATCTTTGTGACTGAGGATCCTAAATTAGATTTTTGAACCACTTGAATATGTCTCCCTTTGGTAGCTCATGTCAGTTTCTAAAGCTGCAGAAAGTGAATGGTGAACTGCCTGCAATTTCTCATAGTTATTATAGTTGACATATCCAAACTAAGAAAATACTGAGATAGGAAAGCAAACATATCACAGGCAATTGGGTATGTTGTATTTCGATATAATGCTAAATGGATAGGAAACTGAGGAAGGTGTAAACAGGTTAAACTGAAAACTACAATTCCACAACAGTTTGAGAAAGAATATATTTCTAACTTAAAGGTAAACTATTTTACTTCATCATCAACAACAACAACTTGCACTTGTCTAGCCCTTTTTGTAGAATAATGCCTCAGAAATAATGCCTCAGAAATGCTTAACATTGACTGATTAGGAACCCAGCAGGAGATAGGAAGGAGTGTGCGGTGGGTAGAAGGGTGGGAGATGGACTGAAGGCACAGTTTGGAGGGATAGAAGAGGGTGAGGGATATGGAGCAGACCTGAGTTGGTGGAGTTCAAAGAAGTAGGATTGCACGACAATGTGGGTGTAGGATTCAGCAAGGACGTTAGGGTGTTTGTAAGCCAGAACAAGGATCCTGAAATCAACCCATTGTGGAATAAGGAGTCGGTGGTGCCTGTCAAGGATGTACTTCCAGAGACTGGTGCAGGAAAGGGAAAGAGCTATTTGAGTTCCAGTACGTCAACTCGATTACCGAATTACAGGAACATTGTGACTTAACCATCTGGTTCAATTCGACTCAGTGAGATCTGTGCATCTGAAAAATAAATGAACCTGAAAGAGTTTATTAGATTACTCAGAGTCAATATGCTAGTAGCTTAGAAAAGAACATATCCACAGCCATCTTGTAAACTTCAAGTGATATTTTCAATGTGGTGCATTTCAAAAACCAGCATTGCATTTCAATAAGATTACAAATTCTTTTTTTTCACTGAAAACTAATTTATAGCTTGAGGGCATTCTGCATTCCCTGGAACAATCACGCAATTGATAAACACTTGAATTCCAATTCTGTTCGAAGTTAAACTTAAATGAATTTCTCAAGATAACTATTTGAATTCGAAGAGAATCAATCATGTACAGTGGCACTTGCTTCATTAAACATTTCCTCCCTCTTCAAATCCAGAAATACCTAAAACCTTTAATCTGCATATTAATTTCTCCCTTTTGTCAAACACATCACACAATTGCGCAGATTATTCCATTTTTAAATAATGAGTCCTCCACCCACCTTTAAATCTATCATTTAGAATTTCTGCTCTGCTAGGCTGGAGTGACATGGTCAAATAATAAGAACTTGCATTTATATAGCGCCCTTCCTATAGGTTGGTGTGAAGTGCGTGAAACACTTCTGGTCACCATAAAGCATCCTCTCGCTCAACAACAACAACTTGCACTTACATAATGCCCTCCCCGCAGAGTAATGTCTCAGAGCGGATTCCTTATTAAGGACTGTCATTGAAAATTTCTACTTATTGGAAAACATTAATGTTTAATTGTACATTTGATCCATAGTGTTTATACACAAAATTCTTGTCTATTAAATCCAAAGTTCCATGTCGCTTCTGGTTACTTGGCCATATGGTTGCACTTCCCAGTTACGTTTTGTGGGTTCCATTCACTTAGTGTTGGAATATGGCACAAATTGTCAAATTCCATTGGTTGGTTTCACAGATGAAACTACAAGGGTACAAGTCAGAGACTTGGTGGTTTACTGAAAAATTAAACCATTTGTGGTCGTGCAGGTAACTCATGAGCTGGAAGGGTGAGGGAATTGTGCTGATGGTTCACGTTTCCTGTATGTCATCGAGTTCTACTATAAATGCTGTTTATAAAGCACAATAATAATAATAATAATAATAATCGTTGCATTTGATTCAGCGCTTTTCACGTCCCAAAGCGCTTCACAGAATATAATGTAAAGTGAATTGACTGTATATTTGTGGGCGAACGCGGCAGCCAATTGCGCACAGCAATGTCCCACAAACAGTCTTGGATTAAAAATGACCAATTTACTATTGTTTTGTTTTTTTGGAGGGATTATTATCAGGCGTATGGAGTAAGGAAACTTGCCCAAGGTTTCGCCCTGCCTGGAATTGAACTCAGGTCTCTCACTTGCAAAGCGAGTGCTCAACCAATGAGCTACAGGACTCCGTATGTGTGATTTATGTGACTCTCTTCATGATCTTGTACTAGAATTCCCATTGATACTGATTAGTTTTTAAGCAAGCACTGAATTGCCCGAAAGTTGCATTATCTACTAAGCCTAGCACGTTGTAATAAAAGAGTATAGTATTACACAGTGGCAAAGACTGCTGAGAATTCAAATTATGTCACCATATGCACTTTCTGTTGTCTCGTCAGTGCTTGTTTTCAGACTTCCAGACACAAATCGTATTCACGCTATCTTAGCACAGTCTGAAGTAGTAGTGAAAGCAAAAGACTTTTTTGTCTTTTTTTCTTAGATGGGTCTTTGAAAATGTTAAAGGGAGAAAATGGAATAGAACTTTTATTATGAAATATAGGTATTCCCACACTGTACCTCCTGCTTTCAAGCCCTGAATGCTGCCACAGAGTATTACACATGACAGGTACACAATGATTCATGAATAACAATCTGCCTGCAAACATGAATTCCTTTGAGCTGATTTGCCCAATTTTCTCCTAATTATCTTTATGTTTCTCCCACATAATTCTGCTGCTACAGCTGCTGCAGACTAATGACCTCTCAGGGAAGCAACCTCGAAATGTTTATTTCTTTCAATCAAAATTTGATCTCCCCCAAATTGTGTGCTTCTTCTATCCATCCTGAAGGATCAAATCCTCGAGTGATTTTTTTTTTTTCGCCCCAAAGTTTCAGAAATGTGGTGTTTCAATTGAGTCCGAATTTGCAATGTGTTTGTTATGTTTATTTCATGTAATTGGGTGATATATTTGGAACAAAATCTGTGAGAAATATTACAATCTGTTTCAACAGTTAATTTGCCTACATCACGGTATCAGATTTATTGCTAAGAGAATACAGTATGTAACGTTTGTGTGTGTGTGTGTGTGTATGTGTGTGTGCACACGATGCACGTCTGGGCCCAGTTTAGCTAGCAGCAGATTGAGACATGCATATTAACATATTATTTCTTGGGGAATGCCCTTGAATCGCTTCAGTAGCTGTCTTGCGTGAGACGTGAGCAGAGCTGCTGAAGGAAGTGAGGAAAGGCAGCGTGTCAGGCTCTGTGCATTGGTCCTGTGTGATAGTGTCTGCTGTTCTATTCTGAACCTCTGCTGAAACGTCGGGATGACTGTATGGTGATTAAGGAAGAGCAACTGCTAGATTGCTGTCCGTGCCAAGGGAGTCTGTGTTGTTTTACTCTATATACCATAGTCTATTCAGAGATTCAAAGCAAGTCTCTATGGCATCAGGTAAGGACTTTATCATTGCTTCTAGTGCTTTGATGGATTTTCCAATTAAACAAGATAGTAATTAAATTGAAGAGATCGGTAGAAGGGAACTTTCTATCACAGAATCAGAAAAAAATCAGGATGGGATAGTATCTTAACAATTCCCATGATAAGCTCTTTATCCTCGATCAAACACTGGGTATTTCTCAGTTTTTTTGCATTTGAAATGGTGCTATTGCCATTGTCTTTCAGCAAATATTAATGTGAAAATTTCACCAACTAGTTTCAGCCTAAAATCAGGCTTTCTACCTAATAAATGTCGGTCTATATTTCCAGTCCTATATTAATATAGGTTGGTTGCAAATGGTTGCACAAATGTAAAATGGAAGATGATGGAGATTCCTGTAAATGTAATCATAGTCTCTGTCAGACTCAGCAGTTTGCAAGTGAAATGTGTATAGTTCAGGCAAAGTGTTGTCACTCAACACGTTAATAATAAGACTTTGATTTGAATTAAAATTCCTATATGCATTTTAGCAGCATACCAAACGGGGTCACTTTTTTAAAAAAAAATGACAGCATTGCTAAGTAAACATTTACATTTTGGGTAAGATGCTCTTTAGTGTATGGCAAAACAACTGAGGTATTCAGCACCCAAAGAGTTAATGAAGAGATTTCCCCTCCCGTTTCCCAGTGATCAATTGACTAATCCTATACAAACTCTGATCTGTTATTATTGTATGTTATTTTGATGAAAAGTCAACAGTAATGATTTATAGATTCTGCTTTAAAGTTCAGGTGATTAGTTTTTAGTTTTATTGATTTTTTTGCTTCAGAGCAACAATTGATTCTGATCGCTAAAATAATAATAATTGCTTCCCATTTATCATCAATGACTGCTTTTATCAGCCATGGTGTACAACAGTAGGGTTCTCATTGTTTGTGCAACATTCATCTGAATTGACTAGTTGAGAGAATTGGTCGGAGATCTCAACATGCCTTGACTATATTATTTGATAAAATAATGTTCGTATCTTCATGTTGAGTTAACACAGCTCAATACAAAGGTGAAAGTGGAATTACTGTAGTCTGTGTTAGTGATTCCAAATTGTTCATTAACACAAAGTATTTCCCAAACTGTTTGGATGAATAGCGTCCCAATGTATTTCAATGCACTGCTGCTCTCTCTTGTGCATTTGCTGACAATGAATATGACTGGAGTGTTCTCAACAGTGAGCAACCGGGCAGATTGTAAAGTTGTGCCTTTGAATCTAGCAAGTGTTCCCCAGTATAATAAAATGAATCCAGTCTTGGAGAAAAAAGTCCAAATACATGTTACACACGCGTAGTTTTGAAAACATTTTTCGCATTTAAATTTGTTAGTAAAACGCAGTTTGTCTGTGCAATATTAGATAGGACAAGGCTGCGTGTTTACATGATTTGTTTTAAAGGTGAATGAATAAGGAGTTGGTGTATAAAAAAATGACATTAATAAGGCTTCTGTCAGTTATTCAATAAAAATAAACCCCCTGCATTCAGAAGTGAATAGAAACAAAGAACACTAATTGCATTCAAAGCGGACAAAGGCATTTCTGAATAATTAAAATCACAAACACACTTCAGTAGTTTGTGTTTTGTGTGTCTCATGCAAAAGCATCTTTTTACAAGCAAGTTGCACACCAACCATATCGGTTTTGAAAGGCGATGATAAACACTGAAACACTGAACAAAAAAAAGCATCAGAATTGTACTCTGTGATTCATGTGTAGGTGAAAGCATCTTGAAATCCTTCTAGTTTGCAGGCAACAGATTCAGCATTTGCCATAAAAAAGCATTGACGTAAAAAGTCACAGACATAAAGATCATCTTCAGGGATGTAAAATGAAATGGAATCTAAAATGTAAATGCATTAAGTGATATTGCTAAAGCAGCATGTAATATGCATATTTGCAGTTTTTTATTTCCACAATATATCCTTGCTTTTAATCACTAGTCAACCACTAAATGTCCAATTTCAGTGTGCTTTTGTAAACAAAGTGGGGTGGTAACAACTAGAAACTGCATGTGAAACAGAACCCAATGAACTCCTTTCTTGACCACTAACTACGGCAGAATGAAAGCTTTTATCGCCTCCCTTATTTTATTGGCAAATAAGATTTTTATAACATTGAATGTTTCAAAGATTTTTACAAAACTGGAGTGAGCCAAATATTTCACTGTGAACTAACTATGTATGAAGTATGTTTATGATTTTAATTATTTAGAGATGCCTTTGTCCACTACAGCGCAAGATTTATGTACATTGCATGTTGTGTCTGTAAGATATGAGCCATGGTTCTGAAATCTTAATTGAGCTATACGAGAAGGAACACTGGCAGAACTGCCCAGCTGCCTTGATTTAATGCCATTATATTTATATTAATTCGATTATCAAACCTCTGAGAAATGACGCAGACCTGTTAGATTAATTGCTATTGAAAGTGTAAGTCAAATCGAATCCATAAGGGGTTTGGGCTGATGGATGTGAAGTTGTGTTGTTTATCAAGTACTGAAGTACTGGACAGCTCCAAAGGATGGCCTTTAAATTTGGGGCACGTCTATGTCTTTTGTCTATGAAATTGCCTATGTCTATCAAATTGTTCTTCAGCTTTAAAGATACAGTGTCTCTTTTCAAATATCTCCATTTCATGAATCATCCATTCACTGACTGCTATGCATAAGGGTTCCTTTAAGAAACAGATGAGCAGTAAACACATTGTTGCACTAGAATCTGTATTTCATTACTTGGTAGGAAATGAGAGATCAATGGGGACAGACAATCCCTGATTAAGTCTTGCATGTGGCCTTGCATGTGATGTACAATCAGACAGAAGAAGCATAGTCGAGAAGTATAAAAGTAATAAAATTATTAAAAATAGGCAGCTGATTTCTTAATGATGACAAAAGGATATTTTACAATCAAAAGAGGCAACTCATCGATTTTTTTTTCAAGAAACAAATACCTAGAATAAATGATTCCAGATAACAAGAACGCACTTGTTTAAATAATATTGTTGTTTCAAACACAAACCTTTTAAGGACTCGGGAAAGAGACAAGATGCAAATATCTCAATCTTAGTTGTAATATCAAAGACACTTTAAGTAAAAAGCTGTGTTGCTAAAAAAACAGGTTCACAGAAGCTACATTTTCTACCAAGTAATGAAATACAGATTCTATTACATTTTGCAATATTAAATATTATTATACCAACACTCAGAGAGACCTCCTGAAGTACAGCCGCATATGCTAAAAGTATTTGTTTTGAAATGCAGCAAAGTTCAATTTCCACACCATCGCAGAAATGTATGTAATTCTCCTTGTGGAGGCTAAAAATAAGGCACATTATTTGACATCTCAGAAAATAAGACCCGTATCTTTGAAAAGTGAAGTGTAAATCAAAAACTGTCTGCCTGCAGCGAAATCTATTCTGTTCATTTTTGTGCGTGATTTAACTTAACCATGTTCTGCCTAGCATTGTATCTTTCCCCCTTTGTATTGCTAGTGAGAAATATTGCTGCAGCAGCTGTGAAGAAAAATACCCTACAAATGCTCAGCAAGCTTAATTTTGATGTGGGTAAATTGTGTTGCAAATAAATTATAGAGTAGAAAGAGTACTTCATCATTTGATCATTTCCAACTGAAATTTGAAAATAACAGCCAATTAAAAAATAATGTTGCGGAGAAATTTTTTTTATAATTATGATTTAATTAGTCTCACCACATGTTTCCAGAAGTAGCACAGCCCTAAACAATGAGCAGAGGCAGAGCTACAAAAGATTCAGAAAACTGCATCTTGGAACCAGTTGACAAACAATACGATAATGCAATTGAGAAATCAATACTTAAAGAAAAACTTCACTCCAGTTATTTCTCCCATGTCTATGCTATCCTTGGTTAAGAGGCAGCCCCACAATGATATTGACGGATATGTCAATATTTACTCGTGATTCAATGCAAGCAGAAAGGGACCTCTTTAAAACAGTTTTCAACATCTGCCTAACCAAAACATTGAGACTGAAACCAGATTACTCTTGCTCTAGTGGAAGCCCAAGTGTGATAGTCAATATTAACTTGGTTTCAAACTCAGGTTCTTTAGTATGGAATGCAACGATCAAACATTGTAGTTTTGGAGCAGATATAATTTATATTTTGTTAAAAAAATCTCTTAATTATATATCATGGTAGTTTTTTTTTGTAATTTCCTGTATTTCAGGATTAAATAATATAGATAGAATACAAGCACATAACCATTTCCTTTTCTTTGGGCGAACGTTTAGGCTTTTTAACTTTGTCAAAAATAGCTACAGTAAAGGTAAATAGGCTTCTTTTTCTGTCTTTTTTTCACTCTTGAATTGAAGATACATATATAATGTTCCAGTGGACAGCCATGGAAACTCGACTATAAAAAGGAGCTTGATCCAGGACCTATGAATGATACTTCAAAAGGCAGTCGTATCTATCTGAATGACAACCTTGTAAAAGAGTTTGATTTCTAACCAAAATAATTGGGTCTGAGTCCCTGGAGAGAAATTTCATGTGGATCTCAATTTACCCTAATTATGTTCATGTCCAGAATTTGCCAAATTCTTAAGTATGGGCTTAATTTTGAGTTCTTGTAGAACAGAGTTCTTAACAGACCTCACAGAAAAATGGTTTCAGAGTTCCAGACGCTCTAAAAATGCTACATAAATAGAGTATATCCATTCACAGGTGGAGTTTCTTTCTACCTGTGCTCTGGTAAGGTTTGAACTCACCTCCACAGGCTCATGTTTCAACAATCTCAGCAGAATCAATCAGCTTCATGGCCAGCAGCCATAGTGATATATAGGATTCAGACTATCACACATTATCAGCAGAAGTGTGATGGGAGATAAGAGTGAGGAGTACAAGATGAACTTGGTAGGAAACATCAATAAATAAAGTAATATCCATCCAGCACAGCTTTTTAAATATTGAGAGATTTCCTTTCCTTACTTGTGAATGACACTTCGTTTTTAAAGATATTTGCATTAGATTACATTAGAATATACAGCACAGAAACAGGCCATTCAACCCAACTGGTCTATATCAGTGTTTATGCTCCACATGAGCCTCCTCCTGCCCTTCCTCAACAAAGCCTTCAAGCATAACCTTCTGAATATTTATTGGAATTAAATGCACACCCTAGAGGGAGTATCCTGCTCATCTAATTCCAGAGACTATTGGGCACAGGTTGGCAAGAGCCAAGGCTTGTGCTATTCCTGGAGTCTAACCAGCTAAAACCGCATAGCTTGCCATTTAAATCACTGTCTGGCAAGCTTTCCCACTACTTGTCCAGCTAGGACCACCCTACCAGCTGGGGCTTTGGCTCACAGGATTAACAGGAGCTGAGTGGGAAGATTCACTGCCCCAAGTACAGATGAACAACATGACAGTGATGCTGATGAAAAGGCCTGTGTGTGTCGCTTACCCGTCCAACTAGATAACTGTGATAAGTCCACTTGATCTTTTGAACTTACTGTTATTCCATTGGATCTGAAGCTTGGTGATTTCAATGAGAAGACATTTTGAGATTACGTATGACCAAAATTCAGTTCCCTTGCTTAACATTGGACAAGGTGTATTTTGAACTGCACATAATGTGGAATAGTGAAGAAAAGCACTGTAAATCAATATATGGTTCTTCTAATTCAATGTGTTTGACTAGCTAGAGGTAGACACAGATAATTCTGAGGACAGCAACTTATTGCTTCTTAACTGTCTAAATTACTCAACATCTCATCCTTGGAACATACTTTGTAAAATGTTACTTTTTACAAGAGCATAGATTGGTATATTCTGCTTACACTGTTGTTCAAAGAAACAGCTGCTTAAGGCCATGAGTCACAAACAAGTACATTTATGATTTATTCAAGTAACAGACCAGTGTGCCCTTCTGAGGACTATACAGCTTTCACCTCTAGAACTTGTCACAAGACTCGGGTTATGTTCGTGCAAAGGTTCGAGTGCAAGTTAATGCTCTGAGATTACACTCTGTAAGAATACTTCAAAAGACAGTTAGGATTTCAACCACACGTGTTTATTATACGTGTCTCGTTCCTTTTGCGCGTTACAACTGATAAAATGCACACACTTACGTATTGTTCTGAGCTTTAGCAAGCAAGAGCTCAGGGAGAACATAGGGAGAATTGGGTTGCAGCTGCCTGGAGTCAGAGTAGGGTGATCACAAGATCTCGACACTCTCCAGACTTTGGTCCCAAGCACTTCTATTTTTGTCTTTATATAGGCTTCTGCCTGCAATTTGAAACTTTCAGCGTATTATTTTGTCTTATTATTCATCTCCGGCGTATCTAGCTTTGCTTTTACTGCTTGTTCTGCTTTATCCACATTAGCCTTTATACATGGTCTATCACTCAGGCATTACATAGGCTTTCAATTTGTATTTTTTAGCATGTTATTTTGTCTCTTTATCTCATTATTCATCTCCAGCATGTCGAGCTTTGCTGTTACTGCTTTGCGCTGCTTTTTGTTTAACTACTTTTGCCTTTATACAAGGCCAGGCTGCCCATCACTCTTGTCACAGACTGTAGAATTGGTCTTGTAAACCGATTAAAAGAACTATACCTGTTGAACACTATCTGCTACACAATCCCTATCAACAACAAACAACAAATTACATTTGTATAACACCTTTCACGTCAGGAGGACGTCCCAAGGTGCTGGACAGTCAGGGATCCACACCCGAGCTGGTGGTTGGGATCAGGAGGGGTGGAGGGCAAGGAGGATATGGGTAGGAGGGTGACCAGAGGTACGGTCGAAGAGGAGAGTCTTGAGACAGGTCTTGAAGGAGGCAAGGGAGGTGGTGAGGCAGAGGGACTTTGGGATGGAGGCGTTGGAAAGCTGAACCATTTAAAAGTAATTTGTGGAATTTGTGATGAATCAAAGTGTTAAGATTATATGTGTTGAGGCATTACAAATGATTTGTTTTTTTTACTCCATATATTATGGATTCTCTTTAGTTAGCACTGCTATCATAAGTATGTTGGAACAGTGGCATCTTAACTTTCCTGCACAATAGTTCCTGAACAGAGTCTGTCTGTGAATTTGATCAAAGGGTGAGACACATTCACTATAGTGCCAAATCTAATCTGAGGGAATAGTAGTGAGAGGAATTATGTCCCAAGTAAGGAACTGTGTTCTCATGGTCTTAGTTGTCTTGCATGAAATGGGATTGGCTTTTTATTGAATTAAATGGTAACTAGAAGGCATATATTTCAGATCCTCACCAAAATCAAATAGAGAAGTTAGAATGTATTAAAGTTTGTTAAGAGTTATTAGGATATCAAATGTTATTATATGGTTCACTCCACCAAAAAATATTGTTTGAAACAGATTCCATAATTTCTTTTAAAAGAGACCTGGGCAGTTATTTGAAAAAGGACCACATGAAAGGGTATGGGGAAAGGTCAGGGTGTGTGACTGGATGAATAGCTCTTCAGAGAACTGACACAGGCACAATGTACTGAATTGATTCCTTCTGTGCTTTAAAAGTCTATGAAGATTCCCTTTGGCTCTTATGGATAATAGACTGCCATTTTTTTGTACTGTGACGCTTCTGAAGATGATGACTGTCATTATGGTTTCAATGTCTTCATCAGCAGCAGTCACAATACCAGCCCCATGGTTTCAGCAATCTTCAAAGTAGAATAGACCATTAAGGCTCTCCCCTGCATGACCAGAAACTACAAGGGGAACAGTTGATTTACCTTGTCTTTCAGAGACGCTCTTAATAAATAATAATAATCCTTGCATTTGATATAGCACCTTAACACGTGGTTGAGACGTCTCAAAGCGCTTCACAGTGAAGTGCTATACTGTAAAGTGAATTGAAAACCTTGTTTACTTGGTTCTGCAATTTATTCACCAATGATTATAATAATAATAATAATAATAATAATCCTTGCAGTTGATATAGTGGCCTCATTGGGCATGTATTTTTCTTATGATTACCATCATCAGAAGATAAGTGTCTTTTTTCTAAAGATCATCCTGTTATTGATATTAACGGGAGTTCTTTTTATCCTACACAATCACAAAAGTCTTGTCAAATACAGCGCAAAGAGCCAAAAGGAACACATGGGGTGCTGTCCAAGGCGTAGACTTTTAGAGCAGGTACAGTTAAGACTAATGGGAAGAGACATAACTACATCCCCAGCATTGTGTTTGGTAGCCAGAAGCAATAACACATTTGTGCCTAGATCTGTTCAGTATCTGCAAGTGTTAGCTTTGAAATAAAATAACTAGTGGCGTGTGATATATATGGAAGGAAATGGTAGAGGTGTCAGTGTTCTATTTATACATTCTCATTTTGTCTTTCAAAATTTGTTCTGATGCTGCAGAAGACACTAAGGCTGGGACATCAACATGAGGACATTGCAGAGAACTTTTGTCTCTTGTCCCTGACATTTTTACCGTCATGATTTTTGTTGCTTTAGATTTAAGAAATTACCTCCCAAGTTGGAAAAAAAATCTACAAGTCATCAGGCAAGGCTGGCATGGTACAGAACAACAGTCCAGATGTACTGTGATAAGGAAAATTATATGGTGCAACGATTGCATTTGATTCCTGAATGCAAGTCCCTTGTGTCATGGTCTTTAGTACCAATGAACCTTTTTTGGTGCCATTGTCTCATCTGTGCTAATCAGCATGGGTATCCACTTTCACCCTGAAGGATCAGAAAAAAAGCAATGATAATATCAAGAGTATATAAATAAATATAAACATCAAGGTCTTCAGTCAAATTTTAAAATAGAGAAAGCAGATTGTCTTGGATAATTGGAAACTCATTTTATGCTTTAGAATTTTCAATATTACCTGAATGTCAACACAAATTCAACCAAGTTCATGTTTCTAACAAATCAACAGAAATGTGTATAGGACAAGAAACCCGTTAGATTGAAGTGGAAAGGGGTGTGTGTTTGCAAGAGCAAGTGAGAAGTGGTGGAGGAAGTTATTATTCTTCCTGAGATAAAATGATCAAACACTTGTCTGTTTTGAAACAGAGCTTGACCTTGATAAGAAATGCCAGTTTGTGTTATATCTGCACCAGTAACATTGTTTTGTGGAAAACAGCGTAGAATATAACATAATGTACTGGTCAATGGAAGAATAAAGTGCTATAGAGAAGGATTCCATAGTCTGATTTTTCTAGGATTAACTGCTCTTTCTCCATGCTACCACTGTACTTAAAATTATCTCTTGGGAGTGGTTTGGTGGATAAACTTGAACAGATAATTTTCTTAGGCAAATGATAACTGGCTAGGAAAGCAATAGAGCAAGGTGTATATAGAGTAAGGTAAGGTTTATAGCAAATAATTGATAGGTCCATAATTTACATTAAAAATTCTCTTAATAAAATTTAAAAATCTCTTTAAACTTGGATAATGAGCTGGATACACTTGGCCTTTTACTGTTTCACCGTTCCTTCTGTTAAACCTAAGAAAGTAATGTAATAATAATAATCCGTGTATTCAAAACCTAATAGACATTACATTTCAAAAAGGTTACATTGAACTGAGTCAAATGACAATTAACTGCTTTTATAATATTCGGATAAAACTGGTAAGACATCTGACATGCTATTAAGATATCATGAAGAAAACCTTATTCATTTGTGGTTATTTAGCACCAATCAATTTCTTCCTGCAGGACAGGCTGGGTCTTCTATCACACACTAGTTTACAAGAGGACTCTATCGAGACATAAAATGCCTTGTGGTATAATTAAGGGCTAAATTCCATTATGTGGTTGTGTATCGGCAATAAAAACACATCCACGCTGGGTAATAACCAATCTCTGTTTGCACAATACAGCTGATGCTCAGGGAAGTCTTTCAGATGTGATTCTGTCATATAATAGCTATACTAAAATAGAAGAAAAATCATGTGGCTCAGCCAAATATGGCAACTTTGCATTCGTCTTAGTTTTCCTAGATAACAAAGAGACAGTGATACAAATAGGCCCAAACTCCCCGTGGCAATGTTTTATGTCCTGTTGGGTGATTAAATTACGATTATGTTTTCTCATCCACATCCACAGAGGCAGAAATAAACTAATGCAATTAAGGAACTGAAGAGCTATGGCAAGTGGTAGCATTGTAATTTTACTCATGATGGTATTTGGATTTTAATTAGTAAAAATTATCCATTGGTGACTATCTGCTAATAATACTTTACATTTTTTTCAACACGAGACAATTCTGTGTAATTTAACAATATAAATATCATATTTCCACGTAAACAAAACCAAAATATTGCAGTGTTGCTGATGGAGAACCTTTAATCCTTTGCCCAAGAGTCTGCTGTGGGAATATATTTTCTACATTATATCTTCAACACAGTCAACTAGTCATGTAAGATGCAGCATGAGCCTGGTGCCATAGATGGTCACTATTCATTCAGGTTTACAATGGTCAAATTATTTCTCTTACTCGTTCAATCCGAGCCTTTACACGCTCTCACTGTGTACCTTTCTATCATCCAAATATTGAGCGAATTTATCAGAGAATCATAGTAGATTAATATGAATACTGAAGCACAGCATGAAATTTTAGCAAGCAGCACTAATATCTCAGCAAACATTTCAAAGGATGAGTGATGGCGATGTTGTTTACATGACCTCCTTATTGCATCCAAAGTGGGATTCTTTCAAAGCAGGACTCTCGGTTCTCATCAAAATTCAGCAGAATTCAGAATAAGCATATGTAGAATATTACAAAAGTGACATCAATTTAGTTTGAAAGCTGCAATTCCAGCCTATTGCAAAATCCAGCTTTGCAGTAATGGACGAGGGGGACTTTGGAATAAAATGACACACAACTCTCACACACTTGAAATTTCAAACGATTGATTAATTTCACTTGAATAGGATTTGAAGCAGCCCGTATTTCTTGAGCAATAGTTCTATCATATTTACAGTCTTGCTGTATTTTACATTACAGGAATGGACTTGTGATGCGCTGTCAACAGAACATGCTGTTCAGTGTAAGAATGATTTTGTATTGTATATGCAAGGTAAAGCTTTCATTGGTCACTGCTGTGTGTTCTGTGCTTTGCCCTCCATGGGATAAGTCTGCAGCAAAGTAGAGATACCAAAGGCTGGAAAGCCACACACATATGATATCTTCAGAAACGTTACATAATGCAACAGAGCGCAACCCTTCACTTCTGGCCATTTACATTGAGATACCTGTGAGTGACGTGTGTATTACTATTGGTGGCAGCTGAATCTATCACAGGATACAGTGATAAAGTTTACTTTATCCCCTCTTTTACCTCACAAGAGTCGCTGTGTTGGCATTGGTGTTGCAAGCTAAAGCGGGTACGAATTCCTGACCAAGGGATCGCACCCAAAATGCTAACCTATTGCACAATCGGGAACGAGTTGTGGTCAATTCAATTGCTCACATTAAATCTATCCACAAATTAAATTGACTGCAATTTTCATTTACTACCATTTGTTCCACTCTATCAAGTGAGCCAAAAATAATATGTCCCTGCAAAATTGTTTGCTGTGAAAACACCTGCAAAACTGGGACTGAAACATTTTTTATGTTCTACCTGTCCAATTTACAGACTTTTTTTCTCACTAAATGCTGATTGAACTGTTGAGCAGTTCTCGCACTTTCTGGTTTTCCTTCTAATAAAACAATATCAGAAAGGCTATTTCCCAGAAAGTAGTTTGAATTCTACTCCACCATCTGAATACTTGTCAAAAAAAATCATTTTTTTCTTTGTTTCAAAGCCATTACTAAATACTGTATTTTACTGAGTTGTAGTAATTAGCATAAACACTAACTTAAGCTGCATCTTACCTGCTACGCTTTAACAGAGATTTGCCTTTTTCCTGCACCTCCCACACTTCCCACGTACACTGTCCCTGTAGCAGTAACCAAATACAAAATGATCGTATATTTTAAGCCTGAGATGTAATTACAGGCTGTAAGATGTATATTAATACTGCATTCAATAATCTACAGCGTCTGTGACAAGCTCTATGCTTGACAAATTGACATGCGGCTGTGCATCAATTCACATTTTTATTCGATTCAAATAGATTGATTCACTGGGATGCACAGAGGAGCCTGCTGAAACTGTGCTGGAACTGGTTGCATTATGTGTACTATCAAGATTTTGACCAATGTGACCTGGTCTGTACAGACAGAGAGCGTATTTCTTAGCATCTGCTTTTGGATTATGCCACTGTGTTTTGCATTCCATTGGAACTTGGGATCGAAAAGGGGAATGAGATTTATCTTAAGTGATTCCACTTGAGACCAAGAGGACCTCTACCACCCAATACCTGAACTATCTGCACTCTTTTTATACAACAACAAATTGTGTAGTTTGTCGGCAAACACGTCAGCTAATTTGTACACAGCAATACCCTACAAACAGCCATGAAGTGAATAGCCAGTTGTATTTGGGTATTGTTGTCCAAGACATCAGAAAAAAATCCCCTCACTATTTTTTATATGAAGTAGTCAAAATATATTAATTTCAATGCTAAATTCAGATCACATTGAAACTGTAACAAATTGCAATGACTTTGAATCAATTCCCGTTGTCTTGATTAAAATGATAATAATAATAATAATCCTTGCGTTTGATATAGCACCTTATCACTTCTTCAAGATGTCTCAAAACACTTCATGAATATACTGTAAAGTAAACCGACTATATATTTTGTAGACAAAACACAGGGGCCAATTGCACACAGCAGTGACCCTCAAACAGTCGTGGATTGAGTGATCAAATTATTATTATTTTTTAGAGGGATTATTACCCCCAGAAAAACGATTCGCCAATTGATTAACACCCGGGTTCCTACTTACTGCTAGATAAACAGAGGCATGTGGAGTAAGGAAACTTGCCTAACATTTCGCCCCGCCGGAAATCGAAACCATCATGGAAATAGCAGTATAAGAGGAGGCCATTTGGCTACTGGAGACTGAGGTGGTGGCAGCTCATCAGTAGTCCTTGCCATCCTCTTTGGAGGTTTTTGGTACACACCACAAAAGCGAAATTAATTAAATATAACTTCTTCCAAAAGGATCAGCTAAGAATAAACTGAAGAGTTGTAAAGCATACATTATTTATAGTTTGAACATCTGCTGAAGAAAATATTTATTATCCTTCAGACATTTCTATTGCTTTGAAAAAGTTGCTGTGGTAAGCTACTGTTCACTGTGCCATTCGCCCTTGAAATTTCTATGAAGTTGCTCTCCAGCCGCTTTAACTAGTTCAGGCGCCCACAATTCTGTGGATGTCGGATGTAATACTGAAGGTTGCAGTCAGTAAGAAACTCTTGTACATTCACTGTTGAGGTTCTAAGAGAACATTTAATGTCTTTGGAGAGTCCAAACCCTGTCAGAAGCTTTTTGTTAACTGTGAAGATATTATCTGCATTATCTTATTTCTACCTCTTCAGCAGAAATAATTTTCCCCAACTCATCAAAGGGGAGGTGATCTGAGAGATGGGATGAAACTTGCAAGCTAATGCTGGTGCCAAGCATGATTCCATTCAGCCACTAGCCAGAGATCACCCTGATTAAGGGTTTTGAATGTCATTTAAGACTTTCGGGAGTAAACGTAATGAAAAGACATTCAAAAATAAGTGAAGTGTTTGCTTTTTGAAATCTGGAACAATTAATCCATTTCATTCCAAGCTTCTGCATTAAACATTTGAATATGATTCTAAGCAGATCATAACTGGTTAATACATTTGCTGACATCTACTTCCTTGTGCAGAAACTGCCAGGATATCTAACCTGACTGATACCAATAGCTTCTTTTTTGTATCCATTTCCCTTGTTAACGATTTGGATTGATGATTACCTAAAGAGTTATGTAACTTGGCAAGTCTCTATAGAGCAAGCCAATTAATTCAATAAGGTAAACTGTGGAGTAGATGTATTGATTTGTGCAGTACCAAAGGAAAACCCGTTTGTTCATAAATATTCACACTGAGTCGATCTTAGAATCTGATTAAAACGTTAAAGGGTTCTGTTTAGCTGCCAATACCTGGCAGTGTTGACTGTCGATTGGCTGCCATGACTAGATGTTGAATAAAGTTGTTTGCTTGTGCTTGACCAGCTTGATAGGATATAAAAACCCCTTTCCTTTCATTCTTTGATCGGTCTTTTTGGCAAGATAAGCATTTGCTTCTATTCTCCGAGCTAGATATAAGCACATTGATCACGGGGGAACCCAGACAACTGTCACCATCTTGACATGTTAGTGTGTGCCTTGCTCTTTATTTGTGAAGCAAAGATGATCACCTTGTCCATTAATTCATTCCTGTTTGAAATACTTGATGTTGTATTGAATGCCCGATGAAATGAGTGTTCTATTGCGGAGGACCTCCATTTCTTGTCTAATGAACGCAAAATTGAATAAATTATTTTTTCTTGGAAAAGAAATCTCCTGAACTCCGTCCATTACATTACAAATCACACTCGCTCTTTTGTAAGCTGCCACACTTGATGCTTGAACCTCTGGTTACTCTCTCCAACAGCATAAAGCAACCAAATGTATTCACTTCCCAAATAATTGTCTATTCCTTGACTACTGTTACTTGACATAATAATAATAATATAATAATCCTTGCATTTGATATAGCGCTTTTCACGTCGGGAGGACGTCCCAAAGCGCTTCACAGAACACACTGTAAAGTGAATTGACTGTATACTTATGAGCGAACGCGGCAGCCAATTGCGCACAGCAATGTCCCACAAACAGTCGTAGATTGAAAATGACCAATTTTTATTTTTGTTTTTGGTTTTGGAGGGATTATTATTAGGTGTGTGGAGTAAGGAAACTTGCCCAAGGTTTCGCCCTCTGCCTGGGATTGAACTCAGTCTCTCGCTTGCAAAGCGAGTGCTCTAACCACTGAGCTACAGGACTCCACATAGCATCAGCAAAACTAAAGTTCAGAAAATCTACAAACTAAAAATGTCAAGGAAAGAGAAGAAGAAAGAGGATATTGGGGCTAAACTATTATGTCCTAAGTTGAAGTGTTACATCTCCGGACTGAGCACTATATTTGGCTGATAAGGTCAAAGTGTGCTTGTGTCCTTTAGGAACTCCAATCAACCTTCAAGTAGGTTACCGTTGTTGTATCAGGCACAATCTGGGACACCTAGGAACAGGTATTGAATGAACTTGTGTAATGAACTACTGTGTGCAATTGGCTATCGCATTTCGCCCACAAAATATACAGTCAATTCACTTTACAGCATATTCTGTGATGCTTTTTCAGATGTCTCAACAATGTGATAAGGCGCTATATCAAATGCAAAGATTATTATTATTAAATCGAGCACTATGAGTTAACACAGGGTAGTCATGAGGTGATGGGAATTAGATACATGTACACTGATTTATCTATTTGCCCAATAAAGGAGTACTGTAAACACAATGATATCTGAGCCATATGTTGTAACAACTATTGTTCTTTGCCTGTGATAGAGACATGCTCAGCTCTTGAGACAGTCGTGCTCCAGTATTACTCAGCCAAGGATTAGATACCAAATAACCTTTGTGCAAATGCATTGTATATTATAGTTCATTGTATGTGAGTGCTGAATTAGTTCCTAACCTCTCTGCGTGTCTTGCATTGTGTCTACTTGATGATTGACTCCCAGCCTAAGGGATTTCCCTTCCGTGATAGTAATTCCATCTATTGTAACATGCATTACCTTTCCAGGCTTTCACCTCCCAGAAATGTCAGCACAGAAGGAAGCCATCAGTCCATCGTGCCTGTGCTGTGAAAGCTCCCTCCTGGAGCTACCTACTCCAATTGCTTCCAACCTTCTTTTACTTTGGCATTTTATATTTTCGTTTGAGTGCCCATCTTATTCTCTTTCCTTTTCTGCGTTCTATTGTCTCATTTTTATTTCTTTTTTCTTGGTGAGATTCTTCTTTCAGATTCCACGAATTCACGCACGTATTATCCTGTAGGAATCTGCCAGCATTTTTCATTCGAAACGCTGTATGACATAAAGAAATTTAAACAGAAGCTAGCTGGCTTCCTGGCTAAATAATGGCCGTATTCCAGGTCGCCAGGTTCTTACTTATGTCACGTCCTGTGAGTTGCACGCATATATTGTATGTTCAAGAAGCGTCGCTTTTGTCATTTCCTGTGTGCTGTATTGCATCCTCTGCACAAATAGCGCCATTCTTGTGCATAGCACGCATGCATAGCATGTGCAGGAAGTGACTACAGTGGCAACCTGGCAATGCGGAAGTGAGCACTTATTGGACATTATTTTCACAGACCCGTTACAATGCGGTATCTCAGTTTGGGAGCCAAGATACCGCGTTGCAACAGGATTGCCCTGTATTTACATTTTCAATTAGGTGTACACCGTCATTTTTGGATTATAATTATTGATTAGAATTAATTATCATTAATTTTTTTTTAGATTCAGTTCCAGTTCTGTAAGATGTAGACTGACTGTTAGGAAAAAGAGAAGGCAGTCTCTCTATCCCAGTGCCCTGGCTGACAATCCCCCAAATAAAATTGCTCCCTTACTTTCTGCCTATTTTGTGGGATATTGCTATGTGCAAATTGGCTGTCCGTGTTCACCTACAACATTTACTGTGATGAGCTTTGAGACATCCTTCTGATGTGAATGGTGCTATAACAAATATAAGGATTATTATTATTATCTCTTGCCTATTCATCCAATTCCGTATGATTCAATGTATCTGTCTTTGAATCTAATAACCCATAATTATCATATTCAAGTGTGATAATTATAAAACTAATATATATTAGTATCTTTAAAATATTAAGGGCACAGAAACCACATTAATCATATTAAACATAATAATAAATAATAAACATAATAATGAATGCCAGGAAAGGAGTAATTTAGCTATAATTCCAACTTTCAGATAATTTTATTGAATCAAAACCTTCCCCTTGTTTTTAAATAATTGAAGTTGACATTTAGCATCTTGTGTGGTTCAGTAAATAACTGCATTCCAGCTCAGTTTCAAAGTATGGACAGCAAAAGAGAAGAAATGCAAAGAGACATTCTTTAGTTAAAAAAAAGATAATCAGTACATGGAACAAACTAACCAGTACAGATGGTTGATCAGGAACAAAAATGTTTTCAAAAAGGAAGACAAATTCTTGTTAACCCAAAGGATGTATGGTCTCTGAATTTCTGTATATATTCATTCCTAATTTGGAAGCTGCATCTTTTTAAGAATTGTGGAAAACTGGCTACCAAATTAAGACTGAATTTTTCACTATTCTGCACAATGTTAAGTGTTAAGACACAATTGGTTTTACAGACTAAGAATTGGTGGAATTTTGCACCTATAATAACTAGTACTTGTCTGTGAAGGGCTTTGAGACATTTCAAGTTGTAGGTGCTATATCAAACGGAAGAATTTTTTTTTATAATTCTACCTCGTGGATTTATTCATGAGTCATGGATGGTGAGAGCGAGATATTCCTCGATGATCTGAAGTTGGAGTTTAGATTTGTTGTTGAGGAAGAAATGAATAGAGGAAGCTCTGTCTCACATCAAATATGAAATATGCCTGACCTAGTTATGATTTATGTTGACATTATTGCGGAAACCAATTCCATTTCCAACACTGATATTCCTCAGCCTGATGAACACAAATCTCCTTTTTACGAAGGGGTATAAATTAAACAATGTTTTGTACATTAAAAAAACGTGAACAGTAGAGTCAATGTAAAGCTTTCCCAATCTTAATAAGGAAACTAAATGAATCATGAATATTTTCCTCAACAGTATGAAAACTATAAGGTAAGCGATGCTTTATTCAATTTGACAAGAGTCAGCAGTGTCTGAATTATTCTAACAATAGTTGAACTGTCTTCAAATATTTCGAACATGACATTATCATCATTATTAAATTGCATGACAACATAATTGTGCAGTTCATTGGTATAATTTTGACACTCAGTTCAGCTTTCCCTTGAATATAATGCTAATCTCGGAAGCCAAGGAAATACATGCAGCAGTTTCATTTGAAATATTGTTGTACAAAGAGAGAATAGTATTTACTTAACTAATCTCATGTTATAGGTGTATAGCCATTTTTAAATGATCAGAAAGGATGGATATTTTTCCAGACAGATGTAGGACTGATATTTGCAGTTGCTTTCTAACTGTGCTCACATCTCTGACAAATGAACCAGAATTAATAGTTAGACTACAGGCAACATAAAGCCACATGCATAGCCTTGTGACGTTGCAATCACATTTTTAGTCCACATGACAGTGAAACCTGCTGAAAAAGTTTGGGTTTTGGACACTGGGATTCACTTCAGGTTTTTATACAACTGATTCTAACAAAGCACAGAATTGCTGCTGAACCTTAGCTTAGGGCATTCTTCTTTCAGGTGTATGAAGAAATGGCTTTGTTAATGCATCAGAGATGAAGGCAATAACATGGGCACCAGTAGACATCTATGTTTTTCAAGAGAAAGCTTTGAAAAAAGGACTTTTTTCAGAATGAAGCAAATCAATATCGGGCACAAAGAATAGAGTTAGTGCCATATAGAAAGCAACTTCTGTTAGTATAGTTTTTTTATTTTAACAATAAAATGATCAAAGTGTGTGTTATTAGTGAAAGAGCAGCAGGTCCCCTCAGTATTAAAATGCACTGTGAATATTGTGAACTTGACTTAGTTGGCTTAGTCCAGTAAAGAGTGAACATGCAGGAAAATGCAGTGAGGAACATTCACAGAGCCGTGCTCTTTTATTTTTATATTTCCAAAAGCATGAACAATTTGTTTGACATACCATGAGCAAGGGTGCTACGAGGTGAATGTGAACTATAACTTCATTGGTTAGTCTGGATGTCTCAATGCCTTTCCATAAGAAAACCCACTAGAAACATCTCGCGCCATATTCTTGGGTTGGGAGCAAGCCATTCTGTAGCTGTGCAATAAAGCTGTTCAGCTCTTCAACATAATAGCTCATCATGACGTTGGTCTGGAACATTTTTCTAAAGCTGAATTATTAAGAAAAATAAGCTTCCTTTGTATTATCTTTAGAAATATTAACGTAACAAATAGCTTAATGTTGAGCTGTTTATTTTTTCTTATATGACAATAACGTCTAAATGGGAACCAATGTCAGGAATGCAGAAAATAGTAACTGGTTTGTCTGATTCAGACATTAATGGTTAAAAATCACAGCACTTTGCAAATATTTTTGTCTCTTTATGGATGATGATGATGCATGTGCCTGCTCCAATTTTTACATTGAGGAGATTTGCGGACTATTTTATTTAGATTATACAATCTTCCTGCAAAAGCTGTTCTAAGAGATTACACAAAAATGTGGAGGCCATTAACCCTGATAACAATGACCATTTAAAACTTAAACAGTGCCTGGCATTTCAAAATGTCTCACTTTGCTTGTTAATCATATTATCTCAGATAGAGTCAAGGTAATTATAGTCTTAGTGGAAGCCATTCGGCCCATACAGGATCCTGATACAGGAGCCCAAACTGGTACCAGTTCATGTACGAAACACTGACTGTCCAGCGCCTTGGGACGTCCTCCCGATGTGAAAGGCGCTTTTGTTGTAGAAATGTGTGAAATTCCAGTATCTGCATCAAATCATTTGTTACCAATAATCATAGAATCATAGAAATTTGCAGCACAGAAGGAGACCATTTGGCCCATCAAGTATGTAACTGGCTCTCAAAGAAAGGTGTTCATTCAATCCCATTGCTTTCTTTACTTTCCTCTTGAAACCCACAATGGGCTCTACCTCTACTACCTTACTTGGTAGCGTATTCTATATCCCAACAACTCTGAGTGAAAAAAAATCTCCTAAAATCTCCTTTCATTCTTCTTCTGATTAACTTATATCTATGGCTTATATACAAGTCACTGTTTCACCTCGCAATGAAATATTGGACTCCCAGTCCCCACTGTACTCCTGTACAAGCCTTGTATTTGATTTTTATGCCCAGTTAAAATGATTAAAAATACAGTTGCACTACTTCCAATGTGAAACATCTGTCATTTGCAGCGCCATAAATAAAGAAATTGGAATTAAGTAGAATAATTTAGAACCATCCAATCTGCAATAATTGAACAGTTCAATTTATATTTTAGTAATGATTTTGGAAAATGCAACACAGGAACGAAGCCAAATTGAAACGTAGTTTTTCTATTATGCTGCTGTCTCCTTCAATCCAGCACTCAACTGATAATTAATTACAGCTTGCAATTATTCAAATGCGCTCATTAAAACATTGCACCTCTATCACTTGTAATTATCAGGAAGGATAGCGACACAGGAATATGGCATTGTATTATTTTCGGCATTGATATCATAAGAAAAATGGTCAAAGGAACAATGCAGCTGGATTTATATTCTTCTACTTTATGAAAATGCCCACATATATGTATACTCTAGCGCATAAATCAAAAAGTACATTATTTTGTTCACTGAAGTGTCTTTCCCTAATGCCTTTAGGTTTCAATTGAAAACTGTGTTAATGTCTATTATAATAATTTTGAAAAGCTGAACTTACACTAGCTCACAGAGAGCCCTGTCTCTGTGGGTTTCATTAATTCCCAGTTTATGCTGTGCTTTACATGATGATTTGTGACAAATTGCTGCATAGATCTATTATGTAATGTGACACAACAAAGCAATTCACGCTGAAGCCCAGTTATCAAGACCACCTCCGAAAGGTGTTTTTGGCAGGACAGTCATTTGCATCTCTGCAGTATAATTGTAGGCAGTGCAAAATGATTCAACTCCAACTAAAAAATGGCCCTTGAAGAGTTCTTGGTCAGTCAGTCCATTTTAATATTTATCGTGAGTCAGTTGCATGACCAACTCTTTAGCATTTTAAATAAAATATATGTTCTCCTTAAACCCGAGTAAGAACCATCGGGAAAGGGAAATATTATTCCAGCTTCCAGCTCCAAGTTTCTCAACTGCTGCAAGCAATGTCGAATGAATAATAGTAATACAATAATAAACCTTTTTCTAATATAGCGTCTTATCAAGTCATCTTAAAACGCTTCCTAGGATTTATTATAAACTATAGTAACATCTGCGGTGTGAATGTGACAGGTGATATGCACACAACAATGTCCCACAAAAACCCATGAAGCGAATGACCAATTTTATCTGAAAGAATGTTTGCCAGGATCTCCCTTTTCTTAAGTCATTCTCAGAAGTAGAAACCAAGAACTAACTCATTATTTGCAATGTCTAATTTAACGTTGATGATATTTCATGATTTTTGATCAAAAATAGTCATGACATTTACCATCATTTTTACAGATCTATACATTTAACATTGTTGTGCCATGTAATCATGTATTACACGTAAAATTGGCAACTCAAGAGGTCTGAAAAATTCAGTTGCTAATTCAATTCAGGAAGCATTAAATCAACTGAACGTTTGGATTCACGAGTCAGATATTCTCCACATCATTCATTGAGTTATTTTTCCTACTTTCCATCATTATTTCAAAGACCCTTTCTCTTTCCATCTCTGTCTTTTTCTCTCTGAAGCTGTTTTTAAAAATTGAAGCATTTTATTATCCTTTCTGTTCATTTGCTCTTGAGACCTTTCTCATTAAAATTGCACTAAAAATCCACTGACTTATTTTAGATTTTTGAACAGGTAGAAAACCTACAGCGGAGAAAAGCACTTACATTCCATTGTTCAGCGTGTAGCTATGATTCACAGCTGTATAGAAGAGCAGTTTCTGTCAACGAGAATCAGAGTTTTGATGGTTTCACTTATGATGTGAATAGTCACATTTTTTTCCCTCGACTGCAATGAATTCTCTGAACCTGAAAGAATTTAAATGCAGTATTTTCTGGAATGTGTGGAGGTGATTTTCCTATTTATTACTGACTATGAATGTGTGACAGGCGAATACATACAATAATAATAATATAATAATAATAATCCTTGCAGTTGATATAGCGCCTTATCACGTCTTCGCGACATCTCAAAGTGCTTCACAGAATAAACTGTGAGGTGAATTGACTGTATATGTCATGGGCAAAACACAGCAGCCAATTGCGCACAGCAGCGTCCCATAATCAGTCGTAGATTGAGTGACCAATTTTTTTTTTTTAAAAAGGATTTATTATCCCCGGAAAAGCATTGCATTAAGCATTAAGACCTTCGAAGTCTGAGCTTAAATCTTCCCAGTTCCGAGCCACTGAATAATGGAAAATTCCATTGGTTATTTCAGAGCATATTGTATTTTAACAATGGTGGCAGAATCACTTTACTATACATAGGTCATTTTACTTCGAAAATGCTCACTTTAATTGCTGCAATAAATCAGTTAAAAATAGAAGTGGATGAATGTTTACACCAAAGAACATTGACTGATTCACAATATTCCCAGATTAAGCTTCACAAAAGGCAAATCCTCCTTTATTTTGGACTTTGGTATTTAAAAACTGCCAGAGCCCTCAACCGGTCATGAGCTTTGAAAGATTAAAAATTCATAAATGAATCCAGTAGATTGCTTGCTAGAAAATGTGTAATTACATTAATGGCAGCTGTATAAAATAATCCACGTGTCCTTTTCACATAGTTAATCTTTGAAAACATCTGACTTGTGTTAAATGAACGGAGTTAGATAATTTACTATTTCATTTAATGTTTGGACTGATTATAAATTAATAACATTCAGAGCTGAAAAATGCACTGTGTGGGTCATTCTCGAAGGATCTTTTCAAGGGAAGTGTACGGTGGTTTATACTATAAAAGCTACAACAAGCAGCTGCTCTCAAAATATCAAACTGACTTCAAGAAAATGCGGTAATTTTTATGATTACTACCTACTTACTACTAGGTAAACAGAGGCGTGTGGAGTAAGGAAACTTGCCCAACGTTTCGCCCTGCCCGGGAATCGAACCACTGAGCTACAGGACTCCACATTTCATTTAAATGAACAAACAAATTTCTGCGCCTTGTGTTCCACTCTCCAATCTGCCAGACACCACCTGATTGTGGTCAACTGCCTACACCAACTATTATCTAATTGTGTTATATCTTTTACGCCATATTACCTTAAATGTATTTGCTTCCTGCATCCCTGATCTAGTCTTGCTCCACAAAGTCATCTGGTCATCAACTGATTCCTTACTGTATTTCTGCATCCAGAAAGGCCATCTGGTTACACATCCTTTTTCTACCCCCTGCAACAGACATGATCCACTATGTTTAAATAATGAGAAGACACACACAGACATTACTTAATTTTAAGGATGCTGACATTCCAATTTCACAATTGCAAAGCTTCACAGAAGTTATCAGCAAAATTCATTTAAAGACACAGCAGTACAAATGATCACTAGCACACATCATAATGCTCAATTTAACTGAGTTTCATCAGTCTACAATACTAAAATACTTACAAATTCACATTTCAAGCTGGCAAAGCTTAGCAACAGCATATTCCCACAATACATAATTCTTATGTCAAGAGTAACTCGCCCATAATGCTTCACATGGATGCATGTTGCATTAATAATCTGACTGGTCATCCTCAGGTCAATCAATTCATATTTCATGTCTTGTGGCACAAGGCTCTAAAATAATCTGCCGCTAATTCCTTTTTCGGACATATGATGATATTCAAACAATATTTCCAAAAAAATCATTAATATTACTAATGTAAATTTCCCTTCCACCAATGATGCTATTTATATTCTACGTAACTCGTCGAGGAAAATTAAATGACATTTGCCATGACTAGAAACCTTGTGATCCGTCCTGTACTTAAATCAGGGTCATTGAAGTACATTCACTCATTCGGTACTTTTAATTCAAAAAACAATGCAAAATATATCACTGTTGGAATTGTGAGTTAGAATTTACTAAAAGCACCCCATAAAAACACATCCTCTTGTATATCAAATGCAATTATTAATTATTATTATTATTATTACAGCCCTAAACAAAATGAAGCTCCCTGTTTTCGAATTTGTTTTTTTTTTTACGATCACAATTCCAAAGAAGATGCCCACAGAAGGCACTTTATACAAAAGCACAAGTTTCAAGAGAGGTTTGAACTCAATCTTGTTTGTGTAATCCAAACTGATTGCTTTAAAAAGTAGCTTATAATGAGTTATATTGGTGTACAGGGTTTCACCACAAGGCTCTTTAACTTGCAAAGAATGAGTTAACTGGGAAAATTGGCAAATACATTCCATTGTTCAATCCAATTTTTCCATCATTTTGAATGAGGATGTCTGAATTAAATGCTTTTACAAAAGTATTTGATGTGCTCAGTATAATTATTCTCCAAGGTTATTTCATTACTTACTCCAGTGCTGATCAGTGATGCTAGCAGATGTTGTTTACAATTTAAAACTACGGGTCTGGTGAAGTTTATTTAAAACAATTACATTTGCTTTATCCAGAAAATAATCGTTTCCTGGGAATGTTTAAAATAGCAATTTCACATGCTTCGGCCAACATGGTAAACTACAAGCATGAGGTGCAAGAGGTTTATAGAGCCCCCTTAAGCTCAGCGTAAGATCTTTTACATTGTATTTACCTCTCTATCCCATAATGTTTATTAAAAAAATTCCTTCCTCTCCCACTCCACTGCCCTGGAATCATCTGAGCTCCTACATCTCTGGCCTGCCTGACCAATCTCCCCTCCTCGCTCTCTTTTCTCCACAACTCCCTCTCCTCCATTCTGGACTCCTTGCCCCCTCACCTCCCGAACTGCCTCATACTCCCGTAACTCCCCCTGGTACATCAGCCATCTCCATTCCCTCAAGGCACAAGTGCGAGCTGCCGAACACGCCTGGACCAAATCCAAACTAAAGGTCCATCAGCAGATTTGGCTTCACCATACCAAGACCTACCGCTACGCTCTTACCTCTGCCAAATCCTCCTTTTACTTCAAGGTTATCTTGGAGGCAAAGGACAACCCCAGGCTTTTCTTTTCCACCACAAACCGTCTCCTCCATCCCACCTTCCCAAGCCTCGCCCATCCTCTCCTCAAACTCCAACTGTGAGGAGATGCTGGACTTCCTCGAATCTAAAATCGAGGGGATACGTTCAGCCATCTCTGCACTGTCCACTGCCACCCCCACATCACCTCTCCCTCATGACCACCCCCCACCCATCCCCCCCTATACTTCTTCGACCCTCTCTCTCCCTCCTCCCTCACCACCATCATTTGCAAACTCAAACCCACCCCCTGCTCTCTCGATCCCATCCCCACCTCTCTCCTCATCCGCCAGCTCCACCTTCTGACCCCTTTCTTGTCCGACGTCATCAACCTCTCCTTGTCCACCGGTTCAGTTCCCACCCCCCTAAAAACAGCCGTCACCACCCCCATCCTGAAAAAACCTTCCCTGGACCCATCCCTCCTCTCCAGCTACCGCCCCATCTCTAACCTCCCATTCCTCTCCAAGGTCCAAGGTCGCATCCCAGCTCCGCTCCTTTCTCTCTCGCCATTCCCTCTTTGAACCCCTCCAATCTGGCTTCCATGCTGCCCAAGGCACGGAAACATTCCTGGTCAAAGTCACTAATGACATTCTGAACATCTGTGATCAGGACTCCCTCTGCCTTCTTGTCCTCCTCGACCTCTCTGCCGCCTTAGACACTGTCAACCACTCCATCCTCATACCTCTTTAGTTAACCTTCACGGACCTGCCCTTGCCTGGATCGAATCCTATCTCTCTCACCATCTCACTTTGTTGCCTCTAATGGTTTCTCCTCCAGCCCCACACTGTCACATCTGATAGACAGACTGTCTGTCGGACATCAAGTCCTGGATGAGGGCAAATTTCCTACAGCTGAATGTGAACAAGACTGAGACCCTCCTGATTGGCTCGTGCCAGTGCCTCTGCATCTCAGGCTCTGGCAGCATCAACCTCCATGGTTGCACACGACAACTCACCGCCAGTCAGGAACCTAGGTGTCTTGTTCAACCCTCAACTGTCTTTTCTTCCCCACATCCAAGTCATGACCCGTTCTGCCTTCCCTCACCTCCGTAACATTGCCCAACTCCGCCACTACCTCACCCCTCAGGCCGCTGAAACTCTTGTTCATACCTTCATCACCTCCAGGCTCGACTATGCAAACTCCCTGCTTGTCGGTTTTCCCAACTCCTCCCTCCACAGGCTGCAGATAATCCAGAACTCTGCAGCCCATGTCCTCTCCCGCACCAAACTCCGTGACACCATCTCCCCCATTCTCACCCGACTCCACTGGCTGCCAATCCTTCAGAGGATCCAGTTCAAGATCCTGGTCATCACATACAAAGCCCTCCATGGCTTCGCCCCACCCTACCTCTGCGACCTCCTAACCCCCTACCAACCCGCCCGTTCCCTCCACTCAGACGGCTCTGGCTGCTCCACGTCCCCCGCCCCACCCGCCCCACCATTGGCGGGAGAGCCTTCAGCCACTCTACCCCCAACCTCTGGAATTCCATCCCCCAGTCACTCCGCCTCACCCCCTCCTTAGCCTCCTTCAAGTCCCGCCTCAAGACCCTCCTCTTCGACCGTGCCATCAGCCACCCCCCCTTCCCCTCCCTCCCTTCTCCCTCCCTGACCCCAGCTCGGGTCTGAAGTGCTGTACACTGTCCAGTGCCTTGGGACGTCCTCCTGACGTGAAAGGCGCTATACAAATGTAATCTTGTTGTTGTTCAGGATAAATACAACATTGTTCTTTCTCGCATCTATATTCTATTTTTTATCTCATCGCTAAAGGATTACATTAGTGATGAACTCAAGGCAGGATTAAAGGACACTTATTCGCAGGGATTTACTGCTTTGCATCTTCCACAATTTAAAACCAATAATTTCAAGTGTATTGTGGAACTTTTGATTTCTCTGATTAAAATGCCTTTGCACAATAACCGCAGCGCGTTGTTGCATTGTTTGGATCTTAGGAATGCTCTTATCAAACAGCAAGTCAACAATGACTATTCATAAACGTTCTTGCTGAACGATTGGGAAAATTGTGCTAATTGTAGCTGGAGCTACGGGAACCTGATAGACACTGCAAGATGTCTGTTTGCAGACTGTGTGATGTGACTTGAACTCTGATCTGAGAAAAGCAACAGGAAAATTCAGATTATGTATAGTTCATGCTTCTACTTTAATGTCGTATGTGGAGGTTACTGCATTATGTCTAGCAAAGCGAACCTCACTGAGAAATCTATCACACTATTAACTTCAAACACCCTGAGCTGAGAGAAGGCTGACCCACCCATTTGCACTCGTACAGGCAGCCAAGCTCAGGTTAGCTGTGTGTACATACAAACCGAGCACCGTGCTAACACAGGGAGAAAATGTAAAGACAGTTATTTATCAAGCAGATTTGCCACAAACTTCACAAAGAAATCTACAGGAACTGTAAAACCTGCGTGGGCAGTTGCTAGGTTACATCGGGAATCTGGAAATGCAGATTTTGTATGTCAAGCTAAATACCGGTTTGTCGAGGGTATGCTATGCGCACTTAAGGGTAACTATTTTGACTCAGAATACCTTGATCTGCAAAGGTTAGCTCGTAAAACTAGTTTCATGTACATAAATATAGGATTCTTCTTATAACAGCAGCAGAGAGCACTTAATCATGCCTAGCCATTGAAATGAATGTAGTGTAAGCATCAGTTAGAGAATTCTTAACGACAGATCCTGAGGATCCCTTTTAGCCAGTCTTCTGCTCCCTGAAAATGAATTGGAAGGAGACAGATGCATTAATTTGAGACAGCTGAGCTCTCATTAGAATTCAATCTCCCTCATCTTAGCCTCATTTTAGATATTATCTTACAGAATACAGAACCCTAGTGATTCAAGTCTCATTTACAATAGTCCACAAAGTTATTTCACTGCAGCTCTATCTAGGGATGACTTGCGATGAATGTGGGAGCCCTCCATTAATTACATTACTACTCAAAGTGGATAAGTAGAACTATGGAGATTGAGTATGGAAACTTTGCCTCCGTATATCATTTGTAGATATCAAAGTGATATCAGATGCTGTGGATAGCTTCCTTTCTCTACCTATTGTGTGACACACCACAAAGATTGCACTGAGCTGTTGTTTTACGGTGCCCTGAGCAGTCATGTATGGCTATCCATGTGAAACCCATGCCTGAGTTTCTGTATTGGCATGATACTGGAGTTCATTGCTTCAAGGTTTAGTCTGTGAGTTTTACTACACATTCATTTTGGAGGATACAATTGTACTGTAAGTGGACACCACTGTTTGCCTCATTCAGCTAAGGCAAACAGCTATTAGTTGCATGATATTGGAATATTGGTGATTTCCATTTTCTAGTTCCTGGCTCACAGTTGTAGGTCCTGAAACTGTTTTCTCTATTTGTGGTAGAATAATCATTTCATTCCGAGCCTCAAAACGAGGCAATAGGACAAAGCACAACCACCGCGAAAATTCTTAACCAATTCATCTATATTTATAGTCTCCCTCCATTCAGACATGCAACCGATAAGGATCTATAATTTTCTCCATGGTTTCTGAAGAAAATAATAATTCTGTTATCACTGTTCTGTTTGGATATACATTTACTGAGGACGACTGTAACAGTTTGTGTTGTATGGTTCTACTAAATTGCTCATTGACCTTATCTCTAGACTCTTTCAAAATTGCTTCAGTCAATCGTGACCTCATTCACAAAGCTCTTGTGGATCAACAGTTGTTTTCAGCAGCTCACCAATGGTCAAGTTGTTCATTTTTCTACAATGAAAAGTGCGTCTGGAGAAAAATTGTAGAAAACTATTGTTTTAAGGTAAATGGATGCCAGGGCGAAACGTTGGGCAAGTTTCCTTACTCCACACGCCTAATAATAATCCCTCGAAAACCAAAAACGATAATAAATTGGTCATTTTCAATCTACGACTGTTTGTGGGACATTGCTGTGCTCAATTGGCTGCCGCGCTCGCCCACAAATATACAGTCAATTCACTTTACAATGTGTTCTGTGAAGCGCTTTGCGACGTCCTCCTGATGTGAAAAGCGCTATATCAAATGCAAGGATTATTATTATTATTATTCATACGCCTCTGTTTACCTAATAGTAATTTAGGAACCCGGTTGTTAGTCGGTTGGCGGATTGCTTTTCCGGGGATATTAATTCCTTCAAAAAAAATAATTTGTTCATTCAATCCACGACTGTTTGTGGGACACTGTTGTGCTCAATTGGCTGCCACGTTATGCCCACAAATACACAGTCAATTCACTTTACAGTGTATTCTGTGAAGCGCTTTGAGACGTCTCGAAGATGTGATAAAGCGCTATATCAAATGCAAGGATTATTCTTATTATTGTTATATCCATAACGTCTGATAATAATAACATAAAATAATAATAGTAGTAATAATAATGATGTAAGAAATCAGGAACTAGAGGAGATCTGGAAATATGCGGACCTAAGTGGAAGTATTAAACAAACATAATAATAATCCTTGCATTTGATATAGGCCGTATCACTTTGTTGAGACATCTCAAAGTGTTTTACTGAATATACTGCAAAGTGCCTGGGAATCGAACTTGGGTCCCCTTGCTTGCGAGGTGAGTGCTCTAACCAATACGGAGGATACCTCAAAGCGCTTCACAGAACATGCTGTAAAACTGAGACTTATATGAGTTCCAGATCCCAATGTGGGGTAGTAGCAAGAGTGCTACTAGCTGAGCAGGGCTATCACAATAGCAGCATCGAATCACTCATGCTTTGTAAAGCTGCAGTACATCACCTTTTTTTAATCTATTTTTGGTTGAGGGAAATAGTTTGGAATGTAGGGGTAGAAATTCCACCTGGTGTAGCTTTACTTGTGTATGCACTGTCTCGTGCGGTGTCCCTCAGGGCTCTGTCCTCGGTCCCCTCCTCTTCACCCTCTATATGCTCCCCCTTGGTGACATCATCCGCAGACATGGGGTTAACTTCCACATGTATGCGGATGACACCCAACTCTACCTTTCCTCCTCTACCCTCAACTCCACGACCACTGATGTCCTGACAGCTGCCTGTCCGACATCGAGTCCTGGACGAGAGACAACTTTCTTCAGCTAAACGTGCGCAAAACTGAGGCCCTCCTGATTGGCTCACATCAGCGCCTCCGCACCTCAGGCGCTGACAGCATCAACATCCAAGGCTGCACTCTCCACCTCTCAAAGCCAGTCAGGAACCTCGGGGTTCTGTTCGACCCTGAGCTGTCCTTTCTTCCTCATATCCGCGCCACAACTGGTACCGCCTTCCATCACCTCCGAAACATCGCCAGACTACGGCACTACCTCACCCCTCACACGGCTGAAACTCTGGTCCATGCCATTGTCACCTCAAGGCTGGACTATGGGAACTCTTTCCTCGCCGGCCTTCCCGGCACCTCCCTCCACACTGCAGGTCATTCAGAACTCTGCAGCTCGTGTACTGTCCCGCACCAGGCTTCGCGACCACATCACTCTCACCCTCGCTCGCCTCCACTGGCTCCCCATCCCCCAGAGGATCGAATTCAAGAACGTCATCCGCACCTACAAGGCCATTCACGGCCTCGGTCCCTCCTACCTCTCCGACCAACTATCCCCCTACTTACCTGCCCGTACCCTCCGTTCCTCTGGCTCCGGTCTGCTCCGCATCCCCCGCCCCAACCGCCCTACCATCGGTGGCCGGGCCTTCAGCCTCTTAGCCCCGAGGCTCTGGAATTCTATCCCCCAGTGCCTTCGCCGCTTCCTCCCTTTCCTCTTTCAAAGCCGGTCTCAAGACCTTTCTCTTTGACTGTGCCTTCAGCTCCCTTCTCGACTCTCTACCCCCTCCTCACTCCCTCCCTTCCCTCACCTCACCCTGACCATTTCCCCCCAATGCTCAGGTCCTGACCCAACTGTCCAGCGCCTTGGGACATCCTCCCGACATGAAAGGCGCTCTATAAATGGAATCTTGTTGTTGTTGTATGTAGAATTTTAGACCATTCAAAATTCAGCAAATTTTGGCTTTAATTTTTTTCTGCAATTTTCCTTTAAGAACTACAGAAAAGAAACTTCAAAGTTGTCTAAATTCAGCAATTTACCAAATTCTGGATGATCTAAAATGGTAAGTAAATACAGTAAATCCAGACCCAGGTAGAATTTCTCCTCTTTCAAGTGGAAATAATCACAGTTGCATTTCACCTTTAACTGTGTTTTATGTAGAGCTTTGAAATTCTCATGGCAACTCCAGCTATCTCGGGGATTCAGGTTTTCTAGGGATCAAGAGAAAATTGCAAAGATGGACAGCAATAGAGTTACACAGAATGATATGACAAGGAAATAGTTGGATCACAGATTAATCAGGTCATTTGGCTAGTGTTTCTATTTCACACTAGCCCCTTAATTTGAGCTACTCCTTATGATCTGATACAAATCTACATCCAGCTTTAAATCATTTTAAAACCATTTTACTAGTAGGATAAGGTCCTAAACCAAGAATAAAACTATGCAGATTTGTTTACTATAAACTGTAGCCAAACCACCACCATTCCACCAAAAATCATACCAGGAACATGCAGCTTTAAATCAAAAGTGTCCTTTTTCTCTTAGCTGTGCACTGGGAACAATGATTGGAGATATTGGAATCTTTGACTAATCTATCTCAAAGGTTAAGTAAAGCATGAAGCAGTAAAGGATGGATTATGTGAAAGTGACTCTTCCTAGCCAATCTATTGCATGTAGGCTGCCTGCTCAAAAGGGATCAAGTCACCTCTATCAAAGTCTGCAAAACCTCAACAACAAGAATATTGAAATGATATTAAAGTGTTGAGGAAAGAGGCGTCTGGAAGGCAATATTGCAATCAGCTTTGTACAGGCAGACTTACACATGAGGTTTACTTGGTGTAGAAGCCAACGTTTATAAAAATCTGAGTTCTTTCTTTTCCTTACTTACTTATGCCAAGCTAAGTAATCCTTTAAGCCCGAAGACTCTGTTATTTATATCTGAAATTCAGGATCACAATGCAAAGGTGTTGGACAAAGGAGGGGGAGGGACGGGGAGGGAAGAATAAATCTGTACCATTTTCTCCCCTGACACAGAGGAAAGCTTTCAAATGCATCAAATGATTTGATGCCAGAAGCTGATCCTATCTCATGTCTGATATCCAGCTGATCTGCAGCTACTACCATTTGGCTAGATCCATCTGACTGAAAGAGTTCTTTAATTAAAGAAACTCCTCCCACTAACAGGAGACGAATAGACTAATGACGCAACACCATTTGTGCCACGTCAGTGTGTCTTTCACCTCAAAGCTTTACAATGTAGCTGCGTTAGGCAACTCTATACCTGATTTAGGGATGCAGTATGAGAGCATGGTCAACCCACATCACTTCAGCTTTGGGTGTGTCGGCCTGGTTCATTTCAGTAGCACTTGACCTCAGAAGATTGTAGGTTCAAGCCCCACATCGGAGACTTTGAGCTCCCAGGCTGACACTCCAGTGTAGTGCAGTGCTGGGCGGAGGGACAGAGAAGCATTGGCAGAGGTGCTGTCCTTTGGATGAGATATTAAAAGAAACAAATCCCTCAAATAAAATTGTGCATTTACTTTATGGCTGTTTATGGGACACTACTGTGCACACATTTGCTGCTGTGTTTGCTTAAAATATACACAGTTACTACTTTACAGTAAATAATAATCCTTCTATTTGCATTTAAATCTTGTTAAGTGTTTTCAGATATCCTCCTGACGTGAAAGACGCTATAGCAAGTGTACGGATTATTATTATAAACTAAACCACTTTTTAATTATAATCTGCATTGACAGTTGTGGTTTTGAACCACTTTAATGTCTTAGCATCTTCATCTGCCTGACCTGATGCTTAACGAATGGTGCATTTCTGATCCCAATGACCTGTGTAACCAAGGACAGGAGATGCTAGATACCTTCCCCCTCTTCTTTGTTCCTTCTTTTCCTGTTGGGAGATACCACAGCCTCTACTTGGCACTCACCTGCTCAATGTGTCAATAACTCCCAGATCAATAACTTAAAAACCTGCGTCCATCCCAAGTGCCCAAATGTTATGATGCTGAACGGATGACGTACTGCATTTATATTTAATCGTGGATGCAGATTAATGAAAGATGCTGTGTTTTGTGTTCATTGGCTCCATTGCTCCCATTTGATTAGAAAATTTTCCTGCTATGACAGTTGTCAACTGAGCTGTGACTAGCGCAGGGCATCACTGGTTGTTGACAGTTAAACTCTACGGAACTCAAACTGTTGAAAAGAAAGAGCAGATTGATTCAGATACTTTTCGGATGTCATATATTGGTTTTCCTCCCCTGATGTCTCATTTCAAATTTCTTTGCATAATGAGAGTTGATGCTTAACCCAAGAGAATGCCCCTTAATGGATGTTCTTTCAGTCCTTTACTATATGTTGTTGACACAGGTGTACTCAATGGTAACCTGCCAATAACAGTAACACCATCTCGACTTAGCTTCTCCTTATTTCTTCCCCACAAGAGACCCTTGATACATGTTTCGATAAACAGCTCATTCCAGTGCAACAGTGGTTGAGGTTTGGCAGAATAATTGGATGGGACAGTTGGATGGGAAATAATGCAATAGAGAGAAAAGGAGAATGAATAGAAAAATTAGTTCTTGATATGCAATCCTTTTTCCTTGTTTTATCTATTTTTTAAAAATTGTTGAAACATACACAGCCTCATTTTTGCTGCCTCTTAAATCCATTGTTTCTGTGGCATCATTATTCCTGGACTGTCATGGCAGGATACCAGGGATGTGCAGGAAAATGTGGACATTTCTGATCTTTTTTAAGTAAGGAACTTAAGTGATCTTAGGTCCAACTTCTTGGGGAAATGGGAGATTGGAACTAAAGAAGCAGATAGGAATTCTTAATTTACGAGAGTTTAGAGACCTGGAATTGGAGCCATTGGATCATTCTCAAGATGTATAAAAGACTAACACATTATAAAGCATTTGATGCTTCTGTATTTGTAATGTATTTTGCTTGGAATATACATTTCTAAATGTATTTCAATAAGAAAGTAATAAAGGATGTTTATAATTGTATATATTGTCAAGGATACACCAGCTGTATCATTATGCAGCACCACCAAGGGGTATTGTATCAGCTTGACTCTGGGTCAGAAGGCTGTGGGTTCAAGCACTGTGTTGACACTTTGAGCTTGTAGTTTAGGTTAACACTGCAGTGCAGGGAGAATGTTGCATTTCAGTGCTGTGGTCCTTTGAATGAGGTGTTAAACCATGGTTTGCCTACAATTACACAGTCACTATAATTTACAGAAACTCTGAGATGTTACAAAGAGTTGCAGCAAATGCAATAATTATTTATTGTTATTCACTGCAGAGCTATGGAAAGCAAAGTAAATACCCAGGCGGGCAGGTTTTATGTTCTATATACAACCAGAGAAATGATATCCCTTGCCCGAGATATGGCATAGTTAGTGTCACAGTACTTGATCAGGCTCCAACTTCAACAACCTCTTTCATCATGCCTTACTTTTCATGAAGAGCTAGGAACAAAACAATTGCAGAATTCTTATGTACAAGCAAACCTTCATGAGTACTGTAGGAGAACAGTAAGACTACTCTGTTGTATTGTTGGGGGTGTGGGTGGGGTGGCCCCATGCAAGATGTAGGAAGCTCAAAAAAACTATAAAGAGAATTGTGAAGCAAAATATTAATTTCAGAAACTCAACCTAAAATAAATGGATCTCTGGTCAGTGAACTGGCTTTGAGGAAGGCCCAAGAGGTATACTTGATAGGGATAAGTATTTTTGGCCTGGATTTGAGTGTTGCCTGCTGCTTCCGAGAATAACATTTAAGTTTTCATGAAGATAAATGTGAAGCCCTGATCCTACAGTTGTAGTGCATGAGCATCCACAAACCATTGGATAATTTGAATGTATCTTTAGAGTAGGGGTTAAATGAAACGACTGTTATACTTGCAGGGTCCAAATGCAAGCACTCCACTCCATTGACTGATTAGTCTGCCATGGGGAAAAGGGGGAGAAATAATCAGGCACAGTGGGATGAAAAATTAGATACGTGATGTGATAATTATTCTGTCACATCCAACATTTTTCCACTCCAATTTTCACTCTCCGCACAGTCTGGTAACATGAGTCATACTACCTTTTCTCAATGCTGGAGAACTAGTTAGCTATTTTTTATAAAAAAGAATAAGCACAATCATAAACACAGTACAAATTAGACTATGTGTTGATATTTCTGAATGGACACAACGTGAAATGCTCATTTGCAAACATTTTAAAGACAAATTATTAACCTAAAGATAGACGTGATGAACTTCAGGCAGAATTTTTGTTACCACTAACTGATGAGCATCTTTACATAACCAGAAGACAAAAATGAGCTGGTGATCTGATGTCAAGAGAGGAAATTCTTAAAGTGTGTAGGATATATAATCTGGTAATATTGCTGGATTTTCCCCCCTTTTAAGTTATATAGAAAGGAATTTTTCCCAGACCCCCTGATAAAATTGATTATTCACTTCATGGCTGTTTGCTCAACATTAATGTGTACTGCGTTTTCCTACAAGATACGCATTCGCTACACTTTCGAGTAAAATCTTACGAAACACTTAGAGGTGTCTTATCGACATGATAAGGGCTATATCAAAATTTAACAATATTCTTAGTATGGAAAGAATTTTTTTTGAAAGCTGTTAAAATGAGCTTCCACAATTTACATTTATTTGATTGATGTACTGTTCAATGAGATCACCATTTGCTATCAGGTTGCCTTGTGACTGATCTTCATCTTAATGAGGAAGAGGAGGTTAAGCTTTTGCATCCTCACCTTCTAAATGAAAACGGGTAGAGGTGTTATAAATTAAAGAAGGTAATTGCGTTTTCATAGTACCGTATCCTGTTCAAATATCTCACAGTGCATCACAGCTAAGTACTGTTAATTGTAATAACTGTTTTTGTAGGCAAATGCAGTGGCTATTTGTGCCAGTGTGGTTCCACAAACAGCATGGTTAACAAATTAACCTGGAGGATTGTTGGCCAGCACACCAGGAGAAAGTCTCTTCTCTTTTTGATTAGTGAATCTTTAACATTCGCCTGAACAGACAGGTGGGGCCTCGGTGTATTTCATCCGAAAGATGGCATCTTTGACAATGCAGGCCTCCACTGGAATATTGGTCAGTTATGAGCTCAAGTTCCAACATAAAACTTAAACCTGCAATCTTCTATCCCAGAGGCAAGAGTGCTAAGAACTGAGCCAAACAGTTTGAACTAATTTATAGCATACGGTATATTGCCTCAGTAAATCGATCTCCACCTATATCTCTAATTCGTATGGAGAACATGTGGTAAAATAGATAATCTGACTTCACATATATCATCCACGTCCATGGCATGAATTCTAAAGGTAAATAAAATATTCAAGTGCATGATTGTGTTCACAGAACATACATTCAAAGGAGTGTTATTGATATTCTGGAGGGGACTGATAACGTTTAATGTGGGTTATTGGAAACTATGATGGTTATCATATTTACAAAGAATATAGCAAGGCAGTGTCAGGATTATACAAAGGAATAAATGATGATTCTGGGTTTTAGATCCACCAAGTTCTCAAGATACAATAAAAATGCCAAATATAATCTTATTAGAGAAAAGAAGATTGATGAAGGATATGATTCAGGTTTGCAAAATAAGGTGAAAAGAAGTATGAGAATCACTGAAGTAGATGCAGCAAAATCTTTTGTGTAATCCAAGGATACAACCACAATAGCTCCTGATTATAAATTCAACAAGAGGAATTTAGCAGGAAGAATAACATGTTCATGACTCGAATCGTTATGAAATAGACTCTCATCTCAGATGTTAAATTATAACCTTTCAGAATGGAACTGGAACAATTTTGGGTTCCACAGGTAGTGGAGATGTGGATTTGGTGAAGAGATTTGGTGAAGTGAAACTGGACCTCTGTGACACAGCTAGCTGGATGCATTGAAAGGGCTTATTGGATTCTTATGGTCTTATAATCTTAGAGTGAATACTGTAAATGGAAAGAATCTATCCTGCCCTTTGAAGTTGAGTCATTCAAACTATCAGGATTATAGATATTGCAGCAAGAAAGCAAAAGTCCAGTCTTTGTATATAATAGGGAAACGTTATTTGTCCCTCTGCTCACAAGCCTCTGTGCTTTTCAGATGATATCTGCCTGGTGAACCCTGTCAGAGAAATGCAAACAAATATATCCTGAGGACATTATAACATAAGATTAATATGACAGCATGGACTCTACATAGGCAAACCAGGATTGGAATGCCGTAATCAGCCCAAACATTGTCTTTCCTTAATTAAAAATCTCCAATAATAATAATAATCAGTCTCTATTGGACAGAACTGCCTTTGAAACTGCTGCATTTTCTATCAAAGCAATGAAAAATAAAGAATACGTAGCGCATGGTAACTAGGGCAGAGAATGCTAAAGGGCAGTTTGTGCAGATGTCATTACCGATCAGAGTGAAGGCTAACTAACATAAATAGACTGTGCTTTAGCATTAGTCACTTCAGCATAGCATTGATAAAGAAGGGAAGCATTCACTTTACCGATGAATGAAATTGAACACAATATTAAAAGATCCTTAAAACTGCAACGATAACAACAATTTAGATTCATATAATAATAATAATCCTAGCATTTCATGTCACACCTTATCACCTTGTCAAATCCTGAATCATGTTTCTGAATTTTCTGTACATTCTTACATTATTCCAAAACAAGAGATTTGAGATGAGAATGTTTGTTCAGAGAATAGCTCTATATGCTATAAAATGCCAATAGAACCAATTTGGCCCACAAAGTATACAGTCAATTCACAGTAAGTGCTTTGAGATATCTCGAAGACGTGACAAGGTGCTTTAGCAAATGCAAGGATTATTATTAATATTATTATTATTATGTGACCTGGGTGATAATGTGTCTTTTTGGAATATATCCAAATTATAAAACTCAATTTGGGTATCACTTACTGTGATTTCAGAGGAAATTACATTCTCCCTCCTCAAACAATAATACAACCCCATCCTTTCAATGAATCTGAATTGAAATATAACAGTTTATTGATAGATAGTATAAAAGAACAGATGAGAGTCTGGGTGGCACAGTGGGTTAACACATTGCCCATTCACCTCTAGATCTGGAATTTGAATTCACCCCTAATGGAATATGCTCTATCTTTGTAAGGTTCAGAAATGAAATTAATTAATTCACAGCTCAGCTGCTGATGGGTATGAGTTCACAACATAACATTACCCATAATTTGACACTAATTGGCACTAAATTGACAATCTCACTCTGAGAGGGCAGAACAAGTGCTGATACGGGAAATGAAAGTGTCACGCTGCTGCAAAAGAGACATTCTTTAAATATAGGTTAAAACATAGCAAAATGAGGCTTTAACATGTATTTTCTTTTACATATTGGGTGTCTTGTGCCATGTGTATCTTGCTCTCCCAGAGCAAAGTCAATGATTCCAAAGGTGCGGCAGCAAAATAACATTGTATCAGCTACAGAGTAACACTTGGAGCCGAGATAATACCACAGATGCCAGTGCACACCACAGGGTCTAAACCTGGCCAGTAGAAAAGCGTGGAAACATCTGCCAAAAATTGCAAGGCGGTTGACGAAATTTGCGGGAAAGCGCGGAGAAATTCGATAAACTTTGCCGAAAATTGCGGAGGATTGATTGGTGCTGTTGAGAGGCCGATTTTGTGAAACGACCCGGATTAAAACTATAGGCAAATATTCCCTGAACATGTAATTATATTTAACAATACTAAAAATGCTAATTGAATAGGACGGCACTTACCAAAGATTTGTTGCAGGAGTTCAGTTCAGGCTGGGAGCTCAGGAATTCCCGCTCGAGCCGTTTCCACGATCCAAACTCATGCATGACCGGAACCGCTCCATCCACAGTAACAGGGTTAAGCAAACAACTCATGTTTTGCTCACAAAATACACAGTCAATCAATATCCTCCCGACACGAAAGGCGCTATACAAATGTAATTTTGTTGTTGTTGTTTACAGTATTTCTGTATATACAGTATATCTGTGAAGCACTTTGAAGTGTCTCGATGACATAAGGAACTATGTCAAATGCAAGGTTTATTAGTGTATACTATTATGTTATTATGAAACGCTCTATTTCCTTGCATCGTTTCCTAATCTAGCAGTGAAAAATTACCGTAAATAAATAATACCATTACCAGAATATTACGTTGAAGCATTTGATACACTCCCCAACGTCACTTATTCAAAACTTTGCTACTCGTGAATTATTTTTCAGTGTCAATAACAATAACAATAATGAAACTGAACATTTGAACAACTTGCATTTCTTTGTATTTGTATTTATTTTTTTGGTCAGCTGTTTCTCGACACATGCAGAAACCCTGTATGGGAGTCCTATAGCTCAGTGGTTAGAGTACTCGCCTCGCAAGCGAGAGACCTGGGTTCCCGGCAGAGTGAAACGTTGGTCAAGTTTCCTTACTCCATAAGCCTCTGTTTACCAAGCAGTAAGTAGGAACCGGATTGTTAGTCGATTGGCGGATCGCTTTTCCGGGGGTAATAAATCCTTCAAAAAATAATAATAAAATGATCACTCAATCCAGAACTGTTTGTGGGACACTGCTGTGTGCAGTTTAGCCCCACAAAATATACAGTCAATTCAGTTTACAGTATATTCTGTGAAGTGCTTTGAGACGCCTCGAAGACGTGATAAGGTGCTAAATCAAATGCAAGATTATTATTATTATTATAAATCCATCACCATGCTTAAGAGTATCCAAACCAAGCTTTATTTATATAACTCCCTTCATGTAGAGTCATGCCTCAAAGTGCTTCAGAGATTCCAAGTAAGGGAGGAAAGAGAGGAGGAATTGACCATAGGCACAATCGACGAGGTAGGTTTTCAAGCAGTTTTTGAAGACAGACAGAGAGATGCTTCAACAACTAAACTTCCTGCATATATTTAAAGGTAATTTGATCTAAAACACTAGCATGACTGAGTTAGTGCTCAAAAGTCTTTCCACTACTGTGAGAGGGAATTGTAGTTACTGGGTCCAGATTTATAATTTTGGTGGACTGACAGAGACCGGTTCATCAAACTGAGATTTGTTTGCAAAATGTTATTCTGTAATTTATGGTGGTTTGATTCTGATCATTAACATATGCTAATTATGTGCTAATCCAAGATTCAGCACAAAAAGACTGTTAAACTGTCATAAAGAGTGGTGCATTGTGGAATAAAGGCTGAACACATTAATAATCAAACTCAGGTGCTATCCAGTCACAGAGTATTTTAATTTAACAAAACATAAGGGCATTTTTTCGATCCTGTAAATGCCACATTTTGTTTCTCTCATCAAATTTAGAGCTATTTGGGGTGTTTGGGTTTGTGTTGTTCTAAAGTCAAAGCAAACATTTCATCAACTGAACCGTTTAATTTTTTGTTTTTTTCCAATTCTGACTCAAACCCTTCAACGATGCAAAGCATAAAATAATTTTAATCTTATTATTCTAATCTGATTAGTTTACCAGGTTTAAATAATCCTTGCATTTAATAATAATAATAATCCTTGCATTTTCACGTCTTCTCGACGTCTCATTTAACCATTCATAGTAGATCTCCTGAAATAGATTTCAAATCACTAATAAATATTTAATTGTTAGTCAGAAGTATAGCCCGGCACTTTAATTGTTAAGTCCTCCTGGATGCTACCCCGAGTGAAGGGTGTTATATAAATGCAAGTTGTTGTTGTTATCGTTACAGATGTTGACATACAGTAAAATTATAATAGTTCAATATACTTTTCTATGCAAGTGTAATAAAATAATAAAGCATTCAAATGGAGGCTTAATGTTCCGATTATTAATGATGGGCAGGTTTGGTTTTCCAACCTCCAAAAAACAGAGGAACAGTGGATAGAGTTTGAAGAGTGCTTCAGATACTTTCAGGCCTTAAAAACTCTACATTCGGAATAAATACTCCAGAGAGTTTAACATTTTCATTGGGGAAAAGAAGATTGAGGGGCATGACCCAGATCTTTCAAATATCTGAGAGGAATGGAGTATGCAAATGCAATCAGGTGATTTCACTTGTATTTGGTGCAAAGAACCAAAAAACACAGGTTTAAAATTAATGAGCTTCAAGCAAGATTTAAGATTAGAAGGTATTCCCCCACAGGGTTGTGGATACATGGACTAGATGTCAAGCAGAAAAATCTAATGTTGAATCTATTTATACTTTTTTTTAAAAAAATTCAAAGATGTAAATGATTATTTGACCAGCATCACAATTAAGGGTTTACAAAGCTAAATCAGAGAAGAGGTGACTGAATGTTCCTGAGATGCTGCGTTTGGGAAAATGTCATGCAAAGGAAGACCACTGGTGAAGAATAAATTATACAGGATAGAAGGTTAGGTACATATACTGGAGGTTTGCTTCATTTACCTTTGGGGAAATAATATGATAGAGAAACTTTACTCAACGTCAAGAGAATAGATAGGTCGAGTAGAGTCTTGGATGAAGTAGATTGGACATAGTCTCTGGAGAGAAAAATCTCAAGGAACTAAATGATTTCTTTACCCTGAACTCTGCTTTCATTTCCATCTTCTAAACTCTCTCTCTTTCTCTCTCGTGTGTGTGTCTCTCTCTTTCACACTCGGTGTACATCCATGTGTCTTTGTCAAAAACGTCCTCCCTTTATCTACATGTATGTTTTGTATATAATCTCTACATTGCCTCTCTTGTCTACATGTTTGTCATTCTCTTTGTGTACATATCAATCTCTTATGTGCACACGAGAATCTCTTTTGTACGCATGTCTTTCCGCAACTCTTTGTTGGCATATCTAATTGTCTTTCTCCTTATTCTCATCCAGAGCTGTAAGTCAATCTATATTTGAAACTCAAAAAGAAAAAATTCTGCTTCAGAGGCTTATCACAATTCAGATAAGAATATCTGCGCCGTTTACGTTTCAAGAGTTCTTAAACCCTATTATTTAACGTGAATAAAATATTGAAAGGTCTCCCACCCACTATCAGAAGCATTTTAAGTGGAGGTGTGAATGCTTAAATGTCCAGATGTTAATTTTTGTAGTTCTCTGGGAATGAAGATACTGAAAAGATTGGAATCATTGATCTTAAGAGCAATGATCAATCAATCAACCAACGTATCTCTGCCAAATTGTGCAATCACTATCCATTGTTCACTAATAAATGATGTTCCATCAGATAATAGCATATATTATAGCCATTTAACAATTCAGTGCAATCTGAAAAGGATTTTTTTATTGGTCAGTCTTATTTTTATATTTATATCTCAATGTTCCTTTTACATAAGAACAACAATAACAACAAGATTACATTTGTATAGCGTCTTTCATGTCGGGAGGATACATACATCCCAAACCATTGCCTTCATCTGGACAGGAATAGCGATCTGAAGCATGCACTTGGGTTCTCTCAATGAAGCCCTTGATCAACTGAAATAAAATGAACTCCTATTTTCTCCATTCCCCAGAAGATTTACTCAATTGCAGTGCACTGTAGTTAGCACTGGTTAGTTATTAGTAATATCAGCAGCAATTGTTTTCCTTCAAAACACCTGTAGGTAGAAATTAAAACCAAACTTTTTATATAATTTATTCTGGGTGCCAAAAGCCACACCCAAAATATTACTGTAAGCTAATAATAGCTTTAAAAATAAAGCTATTATCATCACAAAAGTTTGCATTGAATGATATATATCTCCACTGATGAGTAAATCCCCCGTCCCACTGAGTGCAGAGAAGCTTGAATTGCAATTGACTTCAGGACATCATTATATCACCGCATGAATCTAGCCCCATCCTGAGAGAAGTTACCACATTAGCTCTAATTCAGGCTCTTCCCAGTTAACCCACTGTCAGGGTGATTGAGGTTCTGTTCAATAATCAATCTGCATTTACATAGAGCTTTCTACTTTGCAGTCCAGTTCATACAGGTTGCTCCAGTGTGTACAATATACTACTGCAAAGTGAGAAATGTAATGCTGTAGTGTGACTGAGTCCGTGTGCTAGATGATTTGTGAGACCCTCAATTGGACTTTCTGCCATTCCATCTTGTTTTTTTGTGGAGATTAAGAGTGTAAGGAATCATAGAATTAAAAAAGACCAATTGTGCTCATCAATTCTACTAAGCTACAGCATGTGGAGACCTGTAACTTAGTGGTTAGAGAGCTCGCCTTGTAAGCGAGAGGACCTGGGTTCGATTTCCGGGAAAGGCAAAATGTTGAGCGAGTTTCTTTACTCTACACGCTTCTGTTTACCGAGCAGTAAGTAGGAATCCAGTCGTTAGTCAATTGGCTGATCGAAAAAAATAAAATAACAATAATAATGATTTTGTCACTCAATCCACAACTGTTTGTGGGACACTCATAATTGGCTGCCGTGTTTCGCCCACAAAATATGCAGTCAATTCACTTTACAGTATATTCTGTGAAGCTCTTTGAGACGTCTCGAAGACGTGACAAGGAGATATATCAAATGCAAAGATTATTATTAGTAGTAGTACTACTTTCAAAAGACCACTCAAAATCTATCCTGTCATGGCCTCCAACACCCACAGGGGTAAACTTCTTTAAAAATACTCCCTGATCCCCTGAGATAGCATTCCAGTATATATATTCATCTGCACATGGCCACTGTTCAACCCTGCTCTGCAACCTTCCAAAACAACATCTGATCAATTGGTCAGTTTTTATCAAGTGACAACTTTTCTCTTAAGAGTCTTTTGCTTCTGACAGTATGTCAAGTATCGTTTCAGTAATTTGCTCAGAGCTGAAATTTCCTTCTACGTTATTAAGTCTCGGTAGGACACATAGCATGATATAATAAGAAAATTACAGCCCCGATACAAACACTTCTATTGAGCATTTGGTACTACGATAGATGAAAGTCATAGGAAAGGTACAGCATTTTAATTTGTATGTGCAGTATTAAATTAATTTTGAAAAACGGGTGTGGTCATCAGATTGTAAACATGCTGTGCTATCATTCTGCTGTCTGTGTGTCAGAAAGCACTGGAAAAGATTGCCTTTGGTACTTAAAACATGTAAAAAATAAGGAGATCAAGTGAAGCTATTCTGACAACATAGACAGCGATTCCCACTATACAGCAAGTGCCTGCAGCAATGCTAATAGTCGTGATTCCACTATGCCAAAGCTGACAAGACTGCGCCTTATGAACAGGAAGCGCAGCTCCTTCAGAAATACTCTTGTGGCTGTTTGCAGCCACTGACGTTTTGATTTACATAATTTAAAAAGTTGTTGCATCATAAATAATTCAAGTAAATAACTATGGGACTGAGATGGCTACAAATAAAGGGAGAATGCTTTATTTTCGACTGAATTGGATCCAGGTGAGGTATTACCCAATGGTGAGCCAATGTTGCATGAATGTTCCAAGAGTCTCTGGGCAATAGCAGCTGCTGCTTTTGTTGTCAAAATTACCTTAATAAACCCACTAGTATTTTCCCATTGTTTAATAATTAGATGTATCAGTAAAACAAAATTGGCTTTCACAATACATCATTACTGATAAATAGTTCAGTCCTCACATCATCACATATTCATACTCACTTCCTAATATTTCTAAGGTGTACTCTTTTTATTATATGCTTCAGGGTTAGTATCCATGACACTTTGCCACACATGGGTTTTATTAAAGACCTTTACTTCTCTGAAGTCAAATCTGTGAATATAAATTGACTTTTATGCGCAGACATAGAACAAGCGTATTTGGCAGAGTGAAAATAACATCTTTTGTTTCAGAAAAACATAACACGGATTTAGAAAACAGCAAGAAATCTCTTTGGACATTATTAGAATTTCACGGCTAACTGCAAGAGAAGAATATTCCACGTTTTATGAGTTCTTTGTGTTCATTTGGAAGCACAAAGCAAATATATTGTCAGGAAGGAATATCAAGGGAGAACCAAATGTAGATTAAAGGCTCCGCAAAGGAAATGTAACGATGACAGATGGCAGAACAATCATGTGGGAGGAAATTGCTGCAGCTTCAACTTCCATTGTAATTCACGCCTAAATCATCTGTGTGCTGCTTGCCCAAGTGAGAAAAGTTCAAAACTGGCTTTCAATACAAATGCATTGGTATCAAAACAATCTCTTGGAGTGGCCATGAATCAGTTTCGATACTTAAGTGCTTCATCCACCTTTACTGAGGTCCTCACTTCCAGGCACTTGGTTTAAAATGTTGATAGATATAGAAGTGGTTGAAGAAAAACAAATTGCAAACCCATTTCCATTTAAATAACACATATCTGAGCTTACCCAGCCTGTGGAGTATTTTTCCATCAAACAAAGCACACTGGAACTTCTCTGTGGTTAAAGGCAATAACCTGTACATTTTGTGATCTACAGACCAGTCGATGTTCTCAGCTACTGCAGCAGTTTGGGGCATCTCAATTGGCTTTGGCACCTCAAGAGTTGGGAGGTGGAAATCAGCCAGTGTTCCCATTCCTGATCATTTTTCCGATTGAGAGGGTTGGAGATCACTTGTCCCTGTTGAGTGTCAGGCAACAGCAAGATCCGATTCTTTGCCTTTTGGCTTAAGATCAAACATAGTGTTAACTGCACTTGGTTATCAAAGTTGATCCTGTGCAAGTGGTCATATTGAAATAATCACAGCATCATTATTGAGTTGGAACCAGTGCCATTGCAGTCTTCTGACCTTTTGGCAGTTGAACGGTTGGTCAGGCCTTTGGACTCAATACAGCAAAACTGTATAACTGGAATATTTTTGTAATTGGATAAATCAGAACAAGAGGGAGATCCCACATCCGGGGCCTATATATTAAAAAAGGGATCAGCTGTGAATCCCACTGTGGTGAATAGTTTACTGACATTCAACATCTAAGTTCACACTTGATTATTTTGGAAGGTTACGAGAGGGGTATCAATGCTTGTAGACTTGTTCTCATTCAGGAGGGAAGAAAGTTGGCACAAACATACCCCAATACTAAACATTCTGCTAGGTTGTGAGAGCTGACACCCACACATGTCTCTTGAGTGAAACCAAGTTATAAACTTTTATTTACATGAATCTGCACTTGCTTCATTTCAACCTTGAAATTTTCATATTGTTCATCATTTAATCCAAATTCCATTTGATGGTGTAATTTTAAATCCAAATTTAAATCAGTTAGCATATTTACAAAAACAACAACAATAACAACTTGCATTTATATAGCGTCCTTTGCACTGGGTAGCATCCTGGAGCGCTTGAATATTTAAATATTGCATGTGATACTTATTTTAAAGTTTGTTATTATCGATAGAAAAAGTCTTCAAAATTGACCCCAAATTCAACCATTTCCCAAATTCTGGAACATTATGAAATGCTACAGAGAGTAAATCTTGATCCAGATAGTTTCTTCCGCATAGCTACTGAAAGATTTCCACTTTCCCCTCACCACTCATGTGATGCACAGTGGTTTAGGATTCATACCGGGATGTGTGAATAATTCCAATGTCGACCCAAAAGGGTCATCATAATCAATTGCAATTGGTTAATCAGATTATCAAATAATAGAAGAACATAAGTCAACAATAATAAATTGGTCACTTCAATCCACGACTGTTTGTGGAACACTGCTGTGTGCAATTGGTTGCTGCGTTTCGCCTACAAAATATACAGTCAATTTACTTTACCCGATCTCCTCACTCCCCAATCCACCACCCGGTGCCTCCGCTCAACTGGCACTAGCCTCTTACTTGTCCCTTGCACCCTCCGCTCCACCATTGGAGGTCGCGCTTTCAGCCATTTATGCCCCAAACTTTGGAACACTCTTCCTCAGTCCCTCTTTCCCCTTTTTCAAGTCCTGCCTGAAGACCTTCCTTTTTGACCGTGCTACAGGTAGAGCATATGTAACCAGTGTAAGATGTTTACTAATGAGCAGAGTCAAAAGGTAAAACTATTCACCATAATAGACACCGTAAGACCATAAAACACTCTAGGATGGGGCGGCAACTTCATATACTGACTATTCTTTGGCCATAAGAAAAGTCTCTAGATGGGTGAGGGAGATTACATTTAGTCAGAGACATTCCGACTTCTTTGTGCCAATTAGCCAACCTGTAAACACTGTTGTAGATGAGAGCCACCTGTGATTATATAACACACTACTGTAGTCATCCAATTAAACTACCAGCTCTTTTCCCATCCTCAGTGTGAACTCTCCTTCACAGTCCAGAGTCAATCTTTTGATTTAACTCTTTCCAATCCTTACAGTGAAATACTACCTAATGTTGGCAGCTATAATGCCTGGGTACAAATGTTCTACATTGAGGAATGCACAACCTCTCAGTAGACTCTTTTCATTCTGTAATTTTCCCAGTTGTGTAGGTTTCAAATCCCCTAGTATCAAAACTAAATCTTATTGATTTTGGCAAATAGAGCATTTCCAGCCTCAATGTTTAGTTAAGTTCTTATCTGGGAATTTGCAGTTTCGTTCTGAATTACTCTACTGTCAAACTACCAAACGTTGATTCTTTCACGTACGCTGTACTTCAAATTTATTTTGCAATAATTAGTAGCATTTAAATGTTCGTGTGAAACTGTAATGACTGTTCTGCAAGTGAAACTGCAAACATGCAGGATAAAGTAAAAGAGCTGCAGTAATAACTGTTTCTACTTGCGGAAGAAAAGACTCCTTAAAATTATTATTTTATTTTTAAATTGCTCTGAAAAATGTGACACTGTAAGATATGCAAATGTAAGCATGGTTTACTATATGATAGTCTGGATTTAGCAAAAGTATATTCAAATCCAGGCTGCAGAGAGCTGATAAGGCCTGTGCTGATATATTGCACGTATAAATCTCCAGTTACAAAGCAAAGAGAGCACCATAATCAGATCGCTGGCCTCACTGTTAAACCCAATTTAATCTTTTATATGAAAACTTGAGAATAGTTGTTTTCTTTCAATAGTTGCAAATTTAGACGAAAATAGCAAAGTCCCGAAAAAGTGCAGCGAATTATGAATCATAAGGAAAAGCATTTTTTGGGGGAAATTGTGTCAGATATTGTGTGCTCAGATTTTAAACCAAAGTATGAAATCAATGTTTCATTCCAAGAATATTCATACGGAGGGTATACAGGTTGACTTGTTTTATTGAATTTGCGCTGATTTCATTGTCTATAAAATCATAGTTTGCAGTCCTGGTAAAGGCTTTATGCTTTGGCTGTTGGCATCTATCAGGAATATCCTGATTACAACCAATAATGTTTCTGAAGGTAACAGCTGAAGAGTGTGACAGGAAATAGAGGTGGCAACAAGTCTGTAGAAAGGATGTATTGCTATTAGAAGATGAAATTTAAAATGGTGAACTTTAGGAATCGGGATCAAATAAATACAAGTCATATTACGTTACAAATATTGAAATGAGCTGTTAAAGCATTCGGCACAAAAATGAGATTCTTGACGAGACTGAACTATAATAACAATCCTCATGTTAAGTTCACCTGCTTTCTAGATCTGCTGTGGGTTAGATTAGGATCCATTTGGCTTAGACCTGCATCTGTTCATGTAGGTAAGAGATGTAACTGGGTCAAGTAGCAGTAAGAGCTTTCCAGTGGTGGAAATTAATGTTATAATGTCTGTCCAGCATTGCATCATATTCATTTTTTCCTATCAGCACACATTTTAAAGGCGATGTATAGTCTCTGTTTAAGTAAATAATGTAGATGGCATCTGTTTGTGTATCTTAACTTTTGTCTTCACACAACATGTCCTGGAACAAAAGAGGTGGAATTATTTTCAGGGAGAGGTTAGTCTAAGTAACATGTAAAATTTTAGTTGCTTAATAATAATATAATAATAATAATCCTTGCATTTGACATAGAGTCTTATCACATCATTGAAACGTCTCAAAGCGCTTCACAGAATATATTGGAAAGTGGAGTGACTGTGTATTTTGTGAGCAAAATGCAGCAGCCAATTGCACACAGCAAGCAGTCGTGGATTGAGTGACCAATTTTTTTTTGGAAGGCTTATTACCCTCAGAAAGCGATCCACCAATTGACTAGCAACTGGGTTCCTACTTACTAAATTACCAATCCAATGGTTATTCAACATCTTTCATTTAGTTGCCTTATTTTAGTTCCACATTTTTTTTACTTGTGGCATTCATTCAATCTAACTTCTTATTACTTTCTGAATCCTCTGACCGTTTTTTTTAAAAATGCAGCAAAAAGGCTTAAAGGCTTGAAATGGTGTGAAAGGCAAAGTTTGGATGGATAGGTAATAATATATATATATATAAAATAATAATCCTTGCATTTGATATAGTGCTTTTTCATGTCTTCCCCACGTCTCAAAGAGTTTCACAGAATATGCTGTAAAGTATATTTATGGGCGAGCACATAACTTGCAATTAAAATAAAATCTTGAAATCTTATTGTGAAGTAAGTGGCAAAAAAAAGTGCATTGGTACAATGCTGTTCAAATGCAACAGACAATAATCTTATATTTGTTTAATTTATTTCTCTGTTATTTTATTGAACACCCCACTCCTGTCTTGAAAATAACATGCAGTACTTGTAAAATGATGGAAGTTAGCAAATAGCATCTCAACTTTTTTTTTAAACCTACAAATTATCATAAGATTCTGTCGTCTTTAGTGTACATCAGGCACAGCTTGTGACAAATTATATAACAGCTACTTATTTTACATTTGTATGACCTTGAGGTAATGTCTATCAGTGACAGACTTCTTGGATAAAAATGTCTGTAGAAGTATCCCACACTGAAGCTACTGTAGATTCTAATGAGCAATTTGTCACAATGGTTCAGCACTTGTAATTCCAGAGTACAGCAAACATGCAAAGTAGACATTCTTTGATTGATGTGGTTATGAAACTGTATAATAGTCTACCTGCAACAAGAGTGATTTGCTGGAGAAGAGTACAAAATTATTATATGAATTTGGAGCATTTGTTTCTGTATAACTTAACGGACTCGGGAAAGAAAAGCACTTGGCTTTCAGAGATCCCTATCCTCAAACTTAGTCATAACAGGAGAAAGAGCGTTATCATTAATAACTTTGCTTTCAGATTTCTACTAAAGTTACCATCGAGCTATTGGGTTTCCTCTTTACTTGCTCTATCTGTACTTCAGTTGATGATTTATTAAATCAGTGCAGGATTCCTATTTCCCGACTTCTATCTTGAAACTCTATCAACACGTGTATGAGCTAATGCAGTTCCCTTTTTCTCTCCTAAATATCCTCTTCTGAAGGAACTGCCTCTTGCTTTTTTTTTTGGTCAGCCGGGTGTCTGACACATGTGGAAACCCATCACCTTACTCAAGAGTATCCAAACCAAACTGAGAGTTCCATGCATCCCACCTGTACATGGACATTCCAGAGGTGACTCTTGCTTGGGTATAGTTCCATAGAAATCAATAGGTTCCTATCCAAGTGATTATTATTCATGTGTGAGGCACAACATAAATGCAGGTGAATGTCAGCCAGCTGTTTGACTACATCATATTCATCGAGCCTCATTCTATTACCTAGCTTTCTAATGTGCATACTTATTTTAAGATTTAGGAATGGGAACCCAAAATGCTTTCCGTCTCCATCAACATGTAGCCTGGATGCACTAGTTGTAGTTGTAATGTTGCACTGCAGCTCCAGCTAAGATCAGCTAGCTCAACACAGACCAGGAATTAAACCTGCAACCCTACTGTCTGCATGGTTTGCTAAGTAATACCTTTATTCACTAGTCTATTCACAGAGCCTCACCCTATCAACATTTCCTAAAGATTCACTCTATATCCATTAACTTCCCTCAAATTGCATGCCTTTGCGCAACCTTCATTTCTCTTCCAGTGCATTGGCTGAATCACTGAACCTTGATCATCTCTGTGTCCTTCAGTGAGACGATGAATATTTTGTTTCTTTCAATTCTTCAAAGTCAGTTTCTTCATGTCTCCCATTAGAAGCACACACCTTCAAAGTCACAACGTTTAGTGTCAATTCACCTTTCTCTCCCCGACTTCAAAAACAGTTTTAGAAATGATTGGTTGAATGTTACTGTTAACTTTGCACAGTCAAATGCACACACTTTTTATGCATTAACTGTCAATATTCAGTCAATTTTCACACGACAGTGAACTTGCCGTGAACGCAAGCCTAGAACTGAATCAACTGTGCATTTCAGTGCAAGGAAAATATTCGGCTTGAATGCAACGTGTTTGTATAGCGCCTTTCGCATCAGGATGACATCCCAAGGCACTGGACAATCAGTGTTTCGGGCCCGAGCTAGGGGTCGGGATTGGGGAGGGTGGAGGGCAGGGAAGAAAGGGTGACCGAAGGCACAGTCGAAGAGGAGGGTCTTGAGAAGGGTCTTGAAGGAGGCAAATGACGACATAAATAGACATCAACTTGTGCTGTACATTTTTCACAGGTGAATTTTAAACAGGTAATAGTATGCCTTTGCCCTGGGACTTCTATATGTCTGCGTGGAAACATAGATGTAAAGAATACTTTCATTTCTCTGAGTATTTTCTTTTGCTATTTTTCCTGTTTCGGTGCAGCATAAACTCCATGTAGCTCTATGAATTCACACTACCTGAATTTATTGCTGGTATTAGGTAGAAAAGGAGCAGGTTCTAGTTATGCATCTTTCCTTTGAAATTCAAAGTAATTTTCTTCAAGTGCAAATGTCTGGAACATCCCGAACTACCACCTGCTGCAAGGATTATTATCATGTATGTTCCATCTTTGCACAGAGAATGCTTGGAATGTGGAATTCTCTCAGAAACCAGAATTCAGGGAGAATCCATAAATTTTGCTTGAAAAAGAAGAATATCAAAGGATATGAGAGAATGGTATTAGATATGGTAACTCATGTAGAACACCAGTGCTGATTTGAGGAGCTCAGTTGTCTCTTTCTTTGCTGTATATGTACTTAGATATTTTCAGCATAGAGCAACAATCACTTGCAGTGATTGAATCAATTATTTAAATTCAGCATTATCTTTATAATACTGTGAATAATTCTTTAGCAAGGTGACTTTGTGTTCTATAAGTTTGAGTAATAATAATGATAATAATCCTTGCATTGGATATAGCGCCTTATCACGTCTTTGAGACATCTCAAAGCGCTTCATAGAATATACTATAGAGTGAATTGACAGTGTATTTTGTGGGCGAAACGCAGTAGCCAATCGCGCACAGCAGTGTCCCACAAACAGTTGTGGATTGAGTGACCAATTTATGATATATTATTTTATTTTATTTTTTGAAGGAATTTTTTCCTTCAAGACCATGAGTATAAGCAGTGAGGCTACTTGAGACCACTCTTTAAAACCTTGGACCTGAGGGATGGGGGCTTTTCCCATTACAAGTGAAGGAGGTTAAACATGCTAGCCTCCCAACTGCAGCAAATATCTGAGGTTTAGAGTTCTGTGAAAGCCAGCTTACTTTGCTATCTCATCTCCTCTTTCCTTGGCGATCAATTACGCACCTGAAAGACCTCTATAAAGTTTTAATAGTTGAGATAGTACAGGCAAGTGATAGTTGGGAACCATGTCTGGATATTTTACGGACCACTGGAGCTACTAATGGATGTTCAGTGTCCAACCACCTCAGTGAATCTGTTGAGGACATGATCTGAAGTGATAATTCCCTTTCCTGAAACGTCGGCTGATTCAGGAGGGTTATTTCAGAACCAACATCTTCTTTCTTTGCAGTCAGTACATTGATTTTAGCCTGTATCATCTTTTTCAGCAACACTGAGAATATGACGGTTAGTCTAGTTTTATAAATATTGTTCCTTTAATTTTATTGGCAGCTCCCACACATTGTTATTACTTGTTATCTTATCTACTGGGAATTAGATTTGTCTTATCTGAAAGCACATGATAAACATGAGGATGCATAATAATAGCCATTAGGAACATGGAAAGATAGGACCAGGAACAGGCCATTTAGCCCATCAGGTCTGTCCAGACAATAAGTCTCCTGAAACATTTAATTCTGTTTACCTGTCTTTTCTTCAAGTCTTTTAATAATCTTGCTTATATAATTCTCTGTCTATGTCCCTCTCAACCTATCCCCTCTGTAGCATAGAAATCATTGTATTCCATAGAATGGCAGTAAGTAGAGTACACATTATTGTGTGTAAACAACACTGAGATTGTGTTCATCACATAAAATGATTGGAACACATTACCAGAAGGATGGTTGAGGGCAGGACACTGGACTCATGCAGAGAACAGTTTACTGCTGTGATGGGAAAACGTAGGGTGGGTATTTTGAAAGGATGAAATCAGAAGAGACTGAAAAATCTTCTTCACGCAAATCGATCTTGTAATAACTACAAAATAGAGACGGCTTCAGTGGAATCTTACTGCTTACAGTGGAGTACATTGTAAATTAGATCTGGAACAACCTGCAGTCAATATTTAATTACATTTATTTCATCAAAGCAAAGCCAAACTTCATCTCATGTTTAAATTAATTATTTATTGAGAGAACTAATTATTTGATTTATGTTTGCAATTCATTGTAGAAATGAAAGCAAAATATTTTCAGTGTTACGTGTTGGTGAATACCTTCAATTTGCCGTGTGAGATGTTACACTAGCTTAAATGTCACCATGATGTCTAAATTTTGAGGGGGAGATATAATATATATGAATAACTTATTTTCTTTTTAGATTAAAAAGTGCACCAGTAGAATAGTGCAAAGAGAAGAGAATGAGTGGAACTTTAAGAGTTAACCCAGCAACAGATGTTGAAATACTTCTGTAACACCATGAAAACCACCTAAATAATTTAACAGTCTACTGGTGTTTGTAGTAAATGTCACAGGAAACAGCCTTTAACAAAAAGAAACAAAAAGGGATACACTGTCAGCCAAATGCCTCCCCTAAATGGTGTAAATGTTGCCCAATCCTAATGTAATAAATGTACTTTCACTCTGTGGTTGCATTTCATTTTATTAAAATTAATGACTATGACAGAAGCAGATTTTCTGCTTTGCATTAACCTGCCATTCGATTATTTTTTATACGCACACAAGATCACAAGAGAGAAGTTCCAATGAATTAGGTCCTTCGAGCGTTTCATCTCATCCTTCCAGAATACCGACTCTTCCATCTTCCCTTTACAGGATCAAGCTGTTTCATGATTGAGCTCATTTAGCTTTCTCTCAGGGCAGGAGTCAGAGTGTTTTACATATTTTTTTTCCATGATAGATTGATAGATGAGTGCTCACAGTCACTAAGAACATATCATGGCAGGAGACAAACATCTCCATAACGTCTAGTCTAACCCAGCACAGTCATTACATACTTTCAATGACTGCTTCCCAGTGTTAAAGCAGACACGCAGGTAAAAATGCCTCTTCTGCCTCTTAAAAAACTCTTCCATTCCATCCTAAAGTAATGTTCTAGGTTTACTTTCTCAATCCCATTTGCAACTTCTATTTAAGATAGATGTACCAAGATAGCAAAGCAAGAGAACACAGCTTTGGAGTTACAAAGGGCAATTTCTGGACAAACACTAGGAAATATTTCCTTACCATAGGGTTAGTAATGATGAAACATCTTACCAGGAAGGGTGGTTGAGGCAAGGACACTGGACTCATTTAAAAAAAACTTTAATGCTGTAATGGGAAGAGAGCAGGAAGGGTCTTCTGAAAGACTGAGATTAACTAAGCCCAAAGGCCTTTTTTGAATGAACCTCTCACATGATTTTCTGATTTGTGTAATGCAGTGATTGAAACACATTATAAAATCAATGCATGTACCTTTTAGAGGGCACATCGCATGTGGATGATGGGTTTCTCATTAAACTAATAATTAAAAATGTGGGGATTGCTCATGCAGATGAACAGCGCGGAACAATTTATTTCAAATGATCTTTCAAAGCAGTTAGAGCCAAAACGATGTGTGACTGAAAGTTCTGCCTGGTGGGACGTTCAACTCTCCATTCTGCTGGATTATAAATATGAAATGAACCGACATGAATTAGCATGTCAATGATGCATTATTTATTCAGCTAAGCAAACAGGTAAATGTAGTGGATGTGTGTCCAGCCTCTGACATGATGTTCCCAGCTGAGCTGTCAGTTTTAACAACATTTTAATTTTGTCTGTCAGCATCTGCCCAGCCCAGCATGAAGCTGAATGAAGGTCACAGTGAGGCACTGGCAGCACCCCCTGTTACATCTGCACCCTCTGTCACACCAGGAAATGCCACAGAGGCGGTTAGCCCTGGAGGAGGAAAGGAAGATGCCGTTTCCAAATTGAAGGACAAATTTATGAATGAACTCCATAAAATTCCACGTAAGTAGATGACGCCAAATATTTCATCAAAACCGAATCTGGCCACTTTCGTCATTTTGCTTCTACTGTTACAAATTTTGTAGCAATCAGATCTTAAATGGATGAATTATTCTAGATTTGTTTTATGAAAACAAGTTTATTTATACCACACTGTACATGTATCATTTGTTCTTTGGTCATTTACCGAATAGATAATTATAAATAATATATAACATAGGAAATGCTAGTTGATTATGTGTGGGAAATAAACATTCCAGTGAGTGTATAACTCCACAATTGGATTGAGTGACAAATATTATTCCTGAATGAATTATTTCTCTTATTTAGAAACACAGAAATCTTCAGTGCAGAAGGAGGCCATTCATGCAGATTTCTATTTAAAACAAATAATATTTTTATTGTTTCTTCAATTAAACGAGCAGAATATGGTAACCATAAGTGAGTACTTCTTGAATGGAGGGTAGATGTTTGCAGAATGATGTCCACTGTGGGTTGGGTTAGTTGCTGGAACTGCTCTTTGGTGTGTGATTACTAGCATCCATGGATGAGGTAAGTTTTTTGTGTCTTGTGTATTCTATCTGCTTTCTGTTTGCGCTTGTGTCCTTTCATCTGTAGTATTGCAAGATCCACTTTCCTCTCAAACTGGTTGTCAAACCTCCACTTCTTCCCTGTCTTGTGGGATTTCTTGTTTGCTTGCCCCCTTCTGTGTACAATATTCTGGTATTTTGCTTTAGTTGATGTCAAGCTTGCTCAGACATTGCTTTCCATGTTCATTTTTTTAATAACATCTAGCTGCCCTGATGTTTTGTCTCATGTTTGTGCTGTGCATTTATATTGGCCGTTGATGGATTGATTGTCAGCTGCTACAGCTGTTATCTGGGGAACGATCTGTGGTGCAGCATGGAGGCAGGTCAGGTTGGATTATACAGCATTAGAGCAAGTAGCAGATAGTTTAACCTCACACAAGTGAATTTGGTTTACTCAATCATTTAAACATATTTGTGACTTGTGACATCGCATTAATTATTTTTTGGAATAACTGTTCCTTTGATGATTTAGAGTAGTGTTAATTCAAACATTGGTAGATATAATCAGATAGTCAGACATTTTACTTTGTCCACGAAAAAGGTTTTCAAATCAATATTCTGGACCACTTAGATAAGGAGGAATTTCTGACATTTCCACCACTGACAATAACAGTGACATTAACCTCTTTACATAAATTCTGGGAAATATACAACAGCAATTACATTACGTCAGTCACTAAAAAGCAAAATTTAAATATAAAATGCTTACAATATTTACAAGATAATTGATTTTGAACTGTACACATACAACATACTGATAACAGCAATATGAATATTCTACAAATTTAAGTATTTGTAACTGCAGAATACAAAGAGAAAATACCTTCATAAATCAGTGTTGCATTGTAGTGTGCCATGTGACACTTACATATAGATTAATAATTGAGCAGAGTGCATTTTAATTGTAAGATGCATTAATGCTATTTATCTGGTCCTCTACACAGCAAAGTGAATGCAAATAGGTTTTATCTTTCCACTAATTCCCAAATGTGTATATATTAGCCCGCACCACGCAGAATTAACCTGATCTGCCCAGCCCAGCTTCAATCAGAATCAAACACAGTTCCTTACTAATTGCTGCAATGGTCATATCACACCATTATTACTCCTAATAGTCATAAATAGAGGACTCACGATGAAGAATAATGGGTAACATCAGGCCATGTAAATGAAGAATGCTGCGTGATTGAGCAACTGAGTTAGGTCGATTCCATTAGAAGTGCTTTATTTTACATGATGCATTGACCTCTTTTCCGTGTTATGATATAGCATATTTAAAATACTGTCCATAATACGGTGACATTACCCCGCCCATTATAAGACTCTCACATGCAAGGCACTATGGCATCTTTTGATAATGGTGGATCATTATTTAATAATAATAATAATAATCCTTGCATTTGATATAGGCTTTTCACGTCTTCTAGACGTCTCAAAGCGCTTCACATTTGTTGTACTTAAACACCCACTTGTATCCAGTTTTCTCTCATCTTGAGTGTGTCCCAGGACACCTTTGGGTCATCTTCCCGACGTGAAAGGCATTATACGTGAAAGGTGTGTCAGGCCTGGTGCAGGGGTAGCATTCTCACCTATAAGCCAGAAGGTCGTGGGTTCAAGCCCAACATCAGGATTCATATGGTTCATATAGTCCAACGTTGGAAGGATCTTACATTGTTGGAGGTACCATCCTTTGGATGAGATGTTAAACTGTCGGCCTGTTCAGGTGGACGTTAAAAATCCCTTGGCACTATTCGAAAAGAGAAGGGAGTTTCTTCCGGTGTCCTGACCAACAATCCCCCAAATAAAATTAGTCACTCGCTCCACCGTTGTTTGTATGTGCGACATTGCTGTGCGCAACTGGCTGCCATGGTTTGCCCACAAAATGCACAGTGAATCCATTTTACACTATATCCTGTGAAGAGCTTTGAATCATCTCAATGATGTGATAAGGCTCTAAATCAAAACCAAGCATTATTGTTTAATGCTGCCCATGTTAAAGGCTTCACAAGGCACTGATGGAGCTCCAATACTCACAGGGACAGTGACGAGAACCTAAGTAAAGAGCCAAGGCCTTTTGGGCAGTACACCAGCTGAGGTTGACAAACGTTTCCTAGAAAAACAAAATAAGCCAAGGAGAGGATGTTAGGTGACCACAAGGGTGGGTTTTAAAATACTACAGATTGTAGGAAAAAGTGAAGCGTGCAGGAGGTGAGGAAATCTATAGTCTCAAGGTCTTGGAAAAGTCAAAATAGGAGACAGTGCAATGAGCTTAGAGATCTTTTTCCTCAGAATTCGGTCAACAACAACAACAGCAACAAGATTCCATTTATTGAGCGCCTTTCACGTCGGGAGGACGTCCCAAGGCGCTGTACAGTTAGGTCAGTCTTATATAACCAGCACGTTTTCTTTTATATGAAGCAGAATCATGTACAGAAGTACAGAAAATACACAGTTCAGGAAGATCTCTTCATACTGAGAACACATAACTAGGTGGAAAAACTAGATGCTTTCTCTCTGAAAGATGGAATTGAAGGGATGAAATATTAACTAATATTTTACTCCACTTCTCACAAAAATTGTGCAATATTCCAAGTTACGTATGACATTAGTGTGATAAAGCAAGGTCAAAGAAGCATGAGCATTCTAATGCTATCAGCATTTCACTGGGATACTCACATTTTACTGAGAAAGAACACATTATAAGTCTTGCTGAGTGAAGTCAGGGAGTCCAGAAAATCTAGTCACATTAGACCTTAAAGGGAGAGTAAATTGGCCAAATTGCTGCACTCTTCACTTGAATTCACCTCGGGGGAGACGGTACTTCACAGCTTAGCCTTTGGCAGCCGAAGGTTTAAAACATCCCCACAGTGACTCACAAAGAAGAAAGCAGTTATTATTATGACATTCATGTTTGTCACCGGGTCATAGCAATTTGAATTCTAATGTTGCTCAGTTAAAATCAGTTGCAATTAATTTTTCTTCAATTTTCCCCACTTGTTGCTGAAAGCATATCGTTAATGTGAGCCACAGCCCACATGTGGTTTGCACACACAAGATGCAACAATGGATGGATAGGGAAAAATGGATACAAAAACTAATAATTTTTAAATCTTGAGCAAACATTTCCCTTGTGAGGACCTAGTACGCTAATCTTTGGATATCCAGCAGAGACATGATGGGCCAAAGGGCCTTCTTCTGTGCTATAAATTTCTATGGTTCTATTAGAGAACCCTCCACTAACATGAGGCAGCATTTTAATGCACACTAACGTCTACACAAATTGTACAAATTGTACACACTTTTGTGGCCTGGCGTTTGTCCACATTAACATACATCTGCAATTCTTTTGTCCATCTGCTTAACTCCTTCAAATCTCTTTAAATGCTATCATCTCCCTTGTACCCATTGCCTAGCCGCACTTGGTATTATCAAAACATGAAAAAATAACTCTGCTCCATCTTGTTTATGAACGTCAGAGCACCCATGAGAGGCTTCTGCGAAACTCCACAGGGAACTTCCCGACACAAAGCTTCTTGTCTCTTTTATCAATGCCTTCTGCTTGTCTTTGTTAAATGACTTTTCAATGCAATCAACTATTTTTCTCGTTAATTCCATGAACTATAATCTTTTGCAGAAGCTTCACAAACTGAACTATGTCACTATATCATGGGTTTCTGACTTCCCAAGTGAATTATATCCATTGAGTAGCCTTCATCCACTAGTTTAATTATCTCTTCAAAGAATTCCAGATTAATGAGCCATGCCCTCTCGTTTCTACATTCATGCATTCAGAATACTCCTTATTGCCATTGTGCTCTTGAATTGAACATTGATGTCTTGTCTTCCTTCAGACTCTCCTGTTGTATAGTATAAACATTTGCTGCTAGCAGTGGCACTGTTGGGAAGCAGAAATCTCTTTGTATTCAATAAGGCTACACCTTCTTTCCAGTGACAGGCCTCAAAATGCTGTTATATTTCACTACCCAAAAGCAATACGTTTGCCTCTGGCTTCAGCAGCTTAGAAATGAACTTGGCTTCTGAACATCTACCCTCCCCAAAGTCCACAGCAGTGTGTTTTGTGTACCTATCCTTGAGTCAAGTCATCTCAATCATTTATAAGTTCATATGAGTCATTTTCGGTCCCACAAATGAAGATATTCATCATTGTCTCCAACACTCACAGTTTTAACACTTTTCAACTTGAGAAAAACGTCCCAAATTCTGTTGTATTCTTTTTTAACCCAAGAGAAATCAGAGGGAATTGTCTACCAATATCACTTTGTGCCAGTGGAAATTTGATTCTTCCGTTCTTTCGCCATGCGAAGATGACAGATGTAGTTTATTTGCCTTGTCACATGCAGCTGCAAGATTTAAAAATCTGCCTGTGTGAACCTCACTCTTTGTCAGAATGCACTACTTCACTCTGGAAAGTGGTAAAGCCGCAAAGATAACTGCAGCCCAGCCATTCAGAATCTTATCTATTCTTCCCGCTGGGTAGTAAGTGGCTCTAGGATACTTGATAATAAGCATAGTTGAGGCTGATCCTGTATTTACCTAACTTAGCATGTGCACATTTCTGAGCATTTGTCAGTAATTAGCAATGCAAACCCTCACTATTTCTCCCCTCCCTGGACCAGGGGACACTGAAGCAAAGGATGGTCAGAATGTGGAACTCACTACCAGAAGTTGTGGTTGAAACTGGAGCATGGTGGGGGCTTGTGATTCACTCTCATTCTTGATCTCACAGGGTTTAGTGGAGGGGTGAGTAATGAGAAAGAAGATGACTCACAGGGGACCTCACATAACATTTTAAATGGGATTGAAAAACTAAACCTAGATTAATACTTCAGGAAGCACCAAACCAGTAGAACAAGACATAGGTTCAGAACTGCAAAGAACGATTTGGGATCAGACACCAGGAAGTTTTTCTTTACCCAGAAGGTAATCAATAACTGGCAGGAAGGATGGGTGAGGCCAGGACACTGGGACTCATTTAAAAAGCAGCTTGATTCTGAGATGGGAGAATGGTACAGTGGGTGTTCTGAAAGGATGAGATCACATGGGCCAAAGAGCCTTCTTCATCCAATCCCTTCTTGTGAGTAGCTGGTGCACAGGATAGTCAGGGAAGGAATCCCACTTGTTTTGCTGCTTTTCCGGCTCCAAGCTCCACGTGGCTGATTCTGAAATGATAACGTTTAGTATTTCACCAGTAATCACGTGTCAAATATACAGGATGTGCAACTTTCTGGTTTCATTTCATTCTTTTCATTCAGTGTGACATTTCTCCTGCCTGTTTGGTTGTTTCATTTGCTGTAATATCAGAAGATCAAAAGATTAAATGATGGCTATCAGTCATCCACATTAGAATGAAAACAGAATGCGTATGTGAGGGGATTAATAGACTCCAGAAAACACTGGAGACATTTTAGATATGTTTTCCTGTATTCTAATCAATGTTGTGCGAAGTGCCATTATATGTCCTTCCCAACATGAAAAGGGTCATATTAAATGTGTCGATTCATGTGGAGCATAAACTACAGCACGGATTGAATGGGCTGAGTGGTCTGTTTCTTTGCTGTAGATTATTTGTAAATATAAGGATTATTTATTATTTTTATATGTTCAGCAGAAGGCTCAGAATCGATTCTATTCATGATCTCCCCCTAATTAAGCCTTTCCATTTACCATCAATTTGGGCTTCTATTGCTTCAGACAGTTTTCAGTCCAGCAGCTGATGCTGCATTAATTCCATAAAATGTGATCTAATCGAAAATAAATTCACATATGCAACTTGATCAAATGCCCCTGAAAATCCAGGTGAATTATATTCACTGGAGAGCTCTGATCTACCAGTTTAGTCACTTTTTTCAAAGCACTCCCAAGAGATTCTTGAAGCATGACCTGTTCTTTTTAATCCATGTCCAATACTACTTACAGCAACTATGCTCTTTGGCAGATGAATATGATGCTTTCAAGTATTTTTTCTGTAACAAATGTTAGCCTCTGAAGTCTGTAATTTCCAAGATCAAGACACGCTCTTTATTTAAATAGGGGGATAATATTTGCTCTCCCCCTGTCCTCAGGTACAGCGTCACTGTTTATGGGGCTCTTAGAACTATTAATCACCTATTTCCCTCCACATTTTCGCAAGAATCCTTGGCCATCTAGCCAAGCTCATTTATTTACAACAATGTATTTCTCTGAGTTTCTTTTTACCACATGCTCTACTGATATCTATTGAGTTACAAGATGACTGAGTCAAGATGAGTGTGCCTGGAATTTTTACGACCGAAAAAAATCTATGAAATGTATCTGCCATCTTCTGATCTTCTAAGATATCTTTTATCTGTTGAAGTCCTTTGTGACCTTTAACATTTATGTCTACTTCTCATGTGAGTAACTGTGGTTATCCATAAAATGGAGCATTGTTATGAAGCTGCAAAATATTAAATTGCACTTATTTTAAAGGAAAACATGCAGATAGCGTTCACAAATATGCGTTGGAGGGCAGATGAAGAAAACTGGGAACACAGGAACAGCGGTATGCCATTTTCCCCTTCAAGCTTTGAGGAAAGAGACCTCAATGCTGACATATTTGATGAACTCCTTAAATTCAGATACGATGAAAAGAACGTAGGGAAATTGGGTTGAAAGATTTTTTTTATTTCTTTCCCATATCTCTCCCATTATCCCACTTGTTCCAATTTCCCTTAGGCACCACTATAAAAACCATGGCAAGAGACACTGGGAGGTCACTGAAGGACATTTTATGTTGATTTATTGTCCAGTAATTGATGCTCTTTACACACCTCTTGAAAGAACAACTCTTAATGGATGAGAAGCTAACCTTTAACTGACAGCTTTATACAGTCTCTGTGTCCTTGTGCCCTAACTACTCAGCCATTTGCCAAGACATTCAGTCTCTTAGCACATCAGCTGGCGTGATGATGCACTTTACAGTCTTTAGAACACGTACTTATAATGTTTGGAAAGGCTTTTAAGCGTGGCTCAGTTAACCCAAGTACACTGAGATGATCAACCTAAAGTTGATTTTAAAACAGTAAAAAAAGATTGGGGCATGTACATCACTACCTATTCATCTAACCATCAGCCATATGCACACATTGTTTGAGTAACTATTTGTATTCGTTTTGATATTTATCACAACAGATGGGCCTAAATGTGCTGGAGATAGGTTCCTTCAGGCTGGTTTTAATGGTAAAGTCCATGAAGTCACATCTGGTCGTATTGGAACCAGATCACAGCTTTTGATTGACTGTTAGTGGGGTTTAGTAACCAGATTATTACTAAAAGTGAAACTCTAATAGCGAGTATCAAACTAATTGGTGATGATAAGTCAGCCAGAGGTCCAATACCACTAGCCAGGCTGCACGAGCAACACTGCCCTTCTTTCATATTGACCTGTCAGTGGTTCTCATGTCCATGGTGATCTATAAAAATAATTCTCACATTTGCTACAGCACCTTTCACATCAGGAAGACATCTCAAAGCAGTTCACAGGATTTACTGTAACATGTAGTGACTGCATACTGTAGGTCTTCTCTTCTTACCAGTGCATCCTACCCACTAAGCCACACGATCAGACTCTTAAATAGGCCCTTAAAGAACTTGAGGCTTTTTCATGAGAATAGAGAAAGTTGATCTGAACTGACAGATTATGGGGGGTTTGCTCTGAAAAATAGAGAGAAGCTAATTCCACTGTTCAAAGAGACAGTAACCAGAAGGCATACAGAGTAAAATGTTTGGAGAATTTCTTTTCACAGAGGGTTGTTAGGACGTAGAATGCCCTAATAAAAACATTGATTGAAACAGAAGATTGAAACTTTTTAGAACAAATATTTGAAAAAGAAAGATTCGTGAAGGGTTACAGGGAAAGGTCAGAGAGTGAGATTAATGGATAAGTGTTTCAGAGAGATAGCACAGGCGCCAGGCTGAATGCTGTAAGATTCTATGATTCTCTGAGTGATCCTCTAATGATAATAAATCCCATGATCATTTCTTAGTTGGCTCATGAATTTGGAACTTTAGAGATTGACAATATTAGAGGTCTGGCATTTTAAATCAATTTTTAACTTGTCACACAGATCATATAACATCTGCTTGCTAAATTTAAATGTATTGGAATAGTGAGCGTCTGCCCAGTTAATAAAATGATTCGCTGCCTGAATGCTTTAGAAATATCCTCAAGTTCTGAGTCTTTTTTTACTGGCAAGTTGAACCCCTTCAGTCATTTTAGAATTGATTCTTTGGTTAAAGAACTACATTATGTGATGTTTATGGCATTAACATAATGAAAACTATGGAATTAAAAAATCTAGATGCAAGATATATACCATGTGCAATAACTAGGAGTTTTAAACTGATAAAAACAGATAGAATGTTTAACACCTTTAATGTTGATTTGGATAGTTCTTTTCAAAGAGCTGGCACAGACACGATGGGCCAAATGGCCTCCTTCTGTGCTTTAATATTCTATGATTCTAGGTTTTCTAGCGGAAAAAGACAACTGGCAAGTTGTATTAAATGTAAGATGGGACAACCTAGCTGTTTGTAGTTCTGATTCTAAAATAGCAATCACGGCAATGCAAAAAAGAGATGAAGTTAATGTAACAACCACTATAAGTTCAAATATTTTCAATTTACTGCAGAGACAACCTGAAACATTATGTTTGGCACCGCGAATGGAAATGGTACAAAGTGGGGGAAACTGGTCTGGATACCGAATATTATACATAATGGCTTTTTAAAAACAACTTAACACAGAGTTGGAAGTCAGGCAGGTAGAAGAACATTCAAAGAAAGGTCAAAAAGATAAATTAAGTAGACAGTCAATGATTTGGCCAAAATAGCAGTTGCATCAACCTCTCGTTATTGTTGCAGAGGCTTAATAAATCCACTCAGCCCTCATTTCCATTACTTAACACACTTACATCTAAAGATTAACACAATTGCCTCATAAATATGTATGATATAATTGCGGAGAGAATTGCTCAGATTTTTCAGACACTTTCCTTACCTTTCTTGCATTCATTTTTCATACCAGAAAATAGAGCAATCAAGGAAAGCTCACCAAATCTGTTCACTTACAAGCAGAACATTATAGGCAAAGCCACTGATATCCCATGACAATCGTTGGGAGAAATATACAGTACTTACGAATCACTGTAAATAAATTAACAAATCACAGGCAGAAAAAAACTGTGATAAGGCGCTATATCAAATGCAAGGATTATTTCAATTCATCTGTTCTGAGAAGCTAAAGATATGGCAAGCTATTTAAAATAAACCTTGTCGAAAGATTGTTAAACAACACAGAAAAGCATACTGTTAATAAATATTGTTTTACGAGCTAAATAGAAACATGTCAGAATGCTTATTAACTCAATTATCTAGTTATTACATGTGTTTATGAATTCTCTGTAGAGTTTTAGCTTCTGAATAATGATAAATACAGACCTGTGACTATAGTAATACTCGTGTGCATTTCCTGTCACTTTTTAACACTTTAAATAGGTCTCAAGCAAGACTTCTTTTGAACTCTCTTTCCCTTGATAATCTTTTATTTCTTTTGAATCTATCAATCGCCCTTGACTGGAGTACTGATAGTGTCACTGCTCATTTTGTAAAGGTTTCCTCCAATACGATGTTTCATGTCAAGCATCACCTTTTGGAACAAGTTTATGCTAATGTTCCTGGATAATTCTGATCTTACATAAAGCTCATTTCTCTTTTTCTATTGCAATCAACTTTGTGTGTACCATTGTTTTCTTGACGCAATCAGAATGTTAAATAAATATCTAATTCAGTACCATGAGACCTTGTACTCAACTATATGCTGCTGCTTGGTGACATAATTGCAGGAATGGGATTAACTTCTACCTATACACAGAAGATGCCCAACTCTGCTTTTCTGCCTTTACCTTTGATTCCAGAATGCCTATCAGACATCAAGTTCTGGATGTATCTCAACTTTTCCCAATTTAACATTGACAAAACTGAGGCTATCCTACTACCCAAGGTGACATGCTTGCCAATCGAATATTAGATTCAAGTCAACCCTCTGTGCCAGTCTTGTTATCCAAATCTTAAATCAGGCAGGTCCACTTAACTCCAGCAGATCCACTACACTTCAAGGCACTGTTGATGACAGACTAGTCAAAGGACTCATCCGTCCTTTGAGGAGACAAACTAGTCATTAGGAAGAGATTCTTCCCACTTGACTCTTATTAACCCTGCTAGATCTATCGGGTGGGATGGTCCCAGCTGAACAAATAACAGAAAGCTTGCCAGACAGTGTTTGCATTGGCAAGCTATTTGGTTTTAGCTGTTTAAACTGCAGCAGTATCCCAACACAGTCCTATGCCTAATATTCAGGATTTCGGTGAGCAGTACACATAGTACACATACTATTCCAGATTCAGGGAAATTTCCATGTGCATGTTTCTATATATATATATATATATATATATATATATGGAACTCTCAGTCTGATTTGAATACTTTTAAGTATTACAAATATGTCAGATATCTAGCTGCCCCCCAAAAAAAATACTGTATATACTGTATATTGTGTCTCCAATATTTTCACCCTATTTGAGCTTGAAAATATTTCTGCAAAAGAAGTTGGTCTTGGAAATTATATGATAGTGGCTTACGCCTTTATTAAAATAATCAAAGCAAGAACAATTCATTGCATTTGCATGAAAATACAGGACTCCACAGCAAGAGTTGAAAAAAAATGTTTCTACAGAATATAATTTTATCTTAACTAAGCAGCCCAGGCTAATCTGAGATCTGGTTACAAATTGAAGGCACGTTTGTAAACAGTAGCTAATATTGACCATTCACATCATCTTCATGGATCTCTTATCCATCAAACTATCATGATGGTTCACTGTGTATCTCAAGAAGAAAGCATGGGTCAGATTTATTGTGTTATGAAAGTCAGGAGCATGCTAATCTGCAGGTTCAGTTTTCCTCAGGGAGATCATTCAAATAGCATCCCTGCCAACTCCCATGGAGGAATTTTGACAGAGGGAATCTTTGAGATTTGCTCCATTTCATTTGATTTAAAGATATATTGGCAACTCTCCATGGCTAAGGATGAATTGTCAAAGATTTCTTCCCAGCAGCAGGGTATAATTGGCAGATGGACAATTCTTATTCTATACCCCTGTGCCTTTCTACAAGGCAGCTCCATAAGGAAATAAGCTTGGACGGCTATGCAGTAAAACACTGAAATACAATTTTAACGGAAAAGGATGGCAAAGGTTGTACAGAAATGAACCTCTGCCAGGATCAAAGGCTGGAGATATGTCTTCATTTTCAGTAAATGGAGCTTTGGGAGAAACCTACTGTCTCAGTGCAAACTATAAACTTAGATTTAAACCTAAATCTTGCCAACAGTATGAATGAATGACCCTGCTTCTTTCTTATGCAATGTTTTTATCTGGCATCCAAGGAGACTGTGTCAACTAGCACGCCCACCTGCTCTGTCTTAATTGAGAGGTTAGACAGGCTCATATCCTATCTAGCCACTGGTTCCATAGTCAACTGAGCTCAAATGAATCTATCTCTACAGCACTTGGCTTTGTCTTGGATATTTTCCACAATTATAAGCCATATTGTTGTTAATAGTGACTATCTGCACTACAGCACAAGAATAGCCTTGTATTTTGGCTTGCACTCTGGGACCTGCCCTGCCTGAGAGGCGCTATGCTACGTAAATGCAAGCAGTTGTTGTTGTTACACTTTACACCTACCTTATGCTCACACACTTGTATATCCACCACCTTTATTCAAGAATATCAGGTGGAGTGATCTCACAGAGCATTGGATGCCTGTGCCCAGCTTCTCCCTTCCACTCAACTTCTGTGCCTAAAAATGAGACATACATTTATAATAATATTGCTAATATACCATTTGGGCTGCTGCTCTGTCCTATTTATAGATTTGGTTGCTCTGTATTACACAGTTTTTTTGGTACAAGAAAGGAAATGTGTAACAATAGTTTAATGCATAAAGTGTAGTTAACTCTATTTATTCTGACGATAAATCTGATAGAAGAGCCCGTCCATTGAATATCCCCAGCGTAGCTTCTCTGGCGTTCTGCAGGACCTCAATGTGATGCAGAGACCCCCACATATTTTCAGCCACTGAATAAAACTTATTATTTTGCTGTTTAAAGATTTCCATGTGTATATAATCCTCTGCATATTGTCCAAAGCGAAATACAACCAAAGAAATACACATTACCCCATTTATCATACCTTTCCTGCATTCTGTCAAAAAGCCAAAGGCAGCTGAATAAAGACAAAACATGACAATTGTGAAGGTGCTTCAATGCAAAAGTTATTTATTCAAGAAGGCAGCACAGAGATCACACAAAATGGCACACTTGTAGTTTTATAGCCACTTATGCTGGCACTTTATATTTCAATCATTTGAATCACTGGTTTGCATAGTGTGTTCATTTGAATTGAGACGAGATGAGAAGGGGAGCTGGAGGGACTAGCAGTACCATTTACCCACACTACACGGAGAATTTAATCTGACTTCATGAATAAACAAGAATATCTCACAGTTATATGCAACAAAAGAAAAATAAGAATACTGACATAAATGAATCTCCACTGCTTATTTTTTAGACAGTAGCAATTGTTTAGGAAGGACTGCTGGTCATCCGGATAAGCAGAGTAGCGAAAAAGGTAGAAATTATGTTCAGAATGGTCACTTTGCAAAGTGTTGGAGCGAAACCAGCCACATGTGGAACTGTATCCCAGCAGAGGTCAGTGCTTCAGGAGAGGAGAAAGCCATTAGCAATAGAATCAGAGACTAACTGAAGGTTTTATCTTCTGTGCATATCTCTACACACTGAAAGCATTGTTCGGAAAGACATAACATGTCAGACTTTGACATGCAATCAGCAGGCAAAGCCAACAGCGACAAAATAACTTTGGGAACTGCTAAATGAAACAAAAACAGCATGTGTGTCGCTGATTTATTTTAGCACTGTTACAAAGCTTACAGAGTATGCAAAATATGACAGAGCTCTGAACTTTAGGTTGTACAGTTTGTAAATCATGAATGCTGAGTGTTTTGTAATGAATTTTCCCACAATTGTTTCCTAATCGAGAGGTCACAAGCTTCACAAAATAAGACCACGTTTGGAAACATGTCTAAATCTGGTAACAATATAATACGCACTACAAGTGCTCGGTGAGCTTGGCTTTTATGTTCATTGGCATTGTTGATTAGTACACAGATTGTGTTTGTGTTTTCCAGTGCCACCATGGGCCTTGATAGCTATAGCCATTGTTGCTGTCCTTTTGATTCTTACATGCTGCTTCTGCATCTGTAAGAAATGCCTATTTAAGAAGAAGAACAAAAAGAAGGGCAAAGAAAAGGGAGGAAAGAATGCTATTAACATGAAAGATGTAAAAGAAATGGGAAAATCCATGAAAGACCAGGTAAAGTAGAAAAGGAACAATGTTTGTGAATAATAAACCTAGAAAATAAGTTTAAAAATGTTTTCGTTGGTCAATATGTGTTTCTACGACAGCAAATAGAATGTTAACGCAATTCAACTATGAGCGTTTGCGATTTTCAAATTCCATATTTAATTAGTAGATAAATATTTAGTTACAGCTTTGCATCTAAAAATTGTTCTACAAATTGGCAAAACATCACAAACAAAACTCTGAAGCATTGATTTGCTTGACTCATTGTATAGAGTCAGTTGACATCAGCACCAGATGGTACCTGCAGAAGACTTGAAAACCTAGACAAAAATGTGACATTTTTATTGCCATCGCTGTTCCTTTTGTTACTAATGTTCTTTGGCTTTTGCAAACTTTTGTCATGGCTTTCAAGAATCTAACCTGATCTGGATGTCCTAAGCAATGAGCGTACTTTATTAATCCTGCTTTAATTATTTAACGCAATTTCTAACATTAACGCTGATTTTCCTTTGTTACCATGCCATACCTAGCAAGTGCTTTTGAAATCAATGCTTTCTGAATTTCCGCATCATTATAATGCTGCTTCTAATGTACTTAAATTACACAGTATCAGATTCATCATTCAACCTCTCATGTGGACTTTAACTCAATGGATTTTTTTTCCTCAGCATAGCTACAGGATAACATCTGGAACAAAAAATCCGCTACTCCCTTCCTTTTCATATCTCCACAGCTGTTTGTTCACCATCTTGAAAATCACTTCGCAAAGATCAAAGCTAATCTTATTTCATGGCTTGAGATAGCATTGTTTTTCATCACTGAGTCATAGAGCTAGACTGCTAGAACTCAACCTACCAAGATCTCCACAATCTGTATTGAAGATTTATAAATATGCAAGGGTCCTTTCAAATAAATGTTGCTCCATCAGTATCTGGGGTTATCACTTCTCATTAGCGTTTTGTTCCCTAGATTGTAATTCCACAACTCACAGTTGGCAAACTCCAAAAAGTATTTGAAAACGTACTGTTTTCCTTTCAAGCCATAGAGATAAAGCCTTGAAGTAACTCGACAATTCAGTATGTTTCGGTACTGGATGGAAATGCTCCCTGAACATCATTCGTCACCAGCGAGTGAGTTCTCAATTGATGGTCATTGTCTTGTAAAGAATTAAAATATAAATCTCACAATGTATTAAAGCACCCTTCAAAGACCGGTCAGTTTGGTGGGTGGATAATAAACAGTTTAAATAATGAATCATGCTTGTGATATTAACAACGCATAATGGAACACTGTCGGGAGAATCTTCCCTTTACATAGGAAGAAAGCCTCAACCACTTGCTTGCTTTTTTTTAACTGCTTATGAATGATCAGATCAATCTCACTGACAAAATTAATTCTGTGGTTCAATGTGTCCTATCAAGTATCCTGTGTATCTCAAGATTATTGTGGAGTCCTGTAGCTCAGTGGTTAGAGCACTCACTTTGCAAGCGAAAGACCTGAGTTCAATTCCAGGCAGGGCCAAACCTTGGGCAAGTTTCCTTACTCCACACCCTAATAATAATCCCTCCAAAACCAAAAACAATAATAAATTGGTCATTTTCAATCTACGACTGTTTGTGGGACATTGCTGTGCGCAATTGGCTGCCGCGTTCACCCACAAATATACAGTCAATTCACTTTACAGTGTGTTCTGTGAAGCGCTTTGGGACGTCCTCCCGACATGAAAAGCGCTATATCAAATGCAAGGATTATTATTATTATTATGTACTGTGCTTTTTAAGCAGGAATTTAACATGGTTCATAGACCGAAAGAAAGACCTGGACAAGGATTCTGGAATGTACTGACCTGCACTGTTGATAAGGAATATCCCCTTCAGGAGCCACTTCAATCTCACGTGGCCACTTAAATCACCCTCACAGCTATTCACTGGTGCTGGGAAAGCACAGAAGGCAAGGGCTGTGAACCTTTTAAAATTAGACGCAGCTGGACTCAATCTTACAAAACTCATTCCATAATATCTTCCAGCACACGATCGAAATGTTGGTTTTAAAGTTTTCTTTTGTCAGCGTTCTTTTTTTGTTAGAGGGCTATGTACCATTGGAAAAACTTTGTCATCTAGGAGAGATTGAGCCTGTACGTGCCTCCATTGGTTGTGAAAACACAGGCCTGATTTTCTGTAAAGCAATTCCCCTTCAAATAGTGCATACGTGCTAAACTGGGAGACAGGGGACCTTTGGGGATTGAGTACGCATGGAATTGTGTGCTAAAGTACATTCTTCCAGAATCTGGCCCCTGGCAATGTATCATGCTTTTAAGTACTGTCAATTTTAACTCAATGATCATGTTAAAAAAATATATTGTTCACTCTTCTTTTAGTCGTTATGGTGAATCATTTTGTACGATTTTGTACGAAGAGAATTGAAATGGTTTGCATTGTTGTGGTTAGTATATTAAGTGTTTAATTCATTTATTTAATGCTCGGCTTCCTGCCTGAACATTTTAGAACGGTGCATCTTAATTAAATTGAGTCTAGTGACGTTACTTCCGTCCCATGTCCCACACGAACATGGGTTCTGTCAGATAAACTTGAGGCACAATTATTAAATAATAAAGATATAAATATTTTACTGACAGAGTGCATGTCTGTAAGGGGAACCAGACTGAAGTACCAGGCTTGCTATTTTTATTTGAGGTCAATACAAAAATTGCCTTGTATTTCGTACATATATATAACTATTCAATTGCCATTTCATTTACGCAATCAAACCCACTTAAGATTACATCCGATAATATCAAATGTAATTGAAAATCAAATATTTTCCATGGAGAAAACAAGTTTCATTTTCTGCACGAAGCACAGCATACCGTAGAATACGGTTCCCAAGAGATAAGAACATAAGAACATAAGAATTTGCTCGACGAAAGAAGACAAAGGTCCATCCACTTCGCTTTCCACCATCCTGGCAGTCGCATGCACATGTCATGTCCCAAACTATACACTATACCCAGAGCTATTATTTCCTATCAGAAATCTATCTAATTTGTTTTTGAAAGAATCGACACTTTCTGTTTCCACTGTTCCATAAGGGAACCTGTATCATAAGTTCACTACTCGCTCACTGAAGTAGTTTCCGCAGATTTGTTCTGAATTTACCCCCCCTTCATGATGGGCACTGAGATGAGTTTTGTGTCTGCCAAAAGGTAGTATAACCTGTAACTAGTGCAGGAGAGCGTGCAGAACAGGTGATGTTTAGCTTGTGGAAGGTATCGGTAGGGAAGTGGGCGAGCAGGACATTGGAAGATTTGAGTCTGGAGGTGACAAAGACATGGAAGTTTTTAGAGATTGCATTGGTGGTGAAATAGTGGGGCAAGATGGTGAGATATTGCAGAGATGGAGGAAAGCAGACTTGATCAGACTCAGATGTCAATTCAGTAAGAACTGCTGGGAGTTGGGTGAGCTATCACACAGCAGTTAACTGCACTATGTAACTTTAACATGTGACCCAGCAACATCAAGAGGTAGAATCCCATCCTTCACCAATTCAGTCTAGATTTTCACATGATAACAAAGAAAGATGAGTGCTCAAGTCATATTTCAATAAACGTCACCTTTTCTCTTACCCCCCTATTAAAAATTAATTTGAGAGGGATTCAACCACATGTTGACATTGATAATAGACCCGTTAAAAAAAACTATTCTGGGGCAAATAGTAAATGTAGCAAGCCTGGTTTTGCCAGTTCCAAGTCTCAATCTCACTTTGCATACATTATCTCCTAACAGTTAATCAATAAGGCTTCTGAACCATTAATATTATTATGATGATGATGTTGTGCAATCTCTCATTTCAAGGTCTAGGTGAAAGAATTTTATTCCAGTCAGGTTGAATTTATCAGGGAACATTAAAGGAACTTGAAGAAGAGAGACTGTGTGGTTTGAAATGTCACCGGATATGATTTTGTATTGTTCTGCTTGTATTGCAGTTTCAGGGTATTTGCGTGCTCTGCTCTTGCTCAGTAACTCTTAACAGCTGTTCCCATCCGAACAGTCTTCTTTCCCCTAAGATATGCAATCACTGCTCTTGCTATGGGGCTGTGCCCACACAGAGCTGTGCACCTTAGGGTACAAATCAGTACGGTTGCAGTAATTTACTCACTGAATTTCCCGAAACACCATTTTCTCTCGGATGGTGATATTACTACACACTCAAATTTTTTAACATCACTACTACACCTTTAAATCAATATCAATGTGAAACCCATAATCATTGGATACTAACAGCTCAATTCATGTAACATGAAGAGTTTAAATCTCAGTCCATTGGTGAACATGGATCGTTTTACTGAGCAGCAGGTTCGGCCTCTTGTTCTCCTGGGTGACTTGCTTTCCCTCGGGCAGCCACTAATGACGGGAACTCTCAGTGTCCAAGCAACCTCCTCCATCAGAGCTCTTCTTGCTCTACAAAATCCCTGCTCGTGATCCCTTAGAAGCCAAGACATGGCCCTTGGGAACTTCTGAATGTAGATATTTATTTCTTGCATGTGTCCAATTAAAGGCAAAGGAGATGGGCATGTTCACCCCCAGTCACCATCAGCACCTCCTGCATAATTCTCATTAAAGCAGCATTTGGAATTTGCAAAATACAAAAGGGAACAACTATACATGTCTGTCTCCTGGGATCTGAGCAATTCATCAACAAGTTGGCATTAATTGGTTTGAGATCTTTTCTGGATATTCATGTTAGATAATTTCTAATTCATGAAATAACAGACTGTATAGATTGGAATGCAAAGACTTGTACATTCACGACTGCTTTAAAGAGAAGCTTGGAGCTTAAGATGCTATGCTTCAATAAATAAGGGAACAAACCAAATGAAGCATTTTGAGATATGTGCATCCTTCAATAATGTATGGCTCTTGTGAAGGGTGAAGTTTATTTATGAAGATCTCTAAATGTTTCTAGAGCTTTCCCCTCCACTAAGCTGTTTCTTGGAAAGTACAAACGTGTTTTCAGAGTTATTTTGCCAATCGTTTGAGGCAGATAATGTGAATCCTTAAAGGTTCTCTCTCAAGTTGACTACGGAATATTTTTTACATGCTCCAATTGAACCTTTGAGTTTTGTATAAAGTAAATGTTTTAGAACCTGGAGAAATGGCTCTTTGTAAATTTCTGCACATCAATCCTTTTCACACAATGTTTATATCATTCTAAAAGATTCCAAATGATTCTCAATTTACTTCCTTCAAATTATATTAGGTCGAATTGTGTTCAAACACATCATTACGTTCTGATTGCGATAAACAAAAGGTAAAAAGCTTCCAAATCATGTGAAAACAATAACGTTCTTGATTTGACGGAAGCTTTGAGCTCATTTCACCACGGTTTTCCGGTGTCTTTATTTACTGCTTGTTTGTGGTTGTCATAATTTTGATTTCTTCCTTCTATGTCCTTCCTTATCTGTGTTGTGTCTCATGACTGTTCTGGATTTTCAATTGGGGTAGGTTTCTTTCACTGTTTTGACCTGTGTATAATAATCTCATGCTCTATAAAGAATCTTGACTACCTGGTTCCAGCTTTCATCAGTAGTTCTCTGGCACATTCAGAACCGAACAACTTTTGACTTTTAGGATAATGGTTGATTTAATCGTAAATTCCCACACAAAAAAAATCCTAAACACAATAATGAAAGCGAAATCATATTAGCTGGATTAATTTGCCATCAGTAATGAGTTCCTTACTTTTCTCAATTATTTTTGTGGCTATCACATTTTGTACATAAAGACGCATGCTATGTATAATATTGAATTCACTTCTTATGAATGCTGTGACCTTGCCCGTTGACACATTTATGCCCAATTTTAATATATTCACGCATGGAACATAAAATATAGCACTGTGGTATTATACGCCTTGATCGTCGCATTTCACAGTAATGATTGATTTAGCTTGGCAGCAAGCATAGTCAAGAGAAATAGCTACACCCTTTCAAATGCAGATTTAAAAAGTACCCAGTTGCTAGTTATACTGCTAGCAGCTGAATGGGAACAAATTGGTCTGAAATCTGTCATTTTCCAGTTCCCCTTCAAGTCTGGGGAGATAATAACTGCAGTTTTGGGAACAACAGGACTCTTGTAATGATGTACCCCCCAAAAAAGCTGCACGCACGCACACACACAGATTCAAAGTACCCCCACTGTGAAGGTAGATAGTAACTCAGACTGGAATGACAGATGAGCATTGTGCCTCAGCGCCTAAACATGATCATCTTTATCCTCTGTCCAAAGAAACATCAAACTCAGTGATATCTATTGGGCCAAGATTGGAAATTCATAATTAAGCCTGACATAGTTTAATTCCAAAGACAGAATTTGATTGAGAACTCTGTCCTGATTTGAACACAATTACAGTAAATGTCAGCTACGTTACAAGCCATTGTACATATCCCCACATTATTGTAAAAGTATGGCCACAAAAATAAAATAATTTATATTGTATATTTTAATGAGTGAGAAACATCCATTATCCTAAAGGCTCAAATGTGTGCATCTATGCCCCTGGTAACTCTGAATTAGAATTACCATTTAGGAGAGACCTGTGGTTACTTTAGAAATATACAGCTGGCATGTAACAGCTCTGTTGCTTTAGTTTAGCTATCATTAAAAAGCACAACAGGGGTTCTCAGAACTGTTAGAACTACCTTATTTGATATCATTTTAACTAAGGGTCCCACTTTAGTTACTGCATGTGGAGCTGGGCTTGACTTCTCATAAACCACTCTGACTTGCCTGTCAACAGCATGTTCGTCCACAGTTCTTACATTAAAATACCATTGGTCAGAAAGGGATTTGTTTTAATATCAAGTCGACAGTGTGCTCATGAGTTTTAAGATGCTGCAACTGATTTGAACGACTTGACTTGCCTGTGATGCTTGGCGGGAGTTTCCACTGCACACTTGTTGTTAGTTAGCAGTAACAGTAAGAAAAAAAACCCTATGTTGTGCCATTCCTAATGAAGATTAAAGCATTTACTGCCTGCTTCTAATAGCTTTTCAATAGAGTCTGGGACGAGCTCCTCACCTTTGAATTTACATTGGACGTAACAAGCAATCATTACAGTGTACCTTCCCTGTCTGCAGGCTGTGAAGGATGATGATGATGATGCAGAGACCGGCCTCACTGAAGAAGGGAAAGAGGAAGAAAAAGAAGTCGAGAAACTTGGAAAAATACAGTTTTCTTTGGATTATGACTTTCAGAACAATCAGGTGCCCAAGTACCGTATTGTACCTCAAAAATATATAGTATACGCTTTTTTTTCAGAAAAATACAGTATTGTAAGTGGTACAGGGGGGCTATACAAGAATAGTCTGTTTTTCAGGGGTAATAATTCTTTATAATAAAATAATAATAAATTGGTCCCTTCAATCCATAACTGTTTGTGTGACACTGCTGTGCTCAATTGGCTGCCGCATTTCACCCACAAAATATGCAGTCAATTTACTCTATAGTATAGTCTGTGAAATGCTTTGAGACATCTTGAGGATTGATAAGGTGCTGTATCAAATACAAGGATTATTATTATATCTCCGACAAGCTGATGGGCCCCATACTGAATGTCCAGTTTACAGATTGGCATTATTAGCTTCAATCTGAATACTTTGTTTTGTTCAGTCATCATCCTTTGAACCAGCATTTCATTGCCATTGTCCGCAAGCCAGAAATCCAATGGTTTCTTGGAATTGGCCTTTGAGAAGCAGAGTCATTCACAGCACAACCAGCCGTTGCTCTAAACAACAACAATTTGAGCTTAGTTTAAAGGATGTCTCAAAGCACTTCACATAACCTGAGCTGGGAGGAGGGGATAGGAAAGGTAGCCAAAAGCATCAAGAGATACCCAAGTTTTCTGAACACAGCTTCTCTGTGATGTCCAAAAAATCCTTTTGTTTTGTTGCACAGTGTTTTTACACTGCACAAGATCAGCATATCTAGGAATGTTTTCAAACTCTGCACCAAACTCCGCTCGCCGATTACCCCAGTCCTTGCCAGACTGCAAGATCCTCACCCTTGTATTCAAATCCCTCCACTCCTCTGCACCCCACTATCTCTCTGACCTCTCTCCTCAAAACAGTGCCCGTTGCCTTCGTTCCTACAGGACTGGCCGCCTCCTTGTCCCCCGAATCCTGCACTCCACTCTCGGCGGCCGTGCCTTCAGCCACTATGTTCCGAGGCTCTGGAACTCCCTTCCTCATTCCCTTTGCCTCGCTCTCTCTCTTCCTATTTTCAGGTCTTGGCTAAAGACCTTTCTTTTCGACCGCGCCTTGGGTCACCTTCCTCCCCCTCCCCCTGGCTCGGCCCCGGGATCCATTACTGTGAAGCGCTCTGAGACGCCGTCCAGCGTGGAGAGTACTATATAAATCCAAGTTGTTGTTGTTGAATGTTCTGGCACGAAAAAAAAACTTAAAAATAGCACGTTTGTACAACAAAGCACGAATCAGTTTAAAGCTTAACATGCAGAACTAAGCACCACTCACATTGAGGAAAATGGGTTGAAAATCAGGCACGATATGTTATTCTGTAACAAAGTGAATACATGAATAAAATGTAGGTAGTTATTAGAAAGAATCTTCATTTTTATCCAACTGAGCACAGGGGAATATGCTCATTGATTAAGTATGCAATGTTTATTTTTCTAAAGTAAACCGGTTGTTAATATCTGTAGAGAATAAATTTAAGTTGAATTATGCAGTTGTCATTCAAAATAATATGGCATCAACTGCTGCTGTATTGGCTTCTGACATTTTTCTTTCCAGAACATAATTATGGCGATGATTTGAATGGGGTTTGTTACCATGGCTGACTGTAGTGAGCTGGTTGACTTTCCACTGATCTGGTGCATTTATCAAATTTTAATTTCATTTGTTTCATTAGAAAACAGAAAGCTGGCTTGGTTCAGCTCAGGTGTTTAGAGCTGTAATGGGAAATGTAATTACCACTTTGTCTGGTCTACGAAGATGGAGTGGACTGTGCAATCTAAATATTCTCTGGAGCTTCTGAGTTCAGTTCAGAAGAACAAAAGCTTTAAATACCATTCCCAGAAATGATGGACCTGCTGTAGAAATGTCTATTAAATCCTCTTTGTTTTGTGTCTTACTGCAGCTTGTGGTGGGGATTATTCAAGCGGCTGAACTGCCTGCCCTAGATATTGGAGGTACATCTGATCCCTATGTGAAGGTCTTTTTGCTACCTGATAAGAAGAAGAAATATGAAACTAAAGTCCACCGAAAGACTCTGAATCCTTCCTTCAATGAAACTTTCATTTTCAAGGTATTTTTCTTGTCATTCTCTCCTACACTCCTGGTTCAGTCACTGATTTATATTGGGCTAGGTTTGTGAAAACCGTTGAGGCCATGAACTAGTAATTTCTGAATCTGAATGGTGAATATCAATGCTCTATTGAATCCTAATAGCCATCACAGGCAAAATGTTCCTATCCTCAGTTGAAGACCAGTATTCCATCTAGCCTTAACCATTGTGGCTGACAATGTAACATAAAGCAGAATTATGGAATATTCTTAAATTCAGTCTTAACTTCAATGATCTGTAATGTTAAATCCCAAAAGCATGTGTTCAAGGAAGTCAAATTAAAGGAAGTATTTTGATGCAAAGGCCTCCATATGATTTTAAGAATGTCCAATGACCTAAAAATTCGAGAGTGTATTTTACGCAACAGGAAGCAAATACATCAAACTATTGTCAAGAGAAGAAATGTTTTAATTTAGCTATTACAAGAATTTCACAAGGTTTTTTAACATAGATATAATGTCAGTGGAGCTAAAGCATTGTCAAACAACTTTTTCAAAGCGTCTATTATTTACAACTAAAGTTCTAGCAAAGTAATATCCACAAGTGATTGGGTTGGATAACTCTTATTCAGTGATATGTGGACTGCCACAAAGCAGCTATTGACTTCTTGACTAGGTTCAGGAGATACTCTGTCAGTGATTTCTATAAGAAAATTCAATTCATAATTTTTACCAATTTCAATTTAATCCAGGTGACAGGTGAAAGAACAGAGAAATCGATTTGCATGGTGGTGAATTCTTCTTTACTATGTGGATTTATTCTTCATTACCTCCTCCAGATTCCATATGCCGAGCTGGGAGGGAAAACCCTGGTGATGGCAGTTTACGACTTTGATCGATTCTCCAAACATGATGTCATTGGAGAAGTAAAAGTGCCTATGAACACTGTGGACTTTGGTCATGTAACTGAAGAGTGGCGTGATCTGCAGGGGGCTGAGAAAGAGGAGGTAATTGTCCTAAATCTCATTCAAATCCAGGGTGAGATTAAGCTGCATTTCACATACAGTATTCCTACTTTACACATTCCTCGTGTATTAATTTCTGTGCATTAGGGTGTAGCACTTTGTGCTACAGACTGACCTAGGACCTTGCTGTTGAGATAAACCTGCAGGAAAACAACATAAGAAAGTGGAAACTAGAGAAAAAAACATTTAGCCCATCAATCCCACTCGGCCCACAATGCATACAAAATATACCCTGTTATGTATATCGTATAGCTACATGTGATCAATAATACTTTAGTCACCCAGTCCATGCTTATTTGTGGGACACTGCTGTGCGCAATTCACTGCCTTGTTTCGCCCACAAAATATTGAGTAAATTCACTCTACAGTATATTCTGTGAAGTGCTTTGAGATGTCTCAATGATAAGGCGCTATATCAAATGCAAGGATTATTATTATTATTATTATTATTATTATATGTGATCAATCCATATGTGGATCCAAAAAACATTTTATTCCACTTTTAGTTTTAAAAAAGAAAAAGATTCTTTCACTTCTTATGACTAAGAAGAGATTTTTTTTTAACTGCATTGTCCCCAATCTCCATTGGCTCTCCTGCAGTTTGCAGTTTGGGGGTGAAGGCATCCACATGTTAATTTCCAAATCTTCTTTTAAAAATCAAGATAACTTTCTGGTGCAGCTCCAGTGTTTGTGAATCTTCACCTGCTTCCAGTCTCATTGAGTTGAGGATCCTCAGGCTCTTCTGGCTGGGAAACCCAAACGATTAAAACCCCAAATACTGCCTCAACGTGAATGTAATGCATCATTTATTAATTGGTAATCTGGTGGGATGGTGGACATATTGCAATGATGCATCTATTCAATATTGGTAGTCTTTGTAAGTACTCCATGTTTGTGAGGCAATGGTGCTAATGAAACAGCGATTGCCTGACATTTGCTCCAGTGAAGCAGAATTCAAAGCTGGAATCCAAAAAAAATAGAAGCCGTATTTGTTGAGTTGAGAATGCCGGGCGTGTGGTGGTTGCTGTCTGTTCTCTGAAAACATAAGCAGTTTGCCACAGTTACCAGATCACACGAGATAGAAATTGTTTGTTTGGTATGTTTTAGTTTCACGTCAAAGGCCATACAACAAGCAAAATACCGCAACAGTGCTGAGTTACTGGGTTCATTAATTCAGGAACAAAATCTTTGTAGCTCACTTCAAGTCTTCGAATGCTCTTGAATTCTACATTTTTTTCCACCCGTTGAAAGGACACATAGTTATGTAAGACTATCAGTGTGGTACCTGATCTTAATTTCACTCTGTCAGTTCCGTTTTATATTTAACTATTCTGCTTGTGAATCTGGCACCCACCAATTTGCACTCACGCTACAAATACCTACACACTGCTTAACACTTCCTCCTCTTCTTGCCAAGGGCAGAGAAGAGAATAACAATGATCTAATGAAATGTCAACACATCTACTCAAAAATCAGCTGCAACGTTTTTTTTTACAATAAATCTAATGCATTTTTCTCCTTGTGAATACCATCAATTTGATTTGTCATTATAACAATAAAAACAAAAGTCCACGGCATTGGCTGCATCATTCCCGGCATCGTCGTGGCAACAATGGAAGTTGGCTGCTCCCAAGCCTAAAGGCATATTTCCTCATTAAAATAATGTTTAATGCCAGTTAAAAGGAAAAATTCCATTCTGGGACATTTCTTCTGGCGTAACGAACCACAGACCTGACCTGGAGGCAACAAAGTCCAAGAATAAAACCGTGTTTAATCCTGTATCACTGTCAATGCTATTGATATACTGCCTTCCTTGAAGATCTGTCTCAAGACTTTCTCTTTGATCGCACCTTCGGTCATCTTTCCATCCTTATCCCCCTTGGCCCCCACCCCTCCCGCATCCAACCCCCAGCTTGGGTGCAAACCATTGACTGTCTAGCGACTTGGGACATCTTCCCAAAATGAAAGGCGTTTTATAAGTACAATTTGTTGTTGTTGTTGTTGTTGTGACAGCTCAGATGCAGGCTTTTAGAAGCATTGGTGAACAATCAAACAATAATATAATCTACGTTATCAAGATGTACCCCTAAGGGTCATCTTTGCCCCCACATCTCCGTTGGCTTCCACAACTGCCCCCCCCTCTTCCCCTCTGTGGGGGGGGGGGGTCGAGTACCTAGTCCGCTGTGTAACATGCTTTGAGAGGTGTTCCCGACATAAAAGGTGCCAATAAATCAATGTAAGTTCTGCCGCATTTAATTTCAAGATTGTTGTGAAGTGCTAAAAGCCAGTCCCACTTGTTGTTTGGTTCGGTTTGATGTTACAACCAGTTAAACTGAATTTCATTTTGTGTCGGATAATCACTCTGCTCAATCACTGTACGACACGTTCTAGTTCATCTGGCATCCGTGTTGTCACAAGTCATATTATTAGCGCTCCTCTTTGAGTGAAATTAATTTTGTGTTGTGCAATGGCCTGCACAGACCTATGAGACATTGAAGAATATTATCAGGTGGAAGCCAAACTAAGCCGAGTGGCAAAATGGAATGAGATGGGATCATTAGAGCATAGCATCTCGCTGCAGGCATTGCTGGAGAGACTGAGGGAGCTGGAAACATTGCGAGAGGATTTATTTGCTGAAATAGTGAAAATGTTTGGGCACTTTTTTGATAGGACAACCAGTTCTGTTTTTGACATTTTGGCCTCTGGTAACAGACAGCTTTCAGCATTGTGATGTGTGGTCTGAATGCACCCTTGTGTTTCAGTAAATACATGAGACTGTCAACACATTATAGTTGCCTTTCTTTTTTCCTCTGCTCACATGCAGCAAACTCTTTGTTTACTTGCAGTTTTTTTTTAGGTTTTACCAGAAAATTATTAAATTGATTACGTAAAAACAAAAATAGATTACATTTGTGCAGCACCTTTCATATCAGGAGGATGTCCCAAGACGCTGGACAATCAGAGATTTGGACCCAAGCTGGTGGGTTGGGATCAGGAAGGGGCAGGATAGGGGTAGGAGTGTGACTGAAGGTGCGGTCGAAGAGGAATGTCTTGAGACATACCTTGAAGTAGGCAAGGGAGGGAACAAGGGTGGCGGAGAGGCTAAAGGCCATACCCAGTATTCAGTTTATCTGCCCTTTTTTTAAAATGTCTATTTTGCACATTATTTACAGAATGGTTATATAGGAAATTCTAATTATTCTGAAACACAGGAATATGTCAAAGCGCAAGGAATATTTCAATCCATAGCGTTGTTCGATTTCAGTAATTAAAATAGTAATTCAATGCAGCAGCTTATCACGTTACTGAGACATCTCAAACACTTGTCAGGATTTTAATGTAAAGTGCAGCAGCTGTGTATTTGTTGGCGAATATGGCAGTCAATTTGCACGCAGAATATAGAAGCGTGTGTAATTTTGAGACCGAAATGCTGCTGATTAACAATGGGAGCTCATTTGTGTAATAGGTCATATGCTTTAGCTGTAAAATGAAAAGAAGAGGAACTGTGGCATTTGTGTTGCAACATAAAGATTATGTGAAATAAACACCTTCTTTGGTCTCTCAACTAACAGCTCCTTGGAGCCCACATATCAGTCTGGTTGAGTGCTCCCAGCATGACAACCTGGTTTTAAATATCCTTGCAGATATGACATTTTAATAAATATGTGACTGAGTGTCATTTAGTTCCGGTAAGATTATAACTGCTCACTTATCTAACCTGGAACTGGGAGTTGTGGAGACAGGACGGGAATACTGATTTTCCAACTTTTCTCTAAAGAAACATGGAGCGAGAGCAACATTTAACACCTTTACTTTGTACCGTCTTTTGATGAATCGAGAGGTTTGTGATAAAACCTGACAGCAGAGAAACCATTGTCACCTCCAGTTTTGCCACTCAAACAGTAGTCCGGATCCGATTACACGTATAAAACTACACACAGGATTAGAGATATATTAACTGGATTAAGTGCAGTAATCCAAGAAAGTGTTCAGATGGGATCATTAACGTGGGAAACAATGCGAAATTAAATTAATCCTTTGCCTGAAGGAGGAAATAATCCTATCAAAGTGAAGGAGTCTTGGGTGGAAAAAGGCTCCCGGTTAAGCTCTAAAGGATAGCGGTGGGGAAGGATAGCTGAATTGTAACAGCATCTGGGTTGAAAAGAAGCTCAGTGTTATAGGGCTGGCCTTGTTTTGGGCACAAATGCAACCTATAATTTCTATTTTGTTCACATGGAGGGGCAAGTGAAAACTGGGCTGGGGGCAGGCGGGAGTTAACATGAAATGGTTCTTGTCCTGAGAGTTTGTTCCATCTTCACATTAACATTGTTTTGGAAACTTACCTCATGCAAGATTGAAACAGTGCCTCACATTCGATTAAGATCAGTTCTCATTTATAAATTATTTTATTTTGATTTCAAATTGATTTTTTTTCTCTCTGCCCACAGACTACGGAAAATTTCAATACGGTGTATATTAGAAACTGGCACGCTTCAAAGTGCAGGTTAACTGAACTCTTCCATCAAAGCAAAATGTGCTTAAATACGTCACTCCATTAGCTGGGGTGGATCCTGCTGTAACAGATGTTCTGCGAAAACTCGCAGAGTGAATCGTGCGTTCGGGAAGCAATAATAAAGACTAAAATACATCCCACGAGCTGCAAAATAAAACCAGATTCTGTTAATTGATGCTGACTATAGTGTCTTGCTTAAAAGAAAAACATTATTATTGAGCAGTCAAATAAGACTGACATTTATTAAATCTGATTCTCAATTGATGTGTTTGCTTTGCTTTCCTCTTACAGCAAGAGAAGCTGGGTGATATTTGTTTCTCTCTCCGCTATGTGCCGACGGCTGGTAAATTGACTGTTGTCATTCTGGAGGCAAAGAACTTAAAGAAGATGGACGTGGGTGGATTGTCAGGTAGGTGATAATATGCGATTTTTTTATCTAGCTGAAATATCAACATCTGTTATGACCCATAACTTTTATGGAGTGACTGCTGGCTAGAGGAGATAAGAGATGACTGAACACTCCCTTTTTTAATATATGAGAAGTGCTCTATTAATGAAAGTCGATAGAATGTGCTTAGAGGAAACTGCTGCTGTGTAGATAAAATTAGCCTTTCAATACTCATTGCTGGGTCGGTTTGATTGCATTCCAAACAATAACTTTGTGTTTGAACACGTTGACCCTCTTTGAACCCTGTTGTCCAAAGCCTCACAAAACTTTCTTGGGAGTGGACAGATTTCGTCTGAGTCCAGCTTCTAAATTGTGTAGTTTTCAGCCCAGCAAGCAATGATCAATAATCTCACTAGGCAGGGCCACCCATGAAAAGCAACTTCAATCCAGCTGTTTAGCGACCTGGTAGTTGTGCGGTTCATACATCGCCAAAGTAAATGTGTTGATTGACTGCTAGCTGGAAAAAAATCTGTTTACAATAGAGTCAGCACTGAGAGACTCATCCTGTTGTTCAACATTTTATTTTGACAATCGCTAGAAAGTGCAAAGGTTAAACAGTGCAGCAGATGCAAATGTAAACATAATGACATAAAATTGCGAAACTTTCAGACTGCAATTATATTTTTTTTAAAAAACTGGCATCACTTTAAAGTTTTATAGTTGTTTAGTAACCGACAGACTGCCAGGCAGTCTATCGAGTGTCACGTAGTACGTTAAAGCTACACAGTGATGCTGCACGATGGAATGGGGAATGTTTGCTTGACACGTTCCCCTCCCATTCACGCTCTACTAAGTATTTAATCTGTGTGTGTTGCTGTTGTGACAGAAGCTCAAGAGACCACCTCTTTAAGTTGCCTGATGATGGCTAATTCAAGTAGTGTCTTGTTCGACTCTCAACTGTCTTTTTTCCCCCACATTCAAGCCATGACCCGCTCTGCCTTCCCTCACCTCCGTAACATTGCCCGACTCCATCACTACCTCACCCCTCAGGCCGCTGAAACTCTTGTTCATACCTTCATCACCTCCAGGCTCGACTACGCAAATGCCCTGCTTGTCGGCCTTCCCAACTCCTCCCTCCACAGGCTGCAGAGAATCCAGAACTCTGCAGCCCGTGTCCTCTCCCGCACCAAACTCCTTGACACCATCTTCCCCATTCTCGCTCGACTCCACTGGCTCCCAATCCTTCAGAGGATCCAGTTCAAGATCCTGGTCCTCACATACAAAGCCCTCCATGGCCTCGCCCCACCCTACCTATGCGACCTCCTAACCCCCTACCAACCCGCCTGTTCCCTCCACTCAGCCGGCTCTGGCTGCTCCACGTCCCCCGACCCACCCGCCCCACCATTGGCGAGAGAGCCTTCAGCCACTCTGCCCCCAACCTCTGGAATTCCAACTCCCAATCACTCTGCCTCGCCCCCTCCTTAGCCTCCTTCAAGTCCCAAACCCTCCTCTTCGACCATGCCATCGGCCACCCCCTTCCCCTCCCTTCCCCCCCAACCCAGGTCTGAAATGCTGTACTCTGTCCAGCGCCTTGGGACATCCTCCTGACATGAAAGGCGCTATACAAATGTAATCTTGTTGTTGTTATGTTAGGGATGGTACTTGGATGCACCACTTTTTCTCTCAGCTACTTTAGGGCCACAGTGTTAGGGCATCACAGGAGACAGAGTTGAAAGAAAAGAAGAGTGAAAGGTAAATAGCATACCTTCCCATCAGTATCCTCCATGTGACAGAACATGATTATTATTAATAATAATAATCCTTGCATCTGATATAGCGCCTTACTGCGTCGTCGAGACGTCTCAAAGCGCTTTACAGGATACACTGTAAAGTGAATTGAGTACATATTTTGTGGGCAAAAATGTGGCAGCCAATTGCGCCCGGCAATGTCCGCAAAGAGTCGTGGATTGAGTGACCAAATTATTATTATTTATTTACTTATGAAGGTATTATTACCCGCAGAAAAGCGACCTGCCAATCGCAACCAGGTTCCTACTTACTGCTAGGTAAACAGAGGCGTGTGGAGTAAGGAAACTTGCCCAGCATTTCACCCTGTCCGGGAATCAATTCCAGGTCCTCTCGATGATGAGGCAAGTGCTCAAACCACTAAGCTACAGTCAACTAGGACTCCACTAAGCAACAGTCAAGGGTATAGAAAGGGGATTTGTCCCATCAAGTCTGGACTGGTGTTTTTCGCAACCTAAGCTACCTAATCTAACCCACTCTCTTGCTCGCTCCTTTTTCCCTTTTATAATGCTCTATGCTCTCTGAATGTGGAGTCCTGTAGCTCAGCGGTTAGAGCACTCGCTTTGCAAGCGAGAGACCTGAGTTCAATTCCAGGCAGAGGGCGAAACCTTGGGCAAGTTTCCTTACTCCACACAGAGCCTAATAATAATCCCTCCAAAACCAAAAACAATAATAAATTGGTCATTTTCAATCTACGACTGTTTGTGGGACATTGCTGTGCGCAATTGGCTGCCGCGTTCGCCCACAAATATACAGTCAATTCACTTTACAGTGTATTCTGTGAAGCGCTTTGGGACGTCCTCCCGACGTGAAAAGCGCTATATCAAATGCAAGAATTATTATTATTATTATCATCAGTACTAAAGATAAATATAGATAAAACATACAAATAGACCATCTTGAGCAGACACGTGCAAAAACACCAGTATAGCAAGGTTGCGATGCTGATGGGAACATTTTAATCTTGCAAAAACTGAGTTCTATCATAATGTTTAAAGAGTTATCAATAGGTACAAACTGTGCCAAGTGAAAGGACGAAAAAAGGGGAATTAGTTTTCATAGTGTTTATACTATCACTGCAGAACATTAGGTTTTTAACGCACAGCACTAAGATTACTTAATGCCACACACACACATACCACGTGCAGTATTTTATCTCCTCGCAGTCCTTATTAATACAGACAGTGGTGAGAACACTTTGACCAGTGTTGGGTGATGCAACAGACTTCACATTGTTAATTGCAATCTAATGGTTGTCACAGAATAAACTCACACTTTGAGCTATGGTGCTTAAAACTGCAACTTGCATTAACATCAGTGAACAAAATGTATCCTCTAGTCTTACAGTAAGGGAAAGTAAAGGAAAGTTTCTGCTGTTAGAAACAAAACCAATACATCTTCCACCACCCACTCTAAATTCTATATCCAGAAAGCTCCGTATCTATCGTGCTACATTACTTGCCTGGATCACATTCAATACATCAAAACTTAAAGTATCTTGAAGTAAATTTCCTCCTCAGTAATCTTGTTCAGTAGCATTGTTACAAAAATATTCATTCTCTTATTGATGGATTCCATATAGCCTATCCAGCCAACTGTAACTACCAATGTAAATTAATGAGCAATGTAGGAAACACTGCTTAATTCCATTGCAGAGTGTTTCTGTAATCCCGTTGTATAGTGTAACTGGGCAGATTATGAGATCTGTCTTGTCATAAATCAAATTATTTTCTGTTTACACAAACAGAATTGCCATTTTGTTCCTTTTTCCTATTACATCTGTTGAATTCAATACTTTATCATTTATAATTGGTATTTACCGCCTTCACTTATTTTATGTTTCTTCTGTGGACTGGAAAAGTGGGACTGTCCAGGCAGCAGATTTCTCCTGGGTCAGCTTTATAATAATAATGATCCTTACATTTGATATAGCGCATTATCACATCGTTGAGACACCTCAAAACACTTCACACCATATACTGTGGAGTAGATTGACTGTATATTTGGTGGTCTTTTCCAAGACTGGTCAAACAGGAGGTGTGTTCAACTCTGAAAACAGGGGCTCCTTCCTCCTCAGATATAGAGAATTCCTCTGGTATGCAGGACGCCTTGTTCAGCCTCCCGCCATGAGAACGGTTGAAGCTGGCAAAAGGAGGCTAATAGCTTGCAGTTCCAGGCTTCAATGCAAAATGAATTTGGGATTTTAAAGGTTACTAGTTTATTTGCAAGTAGAGATGAGCTGTTTAGACAGAGGAACCCCATTGCCTTATGATGCTTCTGATTATTCTGATTTTTTAAAAAAGGTTTTTAAAAAAATTCACACAATAATTCTAGAAAATAAGTATTGGATACATAAACTCTTCACCAGATCAGCAGAAAAGCTTGGATGAAGAAGGCCCTTCGGCCCTTTTGATCTCATCCTCCCAGAATATTTATCCTCACATCTTCCCATTGCAGCATCAAACTATTATACGCTGTATAATATCTAAAATAGTGTGGAGGAAAATGTAAAAATTATACTTTTACCTCAAATGTGTTTTCCTGTTAAAATGAAATCATTCATTCTTACTGACGCTAACATTCTTTGCTCAGATTAGCATTTGCTGCTCATTCCCCACTTGTAGATTGTCAGCCTATGAGTTGGAGTTGATTTTCTTTGGAAACAATTCCACATTTTATGGAAAGCAAAATGATAAATCAATGTGTTTAACGCTAGCAGCAATACTAGTTGACGCACAAATCCAACAGGGCGGAGGAAACACAATCTTACTGATTGCAGTCTGTCTCAAACTGACAATCAAGTTGTTGCCAGAGGGACAGAGATGCTTAATGGGATTAGTAATAAAAAGTGTTTATCTTTTCTGAAGTGATGATTATATGCAGCATCTTGAAATTTACAAGGTGCATTGAGCAGTTTGCAAAAAAAAACATGATCTTGTTTTTGGTGCATTAACAGCACGGGCCATGAAATATTGGGACACTGATTCACGCTCACAAATCCGCACACTCGATCTGAATCTTGATCATTGCTGCCTTGGGAAAGGCAGCAAGTGCAGTAAAGATGCTTTGTGCCACTTAATTGCTCTTTGTGTAAACGCTCCACATGGTGTGGTATTTAAAGTAGGAAAATCCCTAATTCTGATCTTTAATCTGATCTCAGACAGGATGTTACAAAACCAGCCAGCTTTCCTTACCCGATTTCCAACGACCCTTGTTGGAAAGTGTGTTTGTGTAAGGTGGACGAGGAAAGGATTGTGATATCCTCTCTATCTCACTTTCCTTCTCCTATTATTAGCATCTACGACCAGGGGTCATAATTGAAGAATAGCCAGTTGGTTAAGGGTGTCCAACATTTATAGATTCTTCTGTGGTGTCAGGAGCAGGAACAACAAAACAACAACTACTACTTGTATTTATATAGCGCCCTTTCTTGCGAGGCAGAGTCACGGAGCTCTTAACAGTGACGGAGCCTGATGCCGTGGTGACGGGGGGGAGGGAGGACTTGACCATAAGAATGGTCAAAGAGGAAGGTCTTCTGTCATGATCTAAACGAGGGGAATGAGGAGGTAAACTTAAAGAAGGCACAGTGGCAGAGACAGACAGTCAAGGTGTGCAACTCATTTCCCAGTTGTTTACTAAAACATTAAAAGGTCTGAAATTAGAAATTTTAGACGTAAATTAATGTGCCACTTTAATTCAAGAGAAACAAATAAGATGTGCATTTGGGACAAAGCCGGGGTATTTGGAATGGGGGCTCATTGCAAAAGCTGAGCTCAGATTAGAAAAACTTTGCATTTATTTCCATTAGATTAGATGTGAAGGGAACTTGCCCTGTCCTGACAGTGTTATTAATCTTTGCTTTTACTTAATGGGGTTACTAAACCTCTCTCCAAAATACCCCGAACAAAATTACTGCCTGATATCTTGGAAGTAAATAAAAATGAACTTTCTGCATCAAAGCGGAGTATATTCAATTTTAAAAAAGCACATTACTAACTGAATAACATGCAAGCAGCTGGTGTAGCTGAAGGAAAAACAAGCACCTCATTATTCAGAGAGTGTATTTGCCAACGCCTGTACATGTAGGGTGTAATGTCACCAACAGGAATGCTGCATTTCGTAGCCTCCAGCCTTTTGCACTGATGATTATTTTCTCCTGAAATTCCCTAATTCAATCTTTAATTTTAAAGTGCCCGAGCAAAAATCTTGTAGCATGATGAATGTTTCCTCGCTAATGGCCTTTAACAATCTCTCATCTCCAAATGCAGCAAAGTGTTTGTGTTTCAAAATGAATGTATTGGAAAAACGTTTCTTTTAACAAAAAATGAAAGTGTTTCACTTCCCACAGCCAGTGTTATGTTATCCCCATTGTTTCAGTCTTTATCTCCTTTTGTTGGCTGGGAGGCACAAGTTTCCCATCAATCAGTTCCATCAGAATAAAAAAAAACTTTCCAAGACATTCCGATTCCTAATATGGTAACCAAAGGGAGATTGACCCAAGTTCTTCTCAGTCAGTGGAGAAAGCTTTCCTGTGGCGACAAGTGATTTTCCTTATGAATGTGAGCACGCAGAACAGCACAACACATGCAGAGTGCTGCTCGGTGGTAAAACGCTTCCCTCACTCCCGGAGATACAGGGTTTCGTTCCTGATGAGAGCAGTTCAAATTTTAGCCTTCCTCAGTTTATTACATACATGTGTTGCTTTATACAGCAGCCACAGTACTGTTATGTTCAGTTTGCAACATCCATGCCTGGTCACTGGAACTGCCCTGCTGTTTTGGAAAGGTCTGAACAGACCTGGTGTAGAAGAACGTGAGGTTGACTGAACGAGCAAGACCTGATGGGGGGGAAGAATCAGAAAGATTGAGCACTTGGGCCAGTTAGAGCAGGAGAGCACGTCTGAGCACTTGGGACTTTGGGACGTGGGAGGAGAAAGTTAATAGCAATGACTTTTATGGGGGAGGGGGGCGTTGAACACTTGGGCTGTTTGGTGGAAGGAGAAGATATAGTCAACACAACAGGCTGCACAGAGATGGAGCACTCAAACTGTACTGGTAATTGAATGCTCCCACTATGTCCAAAGGTGACAAGAAAAGTACCTCTGAATGTGTGTCTCAGCACCTCTGGAAAAGTAATGCTTATTGCTGGTTGTAAAGTAGCCTCACAGTTCAGAAAATAAATGGCATCCAGGTTACCTTCAATTTGAGCTACAGATCATCTGTGATCTAATAGAATGGCGGAACAGGCTTGAGGTGCTCAATGGTCTACTCCTGTTCCTGTGTAAGGCAAAAGAGAGAGCATTGACTCATATGCTATTGCCTCTGGTAGGGAATGAAGCCCCATCTCAGAAAGTAGTAGCAAATACATTTTAAATAATATTTCTAAAAGCATAACTGTTCAAACGCATTGGAAAGTGGACAGTGCCCACAAGTACAAGTGCTTCAAAGAGACAACTTGGACAGTGCTGCTTTCAGTGAACATCCGTCTTCCAGTTATTCTAGCACATTGCCTGGTTTGGCTCAAAATATTCATTATTTATGTATAAACATAAATTCTTTCCAAAAAATGAGTGTATTGGCCTGTGGTAGAGCACCAGACTCGCAGCCAGAGGGCTCACTGGCTTTGTCTGATGTTCCAACTCAGTTGCCCTTTCCTGCAGTTGGTCACTGGGTGGGAATAGTGGAACATTCCATACACTACTCATCTGATCCTGAAGCAGCTCTGAAGATAACCATAGTGGCATTTGCATTTAGACTAAAATGTAGGGTTGAAGATCAGCATCAGTGCCTTGAGATGATTGAGAGAGTCAAATACAGACTGGGTAAGTATCAGTATCATTGAATACTGAGAAAAGGGAAGGAAATGGGATTAGAAAAAGAGCTTTTATTGAACCAATTAACGTCTCAGAGCATTTCGTACCTGGAGACTGAGTGACTAATGATTATGTAGAAAGTTGACAGACAGATATTTCACAGAAATCCTATGTACATTTGATGGCATGCCTGGAAATATCGAAACGGCTAATTCAGTCGTGCTATTTAATAGGTATACATAGTTACGAAAAGGTAAACTTGTACTTTTCCCTCTCCATTGGTGGAAAGATCAACTCTCCATAAAAACAATGATAAAACATATTCTCTATCAGTTTACTTATTCATGACTATTTAGTAAATACATAATTTTAAAGAAAATGGAGATCACTTGAGAAAAAAAATTCTCGTTAAATGCAGTCATTATAGCGAGCAGAAAATGAAATATCTGGAGCTCCACTAAAAATTAAATTCAACAAATAACAATTTTATTTATATTACCATATCATTTTAAAGCCAATTTGCAGAACTACAAAACCATTTGGTACATGTTGTTTTGATGTCCTAAGATAGTCCATTAATATTCCCATTTAATCATAAAAATCAAAATACTGCCTAAAGGAAAACAGTTTGATCAAATTGCGTATTTAAAATAGATATTATATCTGTTTCTCATCAATGTGGATGGGGAATGTGTGAATAATGATTTGAAATAAGCAGCGAGACAGAAATGAAACTTTGTTCTTGGCAAGGGAAAGGGAGTTNAAAAAAAGCCAATAACTAATAAAAAATAATCCTTGCATTTGATATAGCGCCTTATCACGACTTTGAGACATCTCAAAGCGCTTCACAGGATATACTTTAAAGTGAATTCACTGTATATTTTATAGGTGAAAAATATGTGCGCTGTCTGCAAATGCATTTTGTGCTTTGAGCTTCAAAGCAGCACTTAACCCCAGTCTGGCTCCTCACCATTACTTCCCCCAGATCCTTACGTGAAGATTCACCTGATGCAGAATGGCAAGAGGCTGAAGAAAAAGAAGACAACGATTAAGAAGAACACTCTTAACCCTTACTACAACGAGTCATTCAGCTTTGAAGTACCATTTGAACAGATACAGGTAAAGTCAATCAGGAGGCAACTTTACAATACATTTTCTAATTTCAGACTTCATAAATATTCAATGAGCGTTCTTGTTAATTACTAAGTGTGCATGCTTTCATTAACACCGTCACTTGGCTTGGCAGCTATGTAATAGCAATGTGTCTGGTTACAAGGTGAGAGAATTAACACTTAACCCACCAAGTGCTGCTCAAACCACGCCTTTCCTTTTAATCTTAAACCGGCAAAATGTGGAGTGGCAACAGAACTCCAAATTTGGCGGATTAAGAGTGAAGAGTAAAAAAATTGATTTTGTTGGGTAAGAATATNAAAAAAAACAGAATCTGTGGCGGTCTCGGTAGTCCAGTTCCTGAGTCATGTGGGTCCACAGTATTCCAGAGCACTGCTGATGACAATATAGACAGCAGCCCAATCACCAACAAACACATTCAAAACACGAGGCTCCCTGTTGGGTAAATAATCGTATTAGCGGCCAACAGAACAAGAGGTAAAATGTATCCGCTTGAGGTAAGATTGGTTCAGTGGTGGAAATCAGAAATCACTGGCATCAAAGGGTTAATATTTTTTCTCAAGAAAAGGTATGATAGTGCTGTAGGGAAAGATATTGTGATCTGAAATGATGAGAGTATCTGAGAAACTGTTCTCCCTGAATGAGTGAATTGATTTTCATTACGCTGTGTCACAGAATGCTCAGACATGGATCCTTGCCCATATATTGTTTGTGGTTTGTCTCAGGCTATCGGGAGAGGCTTGTGCGTTTCCCAACAGTGGTGCATGTACAATCTGTACAATCCAGTTCCTCATGACAGCCTAAGGTTTGGTACAAATTTAGCAATTGCACTTGGAGGCCATATGAAGGCTGGTGTGGTGAATAGAAAAATGGCACATTGGTACAATGAAGTATTCTTCACAGGTTAAGGAGATTTTGTAAGGTGAAGTGGAAAAGCTTCATATGCTATTTGTAAGTGAGCTGAGAGTGTTTGATACCAAGTACCAAACATAGAAATATCCTGTTCCTCCAATACTGATCCTCTGCACCTTCATAAGCACAACAGTTCACCATAAATAAGCATTTATGTAAGGTTTAGGCTGACCTTAGTTCTGCCATTATCTTATTGCATGGGAAAGCATCCTGATATAAATACAAAATTTGGATTCCAGTACAACTTACATTAATACAGCACCTTACACAACACATCAAATGACTCAACTATGTATTGAGTAAAGAATGGAGGTCAAGTATTGAATACCATTCCCTCAATTCCAGATCTTAATAATGTTCTAATATTTTTTTTTACACCCACAGAAAGTGCAAGTTGTTGTTACTGTCCTGGACTATGACAAGATTGGCAAGAACGATGCTATCGGCAAAGTTTTTGTGGGCTACAATAGCACTGCGGCAGAGCTGCGACACTGGTCAGACATGTTGGCCAACCCAAGGCGACCCATTGCACAGTGGCACACCCTACAGCAGGAGGAGGAGGTAGATGTTGCTCTTGGGCTCAAGAAATAAAATTTAAAAAAAGCCTTTCAATGTTTCTCCATTTAGTTCTCACAGTTAGTATCTGTAAATACCTCAGTAAGACTGATCCCCCATTGCCACCCTGAATGTTAGACCAAGTTGTATTTCCTCAATTCATTCATTCCCCTCCCCGGCCCCCCCATCAATGGTAGGTCTAGTGGAACTAAAGCCCCTTGAAACATTTCATCACACTAAATACTCTCCACCTGTTTCATCCTTTTAAGCAATATGATCTGTGTAGATAGAGCATGACTGAAATGATGTATCACACAGTTGTACATAACAGTAAGCTGATAAATGATTTCTAGTCTGTGTGTTTGTATGTTGTTAGCGTTTCTTAATCCCGTGCATATCTAGATGTTTTTAATAAGATGTTCTATTTTAAACTATGTAAATTGACGGAGAAATAGGAAAGTTGATGCTATATATTATTGGGTAAATATATCTTCTGCATTCCAGTGATTTCCTTCTTGTAAGCCTCTAGACCAAGATGGAAATTCATCTTAGGTAAAGATAAGCAAGAGGGACAAAAATGTACTGAAATAGATAGTCTAGCTTTGTACACTTTGGCGGACCTCTTGCACTTACTAGGTGCTTACTTCAGGAGGAGTTTTTAAATGTTTCATGTGATAATGTAGTCAATGGCACTATTATAAAGCTATCAGTCATTCCATTAGAGTCTAAAGGACTGCTCTGTGTATCACTGTGACTGCTGTGTGTGCTTAGAATTGTACATTCTTCAGTGGATAGCAGCAAATTTATTCAATCGTAATTCTGATTTAGGCATAGATTTGCCACAATAATCATTCCTTTCTACTGCCACGTTGAATGCCTGCATAGCACAGACAGTTCTCTTAAACTTTGGACCAATATAGAACTGTAAGGCTATGTACGAGAGGTGTATTTTATTAAAAGAAATAGCAGGAACAGAATAATCATATAGCATCTTTTTTGAGCACTGTGCAATCTAGACGCAAAGGTCATGAAAATAGAGTTCCTGAGATGGTGTACTCTGTCTTAAAATGAAGCAACAAAAAGCTTTAGGTATTCAGCCGTTAGCATATACTACCATACTCTTAGCTCAGGATTTTAATACAAAGGTTACACAACGAGCACATTGCATTAGGAACTGCCACTTAAATGCTAACCAATGTTAATGTGCAGATTTAATCTACAAGAGCAAGATAATAGATATATATACACTGCCAAAAAATTACTACAATCCTTTCGTAAAATCACTATTTAGTGTTTTCTCTGTGTTTTAAAAAGTACAGCCATAGCCAGAAGGTGCCCCTTTCCTTTCTATTCACTGAGCAACGACTGGTACACTTCAATAAACAAAAAGCCACAATAAATCTAATCTTTATGAAAATGAAGCGTAAAGTATTAGAGCCAGATGCTGTAGAATGATACTAGTTGCCTTTGTGTATGATTATGTATATTACCTGCCTGCTTAAGTATTTTACATGTGAACTTTCTCTGTATCTTGTAGAAATATTGAGATGTTTTTTTCTGCCACTTTGCTCGTGACCAACGAGCTGACCAGTAGAGCTCTGTAAACCTTAATTTTTGATGAGGTGTTTATATTTTGTTTCACTTTGTGTAGTGAATTACACTGTGGAGTTTCTGATGTTATATAACTGAATATTATACTAGTGTTCAATAAAAGTTTTATTTCCTGTTGACGTTTAAATGATTGTATAATTCTGTGTGTTCTTTACTGATTGTTTATATAAAAATATTAAAGTTGATTACAGATTTAAAGAAATGTCTATTGAAATGATGATCGGGATATTTAGCATTTTGCTGAAAAAAGCCCCTGTTAAATATCTGGTTGATGTGAACTGATCGGCAGACTTCAACAAACTTCCAGCACCAGCATTGTACAAATTATGTACAAGCATTTCACACTTATCATGCTTTTCACCCCCTTTACTCCACATACACTTGCACTCGCTCGCCTCTGAGGCAGAAGATTGCAATTCAAGTCCCTCGTTGAGACTTTGATCTCATAAGCGAGGGGGGCACTGCACTGTCGGAGGTGCCACGGTCCGGATGAAACGATTAACCAAGATCCTATCTACTTGTTCAGTTGGACGTTAAAGATCCCATGGCATTATTCAAAAAGACAAGGGAGTTTCTGCCGATGCCCTGGCCAACAATCCCCCATAAAATTGTAGGATATTGCTGGGTGCAAATTGACTGCTGTGTTTTCCTACAAATACCCAGTCACTACGCTTTACAGTAAAATCTTGAGAAGTACTTTAAGATGTTTCAATTCTATGATCGGGTAGTATATCAAATGCAAGTGTTATTATTAATATTGTGACCATCATTATGCACCACACCATCCCCATTGACATAACCCTTCTTCACATTATGTGGAAGACTAGTTCAATTATTTGCTTCGCGTTACATTTGAATCTTATTGTTATACTTCATTTTGATCTTAAATTTTGCCACAGCAGCAAAGAGTTAGCGCACCTATGACGAGACATTCCTTGCTCCAAAGTATAGTGGCTTATAATGGGAAAATCTCAAGCACACTTCTTTGAAAGTTTCTACACTTTCTTCAAGCAAATTATCTCACCTGGGATACAGGCTGGAAGATTGCTGAGTCACTGGTGATAACCATGGGTGGCCAATTTGTTTCTTCACCTGTTTCAGGAAGGTTCCCGAGGTTTTTTCCCAGAAAACTGCAGGTTGTAAATTTGATTGTTGAGCCTCAATAACAGCACCACATCTCGGTATAAACAAACTGTCAATCAAACAAAACCTTGCTCCAGAAATGATCCCGCAACATGATTTAGGCTGAATAACAGCATACACTGGTGTTTTTTTTCTCCGTCTGAATGTAACTGAAAAGCATTTGAATCTGCTAAAATAAGCAGGATAATCTCTTTTAATATCAGACTAACAGGATATTATTGCAAGTGATTGCATTCTCTCTCACTAACCACAGGGTGGCCAGAGTAAATCGCTTAAGACTCATTTATATTAAACAGACGGAAACATTCTGCAGGTGCAGTTCGTTGCATAGATGACACTGATATATTACAAGTTATAGACATTCACTTGAGATATACAAACACGAGGCCATATATTATACGTGAAATAAAATAAGCGCACTTAAAAGTCAATACAAATGTGAAATCAGCACCATTCATCCGCATAAGGTTTGGGTTGTTTGAAGGGAAAGCAGGAAGGAGACTGCGTAAAAATACAATTAGAAGCAACATAATCCAGGATTATCCAATATACACAATATGAATTGGTATCACAAGGGAGGGTCAAGCTACCCTCCTTCACTCTGCTGTATCTGGGTAATGTCTATAGTCCATTTATTTCCATTGTTTCTATTATGTCCCATAATAAGATCAAGCCACTGCATATTGGCTATTTTGAGCTCTATTTCACATCTGTTTTGCTGCAGTCTACTTCAGACCTGCAGAACATGTTTTACCTAGAAAAACTCTGGATTAGATCTAAATCAGTGTTTGTGTAGGCATCAGACTTGGACGGAACCTCATAGAGGTGTGCAAAATTTTAAATGGAATTGAAAATGTAAAGCCAGATCAACATTTTAGGAAGTATCATGACAGTAGAATAAGAGGACATAGGCTTAGAGTTAAAGGACAACTTCAGGATAGACTTCAGGAAGTTTTTCTTTACCCAGAGGGTAATCAACAACTGGGACAGCTTGCCAGGAAAGGTGGTAGGGGCAAGGACATTAGACTCATTTAAAAAGCAATATATTTAGTGGGTGTTCTGAAGGGGTGAGATCAGATGGCTCAAAGGGCCTTCTTAATGCAGCCCAATCTTGTGATGTGACGTTCACTCTACACATGAAGTAGCTTTACTCAACATGCAGAGGGATACCTCAAGGTGATGGGAAAAACATCTACTTGCAGCTTGCCATGCTTTGAATTGTTGTCTTCACATTGCAGAGCAGCTGCACATCAATCAGCCTTGAAGGCATAGACATTCATCATCCCCGCACAAATTGCTATACTACTTTGGTACACTCCTGTTTGTATGTAGAGGATGCGGAAGTTTATTCAAATAAAGTGGTAGATCAAATTTAAGCTAAGTGAACTAATACTTGATGCCTTTATCGCATACGCAAATGACTGATACTGCAGGAAATTTTAAGGCAGATGTGAAACTATGGCATATACACTCACACACATATGAACTGTATCATGTTTCTTCGTTGTCCCAGTGAAATGCCATCAACCATTTTGATATCTTTATACAGTAATTACACCATTTGCACCCAGCTCACATCTTCCACTGCTTCTGGCAGAACTATCACATCAAAGGAATTGATTCTGAACACTGTCGCAGCGCAAATATCATTACAAACACCATACACCTCCAGGTTTCTTCAACTTATTCATTCCAATAAATATTTTCTTGTAAAAACTCGCCTCCATTTCTGACCTGCAGTCATCAAGCTCTGATCTCTCCTCGCACACAGACACCACCATCAGCTATCCTCAGTGGTCAATGAGAATCTAACTTTAATCAGTATTTGAAGTGAAAAAGAACACAGCGAAGGCCTAATGTTTGTAATTCTATCTTAAATTCCGATGGCTTTACTCAAACGGACCTCTCATTTACATCACCTGAATTCCTCCCTGGAATTTTTCCAAAATCAACTCCAGTTCCAACTCGTGTTCATTAGACCAGAAAGTCTCCATGGCCACAGCTGTACTTTGTTACAAAACAATTCGACTGCACACACTGGGTTGAAGGCAACACATTGTATTTATTTACTGCTGTAAACCTCATCTTAAGCAAATATTTACTTCTACAGCAGTCACTGATTTGTGCATACTATTTATTGATAATTATTTATAATAAAAAAACATTTCCTTATTTTATAGCGCGTTCCCACATTGAAGCAATTATCATCAACTATAGTGACCAATTTTGATGAGCAAATAAGACAGCAAAGTTCAACAAACATCCAGGTGGTGAATGGTCACTTAATCTAGATGATTGTTAACCAGGATACTGGAAGAGAATCTCTCGTCTTTTTCAATAGTAGTATGGATTCTTGACTATCCACTTGAATGGTCAGATGGCACCTCAGTTTAACACAAGGTCCATTCTTTAAAGGGGAAAGTTTATTTTATTTATTTTGTAAAAAAAAATGAAAATCCATGATTTAACATAGCCTTGGTGGCATGCAGGAAATGCATGCACTGTATTGCTCACCCAGGTTATTGTCTGTGAAATCACGAGCGCAAAAGAAGTCTAGCAAGTCCAGATCAGAGCCGAGAGGAGTCACTCACTCACACGATTAGCTGGAAAAATGCTGAGGAGAAACAATGTTCCTAAACAGATTGTGGTAGGTGACTACTGCTAATGGTGGAAGAAGTCAACCACTATTTCAGGAAGCTAACCAATAATAATAATAATAAAAATAATAAGCTCCTGATTTGTATGCTAAATTGTTTCGAAATCTGCCATACATATCTCAGCAGACCAACATGACAATAATGAGTTACAAATGCAAGGCGTACACTGAATTTGGCACAAGTTTAGGAATTTTTTTTCCTCTCGGGTTATCATGGTAAAGCCGAGAACAAACTTGACAAGCGTAACCATCTTCAAATTCCCTGAGCCGGCAATTCCATTGTCAAACAGAAACCTTTCAAAGTACCAGTTGGTGGGTCAGCAAAACAAATCCACCACTGCTGACTAAATAAATTGCGGGGGTTATTAGGCTGAGGTCTGGAGCCCAGTGTATGACTCACAAATGGTTCGAGTTCAGAGACATGAGCTTTTGGACTAAACAGGCCACAGACACACAGGAATTCCCATGCTTCAAGGTATACCGCACTGCAATCCCCAAAAGCTCCCCACAAATTGCCGCTCCAAAACTTCCAAGAAAGAGTGACTAATGTTCCCTCCCTTCCCCTATCCGCAAGTGAACAGGCAAACTGCAGAAACTGTCAGAGGTGCAGTCTTTCAGATGAGCTGTTAAACCGAGACTCTTTGTCTGTTCCGATCCCATGACACTATTGGAAATGAGAGTTGCTACCAGTGGTGTCCTGATGATGTGATGGGTTTCCTCTAGTGTCAGACATTCGGCTGACCCTAAACAAATGTTGAAAAATTTCACCATAATAGCGCATTATAACAATGCAAGTTCTTTCTTTTGATTTCATCTAATCACCTCGCAATATTACTTTGCAAATAAGGCAAATGTTAACCAATAACAATACGCTTCGAAGTGTTTTGAGATGCAAATAAGGCAAATGCAAGGATAATTATTATTATTATTACAGGCCCCCGATGGTTATACATTCCTAATGTTTTGATCCTAGAATTCAATACTTTTTCCTAGAACCTCTTTATTTGATAATTTCCAAACCATTAGTTCCAGTGATTGATGAAGGCGACCAAAGTAGTACTTATACCTAATTTAGTAACAAAAAGTCCTCATATGACAATCTGCTTTAACCTGGAATATATACAAGGCTCAGGTACAATAACCATAGATAATGGCAAGTAAATCACTGAGTAGCTCTGGGCCATTTTGTTCATGTACATCTCAAACATGAGGGAGGTTTTCCAAATGTGCCACGAATGATTTAATTTTCACAAACCACAAGTTGCTGGCACGGTATTTTGTTTAGACCAGTTGTCTATCTGGTGCCTGTTTGATGGTTTATTAATTTAAAAAGCTTACGTCATTCATTTCTATCATCACACGTTCAAATGCCTCATGTCTGAGTTTTATTTGGGCATTTAAAGATTTTAACACGTTGTAGGTACCATATGGGCAATCCCACACAAAGCCATAGTTATTTATTCCATCCATTATATGTAATATAAATCCAAAAATGCCTTTTGCGAGTGATTTTATGTCTTTCGTTGGCTTACCGTATGTTCATCTTCTGGACATCACAATAATAACAGGGATTTTGCCTCAAAGAAACTAGTTTCAGTCTCCAGTTCAGCATTATTTTATTAAGTTATATGGCGTTTCCCTGTTCATGAAATGCAATTTACTCCGCATTAGGAACTACTGTTAACATGCCTCTTTCAAACTGAGGTTACTGCTTGAGCATTCAAGCTTTTTTATATATAAAATAAGATACTGTAGTTGTAGTTTATACTCTTCACAAATAATTAGGGTAAAATAGGTTGCATTAAACACTCCCGAACTACCTAACCACTAATCACCATCTCCCCGTCTCCCTTTCCCAAGCTGTTTATTAGAACCACCAAACCACTAAATTATATACATTCCTGAAAACTGCAATAAATTGCACTTGGCAAGTATACTGTACACTTAAAAAGATACTTTGAAATAAAATAAAAATCCATACTTAGAAAAACATCAAAAGAAACTTCTGTGAAACGAAGTCAAAAAGGCTCCTAGCCAAAATGTCTTCTGACTTTATGGTCACAGTAAGTTATTGGATTTGGAATGCCTACTTACTATCAGAGCTGTGTATCCTTCAGGCTGCAGAATGCTATTGAGCTTCACCAAGATTTAGACTTCACTCCAACTTCACTGATGATTCAGCACCAAAACGATTAAAAGCAGCTGCCTCCTATTTACAACATGGCTAACAGTAACAGGGAACAGCACGCAACACAACACAACAGTAGTTTAGAGGAAATGAGGTTACGTGTCCACTCTTCACTTGCTTTCAATATCCTTGAGTGAAGTTAAACCCTTGAGATCTCTTATTGTAGCCAATCTCTCAGACAAACTGCCTGAATCATGACCAGTAAGCAGTTAGCTTCTTTTTTCTCCACATATGTAACTCATGACACAGTATGGCCCGAGTCATACCCACCCATTTAGTTCAGCAATCAGCAGGCAAGCTTTCAGCCACTTTCTTTTTGGCAGCCGGGTGTCTGTCATATGCGGAAGCCCATCACCAAGATTGTAAGTAACTAATCCAAAGTGAGAGGTCCATGCATCTCATCTACACATGGAAATTCCCGAGATATTTATTGGAATGGAATGCATACTCTCTCCCTGGGGAAATGCATCCTGTTTCCCTAATTCCAAAATGTATTAGGCGCAGGTTAGCGATATCCAAAGCCTGGGGACCCCAGGGTGTGTGTAGGGGTAGTGTTGGAGTCTAACCAACTAAAACCGCATAGCTTGCCATTGATATCACTGTCTGGCAAGCATTCTCGACAAGTGGAGGTTTGGGCACTTACCAGGTGGATGGCAGGTACTAGGAACTCCCTACGAGTTTCCTGGAGGAAAACAGCTCAGCATGAAATTGCTAGTCACTACTTTCAGTCACTATGCCCTCGCCCTCTGGAATTCTCTTGCAAAATCCCTCCACCTCATCTCCTCCTTGCTTTGAAAACCTTTGATTGCACCTTTTGCCACCTCCCCTCATCTCCCTCCTCGCTCAAGCTCCCACTTTATCTTTGCAAAGCGCTTGCGAATGGCCCAATAAGAGTGCAAATTGATGCACTTTGATGCAAATTTATTACAAAGTTACAAGAGAAATCTTTATACAAATTCTTATATAGTCGATACCATGTTTGTCAAAACTCTGCTTCACATGCCACCCACCCTGAGATAATTCACTCCACTGAATTTGGGGTGTGAGGGGAGAAAGAGATACCCGTGACGTGCACAATACAACTTCGCTTACTTTCTTATACATGCAACTGAGAAGAGGTACAATCATGTAGTTTCCAACAATAATGGGTCAGCTCCGATCTTGATTTACTGCAGGAGATGAGAAGGTAAAAGCATGTCTTAGAGGAGTTACTCTTCCCTGTTCTCTTTCTGTCTGGACCATTTGATTTCTGAGGTAAATCCTCAGCAGTGGTTTGCCTTTTAAGACAATAACTGACAGTACATTGAGCTGTGCAAGCTGTAGTTCTAGGCACCACGCCAGAAGTGTTCCAAGATTTTTTGGTGATCTTTCAAGACTTTTAGGTTGGCTTGAACTTGCTCACCAGAGTGCTTTTGCCAAGAATGTTAGTTCCAGAAAATTTGGATGTTTACAGGAACCCTGAAATTCTCAGAAAATTTAATCTCTGCATCCTTTACCCTTTCCTGTTACCTCTGTAGTAGAAAGTCCAATGGCTGGCTCAAGCATTTCCACTAAGGACTGAGGTCAGTCTTGTTCTGTAGCTGCTTTACTCTAGTGACTTGTCTGCATATCAACTTTACATAAGAAATGGAATGATATTTCTGCCTTCATTATCTAAATGTATGTTCCTATGAGCAGTGAATTTGGCTTAAAAACTCACTGCTCATTTTTGGACATAAAAATATTTGGACATAATATTTTTATGTTCAAAATTCCTTCTGAATATTATCTACTTATTCAGGCTTCTGTACAATTTGTGGAGGAATGGATGCTTTGCCCTATATGGAGATATTTTATGTGAATGCCACTTCTGTTCTATTAGAATTGTGCTCGTGGATTGCTTTATAAAGCCCACGACAAATATTATACTGTAAAAGGAAATGGTTTGTTTTACAAGTTCTGCCGACTGGTCTTGGTCGATCTGAGGACACATTGGATTGTATTCTTTCTGCTTTCCTCAGTGGATGGGATGAATTGACTTCTATCGGTGTCTTGGGATGCCATTCTGTGGTCTCAGGTAGAAACTACAGCTGTTCTGTATTGGTATGCTGTTCGTCTTACAATGTGGAGATTTTGTCATTCCTGTTGTGAAGATGAAGGTAAAGCCATATGATTTGGGACAAGTTGTGAAATGTGCGATTATAGGCATTACTGCTGATAGTGACTTGATCTGAGGGTTTACCATATCATTTACCAAGAGCTTGTAGTATTACAAGGATTTTTTTGCAGCGGTTGACCAGAGATTTGGGAGCAGACCTGAACACTTGAAAATGCATTATAAATAAAATAGTCTAAATAATTATTTTCTTTTACTATTTTACAATAATATTCCAAGATTAAATGCCATCTTCGCCAAAATATAACCACAACTTACCTTCATGATCTTCTTGTGCCTGTTTGCCTGGACAGAAAATCCAGTTTAACTTCCACAACTTGAAGATGAATAAATTAACCTTCTTTATTAGTTATATCAAAGCAGTTACTTAGCTCTTGAATATCTGTTAGAACATGAGAGGGAGTAAAAGAGATTAAAACATTCAACAGTTCTCATTTAATTGCAAAAAGGTCCAGTGGTTTTTCAATTTCTTCAGGGGCACAGCCATTTCCCATTCGTCATTTTACCAAGATTCAATAGAACAGTGGACACGACCACTGAGATGAAGCAGTTTACCAGAACAAACTCCAAGCAGTAGATGCCCGTTGACTCTGCATCACCTGCAGTACAGAGCAAGCTTTACAGAAATCCTTTAACTAAAGCACATATTTCAACTTTACTGGCCAACCGACATACAACGCTTCTACCTTCTGATTCCATTACATACAAATAACTGATTCACTCTGCAGACAAAGCCAGATGGTTTCTGTCTGGGCAGAATTTCAGTTGCCATCATTGGCCTAGTGTCTTTGCACTCGGGAGGAGATAAATCTACAAAACTGGTTTTTCCTGTTCACAATCCAATGACTCCGCCTGTGGGTACTTCAACATCGAACAACAACATAATCATTTCTTAGGTGTAATGCCCTAGGGCCTACATGATTGAATGGTGTGCTAACCCTCATGGGTGACAAAAAGCCTTGTGAATGCGGTGCAGGAAGGCTGCCTTGGAAGCATAATGTAGCTTAAAACAGCAACTTCAGGAGAATAAATTGGGACTTTTTTTTAAAAAAGGTGGAAATCAAATTTCTTAGGCCACGCCATCTCTCGCAACAAAAATGAAAAACTACATTTACTAACTGTTCGACAAATTGTGCAACTGGAAAGGAAGGGAGATTGAGCTCTGAAGAGGAAGCTTGAACCCTGTAACTGGTCAATCAAAGCCACTGGAACTGTTGCAATTGTAAACACTTTGGGTGTGGTGGTACATAATGGCTCCCATGAACGACTTCATTTAAATTGCAGGAGCTGTGCTACTAATGATAAATAGATGCACAATGCACATGTCCCATTACACTGCAGATCCACCCAAAATGATAATACAGCTGACTGCCTTGTTTTTAAGTTGTGTTCATTCAAAGAAGGGAGTTGCTCCTGGTTGCCTGGCCAACAATCCTCCAGGAAAATGATTATTCACCTTCTGGTTACTTGTGGAGCACTGCCGTGTGCAAAATTGGTTGCTGAGTTCGTCAACAAACAGTCACTTTGTTTTCAGAAAAACTCTGTGAAGCGCTTTGAGACATTGACAAAATAGGGTGAAATATCAAAATGGAAAGCTTTTGTTACAGCGCCTTTACAGTTGCTGAGTATTTTAGCATACAAATACCTCTCTGCCTCTTGAGAGCCAAGAGGTGAGAGATGGAGGTGAGAGACAGAGAGATTAAAAACAAGGAGGGAAAGAGACAAAGACACAAAGTACAACAGAAAATTCTAATATAATGAGTTAAATGTCAAGAGGCCTGGAGAGAACAGTAAATGGGGAAGAATACTGCACAGGAAGCATGAAAAAAACAGCTGAAGAATGGGAAGCAATAGCACTTTCTGCAACAATACACTGAAAAGCAGTTCCCAGCAGGATTTTTAATGCTTCAGATCTAGAAAAATGTACCTTTCACACCACTACAGGTTTCACCTTTGCTGCTCCTTCTAAAATGTGTCAATTTTACCAGCTGGATGTACTGTGAAATGCTTTTGAATTGTTTTGTACTTCAAGGTTGACTGCCTTTTTAAGAAAATTAAAGTGGTAGTTGTCAAGACAAATTAGTACTTCACCATTAGAAAGAGAGGAAAAATGTCAACACTATTGTACAGATCTTAAGTACTGAGATAAACCTGCCATTTTCTTTGTTCTCTAGCAATTTCATCCACTTTATGTGGGCACATGGATTATGAACTCTGTTACTAACTTTAAAAGCCAGCTTGATGCTGAACGTTTAAACTTGCTCTGTGCCTCATATGGCTCTTTTTGTTAACAATTAAGAAGTCAAAGCAACTCCTGCAATAACTATTCGCGAGAACAATCCTCAGTTATGAGAACTGAAGGTGCACAGAATGATGGCTGAAATTCTTTTATGGGATGAAAAGTAGCTGCCAATGGCAATTAACCACAACAGTAAAATAATAGAATAATAATTAATAATCCTTGCATTTGATATAGCACCGTATCACTTCGTCAAGACGTCTCAAAGCACTTGACAGAATATATTGTGAAGTGGATTGACTGTGTATTTATGGGCAAACGTGTGCAAAACTTTGTGCAATTAAATGCTTTGTTTTTTTTGGTGGGTTCATTTGAAAAACAAGTGCCACCTGTGAAAATTAAAAAGTAAAGAGACAAAAAGGAAAAATATGAACTGTTGATTTTTCCTCACTGAATACACCCGAGATAAAAACTATAACGCATGAGGTTAACGAAATCACTAAGATTGTTACTGTAAATTTAAACATGCACATTTCATGAAATTGTTGACATTTGCTAGCAATATAATCTTACTGCTGACTATAACTCAAGTGACAGCAAAGGTGTTCATCTTTCAGGTCTATAGATGGCACTATTGTAAAAGCAGCAATTTTATATTCTATGGAATCACTTTGGATTCCTGCCACATGGTGTATTGAAATGTCAATAAAAGCACTTACTGCAAATAAAACTCAAGAGCTCACATATCTTAAAACAATAAGAAAACAAAAACATATTTTATAAAATTTGACTTTTTGGTAAAATAGTTCAAGATATAAATCCTTAATCTGATTTCAAATTGATGGTGTTCAGGGTAAAGACCATTTCTCTTACAAATTATTATGGCATAATCTATATTTCGTTGTGTTTTTTTTACCTAATCTTTGAGCTGCTGAACTGGATATGCAAATTCCTCTGAGGATGGGCACATTATGATAAGGAAGATGGGTGTTTTCCGTACATCACCTACACGGAGATCCTTGAAAGGCCGTGTGCTTACAACGTTCCCATGGTACATGCTGTGACTATTCATGAGCAGAGAAATGGTTCAATGAAAAGGCACAAGAGAAATTTGTCTTAGATCATATGGAAACCAACTGGACTGTATTTTAAAGAAACAGGTATATCTTCTTGTGCAGAGTGGATAAGATATGTTGCACATACATTATATACCAAGATTATTAATGGTCATAACAGAATGCTAGATGAGAATTTGTTAAAAAAAGTTTATCATAGTGGAAAGGGTATTAGAATTCAAAATAAAAGACTTATGTTCTTGTTCTCATGGTCTATCAGACTTCTAAATGTAATAATCTCTTTGTAGAGCAAAGAAAATAAACCCATGGTATAGCAAAAGGAGTGGAACATTTTAAAGATTGTTCTACATAGGGTCATAGTTTAAATTCTTGCTGGAAACGCTACTTCTTGCCAGATTCTTAATGATTTTTTTTTAAAACTATATGCCCTCAGGACTGAATATTTATTGTGATAATTTAACATTTTCTACCTGTTGGTTCAGATTATTTCCAAGTCAGTCAGAGGATGTGCCTGGTGAAATGAAGAACTCTATTGTTTTCAAATCTATATCCATGTTGTAGTTTAAAATAAATCAGCGTTTCATGTAACAATGAACATATACTGTTTATGGATACAAGTGCCATAAGTGTTCAATGGCTTCTGGAAGTTATAAGACACGGGACAGGTATTCATTTAGCATTCAATTATTGTTGCCTTCTCTGACAAAACTCAATTTGCTAACTGAACAATGGGAATGCTACATTGAAAACAGGAGCATTCTTCATTTCATTTCATAGGTGTGCTTTGTGGCTAATATTATAAATGAGATGAAAGTTAATGCTGTTCCTCCTATACCAACTTCTAAGTTAAAAATGAACATCAGAAACCTTTGATTATCGCCACATTGAGAATTCACTTTGTTCAAAATCTCATGTAGATGATTATGCAGCAGGTAGATCATGTGTGGAAAATAATGATGCTTCTTCCCTTGACCCCCACCAATCCAATTGAGGAGTACATTTCACATTCTTTATTTTCAAATATCCCAAATTGGATATCTGTAAATTGGATCACATTAAAGAGATAATATACAATAATAATCCTAGCATTTGATGTAGCACCTTATCACATCGTTGAGCTGTCTCAAAGCACTTCATATGATAGAGTGTGAAGTGGAGTGGCTGTGTATTTTATGGGAATAGCAATAATACACTGCAGGGAGCCACGGAAGTAAAGTAGCAGGTCGATTGAAGGTCTTATGTTTCAGTTAGACTGTCCAAGCTAAGTTCCCAGCTATGATAAAGGCACCTATATATTATTGCTTAATAGGTGTATTGTTGCAATCAGTCATTTTCATACTAATGACAGGTCATTCCTCCTCCATTTAATTGTATGAACAGCGAATGGATTACAATAACAAAATTAAATTTTATAGCGCCTTTCACGTCAGGCAGACGTCCCAAGGCGCTGGACAGACGGACCCGAGCTGAGGGTCGGGGTGGGTGAGGGTGGAGGGCAGGGATGGAAGCAGGGAGATCGAAAGCACGGTCGAAGACGAGGGTCTTGAGGTGGGTCTTGAAGGTGGTGAGACGAAGGGACTGCGGAATGGAGTTCCAGAGGGTGGGTGCAGAGTGGCGGAAGGCCCGCCCACTGATAGTGGGGTGAGCGAGGCGGGGGACGTGAAGCAGGCCGAAGCCCACTGAGTGTAGGGAGCGAACAAGGCGGTAGGGGGTTAGGAGGTCGGAGAGGTAGGGGGTAGCAAGACTGTGGAGGGCTTTGAAGGTGAGGACCAGGATCTTCAACTGTATCCTCTGTGTGATGGGAAGTCAGTGGAGTTGGGCAAGGATGGGGGTGATAAGGGTCGCGGAGCCTAGTGCGGGAGAGGACACAGGCTGCAGAGTTCTGGATGATCTGCAGCCTGTGGAGGGAGGAGTTGGGGAGGCCGACAAGCAGTGAGTTTGCATAATCGAGCCTCGATGTTATGAAAATTAGCATAACATAACATGTAGGAGCAGGAGTAGCCCATTCGGCCCTTCGAGCCTGCCCCGCCATTCAATCATGGCTGATCATCTAATCTAACTCCAGCTAATAACCTAACCCTGCCTTATCCCCATATCCCTTAACCCCTTTTGCAATAATAAATCTATCTATCTCAGTCTTGAATATGTTCAAGGACTGAGCGTCAACAGCCCTTTGGGGTAGTGAGTTCCATCCATTCACCACCCTTTGAGTGAAGAAGTTCTTCCTCAACTCAGTGCGAAAGGGTTGGCCTCTGATTTTAAGGTTGTGACTCCTGGTTTTAGTTTCTCCAACCAGGGGAAACAATGTCCCACTATCTACTCTATCATGCCCTTTAATGATTTTATAGGTTTCTATAAGATCCCCTCTAATTCTTCTATATTCTAGAGAATATAGGCCCAAATTGGTCAGCCTGTAGGAAGATCTTGAGTGAAAATATTTAGAATGAAACAGGTTATGTAGGCGAGTTTTACATATGGCTAGAATCATTTCAGAATAAGTTAGATATATAAATTAGAAGTGGCTTGAAATGGACAAATGTATAATATTAGAGACTTGAAAACACAATGAATTAGTTGGTATTGAAACATGCACAGAGCAAATTAAACTGAAAAGCATATATTATGATGTAACTAGACCTTCTTTTCTTCCATCACCTCCCCTCCAAAAAACTAAAGGATTTCTATATTTTCTTATACTAATCTACATGAACACAAACCAAACATGAATGACACAATACAAATTGTAATGTGCTGCTGACTTTATTTTGCATAATTTTATCTACAACAGCATAAACAGCTTATAATGTACCATCCCTTATGGTGCACTAAATTAAGCTAAAACAGGATTAATGCAGGTCACAATTCTTAAGAATTTTATCTTAATAGCAATCAAAACTCATTCCCCGCATTGTATATTTACATGCTTGCCTCTATCAATTTAAAAGCTCCAGGCTTTTAATTTTCTACTGAAAAGAACACAACTGAAAACAGTTTATTTTTTAAAAAGTAAACATTTTTTTCTGTGAGATTATACGATTGTTCAATCTGGTCCAAGAACAGGTCACACGTTTAAATAAGGCATTCAATCTAAATAAAACAGGTTGATAAATTCTGATGTAGTATTCATATGCTTACAAAATGACAAACATTTAACATTGTGGATTGTTGTACGTGATATAAGTAAACATCTTCCTGCTTTTGGAATGCATTTATTCAATAAGAAAAGCTATGAAAGCAGCCAACACTATCCTGTAAATGGAATTTAGTAAAGGTCAGATTATAGTGATGGTCTGTATGCATAGGCATAGCAGATAATTTTAAGATGCATTTTTTGCTTAAGAAATTCCTATCCATACCTTCATTAAATAGGAAACTATCTTTTCTTTATATTTAACCATATGATGTTGAATACACAAAACAAGATATAATTGTATATAAATGATATACATCACATACAAGTGCAAAGATTTATCCATACTGTAAATGGAAGGCCTGCTTATTATATGAATGCTTCATATGGTTATATTTCTTGGGATCAATGCTGCCTAAACCTATTAAACTGTAAAGCAACTTTAATTTCTTAGTTTTAACCATATAATTTTGAATACACAGACAATTTCTTAAGATAGTGGTACATAAATGATCCGAGCATACACTGAAATACAAGGTTTTTAAATCCATAATTTAAATGAATGACCTGTTTACACTTACGAATATTCTAAGAAAACTTTGAAATTATCCAAAAAAATCCAAGTGTTGGTATATGAAATACTGAGACACAATTAGCCACTAATTCAAAATGTTCATGGTTAACAATGGTTAACAGTTCTTATAGTAGAAGCACAACACTCCCAGGCAAGAGTAGTGTGAACTCGGAAGGATTTTTCTTCAAAAGTCTGTGCTTTTTCAAAGCTAATTCTGGGATAATAAAATCCACATTATCAGTTAAACTTACTTGTACGAAGTACAGTAGAAATGACTTGCATCAATAGCTTCTACCTGGTTAACTGTCCGACAACTTTCAAAAGGGTCTTGTTCTCTTGTTTCAGTTGATCATTTTCATCTTCTATTTCATCCAAATCCTTTTTGGGTGGGTGGAGAAAGCATAATACATTTTTATACTCGCAATTCAAAGCATTAGTGAACTAAAGGAATTTGCTTCCTGTATGCAGACTAATAAGTGACTACATTGTAATTTGAGCAGTAGCTTTACTGTTTTATTTACAAGTTAATTGTACAGATAATATGGGCTCGTCACTCCCTAATGTTACTCAACTGCAAATCCTCTAAAATTTCAACACACACAGCAATAGTAAGAGGAGGAGGAATGTTAGATTAATTACTTCTGCCCTCTCAATCTTTAATTAAACTTCAATCTCCACTACTCATATTATGATATGAGAACATTACAATTCAGCAAAGTGCTTCCCTCACTTTCAACTGAATATATATATATTATTCTAAACCCCTCTTCAGATCTTTAAGGGGGTGGTAGCACTAATAATACTATTACAGCAGGAGCATTGGAACCTAATACAATGAAAATATGTAGATCCAAATCCTGCCAAATCAGAGAAAATAAGAGACAGACAGAGGGAGCTTTATATGTGGAGAATGAAACCAGAAGCCAAGGCATATATCATACCTGCTGGAACTCAACTAGACAATCTACCTGAATTCAGTTTTGCTTCTGAACTGAGAAGATTAATTTGTTCAGTACCAAGGAATGTGCTGTCAGAGGCAATGAATGCTAGCTGATAATCAGGGTGCGCTGGTTATTTTGCCTGGAATTAATCTCATCAAATGTTGGACTAGTCTGAACCCACTAAGTTCACTAATTTCTGATCGATGCCTTCTCTTTGGTCACTCAAACAGACATATAATAAGTTTTATCAGTTCAGCTTTAACAAAATGATCTTGTGAATGTTTTCTTTTGTGTTTAATTTCATGCTTAATCTGTGGGGGCAGGAGGAATGTTTCTGTGCTGAGCTGCACTCCAAGGTCTGTCCATATTGAGACTAAACAAAAGCATCAACATTCTTACAGCCAGGATCACTTTCCCATGAATGAGTTGTTTGTGTCAAGTTCTTTTATTCAGCCTAAAGCATTGCAAAATTGCTGAAACAGAAGACACTGCAGCCAGGTGTCCTTTGGAGGAATATGTGGCACTCCAAGGCAAGTTTTAAAACCAGGAGCTAGGATCAGCCGAACAGCGTCTGCACCATTTAGACTTCATCAGTGCATTTCATGGCAATTGTGCTGCTTGATTCACAGTACTTGCTCAGCTATTATTACTTGCCCAGCTGGGACCAGTGTACTCTGCCCATTATAACGTTGGTTGTAGGCTGTGGGACATATCTTCACCTTCAAGACTAGATCAACAATGTTTAGACAATTACTGACCTTGGAAGCAATTATTCCCCTCTCCCGCAAAGATGACCTTTCCTTTTTTTAAAAAAAAGACAATCTACCCTTTTATCCCATTTTGAAAGGACAAATGGCTGAATGGTTCCACTGGAACTTAAGCACAGGATGGGCCAAATAGCAACATTCTTATGGATCTATATGGCACTGTACTTTAAGTCCATGGTGCTGTAATATAAGAGCAAAGTAAAAAGCAGATGGTCTAAGGGAAGCCAATCACCTTTTCTGGTTGGCCAATAAAACGATTGTTTCTTGATTGAATATTTCTTGATTTATGGCATAAATCTATGCTAGTTTGTTATTTCTATGATTATTTAATTGGCCAAGCNAAAAAAAGGTTGGTCCACAGTGATCTGAAGTTTATAAATCGCTTTAACCTTTTTACTGATAAAAATAACCTTTTTACTGGTTCTGATAAAATTTGAAGGTTCTTATAATTAAAGAGATCAATCATTTACTAGATGCTATACTGGGCATTGAAATCCTGCCATGGTTAAAACAATACTATTTAATGGCGGTGCCAAATGCATAACAGGAATCCACTAATTGCAATTGGGTTAACCAATTGCATGGCTCAATGATAAATTCAGCTTAGGAAAAACCTACAAGTAAGTCGAAAAGAGCTCCTGTGCTATTCTCTGAAGTATAGATTTTCATTCTGATATAGATTGAAGGGTTCCTCTCAGGAGTAGCTGATGCACAGACCTATCAATCTGCACAATTGGAAATGGGCAAAGGGAAGAGTTATTTTGGACCCTACTTACAAGTTGGCAATTAAGACATAGTTCAGAGATTGAGGTTAGATCAATTTTGACAAGTGAGGAGGAATCGCAGGCTCTTATGAACTCCTGGCACCCATCACTGTACCTCCCTGAAGGGCTGTGTGGTTTTAATCTCAAGTAGGTATGATAAATGGTCATTAAACTCATAAAAATTCCATTGATCTGTATCAACAAAGTCATCGTATTGATCTAACTTTAAATTACCAGAATTCTCTAGCACTTTTCTCAATTTGCAACTCAAAGGGAGAAACTCACTAAGTACTGAAATGTGGTTAAAGTACAATTTCTAACTGTTGCAGACACAATTATGCACAGTAAGAAATTAGGATTGATCAATAGTACAGAAGGATGGATGCCTGACCAGTTACTGTACAAAGACAGCATATCTAACTTTATCTGCAAACCTCCAGATAGCCCTGTGAGACTAAAAATAAATCATATCTTTCACCCCTGCATAATTCTAGAGAAGTCAATTATAGGGAATATGCATGAGGTTTCTGCAAACTATCAATCTGAAATGGGAAATATTCATTTTTACCAGATGTAAATTTATAATTAACTCTTCAGTAGGTATACTGATGGTTAAACTTTCAGTGCCAAGTACTGTAGTAACAGACCTGCTGAACTTTGCTTGAGATCCCAGTGTTTTTTTAAAGAGGATTTTTTCATGGATTTTTTAGACTGAATTGAGACAAATAATTAACTTCCCAAAACCATGCTTGAATCTTTTTGCAGACACAGTGTACTGAAGCCACTTAACATAAATGATGGGAGAGACAAACCTAGCAATTATGGGCCTGAGATGTAGGAAGGAAAAGCAGCACTTGAAAACAATATTTTAGGGCTATGGCATAAGGCAATTTGTAGACATAAACTTCTCCATACAGCTGAAGTTTTGCAGCATCCTTACATGATCAAACTGAGATTACAGACAGGAAGTGAAGCATGCTTAAAAGATCAGAAATTGCCAGTCTCTGTGGTTCTCCAGACATTCCAGGACAGAATTTGGCCACTGAACAAACAAGATCTGGAATTCCACAGAATATACCTCATAACCTTTTACTATTCATTAACAATTTAACCGTACAGCTAATGTTTAGCTTTGTCTCATCATTCAGAAGAAAAGGTTGTTAAAAAAGAAAATGCATATAAACCTTAAGGTGAAGCATTTAAAAGCATTTCCAAATTGCACACATTTCCATAAGCCATTAGTGTTTTAGCAAACATGCGAACCTATCCCCAGTCACGTGGGCTAATTAACTTGACACACAGAACAAAACAATGAACAAAGCAAAAATAATCATGAAAGGTGCTAAATGTTACATTTTAAAAATGTGAAAGATGTCATGTGCCCCACAATCATCAAAACATATTCAATTAACAGACTCAAGAGTATACATTTGTACCTTTGATACTGAAAAATAACAGGATACTAGTGATTTGATGTTTAGGTAAAGAAATATTTATTGATGTTTAATTATACTTGGCTGTTTTTGTTAAAAATAATTTTGTATCCGCAAAATGTATGTTTTTGAAAAAGACTAATGTAATGCTTTCTCAGCTTGAGACAGTTTCAGCTCTGTTGTCTAGAAAAAGATTAATCTTAGGCTGTTAGTCACACCTCTCTCATCTACCCTTTGAAAAAAGTGTAAGCTTGGAGTCTGAACATCATTTAAACCATTTAAACACTTGTTTTTTAAAAAAAACAGATGTACTGAGAACAGTACACCCTCAATATTAATGTTGCACTACCAATGATAACAAATATAAAGTTTAGTGCCTCTCTAAAAACAAGCTTCATACACGTTTTAGTACTTTCATGAATGGTTTCAATATAAGTGGCTCTTACTCTGTTAAGCAGGTCAATTTCTTCTCTCAGCTTTCCAATAAGGTCATCTCTGTCCTGTAGTAGCTTGACTAGTTTCTGATTTTCTTGTCTCTCCTTGGTGAGTTCCTGATAAAAAAAACAGAACTAATAATGTCTCCAAATTGATACATAATAAACTTACTTACAATCTAAGATAAAATCCAGAAATACTACATAAGACAACTTTTTTAACATCTTCATAGTCTTGTGAGAGCCAAATGATTTCCTCCCATTCCAGCACTATATACATATAAATATTTATTTTCTGGTTAAAAATTGTAAAGTTCATAAAGAACACAGAAATGGATACACATGGCTGCTTACATATTCATTCTAAAGCAACCAAATTCAGTGCAATAGGCTGAATTTATTTATTGTGAACAATAACACATTCCACAACACATTTGGCAACAGGACTTTTCCAAATAAGCTTACCTATTATCTATTTTATTTAGGTAAAATAGCCCCGAGCAAATGGGCTCAAAAATGTCACAAGAGTTTTTGAAGGACAAGGTTCAGATTCAAATTGCCCAGCAATCTTTGTTGGCAAGCAATGACATGATCTAGAGGTGTTTCCTTTCCCCAGCTAATGTCACTGCCTGGGAGACATGAACTCAGGTATGAAAAAACCCTTGGAACAACAGTGAAGTAATTAGAAGCTAGAAAATGTCATTGAAAATACATGGAATGATTCTATTGTCGCATTTGAATTTCTCCAGAAACTGCACCACAAAATCGCATGCATTTGAGATTCTTTTTATATGTAAAATGTTGTATAAATGTTGACCATCTACTACATTGTTCCCCAGACGTGTTAACAAATCCCTCTTCTGACTCAAAATGCTTATTCCTCTTTGGCCTGAAAACTATTTCTGAAAAAGAGCTCCCTTTCACAGAAGTTGTATAGTGGAAAACAAGTGAAGCATGACAAAATCTGAAGAATTTGAAGTTTATTGTAAGGGTGGACTGAAAGTCCTCTTCCAATCTGATAGAAAGCAGGTTTAAAAGAAAACCCATTGATAGCTTGGCCCATCAGTTGGACACTGCATTGGTTCAAGTTGCTAATAAGAGTTATGTTGTAGGATACAGGCTTGGCTTGAAACAAAGAGCTTGTTTGAATTATAGGTTTATGAAACATATTCTTCAGAAAACTTTCCAATATGAAAACGCAAAGACGAGAAATCAGCATATCCGAAAGCTTGAAATGGGCAACTCTCAACACGCATAATCATCATTCTAGAGATTTTAATCAGGAAAATGATAGAGTTTCTCTTGGTTGCACACTTGCAAAGACATATTATACTTGTTCTTGATTTTTCTAAATCTATTTTGTACCTTTTCGAGTTCTTCTAGTTTCTTCTCTAATGTACTGCCAAAGGCAGGACTCACAGAAGTGTTTCCAAAGCGGTTGTAGCCAGGCCTCTCTCCTCGGCCAGAATACCGACTGCTGGATGAATACATTGCAGCATCATCTTCAGGTGCAGTGCTACAGTGAACATGTAAACACAAGTATTATGAGAAAAAGCACTTTCCTGTAAAGTGTAATTTCAATACAGAATAAAAAATTGCACAGAATTGAAGGCGTAGCTTATGGGGTTAAATTAGCTTTAATGGATAAATATATGATCCAATATACAAGCAGTGCTCCGCCATTGTCAAGCGCTCTGGGAAGTTACCCTGCGTAAGGGGCGCGATATAAATGCAAATTGTTGTTGTTTTAGTTTTTAACCTTTAACTATATTTATCCAAGTTTTCTCCTTTTTACTGCTTCCTAGTTTAAACTACTTATATTCTTAGGTTAGAAGGCAGATTGGGCTATGTGGTAGTGTTGAAGGTAGATGAAACTAAAGCACAATCCTATGTGAAACTCTTCCCAAATCCACCTTTTTGTTGCCAGCCAGTGATGACCTTGATTCCATTCAGCACTTCAGCTCTGGTAACTTGTCATCTGAATGGAGGGGGAGGGGAAAAAGTGCGGAACAGTCTCAATAGGAATTCAACTTCCCTGAGGCTTGAAATCTTAATCCACAGGACTGTTCAGTACAGGTTTACAGCATTGGACTACCCTGTATTTAGAGGTTTAAACGTGGAATTTGCAGGGCTCAAATAAAACAAGTGTTTGTTAACGTTTTGTTTACCTTTTCCATCGTCCTGTCACAGTTCGAGAAGTTTCCTAAAAGGGAACAAACATTTTAATCACATACTTTACAGAAAACAGTTCATACCCATTCCAAATATTTCAATATAGAGCCCCAGAATGGCCTAGCCCCCTTCAGAAAAAAGTGTGTTGATTCAAAAAGGCTTAACATTATTAAAGTTATTCACTTCAATAACTGCTTCAGGCATTTCTTTATATCTGAACATAGCACTCACTGAGCTTCAGCTCCCAATAGTTTAATTTTCATTTAAAAAAGGACAGTCTCAAGCAGGTTCTGTGGGCAGATGCTTACAGCAAAAAAATGGGTTAATTGCGCGCAAGTGCTTGTATATTGTTCTGGGCTTATGCCAGAAGACATGGATCTTAACTCTGCAGATGGTAATGCTACACCTGCTTTGGAAAGCTTGATGAATACCTATAATGATAAAAGTGTTTAATTCTTGGTGAAAATATCCTCCACTTAATAAAATCTAAATTCATTATGCAAACAATAATAAAAGGGAAATGATGGTTCAATTGAGGCATATCATGTGGGGCTGCGGCAATTTTGAAGTCAACTTTGATGTATGATTTGTCAACCAGCATTAGTATACTCAAACTTCATTATTACAATTCCATATGGTTTTCAAAGTAATTGACATCAGCGTTCATTTCAACCCTTCTTGCGACTGAACTTCAACTGAAAGCTGGGAAAGCATTTTATTTAAGGCTTTGTTGTATCATCCTGATGCAAAACTTCATTTAATTTGTTTTCAAAAACCTCTGAATTTCACAGATGTATCACGAGCACCAGATTCTCACCTGCAAGGATCTTTAATTATTCTGTCTAAGAGAATAATAAAGTATTTTAATTATCACTGTACTTCTTGAACTTCAGGGTGGAAATCAGATAGCAAATAAATTAAATAGGTACAAGTTTATCACATGCATTTGTTTTAGCATCCACACTGTGTAAAATAAGAAGAAACTGATCCAATGGACCAAATGCTTGTTTTTGCATTTCTTTCATATCTTAACACACAAATAAAGAAAATGGTTGTACAAAACATAACCCAGGAATGATTCAGGAGAACTGGATAGCCTTGAACAGGAAAACAAATGAGGCTCAAGATTAGATCACAGGTCAAGTTGTTTCCAGCTAAAGTTTGTGATTTTCACTAAAAATACCCAGATTTTCAAATATTTCCCTAATAGTTTTATTAATTCAGATATTGAGCGTCTCATCATATCCGGTATTTTAATAGCACACTGATGTAGCATTTAGTGTAGCCTTGCTGATTAACTGATCTCAACTATAATCTGTTAAAACACAAGCGATGCAAATCAAATTATTGCTTACCGATATTAAAGAGTTTCTTTTTCTAGATAATGCTTTAATCACAGTATTCAGGGGGAATTTAAGGTATAAATTTAATTAAATACTCTTCAGCAGAACTGCAATTCATAGAATTCCTTTCGATTGAATTATGGATGCACAATTCCCTCCCAGATATTGATTTAAAAAATGACGTATAGAACTTCCTGACCATCAATACATAAATGTTTTGAAAAACAAGAATTTTACAATGTTTCTTCTTCATGTGTGAATATCACCATTGATCAAAGTCGTGGATCACATAAGCAGTTGAAACCTGTCAAGACAAGACTGGAACAAAATCTGACCAAGTGCAACAAATCCTTTCATAAGATGTAAGCATATCTCTAATAAACAATAGCAGACAACAGAAAGTGATGGCAGTTGTAATATAATGTCTGGTTCAGGGGAGTTATCAGTATCTAATTTAGATTGTATCATTGGGGATGGAACCAGGGGGTGGAGAGGGGGACTTAATGCCCTCCCAATGAAAACGTTGGGGGGGGTGAAAGTATGTTTCCACCCCGCCAAAGTAAAAAGCTACCATTAAATACAGTTTGCACATTCAGCCCAGTTCGAGAAGGGTTTGAACTCAGCCTCGTGAGGCTGTCACATGTGAACTTCCCATGCTCACTGGTAAGGATTTTAAAATCTTTGTATGGGAGGGGTGGGCAAAATTGACTGGAGCTTGACACTAAACAGCGGATATGGAGGAACGGATGAATATTCTGCAGTTTTGGTTGAATACCTTTGACGATTAGGGAGTTTTTTTTTCCTGAAGGGATTAGGGTGGATTGTAGTCTGTGGAATATTGACAGAATGACATTTTTATTTCCATACTTCTTTCTTCTCTAAAAGGAAGGTGCAATGTTTTTCTTAGGTTAGGAAGGCTCACTGTGACAACGTTTGAGAACCCATGGTCAAGAGAACCCAATCTCTGAGCCGGTCTAACTCATTGCAAGTGTCGTGCAGCCAGTTTATAAACCTTCCGTGCCACATTTCTGTAACTGCTGTTTATTTGGGATGATTTAGCTTTAGCCTAGGCGAGGCAGGAGTCCCTGGGGTCGATTTCACATCGAACATGCCGCCATTGATGGTGAGGATGGACACGTCAAAGGAACACGTCATTCACGCTTGTGTCTCTGGTCGTGATTTCTTAACCCCAGTTTACAGCTCCCCCCATTCTAAAAATCTTCCACCACCAATGGAAGTTTTTTTTACAATGAATTGGGGGCAAGAAATGATATCTTGAATGATTTCCACTGCAATCATTCTCATGTATCCATTACTCTGGGTACAATATAAGCTCATACGACATGTGAACTTTTAAATTGACTGAACATCTGGGGATTGAAAGCTCATAATATTTTACAAAATAACATTGGGAAGAAATTTGTGGAGCCAAAAAAGTTTCATAAAAATGTCCCCTGAGAGTTTGAAATTTACCACTGCTACATTTAGGATAGTTGATGAAACAGAATTGCTTATAACACTGATTACCTCCCAAACCATCATGATCTTGTGAAATGTACTTCAGTAAAGATCCATTTTATACTATATACAATATATAATATGAGAGACCCAATAACACAGCCAGTTCTGTACCATAAATTCAAAATCTCTCCAAGCTGCACCTAACATACTATCATGAATGAAAATAATAATACACATTAGTAAGAAAAATAAAAAAAATTCACTATAGATATATTATCCACCATTATAGATGCCATTAAATGAATACAGGATAATCCAATGATTTTTTCCAGATGATTTTCTGGATGAGGAAAATAGACTAAACAAAGTTTACTGCTGAACGGATAAAGGGTGTACTAGCTTGAGAAAGTGTTTGGAAAATCTTTTTTCTTAGTTTATAGAGAAATAATTACTGATTCAGTTGCAGGTGACATTAAGTTAGTAGTCCCATAAATCATACTGAAACAGAAACAGATCCTGGGTCACTTGAATTTGAGAGTGTGCTAATGCAAAATGACGATCGACTCTTTCTGCTTTGCAAAACAAACAATACTGGCAAACACTTTCTAGAATGCAATGAAATTGTGATTGAATTATTGCCTCATAATTCACCAAGAGTTAATATCTTTCAAGGGGAAAGTCCACCTCTGCTAATCACAGCTCAGGTTAAAACCCTTCTTCTCACAAGGTCTGTAGAACCTCTTTCAGATCCCAGCTGGGCTCTTTTCTCAAACAAAAGGCAAACTATTCAAACTCTTCCTTCTCTGGTCAGTCACCCATCATTTCTATCATAAAATAATCTCCGCTTCCCCACCACAATCTGCCTTAATTGTAATGTTAAGCCATTTGAAAATATAACTGGGCACACGTTACAGACAGAAACAAAGATATATATATAAGGAGCAGAACAGAGCAGTAATAGGACGAGTAATTTCAAAATCTCTCCAGCTCAATATTGATTCTAAAATGGACTTAAAAGGTCCATGTACTGCTCCACAATCTCTCTCTCTCTCTCTCTCTCTCTCTCTCTCCCCTCCCATCCCCAACACCCCTAACCCTCGGATAACTCTCTTTTCTATTGGGACTATGCCATTGCTATTAAAAACTAGAACACCACTAAGGTTTTTTTCCATTCCTAACCAATAACAAAGGTCTTACTCAAACATTTAATTTGAAACATTGAAATTCAAAGTAAAGGGGCATTATTAGAACATTAAGAAACTCTTTCTGCAAAACATCTTTCCATTATTAGACATCTTCCCAGCTTGTTTGGCCACACAAGGCCCAGTATAAAGTATAAAAAAAGGATAAAAAAGTAAAAAATAAAGTAAGGGAAAAAGTAAAGGAGACAAAACAGGAAAAAAGTCAGTCATTACATCCCATAAACTCTGGAACTCTGCCTCAATCTCTCCACCTTATTAATAATAATAATAAGTGCTGTATAAAGAAAGAAGTATAAAGTGAATAGGAACAAAAACTGACATACAAATAGACAGAAAAATAAAGGACCAACTGTCAAAATTGAATGACTGCAGCATTACTGAAACTAAAGTCTGTATTTCAGGTTAAAACAAATCGTGCATGAATACAAGAGTTCATACAAAGTACTGTATGGGTTCCTATATCCTGGTGTACTTTTAAAATATTTGACTGATGCCAATTTTCTAATTTATTGTTTCTGGGAACAGAATGTGCAGAACCGAACAGGTGATGAAAAGAATTGGATAAAAAATTCTTCAACCAATTGCAAAATTATGAAGATCTTTGAAATTGAAATGAGATCCCACTTCATGGTTGATATAAATTATGATCTAGATAATAAGTTGTACTCCAGTCTATTATTTACTTTTCTCAATAAAAAATATTGAACACAGATGATATACTGGAATGTTTTCCATTCACCACTGTTACATATGTAGTGCAAAATGTTTTCCAGATTTAAATACATGGTGTTTTTCCAGGTTATATAACAGAGATCATGTCAACCAACATGCAAATTCCAAATTGCACAGGAAGTAAAGACGATCTTGTACTGATGAAGTACACAAAAATAAGATGTCGGAAGCCATGACAAATAGTAGGAAAAGTATAAAGAAGGTTTCAGCATAAAGAGCCATAAGTCCTTTCTTTCAATTGTAATATTAAAAAACAATAAAATATATTTTAAAAATATTTTAAAAACTGAACACTTTCCCACTCTATTTTCTATTTGGTCTTTTTTAAACAAAGACATTTCTTTTTATAGTATCAAATGCATCAAGCAATTATTGTGCAAAATAGTAAACGTTTTGCATTTTCTTACTACTCCAAACTTTTTCTTCCAATTTCCAACAACAATAAAACGTAAAGCTCTCCTAACTGCTTCCAGCTTCCACCATCCATTCTGGAAGATTGGAGCAATTTAGAAAAAAAAGCACTTTCCATTGGTGTGAGTATCAGAGTTTTGCAGCCAATGGAAAGTTATTCATGGAAACTTGATAGGTGCACATGTGACTTGATAAACCCAAAAAGCAGTTTGCACATAAAAATCAGGAAACGTGGGGGGAAAAGGAGAAGGAGAAGAGGAGGAACATGACAAACAAATAGATTTATCAGCGGCCTCCATAAATCAAATGTGTCCTGATGTCCTCACCTGTGATATTCCAAGGATTAAATTCAATTGGTCCAAATTGCCCAGGTGGGCACTTTCTCTCTGAGAGCATCCAACCTCTATAAACCAAATCTGTCACCATATGGACACTGTCCAGTTATTCCTGCACCATTCTTGGAAATCAAATTTCTTACTTAGAAAAATTCCATGATCTTTTTCAGTAAAGACAGATGTCAAATACTAAATAACTGCTAATTCTTTCTCCCCAAATTCCAGCTTCTCTCAATCAATTTTATAACGCATATTTGAGAAACCCCATTCCTTGGGATGTTCTCAGCAATCTCTTAGAATTTCTCTTGGTTCTCGAATTCTTTTTGTTTTACCTATTACAAACTACAGTGTTAGCTGTTAAGATCTGCAAAGTGAAAAAACACATTTGTTCTTTCTATTTAGTTTGCACATAAATTACCATTGTGTGACACAGTAAACTTGGCTCTAATTCCAGAGCACTTGGCGTGCGCGCAAAACAAAAGCATAAAGCTCTGGGGAGGTCAGTACTGACTGCCATTCAGATCTGTTTACTGACCAGAAGCCATTTACCACATCAATTCCTCACATTCCAGACAAGTTTGTTGGGGGGAGGGGGGGGCATTCTTCCTTCCATGTACGATTCAGCTATCTCAACAGAAAGCCAGCTTTATCATTTTAAAGTGACACAGAAATGAGAGGTATATTTGACTGAGTTCCTCCATAATCATTCACAGTTATGAATGGTGATAATTGAACACTTTATTGGGGAACCTCAACATCCTTCAGCTGAATGTCGACAAAACCCAAGCAATCCTCTTTGGCTCATGCCTGTGTCTCCTCAGCTCATGTTCTGATTGAGTCTACTTCCTTGGATGCAAAGAGCCAATGCATAATCCTGGCATGTTGTTCCCCCCTAAGCCTTTGATCTGGTCTTGACCAAGCCGATTTTCCTCCATCACTGCACATGCCTTCTTCACACCCAGACTCAATAACTCCAACACACTCCTGCCACGCTATCTAACTCAACCAGATCATCTGGAACATTGCAGCCCATATACTTTCTCCTATTACCCCATAACGTGGCCTTCTCCCCAGTGGATTCACTGAGTTCCTTGTTCTAACTTTCAAAGGCCTCCACGCCCTTGCCCCTCCCCATAAAATACAACAATTAATTTTGCCAAACGGACGTTACTAATGCGTTTGCTACGGAATACATTTAAAAGGAAGCTTCATATTTGACTACAAAACGTAGAGACAAAAAAAGAGAGCCTTACAGGTGAAGTTCGAACTACAATCAAAGAATGATTTAGATCGCTGAAACAGCAGATGAGTTAATGCATAGGTTCCCAATTATATTAATTTACCTCAAAGAACTCTTTGTCTGAGATCTAATAAAAATCCTCTGGTAGATAGAACATGTAAGGGCTCGATAAACCACTTTTGCAGTCTGTTTCCAAATTGTGATTCACCACTCAGGAATCCCTGATTTACTATCAATTGTTCAGCTCGTCACTTTTGTTATTTTTCCTCCTCTTCACTAACTCTGAATTTTTTTTAGTTTTTCATAATTATTTATCTAGTGAACTGTTTTTCTCCCCTTGCTCAGTCTGACCCATTTCTCATACTGATCACACGTCCTTTGCTCCTTTTGATTATTGTTATTTCATACTTTGATTATTTTTTTTTCTGGCATGCCTCTTCCCTATGTCAAGATACGGAAGATGTTTCCACTTGTGGAGGCCATCAATATAAAATAGTCACAAATAGATCAAATAGGGAAGTTAGAAGAAATTTCTTCAGAGAGTAGTGGGAATACGGAACATGCTACCACAGGGAGTTGTTGAGGCAAATAGCATAGATGTCTTTAAGAGAAAGCTAGATAGTTACATGAGGGAGAAAGGAATAGGTTATGCTTGAAGGCTCAGTTGAGGAAGGGCAGGAGGAGGCTCATGTGGAGCATAAACACGGGCATAGACCAGGTTGGTCCGAGTGGCCTGTTTCTGTGCTGCATATTTTAATGTATTCTAATGTATTCTCTTTGCTTATTATTTGTTCCCAGTCACTCTTATTATTATCCTTGGGTCCACTCTGTTTCACCTCTATCCTTCACTTTCTCTGCGTTACCTCCAGACAATCACGTCTCACCCTCTCACACTGCGCCCATGCTCACCCTCTCTCAGGCCTCTCTTTGCCCATTCCTTTCTCGTTCTCAGAGGTGTCCCTTCCTTGTTCCTGGAATTAAAACTCCTCTGCCCTACTCCTGCTGATTCCATCTTCCTGCTGTTAAACTTTTGCTACTTCCCTTGAGGCATTTTCCCACACAGTCCTGCTCAATCCACGTCATCATGTAAAGAAACAACTTAGGTTGAGCAGATTGCTATCAGAAAACTAGTTTTCAGTCTCACTTGAAATTTCACCCACCAATTTTTATTCAGCGTGTCCATACACCTACCTACATCAACCAGTTACAGTACAGTATGTATCATGTGAGTGCTTTAATTTCACATTGAAGCATTGTCCCAACAAAATTCATATTGATTTAATCAGACTAAAATCACAAAAAAAAATTTGGATATAGAATATTTCAGGAAAAATTAAATGCTAAAAAAACTGAGGTAGATAATAAATGCTATAAATGCTTACAGAAAATGTAGTGTTTGCATCTGACACAATCGACTCATTCTGGAGAGTATTTTGTTGAGTAACGACATCCTCCCTCTGCCGATCCTTTTGTTGTGAGCGGTCATCATCATCATCAGGACTCTGAAGAAAAAAACAGTGGAGACAGTTTAAGACAATTTTCCACAAAAAACTCAAAGTCAGATGATGTCAGTCCTGGAAAAAAAAAGGATTTTTACACTCTGCTCTGAGAGCTGGTCCAGACTCAAGCTGAATGGCTTCCTTCTACGATTCTATGACTCTAGCCACACAGCAAAGAGCATTCCTACTGAGCCCACGACAGCCAGAGCAAACTTCTCGAGTCCCATTCAGTTCCCTATCAAACCACTTAGATTTCTTTGCACTACTCATATTAATCACCTCCTAACTCGTAACACTGCTCCCCTACATTACTCACTCATGTTGGTACCGGCTGCATTGAATCGTGGGAAATGACGTCCCGACTACTCGATGCATGAGCCCTTGCTGGTCGGCCGCAATGAATTGTGTACGCGTAGTGTAGATCAAGTCAGATTTTATACGACTTATAGTTTGCCTGCAAATCAGACTTTGCGTAAGTCATATTAAATGTTATGGTCCTGACTGATACGACACACCTGAATTTTATTGTATTTCATTTTATTGGGCAAAAACAAAAACGGTATTTTAAGATCACGTGTGGAAAACATGAATTTATATTTTTGGGGCATTTTGATGACAATGTTAATACTCTGTGCAATCTTCTGTATTGTTAAAGTGGAAAAGAAATTTGACACCAGAACATTTTCTAATAATTTGTGGAGAACATTTTGTTTTGTAAAACAGTACAAACTTTATTGATACCCATTTCTAAACAGGCTTAAATAGATTTACTTTTCAAACAGAACCACATCTAATACAGTTTTCATGGGATCTTTTAGCTATTTCACAATCTCTTATGAAATCACATTATGGCACACAAGCTGCTCTGATGTCTCAATGTTTCCCCTAGGACATAAACAAGCAGTTTAAAATCCTTCACGATTTCCCTCTTCCCACTCAACAACTCCTAAAATACACTTCTAATTCATGTAAACGGTTTCCATACCAAATAAATGACTAGCTATCAGGGGATATATTATGATGTGTTTTAGTTATGACGATTGCTTTAGAAATTTATTCATGCAAAAGATACTATTTCACAATTCCTATATAAATTACAGAATTCTCTTGCATGCATAAAAAGCATTTAATGCTTTACCACTTAACTATTTTTACGAAATCTGCCTAGTTTAATTGGTAGCTTCTGAATGAGAAGGATGTTAGTTCAAGCCCCACATTGGGACTTTTGAACTCACAGTTCAGGTGATAATACAGTCACTGCACTTTATAGTCAATTTTATGAAGTGCTTCGACACATTTCAACAATGTGATAAGGTGCTATATCAAATGTAAGGATTGTTATTAAAATTTGTAATAATGCTTGCATTTGATATACTGACTTTTCACATCAGAATGACAGTCCTCCTGACGTGAAAGGCGCTTTATAAATGGAATCTTGTTGTTGTTGTTGTTGTTGTTGACAGCTCAAAATCCTTCACAGGATTTACTGTAAAGTTGAGTGATTGTGTATTTTGTAGGCAGAAAAATTGTGCACGGCAATATCCCACAAACAGCCAAGGTGTGAGCGATTGATTTTATTAGGGGGATTATTCGCCAGGACACCAAGAAAAACTCCCTTCTCTTTTTGAATAGTGCCATGGGATCTTTAACGTCCACCTCGGTTTAACGTCTCATCTGAAGGACGGGCAGTTTAAGAAAACTATAGATGCAGATGATCAAACACTGAACAAATTATGATTCCTGTGCCTCAGGTGTCATTAGTCATTTTGTAGAATGCGACAGGTCACTGCCCTTCCTATAAATCTTCAGCCCTAGAAATTTCATGGGGTGAGCAGCGGGGTGGAGGGGGGCTGAAGATATGAAGTGAGGCTGAAGAGACGGACTGAGAAAGAGCCAAATAGATAAGCTACCCCTTTAAGAAAAATCACACCAAACATCACACTAGTGTCAGGTTGTTGCCCAGGCTTTGCTGTTTTATACTTTGTCTCACTTTGAAGAAATTTCTCAATTAGTTTATTTTTTTAAAAAGGGTTTAGAAACCAGAGAGGGAGAGTTCAAGGTGGAAGAATATATGGAAGTAATTCCAGAGAGCGGATCACCTTAAATGGAAATGTGAAAATTCAAAGGAACAGTGTTCCCATTGGATGGAAGGATTTCTATATGATGTTTTAATCAATGAGGAAGAACTGACCATTCTTCACTAAATCAATTTTCACGTACAATTTGAACAAATGCCAGATCAGGACAAAAAACTCTGGAGGTGAGTGTCTGTGGACTTGCGTCTTTCAGCCAGTGTGGAGCACAGCAGTGCCAAAGTGTTCATCATCCTCAGTAGACAGGTCAAGACAATAATTATTTTGAAAAAGGGTGACAAATTTCTAGAAGCTACTTTACAGCTAGGCTCCCCAGAAATCCAGTGTACACTGTTCCGAAGAGTTCAATGAGCAACCTAATTAAGTGGCTAGAGCTCAAACCTCCTCTGCCTGGAGTCAAAACAAAATAATCACTCCACACTGCTATTTATTAAACATGGTTTAGTAATACGTTTTCTGAATGTATTGTTTCAGCTGCCTGCAATAGGAAAAATCATTCTCCCACTTAAAGAATAGAGAATTTCCATTTTCATAGCTCCTTATCACATTAAACTTAGTGATTCACACGTAATTACTGTCAAGTGCAAAGGGTGCATTTGAAGGTAAAATGCGGACAGACAAAGAGCCAGTAGAATAAGTAATGAATTGATCTAGAGGAATGCAGGAAAACATACAATAATATAATAATAATAATAAACAGCGATCTCTGTTAATGGGATCTTGGGTCCGCTTGGCTCAACAGATAATCTTGCCGCCGGGTCACAAGTTTTTGTGTCAAATGTCCGTGGGTTCAAGCCGTATTTTATGAGTTGAAATCGTAGTCTAGGTTTGACACTCAGTGTAGTCCTGGAGGACCAATGCATTGCCAGAGGGTCAGTCATTCAACAAAACATTCAGGTGAAGTTTATCTACATAAAGTCGCTAAAATGAGAGTAATTATCCGGGAAGTACTTTTGAGGTGTAATAAGGCATTATAAATTGAAAATGAATTTTCCATTAATGCTCAACTGAGTTTAATGTCACTTCTAAAACTGGGTAACTCCGACACAGCAGGACGCCCCCCAAACTGAAATCTAGATGAAAGATTTAACAAGATTACTGAAATATGGTAACTGGATAAACCTTCTCTTCGTAAGCTGGTAAGCTCAGTACTAAGAGCTTGAATGTTAGCATGTGATCATTTATCACACTTGCAACACAACTACTGAAAGAGCTACCAGAATTAAAAAGAGAATCCAAAGACATACAAAATGTCATCACAGAATGTATCTTTTACGAATATTATAAATAATGTAACATCTTATTTCTATTAGCCTCAAATATTTTATTTGGGGGCTTATCACACAGTGAACACCGATAGCCCACATTAAGTGATCTCTCTCTCTTATGAATTGATACACTATTAAAATCACTGAGAATTTCAGTCCATTTCCAGTATTTTCTGTTATTTTATTTTGCAGTTTTTCTTTTTATGTTTTCTGCATTTTTCTGCTAGTATTTTAAATCAACAGTATTCATCTGCAACTTGGTGTAACAGCAGACTTTGAAAAATGTTAATCTTCTTAAACAGACTCCTCTCGTTATATGCTACTGGCACACTACAATACCTAACCTGTCTGCCACTGAAGTACTTATATTCTATTGAAAGGAAAAATGTCTCGATTTTCTCCTTTCTACCCTGAACACAGCAACACTTATTGAGGCCCGATTTGATGGGCCTCAGTAGACTACGGCACTTCAACATAAGGGACGAAAGCCAGTGAACCACGACAGTCAACCTTGATTTAGGTTGAGAGAAAGAGCAAAAATAGAGCTACGGTGCAGAACCCAATGTGCTTCTTAGTTTAGGCCCCTACACATACATTTTCCATTAGTTTAGTTTTGATTATGGTAATCAGGAATAGGAATCTCAAGCATTTTGAGACATCTCAGAGATGTGATAAGGCGCTGTTTCAAACGCAAGGATTATTATTATCATCTCCAAATGTTTTTCCCTTCTAGCCTGAAAAATAATAAGGTTAACTGTAGTGGCCCATTACCTCAGTTGACATCATCTAACTCAACAGGAACTGGAGATGAAACCTGGTAACCAGACACCACATGGTGCAGCTATTTATTAATTGCTGTTACACAAGAAATGGAATACTCTGGGTTGCAAATCATGTCTCCAAAAGAATACATACTAACGGGATCCGTTACTGTAAAGCGCTCTGAGACGTCGTCCGGCGTGGAAGGCGATATATAAATCCAAGTTGTTGTTGTTGTAAAATGATGCCACCAGATTAGAATTCCTTTAGTGGTATTGCTATTACATATTTTATCTATAAAGACTCCATTTGGAACCGACTGAAAGTCTTACTCCCATAACTTTAAACGGCACAGGTGAACGCTAGTAGTGGCAATGAGCTGAAACGATCAGATACTTCACATTAAGCTTTAACGAATTGGCTTAAGAGAGTATAAGTGAAAATAACACGGTAAATTGTTGCTACATTATCTTTTTTTTCAAAAATTGATCAAAAAGGTCAATATGCGGAAAGGTCCTGTGGAATGAAGCCCTATTTTTATGAGTTGAAATCATAGATTTGGTGTCCATTTGCAAAGCCTATAACAGATCAGGAACTCTGTCTCAAATAACATTTTGTAGCGACTTCTGAAATACATTATATCCGATATGTTAGGAAGATCTGGATGCGATTGAATTCTTATTACTTGTGTAGAATTACATAGAATGTTACAGCACAGAAACAGGCTGTTCGACCCAACTATTCTGATCCAGTGTTAATACTCCACATGCCCTCTGCCCCTCCAAACCCCTTTATCATCCTTTTCTGCCCTTCTCCTTCATGTATCCCTGAAGTTTCCTCTTAATACACTGATGGTTTTTGCTTCAACCACAGCTCGTGATAAGTGGACAACTTCTAGAACTCACTCATGTGTCTGCCATAAACTCAAGTGTCAGATTTCGTCTGTCCAGACTAATGGATTAATGTGGGTTTCTGACACAACTGGTTGGTTTCTTTCATTGCTTTCTATTCAGATTGCTGTTTTTCTGTAATATTCAAACTCGCTTTGGGAAATCTGTTAAATCTAAATGTTTAACAAACCAATGTTAAACAAAACTATGAAAAACTTGCAGCCAAACTTAGATGGAATGGAAGAATTTTTCCCAAATTCTATACAATATTAAAATTTAAAACAATGGTCTTAACAGTAGACCATGAGAAATTTCAGAACTCAGGTTTCGTGCCTTTGTTCATATTATTCTTCAAAGAGAAATTCTGGCAGTTCCAGTGCTACTTTATATAACATTTGACCCATTTACACACTGGGCTGGATACCACAAAAAAGCATCAATACTCAAACAAGTGAATCAGCTGTATATTTAAAAATTGTAAGTCTAGCTTCAGAAGCTATTCATAACAGTATAAAGCTCTCCTGTTGTTTGACTACCTTTATTTTTAAATTTGTTTTTTTCAGGGCTCAAAACTTATAAAAGCTATTTCTATGTAGTCATTATAGCCTTTTCGGTAACAGTCTGAACATTTTCGTGGAACACACCCACATATTGCCAATAAGTTCACCCAAACATTTCTCTTTCCAGCTTTGTAAATGGGGCACCAAACAACTATATAAAGGGCAATTTTCATATTTCCTAAAACTACATGGTTCTTTACCTTCTATGGTCATAGGTCACTTGGAATGAGAGACTGGCAAACTTGGTGCACTTTTAATAAATCAGTGTCAAATTTGCATTCTTTTAGTTTTCTAACAGATTAAAGCCGACAGGGGTCACAGCAGAACAGACTTACTGAATCAAGATTCTTACAAATGCTGAAAGTATTCAGAGCTCTGAAAATGTTTAACAACCAAACCTAATTAATGAACAAATTAGGCAGTCATCTGAACTGAGGAAGGGGGGAGCACGGAGGGATCAACGTTTTAAAAAGTCTGCTGTTAGTTTGGTCACGTGGTCATTGTTTGTCCAAGTAAGTTGCGACTCAACATTGGAAAACTATTTTAGTGACAATTTCCCACCTCAAATTCTCTCCTTTTACTCCTAGTCATATAATGTCAACTCAAAATATAACTGCACAAGCATCAGTGGTTCTGCAAAATCTCTACTGTAAGACCATTCTTCATGTGCAGACCTCAACAGACAATGTGCCCCACGACTATGTGGTTAGCAAAACCCTCTCCTCAACAACACATATGTTTTTCTATAAAGGGGGCTTTTGTTATGTATTGGTATATTTCTTTGTGTTAAAAGTGGGGAGAAATGCAAGTTGATTTCTATGCTAGGAGATTGAGGTATCCATATTATAGATCTACGTGCATATTTAAAAGGGAAGCAGCTTGCACCACTGACAAGCCTTCTTTGATCACTGCATTAAACGATATAGGTCATATAAACATATCCTATTAAATTGTGGCAAAGTAGCTTTTGAATCACAGGTCAACATCCTCCATTAAAGGAGTAGAATCAATGTATATACATTTATATCAAACCTCTGGTTTTGAAGATTAGGAGTATTTTTTATTAATTTATTGAGATATTGGAAGGGGAGAAAGAGAGAAAAAGAGGCACTTCTCTGTAGTTTTAGTCCCATTTTACAATGAGACAATAAAACGTACCATCTCACCCATAACAGAATTACTAATATTCAGTTTGCTTCCTAGCTGGCAAGTTTAAGGCTTTTATTATCGTCTTGACAAATCAGACTTAATTTCAGGCAAAACTTGCCTGAGCAGTCAAAAACGAGACTGCTTCCAGTCAGCCCTCTGAGCGAACTATGTTGCAAACAAGTAGTGACAGGAGTAATACCAAATGATGCCACGGCAGATCTGTGTGAAAGGTCGTTTCATTGTCACTTTTGCTCATCTTCATTAAACTAATTGGTGTATGGTGTCTAGTATCGCATTTTTCTACAAGCCATTGCAATCTAACAATAATAGGATGGAAGCTTGCCTTTTATGACTTCCCGAAAATCATGTTCTTTTCTACCGCCTGTTCCATTTTCAACATTCGCCTCTTACATGTTGAACATTAGTATTGTTTTCCATCTACACTGATCTACAGAATCAGATGAATCAGCTGCAGCTAAACTACGGCAGTCATCAAATGAATAGCCCTCAAAAGCCCTTGGATTAAATATTCACATTGCATTCGGGTTAGAGTTAAATACGGGTGCAATCAAATTGAATAAGTTGCTGATTCCTCAGATCTAGTGGAAAACTGCATGCATCCTGAAATCGTAATAAACAGGGCTTTGCAATAAAAAGTGGTTAAAATGAATAAAATTCAGGCACTAATCACAATAAGTAAAATTGGCTTCAGGGTTTCTGGTCTAATAAAGATACTGATCTCAAAGTCACTGGCCAGCAAACCATGCAATAACTATACCTAAGCAAGTTTAATTGTCTCTTACCAAAATAAAATTAACAATGGTACACAGTATTACAAATGCCTACAATTGTTTTTGCTGCCAAAATGCTTCTTTTGAGTCTCAGATCACAGAAATGATAACAATTTAGTAATAAGCCATAAAACATAAATTCAAAGATGTAAGTGTAAGTCAGCTCAGCAAAAGAACAGACAACTGGGAGAGACAACTATTGTTTAAAAAAGTTGTAAAAGTTTAGCTGTTATTTACTGACCCTGTATGGTGGTGGGGTGGGTGAAGGGGGGAAAAGAGATGAGAGATGTCTTCCTGATATGAAAGGCACAGTATCAAATGCTAGGATTAATATTTTTATTAAATACAGAATGTATGCTTTTATCCCAATCTGTACTATAAAATATGCCTTTTTATTTATTGGGTTTGTAGAAACTTCAGGCAAAGTGTAAACATTCAAATGTGTATATTATATGCTATTTGGAAAGAATTACAAGTACCCTTCATTATGTAATTAACAACCAACTATTAATTGGCGAATTAAGCGGACATAAATACCTTCTTTACACATGTTTACACATAGGTCTATACATAATAGACCCACCTTATACAGTCTCTGGCTTTTACCGTACCGTAATATGCCTAATTAACCATTCACACTTCCACAAATAGGCTGAATCCGAAACTACAGTAGGTTCAAAGCCATTATGATTTTACTTCTATTTTAATACATTTAATAGTTCTTCTGTCTGATCCCAAAGAATGCCCTCTAAATAACAACAACTTGGATTTATATAGCGCCCTCCACGCCGGACGGCGTCTCAGAGCACTTTACAGTAACGGATCCCGGGACGAGCCAGGGAGAGGGGGAGGAAGGTGACCAAAGGCGCGGTCGAAAAGAAAGGCCTTCAGCAGAGACCTGAAAATGGGAAGGGAGGGAGCGAGACGAAGGGAGTGAGGAAGGCAGTTCCAGAGCCTCGGGGCATAGTGGCTGAAGGCACGGCCGCCGAGGGTGGAGCAGAGGACTCAAGGGACGAGGAGGAGGCCAGACCCGGAGAACGGAGGCAACCGGTACTGTTTTGAGGAGAGAGGAGGTCAGAGAGGTCGGGGGGTGCAGAGGAGTGCAAGGACTTGAATACAAGGGTGAGGATCTTGAAATCGATCCTCTCTGGGATAGGCAGCAGTGCAGTCTGGCAAGGACTGGGGTGATCGGGGAGCGGAGTTTCGTGCGGGTGAGAATACGGGTGCAGAATTTTGAATGATTTGGATTTTATGGATGGTAGTGGATGGGAGACCGGCGAGGAGGGCGTTAGAGTAGTCCAGCCGAGAGGTGACAAAGGCATGGACCATAAACATTTCCTAAATGTTCTTTCTTCACAACTTGTGTAATTTTCACTAGTTTTGGATTTCTGCAGTGTCTACTTCTGCTCCAGTTTTGCTGTACAAATGCAAAAAATTTGCATCTGTAATCCTTTGAGGTGACCTGCAGCTGAAAGCAAATTGCTAACCACGACCATCTGCAAGGAAATATTTCCATCAATCAGCATGTGATAACAATTTGGCACAGACACACATTCCTGAGAGGATTCCAATTAATTTGCAGAACAGTAAAACCTACATTATGGTCATTCACCTATTACAAGCAGCCATTTCCCAAATCCCAGTACTTCTCAGTCTAACCTGAAAATTGCATTTACCCATTTCCTTCTGTCATAGAATCATAGAATTATACAGCACAGAAGGAGGCCATTCGGCCCATCGTGTCTGTGCCGGCTCTTTGAAAAGAGCTATCTAAATCAATCCCACTCCCCTGTTTTCTCCCCATAGCTCTGCAAACTTGTCCTCCCCAAATAATTAGCTACTTCTCTGTTAAAGTTATAAGTTACGCCTAATAATAATCCCTCCAAAACTAAAAACAATAATAAATTGGTCATTTTCAATCCACGACTGTTTGTGGGACATTGCTGTGCGCAATTGGCTGCCGCGTTCGCCCACAAATATATGCTCAATTCACTTTACAGTGTATTCTGTGAAGCTCTTTGGGACGTCCTCCCGACGTGAAAAGCGCTATATCAAATGCAAGGATTATTATTATTATTATAATCAAATCGGCTTCCACCACCCTTTCAGGTAATGCATTCCAGATCCGAACTCGCTGTGTGAAAAAGTCATGAGCTATGTAGTTTATGTATTGCAGATCCTAAGACTATTGTCATATCATGCTGAAAAGTATTTGATTTTTAATGAAAACTCTATTCAGCCTACGGTTAGCGTGTTTTACAGCTACATTTTCCTGGTTAAGCCACAAAAGATGTTAAGAGTTCTCTCCAGCCGCATTTGGAAATTCTCAGGCTGGATCTGTTACTATAACGACCAGGAACTGCCTATTCCAAATAAAACCCTATCAAGTTGGTTGTCATGAACTTAATGCTGCAACACAAATGTCTGCCAAGTGCCTTGAGCTTTGGTCATTGTCACACTATAGAGTGAATCTCTCACTTGCTGTTTTACAGCTTGAGGTTTGAAACTGAAAGCGCCTTTCACGTCGGCAGGATGTCCCAAGTTGCTGGACAGTCAGGGATTTGGACCCAAGTTGGGGGTCGGGGAGGGTGGAGGGTGGCCAAAGGCTCGGTCGAAGAGGAAGGTTTTGAGACACGCCTTGAAGGAGGCATGGGAGGGAGCGAGGTGAAGGGAATGTGAGATGGAGTTCCATAAGGTGGGGGCAGAAAGGCTGAAGGCCCAGCTGCCGATAGTGGAGCAGGCCGGGTGGGGGATGTGAATCAGGCCAGAGCTGGCTCAGCAGAGGGAGTGGACAGATGATTGAACACCTTCAGCAATCAACTGTTCTCCATTAATTAAGATTACAAGCCTAAAAAAAATTAAAACTATTTTTGTATTGAATATTCTAAATGAAGACCTTTGTAAAGTGATTAAAATTGACATACAAGAACCATGGATGGGCTACTTAATGGACTAAAATTGAAATTCAGGCACAACTGAAAAGCGCCTGTTATAAGAACATAAGAATTTGCTTGGCGAAAGAAGATCAAGGTCCATCCAGTTCGCCTTCCACCATCCTGGCAGTCGCATGTCTTGCCCCAAAATATATATTGTATCCCACGATATTGTTTCCTATCAGAAATCTATCTGATTTGTTCTTGGATTTATGCATAAGGGCCATGTCCATGTGCCTTATACATAAACCCAATCTCACTGGCTTTTGTCAGTTCAGAGAAATACTGAGTTGGAGAAAAAATAGCAAGGTATTCTAAGGAACATAAAATGGGAACACATCTGCACACAATTAAATGGTAAGCAGCATTCTTTCTCCTTCAAATAGCATCTTTCACAGGCAGATATTTCTAAATAAATTCCTAATGCAATATGTTTGGAAGAGAGCATGACAAATGAGAAAGCTCCTATGGAGGGAAGCTCATTGACCCTGATGAACAGACATTGTTTTTTTAAAAAAGGCTAAAAATACCTCTGCAACACATTCCTCAATGTGACCTGATTGGCAAGGTTAAGATTCAATAGGGTGAAACAAGTCTGCAGGGTGGAATTGTCACAAACATTTCTAACAGTGGAACAATAGCTTTTTTTTTTGCGAAATGTCTCCCCTTCTACTCTTCTGAAGTGACTAATTATGAATGAGTACAAAGTGATTGGCAGACTAGTTGACTGTGAAGTGCATCATGGCTGAGCTCGATTTTCTTCTCAAGCTGTCCACTTTCAAGCAGGGTGACTGGGTAGTGATCAGAATTGAAAAACAATTACTGATTTTTTTTCTAAAAGTATGGCACGATAGCTAAATGCATCACCAAGTATTCCCCCCAGCTGAGAGCAGATAACTCAGCAGAAAAAAGCAGTCGACCACAGTTGAAAGAACAGAGTACAAACAGAGACAAGAACTGAAGCAGATTGCAGAAGTAGGTAGGGTGGGGTGAAGTTCAGGTGGAGAATCTTGAAGTCAATCCACTGCAGTAATGGAGCCACTGAAGCCTGGCAAGGGTAGGGTAAAGATGAATGTGTGGAGGAGAGGATATGAGCTTCAGAGTTTAAACCAAAATGCAGTGGAGAATAAGGGGGCTTGGAAGGAGAGCTTTGGAAAAGTTTAATCCTGAGGTGATGAAAACATGTTTGAGTTTTTTTGCGGGGAGGCTTCTGCTGTGAAATGGTGAGATAAAAAGAAAAATTACAGAAATGGAAGAACACAACTGATTCAAAAATAAACTATGCAAAGAGGGGTCCTTTTTGAGGGCAAGATTAAAAATTATATAATTTACACATGAAAAGAGAAACAGAAATAAACTTGGGAAGTAAATCGAGTGGGAGGGGGCTTCTGCACAATTTGTTTCTGCATTTGCCTACAAACAAAATCACTACACTTGACAGGAATTACTTGTAAAGTGATTTAAGAAACTGAGTTGATAAAAGTGCTGAAAACAAAACACGTTCTTTAACTCTATACAATAAGTAGGCAGCTCAGAAGATGCAAGAGATTCTTGTTTCATTTATTAATTTGGAGGATAATCATAGAATTAATGTAGATCCGCACATATATATTCTATCAGGTTGAGCCCCAAACTGGAATTTTAGGGACAGCGAGTTAGGGTAAACTTCTGAATTAAATGCATCAAAGTGAATCAGGTGTGAAGCAGAGAATCCACATCCTGTATCATTTCAAAAGGATTAAATAGAGTCAGCAAGAATCTCAAGATTTTGAGACCAACAACAACAGAATTACATTTGTATCGCGCCTTTCACGTTAGGAGAATGTCCTGGATAGTCAGTGTTTCGCACCCGACCTGGGGGTCGGGACTGGGGAGGGTGCTGGGCAGGAGGCTGATCGAAAGCAGTCGAAGAGGAGGGTCTTGAGATGGGTCTTGAAGGAGACAAAGGTGGGAGTGAGGCAAAGGTACTGCTGGGTGGAGTTCCAGAGGGTGGGGGCAGAGTGGCAGAAGGCACGCCAGCCAATGGTCGAGGGGGGAAACGGGGGACATGAAGCAGGCCAGAGCCAGCTGAGCGGAGGGAGTGGGCAGGAAGGTAGGGGGTTAGGACGTCACAAAGTTAGGGAGGAGCAAGGCAATGGAGGGCTTTGAAGGTGGGGAACCAGAATCTTGAACTGTATCCTCTGTGTGATGGGAAGCCAGTGTAGTTGGGCGAGGATGGGGGTGATAGGGTCAAGGAACTGTTGCCTTAAAAGGTTAAAGGTTGTTCTCCCAGAAGATTTCCTTCTGAGCAAAGTTCAGAATTTCAGCTTCTTCCTTCATACCACCATGGAGTGGTTGGAGTGCTCAACCAGTGCTCTTAAAATAGAATAGTGCTGTGACTAACATGTCCTCCTAAGAATTGCTCAGTCACTTAATAATAATAATCCTTGCATTTGATATAGCGCTTTTCACATCTTCTAGACGTCCCAAAGCGCTTCACAGAATATACTGTAAAGTGAATTGACTGTATATTTGTGGGCAAACGCGGCAGCCAATTGCGCACAGTAGCGTCCCACAAACAGTCATGGATTGAAAATGACCAATTTATTATTGTTTTTTTTTGGAGGGATTATTATTAGGCACTGTGTGGAGTAAGGAAACTTGCCCAAGGTTTCGCCCTCTGCCTGGAATTGAACTCAGGTCTCTCACTTGCAAAGCGAGTGCTCTAACCACTGAGCTACAGGACTCCACTTCCACCTCTAGTTCTTTTCAACCGTTTCAGTCAAGTCTTTTCTCAGAGACAATACATCTGAGGCTGAAGATATCTAACTGCTCACCCAACCCAGGAATTTAAAAAGTGCGGCATTGTTTGCGTCAACAAGAAGTCAAGGAAATTTGTCAGAAGCAGAACAATTGCTGAGGCCATTAGTAATGGAAATGAGCAAGGAGTAGTTTGAAATGAGTAAGTTGGATCAAATAGAAACCGAGTGACCCAGTCAGTGAGAAAGGGCTGAGTAAATTCATAGGAAAAATATTGTTGAAATTGTTTCGTCAAATATTGCAGTGTGCAAAACATAATTGTAATATTTTTGAACCAGCATACATTGCTTAGGAATCTGCAAATAGTATCTATCACTAGTGTTATTGATTACTACAAGATAACATGAACATTTGGAACCTTTCTTATCTCATACTGATACTGTTTGATAAGAACAGAATGTCTGGCACACCTTTATTGCGTTTACCATCTGGTGTAACTTAACGGTAAGCTTTGGGAATATTTTGAAATTGACACTGTAAAAACTTCAGTGCCACTGGCTCAGCATTATATTCAAATATTTTAAGTTGAAAAATATGCAAGTCTTTATCTTGAACCCAGCAAACATTAAATAGGCCTACAAACTGAGCACGCAATGTTTTGATCAATTTTATTGAGATATTGAATTCTTTTTTTTATTTTTTACATTTTCTATTAAAAGAAAATGTTTCTGCCAAAACCCTCATACACGCCTTCATTACATTGAGGCTCGACTATGCAAACTCACTGCTTGTCGGCCTCCCCAACTCCTCGCTCCATAGGCTGCAGATCATCCAGAACTCTGCAGCCTGTGTCCACTCCCACGCTAGGCTCCGCGACCCTATCACCCCCCATCCTTGCCCAACTCCACTGGCTTCCCATCACACAGAGGATACAGTTCAAGATCCTGGTCCTCACCTTCAAAGCCCTCCACGGTCTTGCTCCCCCCTACCTCTCCGACCTCCTAAACCCTACCACCGTGTTCGCTCCCTACACTCAGCAGGCTCCTGTCTCTTTCACATCCCCAGCCTTGCTCACCCCACTGTCAGTGGGCGGGCCTTCCGCCACTCTGCACCCACCATCTGAAACTCCATCCCACAGTCCCTCCGTCTCGCCCCCTCCAAGACCCACCTCAAGACCCTCCCATTTGACAGTGCTCTCGATCTCCCTGCTTCACCCCCCCGCCCTCCACCCTCCCCCACCCTGACCCTCAGCTCGAGTCCGTAACTCTGTCTGTCCAGCGCCTTGGGACATCCTCCCGACGTGAAAGGCGCTATACAAATGTAATTTTGTTGTTGTTATTTTTATATTTGTCTGATCAAACAACACTTATCCAGAATCAAAACAAAAACACAACCATACATTGACTCGGCAAACATTTATTGCAGAAACCATTAATCTAGACAACTGGGAATAAATCCAATTTGCTGGGTTTCACTTACTTTTATCAGAACCAAATTCAATGCAGTTCCATTGCACAAAATTAGGTATGAATAACCAATATCATCTGCACACAGGGAAAAAATAGGCCATGGAGGGATTCAAGTTGAACACTAATATGTCCTGCCAAATGAGGCTTGTGCCATCTTTGTGGCATTTTGTTGTGCATTCTAGATGGATTTTAATACCGTAGTTGGAAATGTGGTTACACACATTCTGATGACATTTGACACGACAGCATTAGCATTGACAAACATCTTAAAACCATTTTCCTAGCATTAAGCAATGCCTGGTGTCATAATTTGCTCTCAAATAGACATTTCTAAACATAGAAAATTGAATAATTAATGCTAATGCTTTTATATCAATCATCATAAAATGCTTCAATGCTGAAAATGGTTCTCATGATCATTCCTTCATTTCTACCCGAACTATTCAAATTGATAATTACAACATTGCAAAATCATGACAGATTCTGTAAAGTTATAATGATAATACTTGCATTTGATACAGCGCCTTTTCACATTGTCAAGACGTCTCAAAGTGCTTCACAGGATATATACTCTAAAGTGTAGCGACCGTGTGTTTTGTGTGAGAAAAGCAGCAGCCAATTGCACACAGCAGTGTTTCCAATATTTAAAAGACTGTGTACTACTTTATCCATATGTTGAAAACATACTTTTCATGGGTGTAAAACGTATCCTTTTATTCCCATAAATACTGTAAATGATGATGAAAGTCTTTCACAAAAGATTTCTGTCACGCGAGGACCAGTATCTTACATTCTGCCGCGTTTCACCCACAAATATACAGTCAATTCACTTTACAGTATATTCTGTGAAGCGCTTTGAGATGTCTAGAAGATGTGAAAAGTGCTACATCAAATGCAAGGATTATTATTCTCTACATCTGAACTGTTGCCTTTGTAGGATATTCCTTAGTGATGTTTGCTAAGATATTAATATACCAGAACGCAAAATATTGCAAGTCTGGAACTGACAAAGGTCATGGACCAGAAACATTGACTCACTTTCCTTTCTCCATAGATGCTGCCTGACCTGCTGAGTGTTCCTAGGAACTTCTGATTTTGTTTTTTATTAATATACCAGGTTATATTACCTTCAGGAATGGGATGTAACTTAAGTGCAACGTGTATCATAAGATCATTATACGAGGAAAGCTTGTAAGCAGGGAACTGTCTGAAAAACTCAAAAGTAATAGATTACTATAGGACACCCGATATGTAGTGTCTTTCACTTCAACGTGGGCTACAGATAGGCATACATTCCTGCACAGCAAGATGAGTCTGTTAACGGCCAATTTCAACACATCTAATTCACTACTGAACTGTGACAATGACATTTTAACATCTCTTTGCAAACTGCTCCTAGAGGAAAAGTTTGACGACGCATAACAAAACAAAGCTTGACCGATCACCAAGGAAAGGAAGGATGTGGGTTTTATCTTGCTGTTTCCCACAATAAGGTCTCAATTTCAACCATGGAGAGGGGAGAGAAACCATCAAGCAGTAGTCAGAGGGCAAAAGGAGAGAATGGGATGGGGGAGACATACACTTGTGATTTATGTTGCTGAAAATGGGTAGCAGAATTATACACAAATTGTGTATTTGAAGCCCCTACCATGGATGACGACTTTATAGATTGAAAATTCAAACTATTTAATAATCTAAGAAGCAAGCAAATATTGCAAATTGGAAATTCATTATTGAACAATTTTCTAAAAGCTTTGATTTTTCTCTCTTTTGAAAAGAAAGTTGAATGCATTCTCCAATGAGACTCCTCTATCATCAAAATAAAACATACTGTGTTGGTGTTCTCAAACATTCCAGCAGCGGTAAACAAGCCAATGATAGCCAATCTTAGTTTTGCTTTCCATCTTATTTTTCCAATTTGACTCATTATACGACCAATTTAAACCTTGAAGTTATGAACAGAAACCTTTTTGTATCACGACAGCTGAATATGCTTGACGGGTTTTATGAGCTGTTAACCACAATCGGAGAGCTGAAGTAGACAACTTCAAATCTTGTCTGGTTCAGAAAATAATCACGCTTCAGACATGTACAGCTCCTAGCACGCCCAATTTTGAAAGAACTAGGTAAATTAAAGGAAAGAGGTCACTTAAGAAATGAACTTGAAAATCTACCAAGGTTTTCCAAGATGAAAAGAACTGAATGCTGAAAATCTGAAATAAAAGCAGACTCATTAGAACTATATGTATTGCCATTTTGAAAAGGATTAGATAAAGTTTGGAAAAGCATTTAAAAAAAGCATTCCTTTTGGAAGAGACAAGATAACTTGTAACTTTTACTATGCAAAACCTAGTTCTTGTTAATTTGAGCCTTGTAAACTAATGTGTCTAATGTAAAATGTTCCCCTATTAGCAATGTAATGATATATAGAATTTACTTCTAAATAGCTGTATGCTCCTTCTGACGTGATACACCGCTATACCAAATGCAAAGATTATTATTATTATTTGCACCACTGAAACAGTAGCCATTGTATCAAAGTATCTGCTTAATTATACCACATATGCACATTGGATATGTGCAGCCACCATCTTGAATCCGGTGCTGTTTATGACTCCCAATTCAGGTAATGAGGGCAATGTTGTAAACTATTCTTCTTTGTTCATATGTTAAAAAAAACTTACCCTCAGCAGAAAATTATTTATCTTGTTCATGCCCAGATTTCTCCAATTATAATTTGTTCTACATTAATAAATACTTGGCTGGTTGTATACTACTATTCCATGAAAGTTGGCAGGTGGCTCGTTACATTACACAACATATTAGAATATTTTGTGACCTTCTGCTGGATTCTAAACTTAATTGAATGCTAAAATCACATACTCATTTTTTAAAGGAGACACAACCAGAATTCCATATTCACAAAAGTACAATCATGACCGAACAGGTGAATGAGCTCACAAGATCCACTTTTTCTGCTTATGTGTTTATGGGAGGAAATTGAACAGACTTTATTACCTCTTAGGTTTGCAAGATTCAGAGATGGAAGCCTACATGACTCACTTCGGGCAAGATTGAATCACATTGGATATGAATCACTGCAAAGTTTAGTATCTCATATCCAAGAGGCACCACAACATTAGTCCACAAAACACACAATCAATCCACTTTACACTATATCCTGTCAAGCATTTTGGGATGTCCTCTAAACATGAAAGGCGCAATACCAAATGTAATGATTATTGTATTATCATTATAATCATATGTGTGGGGAGAGGGACTGTAGCTAGATTCAATCTAATCTTTTCGGTGAATTATACACATATTCCAGAATTCTTTTAGTTTGATAGCACTATTGTATTACTACAACAAAAACAAAACTGAACTACTATTTCCCCTCCTCCTCTGTCATGGAGGCAGTTGATTGCTCAAAAATTGCTGGCGGTCATTCACACGGAAGCCAAAACAAACTAAACTGCAGTAAAACTCAAATACTGAACCAGAATTCTGAACTCAAAATTCGATTTTGTTTTAGTGTGCAATCCTAGCAGAATGCAACAAAAATAGTACTGTTGTAGTGAAATTGAATGTTGAAAAAAACAATTACATTCTCTGAAAAGAAGAAACCAGGTAACGTTTTCACTTTGTGCAAGAAGAAAACTGATCACATTCAATTTCTAAATCATTATCTTGTTATAGTACAGCAGGTCACAAGCTACAGTGATTCCTCAACAGTTGATTTGCTTCCAATACAAGCCTGCAATGAAGTTCAACGAAGTAAGTGAGACATTTAAAGATGTGCAATTAGTTTTTAATCGAATTGCACCTAACCCTAAACATTTCACAACTAAGTATTTTGTCATGTTTTTCATTACAAGTTGTCTATTTCAAAAGATAAGTTTTCAAACAAATGCACATCTGACCCTTAACACAATACTCTTCTCCGGTTGTATGCTCCCTTTGAAGTTCGAATGTCAGATTTCTGGCATGAAAAGTTCAAAAGAACAGGATCCAACTACCAATAGAGATTGAGCCAAGATAGTGCAGGCCAGCACACTGAAAAACATTTTTAAAAAGCACATTCTTCAGCAGAGCAATCTTCTCCTAATAACACCATACTGATTCAAGTTTAAAAAGGGTAATGCAGTCACATTGTATCACGTTGATACCGCAAGGCATAGATAATAATTTTTAAAAATGTAACTTTTCGGATGAATTAATTTACAGCTGTAAATTTTTTTTGGGAGGACACTGAGAGATTACAGCTATATCCATTGTTTATTTTTTCCTCCCCACAAATAAGCATGGAACAACATCAACTTGCATTTATGTAGCACAGTTCACACAGGGTAGTACCTCTTAACAGCGCTTAACAGTGGCGGAGCCCAAAGCCAAGCCAGGGGAAGGTGACCATAAGCACGGTCAAGCCTGCAATCTCGAATTTAAGCACTGGATTCTAGTTTGAAAGAGAAATCATTTATATAATCAGAAAAAACAAGAGCTGAGAGACAGATTAATGCTGGGAGATACTGTGTTCAATAGTAAAAAGAGAGGCCCTGTGAGTGTTGATAAATACTAGAGCTTTGGCAAACATACTTTTCCTGTTCATTCCAATTTTGAAACGAAATCATAGGCTGCTAATTAAAATAATCTGTAGAATAACAACAAATAAAAGTTTTATTTGGATATCATAGAATGTAAACTTGAAATGACAGATTATGTAAAATATAAATGACACACACCTAAATATGAATAAATTCCAACTAGATACCAATTGGTTTGGCACAGTTTTAATAAAGCTAGAAAAGAAACTGCAGGCCAAATAAGGAAAAATAAGTTTGTAGTCTTTGTACTTTAAGTGTCAGTGCCAAATTTTAAACTACATATTCACTGAACTGGCCCCAAAATAAATCAATTTCCTGTAAATTTTAGAGAGAATTATAGCATCGAGATCCATTCACGACATATTAAAAAACTCAAAAAATGTCCAATGTATTTTTCCCTAAAGGTTTGAAAACTACAAAGAGTACTTACCAGTCTCAGCAGTATGTATCCAAGTTGATACACCAAGAACTTGGGACTTTCTGAGCAAGTTAGGACATGGCTGTTTGTAAATAGTTAGATTAGGGCATTCAACAAGTGCTCTTAAATTATCTTTCAGGCTTATGCACACAATTTATAATATGAAAAATATTACTTAACTTGTGATTAGTTATTAATAAACTCCTGATGCACTTTGGAATCTCTCTACTCAGACTTGATTGTCAATCATGTCCATTGTTATAACAAAAAGCAATAAAAAAAATCAGCATTTTAACTCCATTTTTTAAAAAATATAACTATTTTTATTCTTGTACTTTGCACACAGTTTGAGATTTGCGCCACGAGCACTTTCTGCATTAGATCATAAATCATTTCTGAACTGTATCTGGCTGCCTTTGAGTGTTAAAGGTCAGTTCGGGATTGGTGTACTAGAAACGCATACTATAAATTTATATTGTGTATATAAAAAAAGAAAATTTAAAAAGAAACTTGGGAATGTTGGAATTCTGAAATAAGTTTAAAAAAATCATGCAAGTAAACAAATCACACTCTGAAAGACATAATATTTTCAAGTGAAACCCATTATTAAGGGTCAAGCCCAAATTTTTAATCTACCTTTCTCTTTCAGTTCATAACAAATCTGCCATAAATTACAGGCATTTTGGATTTCCAGTTTTGAAAAAAATACTTATAACATAATTTGGAAGAGAAAAACTAGTATTCCTATCTAATGAAATGACTTACCACATTGATTTAATACATTTTTGTATATTCAAATTATTCAATCTTTGTGAAACGCTATTGGTTAAGATTGAAATATCACAATTCAAGGCAATCTTGATGTGTCAGTGAATAAATGCACCGCTTTATGTGACCAAACAGATTAGGAAGATCCTAGTCTTAATCCTTGGTTTAGCTACCTTGTTTGCCGACATGCAACATCCACTTCATTTCTAACAAATCTCATTTGGTAAAGTACTTTTAAACTTTTTACACAAAAGCTACAATATAAATGTAAATTATTATTGCAGTTATTTGTTTTAAATTAACTGATCTAACCTGGGTAACAATTGGACTAGTTATCCTCATAATTTTAAAGACCTCTATCAGGTCTCCCCTCAGCATTCTCTGTGCCAACAACAATAAGGCCAGTTCCATTAGTTTCTGTTCATACATCAAACCACTCGTTCCAACAGTTTACATTGGTTCTATTACCACAAGGCCTTTGCAAATCCTGTTTTTGCACACCACGAAATGAGTGATGGTGCATCTTGGCTTTACCAGATATTTAATTGTCCTTCCATATATGGGGAAGTACCCGACCTCCACTTGACACTTCTCTCTGATTGTTTATTGAGGGCAACAAATTGCCACGCGGGCAAGTGTCTGCATCCCACATCTCTGACACTACATGCCAATGATCCATGGTTGACAGCTATACATAGTCTTCAAATGCTCAATATACAATGACAGACCTGTTGGTGGTGGCAAATCCACTTTGAAGAGAGACTTTCTGACCATTTGCCTGTGCCATTTGTATTTGTAAAATGTATTATTTTTAAAAAGGAAACATCTTTTCGTGGCATACCTGATTTTATACATTTTGGTGACCAAATGTTCCGAGTGTGTAAATCAAATGAGGATTGATATTATAGGATTGGCCTCTGGAAGCTCAGGGTTTAAATACCAACTCCTGATGATAACCAGAGATGCAGCAAGCGATTCCAAAAGAACTCCGCAATTTGTTTCTGAGCACATCAGAATGGAGTTCCTGTGGGTTCCAGTTCGTGGAAGAAGCTTCTACTTTTGACTAGAAGTTACTATTAGCAAATCCCACATTTTTATCTGATATGGAAGCCGTTTCTGTAAATTGTCATTGAACCTTTAACTGATGCACACTGCTTTAACAATGAAGCGTCTGGGAGGGCGCGTGCAAGTTGTTGTTGTTCAGTGCCCAGCTCCTTAGGTTACTGCACCCCATTACACACAGATGATGATGATGTTGCATGAGAAAAAATACATTGAAGCAGCTGCTCATGTCTCTCTTGTCATGTAAGATTAATCCGGTTAGTGCAGATAAGATAATAAATTATCTTTGTTAATTAATGCAATTTAATTGCAAGTAATACATACTTAAGAAAATGTCAACCCGGTAGATTATAAGTCCATGATGTTACAGGTAGTAAGTTTAACAAACCCACAAAAGTGCATGCAACAGTACTGCCTTGTAGCACACATGAGGATACAATAACATAAACTGTGTATAAACATACTCCATTGCAGATTCAACATGGAATCTTGTGTTCCAGATTTTGTACCAGCTTAATGACTTGATAGCTATACTTTGTTTTTCCTTCAGTTAATTAGATTCTTTATTGTGGAACAAAACAAAGAACTGAAATTGGTTTACCATCAAAAGACTTTTGGAAAATCGATCATCTTGACAGCAAGCAATTAGGAAGGCTAATGGTATGTTGACATTTGTTACAAAAGGGTTAGAATATAAGAGTAGGCAAGTCTTGCTGCAACTGTATAGGACCCTGGTGAGACCGCACCTGGAGTATTGTGTGCAGTTTTAGTCTCCTTATTTAAGAATGGATGTACTCGCCTTGGAGGGGGTACAACGTAGATTCACGAGGTTGGTACCTGGGATGAGGGGGATGAGTTATGGGAATAGGTTGAGCAATTTAAGTCTATATTCTCTAGAATATAGAAGAATGAGAGGTGATCTTATAGAAACCTATAAGATTATTAAGGGGCACGACAGAATAGATAGTGGGAGACTTTTTCCCTGGTTGGAGAAACTATAGTCACAGTCTTAAAATTAGGGGTACGCCCTTTCGCACTGAGTTGAGGAAAAACTTCTTCACTCAGAGGGTAGTGAATTTATGGAATTCTCTAACCCAAAGGGCTGTAGATGCTCAGTCCTTGAACATATTCAAGACTGAGATTGATAGATTTCTTGTGGATAAAGGGATTAAGGGATATGGGGATAAGGCGGGTAGGTGGATTTAGAATAGATCAGCCATGATCTTATTGAATGGCGGGGTAGGCTCGAGGGGCCAAATGGCCTTCTCCTACTCCTAATTCTTATGTTCTTTCTTATGTTCTGTTATGTTCTTCTTGTACGAGTTTTCACTACAGTACTGTAATTCTATAAAATAGATTCTAACCGACTACCACATTATCTTAAGAATTATTCAGAGTAAACAGCAACATGGTGTGCTTCAATTTTCATCTTGGTAGAACTAAGCAATGTTTACAAAGCAGCAGACCAGATTTGCCAGCATTGACTTATAATAAAACAGGAGAAATTCCAATGTATTGATGTCACATCAGCACTCAGGTTATCTTGCTGCTCAGAAACTCACAGCCTAACCTCAAAGTGCTTTGATGCAATTCTACAAATACCCTGAATAGGGTGGTGGCTGGATGGTGGCTTTGACCCAAAGGCATACTTAAAGCACCTATAGGAGAGACTTCTGTTTACTTTTGTAGAGAAAACATAAATGAGGGCTTCCTTTAGATATGCGGAAGAACAATAAAGCAATATTATTTGAGCATTAAGAAGTACACCGCTGAACATCAAATTTGTTTCAGGTGAGAAGTAAATTCCTCTGTAAATAGGCACAATCAAAGGCGAATACAAATATAGGTCTTTCAACTAGATTTTCAAACGCAACTCACTAGTCTTTTAGCTGAGGACTTTTAAAAACAGAGATCATCAAGCTCAGGAACCCGATATTAGAAGAGATCGCATGAGGTTTTGTTTAAAAAAGGATTACATTTAAAGTTATGCATGTGACTAACATTCCATGACCAAAAATGTTCTCGCTTCTACAATATCACATTCACATGAAATTCCAATCAAACTTATCAAAGTCATTAATGAAAAAATATAAACTGCAATTCTATAGTAGTATCCAATGATACCACTAAAGAAGTTAACCAATGTGTTTGTACAAACATCATGCTAAAATTAGTTCAGTAAAACACAGGTGTTAGATAAGACAGAAGCAAGAGGCTTTTTGCCTGTAAGCTGATCTTCCGATAGGGAAGAAAGGAATGGTTACACATACTGAAAAAAGCCTGAAGAATTTTAAATGGAAGCCTTCAACCTCACGTTGTTTCTTTGCTCCTGTATAAATACTTTTTATTTGGTAAATTCAAATAGTCTCTACCAAAAAAGACAATTTAAACCAAATTTTAATTATTACATTGAAGTTCAAAAAGCTGTGTTTTATCTTATCTGAAGTGACATGTTCTTAGATCATTTATAATAGAAGTTGTTACATTTGATATAGTTCATTTCATGTTAGGAGGACGACACAAAGTGCATCACAGGTGTAGGGTACTGTGAACTGTAGTAATTGTTTTTTTGTGTGAATTTTTGTTTGCACCCAACTTGTGCACCAGTAATGTCCCAAAACAACTGCCAGTTGGTGGAATATTATCCTGAAGTATCTTCTAAGAGGTTTGACAATAACAATTTTGGAGACTTACACACAACATTCACAATTTGTAGGATAAGCTGATATATACAGTTGATACAAACATAATCCAAAACCAGAATTTTATAACCAGCCCAATATATACAATAACTAAAATATATTTAATTTCTCCATCTTTTCTCAATTAATACCTTACTTCCCAAGTAGCAATTTCCTTTTAAACAGCCCAAACACCCACGTGTAGTCTTCTGGGGCAGTGCATTCCACAATCCTTTGCGCGAAGAATTGTTTTCCATTTCCCTTGTAACCTTTTTAAACTCTAGATTTGTAGATGTCAGCCTGGCTGACTTGGTAGCACTCTCGCCTCTGAATTAGAAAGCTGTGGGTTCAAACTTCACCTTGGGACTTTTAACGCATTGTCTAGAATGACACTCCAATGTGTCATAAGACTGACACTATGCAAAGAGATAAGCTTCTAATGGTGCCTTCCGGATACAAATTGATCAGTCATTTGCTGTGCACAAATTGGCTGCCACGTTTGCCTACAAATACACAATCATTGCACTTTAAAAGTAAAAATGATGCTTTGAGATGTTTCAACATTATGATAAAACACAACATGGAATGCAAGGATTATTGTTTATCCAATTTTAAGTTTTAATTCTTCTTGTTTTAAAACCCTCTACCAAGAGGAAGAGCTGATTACCCACCTCCCCCCCCCCCTTTTTGCTATTAACCCTTATTATTGTAAACACTTCAGACAAATCACTCCTTAAGATCCCCAGCTCTACAGAATATAATCCAAATTGAAGATTTATTAAATTTTCATTCCACTGTCTCCCAAAATAAAATGGAGGGCACTATCAACATGCAGCATATACATGCAGACAGAGGCATATCACTAAAAACTGCATTCTCCTTCGAACTAAAAATACAAATGAGATGTTATGGTTTTAAAACATCTCTACCAACATGGACGAACAGTACAAAATCTCACATTACTGGCTGATTTAACCCAACTATATTTAGCACTTAAGTTTTAAAAAAAAGTTTTTATTGGCAATAAGATGTTAAATATTTGGCATAATATATTACATATTTGGCATTACACAATAAAATCTATTTATTCATCCCACCGTGGTTCTGTTGTACAAAGAGAAAGCCATAAAGTTCATTTCTGATATTGTAATTATGAAATTTCTGCCAAGTTATCTGTTTGGGTGATTTACAGGCTAAATCTTGAAATAATCTACTCTGCTACAAAAGAGTGACCACTATAACAGAAGTCCCATTCTAGAAATCAGTTCCAATGAAAGTTGAATGATTATTTTTGATACCTTCTTCATTGTTTGGTTGAAATTAACTTCTTCACAGCATCTAGATCTATTGGGGGGAGGGGGAAATCATATGATATATAAACATTATCACATTAACCCCAGTTCCTAAAGTTTGAATATTTTGAGCAGTTATTTCATGGATATCACAATATGTCTAATTCAACCCCACCTCTCTCTATACTGATATACCAAAATTGTACAGAATTTTTTCTCCCATGCATTGTGTTTTCATTTATGTGGCATATTCATATTTTTATGCTCCCTGTAGATAGCCCTTTCCAAGCTGTTTCTTGCCATTTTTCTACTACAACTATTATCTGTTTGATTCTTTGTTTCTCACTCAGTCCCAGCTTTATTTTCGCGCACTTCCTAGCACCCTATGTTGGTATCGGAGATGTGTATTTCTGTCCAGCATGCAAATTGGAACATCCTTGAAGGAGCTGCAGATTATACATGCATCGTCATCGCAGAGGCTACTATTGTGCTACTAGATATTGAGGTTATAGCATGAATGCTAATCAAAAATAATCATCTTTGCATTTGATATAGTACCTTATCTCGTCATAAAAACATCTCAAAATACTTCACAGGATTTACTGTAGCATGCAGTGACTGTATTTTGTAGGCGATATCACTAAGTGATAGGAAAAAAAATCTTACACCCTAATGAAATTAGGTACATCAAGTGGTACACAAATTGGGTAAAGGAAGAAAATAAAGAAAACATTTGGCTCTAACAGTAACTTTGAGAAAAGTTGTTACACTACATTATAAAGGAGCTGACTTAATAACAGTGAAAATAATAATAAGTTATTGACCTAAAGAAACTTGTTTCAAATGAACACATGAATTTATCACATTATCAAAATACTTCCCTCTGATAATCTATTAAAGAAAGTTCTGATACAGAAAACATAATATCTATCCTATTTATGAGTTATGTTTTAAAAAAATATTTTTATTGTAGTACATATGGTCCAAACGATAAAAACAAAGTTCAGGCGTATTTTATGTAGTTGGAAGAAAGGTCCTCTGGGCATATTTCACCATGGATATTATAGTAAATCGATCTGTTAAATTGCACAAACTATGGCTACAGTATAACTTGTTAAGCATATTCCTATTTCTGTTAGTGATATGGAAAGTAATTATTGGATACAAGACCGGGTACTCCTGCTATTGCAGGAGTTATAATACAGTATTTATGAATCAATTACTCCAAAGTGTTAGTTTGCTACTTGTATAATTTATGCTCATACACAGTTTCCCTCCCTATCTGCTCTGCCACTGGCAGGTGCGCTTTCAACCTTTCTGCCCCACTCTTTGAAACTCTATCTGAAGTCTCTCTGAACCCCTCCTTCCCTCCCCACATTCAGAGCCCATCTGAGACTTACCGCTTTGTCCATACTTTTGGTCATCCTTCCCCTCCCCACCCTCTTCGGTTCCCACACCCCGGCTTGGGTGAGTAGTAAGCAGTGTGAAGTGCTTTGAGATACCCTCCATTGAGGTGAATGGCAGTACAAAAATGCAAATCATATTGTAATTCACTGTCACGCTCTGAGCAACTGCCCTTCTTAAAACATCTAAAATACTATCAGAAAAGCAATTTCAGCAATACATGCATGGCTGTACACAACCACTCAAAACTAAACCAGAAATGGCAAGACAAAACAAAAATCCTCTTAGGCAGGGATTGCCAACAGGCTCAGATCTGAGGCTGAACATTTTCCTGTCATTAAAACACTTTTCCTGACTCCATTTTGCCCACACAATCATTAGCGATTCTGAAACAACAGTAGATCCCAGGAGAAGGGAATAAGCAGATACACAAGAGTTTATCTGAATTTCTCAATGGGAGAAATTCTGCAATAGTTTTACCTGGTGGAAGGCGGTTCAAACTCTGCATTGTAAACCTTGTATAACTGCCCACAGTGTGAGCTAACTTCATTCTCCCATCTGCAGGGGGTAAATGGAAGAAATGGGGGAATTGGGGGGAGATTAGACAGCAGGTGGATCAAGACAAACAGTTGCCTTGTTTTCCTCACTGAAAAATGCAACCTTGCTCAAAGAGAAGGAATACAATTTTTTCTTTAGTTTCATAAAGTTTATGTTTCTTTTAAGAAAAAGTTCTATTTGGCAGATTGTTAGATATGGAGTATCACTATCAGGAACTCGACCAACAAGTCCCTTAAAAAAATATTAAAACCTAAGACTGAAATGACCAAGAACATCCAGGATCAATATCACCATTTTATATAACCTAATCTGAGCGAAGGTTTTAAAGAATTACTTCAATAATATTGATATTCATTTTGAATCCTGTAACTAAAGGTTACAACTGCAAGCTTCCCTGCCCCCCCCCCCACCCTACTCCCATTTCCGCATTCCTTAGAGGTTCTCAATCAGCACACGCCTCAGCTGAAAAGCATTGAATTCTAAGGAAAACCTAATATGGAAAGCTTTCAGGCAAGAACATTTGAGAACAGTGACTGAAGGTTTTTCAAGTTTACCCATCCCCATTCCCCGAATCACAAAAACATGTTTTTTATCCCTTGCAGTTACATAGTTAACAGTTCATTTTTAAGCAGGTATATGCATTCCATGAAAAGGATATATGTATTTTGATTTGTTTCCTGTCATTAAAATATAATACTGAACATAAGTTTGCTTTTGCAAGGAGATTGTAATCTTGCAATCATTTAAGGAGAGATTACAAATGATACATAAACACCTTTTGTTAGGTAATGTGGTCAACTTTAAAAAAACACATTTGAATGCACCTCCACACGATAAAAGTATTCAAAATTATTCATATTTAAGTTGGTTTAGCACATAAGTTTCTTTATTATATTAGAATTAGACTATTCTACACACTATGGGGTTCCTATCTGTAGCATCAATGAAACTGGGTTTCTTCAGAGCACTGCGCTACACTATCCTGAATCCATATTAACAATTATCAAAAGGTTGCTTTTGGGCATGTGAATATTGATTTAGCTGGTAGAACATTTTAAATAAGCAAAGCTTTAACACTAAAGAAAAACATGCATTTACTTGTACCAGAATAGGCAACAAAATATAGAGATGAAAAATTGCAATACTGAAGATTTTTTTTTGCATTTGGTACATTAGATGCAGGCTAAAGATCCAACATCACAGTGTAACATGTAGCTATCTTTTTGTTACATCTTTATAATGGAATTTTACATGATATATAAAAAGGCTCATTTTTATACAATGAGATCAGGAAGTTCCCAAACCAGTGTTTCACAACTGCATGATATTTATGTTTAAAATACAAAAAATCCATACTTAAAAACTTTCAAAAAAGGTTAATCCACAACTCAGTCCACAAACTTCCCTTAAGTTAGTTATTTCCCATTTACTGTACTTATTTATATTCAAAACCTGTTCAACACAAAAAAGCACCAAAATATTCACTAGTTAAAACAGTTAAATCTAGTTAAAACTAGATTTGACTTTTACAGTAATGGAATATAGTTTTTATTTGGTATTAATTAAATGATGTTCAGATTTAACAAGTATTATCTGTATTAACATCATCTATTAATATGTTCAAATAACTGCAATTTGACAGCTCCATCCAAAGTAAAGGTTGAGACATATGGTTCCAATAAACACATCAGAATCAAGATGTTAAAACTCCATGATGCTGCTCCTTTGCTATTCCATTCCCTCTGCAACAATCATCAGTCATGTTACACTGCAATACTGACACAAAACCATCATTAGCAAGGCAAATTACATTGGCCCTTTCAGGAAGTGGAAATTATAACTTTCTTTGCAGTAAATGTGTTTTAACAAACCAAACAAAAATATAATCATTCAGAATTTCTCATGTTCTTTGGTATCTGAAATCTCATTTCCATGACCAAATGATAGTGTAATCCTGACCCCTGACTGTCCAGCGCCTTGGGACGTCCTCCCGACATGAAAGGCGCTCTATAAATGTAATTTTGTTGTTGTTGTAATAGAAAGAGTCCACAATTCCACACCTACAAGGTTGGGTACAAGCTAATTTGAATGGGAGAGCAGATAATGGAGACTGCTGCGTGCTAACAGAGCAGGTTGGTATAGAAACATATTTATATGGATAAGGAAAACAACCCACCAAGAGGAAAACGTTTCCCTTAATCAGCAGTTACATTTCAAGGCTGGCCCTTTCTAACAGCCTTATGCAGATACCTTTGAAACAAAAGTTGGAGGAAAACACCTAATGAGGAGCACTTACAAACTGAAAACAATGATAAACATCCCACAACTATTACTTTAAAAGGCTTGAAACACTGCACTTTTTGTATAGGAGTTGTCAAATTTGACTATTTTTTCATTTAAATCCCAATTCATTCTTCTCATCTGGAAAAAAAGACTGATAAATAGTAAACTAACAAGTTTGCAGATTATAATGTGTAGCTAAGAATTATCCACCGAAAAGAACTGTAATAGCTCACAATCCTCAAACAACGTTTTTCTTCTGGTGGGGTGGGGGGAGGAGGCAAAAAAGAAAGAAAAGTAGAGAGGAATTGACCATTATTGTTTCAAACTCGATGTCAAAACATACCTGTTTTTTAATCTTAATAATTCAAATTATAAATAATTCAAATTATCAAAAAGAAAAAAAACACGCTTTGGAAATTTTACTTATAACCTTGTAAAATCCCACAGCACGTTGGGTCTTGATGCTTATGTTTAACACATGTCTTAATATGCATTGTTGTATTCACAAATTGATACTGTCTTCCACCTAATTTCATTATCCCTGCAGCCAAAAGGCAGACAAGCAAACTGGTTCCAAGGTGTTTGCCAACCAGTTTTGCATAATGAAGCATTGAGAGGTCTTCCAGTTAAATCGACCTGCAATTTTTTTCAGGGGGAGAAGAGTGAATATAAAGTCACAATTGAATAAACATCATTCTATCAGAGTCCAATGTTAAAAAGAATCAGATTAGGGATCCATATACTACTCCCAGGGAGTGTACCATGCTTGAGAATGAATCACTTTGGAACCAAACAATTATATTTACTTAATTACATTTTACTCAAAACTGGACGATTTTGCAAAGCTAAGCATTACACAGAAGCAGTCACAAACACCTTTAAAAATGTGAATCTTGGTTGCACAGCTAATGAATGAAACAAGTAAATAGCAGCATTCGTTTTAATTCTGCCTCAATCTATCACTGTCCAATACGAAATTAAAAACAAATTCACATGTATATTTTACTGTAATAAACAATGGCTGGTTCCGTGATGAGCTCATTTATTGCTGATACATTTCTGTTCATCGCTCTAACTTATCTATATACACAACCCTCCATTCATGTCAAATGTTATACTGTAACCATGAACAGTACAAAACATTCACTTTCGCCTCTTATTGTTTATTTATGCACGGTAAAGATGCAAAGAAATAACGTCAAACTACTGCATTATTTTTAAAAACGGTTTCCATCCAGAGTTAACTCAACAGGTGGAACTGAATAACTTGACAAAGGATTTCCAAAATAAAAAATTGTGCAGTTTGGAAATAAAACTGCCTTCGCCTTTCGGGCGGTGTGGGGTGTGTGTGTGTGTGGGGGGGGGGGGGGGGGGAGCTAATGACATCCTGAAAGCTGAAGATAAAACACGATACGATTTATCACAATATTACAGAACTATCAAAAGCCCTCCTGCAGATGCTGAAACTGTTTACACAACCATCTGATCTGACCTAAAAACGTGGGAGCGTGAGCAGAAAACAGTGCGAAAGTTAAAAGTACACCATTGCGATTGGGTGTAACGTTGGTAACATTATCTATCAGTGAAGCACTGTCGTTAGTTAATTAATCTGTAGATAGCTTTCTCTCTCTCTCTCTCTCTCTCCCTCTATCTCTATTCGAAGAAGTTTTTAATCCAATCCAATCCTATCCAGCCTTGTAAAATGAACAGGAACATGTGGGAAGGCTACAGAGCTAAGCGTACAAACTCTCTCTCTATTAACAAAAAATGGTTTGGGATGGCAGTGGACGTTGGAGCTAAAGTCAACGATAATAATAATAATAATAATAATAATTCACTATGTTTTCATTTCAGCCCCAATTCATTCTTCTCGTCTGGTAAAAAGGTGCTGTGGGGGTGGGGGGGGGAATAAAATGACTTGTTAGGCAAATAATTCAACTCAGAAAGTTGGCAGATGATAATGTGCATTTGAGGTGACGCAGCGCTTTGATCACATCGTTGAGACGTCTCAAACACTTTGGGGTTTTTGGTTGCAATATAATAATAATAATAATATATATATTAAAAAAAAGTTTGTGACTTAAAAGTGGCTTCATCCCAGTCCAGTCCAGTCCAGTCAAGTCAGTCAGTGCCGGAGAGAGAGAGAGAGCTGACAAACCCAAGTGTCTTCTATAATAAACATTGCGATGCCGGTCGTCGCACAGCGTCGAGGGCAGAGAGAGAGAGGAGAGAGAGAGGAGAGAAAGAGAGGGGAAGGAGGGAGAGAGAAAGAGAGAAGAAGGAGAGAGAATTCAGCTGTTGTCCGAACACGTTTCACCGATCACAAACGCGGCGAATCCGGGATGAAAACGAAAGTGCTGCGTTATTTTTGTTTTTATTTTTTGTTTTGTGTCGTGTGTCTCGGTTTCTCGAGAGCGCTCACCTCTGCCGACGGGATGTTGACGACACCTGTCGACCTCCTCTTCTCCCTGAGTTTTCTCTTCTCGATCTGCCCTTTGCCCTTCCTGGCGCTGGGTCCCGACCCTTTGCCTTTGCTCTTGCTGTTGCCGCCGCCGCTGGACGGAGAAGCCTCCTCTCCCTCGGGACCCGCCGGCACCTTCCCGTCACAGCAGCCGTCGGCGGCGGAGGCGGCGATGGCGGCGGCCTCGGTTCCCGGGGGAAGCGCCGGCTTCTCGGTGGCGGGGGGGGTGGTGGTGATGATGGCGGCGGCGGCGGCGGCGGGAGGACCCTCTTCCTCACAGCGCTTGGGAGGGGGTGCGGGAGGAGGGGGTCTGTTGCCGCCGCCAGCGGCTGAGGGAGTCGCCGTGGCCGCCGTGGCTGTGGCCGCCGGTAGCCGCTCGCCGCCGCCGCCGCTGTTGCTACTGCTGTTGTTGTTGTTGTTGTGCTCGATGGCGCCGCCGTTACGGCTCGGAGCCGCTTCGCTCAGGTGGTTGTTGTTGTTGTTGTTGGAGGTGGTGGTGGTGGAGGAGGAGGAGGAGGAGGCCGGTATGGCCGCGTAGCGCGCTCTCATCTTCTCCCGCTTGGCTTTCCATTCCTCCAGGAAGTCGGTGGTGTTGCCGCCGGGTCGGTAGCCGCCTGTCGCCATGATCGCCCTGGGGTGGCCGGGGGAGGAGCAGCAGCTTTCCGGGACTCTGCGCACACTCCCTCCCTCTCTCCCTCTCTCTCACACTCACTCCCTCCCTCTCACACTCACTCCCTCCCTCCCTCTCTCTCCCCGCCTCACACTCGCAGCCTCTCGCACTCACACTCCCCGCATTCCTCAGGTGCTCAGATCTGCCCCGCGCGCCCCGCCCCCCCCACCGCGCGCCCCGCCCCCCCCCCCCGCGCGCCCCGCCCCCCCCCCCCGCGCCCCGCCCCCCCCGCGCCCCGCCCCCCCCCGCGCGCCTCCCCCCGCGCGCCCTGAGCCTCACCCCCCCCACCCCACCACCGCTCACCGTCACCGCCCCCGCGCGAGCTCCACCCCCGCGCGAGCTCTCCCCCCCCCCCCGACCAACTGCCATCCCACAGCAGCCAATCACACACACACACTAACACACAGACTCACACTAACACTGAGACACAGACTCACACTGAGACACAGACTCACACTAACACTGAGACACACACACACAAACAGAGAGCCTTATACACTGACATACACACTGAGAAAGACTTACACTAACATTGAGACACACATACACTGAGAGGCCTTACACACTAACACTGAGACACACACACACACACACTGAGAGACTCACACACTAATACTGAGACACACACACACACAGAGAGAGACTCACACACAGATTTACACTAACACTGAGAGACACACTTAACACTGAGATACACTGAAACACTCACATTAACACTGAGACACACACAGTGAGACACGCTAACACTGAGGGAGACTCACATACACTCACACTGAGAGACACTCACATACACTCACACTGAGAGACACATACACTCACACTGAGACACACGCACTAACTGTGAGACACACACACACTAAGAGAGATACACACACTAACACAGAGTCACACACACTCACAAGCACTAACAGCGAGACATGCACTAACACCGAGAGACGCTCACACAGAGATACAAGCAAACGCACACACTAACATACAAGGAAGCAGACACTAACACACACTAACATACAAGCACACAGACACTAACACGCACTAACATACAAACACACACACTAACATACAAACACACTAACACGCACTAACATACACACAGACACACACTCAGAGAGATACTAACATACAAAGAAAGACACTAACACACAATAACATACAAACACAGACACTAACACACATTAACATACAAACACTCAGACACTCACACAGAGATACACACTAACATACAACCATTAAGTGAGAGATACATCCCAATATACAAACACAGACACGAACACACAGTAACATTCAAATACTAAGAGAGAGACACACACACACAGATACACATAAACAAAGACACTAACACACTAACATATAAACAGACACGCACTCACAGAGATACACACTAACACATTAACAGATCAAACCACACATACGAACCACACATACGCTAACTTACAAATACACAGACACTAACAGACACGCACTAACATACAAACACTGACACTAACAGAGAGGACACACACTAACATAAACACTGATACTAACTCAGAGAGAGAGACACACATATACAGAGAAACACACTAACATAGAAAGAGAGACACATAGATATACTAACTGACTAACAGAGAGAGGGACAATAACAACAACAACAAGATTCCATTTATAGAGCGCCTTTCACGTTGGGAGGACGTCCCGAGGCGCTGTACAGTTGGGTCAGGACCCGAGCATTGGGGGGAAATGGTCAGGGTGAGGGGAGGGAAGGGAGGGAGCGAGGAGGGGGAAGAGAGTCGAGAGGGGAGCTGAAGGCTGAAGGTCAAAGAGAAAGGTCTTGAGACCGGCCTTGAAGGAGGAAAGGGAGGAGGCGGCGAAGGCACTGGGGGATGGAGTTCCAGAGCCTCGGGGCTGAGAGGCTGAAGGCCCGACCACCGATGGTAGGGCGGTTGGGGCGGGGGGTGTGGAGCAGACCGGAGCCAGAGGAACGGAGGGTACGGGCAGGACACACAGACACTTAACACAGGGATAGATAATAACAGAGACTAACAGACAGAGAGAGACACAGACTAACAGAGAGAGATATACACAGAAATAGACACAAACACAGGCAGAGAGACACAAATAAAGATACAAGAACACATAGAGAGGGAGAGAGACATATATGCAGATAATAATGTAATCCTTAAATTTGATGGAGCACTTTATTATGTCCTTGAGATACACTGTAAAGAGTGTGTCTGTGTGTATTCAGTGAGCAGAAGAGACAGAGACATAGAAAAAGACATAGGGAGAGGTGTGTACCCAAGCAGTTACATGGACACGCACATACACACACACACACACAGAAACAGAGATGCACAGATAAAGATACAGAGACAATCCTTGGAAGCTACCATTTGTGAAATGGGATGCACCTTGCTTACCTATTTTTGGAGAGTATTAGGTGGGCAAGAGCCGAGTACATAAGGGTACTGCTGGAGTTTATCTAGTGAAAACCACATAGCTTGCCAATGAAAGAACAGTCCAGCTAGGACCACCTCAATTAGGGCTTTGACTATCAGGGTTAATGTTCGCAATTAATGCTCAACATGCAGCATAAGCAGAATTCATTCAGACCCATGATAGAGGGTTCATATCCTTCCATTCTGTTATTTAGGCTTTCAATGTCACAGAACAATCAAATGCACCTTAGCTGATCTTGAATGAGTTAGCAAGTCAGCCAGATGACTGAATATCTGATTTAATTATTTTTCATCNTTTTTTTCCTCGTGATAACAAATTAATGCTTCAAGAATAAACAAAATGTTTGCTGAAACAGAGTGGTTCTGTGTAAACTGACCATCCATTTCTCTACAGATATAATTCATAGGCTATTTCTTTCTTGTGCCATTTGACCGATGACTGTGACCCCTTGAACATCAGCCTTTTACATAACAGTAAGGATTTTTTTTAAAAAAAACTTATAATGCCACCTTTAATGGGAAAATAATTAATAACATACAATCATACGTATTTTTACTGTTATGTTGAAAAAAGATATTCACAAAAAAAAGGTTTTAAGTTGTTTTGAATTTGTATAACTGCAGCTTTTCCAAGGATCAACATAAATCAGTGACTAACAGAAGCATCAACCACTGCTAAAAATGGTGTTAATAAGCAGCTATGCCAACATTCTGTCAATTAGACAAAGGATGATGGAGTTTCTCCAAGGCATTGACCCCATCGTTTGTCAATTTGCATTTATATATTATATATAAAAATAACTCATAATTCAAGTTAAAAGTTCAATTGACCTTTGAACACAAAGCTTGATGTGTGGGTTTTCATAGGTCGTGTGCTGTATATGTTGTGCTTCTGATCGAGGACATTAAGTGTTCACTCCCAAATCCTTTGTGCATAGATTCTGTAAACTGATGCAGTAAACTAATGACTTTTTTTTTATATATATATACACAACTAAAACCCTTATCTTGTTCAATTCCCTTGACAATCAAACTCCTCCCTATTTATGCAATTTATTTCAGCCAGATTCTCCTAGATATATTTTCTGCTCTTCCAATTGTCTTGCGTTGCCCATTCCTCATTATCTCTGTACTACCATCGGTGGCCAAGCTTTCAGCTACAATGCCCCTGGCCTCTGAAACTCTTCTAAAATCTGTTTGTCTTACTTTTTCTCTCCTCTTCAAAGCCAGTGATCCTCGCTGGCAACGCAGTGGAACACTTGCCAGACAATGATCTCAATGGCATGTTTTGCAGATTTAGCTAGTTTAACCTCCAGCAGTATCCCAACACACACTCCGAGTCCCCCAAACCTTGGCTCTTACCTACTTAATAATAATAATAATCCTTGCATTTGATATAGCGCTTTTCACGTCGGGAGGACGTCCCAAAGCGCTTCACAGAACACACTGTAAAGTGAATTGACTGTATATTTGTGGGCGAACGCGGCAGCCAATTGTGCACAGCAATGTCCCACAAACAGTCGTGGATTGAAAATGACCAATTTATTATTGTTTTTGGTTTTGGAGGGATTATTATTAGGCTCTGTGTGGAGTAAGGAAACTTGCCTAAGGTTTCGCCCTCTGCCTGGAATTGAACTCAGGTCTCTCACTTGCAAAGCGAGTGCTCTAACCACTGAGCTACAGGACTCCACGACTCTCCTATCCAGAATTAGGTAAGCAAGGTGCATCCCTCCAGGGAGTAAGAACACACTTATTGTATATATATATATATATGTGAACTGTTGGTTTCTTTATTCTTAAGCATGGTGATAGATGATCGAAGGAAAATTCTCTTCAAAGGCCAAGATATTTAATTTTCCCTGCCTGGTGCTTCCCATCATATCTGTTAAACATATCAAGAGGTTTATCCTAAGTGAAAGGCACCATAAAATGCATTTTGTACTGTAATTTATATATTAAATAAATTCTACAAAAACAATAAGATAGAATTTGCACAAGAGTCCACCCGTTAAGACCACATTGAGGAGGTGATTTCGTAGCACATTGAGTTTCCAGCCCCACCTCCACTAAATTCAATTTCTTAAAATTCACTATTCACATCGGACTGCTTCTGCCCAAATGATTTCCACATTTTGTGAGAAGCCCTTCATGCAGTTGTAACTAGTACAATGTCAGGCTATCTGTACAATCCAAAATAAAAATCCTTCAGTGTACATCTCTAAATCTGATAACTTTTTTTTAAAAAGATCACAGGAACATGTTCCTTTTTGAAATCCTTTATTGGTTCTTGTTAGCTCTCTTTTTACCCCCAAAAATTCTCCTGCACTTCCTTTTCTATTTTTGTCCTTATTTGCCTGATGAGAATTATCAAATTAGCTGCTCGTTTATTGCCACAGGGCAAGTCCCTCCGAAATTAATTTGTAAATAAAATGAAAATTAATTTCCAAGTTTGAACTTCACTAAACTGAAAAATCACAAATCTGCAGCTACCTGATTTTTTAAATCCCCAAATTGCATACCCTTCTTGTAATTCATTATGTTTGTGTTTGATTAGAAATGCATTAATTTTTAACAGCTCTTGTAAAAGCTTTTTGGATCCAAGTGTCCTTAAAATAAGTGATCGTTGAAGGATCAAACCCAAATTTCTACACCCATTTACTATCTGTTTCAAAAACAAATTACAACAACTTGCATTTATATAGAGCCCTTCACGCCGGGTAGCGTCCCGGAGCGCTTAACAGTGGCGGAGTCTGACCCCGAGCCAGGGGAGTCGACCGTAAGCATGACCAAAAAGTAAAGTCTTTAGGTGTGATTTGAAAGTGGGAAGGGAGGGGACAAGACGGAGGGATTGGGGGAGAGAGTTCCAGAGCTTTGGGGCGTAGTGACTGAAAGCACAGTCGTCGATGGTATAGCGGAGGGGGAGAGGGACAAAATAAGCTTCTTGTTGACATTTCAGTATGTAACATTGTAATGTAAAAAAAACAAATCCCCAAGGTTTGATTACTTCAATACATAGTTTTCTTTGTAAGCAAAAATATGGAGCAAACTGTTTAAGTGACACTATGTGCCATTTAAACAACATATTTGGTAATACAAGACTAACTTTGCTGTTAAATATGTGGCTGCTTCTTCAGTGAGTCATGTTCCAGGTCAACACTAAAATTAACAAATATTTACAGAATTGTTCACTTCTGTCATTTAGCATTGTTGCTCTCAGCAGCATTCCATTTCTGTTCAGTATAAACAGGATGAATGATACATTAACAAGACCTCAATTTACTTTCCCCCCCCCCCCTCAAGTAACATAGTTACAATAGAAATTGCAGTAGAAATTGCAGACAAAAACAAAAAGCACAGAATTGTTACTTCAGCCTTTTGGGATACCAAGAACACATCCTGCAGGTCAATGACAGTACTATTCACTCAGAGTTACAAGAACATTCAAAGAGCTCGCAGAACATTCAAAGAGCTACAAGAACCTTTTTGGCATTTAGCAATGGGCTGGATACCAAAAATACGCTGGCGTATTCAGTGAAGCGTCAGACCCCATATTATTCGTTGTGAGCCTTGTGCATTACACAACATCGTTTATAGAACTTCGGTGGTCCAGAGTTCTTGCGACTGGTTTCATTTCATTCCCCACATTTTTTAAATAAAAAAATCCCTTTATGTTCTCTCCCAGCACTAGACACCAGTCTCCAGCCAAGAGTGTTGGCAGGCAACCTACTCCAAATTCATTACAATGCTAATCTGTAGCTGAGTGTATGAGTGTGTTGGGAACAGAGTAGGCCATTCATCCCCTCGAGCCTGTTCCACCATTCTATCAGATCATTGCTGATCTGTACTTCAACTCCATTTACCTCTTTGCGCCATAACCCTCAATAGCTTTACCTAACAAATATCCATCCACCTCAGTCTTCAAAATTTTAATTGATCCAAAACCCACAGCCTTTTGGGGGAGAAATCTCTAGATTTCCACCAACCATTGTGTGAAAATGGGCTTCCACATTTCACTCCTGAATGGCCTATCTCTAATTCTAAGATGATGCCCCCACTAGAGAAAATAGTTGCTCTGTATCTACCCCATTGGATCCCTTCTCACTTTAAACACTTCGACCAGATCAACCCTCAACTTTTGTCAAGTTTATGTAACCATTCTCGTAATTTATTCCTTTAAGCCCCAGTATAATTCTGGTGAATCTGCACTGGAGCCCCTCCAGGACCAATATATCTTTCCTGAGTGTAATAACAAGTGCTGGTTGATTTTATATACTAATGATTATTCCAAGAACAGGCTGGTTGAGTTTCAGAAATCAACATGCAGGGAGCTCTCGGTTTAGAGCAATGAAGAATGGCCATTGGAGGGCTGCTGGAGCCTATAGAGCCAATTTGTCACAAAATCTATATTATCCGCAGACATTCAATCTTCCCCAACATACACTTTCCTCATCTATTTAATGTTCTGAAGAATATTGTACATGTACTGATAACCAGAAGTTTGTGGGTTCAAGCCCCATATCAGGACTTTGAACTCGCATTATCTCGGCTAACGTTCCAGTGCAGTGCTATATTGTTGGAGGTGCCATCCATCGGACGAGATGTTTCACTTAAGTCCCGCCTGCCTGGTCAGGTAATGTTAAAGATGATATTAATTGAAAGACTTTTTTAGGGTGTTTTGGCCAAGAATCCCCCAAATAACATTGGCCATTCACTTCAAGACTGTTTGTAGCACATTGCTGTGCACAAATGGGCTCCTAATATAATCACATTTTATAGTATATTCTTTGAAGCATTTTGAGACATTCTCCTGCCATGAAAGGTGTTATATCAAATGCAAGGATTATTATTAAGTTTGGTGCACCAAACTTCACAATGTAAGAGAGCTACTATCCATGGATTAGTGAACAAAATTGTATGAAGAATTTTCTTTCCCTGAATGGCTTAACAGTCCACGTACAAAATGTGTGGGGTGGGGTGGATTAACTACATGTAAAGATTATAGCGATGCTCTCAAATATGTAACTAACAGTCAATGTAAAGGATTACAGAATTACATGCAATCTTTTCACTGGTTATCACCTAATTAAGGATCTGAAATTCCTTCTGTACACATGCAAATGGTTAATCAAACCACACATTTGGCATACTAGGATAATCCTCAGATTTGGTCCAAATATTCACCATTCTTGTTGAAAGGGTGAAATGTATTATTCAGCCAACCTTTCCCAAGTGAGGTCAGATTTATGACATCTACCATTTCCTCCAACACCAGGCTGAGAATTGAGCAATAAAGGAAGATTGCTTCAAAAGACCTTCCATCAGAGAAACCAGTGGAACACATCCTTTGGTGGGTAAATGTAATTAACTGTGTGGCTTACAATGATTTCCTGCAGATAATGCAAAATATAAAAGCCAATAACTCATGAAAAATTCAAAATACTTATTTTAATCATGAGGGTAACAATAGTTATGTATATGCAATGTTCAATTAAAATGAATTGAAGCAGGTATGTGAAAGCAAATATCTTACAGGACACAGTAAGGGAAAATCTTACAGCTTCAAGATTTAAAAATTCTAGATGCAGGGATCAGATTATTCTCTTTTTTGGAAATCTCATCCTTTTCCCTGCTTTGTGACAAACAACTGAAAAGTATCTGGACCATTTAAACAATAAGCTTTAATGCATGAGAGATTGTTCTAATGCTTTTGAGTTCAAGTTGTATTTATTGTATTTAATTGCTGAGTTTACAATGAAATAATTATCACACAGGCCAACATTTTAATTTTTATTTGTATATGTCAAAATACAATTTTCTTAAAATAGCTGTTTTTTGCAATCAGATTTGTGCAGATACAAGGTCTGCTCAGTACTACCAATAAAACTGACATAGCACACTAGCCATATCATTTATTCAGATATAAAGAATAAATAACCTAAATATAAAACACTAAAATATTAGAAACATCTACGTTAATTTTGCACATGCACCCAACTTAGCGGAACATATTCCACAATCTGCTAGTTATCAGTCACACAATATGACAATTGCTGTTATCCAGCAGGCCACTACATTCAATCAAACCTCTGGCATCTCCATTTATGTATAGAATACCACAGTAAGATGTCACCACTGAGTATCTCAACCCAACAATCACTTAGTCCAAATACCACTTTAATGTGAAAACCCGAGTTCTCTTGGTACCTTAATAAAATCAAGACTCCTGAGAGTGGTAGTAAGAACATGACCTTGCACCTGCAGAGATCCGATTCACAGAAACAAGACACAAGGACATTATGCCTCCTTTACCAGAAAACTACAAGCAATGCAACACAATGACCTTGTTTTTTATGAAGGGGTATAAATTCACATTTAATATATTTAATGATAATACAATAACTACCACAAGCTTTACAATGTACATTGACTTTGCATGTTTGAACTCTTCAGTGGTTTTATTTGACATAATACGGCCGTATGAAGTCGTACGGATGTTTAAATATATTCAAAATAAACTAGGGGTAATGCAAATATTGATTTAAAATAAAGAGTGTTCACTGAAGACATTTTAAAGGGCCACCAAAATGTACAACTTAATATCTGATTTCAGGACTTCATACAATAATGGTGTTGAGCCTTTTAATTATTCTTCACGTGGCCTCATTACCCCCAATAGATTTAGAAGCAGGTGAGGGGCACAAGTTAGCTTTCCCAGACAAATGCCGTTTTAGTGATATTACTTCAGCTAATACTATTGGCCTGGATGCGGTGCTCAGAATGCAAAACGCAGTGAGAATGTCTCTAGTTATTTACTTTGATGCACATTTTGCAGCTGTGAACACTTAAATCTCAAATCATCAGCAAAAGAACTGTTTTCATTTCAGACACCCAACTTTACCAAGAAATCATTCCATGTATACATGCACTTTTTAGCAATAAAATCTCAAGTTTCTTTAAAAAAAAATGCACCTTTTTGGCGCAATCTGTTTTCTGTAGCCATTATGTAAATGTGGTGCTCTGAAACTTAAAACAGTACATATACATATACAACAGTACCTGCTAAAATGAAAGTGGAGATTACAGATTTCCTACAAACTTACACTACAACTTAAAAATGGTGACAATGAAGGCCAACAAAATGTTCATAAAAAACTGCTTCAACTGACTTGTTAAAGCGTCTTAGAAGAAATGCATATTGCACATACAGTGAAAGCAAATGTTCCACCAAGTCTATCTTATCTGCTCAATACGGAGGGCAAATTTTAATTTGAAACTACCTCCTTTATCTGGCTTGGACGCACTGTCCCCCAAACTTGATAGTTCTTCGAACACAGTCGAACTTAAACTGGCACATGGGTGGTTAGCACACATTTCAAACACTTCTAAGCTTGTAAAGAAAGGAAAAGAACACAATTCTGTGGCACAATAAAATGTGTTGCATTCTTAACTGTCTTTGATGTGACATTTTGAAAGCTGCTTGTTGAGCAAGTGTTTATGTACAGGTAAGGCGTATTGGTTTAATATCCGAGGCGTCTCTGGCCTTAAACACTTTCCTCATATTGTAAACAAGATTTTTCAGTTGTTCCATTTCTTCAGCAGTTGTAGCTTCTGTTAAAATAATGACCGTATATATTTTATTTATTTTATCATAATATATAGTCATTAAAACAGGTGCAGGAAAGAGGATTCTCTCAAAAGGTGGTAGGCCCGGGCGACCGAATGTTACAATCTCCTTTTGCTGAACGAACGAATGCAATAAGAATCCATCAGAGCTGAGTGATCAGTTAACAATCATGCAGTGGCAATAACAGCGGGTTTAATCCGGTTTACTTGGAAAGTTTGCTGATGACCCTGATCAAGGCTCCGTTTTCATCTTTCAGCCTCTGGTTATCTGCTTTCAGGTCTGGTAACATCTGTAGTGAATACACAGACTGTATTGGATATACGTAGAAAAAAGTTAACAAAATAGTAATTACCTATTATATCCCATAAATTGAAATGTAACTAGAATGTGGAAGGAATATGCAATTTCCACCATTCATTTTTAGCTTTTAAAGTACACAGGACACAACAACAAAACATATTAAAAAGAGGTTGTATAAATAGGCTGTCTAAAGTTCCAACTGCATTTTGGTAACCTTCAGAATTCTGAAGTGTTATAATGACCTGGGATAAGTTAGGGAAAAAATACAGAATGACTACAGTAAGCGTGTTACATCTGATCTTCACTATTACTTAAGAGCCAAATCCAACCATCCTAAATACACACTGAGCATTTCAAACTACATTGCAACGCATGCAGAGAATTACATCCCATCAAATGGGACGGTTAGGAGTCAAAATGGAATTCTCTATTCCTCCCACCAGCCACCACAAATCAGTAAAAAAAACTACAGCTTGCTGTGCAGACATTTCATGCTTATTTTAATTACACTGAATTGTCACAATTTTGACATATTTATTAATTCATACAGTAGCAGCAATATAATTTCTCCCTCTTCTAATAAATTAGCCCGATGCACACTGATCACCCAGACTACCAATACTTAGCTCACTTTTTTTGGAACAGATCAAGAAGGTAATCATCTTAATTTTCTAACCAACTCTGGATCAGTACTGTGATTTGACAAGCACACCTCGCCTGAAACGGCTTTAAAGGCAGTGATCAGTGTAAAATGGGCTAATTTATTAGAAGACGGAAACAAATATATTACTGCTACAGTATAAATTAATAAGTCAAAATTGTGACAATTCAATCATATTGAAAAGTCTTGCACTTGTATTGCAAGATCTAATTAAACATTTCCCGCACAATATACAATCCATTAAGAAACACACAATTGCAAATAATATCTACTGTTCAGTTGTTAAAGGAAATATTGTAAAAATGGAATATAAAGACTATTTATGACTAATACACAAGATATTCCACACTGCATCAATATCTCACCCATCCCAAAACATACCCAATTGATAATTTACATAAATCAATCAACTCATAACTGACCAGGACTCAACATTTTTACAGCAATGTCCATTTGACTCGTAAAGTAAGCTTCATAACATTATTACATTACGCTCGTATTCCTATGTCTATATAAGTGTGAATAAGCTGAAAATACAATAAATATTTGCTTGTAAGAAAAATTCGCTGAGCCCTTCACAATTTTAACCACATTGAAAACAACAAGCTTGGAAAACTCTAACCCTAATTTTAAACAACCACAACTGAATGTTCCACAAAAATAAGATGGCAATTTAAATGTTACAGACATAGCAATTCCAGTGAAATTAAAAGCCATGCATTTTGTCTTGGCCTTGTACAATCACCACTGATCAACGCAATACAACTATAAGATTTGTGGCTAGATTTTACTTACTATTCAACCTTATGTTGCGTTCCTGGATTAACTCGGGCAAGTTTACTTACCAAAATAAAATGAACCACATTGGAGTACTGGGATAGGTAGGAAATCACATTAGGAGCAAAAATGTACAAGTTATGTATAACTGCCCAACTCACAAAGAAGCAAGACATGCACAAAGCAGAGTTTTAGATGAAGCACTGTAGCAAAGAAAAAAAGCAGTCCTCACCCAAAGGGAACAAAGGTGGGACCAGAAAGCTAACTGAAGGTAACACCTGCCTGGCTGTGAAGGGAAGCAGTAATGAAGTAAAGGAAAGGAGCTACAAGTCCACAGCATGGAGCTGCCTATAGGACTCAGAAAGCTTGGTAACCACTCTGGTCAGAGCCCTATTCTCAGCCAGCAGCCGTTCATTTAACTGCTTCAAAGTCTGAATCTGCTTTACTTGACGCAGGTTCTGCAGGGATCAAAACAGAGGGAGAAGAAATAGAATTGGAAAGCAGAATGAAAAGCAGGCATAAAGAAAAAGGATTCAGAATAAAATGATACTTGAGGCCCGATTTTCCATGTGGCACAATGTCACGCATGCAGTTTCGCATAAATAGTGGCAAAAACATTCTTACAAGAGATTTTCAAGTCGTGATTGGAATTTGTAATGTGATCCCGGATTATATACTATACCACTTTATAATCTAAGGTTTCCCTGCATACCTGAAGTTTGGGTCTTCTGTCCATTTGGATTCATAAATATCTCCTTGGTATAATAGTCACTGCTTGTGAAATTGGAATGCAACCACTCCAATTCAGTTATCACCATTGTTATTTAACGGGTTTGGGGGGTAATAATTATGAGTTAAATTGAGGAAGAACACAATGCTACATTCAAACACAGGTTAGATAAGTTTTCTTTTAGGAAATATCAGTATGGGATACAGTACATAGGTAGTTTGGGGCATATGTACATGCGACTGCTAGGAAGGTGGAAGGCAAACTAGATGGACCTTGGTCTTTTTTCGTCTAGCATTTCTTATGAGTGATAGTGATGTATTGTTTTCAGAGGAAAGGGTTCACAATCATTTAAATGTACAAAAATGATCAAGTGGTTACCTTAGTTCTTAACAGATTATACATAAAACCACAGCAGTATGAGGTGCATGGACTTTCCTCTTGTCTGCTGATTACTAATAAATATGTGGAGTCCTGTATCCTAGTGATTAGAGCACTCTCGCAAGCGAGACGACCTGGGTTTGATTCCCGGGCAGGGCGAAACATTGGGCAAATTTCCTTACTCCACACGGCTCTGTTTACCTAACAGTAAATGGGAATCCGGTTGTTAGACGATTGACGGATCGCTTTTCCGGGGGTAATAATCACTTCTAATTTTTTTTTAGCACAATTGGCTGCAGTGTTTCGCTCACAAAATATAGTCAGTTCACTTTACAGTATATTCTGTGAAGTACTTCGAGACGTCTCGAAGACGTAATAAGGCACTGCATCAAAATGCAAGGATTATTATTATTATAAATGATTGATAAGCACTGGCTGGCATTTTTATATTGATCTTTCATAGACTCTCGACAAAACTGAATCCACATTCCTACATACTCTGGTTCTCTACAGACAAAAGAGTGTCAGCCTAGCTCGGTTGGTAGCACTCTCTCTGAGTCCGAAGCGTTGCCCCACATCAGAACTTTGAAATCATCATAGACACCCCCAAGCAGTGCTGTGGCTGTGCTGCAATGTCAGGGATACCATCCTCCAAAAGACATTAAACCAAGATCCCATCTGCCTGTTCAGAAGGATATTAAGGCACAAAGTACTATCAAAAAGAGAACAGAGTTTATCCCAACCATCTCCCAGATAGAATTGATCATTCGCTTCAAGGCTGCTTAAGGGATATTGCTGTGTGCAAATTGGCTGTGGTTTTCACCTACAAAATAGTCACTATGTTTTTGGAAATCCAGCGGTTTGCTTTGTCACTTTGCCTCAAGTGCTTTGAGACATCCTCTCAAATGAGGCGCTATATTAAAAACAGGGTTATTATTAGTATTAATAAAACATGTTCTGTGCTCATTAAAGGTATTTTTCAGGTTAAACAGGATAATAATGCAGTCAAATGTCTTTGGATAGGTAAAAAAACAAACATTTAAATCTTAGATAAGACATGAGATAAGGTCCCATACTCCCCCTAAAAAATACTGCAGATGCAAAAGCTTATATGTTTTGTGTGTTTTGCTAATTTTTTCACTGACATGAAAAGAATCAGGAGCAGTCATCCAAGAAAGATACTTAGGGCCAGACATCAATTGGTTACCATAACCACCTTTTGGATATTTTGTTTCTTGGATATGCATTAATAGCCCAAAGTCACATAATTGACTGATGTATGTCAAAGCACTGGTTGGCTCGCAATGTACTGTGAGAAATTTCATTGATGGATGGCTTGCTTGATCCTATCAAAACACTGAAACCCTAAGAATAGAAATGCGATAGAATTCAGAGGGCAGAGCAACCACGTAAAAGTTGACCAAAATGTTTTCTTTTTGCAAAATGCCAGGAGCTGTGGATTTTTTTTAAAGCTCCCAAGGCTTGACCAGCATGCATCTGGAAGCAATCAGCAGTAAAAAAAAGATCAAAGCAGTTTGATCATTTCAAATGAAGCAGCTTTCATATGCAGTAGAAGAAATCTATGGTATGGTTATTATTAGTATACTCTACTACGATATGGTAACCTATCAAGTGTTTTGGGATGCTACTCTGCGTGAAGAGGGCAGTATACATTCCAGTTGTTATTGCTGAAAGCCGCAGGTGAATCCCAGCATCCAAAAGAATGGATATGTTTATGCAAGAGAGAAAGAGTTCTCTCTCTTTGTCTTAAACCATTAATTGTAACACTTTTTGCAAGTCTCAAGGAGATCCTCAGTCACTTTATAGACACTGAAACAACTGCAACAGGAAAAACCTAGCATAGCTCAGCAGACTCGGTGCGAAATGCCTTTTAATATGTGAATGAAAATTTGGTAGCTATATAATCATTCTGTTGAGTACTAGTTCTCAGACCTGTAAGAAGGGGATGAGAGAAAGAGAAATTCCACCTGGGTCCAGAACTTTTTTCAGAGGTGTAAATTTTGAACAATTTTTAATTTCAGTCAAGTTTGAAACTAGTTTGTGTAGGTTTTTAAACAGCTCAATTAATCAACAAAATAACTCAGTAGCCAAAACCAGATCAAAGTAGTTCAATCATTTCTAGAGATAAAAAGCTTTCATAACAGATAGAAGAAAGCAGCTGGTGGAAATTTCTAACAGCTAAGGTATTGTTTATACCCTTTATACCTTTTACACCGAAAGCAATCACTGTTCGTCTTAAAAAAAACGTTTGTGAAACTGACTTGAAGATGCCTCCTCATTTAGAGTCTCACTTATAGGAAGAAATCTTCCAGATGTATGCTGGTCAAGCCAAACATTCTGTCGAAGACCTCGAGTTACTAGTATTATGAAATGGATCAGAAATCCCTTTCTCTATTTGACCAAGATGAAGGGATTACCTTAAATAAACAGCATGGTGTTGCACAGAGGGGACAAGACAACTGTTGAATAATTATTCTCCAAATGGACAAATTGTGCTGAAAAAACCCTCACTTTACTTTTAAATGGGATTCCAAATCTTGTCAAATCCAGAGTTCAGAAAAACTTTGAATTGTAGCTTGCACTAAATATTCCTTGGTAGACAGTACGGCTACTAGACGAAATCAGCTCAATTGAGTTACATAAAAATGGTTGTGGCTTATTGTGCTGTGCTGACAGAGGAAAATCAGGGCTCAATTCTGAATGCATTACAAAGCAGCTGGTTTTTATCTAAACATAATAGAAATAATTAATGGATTGATGCTTACTTCAAGATCAAACAAGGGGATTATAAAATTCCCGAGTTAATAACAAACCGACCACTTTATTAAATATCATGACAGTAATGATATTTAGCACAGTGGTTGGTTTATTATTAATTCAGGAATTGTATAATCCTTCAGAGTAAGAATACGTTTTTTATTACACTAATGAGCATGGTTTTACAATCCCAGCAAACTGTTTAGTCTGCCATTCAGCGAGTCCCAGGATAACTAATGTTCCTTAATTTTAAGACGATTAATAGTTTTTTTTTAATAACCTCCCACATCACCTTCTCAGAAGCTAAAGCAAGAGAGTCCTGCAACAGCCCTCTGATGTTTCGGCTCCATAAAAACACAACAAGCTTTATAATGGGGCTTCCCCCAATACAAATGACCAACTTCCAGTCATCAGGTCTTCACTAGCGTCACTGCTGCAGGAAACAGCAAACACCCAATAATCTAGAACTTGAATTGATGTTTTGAAGTGGAACAGCAAGATTTGAAGTGAGTCAGGCAGTTTTCTGCATATATTTCATTTTTTTTGGTCAGTAAATATTGGGGTGCACTTTGCTTTCATGCTTTCAGCAAATTTGTGTTATACCAAAGCTCACTATAATGGGGTATCTTATTTTGCTTACATTATTACACCCAGGGAATTACGCAATTATGCGCTCACGTTTCATTTGTAGGTGCATATTATTGCATAATATGGCCGAATCTCATCATACATCCCACTCCACATCTCTTCCTGTTACTTTCTGCACTTCCAACGGAGGCAGCTAATATCTCCTGCTTCATATTCTCTTCTGGGCTACAACAGTGTTATTTTGTATTTAAATTGTAAAAAAGTGTAATTATGCATAATTTTCATTTTTTGCTTGCAGAATTTTTATTTTTCTGTGCATAATTCCTGGAGTATACATTATATTTCTGCAAATGAAAACCAGTTTCCTTTTCATTTTGCTTAGTGCCAATCTAAACTTACTTTAACACAAGAAGCCTTCGACAGGCTTTTTACAAGACATAATTATCATTCGTAATTAACCTATTTTTCATGCATTAAGTTTTGTTATAAAGAGAACATTTATCAAGAGGAACAAGTGTTTACCTTGAGCTCCTCTTCCATTTCAGATATCTTCCTTTCTAAAGCTCTTCTTTCCTGCTTAACAATAGCAAAATTGTTACACAATTTGTACTTTACATTTGAAAATACATTTAAGGCTACTTAGTCGAAAAAAAAATCTTCGGAAACAATTTTTATAAAGAGTTGCAACCCCAGCAAACATAAAGTAGTTTTTAAACAAGCTTCACGCAATGTAGAATATCACAACATAAATTGAATGAGAACATTGGAGTGCACATTTGGAGAATGTGAAAGAAAAGATTTATTTTCATCTCTTCCAATTGTAACCTTCTGAAGACATCGACTTTTGGTGGGATACAATTTTATGGATATTTCCCACGCTACAGTATCTCATCTAAATAGTTAATCTTCAAGTGTGCACCAAAACAATGTTAAAGTTCAAAAAATTTCAGCAGACTTAACAACAAATACAATCTCCAACATGTTTACTTACCAGCAGAGTCACAATATATAGAGAAGAGGAACTCTAGGATAATTTTCCCTTTTCAAGCAGATGGGGGGCTGAGGCCAATTGTACCAACCTTAACCAACAACTGCATGACTGAGATCGCCTCACTCAGTATGGAATGGGAATCAAACTGCAGCCTTCCTAATCTGTATGATTCAGTTTGGCACTATCAGCATCTTTATTAACCATTTTTTTACAAAAAATTCCCAGTTAGGCATTCGCTACAGATCCATCACTCTTGCTCTCATCTATGTCACAGACATCTATCTATCTGAGGTCTCGAAAGATGTTATTACTGCAAGGATGCAATGTTCATTTAAGCCATAATGATAGGCTACTTGGTAGCTTACCAACTGGCAAATGGTTCGTATTTTTATGCTTTCCTAAGATTGAATAATGGGAGGGGGAGGGAAACAACAGCAGCTGCTAAACTGAGGTGAAACTCTATGATATTCCATTTTTTGAGCAAAGTGATTATCTTTGCTTAAGAAACCAAAAAGGAGTGATTTGGCTCTCTTTAGGTTATTCTAACCCACATAGTTTATATGCAACTTGCTTCGTCAGTTCTCTTTCAAGCCTCTGGCTGAGTTAATTTTCCATATTCAAGGGTGTATGCCTACAAGTTTGAAATTTTGATGGCATTACTGTGATCCAGATTAAAAGATTAGAATCAAGGACAGGGAAAATTACTCCTGGAAAGGTTTCAAAGTTGACTTTAAAGTTCAAAGCCAAGTGAAAAAAATCATGACTTTTGAGACTTCATTACACTACAGCGAACAAGCCAACTTCTCTCCCACCCCCAAAAAAGGGAAAAACAGAAAAACAAAAGTAAGATGGCTAACACTTAAGTTTCTTCAAGCTTACTCAGTTAACTTGTCAACAATATTAGGTATAATTCAATCTCCAAAACGTATTATTTGGAAGGATAAAAATAAAGTCACAGTTTGGCACATACAACTACTGTATTTTAGAAATATTTGAGATTGATGATCATTCAAACAAGAAACAGAATTCTGGATTGGGCTGTATACAAAAAATAAAAAGATTTTCAGAGAACTTTGATTGCTCAGCTGGTAAAGTTATTGCCCAGTTTGAAAAAAATGCATGGAGATCCCAGAGTTAGTAGCACTCACAATGTCTCCTAATGTCACATTCCCTCTTAATACTCATGTCCAATCTCGTGCATAATGAATAGCCACTTTGCTGAGGTACTGGAGGGTAGTTGGTGCTTGTACAACCACACCCCTGCTTGGATGGATAAGCTGCTCAAGCAGGCTTTGATTATATCAAAAACATTTTTATGTAAGTATACCACTACATGGAGGGAGGAGGAAGACTAAAATTCATTAAGATCATAAAAATAGCATATGCAGATGCGGATTTCAAGTATTTTACATTCTTTTTTCAAACCTGTAACTACAATTTATTCCTAATAGCACATCTGGTCATTGCTAAATTTGCACAATAGAATGATCAGGTGAAGTAGAAGTTAAATGTACAGCAGGTAACTCATATGCTAAGAATCAACAATAATAATTTACACTCAATTTACATCAGGAGGCATTGTGAGATCTACTTACATACCACAAACCACAAAGACTCAGCATGAGCCCGACTGGAAAAGATCTAAGAAAATCACATTTTAAATTGTGCTATCAAGTAAATATCGGATTGCAAAGTTAACCTTTTGAAACTATACAATTATTCAAAACGAGTTCAATCGATTCACTTCAATTTTATTTTTATTTAATAATGTGAAGTCAATCAAAAGGAATCTGATCTAATCAATAGCATAGGAACAATTTGGTAAATCAACTTAATTGTCTATGCAACAAAGTTTAAAAAAGTCTGTTAAATTACATTTCAGTGATATCAGCATATCTAATATAACTATTACAACATTTTTGGTACAAAACATACCCTTTTCTCCATCTCTAGCAGTGATCGATCAGCTATTCTTTCGTGCCTCTGTAAAACAGTTATTAGATCACAAGTTTCCATTACCTCAATAGCTCAGGTGATGAAGCCACTGCCTCTAGTAGAGACATTCACATTGGAGAAGTCTAACAATCAATCCCAGATTGTAGTCCCATTTCCAAAACCTGCCCAGTGAACCCTGTTGCAAAGTGCACATCAAGTAAGGACTTTCCTCAAACTCATCAGATGAAGGGTGTCAAGCTTGTAAAGTAAAACAATTCCTACCGCACTGATTTATTATTCAGTAATAATTAATACAAGTTCCAGTTTAAAACTAAAGGCAGTTTACGGAGACTTTGGTATAGTGCCCAATGGTATTGTGGTACCTCACTTCAGGTTAAATTAGCTATTGTTTGCACTTCACTTATAATGAAGCTATTGGAACCAGACTGCATTATAACAAGCTTATTCTGTATCAATATTGAAGTCAGCGTGATGCTAGACTCGCAGCTAAAGAAACTAAGAACCTGAGGAGATTTTAAGTTTAGTGAAACATCTGATAAGATGAAAAGTTAAGTGTTCTAGCACTGAATGTTCATAGATACAATGATTTCATGAGTCTATTTTGGAAATAAAACTGATAATGAAATCATTTAAATTATTAAGATGCATCATTTCTTAAACACAAGTCAAACAATCAGATTTGTTCAATATCATTTTTACAAGGGCATCAGTCATGAGGGAAAAACAATTTCTGATTTAAGTTATAATTTATAGCAGTGAGAAATTAGTGTTCACAGGCAAGCAGGAAGCATCAGAATATAATGTGGAAAAAGCTTCCAACCGTCCAGCACCTGATAAACATCACTTTGATGTTCACAAATAACCATAATTTTCTCTTGGCATAAATGATATCACCGATGAAAATCTCATCATGTTAGACATTTTGATTTCTCCTCATCATTGAGGTCTAATTTACAGGTTAACATGTGTAAAATTTCACACAGACACATTGAGAGAAAGAACAGTCAGAACGAGGTAAAGACTCAGAAAGAAAAACAATGAGACAGAGACCAAGAAAAAAAATTGGAGAAAAAGAGAAAGGCAGAGAAAATAAAGTTGGCATAGTGTGGTACTACAGTGACAGTATAACACTCAATGGAAAAATTGTTTGGTTAACAATCTAGCCAATTTATTTTTGTCTGATGATTAACTAACCACAGTTTACTTATCCACAATGGCTCCTAATTAGGCTCTACTGTATTTGCAATTGTGATACAATGCTCATTTAAATGATACTTAGGAAAATTACTTTTGTTCTACCTTACAGAGGCATAACTTTTTACAGGTTGATTAAAAGTGAAAAAATCATGCTTTATAAAGGGAGATAATCCAGGTACCTGAGTAGCCTTCTCCAATTGCACTTTCAACTCGGTCAATTCTAAGTTTGTGTCATGTAGCTTAGCCTTCAGCTTCTCATTTTCACTCAGGAACTGTTCATAAAGCTGTGAAACACAGTAAATTTCAATCAATGCTAAACCTAGAACAGCAAAACCAATGGTTCAAATTCAAAATCTCAAGCATTGTTCCTTCCAATAATCTCACAAACAAAAACACTAATGACATTTCTCCACCAAAGGCTTAAAGAGTACGTGCAGTATGTTGAAAGATTTCAGAGATAGTGCTGCATTATCAGATTTGAATCTTAAGACTATTCAAATACAGCACTATTGTAACAGTTTAATGCAGAATAAACCATTTCAAATGGGTACCTTTTTATAATCCAACGTATCATCTTTTTCTGCCCTGCTCTGTGATGAAAGCCTTCCCTCTCTGTAAGAATATGAAGTTGCTCGACCAACCAACAGATCAGATCCATCATTATGTCCCGTGCTAGAGTATCCTGTATGAAACCTGAAAGACAGGCAGTTATTTGATAATTAGACTTTATTAAAATAATACTTTTTGGTGAATTTTTCTTCCTTTCCTGAAGGTGCTTTATCAGAATTGTTCTAATGAAGGGTCATCTACAAAATGTTAATCTAAGAATTGAGTATACTGATTGACTTAAGAATGGAGTATGCTGATTTCCAACTGTGGATCTGCAACAGGTTGTGTTCAGGTTTCAGAATGCCTTTGGGAACTATCTTCAATTGGTTGGGATGTGTATCCAAGCTATGGGCAGAAAGATGGTGGCCATGCTCTCACGCATTTCATGCTGAGCTGTCCATGCTGAGCTGCCCATCAGGAAGCTTGCAGAGAGCTCCTGGTTTCTGCCATCCACCTGCACTTGTCGGATGTCAAATGATCAACTATGGGGCAGGGGAAGAAGAGGTAAGCAGGCACTCCCTGGAGCTGAAACAGCCCCAAGGCGACATGCCTGGCAACGGAATTTCAAAATCCAGTCTCCTCTGTGGCAGGAAATAGCATAAAATATTGCAGAGACTAAATACAAACACTCAGCGACTCCTCCCAACACGAAATGTGTTGTATAAATGTAAATTGCAATGCACAATATATTGTACAACAAAATTAAAAGACACATACCTTGAAAGTCTGTCATTCTGGAAGGAGAAAAAAAATGGAATATTACAATTACAGGAAACAATTTAAATACATTCATTACCAAAAAAAAAGCTTTTGGAGGAGACTTGGGAAACAAGTGTTCACAATAGCAAATTACATGGTTTCACCTGGTTAATTTACAGCAAAGAAGCCCAACGCATATTCTGAAGTCACCAAGCCTAAGCTCTTGCTAACCTATACTTAATACTATGAGATTAGTTTAGTAAGATGCACCTCTTTGAGGGATGAGTGCATATTCTGTTCCAGAGGAAGGGGAATGTCCATGCATATGGTTCATTCTGGTGTTGTTAATTCCAGGCACAGTTAAACACTCGGCCAATCAATCAAAAAAATAACATTTAAGATAATTTCCACCATAATTTGGAGCGCTTAATACTAACCACAGAATATGAAGTGGTTTGAAATTTTAGCTGGTTAGAAATAGTGTGCAAACATCTAACCGAGAAATAATGAATGATTGAGTTTCAAATAAAAATATAGCAACCATAAAAATAAGCATATTTTATGCTAAACTACAAACATAACTTAAATACTAAGCAAAAAATAGCACAATTCCAATGTGATTGTACAATGGTAAATGATTACTTGCACCAAATCCATCATAATTCACCCGTTAGTGATGGTTGATTTAGCATGGATTTTCAGGTAAATTAATTAGCATGGTCATTGTACGTTTTGCAGATGTTATTCTTCTACCGTGCCCCATTTCCATCAAAATTCAAATGTTTTATCGCATTAGCCTGTTATAGAAAGATTAATATCCATTCCCACAAAATATTAATGAAGAAACTAGCTGAGTACTTGTCTTTATAGGGTGAGATAAGGTCAAATTTTATGAACACATCTTTTTCAGTCAAATTAGGTACATTTTAAATACTTAAGAATTGTCAGAATTTTTTGGATTGAACCTTCTAGAAGTTAACTCAAAATATTTTCATATTCTCACAGTTGTAAAGCAAAATTTTTCCTACACTTTTGGTTTGAAAACATCTTTAGACAATTACTTGAGATGTGAAGCTTTCCAATGTCTCTATTCCAGCTCAGTGACATCTGCCTGGAAATTAATGGGCAGTGATGCTGTCAAATTCTTACTAGTCTGGACTTCTGCTGAGGCACAGTTCTATGGATGGAAGGGATTAAAAGCCGACTTTCTATTTTGCCACAGGCGTCAAGGTAGCTTCCAATCTCATTATTCCACCCTATGTGTCGCTTTTCTCAGATTCAGAGCTCAGATTCTTGAGCATATGCCAAGACCATCAGTCACTGACTTAGCTGATGTCATAACCCATTAAAATCAAACTAATCTTCCTGAACTATTTAAGAACTAAAATCTGCAAAAGAAAATGGCCTGAAAGATCATTTCATTCCTACAATGCAACAATCAGTGGTTTCACTTTAATCAAAAAGAAAATCGTAGTGATCCAATACGATGATCAGAACAACATGTAAATTGGNAAAAACATCCTGCAAATTGGTCAATCAGTTTACAGGAATCAGCAGTTCAACACAGTAATAAACTGGCAACAATGACATAAACACATATCCCATTGCAGTAACAGTTTAATTAATCCAATTTAAAATCTGCCACCATTAAAAGCAATGCTGGCAAAGGACAGAATGGAATAGGTATAATGAAAGCCAAACCACAATAAATTTGCATAATATTAAACCACATTACTCTGAACCCTTACGATTATAGTAAATTTAGCATAAGATTTCCATCAGAAATTCTGGAGAACCTTCAAAGTAATCATTTTGAGGAATCAATATTCCTCCAAATTGTGCCATTTCACTGTGAGTATAAAGAATATCCATAAAGGTTTTTTAAACCATAGAGGCAACTTATTGAAATCTACTGGCAACCCAGTGAGATTACATTAATGGAAATTTGCTGATATGATTTGGCAGATTTCTATTCAACCACTTAAACAAATGCTGCATATTGCAAAAATGCTGGATATTGCAAAAATATTCACAACTTGAAAAAGAAATGTAGTTAGTGTAGGAGTCCAAATAACACTAGCTCCAAAATAACCCATCCCCCAAATAAACATACAAGTTAACCCAGAGGGCTATGTTGATTTATGCATTCCAAAATTTGTTTCCATTCCAAAATAAACAATTCAAGGCCTACAGCATGGAAGAAAAAATTACCTGACTCTCTTTGCTTGTTCTATCGTCTGTATCAGACTGCTGTTCTTGATCATTCTCATCACTCTGAACAAAACAAAATTAAAGTTAGGAAATATTTTAAAAGATTTATAAAGATTGTTATGTACTACAAAGGAGCAATACAACGAATGTACTTTGATATTGCGCAATGTGTTCCTTTACTATAGCCCTACAATTCATTAACTGATGGTGAATTGTGAGCTTCGGTGAACCAACCTACAAATGGAGGAAAAACTATAGTACAACTGAAGTATATGTAATACGTTTTAAAACTGGACTAAAACATATGGAAACTACATGAATAAATAATTGAGCAACAAGACATTTTAAAAAACAACAACAACAAGATTGCATTTATAGAGCGTCTTTCACGTCGGGAGGACGTCCCAAGGTGCCGGACAGTTGGGTCGGGACCCGAGCAGGGGGGAAATGGTCAGGGTGAGGAGAGGGAAGGGAGGGAGCGAGGAGGGGGTAGAGAGTCGAGAGGGGAGATGAAGGCACGGTTGAAGAGAAAGGTCTTGAGACCAGCCTTGAAGGAGGAAAGGGAGGAAGCGGCAAAGGCACTGGGGGATGGAGTTCCAGAGCCTGGGGGCTGAGAGGCTGAAGGCCCGACCACCGATGGTAGGGCGGTTAGGGCGGGGAATGTGGAGCAGACCGGAGCCAGAGGAACGGAGGGTACGGGCAGGTAGGTAGGGGGATAGTAGGTCGGAGAGGTAGGAGGGAGCGAGGCCGTGCATGGCCTTGTAGGTGAGGATGAGGGTCTTGAATTCGATCCTCTGGGGGATGGGGAGCCAGTGGAGGCGAGCGAGGGTGGAGTGATGTGGTCCCGAAGCCTGGTGCGGGACAGTACACGAGCTGCAGAGTTCTGATTGACCTGCAGCTTGTGGAGGGAGGGCCGGGAAGGCCGGCGAGGAGAGAGTTCCCATAGTCCAGCCTTGAGGTGATAATGGCGTGGACCAGAGTTTCAGCAGCGCGAGGGGTGAGGTAGTGCCATAGTCTGGCGATGTTCTGGAGGTGGTGGAAGGCAGTGCCAGTTGTGGCGCGGATGTGGGGAAGAAAGGACAGCTCAGGGTCGAACAGAACACCAAGGTTCCTGACTGGCTTTGAGAGGTGGGGAGTGCAGCCTTGGATGCTGATGCTGTCAGGTGATGCACGTCTTACAAAACTTGATTGTAAGACGTGCATCATCTTTAGCGATGTCTGCCACTAATGGGATTTCCCCTATAAATGCAAATCGCCAAAGGCTCGGCAAGAAATAAGAACTTTCTGTGTGGAGGTTACAGTAAGAACTGGTGCTAACTAGAGAAGAAATATGCAGGTTTGTTTCAGAAGGAAGCGCGTATTTGAATATTCATGAGTATATTGCTGTAAAAGTTTCATGAACACATAAAGCACTTACATCCTGAGTCCAATAAGAAACTCCTGTAGATCTCCGTTTTTCCCTTGGCCGCCGCCGATCTCTTATTGATGGTTTGTTTTGTGACCTCTCATCCAATCTCTCTTCTCCGTCTTTCTCATCTTCCTTCCTCTCTCCTTCTAGTGAATAATGATTGATATTTGTCTATGTGAATTACTGTATGTGTATAAACTCCATTTCCACATCCATCGAATTAAAATAAAAAGGTGAATCAACGCATGTTAGCAATGCTGTCAAGTTTTATAAAGGGACTGATCCACATCCAATTGATTTCTCGATTTAAACTACTGTCGTATTAAGTATTATTTCTGACACTTGAATACACTTTTACAGCCAAAACACTGATTAAGGAACTGGGTTTATGGGAAAAATTATCGAAACAAGAATTGGGTTCCTGCTAACATGGGACATTCAGATGTCATCTCTGGCTGGGATTGAACAGGCCCTAAAGAGACATACCTAGAACAAAGGAGCGAAAGCTACAACAGGTAGGGTAATCCTTGGTGGACAAAATACTGTGTTAATAAATTACTTATTGTTGCAAAAAAAGAAAGTGCTATTGAAAGTAGGGCCTTGTATTCACATTATAGTCACCTGTAATGGTTGTTTTAAAGAATACACACAAACTGCTGGATGTTACCTTTATCAATATCTCGAGAGCTCCGGGAGTATGGCGAGTAAGCTGACGTAATACCAATAAGACTGTTGGGTCTATTTATCTGAGACACTGAATATATGGAGCTGCTGGTAGTAGAAACTGGGGCAGTTGAGGATGATGTAGTAATCGGTCTGATGCGTTGATAAGGCTTAAAACAAATAGAAAAAGATTGGATTGTGCAACTATTTTACATTTACATTTTTTTTACTTGTTTATACTTATTAAAATCTATTTTTAAAGCAGCTTTTAAATGTTATTTCTCACTTATTCATGGATATTATTGACATTTTGATTCAGAATCTCAATTTATTCATGGTACTAATTTTCACTCCAAATGTTTCATTCCAAACATTATGCAATGACTGAAAAAAAAACTGATACATCTTCAATGGTTCTGTGGCTGAATCCACCTAAATGTACAAGGTCACAAGAGAGATTCAGACAAATAATAATTATTCAAATAATTTGATCTCATTGTTCCAGAACACCCACCCTACTGCCTTCCGATTATACAAATTGGTTAATGAATCCAACATCCTATCTTCAATCACCCTTCCGAGTAATCTGCTCCACTGTTGTCTGAGACAAAGACCACAAAGATTCCGTGGTTTGACCTCCACGGTTTTCTGAGTTCGCTGAACCTAAATCATGATAGGAGCACCGTAACAGGCCAGAGCTGCTGGATGGAGCAGGCGAGGACAGACTTGGATTCAGTTGCAAAGCCCCACAGTTGCACATAGGCTACTAGTGCTCAACGTTCTGAGCTCACATATGAAAAATATATCAATGGCAAGCATACAGATGTAATCCAGCACGAGTCTGTATAAGCAAACAAGATTTTGAGGGGATGGGGGAGAAACTTTGTTTTTTATATTAAAAATACCTCTTCAAAATTTCTAGTGAACCTTTGCCTATCATCTCGTGACTCCATTTCTTTCTTGTCTTCCTGCTTTTCTCGGTCTTGTTTTTCCTTCTCCTCCTTTTCTTTCTCCTCTTGTTCTCGAGTTCGACGATCTACACGGCTCCTACCTATTGATTTTTCAGCTTCTTGTAGGTCTGTCAGCGTTACACCCTGCAATAATTTGTATTCACCATTCACTCTTAGGTCATAGCATTTTTTTTTAAACAATGCAATTAACATTCAATTCTAAATGAACAAATCATTTTTAAGTGCCAAGTCTTTTAGCAATGAATGTAATTTTAAAAAAAAACTTTTTTTGATAGAATTTTACATCAGATGCACACCAAAGTACGCAGACCAGACTTTTTCATGCAACAGCAAGAGCGTTGAGTCACCAGATTGAATGAACATATTTGAGCACATCAGCAATAGGAATTTTCAATATCACAATATGCGTGCAGTAGTGCTTGAGATTTAAAATTTGAATGAATACTGAACCTCAGACAAAAATCCAGTTTCATCATAATCCTATTTGATACAGAACCTTTCTTTATATATAACCTATGAATTGTAATCCAAGTGAAAAAAGTGAGCAATGAAAACTTGCCTGAGTTGATCTTCTTGACTGCCTTGCTTGCCTGGATCTGGCTTTCCTTTGCGATTCAGACTCTTCATCTCGGACAGGGGTTAAATATGACCTATTATATTTTAATTTTAAAAGGTCAGAGAATAAGATGTACGGTGCTTAAAATATTGAAAGTTAGTCAAACATTCTATATATTTGCTTAATTTACTGTTGTAACAAGTGCAAAGAAAGTTCCAATTTCAGGCTTTTTTTTGAAATGTGAAATCAACTTTTCCTGTTAAAACTTAAAAAATATATTCCATCTCACAGGTAGTTAGACACTCATAACAAAATGTTTCTACTCAATATCTAAAAAACTGTGTGACAGTCAACTACCCTTGAGAATTAGACTAACATGTAATATGCAGATCATCTGAAGGTGATGGTGACCATTTATTTGCCTTGATAACTGGTCAAAATTACAAGAGAAATTCAGATAATACTGCTCCTCTTATTACATGAAAACTGAAATAAGTTGCTTCTATGCATAGCATTTATGATGAGTCACTGAAGATTGTAGTGTACTCAGACTGTTCACTATGGCAAAAAGCTTTGATTTAAACGTTCATTAGACATGTGGTTGGACCTATAAACTATGCTATACCAGGTGGTCCTAGTTTAAGGAATTAACATTGTATTCTTCATTGACATTCCAACGAACTTGCTGCCGTTGCCTTCCTTTGTCTGCAACAAAACTATTTTGTACATGCCCTATTGAGGAATGTGGGCTTAACATGTAAAGAGGAAATAATTGGAATCTCTGAGAGAACTAGAAACACACAAGCAATCATTCAAAATTAAAAAAGACAGGCTATTTTTTTAGGTGTCCTCCTCATCAGACAATTCAAGAAGTCAGATAAATAAATAATAATCCTTGCATTTGGTAAAGGTAAAGGATCATACACGCAAAACCATCATTTTCTTTCAGATGACCTGCTGTGCGATTCCAGCATTTCCTGGGGTTATTTCAGATTTTCAGCATTTCTATTTTTCTCATCTGTAATAAACTTTATTCCACTATTTTCTACTGTCTTCCATTGTACAGAGACTGAGAGAATTATAAAGAAAGTAAGTTATAAAGTAAATGTTATCCTATTATATCTCAAATCTATCATATTGTTCCCTCACCTAAATACCGTGAATGAAGGTTACATAAAGATCAGCAGGCTAAAGGGCAATATGCAAATGGGAACGCTCCCAAAGACAAATAGGGTACTTACGTGTTATACAATGGTCTTGTTCAAATCTTACATTTTCTAGGTTCAGATGACTTATCATCTGAGCCTTACAAGCAGGTTAGAACCTTGTTAAGTCACAAACAATGATATTCTTATATTGAACACAAAAAGATTGACCTTTTTGGTCAATCTTTTTATTTTCTTCAACTCCCCAATTTAATTTCATGCAAAAACTTCCAAGATCAAATGCAACAAAATTAAATAGGCCACAACAAATACTAGTTATGCAGCATATTATCACTGAAAGAATATCAAACTCCCCACTTTTCCCTGAAGCTGTGTGAACAGTCTTAAACTGCATTGTAATATACAATGACTCAATTCCTAGAAAGATTGGTTCCTTGATAAAGCTTGAATGATTGAATCAGACATCAATCCTTCAGTGAAGTCCTTGGACACCCTTCAACTGGAGTAAAACAGACTCAAAAGGGTATATTTCCAGAGATTGCAAAGAATGTAAGTACTCCAGAAAACTGCAAATTTCGAAAATAAGACAGAAAGTAAGAAATTTGCAAAATTCTGCAGAATCTTAATTTTTTTTTAAAAATTTAAAATCTTATAACCACGAGAACTTTTGTGCCTCTGATGATGTGGGACATTATCCAAATATTGCAAATTACACCTTTGTGTTCCCTCTTGAGCGTGCCACTATTCTAAATTTTTCTGTATACAAATTGTAAAGCGTACTTATTAATTTGGGAACACAGAAAGTTTCTAAATTTTGCAACCAAGCTCCTGAAGCTGAGTAACAATGTTAGCAGCAAGACTACACACCTGCGTCTCTCCCTGACCTCTGTTGTTGACCCAGTGCCAGTTGAAGCAAGCGCTGAAGGAACACTTTCTTTTTCTCTTTCAGCATTGTCCCCCGTCGAAAACCGATTTGAGGTACTACAGCACATTAAGCAGCAACACAAACAAGAAAATAAGCAAAGCTCAACAAACATGAAATTAAAACAAACCAAAGCAATGAAACAAAACTTTGTATGACTTAAGGATTGGGTTTGAACATTACCATCTCTCACTGATCAATGAAGCTTGGTTGCCAAAATTTAAAATTTCTGGAAACCAATAATATTTTCCAGCATATATTTGAAGTCCTTTCAATTATATTAACTAAAGTGTTCTTTTTGAGGGTGGGGTGAAAGAAAAAAATCAGTCAAATAAATGTATTTACTGAGACATGATAAAGTGCTAGGAAACTAGACTGATTAATTTCTCCAGTTTATTTAATTGAACAGCCCTATAAGTTTTCATTCAGTATTTAGAATAAACATTGTTTTTTAAAAATATCAAATTGTAACTGGAGAATTCCAATTGTAAAGCTGCTTCAGTGGTCCCTGCTAGTCTCTTCTTTCCCTCTTCCCTCCACCAAACTTTATAATGTCCGCTATTTCTTTCTCTAGTTTGAGGCATTTTATGTAGGATGTATGTTACAGGAGCTTTACTTGTAGTGGAGAGGAAGTTACTATCCAATAAAAAGTCTGTAATAGGATGCTTATCTAATTAGTGTGCCCTGTTTCCTGTGCTCACCAATCAGGAAAGAATTGCAAGTTGTGGAATTTGTGTGGATGCAATGTATTTCGTACATCTTTCTGATTCAGGTCTCATTTGTTGCTACAAGTCACGAGGGCTCACCATCACATTCTAAGCTACTGCTTCCCTTAGGTAGTAACCGAGGCCTTTTCAAAACCCACTGCAGTTTTTTTTTCTCACAGTCCACCATCATGGAAATAATGCACATAGTGTTGTACTTGTGTACAGTATTGTGCTTGGAGCACAAAGCACCTGGAGAGATGAATGTCTAGCAGCTGGAAGGCAAACTCAGCTCAACGTCTAAATGATATGCTTCCTCCAGGACTCACCAATGTCCTGAATGTTTTAACATTCCTTCCATTAGAACTGTCTCTCCATATTTGGGCAAGTCCTGGAAATTTGGTTCAGATCTTCGTAATACAAATCTGAACTATATAACAACCAGTCATTGGTATTTAATTTGGATGCAAGAGTTAACAAGGAAGAGTCCAAGTGTACAATGAATTAAGTCCCCGCATCCTTATGGCATACAAAGAAAAAGCATAAAAACACAAAAAAAATGCAAAGCCTAAAACTTTGTTTGAATGTTTACCTGCTAAGTGACGTGGTGGCAGGAGTCTTTGTGGAAGTGGTAGATTGCAGGCTGTTTGATGAGGTAACAGTTGTTAGTGTTGTAGCTGAAGTTTTGTTACTTGGAATAGGACCGATGAGATCTTCTTTCCGTTTACCAAAAGAGCTACTGAAGAAAAAGAAAGCACATCAACAAAACATTTGTTTTAATGACACCAACAATTTAAAAGACTAATCTCCAAAGATAGAGTACTTTTAAAGCTTTTGTTGCGCTATTAAAGATTTTGCTGTATAACTATGCTGTATTCAAATGTTTTATGAGGAGTATTGTTCACCTGTGCCATAGATCATGAACGGCAGGAATAACTGATTGTTTGGGCATCATCTCTATGGAGAAGTTGTGTGTGAAACATAACTTTCCAGAAAAAGTTTTTATTTCCTCTAGTTTTAAGCCAAGAACATTTTCTCGAGTTCATTAGTCAACATGCTCCCCCCAAAAAACAGCTCACTAGAAGAGTGAACGATACTTATACAAATTGCGGACGAAGTTCACTAGTAGTGGAATGGAAGTGGAATTAAACAATTCAAATATATTGAGCAGGAAACATTTGCAAAAGTGCAAATATTACTTTCAACAAGAAAACCAGTGTCACTCTCTTCTCTCATGTAAATCTGCTTTGGTTGAGAAAGTTTCAACAAAGCCGCTTTCTCTCTCCACAAATCCGCCTCCTCCCAGCCCTTGGTAACCTCATTATGAAACATGGAATAATGCATCAACCCCAGTGGAACATCTATAGCTAATGGCCAGAATCCAAAGCACATTGCCGGACAAATACTCTCAGTCATGAATCAGTAGACAATTCACCAGGACCAGGTTATAAAGACAACAAACCTGGGCCAATGTGACTGAAGCATTCTCAATATACCTTACTCAGACAGGTATTACAAGAGCTTAGAAATCCCAAAATAAATAATTGTTTTCTTCTCCAATGAGTAAAGAACAAAACTAAATGTTTGTCAGAGTACACTTTTCTTACCGTATCAATTTTAACCGAGAAGACTTAAACGATGGTAGGTATAACTGACACTGTGCCAAAATATTACTTGAAAATACTAGCAATACAGAAAGCAATGCTTTATCTGAGACCAAGCTGATGATGGTTATTCTGTATCTTAGTCAAAACAGAAGCAAAGATAACACAATATTCTGAAAGAGAACACAAACAACCACACACATGCACCATAAAGCAGGAAGCACTCTTGCAAAAGTAAGAAAACTGCCTTTTCAAAGAGGCTGGGATGATACCTTTTGTAGATGTTGTAAGATGAATAGTGAGCTGACGGTGGGTGCCTAGATTTAAAATTAGTAGAATCCAAGCTGATGGCTGAGGACGAGTTGGCTGGCAGATCTCTGGCACTGCTACTTCTGCCTATTGCTAGCAGGTACGAATTACTGCATGCATACCAAGCAAGAGAGCACATCATCAAAACAAAAAAAAATGAGCAAAAGAGAACAAAAGCATTAGAAACACATGCTATCATGCGCACAACTGAAAAAACACACAGAAACGCAAACCAAAAATTGTATGCAAGCATTCAAGTTAAACAAATGCTAAATACTAAACAAGTGCTTTTCAATATTTGACTATGAATGCCAATATGCAAAATCAACAGTGTGTTCCAAATGCTGCCACAGAGCTTTTGGTAATATAAATTACTTAATGCAAATCCACTGTTATCAAAATCAACTAAATTCTCTCTCCAATATTGGGATGTCCTCCTGACGTAAAAGGCATTATAAAAATGTAATTTTGTTGTTGTTGTGGTTGAAAGACATGCCAGCATTCTAGCATTAGATGGTGACACATGTGTTCTGAAAATTTGCATAGTAAACTTGAAAATTTCTACAGACTTTCAGCTGTTAACTGATGAAAAGTTGGCGTTTCTTTCTTTGCTTGCTACATAACACAAATCTGATTTAGAACTAGCATTTGGTGCTGTCAGATATTGTTACTTCTTATTAGAAATCTGATTTCTACTGTAAGTTATTATATTTAAGTTCCTTTCCTTGAGAATTTGCCAGGTCAACTTTAACAGAATCATGGTTTACGATAACATTAACCATTGCTCTATTTTCTTCAAACTATACCACTTAAGTTTACAAGTAGTTCAAGACAATGCAAGACATCGGACATAAAGCAGAAGCCATGCATTTAGGAGCAAGATGCAACTGTACACAGAATATTGCCCATCAGAGGTACTTGGCTAAGAACATCCAAATTCCTTGAAAATCACATCTAATATAAAACACATTAAGATTTTCAAATTACAGAATGACTTCTTTGCTTATACAATAGCATTTTACATTTATATAGCACTTTTCACGTTATGAGGGTCTTGATCCTTCCATCACCTCCGGAATATCGCCAGACTACGGCACTACCTCACCCCTCACGCTGCTGAAACTCGTCCACGCCTTTATCACCTCAAGGCTGGACTATGGGAACTCTCTCCTCGCCGGCCTTCCCGGCACCTCCTTCCAGAAGCTGCAGGTCATTCAGAACTCTGCAGCTCATGTACTGCCCCGCACCAGGCTTCACGACCACATCACTCCCACCCTTGCTCGCCTCCACTGGCTCCTCATTCCCCAGAGGATCGAATTCAAGATCCTCATCCTCACCTACAAGGCCATTCACGGCCTTGCTCCCTCCTACCTCTCCGACTTACTATTCCCCTACCTAGCTGCCCGTACCCTCCGTTCCTCCGGCTCCGGTCTGCTCCACGTCCCCTCACCCTGACCATTTCCCCCCAATGCTCGGGTCCTGACCTATTTTCACATCCTCCCGACGTGAAAGGCGCTCTATAAATGAAATGTTGTTGTTGTTGATGTCTCTTAAAAGTCTCTTTAATGCAAGCTTGCTAGCGTTAGCCTACAGTACGTGGGACTAGGATAAATTGACACTAGGCTTTACAATTAAAATTTTTGGAAGAGTATAAAAGAGAAATCTAGAACACTTCAAAAAGACTCTGAGAAGGAGAAATCTAGCACATAAAAGTTTCAATATGCCCATGACTGAGTTAGTCTTTTAGATGCACGTTGCATTTCACCCCCACAAAATGCAGTCGCTTCACGTTACAACATATTCTGGGAACGCTTTATGAGACGTCTCAACGACGTGGTACGGTGCTATATCAAATGCAAGGATTATTTTTTATTATTATTATAGTAAGAATACTCAAAATAGATGTCAATTCATCACTGAACTCAAAAAACACACAGGAATTGTTGACACAAATGCCAAGAAAGCATTTCATCATCCAAGGGAGTAAATGGAAGACCCAATGATACACTTTGGTCTCTTTCTGTTGAGCAATGGGCTCATTCAAATTCATATGGAGAGAAGAATTAAGTACATTATCACTTCATAGGTTCATGATCCTGGCCTATAATCTAACAGTAGCCCCCAAAATATCTTTAATCAAGACAAATGGAACTCACAAGTGGCTCAGTCAGAGCACCACTAGAAGCAATTTGTGATGGGATGGGAGGAAATGAAAAAATAGTTTATTCATTTTAGTGCATTAAAATTGTAAGCTTTACCTATTCTTCCTTCCATATCAACAAAACCCATATAAATCAAACAGCTAGACACGATTCTCACATTGACAGCTTCCAATTACCTTCTTTGATAACTAGGCACTACAGGTAAATTGGTAAAAGCAGCATTTTGTGATGTAGATCCTTCAGGGGTAGAAGTATGATTTACTTCTTTCTTCTTCAAATCATCTTCCCACCGTCGCCTTGTGTAAGACCCACATCGCGTCAGAATAGTAGCAGAATCTCTGTGGAGCAATCATGATTTGAGTATTCACGGAAATAAATACTTTAAATGAACAATACAATGACCAAGTTTAACAGGATGTCACCTGGTTTCTCGATCATCAACATCAGATGTACTGGCCAGTCTTCTTGATGGGATCGTAGGTGCAATATATGCAAATTTGGTTCCTTTCTGATCCTTCTCCTTGGGAAAAAGATGGAAATGAAAATGTGTGACTGCTTAGATCTGTAAAGCATTTCTACTGTGCATTGGTGACATTAATAGAAATTGTTTCAGTTTAGTTGGCATTTTTGGTCCTTAGTACAAATTGGTCTTCAGATCGTCTGGTCTCAGTCTTTTCCCTCCGCCTTGGCTCCTCTTCCACCCCCCCCCAAAAAAAACACTCCTCAATCTTGTCAATCTGAGGAGTGAGCAAGTCTCCAATAGAGGAGAGTAGAACATATTGCTACTCTGGTAGTGGCTTGGAACTTTCCAGAGGTCTTAAATATTTTTTTTTAAAAACTTCAAATATTTTTGCATTATGGATTCAGATTTAATTATTTGGGTATGAAGAGGGGACTGAATCCAACTTTCATACTTCACCTCATTTGTTCATTTAAGATCCCACTTTCCTCTGGTAACTCAATACCAAACCGAACGGACTACAACATATTCTATTAGATAACATATACGCTAGTTACCTTATCTTTGTTATCTAAACTGGATGAGAGTCGTGGACTTGAGGCTGAACGCATCACACCTACAGGGTCTCTCTCTTTCTGTCCCTCTTTAGAAGCACTAATCTCAGCCAATGCACCATAGCTCCCAGTCTTCCGCAGCCCTGACCGCCACGATGCTGGAGATGCATCTTTTTTCTCTTCATCGTCTTTCCTCTTCTTCTCCTCCTCTTTAGGTTTTGTGAATGGAGTGGTAAACTGTAAACAAAGATTGAAAACTAAAGTGGCATCATATTGCTTATTGATCTTCGATCATGGTGTAAATTAGGTATGTATTTGATGGCTTGATAAAAGGTGGTCACACACTATCCAACTCTATTGGTGACAATAGTAATACTCAACCAGCCTGAGTAATATCAAACTCAAAAGTATTAATATCGAAAGGAACAATTCTGATATTAGTAATTACTAGGTTTTAATAAAACCACATGCTTTTTTAAGAAAGTTCCTATTTCCACAGTGAGGAAAACACAGAAAACACCTACAATCCCATCCAGAAGTGATCAAGGACTGCACAGTATTTCTTCACAAATGAATTCAATCCTGATCCCACAGCTAGCTAGATTTAAATCATTCTAATTCCAACAAGACAATAATAATAATCCTTGCATTTGATATAGCGCTTTTCACGTCTTCTAGATGTCTCAAAGCGCTTCACAGAATATACTGCAAAGTGATTTGACTGTATTTTTGTGGGCGAACACGGCAGCCAATTGCGCACAGCAGTGTCCCACAAACAATCGTGGATTGAAAATGACCAATTTATTATTGTTTTGGAGGGATTATTATTAGGCATGTGGGATAATATATATAAATGACTATTAAATAAATACAAATCCATGGTTCCTTTGCCAAAGGGCTTTGGAAACAAAATCTCACTTGGGATTCTATTTTCAAAAAAAGACAACTTGCATTTTGTAAATCAGCGTGCGTTTGTTTCAGCTGATCATTACAATGGTACATTGAAGTGTTTACAGCATCCAACACATGAATCTCTAAAAACCCATACACCAAATGAATAAAAATCATTCCCTTCACAAAGAGGATAGGAATTGATCAATATAGTTCTTATATAGCTCACATAATAGAGCACATGAAAGGTATAGCACTACACAATTCACACTTTCACAATTCCATTGTCCCTTTATTTGTACATTTTCAATTTATTGCAAATATACAATATTGTCCATGTAATTCTCATCAGATAAATACAGATTTTACCACTAAAACATTAACTGAAAAATTAAAAACAGGAAACTGATTAATCATAATTTGCAGCAAAGTGGTCATTTCCAAATCTTCTCCCAAATTAAATACATGACCCAACAGAATAAAACTCACCCTAATCCAATTTATTTTACCCTATCCTTAACCTTTTACACATTTTAAATCCTTCAAACAAACAGTTTGATGAAGGCAAAGGCTTATTAATACTACACCATTTTGCAAGACAACACTGAAAATGCAATGGCTGCATCAGTATCAGTTCTGCCAACAGGGGGGGAAAAAAAATCAAAAGACAGAAAACAATTAGTGGTTAAAAAACTGATGGGATGAATTTCCTAATAATTTTTCATGCAGCTTCCAGAATAGATTAAAATAAAGGAAGCAAAACGTGCGCAAAACACACAAAACGCAAAATCTTTACTCAAATATTCACACATCAGAACTACTTCTGTTGAAAATACATAAAAATAAGTGAGCACAACATGCAAGAGTGATGTGGGATATCTCTGATTCACCATTAAATGTCAAACTGCACACGTCTGCTCACACAAGGCAGCTCACCATAACTTTTTCACCCTTTTGAGGCACAAGAACAATGCCAGTTTTGCGCAAGCCCTGACGCCAAGATGCTGGATCCGCCACAGGCATGACTGGAGTAATGAATTCATACTGAAGCCAATTAAAACAGAAAGTATAATGAGAAAATGGCAGACAATCAAGCTAGGCTGTCTGTCACACACAGAGATAAGTTGATCAGGATCCAGCAGGTAATTAAACAAATAGCGTTTAATGAATAGCGCCAACATGAATCTACAACCTTTCAGATCTTTAACAAATTAGGACCACAAGTTGGACCAAATTTATTATGCCTTTCAAAATTGTCGTCTGGATTGCAGATAGCTGTCCATTAAAGAATTTCTCTGTACCGTGTACTGAAAGGTTTCAAAATTACAAGTTCCTCATTAGTTGAATACCATTCTAACATCTTCAAACTCAAAATTTGTCCATGATGAAGATAAGCTAGTCACTAAAATATAAATTTCACCAAATACATCAATGCTTTATCTAATGTTACTGCTGGTACCTTATGAATAAACCATGTGAAGGAAATCTAGTTTGCACTGAATCTCCCTAAACTACTAATTAAAACATTCCAGATATTGTAGAACGTTTGATTATCTGATGGAAAATTGAAGGTCCACTGTTTGAACATACAGGTATTATTTTGGAATTTTAAAAAACATCCCTTATCAATAACTTATTTAAAGGAAAAGAATAACTCAACTCATTGCAACATATGGGTAATTTACAGATCTACAACACTGACAATGTGCCCTTATACAGAGCCGTACACATAAAAATAAATAACTCAAATGCTTTGCAAAATGACTGATAAATGAAGTGAATATTTTATAGGTAATGGCTCCTTTGAAGCAGATTCTTCATGTTCAGCTCAAAAGTTCAACTATTGTCAGATTGACATGCCTCTCAATTATCATCAACAGTTGTTGTAAGACTGTCCAATTTAAAGAGGCAAGGAAATCAGGTTCTGCTTTAGCTTACATGACTGGATGGGTAAACCCTTGAGTCCACAGCACAAACTGACAGCAATATTCACTCAGCAACTTCTACACAAACAACAATTTAGCTGGGCCACCAAAACAAATACATCACTGAGTATCCTCGGGGAGCTAAATTCGTTAAACAGTACCAAATGGAGATAGCAGGATCCGTCATCTGCTTACAAACTCTTTATACAATGGACCCAGCCCTAGCCAAATACACGCATAAGCAATCAGCAAACATTACTCCATCACCATCGAGAACTTCAATCAATAGGGAGAATATTTTTTTTACAATGACTGAACAATGTATCCTATTCAGCAGGCTACACAGAAACCTAGGCCAAAGAAATGCTGTAGATGTTGAGAATGCATTACACCATTTCAGTTTTTAATCTTCTCCAAAATACTGTAATCAGGTTGTTAGTCTTCTATCAGAGAATGGCAAGACGCTGCTTGTGTATGAAGCTGTCCTCTTTGTGTAGCAGCTGACACAATTTCAACTCAATATTCTGCCCATTTCAAAATATTCAGTGATAAAGAACCACAAACTGCTTCAATAACATATGGAATCCTATGTATGAAATTATGCCCCTTGTAAGCAACTTTAAACTGTGATTTACTGATATCTATACAGGGTGACCCTGTTTTGTGCAGTGTTTTGGGTCTATAAAATTAGACCCAGTCATAACAGGTCCATGAAAAAAACACCACGACCACTCTCAAAAGCATTTCTAGCTTCTGGTTACTGAGGGTCCACAGACTTACACTTTAGCAAAGTGCCATAAAATGGGATCACCGTAAATATCATGAAATGCCAGAAATACTAATACTTTAGTACTTGGTATTATTCCATTATGTAATGTTACCGATATATATTTGTATCCATTCAGATTTACCACCCAAAGGCCCTCACTGACTCTGCCTAATGCTTTACCTTCAGCCACAAAGGTAGCAAAAATTATTGAAGGCATTAAACTGGTGTTACTAATATTGTGCCAGGGTTTAAGCAGGTCTCATTTGGGAGCTAGTGCCCAGAATCTTACAGTGTGAGTGATGGAAATGACCAACGAGTACGAGTGACCGATCATTCCTCAGAAAATGAGTTCCTTGCTTTTTACCATTCTGCATTCGCAGGTGGATGTTTTTGCTCAGGAAGAACAAAACAATTACCAGGTCTTATAGTTAGATCAGAATAAAGTACAATCAAACTCTGCTGATGGTGAGGGAAAAAAAACAGCTTCTTGCATGCTGGTAAAGAAAGAGGAACCCACAGTTGGCCACGTTATGATTAAGCCCTAAAGCATAGGAACACCAGGTCTGCTGAGTGCCAGCAGCGATGAGGAACTGACTCATACTCAGAATGCAACACCTTTCATCATTGCCATCAATACCATTACATAAATTTGTTAACAAAAAATTAACTTATGCAGGTCAGTATTTGCCTTTCCCTCAGGAGAAAGGCATCCCCATCTTCTAGTGTCCCATCTACTGCCTCTAACAGTAACCTGCCCAACAGAAGATGCTGAAACTTAGGTTTAAAAAAAAGGTTGGGATTCAAATCTCTAACAAATTGTTAAGTGTTACTGAGCTACCCCTTTTGTTATATAATGTACAAATTTGCTCATAGTCCATACCTTCTTAACCGGTGATGTTGGTGCAACTTGGTTTGTAGACACAGTTGAGGGAGCCACTGATGCTGACTGTATACTACCACTATTGGTATGATTTACAATATTTACAGGTACTGTAGGTTTGCTTTTCTCTGAAAAAGAATAAATTTATGAATGAAGAACAAATAAATGCGTAAGTGTCATCCTACAAAGTACTATGTAATACAATTTGCTATAAACTGATTGGCAACTTCTAGTCAGTTGCACATCTTACAAGAAAACTAGAACATGACATTCATCCAACTATAATTTACTGATACATTTTTATTCCAAATCAGATTACTGCCAAAAGCAATTCACTTTTAAATATAAAACAATCTGATCAGGCATTTTCAAAGTTACTCCACATGATGTAGACATCTTGGTGAGAGTGAAATTTCAGATGGTCTAACAATTCAAGTTTGTCTAAATTTGCAGACAAAATCAAACTGCTGAACAGCATACCTGACTCGGCTTCAGACTCTGAGTCCTCCTCCTCTTCTTCCTCACTGGAACAGCTAGAGTCATCTTTTTTGCCCTCTTCCTCTTCATCCACTTTCTCCTGTTCCAAAGCCTCTATGTGGGCTGCGTTCTTTTGTTCATTCAGTAGTGCTTCTTTGCTGATAAGAGTTTAACAGATCAAATCAAATTTTGTAAACAAACTTTTACAATCCATAAACTGTAGCATTCAAAAGAACAAAAGGAAAGGTTGATAAATGATGCAATTTCCTAAAGAAACCTCATTTATACTTACTTTTTAACTAACTTTACTTGTTGATTGTTCTCCAATGTTGTAGTTGACTCAATAAGTGGTGATTTAGTTGCTGGCTTCTCACTGAGCAGCTGTGGAAATAAAGTATGACCAGCAGGGATGACAATTGTTAATACTGTATCAATTTTCTAAAGCTTATTATAGTAGATCACACAAGTTTAATATTAATACATTTTTAATTAAATCCTGGGTGAATATATATCCAAAAAGCTAGTTTTTTTGAATTGAAAACAATTCAAACAGTTAATTTGCCGCCATCAAAAGCACTAAAAATAAATTCAAGCAGATCCATTTAGAGGGGGAAATCCTCATCTACCTACACATTATGATGAAGAGCCTAAATTTGTGGTGGGAAAAGTCATCAACCCAATAAACCTCAGACACATTTTGACTTTTCTCACCCAAATGAAGCACCTTTTTCACCAGATATCTTAATCTAACATAGCGTCGTTACTGTATTAACATTACAACGTAGTTGACCTGAGCTTCTGGGATATCGGGGTTAGGTAAATGAGAACCCAATGACACAGGTCAACTGTCTTCAGGCTCCGCAGGGAGGAGCCAGGTGTAGGGAGAAGCCAGGAGAGTGACAATCACACTCAATGTCCAGAAACAGCACCCTCCAGTGGATGTTCTTCCTAAATAGAAACTCCTAGTCATCCCCGCAAAGGGGAAGTTATGTGGGATGTCCCATGAGTATTGTGTAACATTCCTACTCATGGGAACACTGAATGAGGTTAAGAGTTTGGTAAGTTTACATGTCATTCAGTGACCTTCCCAACTCCTTGTGCAAGATTTTTTTAAAAAAATCTTTCGTTTGGTTTGCGTCTCACTAGCAACTTTTATTTATTTTAACCCTGTGCTCCAAGACGTTATCCTGCATGAAGAACTTTACATAAATTCAAGTTGTATTTTCCCTTATCCCCTGAACCCACTCCAGTATTACAGTATTAACAGAACATATATAGTCTCCATGGTAAATACTTAAGAGCTATATTGGTGTGTGGAGATTGGGTAGATTGCTTTATTTGCTGCTACAGATATATTCATGATAAAGCAATTATAGAATTGTATTTGAGGACTTTTCCTGCCTATCCCCACTCCTGAAAAATATGTAAATAGTCAAACATAGTTCAATAGTTTTAAAAACTCACCACAGACTGCTTTTTGTGTAACTCTTCTAAGTACCGAAGAACATCTTCGTCTGCAACATCAAAAGCTGTTTGTCCCTGTGGAAAGTTTAGGCGCTCAGCAGATGTTTTGGGGAACCAGTTCTCTACACAACATTGCTATGTTACGATAGCTGTGATGAATGCTGTACAATGATGTTAAAAGATTTTCAGATTTTAACACAACTCAGATACTTGATAAAACTACTTGGAAGTGATAAAATCAAAATGGTGGCTGTGGAGCTAGCAAGAAAAATGATTATAAGTATTTTAAGTGAAAAGTATACAACATCATAGCTGCTAATAACCATAGGAACATCACATGAAGCATTCATTTCAATCAACTTATCTGATATCTGAATTCTAAGTCGAGAGGTACAATACTTGCCAATGGATACCCTATAAATTCCCTTTTACCTTCACGTCCTCTTCAGTCTCGCCCCAAAAAATCTACAATAACTTGATAATTTGCTGATTTTATTTTTGATAAGCTTGCAGCCATTATCAAAATGTAACTGGTAACAAACCACTTTGTTGATCGCCTCCATATCACAGAAGTGTTCTACTAGGATGCGGCAGGCTTCTGCTTTACCCCAGTGCGCAGAAGCATGAAGTGGTGTCCAGCCATCATAATCCTTGATATTTACATCATACCCTGCCTGGATTAGAAGCCTGTGAGAAGAAACAAGTATTATGGATAAATAACATTTTCAGATGGATTTTAAATAAATTTTAGTTGTCCAGTATTTGCATTTAGGCTTCACCATTTGAATAAGTAAATAGACAATCTAGCAATTTTATATACGTACTTTAAAACCTCCGTATAGCCCTTAGCTGCAGCTACGTGAAGTGCTGTTCCCCCAGATTTTGGGTGTCTAACGTCATTTATCTGCCCACTGTTTAACCACTGTCGTGCATCACGAAGCATTATTCGTTCTTCTTCTTTCCGAGCTGATTCTATATCCACGCCTAATGAACAAACCAATTTAATAAAAGATTAATAAAATTGTTTTATATATGTATTCTTTACTAACATTCAAAGTTAGCATATTTAGAGGCACATGGACATAAAAGGAGCCTCACTACAGTAAACATATTTAGAAGCACACAGACATAAAAGGAGCTTTCGTACAGTAAACAACTTCCAGTACAAACACAAGATAAAAGGGAACGGTATGTAATGTGACAATTCGAAACCAAAGATATGATTCCCAAGATGATTACAGTCTGGCCAGAAATCTTAAATAGAGCAGTCTTATTAATTGAAGATATTGCTTTCAAAGTAATGGTCCTTTTAGAACACAAATAGTGAGGTAAATTCTGCAGGTCTGATAAGCATGTTTTGGAAACCCTCTGTTAGAAAGGTGACAACAGCCATGATTAACCAAATGATGCTCAACATGATGAGATTTAGCTAAAATGAAGCACTAGGTAACCTTGTGTTACATTCCCTAGAGTTGAAGAGGGTAAATGATGATCTGGATGAGTTGTGTAACACAAGAGACTGAAGGAAATTACCAAGGTAGACAGGGAACAATTCATCCCTCTGGTTGCCAAATCCAGAACAGGAGACCATAATCTTAAAATTAGAGCTAGTGGTTAACAGGCAAAAGAAAAAAAGATAAATGCACTGCCCATAAATAAACACTCAATCAAGGTGCTCAAAAGGGAGATTATAGGTTTGTGAGCTAAAGATACAATGGGAGTGCAAGAAACTGGATTTAAAACTATAAATGGCTGATATGACTTAATGAGACAAGAGGATAGACTTGAACAGATCAAATAACTTAGGAGCTCTTGTTCCAATGCTGTTAAATATTTCTCAGCAAAAATCTTTAATTTTGCCAATGTCTTATACTACCCAGAAGGATTACAAAATTATGTTGGAACATGAAAACCGGTGAACAAATAAATGTTGGTTTGCAAAATGTAGTTTTGCCGCAATAATTCCAAGCCTTTTCACGAAAACAGGTTTATTGATTTCACATTTCCATTACACGATTTGAAAATGCTGTTGCTATTTCAGTAAAAGTAAATGATTATCGTCAATGACGTAATTACCTTAGAAACTAAAAGCGAACACTTCCAAGGAGACTTGCCTGAAGAGGGCAATGTTGCTCACTGCTATTTTAGTAGGCATTGCTTTATGAAAGTGAACTTTACAATTTCATTATGATAAGGACAATCAGGTGTAACTAAGATCAGGTATGACATTAGAACCAAACCTAGTACTACACTATTGTTTAAAAATGAACAGTTTTGAATAATGGAAACCTACATTTCACAAAGTTGATTAGCATATGCACTCAAATGAGTTTCAACCTTAATTAAGGGTTGGTTCTGATATAAAAATTATGCTTACAGAAAGTTTATTTAAAAATATGTTAAATCCACAAAATTGTCACTCACCCAGCACAACTAGTTTGTGAAGTTTTTTTTAAAAACTTTTTTTTAAAAAATGTTTTCACTTTCAATGTGGTTTTCTGGTTAATTTATTTCTTATATTTTATGTCCTTTATTCATCTTATTTAATATGCCCATCAAGAAACAGATTAGAGATCTTCAGCAGAAGAGACAATGTTAATAATGCTAAATCATTACAGGAGTACAGCCTTCAGTTGGAAGCAGAGCTTAGAACATTACATTCTTGCATTAAGTTATTCAAATTAGGCCCCGTTTGTCTCATGATTCAGGTAAAGGGGCCATGTGCCATTACTACTTCAAAGAAATAGCTTGCATTCCCCTTCTCATCCTAAATTGAAATTAATTTACTACTCATCTGACTGCTTTTGTGGGTCATTGCTGGCACAAATTACCTGCACTTGATTCAATTATAACATTTGCTTAATACCTTATGAATTAGATTTTGTAAAGTGCTCGGAGAAATGTATTTTTACGTGAAAGGTGTGCTATTGCAAGTTGTTGTTCATTCATTATGTGAAGTGTCAGGCTCCACATGCCTAATGCACTCCAGATAAATATAATAATCCTTGCATTTGACATCATGCCTTATCACTTCAAAACATCAGTTTTTCATAGTTTTTGTAAAGTATAGTGATTGGAGTCCTGTAGCTCAGTGGTTAGAGCACTCGCCTTGCAAGCGAGATACCTGGGTTCAATTCCAGGCAGAGGGCGAAACCTTGGGCAAGTTTCCTTACTCCACACGCCTAATAATAATCCCTCCAAAACAAAAACAGTAATAATAAATTGGTCATTTTCAATCCACAACTGCTTGTGGGGACGCTGCTGTGTGCAATTGGCTGCCGCGTTTCGCCCACAAATATACAGTCAATTCACTTTAGAGCATATTCTGTGAAGCGCTTTGAGACGTCTAGAAGACGTAAAGAGCGCTATATCAAATGCAAGGATTATTATTATTGTGTAATTGTAGGTAAATTTTCACATATCAATGCCCTGCAAACAACCATGAAGCGAAAGACCATTTTTAGGAGGGATTATTGGACATACTATTGTATATATATTACATTATACTATCAAATATACATACACACACACACAGATACATACATTCAGGTCACAAACTAAAGTGCATAGTTCTGCCTGTCTACCATCTCTGGAACGTACACTTTTCAAAGGACTGAAACATTTTAACTTGTTCCCTGTATCTTAGTGAAATTCTGCGACGAGTTTATTACTGAGCCCAAATTTCTGATTATTCTGAAATAAAGGTCAAAATTGAAACATATACTCCTATTTCATCAGCAAAAAAAAACAGATCCCAGCTCAGCAGTATGAAATGGTCACTTTAGGTGCACTTACAGAAAATTATGTACTTTTGTTGACTACACAAAATGTTTAAATGAAGGAAACACTGAAATCTAAATGTACCAAACGCTGGCATTATATAAGATTGTTAATAGAAACTGAATAAATACAAAACGCAAAACGATCCACACATTAAAAATGTCAAAGCAGCACAAACGGTATAAAACAACTGCCTTGTTAAAAAGGTTTGGTTGTTGAATGTTTAAAGAGGCTCTGGTACAAAAAAACTCTTTTTAAGTCTGATTATAGATTAAAAACTAAACATTCTTAGAAAACTAATTATTTACTTGCATCCACCTGCAATAATATTAATATTAATAAACAATGCAAGCAATGGCTTTTTTTCATGTTACCATACCACATGACATGTGAAAATATATTTAAAGAAAAACAGAGAAATGTCTTTCCATCTCCTTATGCGACGTGACATTGGTCACTTTGTCCAAAATACATATCCTTGTACAAGAGCTAATCTTAACTGCAGGAGGTATTTCAGCACAAAGTTTAGTGATGAGCCTGAACATGTCCTACTTCACCAAAAAGAGGATAAAGTGGAATATGGTCCACGGCACTTGCATTCAGGGGAAAGAGTCCAAGTGAATTGCTCTGAGGCAAACTAAAATGTTAGCTGAATGTGGTGCCCTCGATTCATGAGAAGAGGGTCCCCTCAGTTGCAGAACCCATTGAAGAGTATTCAATGTGCTCAATTTGCTAGACTGATAAAAACAGAGGAAGATAACAATTGGAACCATGAAGCTTCACCCCCAAACTTTCATTTTGTTCTTCCAAACATGTTGGCTATGTGTCATTTCAACTTAAAAATCATCCCAAGGTAATACACTTCTGGAAACCCAGAATTTGGACGAGGCAAATTTGCCACGGAGGTGATACACTAAACGATATTGAGCATGATGAATCATGCCACAAAAATGACCTAAACTAGAGGCAAAGTTTAAACCCAAAATAAATCAAAATTCCAGGGAACTATAAGTTTTAGCATAAAATGCTTGAACACAGCTGCAAAGTTGATGAGCAGGCTGTTCGTGCAAGTCGGCAAATCTCAGTGCAACAAATGCAGATAGCAGGAGCAAAACTAGCAGCTTAAGTGCAAAGCAGAATGGCACTTTCATGCGTTATTGGAAAGGACAGATGTTACTTTCCTATTTGAATGTCTGATTATAGTTCAAAAACATTTATTGTTAAAAATTACATTAAATGCCTCATATACTGAAAGTAATCCATACAGAGGGTACTATGTGATCAGCACCAGCTGCAGTAACAATGCTTGGTGGTCCATTATTCCCCATTTTCTTACCTTGCCTATTAATTTCTTCCCGCAGGAGCTCTTCCATTGATTCTTCTTCAGCTATATCTAACGGAGTTTCTCCTTCACTGTTCACTGCCGCTACATTTGCTTCATGACTAATTAGATACCTGCAAAATTACGTTTAAAAATATTAATCTTGGCTCTCTCACATTTCTGTGAAAAGTAAAGAATGTTATTGCCATTATTTAACTAAGGTTTCCATTCTGATTTGATTATAAAAAGAACACTTTTTGGACAGAAAAAAATTATCCTATTAATTCAAGGTTAAAATATTAGATTCTTTAGGGAGCATAAGCTGCAGGTAAAACAAAAAATCCAGTTTTTTTTACACTATATTGAAATAAAACCTAAAGCTTCCTGGTTTCATGATAAAACTTCTACCTTTTGCAACATATTTTCCAAACATTGCACAGATTTTACAGTTATGTAACATGAATTTGTGTAAATCCTACTTATAAACCAATCAGCAACTGACACTTCCCACACCACCCTCTTTCCAGCAATCCACTGATGTTCCAACATCCAACTTAAATACTTATCTAGGTGCTAGCATTTTTGTTAATGAATCATATTGCGCTACGTGCCTCCTCCCTTTTAATAAACCTTCCTTTCTTCATAACTGACCAAATGTGCTTATTTTCACACTTATTAATCCTCTGCTTTATACCAGGGAGGGAGGGGAGAATAAAGGAGTGAATGAGAGGGGGGGGAAAAGAGTGAAAAAGAGGGGAATTGGTTTTCCTCATCACTCACTCACAGACAGTATCAGGTGTCACCAGGCTGACTGCAGTTCCCACAGCTTGTGTAAGCCTAGGGCTAATTCTGGAATTCTTGTAATCAGCTCCCGAGCTATACAAGGCAACACAGAATATTCCAGACTGCATGTTGATTGCACTCAATTCCCTATTTGAGCTGGAGCTGTGCTTCCTAGCAGAACCAGAACTAAACCTTACCTAGAGCAAATGAGCTTGGACATCCTAATCACCACAATAAAGATTCCAAGAACCAAGTCAACTGCAAACTTAACTAAAATGCTAATAGGACAAAATGGTGACAAATCATCCATGGAAAAGGGGGCACAGGAGGTTTAGGGAAAGAGGAAGGGAAATTAAGAATCATAGAAAGGTCGCTCAGCCCATCGCGTCTGTGGCACTGGAATGGGTTTCAATACCCATGGTGTCCTGTAGCATATTGATTTGAGCACTCTCCTCGCAAACGGGAGGACCCGGGTTTGATTCCCAGGCAGAGCGAAACTTTAGGCAAGTTTCCTTACTCCAGACTCGTCTGTTTACCTAGTAGTAAGTAGGAACCTGGCTGTTAGTCGATTGGTGGATCCCTCAACTTGCCCCAAATAAATAAATAAATAAATAAATACATGATTTGGTCAATCAATCCATGGCTGTTTATTATGGGACAGTGCTGGGCGCAATTGGCTGCCGTTTTTCACCCGCAAAATACAGTCAATTCACTTTACAGTAGATTTCTGCGAAGCTCTTTGAGACATCTCAGCAATGTGATAAGGCGCTATATCAAATGCAAATATTATCATAAACCATTCAATATTTGAACAGCTCTCTGTATAAAACATAAAATAGACACTGAAAAAAAAAGCACAAGGGCAACCCTTTATGGGTGCATAAAATTACTGGTGCAGTATTATAACTGGTCTGGTAGAAAAAAATAGCACTGATCCCATTTCTGGGTCTCAGGACACTTCTGACATCTTGCACTAAAAACAGAAAGCACTAGTGGCTGACCAGCCGGCTTCCTGCTTGTAAGATGCCGGGGGAGTATGTGCCAGTAACCACAGGTCCACTGAGCACCTGTATTGTAAGCAGACTCAGACTCTAGCACGGTGCCTCATAACAGGGTTACTCTGCACACAGGTTTGGCCATATTTGGCCATCTTCTGGCTGGTGTCTTTCTTCTATTTATAAACCTCAAAGTAATAGCCTTTTGTTACTGGATTGCCAGTCAGTAAAAAACTGTGCCTCCAGTTATTTGATTAAAAGCATTCAAGAATTTGAAAACCCATTAGATTCTCACCTTAGGCTCCTGCATTAGAGTGAAAAAGTCCCAATTGTTCCAGGCTCTCCTAATTATTATATCCTCTTCTTTCTAGCATCACTATAGTGAAAATCCACTGAATCCTCACCATGACCAATATACTTTCTGAAACTGGGTTTCCAAATCTGCTTGTAATACTTCAAATATGGCTAAATCTATGTATTGTAAAAATAATTGCTTTGCTGTTAATACTCAAATGTCCCATAATTAAAACAAAAAATGCAACTGTTTTAGTCATCTTATCCGGAGTCCTGTAGCTCAGTGGTTAGAGCACTCGCTTTGCAAGCGAGAGACCTGAGTTCAATTCCAGGCAGGTCAGGGCGAAACCTTGGGCAAGTTTCCTTACTCCACACAGAGCCTAATAATAATCCCTCCAAAAAAAAATAATAAATTGGTCATTTTCAATCTACGACTGTTTGTGGAACATTGCTGTGCGCAATTGGCTGCCGTGTTCGCCCACAAATATACAGTCAATTCACTTTACAGTATATTCTGTAAAGCGCTTTGAGACGTCTAGAAGATGTGAAAAGCGCTATATCAAATGCAAAGATTATTATTATTATACACTCTTGCCTTTAAAGGTTTCTTGAAGGCCATTTGATTCTTTTTGACTGAAGGTAAAGGCCCTTTTAAACACCGACATTGTAAAAATAAATTTCAATAGATAAGATGAACAACCACAAGTCGCACAGATCCCAATACCATTTTAGGATGTGAATAAGCTGCTTTATTCTTGTGCTAAATAAGGTAAGAGTCTTTAATAACTAAAACACTCTAAATATTTGCCTCAAGTTCACCAACTCTCTTGGCTGAGATAAGAACTAGAAGAATGCAGTCTTCTGATGAGATCCCATCAGAATGGGGGAGTGGGGTAAAGAGAAAGGAAGGTTGGAGAGAGAAGAGATTGAGAGGTGCTAGTAAGAGGGAGAAGAATGGTGAGAAAAAGCTAGGATACAATACTAAAGAGTTTCTCGTCTTTGTAGGTGAAATGCAGAGATTTCTGTGGCATGTACCCATTTTTACAGCTGGATTTGAGTCTAACAAGTAAATCCATCAAATCTTTCAACACACGAGTCACTCCACATGATAACATGTAGAAGGTGTCAGCCTACTCTATGAATTTGTCTGCCAAACAGAAATGATTGTATAATCTGCATAATTGTTTTCTAAAGTCTGTCGTTTTTGAAGACCAAAGGACACTTAATGTGGATACCAGAACAAAATACAGATTATAGATACAAGATTTCATTCCAATTCATACTAGAAATATCCTGACAAAATAATTGTACTCTCAGCTATAGTCTACTGACAACTCACAATTAGTTCAGTACCCACATGCACAATGTATTGATGAAACTAGTATTTGAACCGTGTTATAATTAATTTTTTCCTGAATTGAGGGTTACTTCAACATAGATTTGCAGTGGACTCATGAGGATCCAATGCATTCTGTAAGCTTAACTTTTATCACTGGAAATGAAACTGCAAATCAAATAAAACTATGTTCATATGAATAATTAAGTAATCACTTCTTTTAAAAGCCTAGATTCACAGGTTCCCCAATGGGTCAGTATGTAAATACATCAGTGTGGCAACTTAACCATACAAGAACAAATTTTACACATAGTCAGTCTTTCACATCAGGATGACATCCCAAGGTGCTGGACAATCAAGGATTTTCACTTGAGCTGGGGGTGGAATCAGGAGGGATGGGGGCTGAAGGGGATGGTGGTGGGAGGATGACCGAAGGCACAGTCCAAAAGGAAGACACCTTGTGACATGCCTTGAAAGAGGCAAGGGAAAAAGGCAAAACAATTCTGGGATGGAATTCCAGAGTGTGGGGGCAGAAAGGTTGAAGCCCCAACCAACAAGGGTGGGGCGGACACAGAGGAGGCTCGGAGTGCCTACTGAGTGGAAGGTTAAGATGTTAGTAGGTCGCAGTGGTAGGGAGGAACAAGACCGTGGAGGGCTTTGAAGGTGATGACGAAGATCTTAAACTCAATCCTCTGGGGATGAGGAGCCAGTGAAGCCAGGCAAGAATGGGGTAGATGGCTCATGCAGTTTGGTGCAGGAGTGCTGCAGTGGTCTGAATAACCTGCAGCTTGTAGAGGGAAGAGTTAGGAACTCTCATACAATGAAGAGCTAGCTTGTTTTGATCAAGGTTTTTTTTGGTCAGCCACGTGCAGAAACCTATCACTATGCTTAAGAGCATCTAAAACAAACTGAGAATTCCATGCATCCACCTCCACAAGGAAATCCCCACAATAGATTGTTGGAATGGAATGCACACTGTCTCCTGGAGGGATGCATCCTGCTTACTTAAATCCAGAACGTATTAGATGCAGGTTGGCAAGAGCCAAGGCTTGGGGACTCCAGACTGTGCATTGGAGTCCTGCTGGAGTCTAACCAGCTAAAACCACATAGATTGGCTTTCCCGCTGCTTGTCCGGAAAGGACCACCCTATTCATCAGGGCTTTGCCTGGCAGGTCTAACTGGAGCTGAGTGCAAAGATTCCCTGCCTCCAGTGACTCGTCTGCCCTTGCAAGTCCCACCAATGAACCATGCCACCAGCAGTACATTGGAACACTGCGGACCCACTTGGCTAAGAAACCGGACTACCAATACCCCCACAGAGGGCTGACTTGATTCCGACATTCCATTGTGATGAACAGTTGAGAGAAATTACAGCACATTTGTAGGAACCAGACCGCCATATTCTCATGCATTTCAAGTGGAAATGACTGTTCAATGCCACAACTATGTATTTAAAAAGTTATGTCACTTTGCAATTCTTCTTGGCCGAAACTGAACATCCAAAATCATTCAACGCGTAACCATTTAGGGTCTTAATGAGGGATTTGCAAACTTTGATTTGTTATTCGTAAAGTTTACAAATGTCCGAGAATTTTGCATTGTATATACTGCACCTAAAACTATTGATGTCATCCACCGTTAATTTGGATGGGTGTTAAAAACTGGATTATCGAAACATTCCGTGCTCAAAATTGGATGAACACAATATCATTCAAGAGGTTAAAATACAAGTCTAAAGTTAGCTAAAATTCACTCCAAGTCTTAAGTTATTTTTGAGACCCAACACTATCTAATTTGCATACCAAATGCCACTAATTACAATGTTTGCTCTCATCAAACACCATCTCGTCCTACTTCACCTCAAGGATAGGATTCCATCACTCATTTAGATACAGGCCTTCTGTAAAACTTTGTGAAGTGTAGCAAATTGAAGCGTCTTCAAAGTTAAGTTTACAAACAAGTTTAGAATTGGCAATACAATTTAATATCATGCCATCAAAGCACAATTTGTTTCTTTAAAAATTTGCTTGTTTAAAAATTTGCATTGCCAAGTCTGAGCGACTCATTTCTGGATTGAAGACAAGTCTACCCATGAACACCTAAGATTGAAATTTAAGTGATTGGCAAATACTTAGTTTTATACACAATAAATGCAAACATTGATCTGTTGGAAATATGTCAATACTGTATTTGAGAAAACGAACAACCAAACTGTATATGTCTGCAGAAGTAAAACCATAATGGTGCTGGATTAAAACACTATTGAGATAGCTTGTACGGTATCAAGAGTAATAGTGTCAATGGGAACTGTTCTCCTTCAGACTGTCATCATCTTTTACACAAACAATATCTTAAAAAATGTCATTGTGGACTTTTCCTGGGTTGTTTTGATAAACCATAAGTGGGACGACTATATCCTATTAAAGGCACACCATAATTCAAAGATATTTTTGCTGAAAGATGAAGGGAATGCGATGTGTTATTTAGACAGTGGAATGGCATTAGAATAGAATGCTCTATGGGAACTCCAATATTGGAGTCATGATGGACTGAATGACCTTCTCTGTGTTGCAAATATTCTACGACTGTAACTCGTGCTTTGTTTTCAACTATCAGCACTTGTACTTCTTGGGGGGAAAAATAATCTTCACGCAGTGTTCAGTAATGTCTATCTCAACTCTTGGGTAAAGGAGTGGAAATCTGGTTCCAACTTTTTGGCAGGTTCTCCAGTGCAGTACAATGCAACTTCCCATTTGTTAAATTGCTCAATTTACAGAGCTAAAATAGCATTTTTGTTGAACAGCCATAATGTATATCAAAATGTATTTAGCAGCGAATGGAACTCACCATGTTTTAAATATATTCAATAGATGGGGGAATCACAATACCAGGCACTAAGATTTGTTTCTTTTAAACAGAAAACTCACAGGAATGGCAATCGAAATATAGAACAAATGCTCCTTGAGATTGGACTTAAACCATAATGTATTAATATCTTAGGGAGACAACATTGGTGCTATTCCCCACTTATCTGCATAATCTTATACAGAAGAATAAATCCAGCTCTTCCTAACGGCCTGAAAGTAACCAGTGGACTTCAGATCATGATTTATCCCCAAATAAACTGGTCTTGAACTGCCACACTAACAACCACTGTAATAACATAATCAAACGTCAGTCAGTAAACCAAATATGAAAACAATCTCACTTGCCTATAAGTATTTCGTTATATTGTATCAGTATTTCAAAACTACAACAACTGGATGATTTTTAAAAACTGGTCAGCTAAAGAACCAGGTTATCAGGAAAAGACAATCAACTGTGTTTTATTCCAAAACCTTCATTGTGGTCATGACTATTTCAAAGAGCATGCCTTTCTGGACCTAAACTGAAGTCTGGGGAGATAATTTAACATAATTTTAAACAAATCCATTGTCCTAAAAGGCTGACAAGAATTATGAACTGCTGAGTAAAAATGTAAACCTGGGTTGGAGGGGAGGGTGATAGAGAAAAAGCCACGTCATATGTGTCTTGTTCTGTATGAGAAGGTTCACTGATTTTGACAGACTGTAAAATGCTGTATGACCAAGACACTTCTGGGAATCACATTGAATGAATGCAATCTGACCAGAAGTTAAATTTGGTGAGACCTGATACCCCAAACCCCATGGGTCACTTCTGTGGGGCTGCGGAGAAAACATTCCCAGAATCATCAGATCACAATTTAGATCCTGAAAGCTAGAGTCAAGGACATGATCAATAAGGTCATGAGGCAGAAGGAAACCTACCACCACTATCACATAACTGGATTGCAAATTGTGGTGCGTCTTGAAGTCGTGTTGCTTGAAAAGACTTCAGTTTTGCTTTGGGACAGTTCTATTAACTTTATAAATTACTGATAAGAGGATAACTAAATTTCACCACTAACGAGAATTTTCTAGACAGCGACTCAAATCCTCTTATGACATATCAAATATTAGAGCATTTTTTAGTCCTTTATCAGTACCATTATAGGTAACTCAAAAACCAGAATTCCAATCAATTGGTATTTCCTACTTGGTGTGTAAAACTAAAATACTAATCAAATAGAACATTTTAAACCAAGAAGGTTGACTATATCAGTACTCAGAGATGCTACTCTGCATGAAAGGCGCTACATAAATCCGAGTAGTTTTTGTTGTACACCAGATACAATAAGATCACATTCCTCATCACGTGCAACGTAATAGAAATGTAACAAATTCAGAGCAACATTGGAGAGGTTGAGTTTCTTGCCAAGCAGATACATGGAGCAAAGCTTATTCCCCACATTGACCTTTCGATCTCAAATGTGCTGATCACATAGATTTGATAAGTGGAGGCCAGGGAAGAAAAAGAAAAGGCACCAAAATTGCATCAAACTTCTGTAGATCTGACAGCAAAAACCTGTTCCTCTGACTGAAAAGGAAACTTTTAGAGGGGAAACACGAGTTAATCTGAAGCATGCAAAGAGAACTGTGCAGATGTGTACTTACTCTGCTATGTCTACATATCCACAGGAGGCAGCTGCATGGAGAGGAATCCAGCCCTCATTATCTGGCTGATTAATATTTGCACCATGTTCCACAAGGAATTTCACCATATCCAAATTGTCATCTATACAAGCCTGCAAAAAAAGTGAAAAGTAGTTATCAGATATTATACACACAATGAAGATATTCAAATACACCGTTAAATAGATTACCATAGAGTCCTGTCTAATTGCATGTGCAAAATGAATGTATTTAAGTGAACTACTAATATAATATTAGGTTTATTCTATAAATAACCTAACCTAATTGTTTTAATTGAATGACTACCATATATGTGGATCATGCAAATTTTACTTCTGTATGCTGAATTGGCTTATTCATTAATATTCCAAATCTAGAAACTCATGTGAAGCCACGAGACAAAGTCTAACTAGAAACTTATTCCACCTTCAAACAGCACAGCATTTGATAAACATTGCAGAATGTCAGTGCAATGTTATATAACACTGCAGCATAATCACATTGCAGAGTGAAATGATTACACTATCAGAAATAGTGCATCAGATCATATACAAATTGTAGCCCAAAGGAATGGCAACCAAAATTTGTCAAACCTCCCTCACTTATTCTTGATATGGTGAGCATTAGTCTCCCATATGTGAAGTTATATTGGATGACAAAAGAAAAGTATTTACTCTTAACACCAATCGATCTGCCTCCATAATATAATGACAAATTCAACCAAAACAAATTACTCACAGCCTGCCTCCGCCACTGATCTTGGAAGACCAATAATGCAATTCACTAGCCCATATTCCAGTTACAAGAATGACTACATCATTTGTGCATTTAAAAAATGGAAAGAACTTTAAGACAGCATTTGATTCACCCCATTTCTTCTCACAGAATTAGTCTTTCTCAGTAATGTGCTCAGCATTCTCCCTGATGCGCTGTTTGTACTAAGATGTTTGCAGGCACACAAATTGCAATATAATTTGGGGATTAAACAGCAGGATTTGTTTGTGGAGGTGCTTTAACAGTGTATGATTTGCACCTCCACATTATCAACACACTGGATGCGAATCAATTCCAGCTCACTTCAAAATAATCTTTACCATATTCATGGGTGGTCTAATGGGTTCACAAACTAATATTGTAGACGTACACCTAACTGATCATTAACACGGATGCTTCACTTACTGGGGCTCAATGTTCATTACTTTTAGCATCATACAAGTGGCTTTCAAATTTATCTGCTTATAATTTTCAGGTACATGTAGTGATCAATAGGTTCAACATTAAGTGCTCCCGAAACACCACAAGCAACAATTACCTTTTCACGCAAAATGCCCTGCAACCTTGCACATGTGGAATAAATCTGTAATCCTTGGAATGCCTGTATACTCATACATATGCAGCAGCATGAACATAAACTAACGTGTACTATAACTTCAGTACGAAGTGAATGTCTACATGGATTAAAAAATATTTAGTATGCCAACAGGCATAGAAATGGATGCCAACAGGCATAGAAATGCATTTGGTAGAATTTATAATTGCTATTTTGATTCTTCTAATTTACAACAGAAAGCAAGACTTAAACTTAAATTCAGAATACAATCTGTGTGCAAGATTAATCACATGGCCTCACAGTTGCACAGTGACTTAGTTGAACTGAAATTGGCAAGTAAGACCTGATTTATCAGAATTTTATTAACCTTGGCATCAAAGATCTGAAACTACTTCACCACATTGTCAGAACCAACATCTATAAAACCTCTAAGTAGATGCTGGCAAAATGCTTAAGAATTTTCCATCTGAACATTTAACATTAAAAAAGAAGTTTAAGAATAAAACCCCAAATAAATTTCGTAAAAAGCCAACAAGTTAAATATAAAAAACACTTTGGTTATAAGAAAGACTTAAGATACTTGTGACTGAAATGCACAAATTCCAAAAGCCTTTGATAATAGAATCAATCCAATTATAATAATGGCTTCCAGAATCAAGTTTAAAGATTTATAAGAGATTCATCTCAAACAATAATTTTCTGCATTACAGTCCTTTATTTATCAAGCTAGATTATTTCTAACATAGGTTTAGCTTTGGGTAGTAACTATCCCAGTTTCTTTTATGTTTAATTACATTTCCATGAATAATCAGATAAAGTTGCACTATATTTGATTTTCATTTTTCTGGCTTTACTCTCGTGAAGTTTGAAGAGTTGAAAACGGGATATTATATATTTATATATATATATATATACACACACACACACGCATTGTACATTTTTATCTGAACTGGTGGGATAGATCATGAGAAACCCAACCATTTCCCTTCTTACCAGTTATTTCTTACGAGTTTCTAAAACTACAGGTTGCCTTTGCGACTAGAAAATGGAGAACTGAAGAAGTTAAATTAAGAGAAAGCTGCCTTTTAATTTCAATCATCTGTACAGTAAAACTTATAAAGATATGAATGTGGGATGTGCCAATGATTCAGATTCAAATAACATTCTGAAGGCACTGCAGCTTTAATTGGAATATTTTTGTATACTACATAAGTAGACAGTGAATCCATCATGACTGACAGGAAATGTAGTATTTTATCTAAATACCCAATATAAACATGAGGATCCAGACTGTTCATTCAACAGCCACAAAATTGAATTCACTTTTTTAAAAAAGGTTAAACCCAGAGATGGGAGCTTCATAACAACATTTCCAGCCTCATATCAGGCATGCTGTAAAAAGAATCACAATACCTTTTAACGTATTCAACGTTACTTAAATTGTCCACGATAAGAAACACAACCTAAAAAAAGCTAAACTGTAGTCTAACCCAAAAACGTTTTTCCTCCATGATAGGAGGGCACATATTTCTTGTGGGCACCCACTCCTAACTCTCCAGTTGTCCTCTTCAAACAACTCACCAGGATCATACAAACATGACTGAGCACAAAAACTTTCCTCTTCGACTGTTCCTATTGTCACATTCCCTCTCGCCCAGGCTCAGTGTCAAGCTCCACCATTGGTAAAGCACTTCAAGACTCTACCCTATATGAAGGGCATTATATAAATGCAAATTATTGTTGCTTTCTCTTCACTTCCAGATACACATGGCTCAGATGTTTTGCCTTTGATTTTGTTCCTGTCCTGTTTTCTCCCATTATGCGTTTTTTTACTAAAGGCTGTGAAACATGCTGGATAATATTCAGCCGAAGAGGTGCTGTGCAGTTACTAGCAACTGGTATGAAAGCAATCACTGCAGTTAGGAAAAGGAAACAGAACTGCACTAATTTGTACAGAAGCAGCAGCTGTGTTGAGCAAGTTATGATACTTCAAAATGACAGGCAGTGTTCACATCCTAGCTTAATGAATGCCATGAAATTCCTCTGCAAATAAGATTTAGTATGCAGAAGGAAGTGAAGATATAAAAACATTCTACAAATATGGACAAATATATAGAAAAGAAAAAGGGTCAAATTTTTGCTGAAGCAGGATCTTGCCAGAGTCACGTTTTTACAACCAAACTCTTGTATGGGTTCAAAACTAAAAAGCACAACACAAAATTGCTTTGCTCCTTGGGGAAAAAATACAGCGAATGTTCAAAAACAAGAGAATGAACAAACAAACCTTTTGAGCATTAAGTTACACTAATCTTACTAATTGAAACATTTTCATTGACTATGAAAAGCAATTATTCAGATTCTAAAAATATTGTAGTATCATTCCACTGACAGAATAAGGAGATGGTCACTCAGCATGCTGGATGCTAATAGATTGAACTATGTTGCACAAACACCCTCTTATTTGGTTACACCAATAATGCCCAATTGGTCAGCTACTCAATGGTAAACCAAGTTTCAGGATATCGGTCATCAACTAGATTCTGTATTATGAGCTGTCCATGCCTCCATGAATAAACGACCATGAAAATTTAAACAAAAACATTGCAGCTTAAAAGCTAAACTATGTACACTGCACTGGTAGAACTTGTGGAACACTGTATACGTTTTTCTACCGATTTCCAAAAACACACCATAGTATTATTAAAGTGCCAGATGTCCCTCCCTGTGAACAACATTCCTTTCTCTCCAATGTCTATTCTTCCCATCCATTCTCCTTGAACCTTTAACTCTTTGACCTACTCCCCTAAGTATAGATCAGTGATTGTTTTTTTTTTTGAAGAAGCCAATCGCAGAATCACTGGTTTATGAAGTCATAGGTGCTACCAGGAATTGTTTTTTCAAAATCATATACAGTAGGTATGAACAAATCATACATGTATTATCAACCCATTTTCTTACAAATACTTCATATTCAAGTAAACCAAAACTTTACATTGCAGCTTCTCTCAATGGCATGCAAAACCGAATTCCTTTTTGCTCAAAAAACAAGCTTTAATCACAAGGTTTCATACAGTGGAAACATACTATTAAAGGCAGCCAATTGATTGACTTATCTCACACTCATTAGTGAGTTTGATAAACAGTTTCAAAGACTTAAAAAGTGGCATGAATAATGAGTTAACTGAACTACTGAAGGTTCTACAAAGCCGTTTTCGGCTGTCGCCGTATAAATCATATTTGGATTTCAGCATTAAAAATGATCCTGTAGTTAGAAAAGCATCAAAAGCCAGAAATAATAATAATCCTTGCATTTGATATAGCGCTTTTCACGTCTTCTCAACGTCTCTAAGCGCTTCGCAGAATATGCTGTAAAATGAAAACTATTTAACACACAATCCAATTTCCCCACTACCTTCTTCATTAAACCATGTACGAAATTGTGAATTTCAGTTCTGTAGGTCAGAACTGGTTTGAAATACCAGATTTGAAAGGCAAAGCCATATTCATGCCCAAATTAAGCGTAACAAAACAATATAGGCTAAACACATGAAGATTTCTCATCTTAGTGTAATCAAACGGGCCTTGAAGTACTTCCAGAAAAGGAATTTCATCCACCAATCCTATAGGGCAGCAAGCCTCAGTAAATTAACTGCAGTACTACGCTACTTCATGAGGCCAAAGAAAGGGCAGAACTGATGCTGCAGCAGCTTAGATTCTCTTCAGATTTGTTACAAGAAAAAAAAGCCATAACCCAGTTCACTGTACTGTATTACCATATACGGGAGAGGGAATTGGGATTCCCATCAACATGGGGTCCAGATGAATCAGAACCACGCATTTACACCATAACAATATCTGGAATGTTGACGGCTGTTTGTTTCCACTGGCTGCATTTTGCCAGACGTTCAGTGCTGAACAGAATTTTAAAATAGCCATTACTTTTCTTATAACGTGAAAAGGCACAACAGCCAACTTTATCTTTTTTAAAAAAAGCAGTTCCTAGCAGCACCGACAGCACTATTCTTTCCATGGATTATTTGATCTTAGTTTGCGCCCATCTCTTAAAATTACATACTTGCATAGTAGTTTTTGTCGAAGAAGTTGATTGGTATGAGTTGGTGGTTTACTGTACTTACTTCATTGGTATGTGTTTGGGGGTAATACAAATGAAAACTAAGGGATCAATTTAGCCAAACTAATCGCACCACTTTCCTCTTAGATCTGGATCAGGCAATGACAGACACATTTGCAAACTACATGTGCATCACACAATGCCTGGGTATCTTGTCACCCCGCAAGATGGGGACAAAGGTACAGCTATAGTCCCCAGAGTTCACCCAAACAGTGTAGAAGATCCCTGACACTATTTGAGAAGAGAAAGTGTCCTGGTCAACAATCTCCACAACTAAAATTAGTCATTCACTTCATAGCTGTTTGCAGACATTGGAGTCACAAATTCGCTGCAGCATTCAACTACAAAACACACAGTCACTACATTTTACAGTTTACCTGTGAAGCACTTTGAGACATCTTCTTGACATAAAAAGCACTATACCAAATGTCAGGATTATTATTAAATTGAAAATTCAGTTGAAATTATCATGGTCGCAAGTTATGATTTGGCCATGTAGCTATAAAAGCAAACAAAATAAACAGCAAAAACAGGACAGGACAATTAAAAGGGACAGCAGGATTCTTAGATTTAGAGATAGAAACATTATGTACAGATACATAATCTTGCAGGAAGATGGACAGATCAACTGCTCCTGCCTGGAATATTTGCTTACTAACAGGACAAGTAAAATCAAAGATTTAACTTTAATTTAGTGTAAATTATTTATTATTTATTTATAATAAAATCTTTCTTGATATTTGAGTAGCTTCATGACTGTAAAATTAGGTTAGCATTTCTGTAGGAGCTGCAAATATACAGAATTGATTAGACCAGGGTAATAATAATAATCCTTGCATTTGATATAGCACCTTATCAAGTCTTCGAAAAGTCTTAAAGTGCTTCACAGAATATACTGTAAAGTGAATTGACTGTATAGTTTGAGGGTGATCTTTTATAACTGTTGGACCAGCATGATGAGGGTCCTCACACTGCCACTGCATACAATATTAAATAAATGCTGCATCTCCATTGGCCACCTAAAGGTTTAAATATAAATACTGCAGATTGTCAGTGGCAAAGGCAGAGTTTTTTTTCTTTTTAAAATAGTTTCAGGTACTGTGAAGCACAATGCAACTATAAACAGAAATTCAGCTACAACCACAGAGATAACACAGAGTCCTGAACATTTTCACAAGGGAACTTCAATCTCTTTTAATTTCCCCAAAAGTTCCTGCACAAGAATAGCAGTACTCTTACGTCAAAACAAATTTGAATGGAAAAAAAAAGCAGTTCAGTCCATGGCAAACATTTCCTCATCTCAACTGTTTTAAAAAAAATTGCAATCCTCCCCCAACCCCGGAATAAATAACCAGTTTTGCTCTCAGTATCACTAAGGTAGCTAAAGATAAGATAAAGGACTTTAAACTTTGATAAAATAGTTTAAGATATGGACATGGTCCAGTCAGGTATAGATAGCAAGAGTTTTGGACTGCACTCGTTTTGGATGCTCAAATGAAAAGAATTTCACATTTTCATAATGCAACCAGTTTTCAAAATGCATTGTTGAAGCTTCCTTCAGGCAAGTTCAGATTGCTGGTTGCACTCTACCCTGCGTGAAAGACACTATATAAATGTAAATTGTTGTTGATGCACTGCTGCGGCCATGGGCACAAATTAGGCTTTTTAGGTGTTAAGAATAATAATCATCATAATCCTTGCATTTGATATAGCGCTTTATCATGCCTTTGAGACATCTCAAAGCACTTTACAGAATATACTGTTAAGTGAATTGACTGTATATTGTGTGGGCGAAATGTTCTGAACCAAATGTAGGAGGAATTTGACCAAAATACATTCGTACCTTACAACACTGAGTGCTACAACACAGGATATTTAATGAATATCAATTTGTGAAATTTCAGCAAGCCTCCAGCCCAAAATATACAAACACAACTGAGTAATCTTTTGCAACTTATTCATCTCAAGAAGAAAAGTAGCGCTGGTGTACCTATACTGCTGTGTTATGCTCAATAAGATAAGGGACTATGTAAAATACTTGTATGCGCATAGACCAGTCCTGACATATGCTGTTACAATTGACTCACTTCCTTATGCATCTAATGCAAACTTCTCCTTCTCAAAACAAAACTCTCTCAATGATGAGGTGAAATTTTGGTAAAAATAGGAAGCAGCTTCAGCAAGGGTTCCAGCTTTCGTCAAACTGGTTGCTCAGCACCCTGGAGGTTTCATGATACCCAAGACAGGCAGAACCACAGACACTTTTGCTAATGGTCCAGCCAGGCTGCCCAGCGTCAGAACTTAAGAGTAGCAAACCAGCCGCTGAGAGTTTCTTCTCAATCGGCTCCAAATAACCCTGTAAGCCCAAACCCTGGGCTTCACACCACATATAGTAATTTAGTATTTGATCTCAATTTCACTCCTTTCAAACGCTTTACATTTAGATGAAGTAAGCTAAGTAAAGGCAAAGGCCAGGTGGGTGGGGTTTATTTTACAAAATAAAACCAGGGCTGTGCCAAATGTGAGAGAAAATACAGTGCAGGATTACTGATGTCTTGTGCTGATTGACCCTGTAGCTGGCATATTTACATTCTGTACATGAAAAAGTGGACTCTAATTCCTTACTATAACCCAGTGTTGTTTCAGTACGTAATACAACTTACAACTGAGTTGCAGACAAACTGTATAAACGTGCACATGATAGTTTGTTACATGTGTATGTGGCAACAGGTCAAGGCTACATTTCCCGAAATGCAATGAGATTTGACCTGTCGCCGAATTTGCACTTACCAACAATGTTGGAATCGTATTAAATCACAGGAAGTTCTTCTGCGCATTTGTCAACGGATCAAGACTGCATTTCCTGTGATTTAATGCAGCAGGCTGGGAAGCTTGCATGGGTCAACGGGTAATGACATAATTTCCCGCGATTCAAGGTAGCCGCTAAGTGCGGGAGTAATGCAGGGTAGGGGAGCGGAGTTACGAGTTAGGAGGTGATTAATGCGAATAATGCAAAGAAATCCAAATAGTTTTGATTGGAAACTGAATGGATGAATGCAGAACTTAGGCGATTTTACGATCTAGAAAGATAAGACGTATGTGACTTTTACTGTATTTATCTGTTTCAATCATCCAAAGATTTACTGAAAAGATGTATACCAGCTGAGTTCCCCGCTTGCTCAGTGGATGAATGAATCAATGTTATCCATATTATGTGCTAAGGTAGCTGATTTCAGCAGGGCAGCAGTGTATTACTACAATTAGTTTTAATCTTTGTGGAAAGAAATGGGAAAGTTGAGAGTACAGCACACATTTAATGTCCTATTCATTCAGTGCCAGTGATGCACTTCGCTCTCTACAACAAAAGTAAACATACGTCTCTGGCACAAATTACAGTATTAGTTAAAAGCCACAGATACATTTCTTGGTGTAAGTGCACACCTGGAAAATGTAAACACAAGTAATCAAAAAAACGTAGATGAAAAAATACCAAACACAACAATTGTACACTTTATTCATGGACACCACAGTCAACCATAACATTCAAGATTCAATGTTTGTATTGTATTTTTGTCCACATAGAGCAGTGTTACTAATTTTTGTCAGGCACTACTGTCACAAGCAATGTCTTGATCAGGAATGGTCACATTGCTCAAAAGCATCCAAACCAAATATGTTCCGCATATCCACTATATGTAACATATGCATTTTTGTGTGTCTGGAATGGAGCCCTGAGAGGGAAGCCACTGCCTTACCTCATTCTAGAAAGTATTCGGCACAATGGAGTGTTTGGAAAAGGGTATCCACATTGTGAGTCTTTCTACCACTTTCTCTGTCTTTAATTAATTATTCCACTCCATAGGTACAAGGAAATAAAGGGTTTCAAAAAGGAATTAGACAAGTTCCTGGAAATTAACAGGATTCAAGTAAATACCAGGATCAACAACAAGAAAATGTTTATTCCTATAAACCACAATTTGCTAAAAACATTTACACTGAGGCTGAATTTATCCTTTGAAAATTGTGCAAGTACAGATGAGGTCCATTGTGCAATGCTCACATAACATACACAAAATGCAGCAGTAGATTTTTTTATTGTACCCCAGCATCATTCTGTGCCAAGAGAAAATCAGACAGTTCAATTGACTGTTAACAGAGATGATTCTGATCCTGTTATTCATGTTCACTTTCCAGCAGAGATCACTGACAATCAGGAACAAGATCTCAGGATGATTTTTCTCTTTTGTTGTCCATTGAGAATCCTTACTGCTGCTCCGATTCAGATCAGTTAATTTTACAAATAACTGGAACTGTGTCTGTTTTATAACTATTCTGCACACTTGAGGCATCCTTGCTCACCAAGCAATCAAGAGTTTAGAACTTGTATATTAAATTTCCTGGACTTAGGTTAGAATATTCAACAAATCACACCAATGAAATAAGACTAAAACCAACCTACAAAATGTTTTTTTTTCGAACTTCAGAAACTTAATGAAGTTTCATTTATATCATCACAAGTCTAATGTGAGACCTCAGAAACTGAACCTGACCAATGGTCATTATTATGCTAACTCTGCTTGTCGGTACTCCCAACTCTTCCCTCCACAATCTGCAGAACTTTGCAGCTAGTGTCCGTTCCCACACAAAATTCTGTGATCCTAGCATCCCCATCCCCAGCTGGCTCCACTAGCTCCCCTTCCTCCACAGCCTTGCTCCTCCTCTGTGACCTGCTAACTCCATATCGAACTGTCCTCTCCCTCGCTTAGTGGGCTCCGGCCTGCTCCATGTTCTGCGCCCAGCTCACCCCACCATCGGCAGTCGGGCCTTCAGCCTTTCTGCCCCCATCCTTTGGAACTCCATCCCACAGTCCCTTCACCTAAGACCCTCCTCTTCAACTGCACCTTCGGTCATTCTCCAACACCTACCCTCCCTGCCCTTCCACCCATCCTGATCCCAATCCCCCAGCTCGGGTCCAAATCCTTAATTGTCCAGGACGTTGAGACATCCTCCAGATGTGAAAAATGTTACACAAATGTAATTTGTTGTTGTTGTTTCTGTTATCTTATAATGTTTGCATATCCGGAGTTAGCCATCAATGTAAAGCAGCCAATAATTTTCCATGTGTATTCTCAGATTTTTTTAAAAAAAAGTTAACAATAATGAGGTTGGAAGATAACATTAACATAGTAGTTCAGTTGGAATGGCAAGACCACGAGCAGAACATACTGTACTGGTATGAATTTAGCCCCATTTCTTCTAACCACTACCTCAATGAGTCATTTTGAGGAATACTCACTATTCAAGCAACCATTCAAAACACAAGTTAGGAAAATACAAATTCTTCACAATTTTACTAAAACAAAATCCTGACAATTTGAACATGGACGTCTAATCTGTAGCTGCTACAAGGTATACACTAGATTTAGATATTATAGCTTTGAAGTCTTGGCAGTTCCATTTTTTTTGTAACATTCAGATAGTGTGTTATCAATAGTAACTCGGGAACACGAGCAACCATTGAAAGATACAATAAGAAAGCTAAGAAAGATGCACTTTGGGGGTAACTTTTTGGAAGATAACTTATGAAAAGCAAAACTGGAGCAGCGGCTTCAGAAATGAGCCTAATTCCACACTAATTGCAACAGGAAATGACACTTAACCGCCTTTACTTTAACTACACTTCAAGAAAAACAGGAAGTTAATGCCCATTTCCAAATGTCCACTATCCCTTTTTACATCCTTAATTTACAAAATCCCTATCGGGATCCCAAACAATTCCCACAGCATGCAACATTTAGGCAAATTAAGATTGCATTTTATGAAATCAATATGAAGTCAGCACCAAAAAACGTTCAAAAAGACAACCGATCCAACCCCGTGTTCCAAAATAAAGTGAACTTTATGTAATAAACTCAAACAAAATATATAAAACTTTGAGAAGGGAAAGACAATGGTTGCTAGTTACAAATAATAGAATCAGAATATAACATTTAAATTTAAACACACCAATGACATATTGATTTCAGCAAAAGCTGGTTACAATGTTAAACTTTCTCTACTTTGCTTCAAAAGAGCATCTTTAGTCCTGTGGAGTCCTGTAGCTCAGTGGTTAGAGCACTCGCTTTGCAAGCGAGAGACCTGAGTTCAATTCCAGGCAGAGGGTGAAACCTCGGGCAAGTTTCCTTACTCCACACAGAGCCTAATAATAATCCCTCCAAAAACCCAAAACAATAATAAATTGGTCATTTTCAATCTACGACTGTTTGTGGGACATTGCTGTGCGCAATTGGCTGCCGCGTTCGCCCACAAATATACAGTCAATTCACTTTACAGTGTGTTCTGTGAAGCGCTTTGGGACGTCCTCCCGATGTGAAAAGCGCTATATCAAATGCAAGGATTATTATTATTATTATTATTTAACAACCATTTCATAAAGCATCAGACAATGATTCCATCAGCATAACATTGCCATTTCCCACACCAGTTATATAAACTGGATAGGACAGCCAATTTGGTAACAATCAGAACTGAATTCCATGCAATTTTATAGTGTCAAAATCTGTCGGTTAGAACCTTGGTTTAAAAAAAACCTACCCAGAAATAATACATGTACTACTTTTTGGCAAGAGTACTGCATACAGTTCTGGTTCCCATGACATAAGAGGGAGCTGCTCAGACCCTAGAGACAGTGCAGAGCAGCTCCATGTTAGAGGGATGAACAAGGAATGATTCTTCAGCTTTAAAATGATGTCTCAAGAAGGGACCTGAGAGGTATATACATGTTAAATGAGATTGAGACGATAAAGCCAAATGCACCTTCAGATACACCAAGACAGCAGGACACAGGTTTAGAGTTGTGAAGGGCAATTTCAGGACAGTATTTCTTAACACAGAGGTTAACAGCTAGAAAAAGGAAAGGTAGTTGAGGCCAGGAAGTTGGATCATTTAAGAAACCCCTTGATCCTATGTTGGGAAAACACGAGTGGGTATTCAAAAACTTGCATTTATATAGCACCCTTCACACAGGGTAGTGTCTCGGGGCACTTAACAGTGTTCAAGGCGGAGGGATTGAAGGAGAGCTCCAAAATTTCGGGGCGCAGTGGCTGAAAGCATGCCCACTGATGGTGGAGCGGAGGGGACAAGCAGGAGGTTGGAGCCAGCCGAGCGAAAGCTACGGGTCATGGAATCAACAGGTCGGAGAGGTAGGAAGGTATCATGGCGTGAAGGGATTTGTAGACGAGTCCGAGGATCTTGAAGTCGATCCATTCTTTGGTAGGATGATATTCGGGAAGGATGAGATGAAAGGGGCTAAAGGTTCTTCATTCAAACACCGTGAAATATCCTTTCTTTTATTTTAATACAGTATGGGACGACCTTCCAAAGCACGGGTTAATCTTACATTCAATGCCATTCAATTAAAAAATGAAAATTGATCTTCTCCAACATAAAGACAGTTCATAATGGATAGGAGTGATTTTATTTGCAATCAACATTTTTACTGGTGAATAAAACCATTTTCTGTGACGTCTTTTTGACCGTGCCGTCAGCCGTCTTCCTAACTCTGCCCTCCATCACACCAATCCTGCTCCCCCCCATTCTCGGGTCCTGATCCTCAACTGTTCAGCGCCTTGGGACATCCTCCCGACATGAAAGGCGCTTTACAAATGTAATTGTTGTTGTTTTTCTTATTCAAGTCTTGTAGTTGGATATTTACAAACCAGAGCATTCAATTCAAATACAATCAGGTATACTAACAGTATCACAAATGCTGAGGAACTCTTCGTGAAGCTCTTTCCGGTGAAATGCCATTAAAACAGATCAATAAATTAAACTTGCGAAAAATTGTATTGCAGATTTCATTTACTGAACTGCATGAATGGTATTTCAACAGAAGAGCTTTGTGGAGAGTTCCTGAAAATGTAATTCAAACAGATTGTCAATATAGATAGGACAATAAAACCTGTACGTTTATTTTAAAACATTCAGATTAAATACGTGTCCAACGCAAAGATTAAAGTTCTTGACCAATTCTATACAACTATGACTAAGCACCACAAGGCAATCTACAAAGTACAGTAATTGTCATCGACTTTTTGGGAAGATACAATTAAAACAAAACAAGTATAAAATACTGCAAAATCACCATCAGTGGAACCAGCTACAGTGCACCAAATAGATTCTAGGAAGTATATTTACTATACTTCACAGTAAGACTACTACTGAACATTGTTATGTCACAACGGAACCATGCAGGACATACAACAGTTTAAGCCCTTTTATAGTACTGAATCAGTTTTCCCCAGCTATTAACAATGTGGAATAAATCAATAATTATTAAAAAGCACAGTGGTTCAATATTAGTTTGTCAGGAGAAATCAAAAGCACACTTGATTAAAAGAAAGTCATCAAACCAAAGTGACTGCCAAAAGCTTCTATGGCTAAAATACCATTACGTTTCATTACCTTAATGCCACAACCAAAAGGTCAATTCACAAAATTTAAAACTGAACCTTTCACTAATGCCAGTTGTCCAGCTGTTCAATAATTGCTTTATTTATTATGGCGACATTTGTAGAGGCCTAGAGGGTCTAATTTGTAAAAGGATACGATAAAACTTAACACAACCATTTAAAAAATGCTCATAAGTCATTCGACTTCCAAACCTACAATCATATTCAACCTCATCTCTACATTCTACGCCCTAAAGTCATACAAACCACTTGCAGCAAAGTGAATATGGTCTCGTTTTAGTTAGATACCCAAGTGTCAGCCTCGCTCAAATGGTAGCATTGTTGCCCGCAAGACATTTGAGGGTTCAATCCCTTGTTGGGACATTCACTTCACAGTCTAGCCCGACACTCCCAATACAGTACTGGGAGAACACTGCATGTTACAGGAGCTGTTCTTCCGATGAAATGTTGAACCGAGATTCTGACCTATTTAGGGAGACGCTAAAAATTCCATGGCACTATTCGAAAAGCAAAGGGAGTTTTTCCAGTTGTCTTGGCCAACAATGCTCAAATAAAATTGGTCATTCACGTTACTGCTGTTTGCAAATTGGCTGCCGCATTCACCTACAAATAGTAGTCACTATAACATATCCTGTGATCTCTTTGAGCCATCCTCCTGACATGAAAGACCCTATGTCAAATGTAAGGATGATATGATCATCCCACATTCTGAATAAATTTCCAATCAACTACATGGAGAGCCTTCAGTAGCAGTTATAAATTTATTATACATTATTTTAATTTATCAGAATACAAACAATTTGTACAAAAAAACAAGAAAAAAAGTAGTTAGAATTAAGACTGCTGAGAAAGAAGCTCAGTGAAAGCATGAAATTAACAAAAAAGGTTTTATTCATTCTGTGGTACAGATACATGCAGCAAGTAATCTAATATTGATTTACACCCCCCACCAGATGTTTTATAGTTAGTCATTTCAACACCCATTTATTCTTGAATTTTCAATAGTTAATTGTCTATCAATGAGGCAGTTTTAACACAACTAGTGGCTCAGCGGTGATCAGAAAAGATGCCTTCAACCTCGCAGCGTACAATTTGGATAAAATCATCTAGGAATATTTTGGAATACTCAAGATGGTGATGTGATTTCATACATTGCCAGATTATAGAAAAAGGCCAAGCGCTTTCATGGTTCTCAAATTACTTCTCGAGCATACAATGGATTTGCTCCCATTTGTCAATCTCCTCAACCCATGATCCATTCCCTGGCAGAAGGTCACCAGACCCTCAATATTACCCTTGAACATACTCAAAGCAGCTATTTTATTTCCACCTGGTCGCTGACACCTAGGCTGTCAGAGAACAGGCCAAGGTTGATACTGTATAAAGCAGATTAAGTACAGAATAAATTAAGACTGCCAAACAATGTTAATCTAAGAAAATTAAAGTATTTGGGGGCATTTCACTAACTGTTAAAATCAGAGCCATCAGCATTCAGGGTGCAAAGTCTACAATTTACAGCAAAGTCTTTCAGAAGATGTTTGGCTCATCTACAAACATGAAGAATCACTTCTTCTATTTGGCAACTGAGAATGAAAGTCAAACTGAGCCACAGGAAGAATCAAATGAGAACACACAAGAGTTTACATAATGTAAAGCTAGAATAGTTTTATGGTATAGAATTCATTAATTGCACAACCACTTCAATTTAGTGATTTAAGACTTAAATAAAAACACTTTTCCTATTGTGCAAAGACGAATGAGGCAATAAAGGCAGATCCACACAATGCAAATTTTAAAATATGAACTACAACTGCCCCTTCTAGTAAATTATCAAATGAATATAAGTGATACTAATAAACGTCGCTTATAGCAGTGCTGGCTAGAGAAGAGTGGCAGAAAGAATTTACATTTTTATAGCATCCATCACCTCCTCAAACTGTCTCAAAGCTATTCACAGGTTATTAGTCAGGTGCAGTGACTAGTGGGCAAAGGCAGCTGCCGGTTGTGCTGTCAATGGTGCATATATGGCAACATGTTAAACTTTTTCACCTGTTTATTGTACTATAACTCAACAATGTGACTTAACATCTTTAAAAGCAGAGAGAAAAATCACAAATGTCAGGAACTACCTTATTGAAATAACAATTGTTTCCAAAAACAATGACTAGAAGTAATTTTCTGAAATTGGTTGTACTGTTTAATACCACACCCATGTACTTCATATCGAGCTTTGCCTAAAAGCTCCGATGCCAAAACCATACCATAATGGCACTGCAGCATTCAAGCTTTTTCCAGCAACAGTCCAGAAAAGCAATTCAAGACAATTAAGACAAAAAGTAACATTGAGTATCAATTCTTACATCGAATACAAAGTTGGTTTATGTTATTGAGCAGGGGGACTATTTTGAATCAAAAATATGCCTTTGGGTCAATATTTGTCACAGCTTCATTTTACCAGTGTTTGATAACCAAAGTGTTCCGAACATCTACACAGTTAACACAATGTGTCGACGTCTCAGTTAAAACCAAAAACTCAATTATTTCAAGGTTTACAGTTCCACTATGTTAAGAGTATAAATCTCAAAATTAAGAGTCCTCAAACTCTGAGTAGAAGCTTTTGTGTTGAGACTTGCAGGCTCCAGTACTGCTTTTCAACAGCTGAGCGCTGAAGCTTTTGTTAGATCTGGATCCCCAGGGTTCTTTAACTGTCAGAGTGTTTAGAAACACGAATATCTAAACAAAAGTATATCTCCTGAAAAGTTTATTTAGTTCGGGAGGCAGACACTACACTTTTAATTTCTTGTGCTTCTCATGGTTAAAAAAAGAACTGAAACTCACTGAGTGCTGTAATTATAAAATGAACTCTCCCTCAATCCCTTCGCCTTGCCCCCCCCCCCTCTCTCCCCTTTTCAAATTCTGCCCGAAAACCTTCCTTTTCGGCCATGCTTACAGTCACCTCTCCCCGATCCCCCCCCGGCTCGGAGTCAGGCTCCACCACTGTTAGGCGCTCTGAGACGCTACTCTGGGTGGAGGGTGCTATATAAGTGCAAGTTGTTATTGTTGTTGTTGGAATATAATTCTCCACCATTGAAACTGTTTTTTTTATATACTTAGTTCTCCATTAGGATCGACTCACAGCAATAGAGGCCAGCACACAAGTTTGTATTTTACAAATTGTAAACTGCTCAAGCCAGAGACTATCCAAAACCTGGCATTATATAAAATCACAATGAATATGTGACTCAGGTAAAGGATGATGTCTACAAGGATGAAGGAAATGCCATATTACAGCACGTTAGCCAGTTACAGTTTTAAAATAACTCAGAAGCCAACAAATTTACAAAGGAAATATAATTCCTAAGTTCAGGTATGCATTCCTAATTAGATAAATGGTCCAATCCCACGACTGTTTCACATGAATCTGCCGAGAGGCTGTGATAAGATTTAACTTGTTCTTTACGTTTCAAAACAGAACAATATTCTTGGAGGCAGGGAGTATAAACTTCACAATCTCACTTCCAAAGTCACTAAAACGTCGGCAACCTGATTCAATAACAACTTACATTCACAGAACACCCTTCACGAAGGATAACATTTGAGCATTTCACAGTGGCAAGGTTGGACAATGAGTCTGGGAGACCGGGAAGGTGACCATAGGTCGAAAGGTAGGTTGTAAGTTGGGATGTAAAGACAGAAGAGGCGAGGCCAAGGGACAGGGACTGGGTTCCAGAGATTGGAGTCATAGTGATCGAAAGCATTGGGGGGTATGTAGTAGATCTATGTTAGCTGAGTGAGGGGGCAGGCAAAGGCGTGGCGTACAAGCAGATCAGCGAGTGTGGCATGAAGGACAGTGAGAAATGTGGAGTCCAAAGGACAGTCAACCCAACCTCCAAGGTTATTTACTGGTTGGGTAACTTTGAGAGAAAGTCAATGGACATTGAGGTGGTCGAAGATGAAGGTGAGGAGATGTTGGCAGGGGTGGAAAGAATGGATTCTGTATCATCCATGTTAAACTGCAGAAAGTTAAGTGTTGATTGAGGTGCATAAATGTTCAAACCAAATGAAAGAAATAGGCTAAGCATGCAGGAAGAGCCCACTTTGTGGCCTGTGGTCACTAAAGGATTTTATTGGTAATTTTGTATAAATGAAACAACCATTAAAAAATAGAAAAGTATTTCAGAATTCCAGGAAGATTTCACAACTACATTAAATTGTGCCTTTCAAGTAAAAGACCATAACAAATGGGGGTTGCAATCCCAGGATTTCGAGAGCATTAACATTGGCTTTTCGAATGTATTTTGAAAGCAGGGAGAGAGATAGCAAGCCAAAAGGTTTTTGGAAGAGTACCAGGATAGCGCTCCAAGATGCTATCCTGCACGAAGGGCACTTCATAAATGTTGTTGGTGTTATGCCAGAGGACACAGACATGGCGGCTGAAGGTTTGGTCACCAAATAGTGGATAAAACTGAGTGATAAGTTAGCAAATGAACAGCGAGAAGAGTTGAAAGTATGCAATAAGAATTGACGACTGGAGAATTGGTAATGTGGGGTGTGAGAGTAGAGAGATTCGAATAACAAGATTGCAAAAACCAATTTGAAAGTTTAATGTGTGCTGTATCCTACATCACACTGTAAATATGACATTTCACAGTACATTTGATGAACTTGCATCTAGTTCAACAGGATAAGAGGATTTATTATTTTAGAAGTGGTTTTGGAGAAGACAATTCCCTCTGAAGAATTCAAGCTTTCAACCATTTGTAATTTGCAATTTTGCAACACAATACTAAACAAACTGTTGCGCAATCTGCCAACAAAAGAAATAATGAAATAGACTGAACTGTTCAACACGTTAACATTCAGTCAAGTTCAGCCCTACTAGCTCAAGTAATTCTTCCCACAGAGAGAGAAAATGTTCACTATGAAGTTTCAATCATTACCAAAAATATGCTGCTTAAAAAGGTTGAACTGACAAAATAAATGAAAACTATAACCTGGGATACAATGATGTTAGGTTGTGACCCTCACGAAGATGATAACTGGAATGCTGACTGTCTGAACAAACAAGTTTACTATCATTAAATCAAAACAAAAGTTTATCATAATGAGTTCAAGTAAAAAGGATCTTGCATTAAATTGGATGTTATCAGTCATAAATTTAGCCGCATTCCATGCTTTAGTACAAACTGCTCTTTACCAGTTTACGCTTCAAAAATACATAAAACAATTCACCAGAATCTGGCAACTGTGCAGTTAGAAATACAACTACGGTATACAAGAAATCAGCATAAACTAGCTCCATGCTAACATGCAAGAAAACAAGACATTATTTGACTTCCGTATCATTGCTGCTTTCCAATAAAAAACTGTATTCTCAGCTAGAGGTTATTACAAATTTGGCAGCTGAGGAATGCTTCCACTCCTATGCCACAGTTTCAATAGGCTGTCATTTTAGGAATGCACGTTGCAAAGCATGACAGGTTGGAATGTATCCACCCATCTGATATCATCAGAACAGGCACCTCACACTACACACTAAATTACAAGGCCTTACACTACAAGCCTTGGTTGAATTAAAAAGAGAACAATTACAGATCAATGTGGACAGATCTATTACGCAAGTTTACACCTTTGCATTTTAAGCTCACTTTTTTGCTAAGAGAACCAGATTTGTTATTTCACAGATGTCACCATCTAATCGTAGAAGCTTTGTAACAATCAATGAGGATTACTAAGGGGAAAAGTTTGATAGTAAATAAATGCACTTTACAACAACAACAAAATTACATTTATAGAGCGCCTTTCACGTCAGGAGAATGTCCCAAAGCACTGAACAGTCAGGCGTCGGGGCCCGAGCATGAGGGAGGGGTGGTGTAGGGGTGAGGGAGGCAGAGAGGAGGGAGGGAGACCAAAGGCACGGTCAAAGAGAAGGGTCTTGAGACCGGCCTTGAAGGAGGCAAGGGAGACGCGAGGCGAAGGGACCGTGGGATGGAGTTCCAGAGTGTGGGGGCAGAGAGGCTGAAAGCCCAGCCACCGATGGTAGGGCGGGTCGGGGGGGAGACATGGAGCAGGCCGGAGCCCAATGAACGGAGGGAGCTTTATTATTACAACATTATTACAACATTGGAGCTTTATTATACGGTAAAGTTATCTCTCTGAAATCACAAGGACCACTTATCTGTAGTCTTGACACACATTTAAAATTTAAGTTTTATTACGCTAACCTAACCTATTAACCTTGTTATCCAATTTTTTGACCAATGTGAACTGTAGCTTATATGACGAACATGATCCAGAGTTATCTTATTCAGTCAATTCTAATTGGCTGGCTCCGGCCTCTTGCTTGTCCCTTATCCCTTTTGCTCCCCCATCGGGGGTCTTGCTTTCAGGCACTACTCCCTGATATTTTGGAACTCTCTCTCAATCCCACCCTTGTCTCCTCCTTCATCTTTTGCAGGTCATGTTGAAGACCTTACTTCCCCCACCCCCGACTTGGCATCAGGGTCCGCCACTGTTAACCGCTCCGAGATCCTACCTCACGTGAAGGGCACTATTTTAAGGCAAGTTGTTGTTCGGAGTGCATAAATTGTGAGTATTTTTTTCAAAAGATTTTGAGAATCATGCAGCGAGTATATCAATCCTTTATGAACCTCATATGGAGATTACGCACACAACCAGATATCATGACAATGACAGCTGTAGTAAGACAAAATCCATACACACACATATACACACACACACATATATATATATATACACACAGACATATATAACACTGGAATAATAACACACATCTTACAAAGATCACAAAACTATAAATTAATCTCAAAGCTCGTCACCTGAGCTCCTCAATCAAAACTAATGCTCTGCAATTTATGAAATGCATACTTATTTCTCTGTTTACTCATTTTCTTTCGCCAAAAAATTGTTTACGGAGACTAACAGTATAAATATTTATTTGGGGCATCCCTTAAAATAGGCATTACGACGTGTAAACCGGCATCACACGTTTTCATTTAATTGGTGGAAATCTGTACCTAACGTAACTGGTAAACCAGGGCATTCATAACAAATCCACAGGAAGGCACAGAAAAGATGCTGAGGGATCTGCCGCAGTTTTTTTTCCCCCCCAAAAAAAGGGGGGGATTTTAACCGTATCAGCAACGACGCAATTTTCAATCAGTCCAAAGCTTTTAATCTAATACTCTTCACCTTAAGCCTCAACGGGAGACACCAAACCCCCAAACAACCCGACGAAACGAAGCACAAATGTGGACAGATCGAGTTAAGATGGAGTTAAGATAGAGATCGTCCGCCACACAAACACACACCTCGAAATCGAAAGAGCAGGCGGTGGGGTGGGTGGGGGGGTATTTTGTACGATTGCAACAGCTAACGATAGAAATAGGAACAGAAACGAGCTTCCTCCTCGCATCACTGTCGTGTGTGGGTCCTGGGCTGCGGGGGAGCCGAAAGTTAAGAGAAACCTAACTGACAGCGGTCAAGCAGCCCGACCCCAACCCCAGCCCCGGCTCCACCCCAACCCCGACCCCAGCCCCGGCTCCACCCCAACCCCGACCCCAACCCCGGCTCCACCCCAACCCCGACCCCAACCCCGGCTCCACCCCAACCCCGACCCCAACCCCGACCCCAGCCCCGGCTCCAACCCAACCCCACCCCTACCCCAACCCCACCTCAGCCCCCTACCCCCTACCCCAGCCCCAACACCAGTCCCAGCCCGGCCCTAGAGAGAACTTCATATCCCCAACTCCGGCCTCGGGCTGCCATCAGTTCCCGACTCACAGCAGCACAACACACACAACAGGTAGAAACACCCCACCATCAGTTGGGAGCGGAGGAAGAGAGAGAGACAGAGAGGGAGGGAGGGAGGAATGAGCAGTTGGGCGCTGCTGCTGCTTTGGGGACACTCAGTATTCGAGCCCAGACACCGCCGAGAGCAGCGGCCGAAGAAGACCCAACGGTTCTCCCCCGCGGCCCCTCTCTCCAACCTTCCACACAACAAAACATATCGGGAAGGAAGGAAGGAGGAGGGAGGGGGGAGAGGGGATAAAAGGGTCGTGACCGGAGCTGCCCGCGGCCTGGGCGGCCTCTCTCTGTACATGGGGCCTGGGCCGGTGAGGCGGCGGGGGGGTGGGCGGGGGCAGTGGGAGCGAGAGGGGCGCGGGGCCGGCGGCGCTGGTACCGACCTGATGGAGGGCGGTCAGCCCGTCCACATTGGCGTAGTTGATGTCAGAGCCTCGATCCAGCAGCTTCTTGACCTCGTCCGTGTCGCCGCTGGAGCAGGCGGCCAGGAACACGGCGCCATTGTCGAACTTGACTTTGGTCTTCTTCTTCTTGAAGACGGGCGACTCGAGCTCGGTCTCCGACCCGAGCCACCGCTTCAGCTGCTCGTTCCTCTTCTGTTTGGCGTCCGCCATCTTCTGCCCCCCTCAGCTCGGTGGCTCCTCACCCCAGAGAGCGGGGAGCCATAGCGCCGCTCATCTGCATAACGTCGCGAGATCAGCCTCCGTCTCCCTCCCCCCCCTCCCCCCACCCCCCGCGGGCACAAACGCAAGTACGTACCGCACAGACGTACGCACGTACGTACGTAATGCGCGCACAGCGTGGGAGGGGGTGGTGGGGGGGAAAGGGTGTGACGTGTTACGCAGCTGAGATTGCCTGGAGCTGGAGCATTCATTGAATGAATGGGCAGAGGGAGAGGGAGAGGGAGGGATAGTTTGGGGAGTGGGGATTACGGAGGAGCTGAGTTGGAAGAGTCCTGCTCCCGGCCCGCGCTTTGCCCCCCACCTCGCCCGTCTCCGCGTCACATCTCGAAGACCTTCGACCGAAAATGCCAGTGGCCGCCCTGGCGCGCCATCGGGTTCCGCCACGTTTAAGCGCTCCCGTGCGCGACCACGTGTGTAGGTGCCACGTGAGTGCAAGTTCTTGGTGGTGTCCTACTTACCGACCAAGCTGTCCGGTGGTCAGTCGTCAGCGGTGCCCTGGGAGTATACTCCAGACCCCACTTGGCTCAGGAACTGGATTACTGCGACCGCCACAGAAGGTTGATTCGTTTCGAGAGGAGTTTCTCTACACCCCACCATCATCAACTATTAATTTTTTTTGGGTCTGACACCTGTTTATTGGTCTGACAGCCTGTTCCACCATTCTATAAGATTGTGGCCGATCTGTACCTCAACTCCAATTACCCGCCCTTGCCCCATATCTCTTGATACCCTTAACTTCACAGAAATAGCCTTGCCTTTTCCCAACCTATACCTAATACTCTCTGGACTTGTAAAGCACGGTGGGTCCTTACAGGGAGAGAGTAAGCATTCCATTACAGACACATTTCCATATCTAGGTGGAGTACACATATGAAAGCTTTGGAATACTCATAGTGATGGGTTGCTGCATCAGACATCCGGTAAACCACACAAAAATGAATGGATAATGGTGACGGGATGCGGATGGGGTGGTTGTGCAAGATTCCTTTCATCCCACTCCTTGAACAGATAACTAGGGTTGCCACACTTTCCAAAAGAAAGTCAAACAGTGGATTGTATAGTATTAGGGTTTTGTGAAATCAATGAAGGGCATTCATTTGAAAAAAATTATAGCCGCAACAATAATTTAAAAAATTATATTATAATTTGGTTTACATTTCCAAGGAGACGATTAAATAATGAAACAGACGGTCTAGTCCGAAAGTCAATAGTTGGCAGCCCCAAAGGGCTAATATACCTTTACACGTCAATTTGTATTGTGTAAACAGGGGCAGTGACATCTTACACATGTGCATTGAGTGTTCTGACAAGACCGTACATGCTTAAGTATGTCATGTGGTTGGAGCGGATGGTTGACTGCAGGCAAATGGGCTTTACTGACAGAACCTTATATGCAACGCATATGTATGCTTGTTGTTTTAAACAATGTTCTGCAATGGAAATAAATTGTTAACAATTTTTTTTACAATACCGAAGGTAAAAATTTGGGAAACAAATGGATCAAAACATGTCTAAAATGGATTAAAACATGTCTAATAAAAGGGAACTTGGAATGATTCAGAGGATGAAGAAAGGCCGTGTAATGATTCAATAGAGGAGCCACCTCTGTCCATTGCCAGTACAGGAACAAAGAGTTAATGTAGCCTTCATAATTTTATACAGGCAACAAATGTGTTTGTCATTTTACTTCTGTTTTGTGTCATCCTTATGGAAATTTTTTTTTAAATAAACATTGACGAAAAGGAGAAAAAATCAAATTCCACCCAACTCCAGTAATATGTATCATTGTATTTGGTGTGTTTATTCTGCCTGGGAATTTTCTTTCTAAAAAGACAACTAAAGATTAACAGTTACAATAATACAGTACAATTTACATCTATATAGTGCCTTTCATGTCGGGAGGACATCTCAAAGCACTTCATTATGCTGGAAGGGCACCCGAGCTGAGGGATGGGAGGGGGAAAGATGCCCAAGAGCATGGTCAAAGAGATTAATGGATAAAAGTGGTTTTGAAACCAGTTTATGCATGACGTGGGAGTGGGTCAGATTAAACCATAAAAGAAATTGAAAGCTCTGGCAGTTTATTAAAAGAGGCATCTTTATACTTTCTGTGCTAGTACTCTTTCATTTGTATTATTTATAAAAAAATAAACAAGATATCTCATACTTGTCTTAGTTGTAATAGTATGTTTTGCCTGCAAGGGAGAATAAACTATTTTGGAGCTCTGTTCACATCATGAACCACCCCACTAATGTATATTACAATCTTCTTTCCTGGCATGAAAAGCTGCAATTCAGCCTCCAGACTGATATGGAGGGATGGTTCCCATTGAAATTGATTGAATGGAGTAGCTCCACATAGTGTAATGGTATTCCTTGTAATACACTTCACAGAAACAGTTCACTGTAGCAGGTCATAGTGACAGGAAATTTGCTTAATTTAAAAACTGCAATATCTCTTAATAGGTAGGAGAGGTATTTGTTCATTTTAATTAATATATGGGAAAATACTGTAATACAAAATGCTCACCCACACTTCTTTTCCTTTCAGGTTATTTCAATCCCTATGTTGCGTTATATTTTCAAAAGTATAACATAAAAAATATTGTTGTTCTTCCCATTGTGCAAGGTGCAATATAAATGTAATTTATTTTTTGTTGTTGTTGCTTATTTCACTAACCATGGGTTTCATTAGCCTGTCATCTATACGTTTTCTAATATGTGCAATATATTTCATCACATTAACATATCATGGCTTATCCCCCATATAGGTTCATGGTACAGTGTTGTACAATACAAATGTTTTTTAATTGTGAAAAATATATAACTTGAAATAATTGTGCAATTTTGAGGAATGACAAATTACCAGTCATATTTAGTATAAACATTTGATTTGTCTAACTAAGTAGCATACCTTATTTTTTGTGTGATTTTAAATTATGAGCACCTTTCCTAAGATATTTTGTGTCCTACTGACCCCAATCAAACCAGCCTCCACTCTGATGTGTTGCATTACTTGCACATTCAGTAATAAGCCTTTCACGTACCTTTATGACTTACTGGTTGGAAAATGGGTTGGGCTAAAGATTAGAGTAGAAGCAGCCACAACCTATTCAGTTGCCAGCTTCCGGTAAACATTGTGGGTGTGATGGAGATCAGCAATTCTTATCTTATTTTAAACAGTTTTTTTTTAAATGATTTTTATAAATATGTTTTAGGTTGGTAGTGGCAGGTATTTCAATTACAGCAGTGAAACCAAGAGAAATTAAATAAGTGAAGTGCATTGACTATATTTGTATGTAAACTACCATTCTATATTGAATATTATTTTAATATAGTCTATGTGTAAATACTCTTGAATTACCTGTATAATATCTATGATATCTTCTCCTTTGGATGCAACAAGAATGAATTATTCCTGCAGAGCAGATGTGATATAAATTACTGAGGCAATACCAAAAAAGGCAAACGGCAGCTTGAAAGCAGTTTCCTAAAGTGAAGGTCACACTTTGTCTTAAGTTCATTTGGAAATGTATTAATCAATTAACTGTTACATGTATAACTAAATTATTTTAAATATTGTGAATTATATTTGCAAAATAAACTGCAATACAATGTGTCTGAAAATTAAAATGTTACATTATTACATTAATGTTTAATTAGTCACTTTTATTTAGCTAATATTTGTTTGACTAGCTAACACATTTTCATTATTTATTTTCAGCAATGATAATAATCCTTGTATTTGATATAGCGCCTTATCATGTTGTCAAGATAAAGCGCTTCACAGGATTTTGTTGTGCATTGTAGCAGCCGATTTGCACACAGCAGTGTAACACAAACAGCCATGAATCTGATTGATCATTTTGTTTTATTTTGGAGGATTGTTAGTCAGGACACTGGAAGGAAATCCCTTCTCTTTTTGAAAAGTGCCACGGGATCTTTCATTTTAGGCTCCCTATCCTCCCTATTATCTTTAAAATCTTTATCCTCACCTTCAAGTGCTTGCACAGCCTTACTCACTGTATTTCTGTGATCTCTTGCAACCCTACTCTTCTAGCCACTCCCTATGCTCCACCAACTTCCACTCCACAATCAGTAAGTGAGCTTTCAATCACTTTGCCCTAACTTCTCGAAATGTCTTCTGAAATTCCTCCATCTCACTCTCTCCCGGTTTGCTTTCCAAACCTGTCAAGTTTTTCTTTGTCTTCAACTTCAGCCATCCAGCATACTGTCCTCCCAATCTCCCTCCTAGTCCTGACTCCTGCACCATCTTTGTAAAACATTTTTTCTGTATGAATCATATAAATGCAAATTGTTATTGTTATTAAGCAGCAACATTCCAATTCATATGTACTTTAAACAGATTTTCGTACCTTGGTTTAAATACTAATAATTAAGTTTATTCCTATCTTCTAACTATATAAAATCCCTTTAATTCAACTGCATTGTTGTATCCTAGTAATGAACAATAGTGAGGCAAGGCAAGTAACTCACCGTTGTTCTCTTGGACAGTATCACTGCTAAAAATGCTGTCTTTTGTACATTGAAGGTTATCACCAAAATTAACCCCATCTTCTGAAGCAAGATTGCTGAAGAATGAGTTTAGCCACAAGAAGGCTTTAAGCTTGCCCCTTAGCATCCAGCACAAATTCTCCAGAATATTTTTACTCTTAGCACTGCCAGGATCAATATCCTGATGCACTTGTCATGAGACATTGCCATCTCTTTTTTATGTCACTTAATGTACAAAAATAAACCACCTCCTGGCAGCTAGACAGAATTGCATTGGCAGAGGCATGAGAGCAGATTGATTGCCTGTACCAGGTTTTATGGTAGTTCAACTACCAAACAGTGATATATAAGAAAATAGTCATTAATTCCATAATACTCAATGAAGATTTAGTTGTAGATGATATGTATGCACTATGGTTAGTTTGAACATGCACCAGTAAACCATTTGACCAATGCAATAGCAGCAATTGTATATTCCAGCTTTACAGTAGAAGATTGTGACATTACTTCCAGCAGTATGGTGATTCAGAGTGGAAAATCAGAATTACACTGCCCATTCCAAATTCCCGTCACTCTGAGCTGAACTCAGAATGTAAGCCATGTTGAGACTTCTGCTACCTGCCGTCTTCAATTTTGTTGAAATTATTAGAGTCAAGAATGCACTTTCTGGAGGTGGTTTAAAAAGTGGAGCTCAAAATTGAATCAATGCCACTTGAATAGGAATGGTTCTATGTTTTTAGTGTCAATTCAGTGTGGAAATTATTTGGAATCGACATTAAAAGTGCAGGTATAACACTGAATTCAGAAAAAAAACTTTTGCTGATTTTCAGTTCACATTTCATTTTTGTTTCGTGCCACTTAAATATTTTGGATGTGGATGTGGTAATAAACGATATCGCAAACACTCAACTTCCTTCCTATGACAGGGAAATGCCTGAAGTAGCTCCTACAGAAGCTTGTCCTCTTAAAAAAGTCTTCTTTCATGTTTTTAAATGTCATCCTGTGATTCATTACTATTGAAGAAAATATATAATGTTATGAGTTGGTACCATATTACTCTTGCTAAAGGATAGCTGATACTCATGGAACTTTACCTCAGATGATATAATTGCTTTCACATTTAGAAGGTGAAAAAACAGTTGAAAAGAAAGTAAAATAAAATAAATATGCCTTCTGCCATAATTTTTAAAATTTCAATAGATCTTTTCCATTGGGTGTGTTTTATGCATATGGTTAAAAAAAAGTGGAGAACAGTCATCGATGTAAGTACTGTATATCGAAAGGAAATTCATAACTGAGTCTGATAAAATGCATGTTACATTGTTAGATGTAATTACATTGTTATTATTATTATTATATGATATTGACTACTTGACTTGAAAGAAGATACCACACAAAAAATAAATCCTCCAGAAATACCACGGAATTTACACAATTTTTCATTTTAAATGCAGACAGTGTTTTTTTATGAGTATGATATCATAAAATATGTAGGCCACAGCCAAAATTGGTGCAATATCAGTCAATAAATGAGTTGATATGTTTTTCAACATTTAGCAAACATTTCTATGTTCCTGAAAAGATCATTTCATGAGTGGAACACATTCATTTGGAACACTGTCAGGAATATGCAGCCTTTCCAATAATTGTTCATAAAAAATGAATTTCTCTACCAATGGAGTAGAAGTGTGATGTTTCTTAACAATGTGATAAATATTGCACAAAATCTGTTATAAAACTTTCATATTTCACTGCCATATTTCTAATTAACTGCTCATATCATCAATACATTTTTACTGAACATTTTCCAATTTGCAAACATTTATTCCAGTCTGAAAATTGGAATTATAGTACTTGGTCGATACTCTAATTCAATTCCTAGAACTACTGTGATTAATGCTTTGAAATAATGCATTGTAATAATTTGCTATAAGAGTTCAATTTTAATCTCCAGGGTTCTCGGCGCTACATATCTAAAACTAATTATCAATTTGTTAACAATAATTGGAATGGAGAATGTCTAATGCATTTAACATTTGAAAAATAAGACATGGACCTTGTTCTTCTAATTATTGAAATGTCTAAGTTATAACTGCAGTTATTTGTTAATTCTAGACAATTCTTGTCTCTTAGTTAGCATTGCTTAGCAGGATGATTCCAAACAGAACTGCTGTAATATTTTTGTATTCTTAATATTTAAGAGCCCAAATTGAATGAAGCCAGAGATTTAAAACTCATAAATTCAAAGAAAATGTACAAATATAATCTTGTTGGTCTGTTTATTTCTAATTTTACTCCACACTGATATCATTTTCAAGATAGGGACACATAATCTGGAGAGGAAATTAACTTCACAGAATCGCAATGGATGGATTAAAGGGAACTCTGCTTTAACCCCATAAAATAGTTACAGTAACAATAGTAAAACTGAATTCTATCAGAGCATGTATAGTATAAATAGAGATTGTCCAATGATAGTCAGTTAAAGGCAGAATTTTTTGTATAAATGCTGAGATCTCCATAATACATTTTGTGTCTACATTGCCGAGTTATTTTTAATCAATCTCACTTGTAAGATAAATTCTATATTGATCAAGTAACCTCCATATAAAAACTTGGTTATTTAAATATACATGATCCATAAATGTTATTACAAATGTTCTCATTCCATAGTTAATTCAGACCTAAGAATAGTTTATCTCACTTCTTGAGTTCGTACAACTATAAATAATAACATTACAAATATATTTTAGCATTATAGTCTTACCAGAAATTAAGTCAATGGAGGCTGGGGGCAGGTGGGGGGCAGATAATGGAATAACGGCGAGCTATTTTTAGTCAATAGTTCCCAATGCATTATGACTTCTTCTGGAATACAACTTGCAATTATATAGCGCCTTTCATGTGGGACAACGTCTCTATTTCACAAGATGGCACTGAGCAAAGTGGTGGGAGATGCATCGTCAAAGAGGTATTTTTAGGCAGGATTTAAAGGATTTACAGATAGAGGTGGTGGATCGTGGTGGGAGTGGGAGGGTGGTGGGGGAGGGGGGGTGGGCTACATGATGGAGAGGAAGAAGGAGATCGAAGTTGAATAATAAAAATGTTCCTATGAGTTTCACATGGGGATAGCTACACTGATTATAAACGTATCATTAGATTTCTATAGCTCTAGAGGAAGGAGGCAATTTGGTTCAATTGTTTGCTTCAATTTACATGTTTATTTCTGTATGAAATATCTTAATGTGTTCCATTGTGCAGACGAACGACAAACGTGTGCCACAGTGTGGCAGGCCACAAGCTCTTCATTGAAATTCCTCACTCAATGGATTTCAGATCTCTTCATTAATTGATTATTAATGAAATCCAAAGATCAATGGCATCATTGGGGAAAATCTGCAGTATTCTCTTATGATATTCTTTATAAATTAACAAGGAAAAATAAAAAAAATTCTACCTTATGCTCAAAACCTCTCAGAACTAGAACATCTTATCTTATCAAGCTCTCTGCTATACACTGATGATTGTTTTTGTTGAGCAAAGTAAAGGAAAGCACCATCATACTTTCACAACTTTCAGGTTAGCATCAATTTGTCTGCTCAAGTGAAATCTTTAAATACAAGGCCAAGCTTTCCTTATTAGGACATGGATTTCTCCTCTTGGCAAGCAGTAATGGAATGGTGGAAAATCTGCTTTGCTCTCTATCTCCAATATTCAAATACTGTGACTGCTCGCTGTCACTGGTGGCCGACTGGCATTCATATCTTTGTGACTAGCTGCAATAGGAAAGAGTAGAATGTGCAGAGTGAGAAATGGTGACCAGGTTCCCGTAAGGGAAATACATTTCTTTCTTGTAACCATACCCTGAAATTCTATTTGAACACACAGCTGGATTCTTGTCTGCCTGAAGAGAGGCCACAAGCTATGTTAGAAAAAAGATGTACAGTATTAAAAGCAATTGGTTCACTTGGATGGAGTAAGTTATTATCAGGCTATTTGACAGCAACAAAAACTATGCAGTGTGTCCCCATGCCCCACTGAACAACGTAATTCAGGCCACTCATTTTCAGTTAGTGCAGTGAAACATTTACCGACTTAGCTGAGGTGTTCGAACTTAACAGTAGTAGCACGGCAATTCCTAATTGCATGGCCTAAGTATTGCACTTGATGTAGGCAGTGATTTAAGTTTCAGATTTTATAATAATAATCCTTGCATTTAATATAGTGCCTTTCATGTTATGAGGATGTCTCAAAGTGATTCACAGGACTTACTGTGAAGTGTAGTGATTGTGTATTGTGAACACAGAGACCAATTTGCACACTCATTTATTGGGGGTGGGGGCGGAGGATTGTTGGCCAAGACCTAGGAAAAACTATCTTCTCTTCTCGAATATTGTTATGAGATCTTTAACGTCGACCTGAAAAGGCGGATGGGATGTTGGTTTAACATTTTATCCGAGGGACTTCCAACAATGCACAAAACCCCCAGTACTGTATTGGACTGTCAGGCTAGACTGTGAGTTCAAAGTCCCAATGTGAGACTTCAACCCACAACCTTCTGACTCATAGACAAGACTGGCAGAAACTGAACCAGACTGACACATTTTGAGTCCTACGTCACTGAGAGATCATTACCAGATCCAGTTTTCAATTTAGATCCAAAAAGAATTAGGTTTATGTTTAGGAATCTGATAAAAACACAGTTACTACACTTTACAATGATTCCTGCGGAGTGCTTTGTGGTGTCCTCCCATTGTGAAAGGCTCTATTTCAAATGTAAGGATTCTTCTTATTATTGTTTAATTCATTTGATCACCTATTCAAAAAGTGCACAGCACTTGGGCTGTTGATCTTTGAATCATATCGTAATGTAACTTCAATTCAAAAATTCCTTGGGTCTTAAAGCAGTGACTCTATTGTAAAACTGCCATTTCAGAATTGCTATTACTATAGTGTCAATGTTCCCACCCAAAGTAACTTTCTCTGCTACTTTGCTAAACTGAACACAATGAATTTACTTCATTAAGATTATGATTTTTTTCTGTTTTTAGTCACATGCGTGTCATGAACACGTCCACCTACAATACGCTTGTCAAGTCACAGGGGAGTGACACGATTTAGGCTGTTATTACATAGGGCACTATGTAATTGAAGTAACTAACCATTTTATTATTTTTCATTATAATCTTCCATTAATCAATCATCTGCCACCCCTGATGATACACATTAACCATTAACACTTCACACACATCCCATGTGTTTTAAATTAAATATTCCCTTTCCCTGCTAAATTTACAGCTTTCTTGTTTCCTCTTGATTATACCAGTTAAATAAATACAATAAATCTTCTGAAGTACTTGATCTATATATGAATAGACCAAGTACCTCTCCTTCCATTACAAATTCCTTTAGCGGCTTAATCATTTGCCCTAGGGTTTTGCAGAGATCAGTGTGCTCTAGTGTAGAGTCCTGCTTTAGATTGCCTGGGGACAGCAGGTGTCAACACTGAAAATCCGGAGTCTGAGCAAATGGAAGGTATGTGAGGATTGAGCAGCTGGTGTGCTGATTTTATTGGTGGACTATTTCACCAGAGAACCTGGTTGCTGTAGGAAACAACAGGAGAGAAACAAAGAGGCACCAAGATATTAGGGAGAAAGAATGACAGGGACATGGCAACAAAGTCCAATAAACATTTCTACGTAAAGTAATATCAAGACAGACATAATGTAAGAAACAAACAACCTTCGTTTCTTTAAAACAATTAAATATTTGCTGCTCTGCAGGAAAAAGAGATTGCAGGCTAGAAGATCCACATAACATTCTATCAACAAAATAATTCAAAAGTAATAGAATTTGGGAGAAAAATTTTAGACTCTTTCATCAAAACACTTACCACGTTCTGTAAGGTTTTTGAGTAAAATGTTACCAGATTTCAATTCATATCCACCCACTTGATTTTTACTGAACTGGGTGGAGTTTCAAAGGTCATGTAAAATTACATGCATTGTGCATTCATTTCCTTCCCACTTCAGCAATGTATTTAATATGGATGATAGAAAGAGGCATATAATACCAACACACCAAATATTTCATTTATTTAAGAGAAAACCGGAGAAGGAAAAGTCATTAGAAAATGTTTTGTCAGAGATTGTTTATAGGTACCTGCTAACAGGACTTTGCCAGGTGTTGTAATTTGGGAGATTTACTGTTCCAATGGGGGAACTTATACATAGCCTTAGAGTAGTGGTGGCCAACCCATGGCTCAGAAGTGGCCTGTGGAACCCTCAAGAAATGGCACACCAAACATTTGCACGAGCTTAGGTGAGCCTGTTATAAATCAATGTTTTGTTTCCAGTAGCTACCGAGTGGTTTATGGTGTTGCCATAAATCAAGATAATCAATCAAGAACATTTATTTGTCTATTTTAGGTTCTACATTTAATTTTGCCATATTTAGGATGTCTCACGATTGATTGGAAGGTGGTGCATTCTTTGGTATTGCTGGAAGAAACAAGATGTTACCTCACACCAGCTATTGCACAGACTGATATGAAGAGAAGGATATCAAGGGAAGATCATACAGGTGCCTTTAAAAATTCTGAAGGAGAAGGAGCTTCAAGGGCATGAAACAAATACTCAGGTCATTGTTGAGGCTATTTTTGCAGGTTTTAAAACAGTGCAAGAAGGGCAGGGGAGGGAGGGGTTGTTTGCTAATCATTATTTTTCTCTTTTTATAAAATGACATGTGTAATTCTTGTGTGAAGTATGAACTTATGTTTTTTTAAACAAAAAACAAAACAAACTAAACCCAAATAATATTCTTTACCATGTGGTAGTTTGGTTTTTAATATCAAACTTATGCTGTATGGCTTTTGGGGTGTTTTTTTGTACATTGTGTCAAGAAGTTAACGTATCTTTTGGTATGCTATGGACTCCTCATCTTCAATCTGAGTTGTTTTGCCTATGTTAATAAAAGCTACAAGTTGATTTTAGCTATTGATTGGCATTAACATTCCCATGTTAAATATTTTCAGTCTTTTACCTTAAAAAAACTCTTTAATTCAGAATTTTACACAAGACTTTTGACCCTTCCATCTCTAGACCTGATACTACTTGTACATCTTAAAAACATTCTCATTTATTGTACTTCAATTCTTAAATGCTTCTGAGGGAGCTCATGTTCAATTTTCAGGTGTAAATGTACACCAGGATTCTGAGGGATCTCAACTGGTTGAAGTCTTGCCATTTGTAGGCTGACAGTAAAGTCTCTGTTGCACCATTGTGGCTGCAGCACAGCCTTCACAACACTGAGATACAGCACTAGGAAAAGGGTTCCACCAAGTGGAAATTAGGTGAACCACAATGAGAAAAATTAGGTCACAAAATCATAAGATTGGTTTGGATGAAGAAGGCTCTTCAGCCCATCCAATTTCATGTTTCTAGAACACCTACCCTAGCATCTCTCAATCACAGCATCAAGGAGGAATAGACACTAATTGGTCATTTGACATCGAACAGATGTAGGTTTGAGCGAGAATGAACGAGAGCATTACCACCATCCTACCCACAGCATGGACATGCATCTCTATCCAATGAGTGATGATTCCACCAGTTGGAAGATTGGAGCACTCTACCACAGAAACCTTTCATTAAAATTGTATTGCCCATTTTTTTCCTTCTGCACTAATTATTATTCACTTTCTCAAACTAAGATGGGTCCCTACCTCATTGAGAGTTTAAAACGTTTTACCATCTTTTTAAGATCTAAATCTGATTCAAGAAATACTAGAGGCACAAAACAAAATTTTCCATTCTGACTGTTCTAATCCTGAACAAAATACAGATAAGTTACCTTCAATCTTATGGATGTGCCTGCTGCTTAGGACCTTTTGACCATTGTTATGGGAATGATTGTACACCATTCAAGATCCAAAGCAATGATGTGTCTCTAAAGCATCCAGCTTTCATTATTCCTCCTAAAAAGTAAAATGGCTTTTTAAGGCACCTTTGAGTAGGACATGTTTTCCAAATTTTGTGAATTTGCTTTGTTAGTTTTTATGCTTTTGCCACAATAAACCTGGGAAATATTGTAAGTGCAATGTTGCAGTCACTAAAATAAAATTGCTGACAATACAGTAGTTTTAATAGACTATAGCAAAGGTTTTGTACAAAGATATTTTGTATGTAAAATTATATGTAAAATACCATGTGACGTTATGCTAGTAATACTGTAGTAATTGCAAATAGTAACTGTAGACTAAACTTCTGCATTTCCCCTCCAGTACTGTACTCTGTGCACATAAGCCTTTAAATTCAATGTTGCCAAATGTGATGGAAACTTAAAAGAAGTCAAACATATTTCTATTTTATTTCATGAGTTCAAGTTACATATCTGTCATAGGACCAAACCCATGAACATCAATAATCTGCTTTTTTACAATATAAAAATAATCTTGCTCTTAAACTTTTGCCAAGTTGAAGCATATACTTTTCTTGGCATCCTTGTGTAACATATTTAACCAATGAAGTTTTAATTTCAAACTTATAATCACAGAGTGCTGTAAGCAGAGTTCAGATACAACCCAACTGACATGATTTACAAGCCTTTTGCTTTTCCAAACTTGTACATAGTCCAACTGAAATGCAGTGCTGACCAGCTATTAATCATTGTTTTCTGATTTTCCTTTTGCCTCGGTTTATGGACAGGAGAGTACAATGTTCACCTGAAAACACACCCATTAGATTTTAGACAGCTCCACTAGGTTTATTCCAGGAAAAAAGGCCAGGGATATTTGTAGGAAAAGAAACGTTTTGGTATTGTAGTAAATGTTTATTTTCTGTTTCCCAAATGCGATTTACAAAGCTAATTATAATAATAATCGTCCTTGCATTTGATATAGCACTTTTCACGTCTTCTAGACTTCTTAAACTACTTCACAGAATATGCTGTAAAGTGAATTGACCGTATATTTGTGGGCGAAATGCGGCAGCCAATTGCGCACAGCAGCGTCCCACAAACAGTCGTGGATTGAAAATGACCAATTTATTATTATTTTTGTTTTTGGAGGGATTAATATTAGGCGTGTGGAGTAAGGAAACTTGCCCAAGGTTTCGCCCTCTGCCTGGAATTGAACCCAGGTGTCTCACTTGCGAGGCGAGTGCTCTAACCACTGAGCTGCAGGACTCCACATAGGTTACAAAATAAATAAAATATACTTGGTGGGTTTTATTGTCCTCCAGAATCTCCAGATGCTAACCCACAAAATACACACAGTCACACTTTCACATATTCACACTTTACAGTATATCCTGTGAAGCTCTTTAAGATATCTTGATAAAGAACTATTATCAAGTTCGAGGATTGTTATATTTATATCTATGTTCATTATTTGAAAACAGTCTGACCTACTTCTATTGGAATTTCTTTACAGATCAATATATTTATTCTACTCCATAATCAACTAATTTTGTGCATCTTCAATTCATAAAAGAGGAAATGGCATATCTAGTTGATGCTTATATGTATTTTAGAAAACACTAATTTTATAATCATTTCAAAGTATTTACAAACCTGGTAGGGTTCTTATTGTTTTACTTCCACAGTTAGCCCAGAGGAATTGAACTTGCAGATATGGCCTGATTAGTTTAACTGTAGACAAATACATTTTGTATATCTATTATTGAATATTAAATATAACCAACATCAAAATTATGAGCAAATAAAGAATGCATCCCTATCATATTTTCTTGCTGTTCATTTGTTTTATTAATCCACTCACTGCATGTAAAGCGGCTGCAGTAAATTACAGGCAGCTCAGTACAAGCTTCAGGTTGGTATATCTCAATTATTTTAGAGTATCTTGCTCCATTCTATATTTGGTCAAAATGAAATCTGGATTGCTGCAAGTTTTATCATCAGTCTTAAAATGCGCAATTGCTAGGTCATGGTGAGCTTTCTGCAGCATCTTAACCTCAATTATTATCAATCAAAGGAAACAATCACAATCTTTTAGGCAAAAAGCCATTTTAAAATCTAAAGGCATTATCATTTATGGCAATTAATCTCACTGCTAAATGTTTGCCTTAATACAGCTGATAAATACTAAAATGTCTAGAATTTATTAGTTTGACTCTTTCAATGATACATTTGCATGCAAGCATGTTTGCACAGGTTTACGTTGATACTTAACTCTGGAACAGAACTTCCTCCCGTTTGGCTCATCTTAAAACAATGTTGATTGCAGATTGGTTATTTGCCTCAAATGTTGAGATACATTTTAAGGGCATTTGATTCCAAGTCAAAACAAGTCATATTAACCGTGGAGAATTCACTGAGGATATGACACTTTGAATTTTGTGTGGTGTTTTACCATCTTCCGTACACTTTCATTGGATGATTAAATAAAATAATACTTGCATTGAACAAAGTGCTTGTTGAAACATCGCAAAGAGCATCACATACAATGAGCTTGTGTTAGAAAATGAAACTAGGAATTAGATACAATAAACTCCTGATAGCTCATCGCTCCAAGGGAAAAGGGTTCCGATGATTTTAAGGAGTGCCAAATTTGGCAATGTATAAATTCATAAATAAATGTGTCCGGGATATTGACATCATAATGACTTGGGAGTGACGAGTTAAGTCAGGATTGAATTATCATGAGTTTCCCGTAGCTGTTTGGTGAAGAAATCAATTGCAGGGTGGAAGGGATACAGTAGTGTATTTGCTTTATTTCGGAATTGGGCAGATAATAGTAATAATAATCCTTGCATTTGATATAGCGCTTTTCATGTCTTCTCGACATCTCAAAGCGCTTCACAGAATAGACTGTAAAGTGAACTGACTGTATATTTATGGGCGATAAGACTTCCTCTACATTCCTATCTTTCTATGTAAGTACTGACAGTTGAGAAGTGTCATTTGGAAACAGTTTTTCTTAAATAGATACAGTAAAGCTAGCTTCTGAGATAAGTAGTCTATCCCACATAACAAGACACTCACTCAATATCCTGGCTATTCGGAAGATTCAGTGTGTACTCTGGGTAACTAGTCAACTGTGATGAGTAGTCATTTGAGCTATTTCCCTTGGGGTGACGAGTTACCAGAGTTTCACTGTATGTAAATTACTTTCTGAATTCATACATCACTACTTACTTAAAAAAATCAAATATTGTTTGCATGATTGAGTTTACAAGCATAGACATAGCTGATCAAGTGTTTTATAGTCTACCTATTGCTATGATGAAGGTAAACTATGAAATTCAGGAAGATTTTTTTTGCACATATTCCAGATATGGACACATTTTAGCTACTCTATTGGCAATTGCAAATCAGTTGCTTCTGATCCTTTACTATCTGTAATCTAAACATATACATACAGGACAACTCTCCCAATCCATGTCTTCAGGAAATTAATACTGTAGTCCGCAAAATAAATAACAGTGGCAGGAGTCCTTGTAGAGGATTGGTGCCCACTCTGTGACCGGACAAGTTTCTAATAATGCACAAAAGTGAAGTGTAAAACAACGTGCTTAAACAGGTACAGTATTTTGAAATTACGCACCCTCCTTAACACAACACAACTTTGAGAAGCAATGTTTAGCCACTGTATTCAAATGACTTTTTTAGTTGGGTCAATATTGTACTGACTCACCCCACATCTGAGGACCATGTTATACACTCCTGCGTGTATAGAGGTTATTATTTGGTTATAAATAGGCTGAAGTGCATTGAGAAAGCATCAGTTTAGGTACAGATCAGCCATGATCCAATTAAATGTTCAGGAAAGGCTGAACATGCTTGGACTCTTTTCCCTTGAAAAGAGGAGGGTAAGGCGTCAGGTTCAACCCCCAATTATCCTTCCTCCCCCACATCCGATCACTCACCAGCACCGCTTTCTTCCACCTCCAACGCATCGCCCATCTCCGCCAAAGCCGCTGAAACCCTGGTCCATGCCTTTGTCACCTCTCGGCTGGACTACTCTAACGCCCTCCTCGCCGGTCTCCCATCCACCACCATTCATAAAATCCAAATCATTCAAAACTCTGCCGCCCACATTCTCACCCGCACGAAACTCCGCTCCCCGATCACCCCAGTCCTTGCCAGACTGCACTGCTGCCTATCCCAGAAAGGATCGATTTCAAGATCCTCACCCTCGTATTCAAGTCCCTGCACTCCGAGTCCTGCACCCCCCGAGCTCTCTGACCTCCTCTCTCCTCAAAACAGTGCCCGTTGCCTCTGTTCCTCCAGGTCTGGCCTCCTCCTCGTCCTCCACTCCACCCTCGGCGGCCGTGCCTTCAGCCACTATGCCCCGAGGCTCTGGAACTGCCTTCCTCACTCCCTTCGTCTCGCCCCCTCCCTTCCCATTTTCAGGTCTCTGCTGAAGACCTTTCTTTTCCACCGCGCCTTTGGTCACCTTCCTCCCCCTCCCCCTGGCTCGGTCCCGGGATCCGTTACTGTGAAGGCTCGGAGACGCCATCCGTGGAGGGCGCTATATAAATCCAAGCTGTTGTTGTTGTTGTTGTTAAGGGGTGACCCGGTAGAGGTCTTTAAAATGATGAAAGCTTTTCATCGGGTAGACACAGGGAAGATGTTTCCACTTGTGGGGGAGACCAAAACCAGGGGCCATCCATATAAAATAAGTCACAAATAGATCAAGTAGGGAAGTTTGAAGACATTTCTTCACACAGAGAGAAGTGGGAATGTGGAACACGCTCCACGGGGAGATGTTGAGGCAAACAGCACAAGATGTCTTTAAGGGAAAGCTCGATAGGGGGACATGAGGGAGAAAGGAATAGAAGGTTATGCTTGAAGGCTCAGGTGAGGAAGGGCAGGAGAAGGCTCATGTGGAGCATAAACACCGGCACAGTCCAGGTTGGGCCGAATGGCCTGTTTCTGCGCTGTATGGGTCCTGATGTAATCCAAATGGCGGAACAGGCCGGAAGGGCTGAATGGCCTCCTCCTGTTTCCCACGAGACGTCTCGAAGGCGCGATAAGGCGCTCGATCAAATACAGCGATGATTATTATTCGCTATTATACAAGAAAAAAAGCTGATCGTCTGCTTGTAGAAAAGTTATCAGGTGATATATATGACCCACACGTCGCGGTAGCGGAGGTTACGAACAGGGCGGCGGCGGCAGCGCGCTCAATGCACGGCGCAGGCGCGGGTTGACGTCAGCGCGAGGCGCGAGCGAGGCGGTCGGCGGTTGGCCGTTGGCTGACGTGACGTCAGCGGGAGGCGCGAGCGAGGCGGTTGGCCGTTGGCTGACGTCAGCGGGAGGCGGTTATGGCGGTGAATTTAACGCCTCGGTTCCGGAGGCTGGAGAGCAGCAGCTCCCTGAGGGTGAAACTGAGGCGAACAGGTGCGACTGAACCCCCCCCCCCCCCCCCAGCTTTACCGTCTCTCCCTGTTTATTCTCTCTCTCTCTGTCTGTGGGTGGGTGTGGGGGTGTGTGTGGCTCGGGGCTGCTCGAGGATGTCCGCTCGCTGCTCCGTGTTGGAGGAGCAGAGAGAGATGTGCTGTGATACTGCATTTCGTGAGCAGTGGCGGAAGAAAAAAAAAACCCACTCGGACTCACCGCCACCTGCCAAATCTATCCAGGTGAAAGCCTGCTCGGTTACTCCAGCCCCTGCTTCAGACACTTGGTTATAACCAAATAATAACCTCCATTTCAACCACTTGATAGGATACCCATTAGACCGTGACTTCAAGTAGACATTCAGGGACAGTCCAGAGAGCCTGAGTTACACACAGGGGCTATTTCAGCAATGGTTATGAATTGCTGAAATTCTTTTTGAAAATATGGACTGGGGCTTTCATCCCACACAGGATGACAAGAGTCCCGTGGCTCAAGCGGTTGGAGCACTTGACTCGCAAGCGGGTAGACCTGGGCTTGATTCCTGGCCGGGCGGAGCCTTGGGCAAGTTTCCTCACTCCACGCGCCTGAGAGTAATCCCTCAAGAATTTTTTTTTAATAAATCGGTCACTTTGATCCACGACTGTTTGCGGGACGCTGCTGTGTGCAATTGGCTGCTGCGTTTCACCCACAAATATACAGTCAATTCACTTTGCAGTATGTTCTGTGAAGCGCTTTGGGACGTCCTCCCGACGTGAAAAGCGCTATATCAAATGCAAGGATTATTATTATTACTCTGTGAAGCGCTTTGAGATATCTAGAAGACTTGAAAAGTGCTATATCGAATGCAAGGATTATTATTAGAATATCCGGAGGAGATTGCTTGTTGATTACTTACCAAACGCCTCAGTGTTTTAATTGTTTGTTTAGTTTAAAAGTTGTTTGCAGTGCCCCCCCCAGAGTATTTTATTAATCCATTGGTAACAACTGATACTTCATAATTAGTAGTCAGAAAATGTATTAAATAAAACGATCAGATGCAATCTGTCTCTAAAGAGATTATAAAAGCTGCCAATAATTATTTTGAGCAATGCAAAGGGATAAACCCTAATCTGTCCCTGCAATATATCCACTCTGCTGTAGGTAACAAGCAGTTATGTGCCGGATTCTCTGAGTTGTCAGGTATGATACTCTCACCCAACCATCTTTCCATCTATTTTCAAAAGGTACTTAATTATAGCTTACCTCTTTACCGTGCCTACAGTCACTTCAGTAATGAGCACACCAAGATGTTACTTTACACGAAGGGGGCTTTATAAATGGAAATTGTTATATTCTCAGATTCAGAGTTTATTTCCTGTTTTATTTTAGGATTAGCTGCCAGGTGTTGGATCATCTCCATTAACATTAGGTGGTCATGCCATGTCAGAGTATTGCTGCACCCCACATAACATCAATATTTTCCAGACAAATCAGAATTTTCAGAATTAAAGCCAAGAGTTGAATTTAAGATTTTTTGAGAATCTTAAAGAAGTACTTTATTTTGATGGAATGAAGATCGGTCTTGCTGGTAGAATGTGGATTTTTCTAGAAATAATACTAATATTCCATGAGACAACACTGTTGCCTCTACTATGCCATTTTTCAATTTATATATGTTGTTTTATTTTTCAAAATCAGCAAGTACAGTGGAATGATTATAGTAATTTGGCCACATTTGTTTGTTCCTTAACTTGTCTGTTCCTTCCTTCTCACTTATAAATAATTGCTCATTTGACAGTACTTTATGATTATAATTCTTCTAATCCAATGTTTTAATTTTCTTTTAGGTCGTTCAGGCCCTTTCTGTGCAACGAAGCTCTGGAATAATATTATTCATGCTCTCCAGACACAGGTAGAGGTGAAGCGACACAGACGATTCTTGAGAACGTACAGTGACTGCTTCAGCGGTTCAGATGCTGTGGATGTGGTACTGAGTCATCTGATGCAAAATGTGTACTTTAGTAATAATGATATATCACGCATAAAGGCCACACGTCTCTGCCAAGCTCTAATGGATCACAAAGTGTTCGATCAAATTGGCACAAAGCTGTTTACGCAAGAGTGCAAGATAGTGTTTGAGGACAGTAATAGCATGTTCTACAAATTTTTGGATAACTCTACTTTACTAGGAGCTGAAAGAGATGAAGAAATTGAAAATGTTTCACCTGGAAGAAAACTGGTTACGAGGAAGAAATTTCCTAAGTATGTTTCGAAAACTCATTATGATCACATGTTGCATTTCATTTAAACTTGTATTCAAATATCTAGTCACACTATTTGGTAAAAATGTTTGGTTTAAAAAAAACTCACCTGTACAGATGAGATTGGGACCTACAGTGGAGAATCATTGTTGTAGCCTATGTTCTAACATTCTGAGCTTCAGTACTCTAACAAGAACATTTATTCTAAAATATATTGTGTAAAAGTAACTCAGTAGTTCTCTTGCTTTTATGTAACTTTTGTTATTTGCTTTAAGCAGACCAGACCAAATAACCATTTCAAATCCTGTTGCGCTCGAATCCTGTGACAAAAGAATAGAAGAGCTTTTTCAAACTATTAACTTGCATCCATCCCTGCCTCCAAACCTAAAAGTAATTAAGACTGCTAGCCTGTTGTCAACCAAAGGTAACTATTTTTATATTGTTTGCAACATGTTAAAAAAAAAAAAATCTTTTTCTGTGTATGGATCATTTTGTGTGTTTTGTCTCACTGTTGACATTTAAAGATCTGAGGAACTAAAATTGCATTGTCTAAATCTTCCAATAATCTTAGTAGGTATCCAAGTCTTGAATGTTTACTGTTTGTCCTGGATAACCTATTTACCTAACGTTTAGACACACTTCACAATGGTAAACCTTGACAATAACAGGAAAATTCCCTTCGATGTATATAAATTAACACTATCACTACGTGAATGTTTGTTTCTAACTCAGCATGTAAACTCTAACCATGTTTCTGCCATGCTTCTCTTCTACTTTTTGCAATGGCTTGTTCTATTACAGTTGTTAACGATGTTTGGAAACAGGAGACTTTGTTGCTGCTGCTACGTTTAATTGATCTTCCAGTCTTGGACAGTATTCTGGAGTCTCCGTTGAAGGTGGAACCTAGAAGAATAGCTCAGTGCAATCAGCAAACTGACCTCATTATCTCCAACACGTTCCTGGACAGAGAGGTTACTCAGAGCCTAAACCTATCATAGTTAGTATTTGAAAGCAATACTTTTATAGAGTTTATCATTTAAATTGAGGTAACATGGAACCTAAATGTCTAATTGCAAATCTAATTCGGAGTCCTGTAGCTCAGTGGTTAGAGCACTTGCTTTGCAAGCAAGACACCTGGGTTCAATTCCAGGCAGGGCGAAACCTTGGGCAAGTTTCCTTACTCCACACGCCTAATAATAATCCCTCCAAAAACCCAAAACAATAATAAATTGGTCATTTTCAATCTACGACTGTTTGTGGGACATTGCTGTGCGCAATTGGCTGCCGCGTTCGCCCACAAAATATACAGTCAATTCACTTTACAGTATATTCTGTGAAGCGCTTTGGGACGTCCTCCCGACGTGAAAAGCGCTATATCAAATGCAAGGATTATTATTATTATTATTATTATTAAATGTGGGCTTTTTCAAAAGATGGAAGATTATTCAAATTGAACTAGTTGGTGTAGGCCATTAATGTGCTTTTATGTGTCTCAGATGTTTACTGTAATCAATCCAAAGTAGCCACAAATGCATAATTTTTCTCAATATGCCATTTGTTATAAAGTCTAAGGAGGACTTAGTGGGGCCCCGGTTTAGCCAATTTCTTAGCATCTCTGTATTCAAAAGCAGTTTAAAATTATGGAATTAATTCTATTCTCTCTTTTGGCTCTAATAGTTCTGCATTCAATGAGGCTGGGAAATTTTAACTCTGTTCCTTGAGGACATGAATCCATAGAACAAAACTTTGCATCAGATGTCACAAATTAGGATTGCCACTGTAATTTAGTAGTGTGGGAAATTGAAACTTTGGAACTGGTCTAGCATCAGCTACTCTTCTATGTTAGTTAGAGTGAACATATGTACTTATAAACTCATTGCAGGCTTGGGACATCCTCCCGACGTGAAAGGAGCTATACAAATGTAATTTTGTTGTTATATATTTATCTAACTAGCACATGATCCACTGTTTAGGCATAAACAAAGGAGGTTTGCTCTGCATCTGGCAATACTAATATTGACCTTGGAATGTTTGATGCTGAAATTGGGTACCGAAAATGAAATTGTTCCTTTCAGCAACAGTAATCTTTCACCATCAATATAAAGAAAATCTTGCAACTGGTTTGCAATTACATTAAGAGTCCTCTAATAAAACAATCCTAAATGTGACTAAAATGAATGTAAACTCTGGTCAAAATGCAGGTAAGTTGTATTTTTAACTACATTTTGTGTTTTTTTTGTCTTCAGTGTTGATAAGTGGCTCCTGGTTGCCATTGATTGCCTGCAGTATTTCCCAGATCAGTTGATAGTACTGGTCAGCCAGCTATTGCCTCAAACCAGCAATGGTAAAAAGGACATAGAAGAACACAAGAAACTGCTGTTTGAAACTATAGCCAAGTACTACAGTCAGGACAGAGAGCAGCTTCTTGCCAGCCGGTATTTTGACATTCATTCAGGCATAATTGATCTTCTAGGTGAGGAATTCTTTTATTCAAAGATATGTAAATGATCTTTAATACCTGTAATCCGACAGATATTTCTTTTCAATCTTAAAATGTATAACATATTGCTTTAGCTGTGTGGGTGTGGTGATTCTTATTGCACAAGCAGAAGGAAGCTTACCAGTGCTCTGTAATGGTATTCTGTAATAGTTAAGCTCAGCAGTATCCCAAGGTGAACTCTGAGGTCCACGAGTCGTGGTTCTTGCCAAATGTGCCTAAGCCTTCTGGGATTCGGTAAACAGGGTTCATTGCTACCAGTCAAATGGAAATCATATGTTGAATTCTGGTTATTTGGAGACTTGAGCACGGTGATGGTTTTTCACATATCTTATACTAGCTGTACCCGTTGCCACTATGCTTGCAACCAAAGGATCCAATATGGCATGTAGATTTTAGTGATACCACTCACAAACCATTTAACATGCCATAAACACTGTGTACACCTTTAGCAAAACTGCCATACATGTGTGGTGAGCTTGTTTAGGTCATAGCTCATCAACGAAAGGAGATCCCCCACCACCACCAAAACATATGCCTATGACACTCAGCCCATAAAAGACCTTTCCGATGAGGTATAAATCATGTCTCTACATCAATTGGTCATGGAGTTCTTACAGATACAGACATTACGTCTTTATTAGTATTGTTGATAGATACCTGGCTGACCAAAGAAGATCGCCTGCAATATTAATGAATCAGTTGGTCCAGGTCTAAATCATCTATACTAAAATATATAAGCAGCACATGAAAGTAAATCCCAATCCAGAGTCAAGTACGTTTATTGTCATAAGTAGAACATAAGAAACATAGAAGTATCCTTAATCTAACTGATTTATAGTGGAATTTGAATTTTCAGTTATAGTATTTGTTTTTAAAAAAAATCTAAACAACAACAACTTGCGCTTATATAGCGCCCTCGACGCAGGGAAGCGTCTCAGAGCATTTACATAATTTAATCTATACATAATTTAATCGATACATAGAAAGATTGGAAATACAAATCAAATTTAATGACTAGGTAACTGGAAAATTCTAAGGTATGAAAATGCTAAGTTTAAAATCTACTTATAGCAAACGGGTAAAAAAAAATTAGTCAAACCTGTTGCAGCAAGTAGCTGCAGCCTGGACAGGCTAATAAGTCAGGAATAAAGCTAAGTTTAATAATGTGCACTCTGGAAGACTATCAGATGGAAACCATATATACAAAGTTTTTTGCATTATACTTGCTTTGTACACAGAAACACCTCATAACAGTGCCACCTGTTTGTATTTTTTTATACGTAATTAATACCTCTTTAAACAACAGAGTGTGGAAAGACTGGACAAGCTCTTGAAGCTACACAGCTTTGTCTTCGTTTGCTGGAGCCTAACTGCAGAGAGGAACTGCACAGTCTGTTGTCATTCATGGCTGTTGGAGCACACCCTGAAGCCTACAAACTACAGAAACAGGTCTAGTTGCATTTTTACAGCAAGAGAATGCATCTAAAACTCTTGATACTGCTGGTAGAGTCTCCCAAAAGCAGACATTCTGTGTAAACGTCACATTAAAGAGGCTTGGACACAAAATGTCTTCACTGTATTGATACTGTAGTATTTTACCAATGTCTTGCAATATGGGTCAACACTTCAACATATACATGTATATAAATATGTGTCTCAAGATCGACCTTTTTAACTGCGTTTTCGGACATCTTTTCCCTCCCACCCCCAGCTCGGGCGTCAAGCCAGGATTGTTAAGGAGTTGGGGTGTTATCCCAATGTGAAAGGTGTATTTACAATATAAATGGAAGTTTGTATTGTGATTAAATGAAATCTTGTTGTAAAATTTTAAACCTGTTAAAGTGCACATTTCGAGATATTCTAATTGTGTTGAACTTATGCTTATTTAGATAAAGGTTTAAATTTAACTTGCAACCTTTCTGTGAACTATGGTGCTTGTTGCATTAACTGCCCATTGAACAAGCATTAAGCGGTATTTTTGGGTGGTAAGTGAAGTTCATTTTAGATTTCCACTGGCTTGTTTAACAATTCAGTTGATCTCAGCAAACTTGTCTTAAATTGGCTTTTTACATTTCAGTGAGATGTACAAAATAAGATTCTGAGTGCTTATTAAAATTCAGACTCGTATGCCAGTTAATATCAAATCTCTAAGGTCAGACGTGTAAATGAAACCCAAATGGCCTTGTCCTTTGTGTTATTTAAGTTTTCTATTAACCTTTATACCCCTTACCATTAATTCTTGTTGAAAATATTAATAACCATCTCTTGTTTTGCAGAATGACAACAGGACTGTAATGATAAAAACATTTACCAAAGCTATTATACAAAGCAAGGCTCTGTCAAAAATACAGACCGAGGAGCTGGTCATGTTCCTCATGGATAATCACACTGACCTTTTCAAGGTATAATTTACAGTAAATATGGTAAGATTCCATTTTGCATAATGTTGGGGAGAACTAGCTATATATTTTCTGTTTCAAATATACAGATTCCTACTACTCTACTTCAGATGGTCAGGAAGAAACTTCTTTCCCTTCAAGAAGGAGAGGATCCAGATTATATTTCAGGTACCATAAGGCACACCCGATCACGCACCTCACAATGCAATTTACATTTATATAACACATTTCACATCAGGAAGATGTCTCAAAGTGCTTTACATTGCTGGCTGGATACCTGAGCCCTGTTTTAGATAGATTGCTCATTACAATAGTTTGAAGCTCAATACTTTAGCCACAACACTGGAATCAAAATACTATTTCAATAAGCACATACTGCTCGAGAACCCTTTTGCTGAAAAAAAACTGTACGTAACAAAGGAAAATCTTTAGTAATAATCCTTGCATTTGATGTAGCGCTTTTCACATCTTCTAGACGTCTCAAAGCGCTTCACAGAATATACTGTAAAGTGAATTGACCGTATATTTGTGGGCGAAAAGCGGCATCCAATTGCGCAAGGCAGTGTCCCATAAACAGTCGTGGATTGAAAATGACCAATTTTATTATTTTGTTTTGGAGGGATTATTATTATTATGACTGGTATGTTGAAATTCAGAGTTACAAACTTGATGTCTTTATAGCATGGGTCTGAAAAATATATAAATCTGGTCAAGTTCCACTTTGTTCTCTTTTAGGTTTACAGTGTTTCCAAAAATACATTTTATTAGGTTTAAGTATTGCATACATGTAGGGGTGTGTAGCCAATGATTCATAGAAACTTGGAAAGTGTTTTAATGTTATTCAAATAATAATCCTCACATTTGATGCAGTGCCTTTCACCTCAGGAGGATGTCTCAAAACGCTGCACAGGATTTACTGTAAAGCGTAGTCGCTGCATTTTGTAGGCAGACGCAGCAGCCAATTTATACATGGTGATTTAAGAATAGAAATGACTTTAAAAGTTTTGCTATAATTAGGATTTTATAATTATAATTATAATTTTGCAGGTTTTCTCTAGGGCATCGCCAATGAAAAAGCCTAGAATAATGTACTATATTAAAATAATGTATTTTGAGGCAGAAGTTTAGCACCATTCAATGGTAAGAATTAGATTTGTTCAGGTGTCTGTTATAAAGTACTCAAAAACTTGAAATCTGATTTTGGCATTCATGAATAACACAATTCCATTTTATTTATTCTGGCATGTTTGGTATAGAAATGTGTATTTTTTTAAAATGTATTTTTTTGTAGGCTTCACATTCTGTCAACACGTGACTCAGCAGGAGTTTGAGGAGCAAAAGCATCAGATTACCACAGAGCATCTTCAGCACTTAGTCCAGGATATCAGTCAAAATTCTAATACATCAACAAAGAATAAGAAGAAGCTGCTCCGAGAACTTCAGAAACACCATCCTTTGGTGTTTCTTCAATATTTTGAAAATGTCACTTAGGAATACTGCAATAGGAACATTTTGGAGTACTCTTGAAAAATCTAAGCTTTTGTGTGATTCAGTGGTGTTAATTGTATTATTCTTGGATCTGTTTTTAAATCTTAACTCTAATTTTTTGCATTTTAATTAGAATTTCATAGACTACCACACTGAAACAGGCCATTTGACCCAACTGGATGTTTTGGTATTTATACTGCACACAAACCTCCACCCCTCCGAATCCCCTTTCCTCCTTCCATATCCCTCAATTCCCTTCTACCTCAAGTGTGCATTGAGTTTCGTATTGCATTCATGCCTTCTGCTTTGATTTTGCACTAAGTAACGCTCTTTATTTTCAAATTTCTCTAGATTCTTAGGTTCTAATTCTACCTTACCCTAAAGTCTTAAAGTTGTTAGATATGCCAGGTTAATAGGAGCACATAAATGTGAACTACATTGAACATTTCAAGGAAATGTTTTAATTAATAATAATTCTTGCATTTTGATATTGTGCCTTGTCACTTTGTTGAGGCATCTCAAAGTACTTCACAGGATATACTGTAAAGTAGATTGTAATTGTGTATTTTTAAATTATGTATAGAGTACTATGAATTATAGTGCAGCAATGGTGCTTTTCTGAAGCTGTCATTAATAGACTCACTGCTGACATTTGCTGTCACACTTATTCCATTCCATTCCTTGGAATTTTATGACCTTCATATTTATTTACAATCTCAGATTTAGAAAATATTCTAAATATAGAGATTACACTGATGTTGAAGGGAAATAACTGCACTTTGTTTATTCCTTGGGAAATTGTTAACACTGGAGTGAACACGTACATTTAACTGAGAAGACCAATTGAATGCACTGAGCATCTTTGTTCTCGTGTTTGGTATTTGTCTTTGATTTAACGTTGGGGTGGGCTCCTGCAAGTTAAATGTTTTGAAGTATAGCTGCTTTCTGTAGGCTTTTAAAAAGGTGGATAATTGCTTCAGTTTAGATAATATAAAGGTGTACATCTTTTGATGTTCATTTCCCACCCTTGTAAATGCTCTAATTTAAGAAATAAATATGTTATGACACTATTCATAACATTTCAATGGGTGTTGATGAATTTTTTTAACCGTGTCTAGGCATCATTGAAATTGAATAAAATACCTTTGTGGTACTAGACTTGTAATGCTTTTGGATTTCTTGTTACTAATCATTTTTATAACAAAGTTTAATCCTCAATCTGCCAACAGCTCTCTGGAATGCTGTACTTCATTCGTGTAGCTCGGTTTCTAAAGGCAGTAATTTATCCATTGTGAACATAAATATCTTAGCTCCTTAAATATTAGCTTTGTAAATAACTATAATGTATTAGTATGTTCACAATATAAAATTTCTAACTATTCTAAATCTATTTAAAAGAAATTCTCTACTCTCCCCATTTTCCATATTCACACTTCTATACTTACTATTTGAACTTTTCTTTGATCTATATAATACATATTTTATGTTTAAATAATGTACTTGTCTGTTTTCTTCCGCAACCTCCATTAATTTGTTTACTGTGACCCGTGCAATTTTCATACTGGTCAACGACTGACTACAAACTGTTCCAAAATTTCCACTCAGCGGGAATCTGTCCTGATAAGAAAAGGAGCAGAAACATGTGGAGACTTTTTTTTACTCCCTAGAGATCATTCCTAAGTAGGTGTACAGTATGTTTTAATGACTGATTTCTAAAAAAAAATTCTGAGTGCATAATTTTGGCAAATCACAAAAACAAAAAACGCCCTTCACAAATAATGCTCCCAAAGGTGCAAAAATATCCCTTAAACTTCAGGAACAAATCTCCTTTGAATATATATATATATATATAATAATAATCATCCGTGCATTTGACATCGCTCTTTAATCACGTCTTCGGGACGTCTCAAAGCGCCACACGGAATATATACCGCAAAGCGAATTGGCCGCAATATTTTGCGGGCGAGAAAGGCGGCAGCCAACGGCGCACAGCTGCGTCGCCGCCAGCAGTTCGAGGGCTGAGTGACCAGATCCCTGTTACGATTCTTCCCTCGTTTGGAAGGGAGTATCACAAGGCGCTGCGGGGACGCCATCCCGGGCGGAGGGCGCTACGCAAACCCAAGTCGTTGGGGATCATTGACCCCCTCCCCCGCCCACCGCCGGAAAAGCCATCCGCTGTCAAGTCGACCAACAACTGAGTTCCTACTTATTGCTGCGAAGGAGTGACAAAAGGAGTGGAACAGAGAAGAAGGCGATGCGCGAGCAGCTGCTGCACCCTCACTGGTGACGGGCGTGTGAGGCCCACACAGGAAACGGCTCGCCGGTTGCCTGGCGACCGGGCTCAGGGCGGAAGCGGAAGTGAGGTCACCGAGCCAGCCCCCGGGCTGTGGTGGAGGCGGCGGCGGAACCTGGGCTGTTGCTCGTCACGTTCACTGACGTCCACCGCACCGCCCCCCACCCCCCCCCACCCCCCCAACCCACCCCGTTGTCTTGACAGGCAACTCCGGCCACCGCCAGCTTCACCTTGTCACACCCCCGCCGGCCCCGGGTCGCCGACACCGTCAGCCTGTGACAGGTCTGTCCGTTTACTGTTTTGCATTGGATTGACCCGACCGTCAGGGCCGAGCCGGGCCTAGTCTGTCAGCAGCAAGAGCAGCAGCTGTGACCAGGGCACACTGACTGGGGCTGTGACCAGGGGGGGGGGGGGCTGTGACCAGGGCACACAGACTGGGGGGGGGCTGTGACCAGGGCACACAGACTGGGGGGGGGGGGCTGTGACCAGGGCACACAGACTGGGGGGGGGGGGGGCTGTGACCAGGGCACACAGACTGGCGGGGGAGGCTGTGACCAGAGCATACAGACTGTGGGGGGGGGGGGCTGCGAACAAGCCCCACAGACTGGGGGGGGGTGAGGTCTGTGACCAGGGCACACAGACTGGGGGCTGCTGTGACAGGGCGTAGAGGCTGGGGAGGGCAAGGTCTGTGACCAGGGCACACAGAGCCTGGGGAGGGGTCTGTGATCAGGACACACTGTCTGGGGGTAGGGGGCCTGACCAGGACACGCAGTCTGGGCGGGGTGGGGGATGATCTGTGACCATAGAGAGCGCGGGGCTGTGATGAGAGCAGGGCATAGCGACTGCAGTATGTAGCCACAAATGTATTATTTGCTAATTATCAAGAATTTGAACTGTTTTACCCTCGACTTTTCATTTTTCTTTATTCCTTTCTTTGCTCTGGACATTTTTCACTTAGACGGCAGCTATCAGTATCCGAATGTCTTCTCTTGTCATTTATTTAACCATTCTTTACAATTGCATCTCCGTTTAAGAAAAACGTATGCGGTCAGATTCATTCATATGCATAGAAAATTATTTTTTCTTAAAATAAAATCTGTAAAATACAACGCTGGCGATAACTCTTGGAGGGCTGCTGCTTTCATTTAGAATGTCAGTGGAAGTTCACGCAAGGCTGAGTAAAGTTGTAGAAATATTCAACAAAACTTCACAAATTGATATCCTGGAATTTTATTTGATGACGATCAGAGGTCAGGGAGAAATTTTACAGGCTGATTTCAAATGGCTTCCAGTCTATCTCAGGAGATTTTTATTTGTGTGGTGGGGTTCAAGACAAGGCAGTGAATGTGGAGTCAATTGGACTGTTGGGGCCACACGTTTTCAACTTTTATACTCAAATCTGTATTCTTATGAAAGTGAATGCCCAATTTCATCAGGGGGATTGTTGACCAAGGCAGCACGAGGAACAACCAACTCTTTTCGAACAGTGCCATGAGATCTTTAACAGGCAGATGGGATCTCAGTTTAAACACCCTGCAGTGCTTGTTAGCTTAGTCATATTAAATGTTCTATATGGAAGCTGCTCCTTTACATGAATAATTTACCTCAGATCTGCTTCAAGAGCACAAGCTTACATTCAACCCAATTTCTAGATTAGTAGAGTGAAATGTTGGGCAAGTTTCCTTACTCCACACACATCTATTTACCAGCACTAATTAGGAACCTGGTCGTTAGTCGAATGGCGGATCGCTTTTTCGGGGGTAATAATTCCTTCCAAAAAAAATAATAAATTGGGCACTCAATCCTCAATCCATGACTGTTTGTGGGACACTATTGTGTACAATTGGCTGCAGCGTTTCGCCCGCAAAATATAGTCAATTCACTTTACGGTATATTCTGTGAAGCGCTTTGAGACGTCTTGAAGATGTGATAAAGTGCTATATCAAATACGAGGATTATTATTACTAGTAGTAGTATCACTATTTGAAACAATAGCTGTAAACTGCTAATAAATTTTTAAAAATTAGAAAAGCAATCTCTGGGATCTCTATCCTTAGTTCCAAAGAGATTTTTCCATAAAATAATGAAACCCATTTGTAGAAAACAAAATAGTTTGTAGAGATTTTGCATCATAATCTATAGGTATCTGCAGTAACAACTCCAGTCCAGGAAAACTCAGCTGATCATTTTCTATCGAGCTTCTGCTTTGCCCCTACCCCCAACAGTCTGACAGAACTGGAAAGTCAGTGCTTTATCCAGTGAATAGTGGCAGGGCATTCAACTTCAAGGGCATTACAGTCGAGCTCGATCGAGTCGTCAACCAACGTCCACAGAAGTTCTCCTCTGGTAGAGTTGTAGGATAGTTATTGTGAAGGAACCCTGGTTGATTTTGCTTCTCTATAACCCAAAGGTCACAAGAGAATCTAGTACCCAAGTGTGATCTGGCTGAGAGCTAATTCAGCACAGAGCAAAGATTGAACCTTGGACTTGAACCTTGTGTGTATGGCTCAGTTACTCACTGGAGAAATCCACAAAGCTGTCTGAGCAAGTTTGTTTTGAGAATAATTTTTATTCATAACCTTTCAGGTATCCCTACCTGTATCTATAGGTGTATGTAGGAGAGGGCCTTAGGCTTTACACATGTAATTTTGTTGTTGTTTGTTGTTGTAACAAGCTGCCACTTTTGTGTTCTGCGCCTCCAAGCTGTAAATTGTTGTGCCACTGAACCAATTGGAAGCTGTGTACTTTGAGCAAATTCTAACAACCCAAATTCAGCAAAATCTTTTCAAGTAGAATGCCACTGTAGCAAACCACTCTAAATAAAAGTGGGAGTGTAGATGGGGGTCAGGCTGGGAATACAGTTAGGTACAGAGGGTCAGGCTGAAAGTGGACCTAATGAAGTCCTGTATAGTTGAAGGGGTTGGGGCTGGAAACAGTGTCAGACTGAAATGAGTTGTCAAGGAGTTGATTTGAGGGAGTCATACTGGGAATAGTGCTCACTTTGCTGGTAAGATGGGGCTTAAAGATCTGTGCCTTGAATATATATGAAGGAACCCTGTTTGCTTTGGTATTAATTCTTAGTTTATAGTTTGTGGGGAAATGTTAAGAAGACAACTAGTGGAGTGAAGTTGCTTCAGAGGATACAAGATAATTATGTTACATTTATCATTAATGTTCATGTTTGTGGAAAGTGTAAAACTGTAAGTTAACTTGAAAGGATGCCATGAAGTTGTAGCTCTGAGTTTTTCAGAAAGTTAAATGTCAGAAATCCTTCCAGAAACTGGATAACTGATTGCGTACTGTTGTGCAATGAGTTGAAATGCTACAACAAAAAATAGGTGGAATAAAGCAAAGGATATATTTTAAGTGTGTGTGAGTAAATTACATATAAACATGGTTTAAGGGATTAAACCAGCCATGGACCATTGATAAGAATAGTAATTTACTGATGCTTATTCTTCACCTAAATAGTTAACTGAATGGTAGTCAGCTAGTACACCTCCAACCTCCGGAATCCCCTCCCACTATCCCCTCTATCTATCTTTAAATCCTGTCAAAAACCCAAGAATACCTATGGTCATCTTCCCCTTCCCCACTCCCCCTGTCCCTTGCTTGACATCCAAAGTGTCATAAAATAGTGAACCGGTGCAGAATCTCTGGCTGATTTCTTACACACACACACACAATCACATACTCAAACACCTTGGATGAGAATACTTGAGTCCTACATTAACTTGGTACTGTTTTTACCTCCTTAGTCATCAAAGGATTTAGCATATCATTTTTAAAACTTCCTGGAGAAGTGTGTCACCTAATAGTGTTTCCATGTCAATTTCTAGCTTTCTTACCTGTGGGTTAAGACTTGATGGAATAGAAGTAAGTAACTTTGAAAAGAAGAACTGCAGAGCTTTCAAGCTAAATCTATACTGTGATGTTGAATCTCTCTCTCCCCCCCCCCTCTCTCTCTCTCTCTCTCTATATATATATATATATATACACACACATTGTCTTAGCAACTGGGGATTTTCTATTGAAATCACAGTGAGAATACCATGCGATATACTGGAACAACAAGAATGTATGGAGTGGAACACAATGGGGATGCCTTGGACAACAGGATAGAAATTAGTGTATAAAAGGAAGCCATTGAATTGTGCTAGCCCCTCCACCGCAGCTGACTGCTCCAAACCTTTTTGAAATTTATCTTAGATTTTTCTCACATCAGAGCCCACTATGGTCCTGTTGGGTTCGCTGCCCCAATCTACGGGATAATGCCATCCACCTGACCGCTCGCTCCCGGTCCCCGCGTGCGCACTATGGCTGCCGCTTTGACCCGAGCCCCCTCACCCCCTCCCTCCTGCCCCCCTCCTCTCTCCCCCCAAACCCTCCCCCCTCTGCATCTCTCCCGCTCTCTCCTCCTCTCTCTCCGTCCCTCTCGTCTTCTATCCCCACTTGACCCTCCCACAACCTCCCTCTGCTCCAGCCTGGGAATCCTCCGCCGGGCTCACCGCGGCACTCGGCGTTGGCTGTCCAGCAGCAGCCACACCGACTGCCCCATTCCCCACCACACTCGCCAGCCACCCCGGACACAGACCCGGGGAGCCAACCTCTCCTCCCTTATCCCCATCCCCCCACCCCTGCCTCACAACCTGGACCCCCTCCCCTCCCACACACCCTTCTGTCAACCGCTCCCTCCACATCGGACTGCAAAATGTCCGCTCCCTCTGCAACAAGGCCCTGGTCATCAACGATCTCATCCTTGATGAGAACGTTGATATCATGGCCTTAACAGAAACCTGGCTCACCCCAGGCGACACCTTCCCCCTCACGGAGGCCACACCACCCGGCTACACCTCCCACCACATCCCCCGCCCCAACCGCCGTGGCGGTGGTGTTGCCCTTATCTCAAGGACACCACTTGCCCTATCCCCTACTCCACTGGCTCTTTCCCCTCCTTTGAGCACCTCACCCTCTCCCACCCCTCATTCCTCTCCCTTAAAATCCTCCTCCTCTACCGGCCCCCTAAAACCTCTCCCACCTTCATCTCTGACATTTCAACACTCCTCACATCTCTTTGCCTCTGCTCTGATCGCCTCATCATCCTGGGCGACTTTAACCTACACTTCACCCCCTCCTGCTCCATCTCCACAGACTTCTCTTCCCTGCTCTCCTCACTCAACCTCTCCTTACACATAAACTCCCCCACTCACAGTCACGGCCACCCACTCGATTTGGTGATCACCCGGGGCCTCAGTGTCTCGGATGTCACTATTACCGACAAGGCCATCTCTGACCACTACTTCATCTCCTTCACCACCTCCACCCCCCTCCCCACCTCCACCAGACCCACCACCATCTTCTACCGCCCTTGGAAGAAGTTACCCCCACAATCCCTAACCGATGCCTTGGAGTCCTCTGAACTCCTCTCCCTCTGGCCTTCAACCCTCACCGACCCCTCTTCTCCTCTCTCCCTCCTCCACAATACCCTCTCCTCCACACTCGATACTCTTGCCCCCATCACTTCCCGCACTGTCTCCTACTCCCGCTCCTCCCCCTGGTACACCACCCACCTCCGCTCACTGAAAAGCCAGGTGCGGGCTGCTGAACGCACCTGTGTCAAATCTGGCCTAACGGTCCACCGACAAATCTGGCTGGACCTCCTCAAAATTTACCGCTCCACTCTAGCCTCGGCCAAGTCGTCCTTCTACTCCAGGATAATCCTGGAGGCGAAGAACAACCCCAGGCTACTGTTTTCCACCACAACCCGACTCCTCCGTCCCCCCCGCCACCCCGCGCAGGTCATCTCCTCCAACCTTCACTGCGAGGAGATGCTGGATTTCCTTGAATCCAAGATCAAGGGAATTCGCTCCGCGGTCACTTCCCCTCCAACATCCACCAACCCCCCACCCCCTCACTCCCACACTCCGACTGCTACCCATCCTCCCCTACTCACTTTTGTACCCGTTTCCCCACCCTCTGTCACCAAACTCATCCTATCCCTGAAACCAACCACCTGCTCCCTTGACCCCATCCCCACTCCACTCCTTATCTCCCAGCTCCACTTTCTTGCCCCACATATCACCGACATCGTCAACCTGTCCCTCTCCTCTGGCTCTGTCCCCATTCCCTTAAAAACTGCCACCATCACGCCCACCCTGAAAAAACCCTCCCTTGATGCGTCGCAGCTATCAAGCTACCGGCCCATCTCCAACCTCCCCTTTCTCTCCAAGGTCCTGGAAAGAGTTGTCGCCTCCCAACTGCGCTCTTTCCTTTCCACCCATTCACTTTTCGAACCCCTTCAGTCAGGTTTCCGTGCTGCCCATAGCACAGAAACTGCCCTGGTCAAGGTCACCAATGATATCCTGACCATCTGTGACCAGGGCTCCCTCTGCCTCCTCGTCCTCCTCGACCTATCGGCAGCATTCGATACGGTCGACCACGCTATCCTACTCCACCGCTTGTCCTCCCACCTCAACCTTCAAGGCACTGTCCTTGAGTGGTTTAGGTCGTACCTTTCTCACCGTCTTCACTTTGTCTCCACGAATGGCTTCTCCTCCACCCCCCGCACTGTCTCATGTGGTGTCCCTCAGGGCTCTGTCCTCGGTCCCCTCCTCTTCACCCTCTATATGCTCCCCCTCGGTGACATCATCCGCAGACATGGAGTTAACTTCCACATGTATGCGGATGACACCCAACTCTACCTTTCCTCCTCTACTCTCAACTCCACGACCACCGATGTCCTGACAGCTGCCTGTCCGACATCGAGTCCTGGACGAGAGACAACTTTCTTCAGCTCAACGTGCGAAAAACCGAGGCCCTCCTGATTGGCTCACGTCAGCGCCTCCGCACCTCAGGCGCTGACACCATCAGCATCCAAGGCTGCACTCTCCACCTCTCAAAGCCAGTCAGGAACCTCGGCGTTTTGTTCGACCCTGAGCTGTCCTTTCTCCCTCACATCCGCACCACAACTGGCACCGCCTTCCATCACCTCCGGAACATCGCCAGACTACGGCACTACCTCACCCCTCACGCTGCTGAAACCCTGGTCCACGCCTTTGTCACCTCAAGGCTGGACTATGGGAACTCTCTCCTCGCCGGCCTTCCCGCCACCTCCCTCCACAAGCTGCAGGTCATTCAGAACTCTGCAGCTCGTGTACTGTCCCGCACCAGGCTTCGGGACCACATCACTCCCACCCTCGCTCGCCTCCACTGGCTCCCCATCCCCCAGAGGATTGATTTCAAGATCCTCATCCTCACCTACAAGGCCATTCACGGCCTTGCTCCCTCCTACCTCTCCAACCTACTATCCCCCTACCTACCTGCCCGTACCCTCCGTTCCTCTGGCTCCGGTCTGCTCCACGTCCCCCGCCCCAATCGCCCTACCATCGGTGGTCGGGCCTTCAGCCTCTCAGCCCCGAGGCTCTGGAACTCCATCCCCCAGTGCCTTCGCCGCTTCCTCCCTCTCCTCCTTCAAGGCCGGTCTCAAAACCTTTCTCTTTGACCGAGCCTTCAGCTCCCCTCTCGACTCTCTTCCCCCTCCTCGCTCCCTCCCTTCCCTCCCCTCACCCTGACCATTTCCCCCCCTGCTCGGGTCCTGACCCAACTGTGCAGCGCCTTGGGACGTCCTCCTGACGTGAAAGGCGCTTTATAAATGGAATCTTGTTGTTGTTGTTGTTGTTATACTGGAGTATTTTTCTGACGCAATGAGGGATCACACATGCATCTAAGTGACAGAGGTAGGTTCTGAAGCTCGCAGGATCATGCTGCAGATTCCGATATGGTATTTATAACTAGCCTTAAACCTCCATCCTCTGGCTCTTGGGACTGGTGCACTTCTCAGCTGACTCAGGAATTAACTGGAGTAATTCAGAGATGAAATTAGTCAATACATGCTATCAGAGATTTAGGGGATGAAATATGTTGGGTGTATTTTTACTGAATATTAAAAGCCACAATTATTCAAAACATGGACAATAAAATGAAAAACCTGCAAAAGGATTGAAGAGGTTGGCTCTTGCCAATGCTCTTATTTTTGGGCCAAATAAAATACATTAAAATGACTCTTGTTTCCTAAAATGAATTATGCATTGAGCATGCTCCAGATGGAACTACCTCGTGCTATTTTGGTAGGCTCATGAATAATGAAAGCTGAAAGTCCATAAGATAGAGCTGATTCTATATTTTTTGGGGTCAGTTTGGTGCCAAACATGCAAAAACTTATCATGATGCTTAACTGAATCCAAACCAGACAGAGTTCCACATACCTACACATATAAATTTCCCCATCTCTGGAATGGAATCTCCCTGCTTACCTAATGCCAGAGTATTAAGCACAGGTTCGAGAGTCAAGGCTTCAAGACACGAGAGTGCGAGTTGGGGTACTGCTGCAGTTTAACCGGCTAAAACCATGTAGCCTGTCATTGAGAGCACTGTCTGACAAGCTTCCTGCTGCTTGTTCAACTAGGACCCTACCCTGTTAGGGCTTCGGCTGGGAGGGTTTCCAGGAGCTGAGTGGAAAGAATCCCTGCCCTCCCACATCTTGCTAATGAGCAAGTCTACCTGGTCTATTCTCAGCAGTGCCTTGGAGTACCACAGACCTGCCTGGAGCAATGGGTAGTTCCTGTTGAAAATGGGTAGTTACTATTGAGCTATGAATAGTTGGAAGTGCATAGTTGGAGCAGCAGCTGCTAACCTCTCTCTATACCAATCAAGGTGGGTCTGTGTATCCACAATATACTCACATATGAGATTGATTAGTTGTGTGTGTTCACAAACCCAAGTAACACCTTCCAGCAGCTGTCATTCTAAGCCTCAGAGTTTCCCCATCGGCTTTTGTGGAGTCCTGTAGCTCAGTGGTTAGAGCACTTGCCTCGCAAATGAGAGACTTGGGTTCGATTCTCCCAGGGCAAAATGTTGGGCAAGTTTCCTTACTCCACTTGCCTCTGTTTACCTAGCAGTAAGTAGGAACCCAGTTGTTAGTCAATTGTCGGATCGCTTTTCCGGGTGGGGGGGCGGAGTAATTCCTTTTTAAAAAAATTGATCACTTCAATCCACAACTGTTTCTGGGACACTGCTGTGCACAATTGGCTGCCGCGATTTGCCCACAAAATTTATAGTCAATTCACTTTACAGTATATTCTGTGAAGCGCTTTGAGACATTTCAAAGACGTGATAAGGCGCTATATCAAATGCAACAATTATTATCCTCATAGAGGGTGCTGGCAGGGCAGAGAATACGTCAGAATCTTTTACCCTGATTAAGGAAAACACGTAAAAGGTTCAAGTTGGAGAATTAGACAAGATCCTACAAACCTAGACAGAGGAAACTGAGTGCCAGACTCCCTCACATGCTTTTAAAAGGTCAAGAGAAAATCAAACATTGATGGCACAGCGTAAAACAAATTACTGTCATGGATCCAGTGGGACCTCACTGCCAGCACCAGACCCACAACTAAGTCCTCGTGAAATGGCAGAAAGAGAGGATGACTTCATAAGATCTGAGTAGCTGCAGTAGGTTAGATCACTGTTTATCACCTGCTAACGTTGTTGTGAGATACTTCCCAACCAAGAATATAATGAGGCGGTGACACCAAATTAGTTTCTGAGCCATGATATTAAAATAACGTCATTCATTACTTTTAGTTCTTTCTTAAACTTCATTTCTCCTGAGAATGTGGTTTTGATTTTAAAAGCAACTGTTTGGGCGCCTCTCACGTCAGCTACAGTGATGGAGGTGAGTGCGAGCCTTTCAATTATGCTGCATGGTGGGGTAGGAGTTTGACTACAGTTGGTGGGAAGGCACGCCCCAGGCTAGTGCTTTTGGTTGATTTTTAGGAACTGCTTGGATTTGAAGAAAAAAATAAGATGTTAGCTTATGTGGTGATTCAAAAACCGCACTTGAGGTGACCAGAGGATAAAATTCCCCGAGTTGCTAAAGTTATGGGCCTTGCTGGTTTATGAATGCCAAGTGACTAGCATAAGTATCCATCAGTTGTTTCTTTCTTTTCATAATGGTTCAATATTCGTTCTCTTTTTTTTTCTCTCTATCTTTCCCCCATGCAATGCTTCATTGCCAGAGTTTCCTATTGTCTCTCCTTCACATGAGTGAGAAATGAATCACACACCTCAGCAAGCGTCTGGGTAAACATTAAGCAGCATTGATAAGTATTGCTTCACGAGCACAGCACAGTTGATTTTAATTTTCACCTCCCCTTAAAATGAAAAGAGCGATTAATGAGCCCGTCAGATAAACACAAATATGCCTGTTTGTGCTTGAGCCAATTTAATGCCGAGTGCTTAGATGCTGAGGACATTTTAATAGTGTTCTCTTTGACTCATTGAAATCCATTGCGAGTCCCTCACGGTTCGATTCCTGTAGGCAGTTGCATGGAATTGCGTATAATCTACATCACCGAAACAGGCCATTCGGCCCAACTCAAGTTTCTACAACTAAGGGACTGTTCCACCGAGCAAAGCCAACATATGCTTCAAGGTCCTGAATTGCTGACAGATTGTCTTTACTCTTATCTCCAGGTCCCCCATTCATCTGGAACCATGGAGTCCATGCTCAATAAATTGAAGAGCACTGTTACCAAGGTAACAGCAGACGTTACCAGTGCAGTGATGGGGAACCCCGTTACTAGGGAGTTTGAAGTGGGACGCCACGTGGCGAGTGGTGGACCAGGGTTAACGTGGAAGATATTTAATGGTGTGAAAAAGTCAACCAAGCAGGTGAGTTCTGCACAGGAGGGAATTCTTACCAATGTTTAAAATGTATGGGAAATAATTGCTTTATGAAGTAACTGGAACTTCAACTTCAGTTTGTTTCTGCGCAAGTGGGCAACCCTTTAGAAAGTGCATCCCCACCAACCCCTCCACCCCAATTGAGTGTGATAACGATTACATTATAATGGGGCTGTCCTGAATGTGTATTACTTAATTATGTATTGAGCAAACTGTTTATGCGGGGCACTTAAAGAATTTTCAGGCTTAGGGGACATATACTGAGTTCGATTATTAGCTAGAATTTGTACAAATTCCTTGTTTGAGGACATGTTCGTATTCTGTTGGTTTTATCATGACCTCTTGCTCATTCTCTTGATATTGAGTGAGCTAGAAGTTACTGAGCGTTGGCAGCTTTCAGCTCCTAGTCACTGACTTATGACTTCAGTGGAATACCTTCAGGGAGTTATATGCTTCATTTCAAATCATGAGATAAATTAGAAATGAATGTGTAATAATGAAAATTATGACATGATAAACTTTTTTTCAGAAATGTTCATTTTCCAATATTGTCAGACTTTACATTTTAAAATGTAGTGTCTAGGTGTTGTAACATGTATTTGATGTGGCACCACAGAAATACTTCTGTGCACTTAAAAAATGATTGTTACATCTACAGATAAAAATGTGAGGATCCAAGTTCAACAACAGTGATTAGAGCAATAATATTATTATTATTAATAATAATCCTTGCACTTGTTACAGCACCATAACGAGTTTCACAGAATACACTGTAAAGTGGATTGGCTGTATGTTGTGGGTGAAATATTATAAATAAAGAATAAGAGCCAAGTCTCAGGAAATGCTGACGATCTTTTGCAGAGCACGAGTCTGTCCACACCTAGATTACCTTACAACTCTGGTTGCTGTGTTACAGTAAGGACAAGGTGGCATTGAGAGGGGGCAGAAAAGAGAAACCAGATTGGGCATTAGAATTAGGCACCTTAGTTACTAAAAGAGGCTACGAAAACTGGAAATATTTACACTGAAAATGAGAAGGCTCCCGTGAGTTCACTTTGAAATATTTAAAACCCTAAATTTATAAACTGAACCTTAATTATATGTTTAGCATAGGCAAAAAAATAGAATTTTTTTGAAATAGAATTCTTATGAGCTGGACATGAATTCCAGCTCATAAGAGGGAAGGTGAGCAGACAAAGAACAGCAAGGATTTCTCCCTATGCAGATCAGTTGCCAGGTTTTCCTGCATTCATTACATTTCAAAGTAATTTATTGTATGAAGTGCTTGCTTTGAGACATTTTCACATGACAAGTTGCCAATGTAAATGATTATTGCTTTTCGAAAGTGTAGAAATATTAAAATAGCACAAATGTCTTAAATACATTGTGCTAAATGCTTCTTTCCCTGTTAGTGCCGTTTTTGATCATTCTACTTTACTTAGCTAAGTGAATTTCCTCTCTGTTTGTGAGAGGTCATCACATGACATCTTGACTGCTTTCGAATGATTTCCACAGAGCTTTCTTTCCACCCCTTTCATAGGAAATTGGTCAGCACAGCTCACACTGTTCATTTATTGTTGTTTATAAAAAGTTTATAATTAAAGCTGGTTTAATTGGGACACCACACTGGGAATGTAAGCATCGCTATTAGGAGGACCCATGGGAATTAATTGATGCTGCAGAAGATGGCCTCATTAATCATGGTCTCAGAGTGCCCAATTTCTGCACAAAATATAATCATTGCTTTCTCCTCTTGCAGTCCAAACAGCTACTGTTGAGTCATTGGAACATTTTCAGATTCGGTGCTCTCCTCACTCTCCACTGCTGCAGAAACCCTCACCCGTGGCTTTATCATGCCTTGGTGATGGACATTCCTATTGTACTCCTCACTGGCATCCCTAACTTTACTCTCCATTAACTCCATTTCACCCCAAACTCTGCAGTTTTTATTTTCTCCTGCACTAGGTTCCACATATATTATGCTCGTCAAGCTCCCCTAGCTACTGGTACCTCAGCAAATTGACTTTCAAAATCCATACCCTTTTTTTCAGTGACCTTCATGGTATTGTGCTTCCCTACATATTGAACCTTATCCAACAACAACAAAATTACATTTGTATAGTGCCTTTCACATTGGGAGGACGTCCCAAGGCACTGGACAGTCTGTTTCGGTGGGGGTCGGTATCGGGGAAGGTGGAGAGAAGTGAGGGAAGGAGGGTGATTGAAAGCATGGTCAAAGAGGAGGGTTTTGAGATGAAGGAGGCAATATAAGAGGTGAGGCAGAGGGACTGCGGGATGGAGTTCCAGAGGGTGGGGGCAGAGTGGCCTCAGTGGTGGGCCGGCGAGGCGGGGGACGTGAAGCAGGCCGGAGCCCTCTAAGCGGAAGAAGCAGCCAGGATAGTAGGAGGTTAGGAGGTTGCAGCTGTAACGGGGAGCAAGGCATGGAGGGCTTTGAAGATGACCCTTTTGTCTTCTGCTCTTCCAATTCTGGTCTACTGTTCACTCCTAATTTCATCTGTCCTCCCATTGTTTATTGAGCCTTCAGCCACCATACCCTTCTCTTCTGGCATTCTTTCAAAGTCCATTTGCTTTGCTTTTTAAGCAAAGGACCTTTTCGGAGAACCTATAAATAAAATAAAATATCAGTAGCTGTTACTCTACACCATGTGTCTTACAGTTATGCCTAACTGAGGAAACAGGAAGATATTGAGATCATCTTACCTCTTACTCTGATTAGGTCTTTGTTTAAAAATCCATCCTGGTTAGTAAGAATCTGGCCTTTACTTATCACCTTCCGACAGCACCCTGGAATCTGTCATAACAGATTACCTTACCTTGGCTTATTGCCTTTGGGTACCTTGCAATAAATTCTTAAAACTGCTCCTTTGTATTGTGAGCCTTTCTCTGAGCTATTCCAGGACTAACTAACACCAATTCTTTCTCTGTTTCACAGCTAGTCCTTGAATGGTATCAGTTTGTTCCTTTCCACTCATTCATAACTTTGATAGACTGGACTTCACGCAATTATTCAATGGCCTTTCCATTCAGGGTTAACTATGAGGAACTGATCCTCTTGTGTTTAATTCTCCATCTCACTTATCCTTAATGGTCTCGCGGGTACTTAGTAAGAGGTAATGGAGATTGCATGGCCTGGTTACTTCTAGTCAAGGCAAAAGACAAACTGTAGAGCTCTTATCATCGAGAATGTCCATCTCAAGATACTCGCTGGTTCCACTGGCCTAACTAGCATTACACATAAATCCAACAATGGTTTTGTTGTAAAGTAGCCAGCCTATTGCCACATATTGCCAACATTTGGTTGAGTAATACTGAGGCTGAAACTAAAGATTTATAATTTTATTGCACATTCTCGCCTTGTTTCAGGAAGTTGCTGTATTTGTTTTTGACAAAAAAACAATCGACAAGTATCAAAAATTTGACAAGGACCAGATTATCGATTCTCTCAAACGGGGTGTCCAGCAACTAACCCGATTGCGACATCCACGTCTGTTAACTGTTCAACATCCGCTGGAAGAGTCCAGGTAAGAGGCAAAAAATGAGGCTTTACGTCATATTTAATTCATTACCATCACGTTTATGAGAATATGTAGATTCTCTTCTGGTGATCTTAGAAGTTTAGTTCATGAGCCAAGCAGGTCTGTAGTATTCCAAGGCATTATTGATGGACCAGCCAGCCTGGCTTGTTAGCCGGACTAAGAGGAGTAAACCAGTTACTGGAGGCTATGATTCTTCCCACTTGGCTTTTGTTAACCTTGCAGGCCAAAGCCATAACAAATAAGGTAGTCTTAGCTGGATGGGCTGTGGGAATCTTGCCAGTATTCACACACTGCAAAAGAAACCATTCTCTGCCCCAGAAAGCTACTGAAGTGGAATCAATAGGAATGCGTGAAAGAGAGATTGGTAAATACTTGGGTAGTAGACCTATACAGGGATACAGTGAAAGTGGATTAAGCTTAATGATCTGAATGGTCTCCTGTTCCTGTTTTCCTATGTTCCAATTTGTGAATAAACTGTCTCAATTTTCTGTATAGGGACTGCTTAGCCTTTTGTACGGAGCCAGTCTTTGCAAGCTTAGCCAACGTTCTTGGTTGTTATGACCATCTACCATCCCCTGTACCTGTGGAAATTAAAGAACATAAGCTTCATGATGTGGAAATCAAATATGGTTTGCTACAGGTGAGTTCGTAATGTGGAAACGTTTTTCAGGATCCTGGTTGACGTTGATGAGTTGAGTGGCTGAGAGCTACATTAGAGTCTCTGAGTTACGGGCCACACAAGCTCCATTGTTTTATTTGTATGAGTGCTGTCCATTCTCAGCTGGTTCAGTGGATGGAGTTCCATGATTTCACCTGTACGCAAAAAGATAGATCGTTTTCATTCCTCCTTTGGCCTTCACTGAGTAGTCCCTGCAGACCAACTATGGGAGAGTGACAGAGAAATCAATGCTCAGACTGCTCCACTCTTTCCTGACCAGAGGAGGATGTTTTATGGTTCAATATCACAATTTTCTACATACCATAAAAATCAAGTATACAGTCTTCAACCTCAGGACCCACAGAGCTGAAGGTGCGAGCTACAAGTTGTTCATATTAATATTTTTTTCTTTGTTTCTCTAATGATGGTTCACTTAAATACTATTGGCTTCACTCTGCGGATGTTTTTGACTCCTGTTATCTTTCTTCTGCTGTTGATCTATTTTTCTCCATATTTAGTAGTTTCTAGTTGCAGAAAATAAATAATATCAGCTACTGTCCACGCAGTTGGCTAGAAAAAGCTAAACAGCTCCTCTGAATTAAATTGACTTCTGATAAAGCAGCTGCTTTGTAGAGATTTCTGTATGTCTGACAATCTGTTACTGCCCATCTTGTGATAAATCGCAGCTTGTGATGAGTTATGCAAAATAAACTCTTCAAGTCAGTGCTTATAAGTATCTACGGTTTACTGTTGGGATTACATCAAAGGCAGCAAATCTATCTGGATTTGATAACTGAAAGACGTCATTGAGCTAGAATTTTATTTGGTGTTTTGCTGATGATACAAACCATGAAAGGAAAGCTTTGGTGTTTTATGATATTAGAATTCTCTTAATTGAGTTCTCTGTAAGCAGACTCAAGGTTTTATAGTCTCTTGGAAGGTTGACTGGAACTGGTAATGCTCATGAGAAGTTGAGAATATGCCATGTATAATTTTAATAGTCTTTCTGAGGAGTTGAATAAAGCCAATAAAACTGTTGCAAAATCGGCTTTAAAATATGGAATTAACAGTTACTAACGTTTGATACCAACAAAGATATTGACTGAAAGTTAATGTTCAGTAATACTGAATTATGTATTTGTATGAAAATAAGATTTGAAGCCAAGGTATGTCTCACGTAAGATGTCCTTTGCACTGTGCTCAAGGTGTCTTGATGGCTTTGCTCAAGGGATCTCCATGCAAATGGATTTGCGTGGAGTCCTGTAGCTCAGTGGTTAGAGCACTCGCTTTGCAAGTGAGAGACCTGAGTTCAATTCCAGGCAGAGGGCGAAACCTTGGGCAAGTTTCCTTACTCCACACGCCTAATAATAATCCCTCCAAAAAAAACCAAAAACAATAATTAAATTGGTCATTTTCAATCTACGACTGTTTGTGGGACATTGCTGTGCGCAATTGGCTGCCGCGTTCGCCCACAAATATACAGTCAATTCACTTTACAGTGTGTTCTGTGAAGCGCTTTGGGACGTCCTCCCGACGTGAAAAGCGCTATATCAAATGCAAGGATTATTAAATCACCCGCAGCCTATTCTTTAGTATATTTCATTTTGCATCTTGAACCATCAGAATTAGTATGCCTTGTCTAAATATTTAACCTTACCCCTTTATTATCTGTTTATTTTTGCTTGCCAAACACATTCAAAAGAAGCTGCTGGAAGCCAATCTGGAAACAGAACATTTGTTCATTCACTTTTCTTCTGTAATTGAAGCATTGGGGTGGTGATGGTGGTGGGTGGGAGAAGAAGCACCCATAAGTGAGGTTTAAGAGGTTTAAGAGCACCCTAGTTCCCTATTTCAATTTGATTCAACAACAGGCCTATGTTATGTTTTCCATTATTTCCATTCTGTTGTGCCACTTCATATTCTGTGAATAGGTACGGTAATCATTTCTACCGATGTATTGCAATTGTAGAGTCTTTCGAATGAGCTTCTCATTACTTCGGTTTGATGCTGAAGAGTAGTGAGCTGTACTATCTTTTCAATTTACTATCAGCCAAAGACTACAATGCCGACTGGTAACGTGGTTGATTTGAATTGGCAGGTCTCTGAAGGATTGTCCTTCTTACACAGCAGTGTGAAAATGATTCATGGAAACCTGACCCCTGAGAATATCATTCTGAATAAAAACGGTGCCTGGAAGATCATGGGGTTTGATTTCTGCATCTCTTCAATCGATCCTTCAGATCAAGAGGTGAGGACACTTCGAAACACCCAACAGAGAAGGGTGACTGTTTGGAGCATCTTGTTCCTCGTATTGGTTAAGCACCAAGTGGAGAGACACTGCTGCAAGTGTTGGGAGATGGGTAGTGTGGGAGGCTATAAAAAGGGATAAGGGTTGGTGAGAGGGTGATGCTGTGAGTAGTGTGTTGCTGGGACTGAGGTGGCAAGAAGGGGCTGCTGTAGAATGGCTGCTCTTGTCAGTGAGTACATAGTAAGTAAACACTTAATTTCTCTGCATAGTTAATTTGATTGGTTTGTAGGATGATGATGAAAGACAGCAGTGTTAGAAGTATGACTCCTCAGACCAGACACTAAACCAGACTTTGCTATGGATTTTATTAAAACTAACAAATTAATTAAAACTTCAATACAAAAATGTAACTATATCTGTTCTAAGTGACATGCTTGCAATGTTATTGTCATTTTATTGGTAAGGGTGAAGAATGGTATGGTCTTGGCAGGTACCTGGGTGATGCTCATACTCCTATGATATCTGGGGAAGGATAGAATGCATCAATGGGCTCCAGCTGCTAACGTGGTGACATTGGAAAACAATCTGGAGCATATTTTGCTTTTGTTTCTGCCTTTCCTGCTTAGTGCAGCTCAGATTGGGAGCTAAGAGTGGGGGGGGAAGAAAATAAATCTGTGCATGCCTAATTCATTGCACAGGGCACCACCCTACCCATCCCTATGAAGCTAAGAACTTTATTTGGAGGCTTTTTCCAAACCTGCATTTAGTTTTTTGATCTTTTGAGTCAAGGAGCAAAAACTGCTTTACTCATTCAGAGAAATAAGAAAAGATCACTAATTATACATAGAGAAAAGCAAGTAATGCAATGATTTCATCCCAATTAATTTCCCCGTCATCGGAAATCTATATTTAAATAATAAAGATAAGTTTGCCTCATGCATATTGTTTTAATTTGATCATTCAGTGTTTTGCTTGCGAATTTTACAGCTTAAATTTGGTTGCAAGGAGTGGGATCCGAATCTACCGCCCTTGTGTCTCCCCAACCCAGAGTATGTGGCTCCAGAATACATCCTGTCTGTGAGTTGTGACCTGGCCAGTGACATGTACTCATTGGGGTCTGTCATGTATGCTGTGTTTAATGAGGGCAAGCCCATTTTTGAGGTGAACAAGCAGGATATCTTCAAGAGTTTCAGCAGACAACTGGATCAGGTAACTAAATGCCATTTAACTAATATTTTGCCTTGCTAAAGTTGGTGACTTGTTTATCAATTATTTTATTGCTATCCTATTATACTTCTAAAGCGTGTGTTCTGCGAGCTTAATGATGTGCAAACAAATTGATTATCCTGTTTATTAGGGTGCATGTTCAAGGTGACACTTTCTTAGATACAGGTCAATTTTCTGATCATTATAATGAGAAAAGCAAGTTTATAAGAAAATGATTGCTACTTTACTGGCGCCTGAAGACTTGCAGTGATATAAATCTGCTCAAATCTTATAACTTCAGTGGACACCAGAAAATGAAACTATTTAGGTGTAATTACAGCATTAACATGACTTCATTATCTCAGTCCCACTTTGGAAACCAGCATGTTTTATCATTTATATTAGATGTCAGCTGGCTCACATTCTTGCCTCCAATTTAGAAGGTTGTAAAGTAATATTTTAACCCACATTGGGGCTTTAATTTCATAATCTAAGCAAACATTTTAGTGCAGTGCTGTGGAGTGCTACATTGTTTGAGGTGCTGTGCTTTGGATGAAATTTTAAAAAAGACTCCTGGTTGCTTGTTTAGGCAGACATTAAAGATCCCATGGCACTATTCTAAAAGAGAGGGAAGGTCGTTCTGCCGTATCCTGATCAACAATCACATTCATTTCGTGGCTGCCTGTGGTACATTGTGTGCAAATTAGCTGCTGTGTTTGCCTACATGTACACAGTCAATATATTTTACAGTAAAATCCTGCCTGTGAAGCATTTTGACGACATAAGATGTTATATGTAAGGATAATTATTATTGGTCACATAATGTCACTAAAATCAACAAGCAATTATATGTTGATAAGCTTGTAATAATCCCTCATTTAACTGAACAATTTCATTTTACCGGAGTTTGGGGGAGAGAAAATAGAGCCACGTGGCTCCTTTTTCCAATTATTCCTCTTCTTTCTGGGCCACAAATCAATTGAACTTCACAATAGCAGATTGGTGTGCTGCTCTTGTCTTCTCTCTCCTCTGTTATTCTTGGGGTGACTGACTTGCACCGTACTGAAAAGCAGTCCAGTACTGAATTGTTCTTCCATCCCATAGAGAAATCCTGTATCTTGGTCTGTGCTTGAGATTGACAGATGAGTGGCGGGAGGGTTATGGACACATTCCCCAATGTTGTGGTGCTGTGCATCTCCACTTTGCTGTGGTGTCACACTGCCCTCTTCTGCTGGGTTTCATTTGCAGAACTATGAAAAGTTTGATGCTCTTCCATGAAAGCTGATGTTCCCGTACTGAATGGCATGTGTTGTTTTTGTTCACAGCTAACTCGGATAGGCCCCAATATACTGCATAAGGTCCCTGAGGAAGTCCGCGAGCACATGAAATTACTGTTAAATGTAACTCCCACTGTCAGGCCGGACCCTGATCAGCTGACTAAGGTAAACAAGGAGGCACAATGAAATGTTTTAATTCTATTATTCACCAAGTGACTGTTCGTCTCAATGTAGCCTGCGGAAAACAATAGGCATAAGTTGGTGCAATAAATTGTTATAACCAGTACTTTATTGATGGTTTCCTGTGGGTCTTTGCAGATTCCCTTTTTTGATGATGTAGGAGCGACAACTCTGCAGTATTTTGACTCATTATTCCAAAGAGACAACCTCCAGAAGTCACAGTTTTACAAAGGACTGCCGAAAATACTTTCCAAGTTGCCTAAGGTATGATTAACGTTATGATGCAACAGTCAGCTGCCACTTCAACCACTGTGCTGCCACCCTCTGGAACTCCCTTCCTCAATCTTTCTCTCTCTCCCCTGATCTGTCTGTTCTCAAAAGCCACCTAAAATCCTATTTCCTCGATGTCACCTCCCTTCTGCTTGACAGTGTCCAGCACCATCTCCTTAAAGCCCTCTGAGATGCTACGCTACCTGAAGAGTGCTATATAAATGAAATTGATAAAGACAGAGCAGACCTGAGCCAAATACACCTTTCTTATTCTGGTATTCCTATATAAGCCATTGCCTGCAATGTGTTAGGACTATAATTTAACTACTGACCATAAATGTTTCAGATGTTACTGATTGAGAATTAAGTACCAGGTGGCTTCTCTACATGCTTGTAAATTTGAATGTCTCAGAGCAATAGTTATAACAAAAACACAGACTCCATTGACTTAACCTTCCCAAGGTTCATTTTTTACAAAGTTGTGGAGTTGTGACACCATGGTTGACATGAGTGCGCTAGGGTGGGGAAAAAAAATGAGGGTTGTTCCTGATCACAGTCCATTGGTCTCTGTTGAAAGAAAGGTGAGATCAGGCTCGACTGATGTGGCCAATGAACCATAACCCCAGCATGAATCAATGGCAGGGGAGGAAGAGGGTTGACAAATTGGAAAACCAGAGCTTGAGAAGCACATGTTCTATATAAGTAGAAGCTTTCAAAACAAAATGGAGGTGCATTTCGAAAACTCGCAGTAGAGTAGCAATAGTAGTGATGCAAATGTCCAAAATCAAAAGCAATTGAAGCTTTTTTTTAAAGTCATATAATTCTGAAGCTAAAACTATACAGGAAAACCTGTGTGGAGAGACCATCTGTTTAAGGAAGCCAGTTAATCAATCCCAACCATCATTAACCAGTCAGATTTGAATAATAATGATGATAATAATCCTTGCATTTGATACAGCACCTTATCACGTTTTGGAGACGTCACAAAGCATTTCAAATGTGCATTTGGAGTAGTCTTATCTGTGAGGCCCATCCCTGGATGATCACCAGATCTTTTTCCTAGGATTCTAGTGAAGATGGAAGTTTGAGCATTTTATAGCTAACTACGTTGCTGCTTCTTTATGATTTCAGCGTGTTATAGTGCAGCGCATTCTGCCTTGCTTGACCTCCGAGTTTGTGAACCCAGATATGGTGCCCTTTATCCTCCCCAACGTTCTCCTCATCGTTGAAGAGTGCACTAAGGAGGAGTACGTCAAGCTGATCCTGCCTGACCTAGTCCCAGTCTTCAAACTCCAAGAGCCTATTCAGGTGTGGAAACTTGAGCTTAATGGAAACTGCAAGAGATTGTGTTGCGTGCATGTAACAAAAGCTGAACGGAAAAGAAACCATAGATTGATTGCCGCAGTTGTATGCTGGCTGCTGAACTCGCCTCATACATCTTCAGTTTGTACAGCTGAAAGATTGTGCTGCTTACCCTCTTGAGTTATGTTTAAGTGGAATTTCAATGCATGATTGTAGCGAGAATCTTCTCAATCATCTTTGTGTTGTGTTCAGTTTGAAATGTTTAGTATAAGAAGAGCTGTTCAGAGTCATTACAGCATGGTGCTGTCCTCTTACTGACTAGCGTGTGGTAATTGTATTTCGGCATTCTGATCAGAATTATGTCTTGCTTTCCATGCCTTCAGGCTAGCAACATGGTGAGTTAGATGTTTATAAAAATTCTGACTTTTTTTGCCTGTCACACTTCAATGTGATGCTTGAAAAAGAATAAGATTTGTGTTTATCTTTGTTTAATTCAACATATTAGGATGATTGTAAAAATACAAAGGCAATTTGAACAATTGCTTCGTGTTTAAGCTTTATTATGTTTGCTTTAGGTTCTATTGATCTTCTTACAAAAGATGGACTTACTGCTGACTAAAACTCCACCAGAGGACATTAAAAGTAATGTCTTACCCATGGTGTATCGAGCCCTAGAGGCACCTTCCATTCAGATTCAGGTACTGTATAGTGGTATTCAAAGAGGATGTGATGTGTCCTCATTGTCACTTTGTGAACGTAAGCTTTAACACATTTTGGTTATGCATTTTTAGAAAAAAACAGCGACTGTACTTTAATTTTCTGATGATTCTCGATATCTTGTACTGCAGCCAATGGGGCAGACAAGCAATCTTCTGCTAATGGTAGTCTGAAGCCAGCAGCACATAGGTATAATCCTTCGGTCTGGGGATGTGCCTGGCTTCTGCTAGTTCCTCTTTACGGCTTGGCTACAAAGATTGCTCAAGCTTAGTAAGTTACTGAGGGAATTCAAGTGACACGTAAATGTAAATAGCAGCGAGTGTTGGGATTCCAGCTCATTGCACAAAGAACAATCCTGCGTTGCAATAACTAATAGCATTTCTTTAGCGTTTGTGATGAAAACAAAACCACATTGAAATGCAATTTTGCACAACCTGCTAGTTTTTTTTTAGTTCAATTAAGTATTTTTATTTCACTTTAGGAACTTTGCCTCAACATCATTCCAACCTTCGCAAATTTAATCGACTATCCCTCCATGAAAAATTCTCTAATTCCGCGAATTAAGAATGCAAGTTTACAGACATCTTCCCTTGCAGTAAGTATACAGCAGTATCCCTACCCACCTCTGATCTGGTCATTAAGATTGAACAAGTCCATATTGTGGAATTATATTTATTTTGTGTATAAATTGTGGATTATAAACACTGGCATGGAATAGTTGGGCCGAATGGCTTGTTTCCATGCTATATCACACTCTACATCTCTATGTAATACTTGTCCATTATCTGGAAGTTAATTAGATCTTTGGTTTGTTTCCAGGTACGTGTCAATTCTTTGGTTTGCTTAGGCAAGCTTTTGGAATACTTGGACAAATGGTTTGTCCTGGATGAAATATTCCCTTTCTTACAACAAATCCCGTCCCGGGAGCCTGCTGTTCTCATGGGAATTTTAGGTAAGTTTGGTAGATGTCTTTTATCATCTCTCTATGGTTTCCAAGTTTCTGAGCTTGTGCTTCAGATGAATTTGTTATTTTATATAGGTCTGTATTGGAACCTCTCTGTGGTTTATTGTGATTAAGTGGAAGAGTATGCTTTGCAGTGAGTGGGTTAACCAACTTATGATTGCTTTTTGTATGACAGGTATCTACAAATGCACCTTTAGCCACAAGAAGCTGGGTGTAACCAAAGAACAATTGGCTTCAAGGGCTCTGCCACACCTCATTCCCCTCAGCATTGACAACAATTTGAACCTGAATCAGGTTAGCTCACCTCTGATTGTTGCAAGACTTTCTGTCACAGCCACCTTAAAAAAGAGTGGTGCATTTTTAGAATCAATGCATTGTTTCTTATTGATGCACTGAGTTTGTAGGAGTGTTTTACTTTTTCATTAAACTCAGGAGTGTTCTTAAATTCTCAAAAGATGCCACTCCTGCCCTGAATATTTATGATTTTAATTACTTATTGGTTAATTGTAAACTTCGCTTTGAATGAAGAAACAGGACCTTTTTTTGAAAAATTAGCTGAAAGCTATTTGGTTTTAAATTACAGAGAAACATGTGAACAGTTTGGAAGCCAGAAGTTGCTGGTAACCTAAAAAAGGAAAATTTATCTTAAAACATTAAGCAGATGTTGTGCAAGGAAGCAAATAAAATATAGTGGAAAAATATCTAGTTTCATTGGCGCTTGAAGGAATTCTGCCATCATTTTGTATATACTGTACATGTGTTTATAAGATTTATTTACAGTAAATGGTACACAATCTTGTAGTTCATGAGACGAAATTGGAAAAATTTAAACTGTTTGATATATTTTAGTTATATGTCCTTCAGTTTCTCGAGATGATAGGTAAAAGTTGCCACAGATAGTCTGTCTGAGTTTTTGTCCTGATTGCTTTTTAGGTGGTTGTGTTCAATAAGAACATAAGAAATGCTGGACGAAAAAAGACCAAGGTTCATCAAGTTCACCTTCCTGGCGGTCACATGCACAAATGTCCCAAACTATCTATGTACTATATCCCATTAATGATAATTTAAAACATTTTCATCTTTTCTTTTGCAGTTTAATTCCTTCATGGGAGTGATAAAAGAGATGATAAATAAAATAGAGGCTGAGCATAAAACTAAACTGGAACAACTGCATGGCATGCAAGAACAGCAGAAGTGAGTCGTGCTTGAGGCTTGTTTTCTCTCTGTGTGATCGTCTTTGTTTTGAGTGAGCTATGAGAATGATGAATCGTTACCGGATAAACTCATTAGCACAGAGTCTAGGACTCTGGCAAAATTTTCATGAATTACACACAAATCCTGATAATCTGGTATAGGTGTGAGCGTGATTCAGTTGGCAGTATTGTCATCGCTGGGTTGGAAGGTTGTAGGCTTTAAATTGCTAGGCTGACATGACTGAACTGTTGGGATGGATTGCATTGTCGAAGGATCCATCTTTCAGATATTTTAACATGATACCAAATAAAAGGATTATTAATATTGTTTCCCTGCCCTCTATAAGTGCACTTTATTAATGTTCTCTGGTGCTTCCATGTTTTCTGCCATTTCCAAGTGATTTCCAAGAGTGAAAATCTATCACCTCCACTAAATGTTTTGTACTTGCATTTTTAGTTAATGTATTTCCTAACAACCCACTGTCTGGGAAGGAAGGACACAACCTTCTTGCTCCATGTTGTGCTTTCTTACTGAAAAGATTTTTAAGATCTTCACCGGCTTTGAAATGAATGCAACTTGTGCAGCAAAGAGAATAGATCTGTCTCTAATTTGCACAATATTAAACCTACCCACTGTTATTCTAAGGAACTGCATTGCACTCAATTTGAGTTAAAAGTTTTGGTGTTTTGATACTTGAATGAAAGGGAATAGGAAGTTATTAGAAGGATTTTCCATCAAAAGTAGCTGCAGGGTTTGTGGTTCAGAGACACAGAGAGCTCAAACAAAGGAATTTGTTTTTATTAGGAAAAAAGATTGAAAGGAGAACGTGATTCAGGTCTTCAAAGCAAGGAGCATATTATTAGGTTTTCTGGCTAATAGAGCACTGAGGTTCTGTCTGTTATTTTTAGGAGTTTGGATCTACCCGGACAGTTTTCAAAAGTTGGTGATTCGAAGGAAAGCTCAGACAATCAGGTAAAATATGCCAAAAATAAAAAGCAGAGAAAACATAATAGTTTACTTGAAAACAATTTAGTCTGTTCTAGAGGCACGGATGTAAAACTTGCACATTGCAGTGATATTAAGACTTGTGTCTTTACCAACATCAGCTTTTTAAACAATCCATCTTGTGTCTGTTAATTACAATAATCCATATAAAAGTGCTGGAGTGTTTAGTACTTGTACGGTAAGATAAATAACTTACCAGGGAATGTTAATGCTTGAACCTAAGTCTCAATATAATAGAAAGCATATGCAGAGTTACAGTTCGGTTTGGATCAGTTACACTTTTACCCCAATTTAAGCTCTCCGAGACACCGTCCAGCATGAAGGGCACTATATAAATTCAAGTTGTTGATCTATTGTATACCACTGTTAATTCACTGTGTTCCGTGACCTGTGTGTCTTGCTGAATAGATTGACAAGATCTTCAACAACTTTGGAGTGGGTGCAGGTGGTGCAGGAAATAACAAAGAGAATGGGCCAGTTTCCAATTCACACAGACAATCCAAAGTAAGAATTAATTCACTCAAAAAGTGTTACATCTAGAATCTGTTGTTTCATAGAGTCTGGATTGACCTTCAATGCAATGGTAGTTTCCTCTTTATTTTCCTGTCAATAAGCTAGTTGCAAGCAATTCATGTTGGTCTCTGTTTCTACTTCAGTGATGATCTATGGTCACCAGCAACAGTTATTTGGCAACCAGAAATAAATTGGTGAATGTGTATATAATATGTATAAATCCAGTGCTGCTTCATTGAAGGCATTTTCACACATTACTAGATTCATACACAAGGTAACACATGCAGTGTGATTCACTCTCAATCCCTGTACTAAGATACAGTACTGATTGCTTGGCATATGAATCACAGGGAATGGTTCATTTTGTTTTACTTCTGCTCAATTTATCTCCAGGTTGCATTATTCCCAGGAAAAAGAAGTGAAATTCTCCCAGTGTCATTCTTGAAAAAGTGTCTACTTAGTTTAGAATAGAACCCAGGTGGGGTTACTGGCATCTTAACTTAAACCACTGAAAATATACATTAAAAATATGAAATGTAGATTGGACAAGAAATAATTGGATTACTTTCATCTGTCTGTATCTAGGTATCTCTTACATTGGAAGAAAAACAGCGACTGGCCAAAGAGCAGGAACAGGCTCAAAAACTTAGAAACCAGCAACCTCTTGCCCCTCAAGCTCTCCGAGCTTCACCTGCCAGTAAGCAGGTAAGTCTTGCACAGCCAGATCTACTTCGAGTGGTTTATTATATCATGTTCACTGTGTTTTCAAATTGTTCCGTTTAAATAATTAATCTGTTCAGCGGCAGTGAAAGGTGTCTCTTACAATTCCAGTTTTTATTTCTTATTCTTAGTAAATATGGAAACTATTAAAATGTTATAAAATTTTGTATTGAAGAGTTTGTCATGCAACTGACGATGTCAGATTTATGCTACGTATTTAGTTGACAATGCAACAAAGAATGGGGAGTATAAATAGAGCTTCATTTATTTTAATAGTTATATATTGATGAGTTATTCTATTTTAATAGTTATTTATTGATGAGTTATTCTATTTTAATAGTTATTTATTGATGAGTTATTCTATTCTAATTTATTTTAATACTTTTGAATATTCGGCATTATTTTTGTTTACAGACCAAAGACCTGACAAGCAGTTTGTTAGACAGTATGACCTCCATGAACTCACTTTCCATAAACACATCCAAGCCCAGTACTGGTTCAAGTGGGTTTGCCTCGATTGGTCCAATAAACAACAGGATGGGATTTCCATGTCCAAGCAGTAACATGAACACTTTAGGAAATGTGAGCAATGGTGCAGGTTACAGCACTGCAATGACATTCCAACCTTCATATGTGAACAGCACGGGAGTGGCTGGTGCAAATCAGAATTTCTTCAACGGTCGAGCTACAGCTGGTATGAACAGAATGACTATGCCAAATGCTACTAGTATGCCAACTTTCTCCACAATGGGAAATATGAGCCAGCCTGGAATTCCACAGATGCCCCATCACTCTCAGCAGCAAGGTAAACCTGTAAACTTGACGGCCTTGGATAATCTGCTTGGACCGCAGAAATCTAGAGTCAGCATGAACCAAATGCTACACCAGATGCAGGCACCAGCAGCTGGTCAGAACCAATGGGTCAACCAGTTTGTTCCATCCCAAGGTTCACAGGTCGTCAACAGTCCAATGGGAGGAACTCCAGCAAACGTGATGGGACAAGCTGGGTTTGGTCTGCCGTCACTGCAGGCAAACCCATTTATGTCTCCGAAGACCTTTATGCAGCCAAGCTTGCCCACGAACTCCATACCACCGAGCAGTTCAGCTAACAATGACCTGAAGGACCTATTTGGTTAATGTTCACCCACTTCTTCACAGAGTTTTGGAAGAAGATTGCAACTTCTGAATTGTTCAAAGCATTTATTGCTTTTGAGTTTCCGTGCTTTATCTGGCCAGTTTTGTTCCTTTTTGCTGCTGGAAATACCCAACTGGCCTTACATAGTGAATGTTACCCAACGTGTCCAAACCAGCAGGTTTTCACAGGTTGCAGGTGGTCTTATAATATGAAAAGCATGTTCTCTTTGCTGCCTTTTACAGGTATTCACTGTGAGAAGACTTTCTGCTCAGTGCTACTTCAATTTTAGTTCACATGATAAAAAAGCTGGCTGTCTGGGACCAGTTCTGCAGCCTTAATGAATTTGCAGCAATATTAGGCGAGACAATTTTAATTTATTCTAATTTGTTGATATTTTGTTTGTCAGAAATGACGCTGATTAATCATTCTGCCACTTTGCCCATGACAGATTAAAGATAAATAGTTTACAGTTAAGTAAAGTCTTAGTTTACTTTGTTAGGCAATTGGTAAACGTGATGTATTAGATGAAGACTTATGAATATGATTGATCAGTTGAGCAGCATGTTTAAGTTCTTTGTAAATATCCTTTGTCTTGAAACTGTTGCCTACGTTTAGGGCAACTGCAGTGTATACTGTCCAAAGTTATTCAACATATCAAAATTCCTGTTATTTTGAAGGCAACTGTGGCTTCTTGAAATTCTTTATTTGAAGTGTTTTCTTAAGACTGTTGTATTTTATTGATCTGACTTAATTGTAAAGGGTTGGTGAAATTACAATATATGGGGCACTTATTTTAGGCATTTAGCAACAGTTTTCTTGCCTATCTTGATTTTCTAGTGTATGTTTGATGTGATAATTTGTTGAAAGATACTTTCTCTTGGCATGACATGGCATATCATCTTCCTGAATACTATAGGTATTTAAAAAAAACTATTCTTATACCAAATTGTAGATCAATTGAAGTGGAATAAATGTACAGTAAGTGTTTAGACACTTTAAATCACTTTGTACTGTAAAATTAACCAGTGTTGTTTTAGAAGGTCAAAACTATAGATACATAGAGGAAGAAACAATATTATGATGTTTTAGCATTAAAATCAAGGAAAAAGAGGTGCAGTGTGTGCGCGCATTTGTCAAGAGTGGGGGCGATGAGGGAATTGTGCAGATAATTAACATGAACTTGATGGATTTCGCCAATTAGCAGATTGGTTTGTATCATTTTATGGAACAGATGAGACACAAAACAGAACTTAATTTCATTTGAAATGTGAAACTGCTGTGGTTGATCACATTCTGAGTTTAATTGTAACAGTTCTGATGGAATGGTACAGAAGAGAGATTTACCTGAGAAATTCAATGTGTATTGAAACAAGCCGCCCTAAACTTCAAGGATCCTGCACAAGATATCACATTTTGATCATGCAGAACCCCAAGCTTCTGAACCAGAGCTGAGAGTGGAACCAAGCTATAACACAAGAGATGGACTCAGGTTTTATCCTACATCATTGGCAATGAGAGCTATTATAAACACAGCATCCACTGCGAATGAGATGTCATGGAGCAGATGACTTCAAGATCCTCACTTCGCATCCCGCCTATCTCTCCAACCTCTCTCCTCACTGTCTCCCCTCTACTGGCTCCGGCCTCCTTGTCCCTCGAATCCCCCACTCCACCATTGTGACCATGCCTTCAGCCACTATGCTCCGAAGCTATGGAACTCACTCCCTCAATCCTTTCACCTTGCCCCCTCTTTCCCCATTATCAGGTTGCGCCTGAAGACCTTCCTCTTCGACCGTGCCTACGGTCACCTTCTCCCTTCCCCTGGCTCGGCATCGGGCTCCACTTTTGTTAAGCACTCTAGGACGCTGCCCAACTTGGAGGGCGCTATATAAATGCGAGTTGTTGAGATCTGAATCAAGCAGAACTATAAAATGCAGATCCATTGAAAAGTTTGGTCAAATCTTACACTTTTTATTCATATAATAATAATGCCTGGCATTGATCAATGTTGTGGCCTATACATATTCACTGGGTTTACCAACATTTTTGTCAGTTAAGCAGCCAGGATGTTCTTGAAAGGATCTGTGGAAACTGGCATTGGGCTTCATGCTTGAAATTTGAAACTCAGGCCCTCATTTCTGCTTGAGCCAAATCATTCCCTTTTACCACACACATTCTGAATTACATCTCACTGAGATGCCTTCTGCGTGCTTCCTACACTCCACCTCTCATTGTCCTCTATTTTACATGTAGTCTCACATTTTAGATCCAGACATTAGCCTGCAAAAGTGTAATATTTTATGTCTCGGGAGTTCTAGCTACTCCAAGTAGAGTTTCTGCTCAGACTAGTTTATGAATGGATTGAGTGATGAGCTTTTTGATGTGATAACTATGTGCAGTGCAGTCAATGCCATCGCACCCAGTTGGAAAACAGGGCAAAGCAGCTTTAACTTCAGTTCGTTTTAATTTAATAAAATAATCCTTGCATTTGATATAGCACCTTATGTCATCAAGGCATCTCAAAGCGCTTCACAAGATATACTGTTAAGTGATGTGTCCGTATCTTTTGGGGTGAATTTGCACAGCAACATCTCACAAACAGCCATGGAGTGATTGACCAATTTTATCTGGGGTATTGTTGGCCAGGACATTCGGAGAAATTCAGTTCTCTTCGAATAGTGCCACGGTATCTTAAACATCCACCTGAACAGGCAAACGGGGCCTCAGTTTAACCTGTCATCCGAAGGATAGCACCTCTTAACAATACAACCCAGTACTGCATTGGAGAGTCAACAAAAACTATACGGGTTTCAAATCACGACATGGGGCTTGAACACCCAACCTTCTGACTCAGGTGAGATTGCTACCAACTGAGCCATGCTAACACACAGTTTTTGAGGTGTGGCTCAAGGAACAATTTGCTTTATAATAATAAACTTTCCATTTTCTAATACTGTAGTACCTATAACTTTGATACATCTCAAAGCACATCACAATTAATTGCTGTCATTTGCTGTGGGAATATTTTAGCAAAGGGGATAATAATAATAATATACAAGATTTAGATTTGCAGCCTGTTTCCCAAATCTTAGCATATGTAATTATCTGTTCACTTTCCTACGTTACATTCCAGTTAAACGTAATTAAATTATTTTTTAAATGATATTTCTCAAAAATATTTATTTACATTTTTGTTGATGGGTTTACCCTACAGCAAAGGGTCAACTTAAGTGCTTTGAGACATCCGCCTGATGTGCATGGCGCTATATAAATGTTACTTGTGGAGTATTGTAAACTTCAGTTTACGCTTCTGTGTCTTATTATCCACAAGCTTCTGTATGGATGGGCAATGAGACTAGAGCAGGTACAACAACAACAACTTGTATTTATCTAGCATCCTTTATGCGGCATTAGTGTCTTGTTTGCTTCAGGGGAGGAGCCAGCAACACCATAAACACAAAAGTCCTGTAAACCTTTTGAACCTTCTTTTACAGATAACACTATTTCTCTTGTCCTGAGCTCCAGTGTTACAGAAACCATTGTGAATTATTTGGTCATCTCAATTTGCACCTATGCCAAGTTCTCCAGTAGTGTTCTCAGGAAAATATTTATCCAGTTTGTTTTCTCAAGAGGTTAGCTATTGTGGTAACACTTGCTATTGGAATCTGTTCCACATATTCCTTACTGCACAGGGGAGAATTATTCTCACCTCTAAATCATCTTTCAGACTTCTTTTTAAACATGTAGCCTCCAGTTTTGCTCTCACATTCTGAGCCAAATAGGCCTTTTAAATCTACGTAGGCTTCATCGTGTTAAGGATCATGTTCCAACTTTACTCTTTTTTTCCTAAAGTTCAGTAAGTTCAGGAATCCTGTAGTTCAGTGGTTAGAGCACTCACCTTGCAATTGAGAGATGTGGGTTTGATTCCCGGCAGGGTGAAACCTTGGGCAAGTTACTTTAATCCACACGCCTGATAATTATCCCTCAAGAAAAAAAACAACAATAAAATTGGTCACTTCAGTCCACGACTGTTTGTGGGACACTGCTGTGAGCAATTGGCTGCCGCGTTTCGCCCACAAATATACAGTTAATTCACTTTACAGTATATTCTGTGAAGCGCTTTGAGACGTCTAGAAGACATGAAAAGTGCTATATCAAATGCAAGGATTATTATTTTACTTATAAGCCTCATGAGCCCTGTGATTCTCAGAATCATCCTAGTTTGTGACGTGTTTGGAGCATGAACAGGGGTTGGTTCAGAAGAACAGTGACCTTGTAATATTGACAAAATAGACCTTGATAGGAATTATTTGTTCAAAAGGTTCAAGGTGTGCCGTATTGCCTTCTCATAGTTTGTCACCGAATCTGCTCACAAACTTAATAATGTGAGCTTAATAATGTGACTCATTACAGTCTTACTGTGTATCCTCGTTTGTGAGCAGGTTCAGTGACTGAAACTGAGGAGGCAACAGAGCACACATCTTCAATCTGTGTTTCAAACAACAACTTGCATTTACAGAGCCGTCATGTGGGGTAGCCTAATGGAGCATTTAACAAGTGATGTAGTTTGACATCAATAGCATAGTTTGAAAAACCTCATTCACTGTTAGTAAATATTTAAAGGAGCAAAGGCTTGCTAAACTTTTCCAATATATACAAGGTGAAAGCAATGACTTCTCAAAAGCCACAGCTAATGCTTGCCGTATGAAGAATGAAAACAGGAATCCAGCCACACAGTACTCATGTGCATGAACAGCCTTGTAATAAACAACCAGTGCTGGTAGGCAGGACAGTGCAATTTTGAGACAACTACATAAAGTAGTTTGGGGGTGAAAATGATGGGTTTATTCTATTTCAGGTGATTGCACACAATAGCACTTGTGGAATGACTAGAGTTGGAGTTTTGGCTATGTTTTCTTTCTTGCAAATGGAGATTTGTTCAGTTCTGATCCACCAGCAATCCACCGCCGGATCTCAGAGCTGGTCCTGTTCAGCAGTCAGCAATAGTTCTAAGTATTTCCAGAGCGTTCTGGTCGTTGGGTGAGGACTCAAGTGATGACCCCACTGTCAAACACTCTGCCAACTTTCACGCCTCACACCTGAGTACTGGCAAAATATTGGAAGGCACCAGACACCGATGGAACCTTACCCTAGTAAAATGATTCAGGTACTTTCCTGGGAGAACCAGGAAGGCAGCGAATGAAACCATTCACCGGTGGAACGTTGCTTGATTTGGCGCCTGAGCGTATCTCGTAATTCTACATTGACAAATAACCTTTGTTATTTTGTAATTCAGGGAATTGTAATGGTTCGATGCATTCGTTACCCACAGGGTGGCGATATTGCCCAGGTTATGTGGGATCTTTGCCACTTACAGTGCTTGACCTTCTGCATCACAAGGCAATTCCATTTACTTTCACTTAATTATAAGCAGCAGGGGATGTGCTCGGTGCACTATTGGTTGCACGTACCGTAATCGATTTGACGCTTTTAATAATAATTCAATCAAGCTTTTATTTTTAATGTGAACTTGAATCACACTGAGTGATTCACTCCAATGGTTCAGTTTGGTGAAGACGCCACCGGATGTGAAAATGAACCAGGTATCATCAAATGGAGAAGTGTTAAGGATGTAACAATTGGCTTCAGCACCCTGGGCTAGGGAGGGAAAATTAATCAGAGTTCTTGCTCTCGATCCCTGGCTAAGAACTCTAGCTGGAACAGGACATGTGTCGACGCTGTGCAAGTATTGGCTGAGATGTCCTTATAATCATAATATTAATAATCCTTGCATTTGATATAGAGTCTTATACTGATATGATACACTGTAAAGTGGATCGACTGTGTATTTTGTGGATGAAACGCGGAAGCTATGTATCATAAACAGCCATGGAGTGAGTGACTGATTTTATTTGGGGGATTGTTGGCCAGAACACCGGAAGAAACACTCTTCTCTTTTAAAATATTGTCAAAGGATGTTTAACATCCACCTAAACGAGCAGATGGGGCCTCGGTTTAATGTCTCATCCAAAGGATGGCACCTCAGAGATTGCAACACCGCCAACGCTGCAATGGAGTGCCAGTTATGTGATACCAAGTCCAGACGTGGGGCTTGACTCAGAGGTGAGAACGCTACCACTGTGCCAGGCAGATACACAAAATCCTACATGACTGGTATCTGGAGAACTGTACCCTATCGAGAGTCGGCATGTTCAAGAGAGAGAATGCAGTCATCCTATATTAGTGACTGCAATAATCCATCCACAATTTCAGTCCAGTCCTCTGCTAGGAAACAGAATACAACCCTTCCAACTTATCTGCTATGTGCCCTACCTGCTGTATGAAATTGCCTATAGCAACTATTCGATTCCCTCCAGTTAATGTTGGTGGACAAACTTTGCTCTAATCAACTACTCTTTTGGTGAGATAACATTAACAACAACAGTATGTTGAATCCTTTCCACCTCCTGTCTGGCTTTAGTTGGTGAATTATCGTGTTTCTGATGTCTGATTTGGCTTTTTATTACCTTGCTCAGCCTATTCTGCTTGTCAGATAGTATTTGGCTGTTCAGTGAACTATCTTTTGGCTTTGTCAATCTTTGGAGCTGATTTTCAGTCTTTAAATTCTATATTGGAATAAATGTTGCTTCCATTTCTGAAGTGGTGCAAAGTGAGGGAAAGAAAAAACAGGTAGTTCATTTAAAGATATGTTAATAAAAGGATAGCAGTTCAGGATAGGTGCATTAGATTGCATTAAATAGAAAATGAGGAGGGAAAAATTCAAGTTAAAATAATTGAAAAGAAGAGAAAACGGGAAAGATGAGAGATAGATACTGTAGTATTACAAGTAACAAAACTCCTGATAATTGAATGGCTTTGTTACTGGTGTTGTTTCAGTCAGAACTAGAAATTGTAAAACAGAAGCATTTTGCACCAGGTGCCTGGAATTACTCTGGATTTGCTGGCAGTCTTAAGTGTTAAGAGAGGCAATGAAATGATTGAAGATATACTTGCATTGTGAGGTGCTTTTAACAGAGAAGACTGTAGCATGGAAAAAATCAAACCGATTAGTCCCAAAGTTGTAGCAATATTGGAGCTAAAAGGTTTACAGCATGAATCAAAGCGTTCACTTTAATAGCAAAGAAATTGCCACCACTTTTTGGATTTGCAGAATTTGTGCCAATAATTTCACCTTCAAAATAAATGACGCCTGGCTCATGGTATGAGGTCCTTTGTGAAAATTGTTGAAGCCTTATTGTAGTTCTGAAAAGGAGTCACAAAACGAGTCTCACCAAGAAGCAGTAAATCATTTTCTGATTGTTATCAGATTATTTGTGAATTAATGCGTAAGGCTTTACATTAAAGAAATTAAACTCCGCTCCTTGAGGTCTAAGGAGGTCAAACTAGCGAGAGACTCGCAAGAGCGACACCATCATCAAATGGGTCCAATTCAGGCCCTTTCATAGTAACTGTGCAGCCCAGCACGCCAATAGTGACCTTTTACCTCTGGGAGCACGGATGTAACCCGAGCACACATATAATGGAAAAGAGCTCTTCTTTCTCTGAGGCCTGCCAAGGGCAGGAAAATTGGATTTGGAAATTCTCGACCTAGTTCCCAAAGAAAATGTGCTCAGCACTCGAATCTACACCCATTCTCACTGTAGGATACAATGCAGAGTGAACAGATTATGACTGAAAGTGTTCTGGTAGCATTTATTAAGAGGCTTTCTTTTGGGGATGAGTTGAACGACAGCTGCTTTGTAACTGACCATTAGGGTGTGTTTTGCTCTGCATGTTTCTTATAGGAAAATATTGTTAGAGAGATTTGCAAAGAATGTGTGACACAGAAACACCATGCAAATGACAGGATTATTATCTTAGCTATTGGCATCTGAAACACCTTAAAGTGTTTGATATCACTTAGCATCTAAACTGTTATTTTTGCATTTCCCATCATAGATATGTCTTACTTGTGTTACATGTAAACAAAATAGTACTCCGAATCCAATTCACTGTATATTTTAATACATTTTCTATTCAGGAATCTTGCTTCATAGGTAGAAAGGATCGTGGAAAAGGTAAACCGAATAGTTGGTTTTATTTCCAGAGGCATAGAATAAAAAATTAAGGAGTTAATGTTGAACTTTTACAAGACCTCAGTTAGAAGTGATATCAATTGTAGCATTCTGTTCAGTTTTGTGCACCCCTTCGTAGGAAAGATAAGAAAGCAATGGAATTTATGGATTCACCTTGATTTTACTAAGGATGAGGGGCTTCATATATCAAGAGAAGTTTGAGTAGTTAGGATTTTTTTACTACGGCCGAAAAGTTTAAAGGGTGATGTGATAGTGATTTTCAAGATTATAATAATAATAATCCTTGCTTTTGATATAGAGCTTTTCACATCCTCTAGTTGTCTCAAAGTGCTTCATAGAATATACTGTAATGTAAATTGACTATATTTGTGGGTGAAATTATGAATACCTTGTAAATTTTCCACAATTTTACACCGCCTTAAATTTTAAGACTAAATGATCTTACAGCTATTTCTAGACTCTGATCTGATCGTCTCTATGGTGGTGATAACGGGCACTTGCCAGCAGTACCCAGGGAAAATTCTTCCTTTAGTTTTTCCCGGCTTCTGCTCACCAAATTCAAATATGTAAGTTTCCAACCTAAGCAGAAGGATCTGATCCAAGTAGTAAGTGCTGTCATATTCACAAAACATTTTTTATATACCTCACTATCATAAGCACACATGCTGGAGTCTTGCCCTGGTAATAATTTGCCTCAAAATGCCATCTCCCACATGGATAATGACCTATTTATCATGCCCATTCTTATTTCAGCAACAAAGGTACAGGTAATAACATTGAAATGATCATGCAGGTTTAATACTGTGTCCCAGTTCTTCAAACTTTTTTATTGGGTGCGATTTACCTCAAATTGGGTAGTCTAGGCTGCTTACTTCCTGCAATTTTTCACAATAAATACCACTTCTGCCATTATGAGAACTGCTGCTGCCACATAATGTTATGCCTTACAAAATGGGTGATAGTTTTTAACCTGAAGTAATGGGAAAGTTACATTAAGATTGATCGTCGACATTCCTTATGTAAGTGTGTAACTGAGTGTGTGCCAAAAGGATTAGTTGGTAGAGTGGGTTAGCATCCTGCCCTTTTACCTCTGGAACCTGGGCTAGAATCCAGCTCAGACTGATGGAAGGAAAATCTCCCCCCTTCTCTTTTCGTCTACTAGCTGTGAAGGGTCCGATGTGAAATGAGTTTGGGCAGCGTCAGCCTGTGCTCAGTTAATTGGAGTCCACAGTACAATACTATCTCTGATCGGGCACTAATTTGTATGCTAACAGAGAGCATAAGGGAAGCTGGTGTAGGTAATGGAGATGTCACGCTAGTGCAGTAGGGGATGCTCTTCTGATGTCAAGATTAACTCTTGGAGAGCCACGGGCAAGTTCAATCAATTGTCGCTGCAATGTTTGTTACTCATTTGCAGCTCTCACTTTCTGCTTTACATGTAAAATTCCCATCAGCGATTGATCTACGAAGTAAGCGCATTAGCCTTCCATCTTCCAGTGTTTTATTGGCTGGACCCCACCAGCAACAGGATCTGGAAGAAAGATCAGACACAAGGCAGCTCCACCCAGGACCTATGCTAAGTCTGACACCTGTTAGTATGCTGTGACTTTGAATGTGATCTCGACCCATCATTGACTTTGACCTCCCTATTTAGCTCAACATTATTCAATCAAGCCACCAAAGACTGGGACACAACAAGATTGCTTCATTTATTAATATTATTAATAAATATAATCATTCTCGCATTTGATATAGTGTCTTGTCATATTGCTGAGACATCTCAAAGAGCCTCACAGGATGTACTGCAAAATGGATTGACTGTATATTTTGTGAGCGAAAAACCCCAAATATTATCTCCAGTCGGGGTATATGAGAGATACCTCGTAAATGTAACTGTTCATCCAGTCATTGTTGTCAGTTACACAGATACCGGATTCTATCAAACTGAATTAGTGGCATCAACTAAACGGTTTGGGCATCATCTGGCTATTCTCCAGGATTGGCAGCAACTGATGGTCCATGTCCCATGATCAACTGGGATAGTTTATAGCTTAACTGGTTCATGTCATGCTTTTAGCAAATAGACAGGCAGAAGTAGCTGGGGGAGAAAACGGCTGAAGGATTTCAAGCTTGATGGCTTCCTTTGAAATAATGACCTATGGCCCAGCACAAGCAGCTTTGTCATTATACCTGTTATCATTAGTTTGACCTCTGTCGACCCTTTTAGCCCCAATTACTACTCCTGTAGGCACTATAAATCAAATGCCTTGATAAGGCTGGCAATATGGTCTTTCAAATCACACATTTGATTTCGAAATAGTTTCCATTTTTTCAAATTGATTTCCTAACTCGAAACATTAAAAAAAGTTTATGTTCACGATGATACTATTCAATGCTTGTATACAGTGCATAGAAGCGCACATTATTCTACACCAAAGTGCTTTTTAGTGACAGTAATCTTGATGAAAAGAAAGTGAGAGGCTAGTTTTGAACAGATTGTGGAAGACATGTTTCCTTCCACATGACAAATGACCTGTCTATGGATCTTGGTGGAGCCTGAATTTCACAACAAATCTTATTCAGCCAAGTATTTGTTTCAGCAAAACAAGGCACAAATAATTTCATTCAGTTGCAATTTTTTGTGCGAGTTTTGCATTTGTGCTACATTACAAAGATCTGTCAGAAAACAAATTTTCCAGTGTATCGTAATTTACTGTTAATTTTTGAACTGATATTTTTGACTAGGGCTTTCATAAGATTGTCAATTGAAAACAATAAAACGGTAATAATCCTTGCATTTGGTGTAGTGTCCATAACTTCAAAATGCCTCAAAATGCTTCACAGATAATTAATGGCTGCCTTCACAGGTAGTTAAGGCCTTAATTTAATATTTCATCTAAAGGACAGTGCCTCCCGTCATTGTGCTTGAAGCCACAAACTTCTGAACCAGAAACACGAATGACACTAAATGAGTAAATGACCATTTATGAAAAGAAAATTGTTGTCAACATTACTCCTTCTCAAGATACAAGGCAAAATTTCGCCATTGAAAAACAGGAGACTATACTGAATCAAGTCTAATGACAACAACAGAAGGATGAGGTGTCCTAAACACAGTCAATTTCACAAAGGCCTTTTTCCTTCAAGGTACTGAATATTGGAAGTAAAAATAAGAGGCATAATGCACTCCATGAATGGGGCAGAACTTGTCTATAAAAACTGAAGGAGACCTAGAGGTGTGATTTGAGTAATCACTAAACCATGTCCAAATAATTTGAGGCAGCAATAAATAAGGGAAACAAGATAATGAGTTACATTACCAAATCAGTTGAGTTCAGATGCCTAGATTTTATGCTAAAGTTATACAGTGCTTTGGCTGGGCCGCTCCCAGAATATTGCATACTAATTGCTGTGACATAAAAGGGACACCCAAGTTCCAGAGACGGTGCAGAATTGAGCAACAATGTTGATTTGCAATGTTAAAGAGATGAGCTATGAGAAATTAGTGGACAGGCCATTCAGCCCTGAAAGTGGAGATCTTATGTATGTAAATTGCTTAATAGAATAGAGAAATTAAAGCTGGAATAATACTTTTAAATGTGCTAAGACCACAGATTGAAGGTTGTACAGGGCAATTATAAGGCAGAATGAGGAAGTATTTTGTTACACAGAGGGTAATCAACAACTGAAATGGATTAAGAGGAAGGGTTGTTAAAGAATTCACCTAAAACAAAGTTTGATAATGATTTCGGAAGATGGCAGGGTTGTTATTCAGGAAAGATGGAATCAAATGGGCTGATTGACCCTTTCCATTCAAACTTCTGCTCTGAATTTCTGAATTAAATTGAAAGATGAAGAAAGCAAAAAAAGAGTTGTGTTCATTTACATTTACAACAGGTGTTCAACAAATTATGAGTATTTTGTTTTTTGTGTGTGCAAAACAGTATTTACATTGTTTTGCACACACAAAAAGCAAGTATTTACATTGTAAAGTTAAAAGTGAGACGCCCCCAAGTAACATTTCAGGCCATAATCTTAACGGAATCCTCCTTTCCCCCTTTGGAGAAGACTCCATTGCACATGTTTGTTACATTTGATGTCCCACTCCCAATGGATGAGCATTGTCACCTATATTGACCTTGTTGCTTCATTTAATGTTCTCCTGCCCGCCTCAGGCTCCCTGTGTATGTACCAGTCACTGCTGAGAGGGCGAGTCGGTGACCTCCTCTGATGCTGACGATCAAGGTTCATTCATCCTCTTGAGGTTTTTTTTTATTCCCTCGAGGGGAATTGTTTGGCCTTTTTGTGATTCTTTTCTCAATGGCTTGTAGGAAATATTCAAGTTACAGTAATAAATACCTTCGAGCGATTTTTAAAATAATTGGAACAAAACGTGTTAATATGATGACTCAATGAAATGGACAGATAATCAAATAACACTATACGTTTGAGCCTTTCTGGCTGCTATGAAGCAACTCTGGTAACACCAAATTTATTCTAATAATAACAATAAATAACCATTGGATATACTGTAAAGTGTAGTGTGGCGACTATATCTTTTGTAGTCAAATGTGACAGCCAATTTATGCACAGCAATGTCTCAAAAGCTGCTATAAAATGAATGACCAATTATAGTCGGGAGAATTGTTGGCCAGGATGCTGTTTTCTGAGAATTTACAGAGTTAAAAGTAACTTGATGACTGCGTAATTGTTTGTAAATGACTAGGTAACCTGGGGAGTTGCTTTCAATGTTAGCAGTTTAGCTATTCACAATGATGGAAAATAACTTATACAATAATTTAATCACAATAACATTAAATCAAGATACAAGTCCAATCAATTATTCGTATTCCTGCATAGCACAGGCAAGATCATAAACTGAATTGATATCGATACCTCTTAGCAAAGCCCAGATCTGTTCCCTCTTCTGCCCACTTTAAGTCAGCTATTTTAAACATGTTGGTGGTAATAATAATAATCCTTGCATTTGATCTAGTGCCTTATCATATCGTTGAGACGTCTCAAAGCGCTTCACAGAATATACTGTAATGTGAATGACTGTATATTTTGTGGGAAAAGCGGCAGCCACTTGTGCACAGCAGTGTCCCACAAACAGTCGTGGATTCAGTGACCAAATTATTATTTATTTATTATTTTTGAAAGGGATTATTATCCCTGGAAAGCAATCCACCAATCAACTAAAATTGGTAAGAGAATAATGTGAGTAATTTGCCTTCTGAGTTTCTCTTCACCAGCAATCTGAGTTCAGACTAGGCATGCAGGAAATACATATGAAATTTAAAAGACAAATCCTGTCTTCTGTACAATGCAACAGTGCTTTACACTATTCGGCCCACTAGCAATTGCTAGCATTAAGAATGAAACTAAAGTTAATCTAGTTTATGAAAACAGTGATAATATTGTGTGGAAAAACATGAATGTAGAATGCTTCTCTTATGAGAAATGAAATGTATTCAACAGGACAAAAATGACTATTGCCCCTGTACATTTTGCCTTTCTGTATTCACTATTGCCTTAGGATGATTGATAAACAGACAACCATCCATCATTGTGCTGAACTGCCATCTTTACATTGATATTTTCATGTCAATAATTATGATTCATTGAGTACTAATCAACTGTACTGAGAAAAGTGTGTTCAATGTGTAGAATAAAACACTTAAGGAAATCACATAATGGCAAGATAAATGACTTAGCCTTTAAATGAACTGTTATTAGATGGACATTAGTTCCAGTTGTTGGTGCTGATGGACAATAACTCTTTGTCTGTGTGGTCGGGGTATACCTTGCCTATGGGAAACTGTAAGCCATGGCGGTTTGATGATCCCTCTTTGAAGCTCAGTGAATGAGTGTAACCCTGCCATATAATCTGTGATAATAAGGTTTGGCAACAGAGCAGACTTTCACTAAAGTAATGGCTACTGTACTTATCCTAATTCCCTACATTTTCATACATAGTTAGCATGTCAAACATATGAAAAGAGGTACAGAATTGCTTTTGAAAGAGCAGCACAATGGCATGTTATACTCTATAGCAGGTGAAGCCGTTCAAGGCAGACAGTTGCGTGGCCATGTTTGAGTGGAAGCCCATTTAGGAAGCATGCAGTTTGAGTGCTGTATCTGGACACAAATCTGTTTGCTGCACTTGTCGGCACTGCAAGTTTATTTTCAGCTTGGTGGCAAGATAGCCACAAGCAAGAAACCGCTCCAGGCATATCAAATGTATGAAAAGAAACACAGAACTTCTTTTTAAAAGGCAGCACAATGACACGTTACACTCAGCAGCAGGTGATGCTGCTTAAAGTTGGCAACTCCAATATTTGTTGCCATCTTTGAATGGAGCCTCATTTAGTGAAGAAAGCAGCTGAATACAATGTACAGACACCAATGTGTTTGATGCACTCTGAGTTATGAAGGACCTTACTTTACAGTACACGGGGAAGAGAGCTGTAAGCACCAAATCACATTAGCATTTCTATGAAGATAACTAGCATGACTGGTTGGCGTCTGGAACTAATTCATTTATAAATAACAAAATATAAATAATTACAAAATGATAATTTACAACCCTCAATGAACTTTATTGACAAAGAAGGAGAGATTGATGACAATATTTGTACACACATTGTATCTGCATTGTGTCTCTCCTTGGTTACTACACTGATATAAGTGTAAATGGTTGTGAGTTTGGCTTATTTTGTCCAATTAGTCTCATTTAATTTAATTACTGTTCTTTTCATCCAGTTTTTTTTTCTGAGATTATTGTGGTTGGCTGATGTAAACAAAATCTAGGGCATGAATGAGAAAGACCATCCAATAATATCCAGTTCCCAAATATATACATTTTTAGTTGACTTTTTTTTCCTTCTCTCCTATTTTCCTTCTTACTGCGGCTTTGGTGTCAGCAAGGGCACCGGGCATTCTTTAAATGCGACCCGTTGATAGTAAATGTCAGCAGGTTATTTAACTATGGAGAAGCATTACAGCAGAGTCCAAACCTGTCTTGGATCAGATGCCCACACACTCCGATGATCCAGCCTCTCTGATTCCCCGCCTAATCCATTTGCTGATGCCAGAGTCCCAGCTGAGATCAGCTAAGTCAGCATTGATGGACCCGAGGATCTTCCAGTTCTGTATGGCTCAGCTTCTCACTGTACAGATGAACTTTCTATTGAGAGAGGTGCATTTTATATTAAAACACAATTTCAACAGAAATTGCTGCAGATGCTTTTTCCATTGGTTATGTGGTGTTTACCCCACTTAGTAAATTTTCAACTGAGGGTTTGCAGCCTTTTCAATCATGGGTGGGGGAAATTGTAGGGAGATGGTATAACGTTTTGTCCACAAAATATACAGCCAATTCACTTTACAGTGTATTCTGTGAAGCGCTTTGAGACGTCTCGAAACCGTGATAAGGCGCTATGTCAAATGCAAGGATTGTTATAACACTAAGTCTGATTCTGTGCTTACCCGAACATCACAACATAGAGTTGGTCAATGGATAGGGATTGATAGTAGGAACTTTAAGTTGATTTTTTTACTCTCCTGCCCAGACTGAATTTACTTTTATTTATTAATATATTCTGATCTTCATGCATTCCTTTTTGAGTTTATAAGTCTACCCTTCAGTAAATAACTCCTGATAGGAAGCGTGCACATTCATGAATAGTGAAAGTTAGTTGTCATTATGCTTGTGTCAGCTTTGTGTCCTGAAGAGAGACAGATATGCAGGAGATACTTTGGAAATAATGTAGTTCTGCAGCAAGGACATGAAGTGCAGGCTAACCTTTTTGTAGCAAACAAAAGCAGCCCAGGCTTCATGCCCTCAAGTTCTTCTGTGCTCTAGAAAAACAGCCTCCAGCTTCTGCTCGGAATTATTGATTCACAACAATTGGTTTCCTCTTCCACTCAGAGATTTGAGATCCTTATGGAAATTAGATTACACTGAAGTTAAAGACGACTGCCACACAGTTTCAAGAGTTTAAATGAACTCTGCTTGAGGTCCAGATGGCTGGCTGTCAAACAAAACCACCGACCTTGTTAGGCTGAAGTCACAGGCATTTGTTTTTAATGCACTTTATGGAGGTGAAATAGCACTGTGATATTGGTGATGTTAATTCTGTGGAAATATTAGGAAGTTAAGATGAATTTTGTATGAAAAATATATATGCATCTTCATAATAATAATAATAATAATCCTTGCATTTGATATAGCGCTTTTTACGTCTTCTAGACGTCTCAAAGCACTTCACAGAATATGCTGTAAAGTGAGTTGACTGTATATTTGTGGGCGAAACACGACAGCCAATTGTGCACAGCAGTGTCCCACAAACAGTCGTGGATTGAAAATTACCAATTTATTATTGTTTTGTTTTGGAGGGATTATTATTAGGCTCTGTGTGGAGTAAGGAAACTTGCCCAAGGTTTCGCCCTTCATGAAAGCAGTGAGAATTATGAATTATTGCACAACGATATGACATATAACAATATATGTAACAGTTAGGTAGAGTATAGTGACTGCTACTTCTACTGAAAACAATATTGGTATTCCCTTGATAAACTTGAAGTATGGCACAATCCGTACCTTAAATGTAGGGCAATGTCTCAAAGCAGAAGATTATAAGGAGTATGGATTCTTAGACAAAATAATTGAATGACTCACACACCTGTATGAAGTCATCAGAGAGATTCACAAGCTTAAATTCTGTATTTCAAGCAGGAATTCTTCAGCTCTGGAAATATTGCAACTTGTTGGTAAATTACATTAACAAGGCTGTATATACTGTATTGTGATTTAAGTGAATACAGGAGCTGTAGCAGCTAATTGCTTTCATGATTGAATATTCCATAAATGATATGGAAATGTTAAGTCATATATTTAAAACTGTAGATTGTTCGTATTTTTATATGTCAAAATCGTGAATCAGTGAACTAATGTAGTATAAAAACAACAATTTACCTTGGGTGAAGGTCTCAAAGTGCCCTAGAAGGTAGGGTAGGACACGGCCGTGGATACATTTGAAGGTGATAAACAAATTCGTAAGCACAATCCATTGGGGATAAGGAGCCATTGGAGCCAGTGAGAATGGGAGTGACATAGAGCCTGGTGTGGGACAGAATTGGGCTGCGGAGTTCAGAATGAATTGGACCTTACAGAAAGTAAGGGAGTAAGGTATTGGAAAAGTTGAGTCTGGAGATGCACTAAATGACAATAACTAATAGCTTTGAGCTTTCAGTTTCTTAAATTTCCAACTTCACCACCTCTCCTTTTTACAATATTTTCAGACACCCTTTTAGCCTTTTTTTCTAGCTTTTGATGCCATTGAACCCATTGATATTTTAAGCACCTCCCAGCAATATAACTGCTCACTCTGTAGTCCAGTATTCAATGTGTGTGTAAGTACAAATGCTGTTTGAATGGTATGCTTCATTAGTGACATGTTAGATCTGCTCCATACAAAGGGCACCTTTTGGGGGTGGGGGGGGGAGGGGGGGGGTCACAGTACAGATTGATAGATATCAGTCTGCTTTAAGTAATGAAATCCATAAACAAATAATAAGGAACAAAGGGAATGAGCCAGAGTTATCCAATTTTGTAGAAAAGACTTGTTGCATCGATGAAACTTAAGATTTTTACTGTGTCCTGTATCACTGCGTGAAGACATTCCCAGTGATGATATCGAATAAATATAACACAATGTCTGGGCTGACAGCTTCCTCACATCTGCAGTTTCCCCTGTGGCACATGTGTCAGTGCTAACCCTGACCCTCATCTGTGAGATTCCAGACCCTTCCAGATCAGTGCTAACAGTGCTTAAAAAAAGGAATATGTTGTTGTATTCTTTCACTGCTTGACCTTTCCCAGAACTCTTGACTGCTGTCTGTCTGTCTGCTGCATGCTTTGCTTTAATTTGCTGAGGGCATGGGACGCTGGCAGATGGGACTAAAGCAACTTATTCACATACTCGGGGTGTTCTGTGTCCCACAAGTAAAACAAGCTTCCAATTATCCAATGCGTTCAAGTGTTGCTCTCAATAAAATACAGCATCTAGTTTCTGCAACATACTTGATCCAGTAATTTTTTTAAATTTATTGCTCCGAAAGTATTAAGTGAGGGAAATAGTTATTGGGTGTAAAATAAACATTTAAATGTTTTATTATTTTAAAGAATTTTCAGTTCATTAAAATGCCAGTATTAGTATATAGATGTGCAGATTATAATGGTGTAAAAGGTATTTTTCTGAACTAACAACACAATGTAAGCCGAAAAGTCAAGAGCCCTGATATTGAAGAGATATTTCCAGTTCTATAAACTGAAAGCCCTATAATAAGGGTGGAATATTTAACAATTCAAAGCAGTAATATGCATTGGGAATGAATATCAATGAGGTTTCCTCATAAAAAGCCTGAAATACACAGTCCTGGCTTCTATATCATATCTAATTCCTGTTAAACTTTGAAGGAAAATATCTTTTACAAGATGTATTTTATAAGATCAATTCCTATTTAAGACAATGAAGCCAATTGTATGTAGCTGTCATAATTCCAAAGTCACTTGTGTAAAACATTTTCAAAGCAATATATATATGTATATAACATGGGCTTTAAACCGGTTTAGCGGATACTTTATTAATACAAGTAAGGAAGGTAGATGTCTACAACATAAGATGCAGATTTTCACAGAATTTTCATATCTACTGATAAACTCAGCTTCAAAGAGTAACAACCTTATATCAAAGAAACTTTTCAGCTTGTAAAGTTACACATGATAGCAGTCCTTCAGTTCAGCTACTGACCTAGTCTGGTGAACCCAGGATTTTGTCATATACAGCAGTGATACTGGACATGAGCACTATTGCTATTCAGTCTTTAGAAGATAGAAGACATCATCTCCTCCATAGTTATGTACAGTCCATCTGCCAAATCAGTCACAGGTTTGGTTTTATTTAGATTATATCAAAGGTAGTAATGTCTCAGAAACGATTTTCACCATCAAGACCTAACAAGCAATCGTGAGGTGAATGATCATATCAAATGTGCAGTAAACCTGTTATATTGTCACTGAATCAGAACTAAGTTCTGGTGTAGTAAAAGATTAATGCAGTGTTTGCAGATCAGTGGAGTCCTGCAGCTCAGTGGTTAGAGCACTCGCTTTGCAAGCGAGAGACCTGAGTTCAATTCCAGGCAGAGGGCGAAACCTTGGGCAAGTTTCCTTACTCCACACAGAGCCTAATAATAATCCCTCCAAAAACCCAAAACAATAATAAATTGGTCATTTTCAATCTACGACTGTTTGTGGGACATTGCTGTGCGCAATTGGCTGCCGCGTTCGCCCACAAATATACAGTCAATTCACTTTACAGTGTGTTCTGTGAAGCGCTTTGGGACGTCCTCCCGACGTGAAAAGCGCTATATCAAATGCAAGGATTATTATTATTATTATCAGGCAGCCAGTTCCTCATGTACTGTTTGCAAAAAGTGTTCCACTGAATGGGTCCTGTAAGCTGCAGCCTGTTTGAGCACAAGCACACATACCCCGCTCTTGCTTGATCAGAGATAACGTGGGTACTTGGCAGATTGTTGCTTGCGGTAGTTTTGCCGGATGAGCAGCGGATCCATTTGTCCATTACTGAGGTGCGTTAAACAAACTTGTTACAGGCAGACCCCCTGTCAGCATACTGGTTATGTAGATGAGAAGTAGCAGATACACATGCTGTCAGCACCTGTCGAGCTTTGATTCTGATGGGTTTCTACCCCTCCCTGTATCACGCTGTCCTATTCCAAATGCAACAGGCAGCAGGTTATTCCAAGGCTGCCAAACAATGGACAATACAAGCACATTTCACTTGTCACTTAGTCAAACTGCCATGCTACCAAAAGTATTTAAGAGGCGCAGTCACAAAAAAATGCAAGGTTAAATTTCTGCCATTTATTTTCTAGGTGTAGCACTTGACTCAGACAGGAAGACACTAGTGCTTTTGAAAATGATGGATAGGTTGTACATGGAAATATAATGGGCTAAATGGGACCCTTGAAGATTGATGGCTCAAGTGGTTCTGCTTCGTCAGGACTCAACAGGGTATCATGCGTATAACTGGGAAAGTGCACATGGAGGATGGGGCTTGCATCACTGCAGCCACAAACTGTGTCCCAATGGATAAGAAGTCAACAAGGATTAAAGGCAAGGCCAAAGGTTAGGCCCCCAGGAACAATATGCTAAGGAGAATGTCATACTGTGCTTGGGCTGAGTGCTATGACTTCAAGTCACCAAGCCTAAAAAATACCAATATCTAATCAGTAGCTCTGTCTTTAAAACAATGCAATGCAGTAATTAATAATCCTTGCATTTGATATAATCCTTGCATTTGAAGTAGCACCTTTCACAGGAGAGAACATCTGAAAGTGCTTCACAGAATATACTGCAGAGTATAGTGACTGTGTAATTTGAATGTGGCAGCCAGTTTGTACACAGCAGTTGCTTTAATCCAAGGTTTAAAAAAAGGTTTGCTTCCATAAAAGATGATTGGGTTATCATGAACAAAAGGGTGTTTGTGTATGCATCTCTGTTTTCACTCTTGTATGTGTGTATGTGTATGTTTTTTTGGGGGGAAGAGAGTCTCTTAAACTGACTTTAAAATATTGTCTTTAATGTTTCTATCTCTGTCATTTAAATTGATTTGTTTTTAATGCTTAATTTTCCCTGCCTCAATTCCTCCATCTTGCCGTCTCTTTGCCGGTCACCTTCCCTCTGTTTCCAGCTCATGGCAATTCTGGAGCTGAATTGGCTAATACAATACAGTACAGATTTACATTTATGTGGAGCCTTTCATGTCAGGAGATGTCCCAAAATGTTTAACAATAATAGCCAGGCACCTGAGCTGAGGGTGGGAGCCAAGAAGGGGGTGGGGAGGGGATAGATAATAATAATAATCCTTGCATTTGATATAGCACCTTATCACATCTTTGAGATGTCTCAAAGCGCTTCACAGAATAAATATACTGTAGAGTGAATTGATTGTATATTTTGTGGGCGAAACATGGCAGCCAATTTACCAAAAGCCGTTTCTCAATGCCCATGTCCTGGAATCTCACACATTTAAGTTCTAGCTTGTGGATCACTGCTCTCAACTGGAAGAGATCATGGCTTTACCCTGAGTAGTTTGTTTAGCATAAAGCCACGATTCTGCTAACCAGGACTCAACAACTGTGGTCCGCAAACCAGATGTCAACATACAACCTGGCCTCACAGAGACCGGCATTGAGAACCGTGTCAGCGATCTGTATCCAGCACATCGGATTTATTCCTATCTTAGGAAATTTATAAATTGAAACTGTATGAGAGTGACCCCCCCACCACACACACACACCACACACTCACACCACAAAACAGTATCAAAGGCCCACAATAGTCGTTTTACAGCATCGTGCTGCGATTTTCAATACTCTTGATTCCCTGTAGCAAAACACTTCAAAATAGCAGCACTGATTCTTGGCAAAAGATGGTATCTTGTTTTAAAGAGCAGTGTCAAACTGGTAGAATTAGCAATGCAATGAACCCTTTTTGAGTTCATATTGAATGATTCATTCACTTCCTTCCTGAATAGCCCTTCTGCAGAATACCACCTCTACAGATTATCCCTTAAAATTATCCCCACTTTAAAGGCTTTGCAATCTGATATTTTCTGTACCAGATTAAAAAAAAGTCTTTTCACCTTTATGTGAACTAAAATATGGTCAGTTGAAACAATACTGCAAACTCTCATTGATGTTCTCCACAATCTAATCAGGTGCATATAGCATACTAAATCTGAAACAATTCTGTACAATGACTGCACTTTTCTATCAGGGAGTTATTGGGATATGTCTGTGGTGTTTTATAACCCATTCCTTGCATTAATTAACACAAGCAACACATTATAACACTTGCCCCACTATTTTCAAAGTGAGCCCACACACAGCAAAGTGGGAAGTGAGGAGAGACGTCAAAGGGTTAAAGACATTTAATAGCTCTTTTACAGTCTAGAAATGATGACTAATTATCATATGAAAGGATGTTTAACCAATGATTTTCAGGACTTTGCTGGAAATGAGTTAAAACATACTTGAAGCTGAAATTAATGAACCGGCCAAGGCTTAAATTTCACTGGTTGCCAGAAGAGGGTGGCAGTTAACGTACATGAGGTGACTTAACCCCATTCCTTGCCCATCCCCCTGGACTGATAGCACAAGCCTTCCACCAGTCTAACCTCTGATTTTTAATCCCTACACCCACTGGTTGCTCCAGTAACAGGCCAGACAAGCAGGTGATACATTGACAGCGAGCAGATGGTGTCCTGCAGAGGTAAGCAAGGCCGAACAATGAAACCATATTGATCATATTGCTGCCTTTTCTTACCCTTAATTCTTGAGTTTTCAGCAGTTCACATCTCCTCGCAGTGTCCCAGCATCCCCCCATGGCTGAGCAGACAGTATGTGATTCATACCGAGCAGGGGGATTGCGAGGGAGCAAAAGCAGCCCTCCATCCCTTTCAAACTGTATGGCAAATTGTAGGAGTTATGCTTGTGGCATAAAAGCAGGAGGGACAATTCACTGATTTACACTAACTTCATAGCTGTCAAATAGATTCATTGCCAAGCTTGGGTTGTGATAGCAGGGGAGAATGGAATGGGGCACATTTTGTTACGGTTTCTATGTGTACAATCTGCAGGTGTTTTGAAACCTTGGCTACAGTAACTCAGTGGCTGCCTAAGTAGCTGCGGAAAACCTTTCCCTCATGATAATGTGCTGCTAAGGCCTCTTTTACTTGTGAATAATCCACAGACAATGCACGGCTACAAAGCTGTCTGAACCAATGTCATAGTGCTGCCGCTCGCGAGGCTCACAGAGAAGTTGTTGTTCCCCCCCCTGATTTTGATGGAGATCAGTTAATGCACGTAGGATGCTGTGACCAGGTCCAGAACAAGTGGCAAGAAACTGTGCGTTACAATAAACCTCTTCCAATTCATTCAGATCTTGTGCCCACAAACACCTGTGCCTCATAATAGAGGGAATGCAAGGCATTGTTTGTAAAGTTCCACTGTATCTTAACACTTTTGGTCTGCGAGCCTGCTCAGAGTCTTTTGTCGGGCTGGAATGTCATAAAGATTCAGAGAGGTCTTATACCACACGTATAAGATTTTTTCCTTTCACTCAGATCGCTCCAGTCTGCCTGCTCCCCGCTTTCAGCCGAGGTCCCAACAAAGCGAGTGGAGCCAAGTTATAACTCACTCACCTTCCACTAAGATGTTTAGCGGTGACTAATCAAGAATTGTGCGAACCATATTGTGCTGAATGTTTGACCAGTGAAGTGACAGATTAATAGGAAGAGCAAATAGCAACGGACCCAGTGGTGGCACGGTGTGGGCCGGGGAGATTGACTGCTGCCAGACATTGTTGTATTTGCTCAGAGGAAGCTGCAGCTTGGCCTGCTGTGGTAGGGCAGCCCAGGTCGCTGGCTTTTGTTTGTCATCTCCATAGAAAACAATTGGCTTCTCAATGGAGATGGCTTTTTGAAATGATGCAGCTTCCCCGACTCGGGGAGCAATTCAGAGGCATGATCTGACAATAGCAAGACTGCGGAGACATTACTCAGCTTTTGTTAGCCGCTTCTTTGCATATCCTAACATTGGGCACGGAACGTGGTTTATAAATTAATATGTTTTAGCAAGCTGGAGGGAACACTTAAACTTAAAGGTCCTTTTAAGTCACGTGGAACTCTCTAAAATGTGTTTTCTAAAGTGGAAAAAAAATCCAGATAGTTAAATGCTTGGAATATTTCCTCAGTGTTTCTGACTAACATTGAAACGCACCGAATGCCATACGTTAGGTGCAGACTCCAAAGTAACAGTCTATGAAGCAACTATTGGAACATACCTTACAATTGGTGTATTTACTTCACATAGCAATCCATGTGACCAAAACATTTTTACTTTATTTTGAAAAAATGCTTACATCAGTAATCTGTGTTGAATAGTGGAGCAAAACATCTGTAACACTTCACTGCAACTGTGCCACAGGATAGGTAGTACTGTGATAGAAAATAATATGCAAATCTCTTACACTGAACATAAAAACAACTTTAATCGTTTCTATTTGTTTTATAGATAGTTTGAGTTCAAGTCAACAGTGGTGGTCACACTAAAGGCACGATCTCTGCTTTATGAATTCTCTGTGCCATCATCAGTGTAACCACTTGAACCTAATGACACTCTTAGTTTGACTGAAAGGCACCACTTGGTAGCTTATAAACTGCAGGGCCTTTAGCTGTGCTGTAGCACTAAATGTACATTATCGTGCAGAACATTTTGGCCTCAACATTTGCAAAGTGTACTATGCCTTGGGGCAGTTCATCAAATAGTTGATTAGTTTGGGGTTAGTTGCATGTCACAAGATACTGTTTTGACTTTAATTTTATCATTGTCACTGTTTTCCCCTGACTCTACCACTGAGACCAATCAAAAGGCCAGTTTGGAAGAAATAGAATAAGACCCCCTCCACACACGAGAAACAACTGAGGTTTAAGTTTTCGCTGAGTCTCTCCTTCCTGACAGCAGTATTCTGGTCACATAATGCCTGTGTTGTAAAGACATCCATCTAAAGAAACTTAGCCACCGCTTTCATTCAACTTCCTCATTTTTGGCTAAATTCACTTTGATATCATTTATTTGTGCAGTCATCACTTTTCCTCGCAGCTTCCCACAGAAGTTTGACTCCGACAATGTTTTTTCCTTTAACAGGCAAAGATTTGCAATAAAATGAATGGATACAATTTTCATGCAAATTTATCTTTTTTTAAACGTAGAGTCCTGTAGCTTAATAGTTAGAGCGCTTGCCTCGCAAGCAAGAGGATCTGGGTTCGATTCTTGGGCGGGACAAAATGTTAGGCAAGTTTCCTTACTCCACATGCCTCTGTTTACCTAGCAGTAAGTAGGAACCTGGCTGTTAGTCGATTGGCGAATTGTTTTTCCCAGGGTGAAAATCCCTTCAAAAACCAAAATAATAATAATAATTTGGTCACTCAATCCACGACTGTTTGTGGGACACTGCTGTGCCCAATTGTCCTTTGTGTCGCTGATATTCACCTCGAAAATGTCAGCAATTCCACTACTTGTGCTGTTCCTCAGGTGGAGGTGTGGATTCAACATTGGTGACGTTCTGGCTGAAAGAGACAATTGAGATGCATATGGCCAAGTTTCATCAGCAATCTAGAGATGCCACTTTAGAGTTCGTTATGCAAACAAACCACAGCTCTGCAGTTGTCAGCTAAATGATTGTTAAAAACACAGCATCCAGTCTTCCATAGCTTCACGCTACTCCATTCTCCTCTTCTCACTCGATGCCGTGATTAGTGTCTGTATCTGCAGTTCCTCCACCTATTCCCTTACATAGGCTGCAAGTGTACAGCAGTGTCCTCTGATAATAAAGTGTACACAATATTTAATTTCTTCATCTCATTTTTATTCACATAGTATTTTTCTTCTCTACATCATTTACGAAACTCCTAACTGAACGGCATCCATACACTATTCAGAATACTATGGATGAATAAGAAGCAATGGTGGAACCCCCAGGTGCAATGTTGACAAGATGGATTTCATCCAGACATGTTCAGAAGCGTTTTATGAATAAGTACTGACATGAAAAAGGATTCGGTTCCTTTTTAAAAGGAAACATTTTTTAACAAAAAAAGTAGAGACTAGCATTGAGAAAGACCCTTCAATGATTGCTGCTGTGGATAACCATTCCTCCCTACACTGTTGTGAAACACAATCTTACTGGGGCACACTGAAAGGTGAGTTATATTTAAAAACCCTGATAAAATGCAGCAGTGCAAACCATTTTGTGCATCCTCCTGATGTGAAATGCATTATTAATATAAATCTGTATTATATTGTAAAATTATCTGGTTTGTGGAAACTGGATTTTGACCAGTTTTGTGAAGAAAATCCACTTCGCTTTCTCAGCTGCATTCAACATAATGCTGAAATTCTGCTGGCAATCCATAACCAGACCAGCAGAAATGCTAAGCTATTCAGTAAGAACGTGACTTGTGGTAAATGTATTCACCAGTGTTAAATAAACTATCAGAAGGGATCTTGTGGACCTGTGGGAAAGTGCAATGCTACGGGTGTGCAGCTTTGTCAGAGGTGTTGCTCTTCAGATGAGATGTTAAACTGAGACTGTTTACCTGTTCAGGTGCATGTTAAAAGATCCTATTCAGAAGGGATACGGGAGTTTCCTAGCCAACAATCCCTGAAACTAAAAAAAGGGTCATTTATTTCATGGCTGTTTGTGGGATATTGCTGTGCATAGGTTGGATCTGTGTTTCTCCTACAAAATACACAGTCACTACACTTTACAGTCAGTGCTGCAATGCGCTTTCAGACCTCCTAACATGAAAGGTCCTGTATCAAAAGCAAGGATCATTATTATTTATGAATGGGATGCTATTATTATTTAGGCATGTGATTCAAACAGCGAAAGGCTGTCTCCCTACAGTGTTAATGTTGATTTGTGTGCTGAGCTGTTTTATGACACACACACACACACTTTGAAATGCAATGCTGGTCTCGTTGCTAGCTTCACGAATATAGACACCCTCTGCTTACATGGAGAGAATCTGTCTGTATTGCTGTATAATGAATGCAACAGTTTCCAAAACATTGTTTTCATCGGTTTCGAATGTAATAGTGACATAGAGGCAGAAAAAGCAAGAATGTGACTCCCTCAATGTGGATTTTTGACAGGTTTGCAGGATCATTGCTTGAGAATAATAGGATGCTATGAGTGTTCATCTAAAGAACATGGTGCCCATATGGAGGAATGGGTATAGATTTAGAAGCAGTTTTTTCATGCCTCACCAATTTCCTGGAATTCTTTGAGGAGGTAACAAAACTTGTGAATGAATGTTATCTGGATGTATTATTTACTTATATTTTCTATAAACCGGCAGCTCAAAGTAAAGTCTACCTCTACCCTAGTCACTGAGAGAAAGTCTAAAGTTTCTTCCACTTATCCCTGTTTCCCCTGTTCTAATCCATCATCGCAATATTTACAATACTACCGGGATCAGAAAATAGCACTGGTGAAGACTATGGTTAATTCCTGTCAGTGGCAAATTGTGCTGCACTCCAGCTGGGAAATTCCGTCTGAAACCTTCGGAAGCTTGTGAAACAACAACAAAAAAAAATTTATAGAGCGCCTTTTCACGTTGGGAGGACGTCCCAAGGCGCTGGACAGTCAGGGGTCATGACTCGAGCATGGAGGAGAGGTGGGGTAAGGTTGAGGGAAGTCAGAGAGGTGGGAGGGCGACTGAAGGCACGATCAAAGAGGAGGTTCTTGAGACCAGCCTTGAAGGAGGCAAGGGAGGAAGCGCGGAGAAGGGTTTGTGGGATGGAGTTCCAGAGTGTGGGGGCAGAGAGGCTGAAAGCCCGGCCACCGATGGTAGGGTGGGTCAGGCGGGAGACATGGAGCAGGCTGGAGCACGCTGAATGCAGGGAGCGAGCAGGTTGGCAGGGAGTCAGCAGGTCATAGAGGTAGGAGGGGGCAAGGCCATGGATGGCCTTGAAAATGAGGATGAGGATCTTGAATTCGATCCTCTGAGGGATGGGGAGCCAGTGGAGTCGGGCAAAGGTGGGAGTGATGGGGCCACGGAGCCTGGTGTGCGAGAGCACACGAGCAGAGTGCAACAGTAGGAAGAACAGACAACTCACATCCAGCAATTATCCTGCCTTAGTGTTCAGGGCCTTCACTGTTCGAGGCACCGTACTGCATGAAGGGCACTATATAAATGCAAGTTTATATAACCCACCTCACGCCCACCGGCTCGGAGTTAGGCTCCACCACTATTAAGCGCTCTGAGACTCTACCCTGATTGGAGGACGCTATATAGGTGCAAGTTGTTGTTGTTGCTCAGGGCCCAGAGCTACCACTGAACATAAATACACTGTGTCACAGCTAACGACTACCACTATTGTCGTAGCTTGCTTTTTTTTTCTTTAAAAAAAGAGCTTCTTAATATTTTACTCATTGTGAAATTTTCAAGATAATGAGCAAGGCAGAGCCAAAACTGTTCACTCAGTACCAGTGAGGAAAAACACTTATCTTAATGGTTTGATTGGAGCGGTTGATAGGCTCTGCTGTTTCCATAGCGCTCCCCCTAGATTCTCCTTTAATGTAATTAGGACTTAAGATTTATGAATACAACAGGCCAGAACTTGATCCATGTTCATTTTCAATTACTGCAGTGAAAGGGTTTCGTCCAGATGTCTCTATTTACAGCATTCACATAGGCAAGGCCGGGGTCTAGGGGGAGGGACAAGGAATTGTCACACTTGTTAATTCTTTACTAGGGACACTCTGCAGAGGTCTTGGCTTTGACCTCCGACGCAAACCACAGGGTCCAGTGGAGCAAGCGTGTCAATGATTGGGAGGTTGGCCTATGACCTCCTGGGGTCCCATGTTCTGCTTTGTAGGTATTTGTGTTTCAACGGAGGTCACTCCGTATTTTTTATTTCAGTTACATTTCTGGGTGTTCAGAGAAAAAAAGATGTGTGTGATGCGATGTGAAAGACAAACAAGCATTTTGATTTAGATCTGACCTGCCTTGGCAACAGTCGTGGCCTGTGAGATGCTACAGGGGAAGGCAGATTGGCTGCTGACCCCCATGATCTGTTGTATTTTGGATGAATTGTTATGCTGCTCTTTTGAAGTTTTTGCATTTCACAAGTTGGTCTTTCCTGAAGTGACTGATCTCAGCCTGCTCTGCTGTATAACAATTCTACTGCTTGTTCCTGTGTCTCATTGCTACTTCACACTCCTCACTGCCTCAAGTGTTTGTAGATTTCCATTTTTATTTCTGTGAACTATTTATTCACAACCAACATTGTTTCCGTTTTTGCTTGTACTGTATCAAGATTAGATCTGAAAAATGCAACACTTTATAACGCGGGAATTACCACAACTACCACATCAAATGGCTGTGGGACATTGCTGCACACAAGTTAGCTGCTGTGTTTGATTGCAAAATACCCAGTCACTATAATTTACAGTATATCTTGTGAAGTGTTTTGAGACGTCCTTTGATAACAAAGGCTCTATACCAAATGTAAGGATTATTATTATTAAATCTCTTACGAAACGTAACATTTGTCTCCTCTATTCTTTTCCTTCCAATATTGTCTTTGAAGCCACATGTCTCTTTAAGACAATTGGCTTCCACTTAAATCCATCCTGCTTCCTGGTCTGGTTGTTCTAGAAGTGATTTTGTAAATATAGTACTATATAATTATTCAAAAACTTCACATTAAGAAGGTTAACTTCACAAAGTGATACAGTCATTTAGGATAAATGACCTAAGGGCAAGACACTGTGACGATGGCCTGGAACAGTCGACCAGGAGACTTGTGAATAGCATTAACCTATCCAAGTGTAGAGGTGACAAGAACATCTTCAAACTAGTCCATTTTCCACGAGGCTATCTACAACAGCCTTAAGATGTACAATCTGTTTATCATGACATGCAGTGCAAGGTAGGAAGTCTTATCAGTGAAATCTTAATAAACAATGAAAGAGATGAACAACTTTCCGGTATTGGACTTGAACCTCCCAATATCCATGACATCAGTGGGCCTGGACTTGTTGGTAAATTTAGAATATCCAGGATACACCGTTACCACTGTAACTTCCAAAACACGTTTGGAGAGCAAGGATTGAGATGTGTAGGTTTAGCAATGTAAATTGACTTTCTCAAACACAATTAGACATAAGCATGGAACATGTAAAGAAAGAGATGAATATCAGAGCTGTTCAACTCGAGGCATTCTGCTTGGCTTAGTTGAGTGGGCTGGTGCTAGTTGGATTCATAGAAATCATGATGAAATTAAACTGAGATGATCTCCTCTGCTCAGATGAATATACAGTAAGTATTGTGCCTCTTCCAGTGTCATAACTTCACATACAGCCTCTGCGAAAATGGAGACACAGAAAAAGTTGCCATTTTAATGCAATATTGCCCCTGTATCCTCTTTTCAATGCTGCTTTGAGAAATTATCTCTCTTTTTGCAGATCACCAAAGGAAATTAGCTAAAAGTAATTCAAGGTGACGTTGACATTGGATTTGCTTCTCTTGGCTTCTGCTGCTTTTCTCAATCAACCTGTGACACTAATCATTAGGTATTTTTAAAGTGCCCTGTCAAGTATTGCCTTTGTATTCCACAAGTGAACACAGTCATGAAGTCATCGCAAAGGGCAAGAGTCTTCTTGTACGACCCATTACTAAAATATTCTGTGCTGTGCTGCTTTGTTGATTAGCTAAATAACCCTTGTGGGAGATCTGCATTCCTCCCCTGGTTTAACATTTACAGACTGATCTAATAGCACCAAGTACAGATATGTGTACTGTTCTCAGTGGACCGGTGGGCTACAACTAACCCTCTGTGCTTTTTCCATCTGGGCGATAACATTGCGGTCTGCATGGGTGAGTTTGTGGACGAGCTGCTTACTTTGAAACTTCTCCGCCTATTTCCTGCTTTTATTCACTCCCTAAAAAGTTCTTAAAGGAATCGCTAGTCTAGAGTATACAGGGTCCAAAGATGAACCGCTGAGATGAAACGCTTTGAAAGGCAGACCAAAGCACCCATACTCCAATGCTGTACACACAATGGTAGTCCCACGTCCAAGAAGAACAAGTTAAACAGCTTTATCGGTGGCAGGGGACAGCTCATCCCCTATCCAGGATATGAACGAAAGCCGTGGAATCAGAATGAGAAACACCTAAAGCAGCCCTGCCCTCCTTTACGTGAAAAACATTTCTCACAGCTCCTTAGCAATGCTCCCGAAACAGCCGGAGCCAAGGTAGGTTTAAAGTTAAGGAAACTTGGTTGCTATCAGTGCTGCTCTTTGTATGTGACCACACTGCTTTGGGTCCAGAAGGCACCTTTTAGGCAAAAGAGCACACATCTGTGCAACTTTGGAAAGAAATGAATGTTAAGTAGTTTCAAAGTTATTTATGGTTATAAATGAGACGTGGCTATTGTAAGAGGGACGTCCAGTGGGTATAACTTTTTTGATGCTTTTTTCTTATCTCTTCCCTTTTCAATGCTGGTTCAAGCATCTGTAACTGTAGCATTTGTCCAGTCTCTTGTCTGAAGTCAAGCAGCCATATTGCGCTGATTACTAGCAAATGAAAGCAGAGAGAGACGAGAACAAATGTGGAAACCCATCGTACCAGCAGGGATTCCTTCATCGTTTAGAGTTTGTTTTGAGGTCAGAAAGTCATTGTTAGGCATCTGACCCCTGATAACCTCAGCCCGGGCACAATACGCAGTTCCTCTCTGGAAGAACTTAATTAAAGACAATTGAATTTTCTTGCTTACATTTGTTTTTCAAAAGATCCTGGGTTTACTGCTGGTGTTGTTGGCCAGAAGGAAAGAACAGGCTTTTGTCTGGAAGTGAAAAGGTAGTATGAACTATGAAGGCTCATTTGTGGTTTCCCTGATTCATTACGCTTCTGCCAAAGATTCCTAGTTTTATTGGGGTTAGAAAACATTCTGGACAGGTTTTCATTCCGAGCAGTTAATCAACGGACCTCACATATTGAATAAAACACCACAGAAAATGTTTCACAAATTTCCGAGAACCCAAATGCAAATCTCTAAATCTTTCACAAAGCACACTGAGGCAAGTGCTGTTGGTTATGTTGTATATCAAACAGCCTTTCATAAAAAGGGCACACATCAGTGAGAGAACGATCTATCAGCTCACAATTAAGTAATATAGGTATTACATTTCATGGCTTTCATTCCAGCTAGCTAATGACACACATGGCAATTTTTTCAGTTGATTTTATGTGATTTTGTTAAAGGGGTATGATCACTGCGTTAACCGTTACAGTGCTGGCATCTGCACGAAATTCCGCATGCTCAGAGCTAGCCATTAAAAATAAACACTTGTTCCCTTCACTGCACCACAAGTCTTTGGAATAACTTTATTAAATGCCATTGTGTTATTCAGATATTAGGGGTAGCTTTATTACTGTAATGTTAATAAAACAAACTTTAAAACCTGATCCTATCAAAAAAATTATTATAAAACTATTGCTTCTGCTCTGGCTGTCAATTCTTGTTCTCCTCTATCGCCACAAAACACACAATCACTCCACATTACTGTATATCCTGTGAAATTTAAATCTCCTCTGGCACAGTGGGCAGAGCAATAGTCATGTATTCCTGGCACTGGTGGAGTAACACTGAAACTGTTCAAAAAAGGAGTTGCCATTTTTGGTACTCCACCAGGTTTTGTGTTCACGTAAACACTGGACAGCAACTCCGAAGAAAGCATGGTCAGGTCAAAGCCTTTCTCTTACTCCTCTCTCTCAAAACTACATTTTTTCAATCTGTTTCACATTTACTGTATGTCAGTTCATGGGTACAGCTTAGGTTCACATGATTAATACTGTAGATGAGGGGTTACAGCTATGAAGATTGGATCAAAAAAAGAGGGGGATGTTATCGTTGGAATCAATGAGGGTAAGAGGGGATCTGATGGCGGTCTTCCAAATTTGGAAAGGTTTTGAGAAGACAGTGAAAGATTATTCCAGCTGTTTGTAAATTTGTGACAAGAGGGCATAAGGTCAGGATTGTCACTGAAAGAGTTAAGAGGGAGGGTAGAAGATTTTATTAAAGTGGGTTATTGCAATGGAGAATGCTTTGGCACAACAGTATAAAATGGGGTTGCCATTCCATTATAAAAGGCTACGGGGAAAGAGTACATAGACCAATTGAAAGATGTGGCTCTTATTTTTTTAGCTTTGGTCTGGTGTTTTCTGGCTTTGGCACAGATCCTTATTTGCATCAATAGCAGACCCTAACCCCACTTAGACCGGTTAACTTTGGAATCGAATGCTTGAAATGAATATTTGGCTTTATTTTTGACAACTAAAATATTTCTCCAGACAATAACATTCATAAACTATATAAATTATGAAATTATAAATGTATTATTTACAAATTGAACCTGAGAGTAAATGGAGGAACATAACAGAGCCAAGCTTATTATGCCCTGTTATAGAAAACATGTTAAAACCTCAAACAGTCCCTCATTTTGCTTGAAGTGTCACTCATTAAGTCTGCGGCACACTTAAGAGGTCAAGAAAGATGCTTCCATTAGAAGTGACAGGACTCAAGTACGGGTGAAACAATAAAATAATGTAGATGGAGCTTCACGTTGAACTGATTACAAGTACTGTATGACAGACTAATTATTTAAAATGGCTCCAGTAACCTCTTGCTTATTCTAAGGAAAGATCGGATGTGCATCATTTCAGATTTAACCAATTCCATTCCAAAATAGCCAGAAATATGACAACCCAGATTTGGTTCAATAATTACAATCTCCAATTCTGAATACAGTGAGTTGTTTAATTTGCAAGATTCATAAAACCGTAAAGCCCAATAAAATGCTGTTGAGTGTCAGGATGTAATAATAACCTTTTGGTATTTTCTTCTGCAGAGAAAAAAATTGATTACAAAGGGTTAAGTGTACAAACAATAACATATTGTGGTGCTCTAGGTTACTCTTGCTGAACCCAAAGATTTAATTACCAAGCATCATTATGTCGGATATTTAGTCACTCAGAAAGCAAAGGCCCCACATCCTCTGTGGTTACATTTGAGGGTCCTGTTACATTCTCATTAGAGGAAAAGCCTCTTGAAGACTCAGATGGCAGACAAACTAACTTTCACTCTTCGTGCACCTGATCATTTAGGTGGCCTCATTTATAACAGCACGCACAGCCGTCAGGCTACTTGTGCTTGTCTTTGTATGGGACACAAAACCATTAACCCTCTAACGGACCATCTGTCATCACCTAAATGTTAACTAGGCGGTATTTTCCATTCTTCCATTGGCAACATTCCCTCTGGTTTTGTTTAACTATCACCATTGTGCTTCGTATCGAGGCTGTTAGATTCTTCCCATCTGATTAGATGCTGCTTACTCATAACATTATGCTTGTAGTTTCCCCGTTACGCAGTGGTTTCCTATTCTTCTGTCATCGTGTATCTTCAACCCGTTTGGCGTCTTTTGTTTTGTTCTAAATATACTTGGTTTGGCCTTCAGCAGCTAATTAGTTCCAACAGGGTAATTGTTTCCTAAGTACCCACAATTTTGCATTTAATTGGCTCTCATTTATCAGTTTCTATTAACCGACGACCATTCACTTATGCCCAAGTGATTATAATTCATTTATAATGTCATATTTGTGTGAATTAAGGAGCAATCACAATAGTTAATGATGAGCTGAACAATTCTGAACTCTCTGACCTCAGTAGGTACTAAACTGCACGTTGAAATGTTAGTCCATTTCAGCATTCCTGCAGCTAACAAGAAAATAATTCTAATTTTTATTCATTACTTCTCCATCTTTGGATTCTTTGGTGTCCAATGGCTTACGTGGTACCGAGTCCCAATGATTTATATTCTTGATTCTTCAATTTTATGCACCAAACTTTTAATTAATTGCCATCTTTAAAATTTCATTCTGCATTCTTTCAGTATATTATTCACATGTTCAATGCGTTTCTTTAACTATTTCCATTATTTATTCTGAACTGAATGATCTAGTTTGGGGGGGGGGTGGAGGCATATGAAGTGTTTTTCTGTTACGATAATAAAAGAAACAGCTAGAAAATTAGAATTGACTTTTGTGCCAACATTAATTATTCTTCAAGTGATCCTTGAAATCAGTGCTTCCATTTTTCTGATTTTTACATAAGCCTATTCATACAATCATTGTGTTTTTATCTGCTTTCACTATCTGAATGAGAAGCAACAGGGCATTTAAAAATGTACATGCGGGCAGGTGGAGTGGGCTGCTTTCCAAGCAGATGGCCAATGGTTTGAGTGCCAGCACTGGTTGTCACTTCTATCAGCCTGTCACGCTTTGGACTTGAGAAAATGGGCTTCTTCAACTCCTGGCAGGACGAAGTGGACTGCCTCAATCCAGATGAAAAGTGACTGAAAAATCTCCCTCTCAAATGATCCCAACAAGTGGATTATTATCATTAATAATTAATTAATAATTAATAATGCTAGCATCTGTACAACAGTGGCGATATGCCCAGAGACACACACACACAGAACATTCTGAACTATTTGCTGGTTAGTACAATTGATGTGAAAATTAATTCTACACCTTTCCACTCTGTTTGCCACATTGCGCTATTCAGGATATTTCTGGTCTGGGTTCCATTGGCTTGGAGACCAACTGTTGCTTCATGTTCTAGATTCAATCAGCATTAGGTCATCTTTCATCTTATTGTCCCGAGCCAAGTCAACACCCCATTCTCTGGAGTTAAACATCCTTGAAGTTCCCTATGAAAGTAGCTGATGTTCCCCATGCAATTAGCTGAAGTTGAATCATTTTTCAGGAGTTTTCAGTCCATTGTGAACTTTGCAATTACATATTGTAACAGTAAATTTGGCACACCAATGTTTAAAATGAACTGATTCACCAAAAAACACAATTGTTTTTTTTTCCCCCGCAATTAGAACTGACCTATGATCTCGGCCTCCAGCTCCTGGACCTTTAAATTGGGTGGAACTATGGGTGCAAAGAAACAATCTTTGATAATTAATCTGTGGTGCAGGACAATTTTAAAAAGGACAGAGAACCTAGGCTTAAAATGGTCCACTTGATAGTCAGAATGTAATAAATCGAAGCTGATATTTACCGTTAGGGAAAGTCCTCCTTCGGGAGTGGAGTGGAGGGAGGTGAGCAGGATCTCCTTGAAGCTCTGCTGGCTGCAAGTGACATGCTTGACAATGGATTGCTGAAATCAAATCAACCCTCTGTGACGGTCTTGGTGGTTCGTCTCATGAGCCAGGCCTGTCATCAGGAATCCAAAGCTCTGCTGATGACTAGCCAGCCAGTCTGGCTCATTGGCAAGACTCGGAAAGACAGATCAGCCATTGGGAGCAGGGATTGTTCCCCTTAGCTCCTGTTAGCCATGCAACCAAAGCCTTAACAGGTAGGATATTACACTCACATGACTATAGTTGCTTTCTTTGTCCTATTCACACTTTTGAATATTGACATCATATTTGCGGCCGTTCAATTCTCAGGTACTATTTTCAAATCTATTTAATTTTGGAAAATAAAAGTGTTTGCTGTGTTTTCCTGCAGTTGACTTTCTATTTAATTTTGTCGCTAAGGTTACAGTTCTGGCAGCGATATTCAACAAAGATAAGGCCTCCTATTCATAGACATTACTGCAACTTTGTACTATCAGGAAGTGTCTGATAATTTAGTAAAGGATTTTTAGACAAAGAAAGAGAATGTGCTAGACCTAACCCCTTGCATAAGTAAAACTTCTGAAAGCACTCATTTGCCATGAACCTAAAAAAAACTTAGACCAAATAGATACAAGTTTCACCCACAAAATATACATTGAATTCACTTTACAGTATATTTTATGAAGCACTTTGAGATGTCTCGAAGATATAAGGCGCTATTTCAAATACAAGGATTATTATTATTATATATTCTACTCCAGATGTATGCGTCTGATTCAGTCTGAAATCAAAATTTGCAAATGTGCATATAAAATACATGTGTAATTGGCCTAGAAATTAGTGATTAACACAAGCTTGTCTACTCAATAACAGTGAGCCTCTGAATCGAACCGACTGGAGGAAGAGTTCTTACAATGATAGGGTAATGGTATTTAAGTGAAATATTATGGTGTTGGCCTGGCTCTGCAGCAGCTGACTTCGATAAACTGATTTGAAGAAACAGCCCCGGTGCTAAGGGAAAGATTGCAGCAATGGGTATGCCTGTGGGGCTGCGATGGGCAGCAGGGTATGGAAATGAGCTACAATTAAATGAAGCAACTTATGATTGGGACTGCTGTAGCTGGAATTAAGAGATCCACAAGTTGCCTATCCTTCACGACATTTGTGCATTATCACTTGTAATCTGCTGTGACTGGAACATTCACATTTTGCCTCTGTTTACCCAGCAGTAAGTTGGAACCCGGGTGTCAGTCGATTGGCTGATCACTATCCTGGTGTAATAATATTTCCAAAAAAATGTATTAATTTAATCACTCAATCCACAACTGTTTGTGGGATAGTGTTTTGTGCAATTCGATGCTGCATATCGCCCATAAAATATAGTCAATTCATTCTATAGTATATTCTTTGACCCGCTTTGAGACGTCTCGAATACAGATAAGGTGCAATATCAAATGCAAGGATTATTATTATTATTTCCAAACTTATCATCAATAGCTCAATAGTATTTTTGAACTTCAAAACTGAATTTCACATTATTGTCTGCACTATGCCTCGTACGGGCTCTACAGTATAAATTAAATTGTACATTCACTTCATGGCTGTTTGTGGGATGTTGCTGTGTGCAAATTGGATGCTGCGATTACCTACAAAATACACATAATACACTTTGCAGTAAGTACTGTGAAGTGTTTTGAGAATCTCGATGATGTGATAAGGCGCTGTACAATACAAATTTACATTCATATAGTGCCTTTTATTTCAGAAGGATGTTCTAAGGTGCATAACAATTTTGGTTTGCCATCTGAGCTGAGGGTGATTGCCGAGGGGTGTGATGAAGGGAAAGATATTCAAAAGAGGTAGGTCTTGAGATGGACCTTGAAAGAGGGGAGAGAGGGAATTGGACAAGATGGACTCTGGCATGCAGTTTCAGAGAGAGTGGTGGCAGATCAGCCCGACAGCCGATGGTGGGGCAGGTAGATGAAGTAGGCCAGTGCGCACTGAGCTATATCAAACACAAAGATTATTATTAATGAAACATTGTTAATGCGATTACATTGCTCCTCATGCAAATACTGCAGTATTGTCAGTGGGACCGCACTGTTCCACATGTTAGCGCTGCAGAGTAGCTGGCTTTGTGCTGGGTGGGATGCATTTGTGAAAATTGGTTCAAAATTGAGAAATACAAATGTATTGCTCACATTGCATCTCTGTTAAGCAATTTGAGATATTTTCCTATATGACAGGTGTCATATAAGTGCACATTGTTGTTGATGCTGTTGTAAGGAATATGTTATTTAATCTAACTGTATTTTTTTATATTAAAAATCTGTATTCTTAAGCATTGTGTTAACCTTAAACATGTAAACATTTTGAAGCTAAAAGACGGTTTCGTTTATGGGTGTTTTGGGATAAAGAGTAAAGTCTTGTACAATGGGTTACTGTGGTTCACCCAGACTTGACCCTGAAAACAGAAGTAAAGTCTTTCAAAGGCTTTTTATAACCCATTCAACAAAGTGACCGAGTCAGTAAAGGGAATGGTGCAATTACTTTAAGATTGCTTTCTTCTAAATTATCAATTTTAGGAAGTAGAATAATACGAAGGAATATGAATTGTAATTAAGTAAACTGCAGAGGTGTGTGATGTGCATATCGAATCCAATAGAGAATAGCAATGTGGAGTATGTGTTGTCATGAATGTGTAATAAAGAGTGGTCATTAATTCCCCATTTGTAGAACTGAGTGTTCTTTTTCAACATCACTCACAAAGGACAGACCATTGAATAATATGTGAATTATGTAAGGAATCTCAAAGGATGCATTACATCCAACAACAACGTATTTCCAGACAGAGGGAAGAAAAGAGGATGGGCCAGGGAGAAGTTGTAACCTAGCAGAGTGTCCTTAGGAGATCACAAGAGATAATGGTACAGGGACTTTGACACAAACCTCCTCGTCTCTTCTTTGTCCCCAAAAGCCCAGGATTCTCTCAAAATCATTTATGTTTTCTTTGGTCAGCCAAGTGTCTGACACATACAGAAATCATTCACCATGCTTAAGAGCATCCAAACTAAACTGTTGAGTTTCACACATACATGGAAATGTCCATTTATCTGGACCTGTGTACCACTCCTTCCCCAGAACGATGCACCTTGCTCAGCTAATCTCAGAAAGTAATGGGGTGACGTTCACTCTGTCATCAAAACAGTGCCACAAAAAAGGCAACCAATAATGTTGCTTGGAGTATAATCTGGCATTAGATTCTGAGTGTTCAACATGTTTATTTGTTCACAGGGTCATCCATATTACCTCACATTTGTGAACCGTGCCAGACTTTGGGACCGAGGAGTGTATCATTACCTTGTAAGTACTGTAATGCCAGATTCCAATGCATATCCTTTGCATAGGTAGACATTTTAATACACAGTAATGTAAGATTACCAGTACAAAGTTTCATGTTACTATTTCTGTCGTCAACTATTTGATCCAATTTTTTAATGAAAAGGACTATGCTACACCATCTATTTCAAAGTCAGTACAGATTGACTGGCTAAAGAAATAAAAGGGAAAAGAGAGATGACAAACATTCTGCTATATACTTTTTTGTTGTTTTAAAAAAAGGCTTCTGCTATATAAAAACAATATCACCCTTTGATTGGAATCTTTAAAAGTTTAAAATATAAATTGGGTGAGCGAGGAGCCTATCCATTTCTCAGCGCTTCAGTAATTTCTTAAATATGCAGAGATTAAGTGTTACATCAGTGCTGGATAATGGAATGCTTTTCTACTTTGGGTATCCAATGTCAGCATTCGCTCCCAAGTCAGGTACCTAATGATCAGATACAGATTAGGACACTGCCTCCTCCTCCCTGAACACAGTAAAACACATGCACCAGTGCAAGATTTTCCATTTACCTCACCAACCATCTTTACAGAGTCATATCACAAGTTTCCGGAGATTAGTATGAAGCTGGCATTCCACTAACTGACAGTGGAAGACTGTTATCGTTGAGCCATAAACCCAAAGTCACAGGCGCTGGCCAAGTAGAGTGTGCTAAATATCACAGAGACTATCAATTTGACCTCTCTGTGCCCTTATATGCTGAATTATGGATACTTTTGCATGGACTCGTGCCCACTGGAAAATAGATTGAGACAAGACAAAGTCTTTATTCACTTTGGACCTTACAGCCAATTGAGACAGGAGACCTTAGCTCATTGGTGTGGATCAGATCCAAGACCCAGAGATGAAAGTATGCTGTGCTAATCCAATGCCCCATTCAATTATTTTCCATTTGTTTGATATAAACTGGAGCAATTAGGTGCAAATACCTGAGGTTGTTTAACGCTGAATACAAACAGGAGAGTTTTGACATTACACAAAGAACGCTGAACAATTTTGCAAAATGCAAACTGAGTGAGTTCTGAAAGAGTTAAATTCGGACAGGATGATAGTGTTATTTGTTTTATAATTGAACAAATGGGCACAATTGATTTCATCTATTAGTCATTGACATTTAATTAGCACACTTCAATGTGAATCATCTATTCCAAATGTCAAAATTGAGTTTCTATTTACTAAAGGTTAGGGCAGAAAAATAAAGAAAATGAGTTGTTGATCTAACACAAACAGAGCACAGCCACGCTTACACAGTCCACAATCATAATTGCGTTTTTGCAAAATCTAAATAACTGAAGCCATCAAGGAAATTGCAGCCAATTATGTCTTCATTTCTTTTACAAACAATTCTCCCATATTGATCTGCAATATCTAGAAGGCAGGATCAGATGCGAACTCTTGTGACCTTGGTTAAGCCTCCCTGTGCAGAAAGAAGCAGTGTTTGTTGATGTGGACGGTTTGGGTAACTATCAGACGACATCCGTGGGTTGCCATGGAGCTGTCACTGATTTTTTTTTAAATCTAGGGTTTCTGTTTGGCTAAGCCAAGACAAGAAGCAAAGTTTTTTTTTCCCCTGCTGCAACTCTAATTTACATTAAAACTGTTTAATTATTCTCATTTCCTTCCTTTTTCTTTGCACAACGTAACCTCTTCCGTGCAGACCAGTGTCTCTTCTGTAGCAAGACACTGACAAGAGTTCTGTGCGTGGCAGTGGTGTAGACACTGGCAGACAGCAACTCCTTTTTATCAGTATGTTTAGACATTGCTGCTTCAGAAAACGTCTTTGCTTTAAATTCCTTAATAGCTTTAAATGCTGTATTATTTTAGTTACCGCTTCAGCTTGGAATAAAACATTTTATTGTCTAGTTTCAAGTTATTTTATTCCTGCTCTTCATAAAGCATCCTCACAGAAGACTGATCAAGTAATGGTTTCCTAGGACTCTTGTCAAAGCCACTTTACAACCAGCGCAAGTTAACTTCATTCTGATTCTTCTTCTTTTCACTATGGGGTAGCACCTTGGTTTCACCCAATGCTTCCTCCAAGCAAACAATAGGGGCTCACTGAGGGAATTCCAGGCAGGAATCTGTTCTGTGCCAGTCAGGGATCCAACACGTGAAATACTAATGTGCCTCACCACCTTCGTGAGGTGAATTTGTTTTATTATCGTTGCTTTACACTGTCTCCTTCACTTATGGGCCCAGAGAGAATGGTAGGATTGTGGAATTCTCTCCCATGGTCGGTTGTTGGGGCAGCACCGTATGTGCACATTCAATAAAAGACTGGACGCATGGTTAAGAGAGAAAAACGTTGAGGGTTATGGGGGAATGGCCTGTTGGATGGGCTGAATGGCCTGTTTCTGAGCTCGACTGTGCAAACTCACTGCTTGTCGGCCTCCCCAACTCCTCCCTCCACAGGCTGCAGATCATCCAGAACTCTGCAGCACGTGTCCTCTCCCGCACTAGGCTCCGTGACCCTATCACCCCCATCCTTGCCTGACTCCACTGGCTTCCCATCACACAGAGGATACAGTTCAAGATCCTGGTCTTCACCTTCAAAGCCCTCCATGGTCTTGCTACCCCCTACCTCTCCGACCTCCTAACCCCCTACCACCCTGTTCGCTCCCTCCGCTCAGCAGACTCCGGCCTGCCTCACGTTCCCTGCCTCGCTCGCCCCACTATCGGCAGGCTCTCTGTATCCACTCTCTGGAACTCCATCCCGCAGTCCCTTCATCTCACCCCCTCCCTCACCACCTTCAAGACCCACCTCAAGACCCTCCTCTTTGACCATGCTTTCGATCTCCCTGCTTCCCCCCTGCCCCCCCCCATCCTGACCATCAGCTCGGGTCCATAACTCTATCTGGGACATCCTCCCAACGTGAAAGGCGCTATACAAATGTAATTTTGTTGTTGTTGTATCATCTACGAATCTCACAGATAAAGTATGAAACATCAGTGCCTGTCAATACAGTATTTATCAGCAGAAAAATGAGTGTTATAAATGTGCCACAATATAAATTTCCAGACTGGAGAGCGAATTGAGCCCTTACAGTGTTTAACAGTACTTAGTTAAATGTCAGGAATGGAAAAGAAAATTCCATTTGCGTCTCTAAACTTAAATCCCTTACTTTAGAGCCTATTGTTTTCCAATCCCGTAGTCAGAGTAGCAAGTTTCAAGCCAGTATTTCAGTCAAGTACTTTCTGTTTAACGGCACATTCTTTTTGGCTAATTGGACTGCAATTGGTTTCTGTAACGTTACAAAAGAAATCACTTCTCCCTGTTACTGTCCACGGCACTGTTTGTTTAAATAACACTTATGTCTGTATTGTTGCTGCAATAACATGTTGTCTGCAAGCCAGATTCCTGGCAGTGTCCATCAGCAGTGTATGGTCCCAGAGAGGCGCGTGGGTCAGTTATTCATTTACTTAAAGCGCAACAGCCTGACTTAAAGACCAAGACTAGTTTCTGTGAGGTTACTGGGGCTAAGTTAATTTAGTCACGAGATTCAATTGAAATAGAAGAAAATATTTAGTCAGTGTCTTCATTACCTTTCTATTTGATATTTAAACGCAGAATCGCCCTGACGCCACAAATATACCCGGTTGTTAGTCAATTCACGGATCGCTTTCCGGGGGTAATAATCCCTTAAAAAAGTAATAATTTGGCCACTCAATCCATGACTGTTTTTGGAACATTACTGTGTGCAATTGACTGCCGCGTTTCGTCCCCAAAATATACAGTCAATTCACTTTACAATGTATTCTGTGAAGTGCTTTGAGTTGGCTCAATGACGTGGTAAGGCATTATATCAAATGCAAGGATTATTATTATTGTAAAGATGACAATGATGGTGCCATTGTTGACTAAATTAAATCTAGTTGAAACCTATATAAAAGGAATGCTTTAGTTCAAAATCATGTTTAGTCATTAGTAATGTGTTGCCACATGATTTTGCTGAAATGTGTTGGCTATTCTCAAAATACAGGTACTCCGATTCCGGAATTTCCCCAAAATCTGGAATTTCTATGAAATCAGGAAATGGCTAAAAAGTCTACCATAAACACAATCTATACCCTTCAGTGAGACATTTGGCTATTTTTAGTTTTCTGTGTTTGATAGATCCCTGTTCATCCCCCCAGTGGCTCTGCCCATCAAATTTAATGATTAGTTTACAGAATTAGTTGGCACACACCCTGACTTTTGCTAAATAACCATTAACCCGTCACATAGTGTAATTCAACAGCAATAACAACTTGTATTTATATAGCACCCCTCACACAGGGTAGAGTCCCAGAAATGAGCCATCAGAGGAACAAAAGCGGTCAAGAAATTAGGCACAAGCAAGATTGTCTTTGGGTTAATTGAGTCCTTCTGCTGGCTTTGCTTTACAAGATAATTCATTGGCTGATCGCAGGAAACTAAATAAGCAACTTGAATTTGCACACAGTCAGGGATTTAATATTCATTGAGTATCCTGTAAGTCAGTAGCAGAGATGTATTTATGTAAAACCTAAAAAAGGACATTTATCTTGGGCCAGAAAAAAAGGTCTGAATGAATGCTAAGCTGCATTATTGTCTGGCTTCTGACACAAGCTGATAATCAGATTTCTCTGTTTAAAGCCGCAACCTCCTAACAATGCCACTCTCTGTCTGTGCCTTCTGATATTAGCGCTAATTAGAAAGAACAGAAACACAAATCTCAATGATTCAAAAATCTGTTTGTCATGGTCAGTGCGAGAAGTGGGGGTGGGGAGAGAGAGGGAGTTGTGGGGGTGGGGGGGGGGCTGGGTGCGGGGAAGAGTAGGAGATTTAACCTTATTATAACTGAAGATGACTTGACCAGCCATTGTCTGCAGAAAGATACTGAATAACTTGTATGTAGGTGAAATGGTGTGAAGGAGAGGACCGCAAATTATATTAAATGATACAGATATATTATATTTGAAAGTGTTTCTTACCATTAATTGAAACCTAAAGGGTCATTCAGATCATGTTGGGTTCCAAATGTATTCAGTCTGGTCCTTGTGTAGCAGAGGAGCTCTAATCAGCTGAGTAGCAGGCTCGGGATCAGTAAGTTCTTGGTGTGAATCTTCGTGGCTCCACAAAGCTCTTCACCCTTTTGCGGCCATAAAATGACCAGGTCTTAAAATTATCCCCTGGAAGGAGGAAAGCAATGTCTTGCTGGAGTAGGTCTTGGTCTGAGGAGACAAGGCACTGCAATTCTAGCTAAACAAGGAACATAAAACTTACCAGTGCCTCAACGTGCAAAAGCTAAGAGTGAGGCTGGTATTTCTAAGTATACCAGCAGAACAGTGGACAATCATAAAAATTGATCAAATGCCTGTGTTTTCATAGTTCTGTAGCAAATAGTCCCAATGATCATACCTAATCGAGTACTTCTGCTAGGTTGCCACAAAATGATTTGAATCAGTTTAACTGATCATATCATTGAAATCTAACTCTTTAAATCTTTGGAAAATGATCGGGCAGGTGTGTGTGTATTTGGAGAAGAGAATAGTAAACAAATGGTTCACATTTCACCCTGCAGGTGCTATTTCTGACTACTGTACTATTGATATTTTTCAGTAAAATAACATGTGACCCCAAATGTGGCAACTGTGTCATGGTGCTCAGTGTAAATACTGTAAAATACCTGAATGGAGGTGGAACACAATGCAATTTAGAAACACTGCAAATAAAACTGTGACTCTGCAGAAATCCAAAAATATTGCAGCTTTTAAGTCTTTCCCCATACCAACATAACAGGCAGACGGGACCTCAGTTTAATGACTCATCTGAAGAGCAGATAATCTCTTGAATCTTATTATTTTTCATAGTTTTTCATAGTTCATTGGCTGGTTAGTTCATGAATCTCTGCTGGTTGGTGTGTTTACTGACTTCAGCTGATGGCTTCAGCTTACAAAGCAATTTTCTCACAGGCTTATATAGCAATATGGTCAGTAAATTTACCGGATCGCCCTTTGGTATTCGCCATAATGGGCAGTGCGAAATGTGGAGTTAGTGTTGAAATCCATATTAACGTGAACACCAAGTAGAATGGTTCCATCCCACATTCCCTTCGCCTCGCTTCCTCCCTTGTCTTCTTCAAGGCTGGTCTCAAGACCCTTCTCTTCGACCGTGCCTTTGGTCTCTCTCCCATCTCTCTGCCTTCCCTCACCCCTGCACCACCCCTCCCCCATGCTCGGGCCCCGACACCTGACTGTTCAGCGCTTTGGGACATCCTCCTGACGTGAAAGGCGCTCTATAAATATAGTTTTGTTGTTGTTGTTATTCCCCTGCTGTGAAAAGTTTAAGAGTCATTCTGTTCTAGATATTCCATGCATTTCTCTTATTTATTGAAGGGAAGAGACTGTATCATTTTCAGGAAATCTTTCAGCAAGAGGTTACTAGTGCGTACATCTCACTTATTGCTCCTTGATGGCATTGCTCAGCCACAGTATAGCAACTGAACCCCAGCGCAGTGCATTGGCTCTGCAAACAAGGCCAGGATATACAGGTGCCGTAGGTTTGCTAAGGCCTAAGTAAATGCCCTTCACATAAAGGAGGTGTCAGTTCTTCAGAAAAATTATTGTACTTAAATATTTACTCTCTCTTACTATGGTCACCGGATGCTTTGCGAAATTGTTTTGTGCCAAAAGGTTTGCATAAATTTCAAAGCCGATTGCTTAGGCTGGCATCATGACGTGACGCACATACTCCTCCAGATGTCAATATTTGCTATTCTGGTATCTCCACTGTTGAGTTGTTATGGTAAGAAAGCGTAAAAAGGTCATGTGTGATATTAAGTGGTGTTCTTACTGAATTTCAGACAATGTTGAGTACATTGGACTTATAGTGGAGTATAAGAGACAAACTCCCTGTGGTCAGGTACACACTATGTAGACTGTTAGTAAAGCAAATGGCACCTTCTTAGTTTCATACTTCTGCATAAAGCATTACACCTGTGGAATTGGTTGCCAAATGGACATTTTGGTGCCAGCCTTTAGCTGTTCTGCAGTTTGTTTGAATTTTTCTGAGGACTCTATTGTGCCGTAACTGAAACCGAGAGCACTTGATAATGTCAGTGAGCACAATTTGTCTCACTCAATCAAAAATCACAGGCATTTCAGAAACTGTTGTCCTTTGCAATGTTACAAATGTAGTGGTATCTCCCCATACATTATATTAAAAAAACACAAATCCCTCAGCTCACTAACTAGGGTCATACAGTCTCTGGACAATGTCCCCCACCCTCTGTAGTGGTTAATTTTTGGTCCTAGCCTACAACTCCTGCTTTTAGATTACAGTATTCCAATGGCACTATTGTGGTAAAGTTGTGGGTTCATATAAGCTTAAGGTCCCTTTATATATAAACTAGGCTGATTCTCCAGTGCAGTTCCAGGGGAGCACTGCATTATCAGAGGTGCTGTCTTTCAGATAATACGATAATCTGAGATCCTAAAATTATAATAATCTTTCCATTTTTTGCTATAATATCTATAATGACTAAACATCTCAAAGTAATTTGTAGGGAATTGTATAGTCAAATATGATGACTCTGCATCCCCCAAATATACAATCACCATACTTTAAAACAATTAATTCTGAAGCTCTTTGAAATGTTTCAACATTACAGGCACCATATCATATTCATGGATTTTCATGGAGTATAGTTTACATTCATTGTTTAAAAATATGTATAGTTTATTACTTTTGAACTGAGTCTGTTAATTACAACAATAAAGATGCACACAGTAGTTAGTATTAAAAATGATTATTCTCTTCGCAATCTGCATCAGCCTAACCATGAAGCACATTCGACGAGGCCATCATTCCCTTGTCCCAGATTTATTGCTCACATGAATGCTTTGCCGAGGGCACTCGAATCGCCAGAGGTTTCCAGTTCTTGGCCCCAAGATCTCCCACAAAAGCCCTTGAAAGACCACCGCAGGGAGCTGCTTACTGCTCCCAAAAGCATCTGGAAAACCACAGGTATGTGACATTTGTTACATTTTTTGGCAGCAGGGCACCATCAGTCATAAAACAAAGGCAATAAAGTAAATACTATTTATTAAACTAAAAAAACACACTGCCCGTGTCTTGCGTAGGGATGCATGTTGTTCAAATAATGAAGCGGACTGAAATCTTGTCTGACTGAATGATGAAATAGTTGAAGCTTTCTGGAGTGAAAGACACAATCTTTAGTAGATGCATAGGTATTCATCAGCTTCTGTTCATTAATATACACATTGCTAGTGGCTGGCATTGAGTGAACATTACTGGAGCCTTAAACTAATTATTCGCCATATGGTGGCTGGTTTAGCTATAACCAGGGCAAAAGAAATTGACTGGTTAATTTCTTTGGATAGTTTACATAGCTATGACTCTCTCGACACATGCCATTCAACTGCTCACTGAATAACAGATGGGATAGGGCTGGGAATTGTACAAGATCATTGCATAAATCTGGCACCTAGCACCGTTTCTTTATCCTTTAGAATAACTCCAGTCACATGGTGTGTAGAAATAACAAACCCAGATTGTCCAGGGAGGATTTTCTGATTCTTCATAAAGACAGATCACAAATTTTGACTTTTTATTTATCAAAAGGATCAGGATTTCAGATTAAAGAAATTGAGCTTTTCATAGCAGCAATAATCAGCTCATTGTTTCCCGGGAAGTTGTTGGGGGCTACCGGAGAAGGGGTGAGGAGCTTTTGATTACAAGGACATCATAGCATGCTCAGCGGTTTCTTGCATCGCCATAGAAATTGGAATCAATCTTTGTGACTTTGCAGTGAGTGAGCAGCGAGGTAAACACATCGGAACACCAAAGACGAAAGCCATTACAAAAACAGGCCACTTCCTGCTATATCTGGCACTTTAGCTGTAGACGAAGATGAATGTATTTAGATGAAGACAACCTGCTAGACTTTTTTTCTTAGAGCTGCATTTTCTTTAAAAAAACGCCTTTTTTTTCAGTTTTAACATCTGATCAGTATGCCTTGGAGATGACCTTCACACAAGACCCTGTGTTACTCTTCAAGACCCTTTTTGTATTCTCTGAACAATGACTGCCATTAAATAGCTCAGCATGCCAATATGCTGCCATCAGAATGTCAGTCAATTTCTGATCGGTCACTAGGAAGTGTCCTGCACCACTGATAGTGTTGACATGAGAGATGTATGGCAGAAGTGCTGGTTTCTGCACAACCGCTGTGATATGCATAGAAAGATTTTGACCCAGATTCCCCCTTATTTAAACAATGTTTCACCCGCTAAGGACAACATATTGGGAAGGAAAATGCTCTTTCACACTGTGTGCCGGATGATGCATTGGTCAAGTTGGCTATAGATCATTCCACAAACTACAGGAGCCTTCAAAAATGTTGAATTGTCCGTTCTGAAAGAATAGTTAGAACACAGATGAATTGACCATAAAGAGTTATTTTTGATCTTCATTGAAGGAAGCATTGTAGCTAAAGAACACAAAGACATTGCAAGAATGAAAACTGGAAAATTGTAACACAATCACCCGATAACTAATTAGATGTTTCTGTTTTATAGCTTTGTAGAAATGATGTTCACACTTAGAAATTCCCTTTTTCCTAAATTCTGTTCAATTTACCGTTGAGAACAATGTGTGTTTTTCAATTGGTGTAGAGACTGTTCTACTAAGTGTGAGAGTGTGAGCAGCAGGGAATATAATCTAACTGCCCATTATTGATTATTGGTTGCTGAATTCTTAATTAAGGGAAAAAATCATTCCCTCTGGACATGTGCATTTGCACATGGTTAGCAAAACCAGCAAGTTAGACTCTAATGTGTTTTTTTTGTTTGATTAAAACTCTCCCCTCTAATTTTTAATGGAACCAGAGTGATTACAGAATAATTCACGCAAATTCAAACAACATCCATTGAAATATTACCTACCACTGCTAACAGACTTCTTATGTTTGGTGTGAACGTTATATTATTATTATTATGAATGTTTTTTGGTTTTGTGATAGATAGATAGATAGATAGATAGATAGATAGATAGATAGATAGATAGATAGATAGATAGATAGATAGATAGATAGATAGATAGATAGATAGATAGATAGATAGATAGATAGATAGATAGATAGATAGATAGATAGATAGATAGATAGATAGATAGATAGATAGATAGATAGATAACAACTGAATGCAAAGTCTAATATAGCAAAGTTCCAGTTTCAAGAATTCACTCTAATGAAGTGTGCTGCCCTTTTCAGGTTTGTGCCTTTATAATATAAGAACCTCAACTCCACCACAGGTAAATCCCACACAGAATCACATTCATAAGTCTGCTTTTATTCTCCCATCTAGGACATCCAAGCCCTCGAGATGCAGCCCAAGCATTTTTTCTTGTACCTGCTAGACATGGTACAAAAGCACTCCCCAAATCTCCTGTACCAAGCATGGCATCTTCAGATGAAGAGTTGGAAGATGATAAGGGGAAGATAGAATCTGCAGGTATTGAAGTAAGTCAAGCTGAAGACAATGCAGCTCAAGAAGAACGTGGAAACCACAAGATGTTTTTGAATGATGCTGATGCGGACGGCCGAGAGTTGGATGAGCTGGTCAAAATGAGAGAGAGCATCGCCCCCGTTCTGTCAGAATCAAATGAGAACTTGTCAGATTTTCACCAGAATGCTTCAAACGTGCTCAGTCGGAATACTGACTTTAGCTTTGACAGAGTCACAAACCAGTCAGGTAATGGAATGAATCTTAACTTAAAAATACAATAAGAATAATCATTGTGTTTGATTTAGCTCCTATCATATTTTGAAAGGTGTCAAAGAGCTTCACAAGATCTACTGTAAATTGTGGTGCCTGTATATTTTGCATGTGAACACGACAGCCAATTTGTGCCCAGCAATATCCCCAAATCATGAATAGGCAGCCATGAATGAACAAATGCTTTTGCAACTGATAATATATTCTATATTATATAAAATATAAATATAAAATATATTTTATAGGTTACCTAGCTCGATGTTAAGCTCCACCACTGTTAAGCACTCTGAGACCGTACCCTGCATGAAGGGCACTATATAAATGCAAGCTGTTGTTGTATAATTGAGAACATACCAAATGGAAACAATGAATAGTTTTACATGCTCATCCTTATTCATGCAAATGCACAAAAGGTTTTGATCCAAGATTTTTTTTCTCTCTCTGTGTTACTCTAGTTATTTTCTTCCTCTTTTGTTTATTCTCATATTTTTTGTTTCTTTCATTCACTCTTGCCTTTATTTGCTTTTTCATTTCACTGACTGAGCTTCCTCTATGTGGACTCATTTCTGAGGCAGGCACGAACAATTGGATTATCACAACATTGACTGGGACATTGCTGTGCGCAATTGGATGTCACGTTCATCTAGAAATACAGTCACTACACTTTACAGTAAAGGGCTTCCTTTAAATTTTAATTTAATTCCTTTAAATTTAAATTCAAACATGGTTTGAGACATTTCGATGATTTTGTCATTTGACATTGATAATGTGACAAGGGACGATATCAAATGCAAGGATTATTATAATTGTTTTTATTCTTACATTCCTTGTGATTGCATTTTCAATGCCCTCATAATAATATTCCGAGGGAGCTTGTATTCGTACTCTATGTGTCTGAGAGTTCCCATTTGGGAGAGAGGCAGGAATTGACCCCTATTGGCACTTCATGCCTTTTTCTTCTGAAACTGGCTGCTGATCTATAGTAAGTACAGTATTACAGGATTACAGAAAAAATCATGCAGTAAAATTCATACATTTATTCAAAAAACGGAGTCATATTGTACCTGTGACATGGCAGGAGTTCCAGATACCTTTCCTTTTCACTGCAGTTATGGATGTTTCCAAAAGGAAAAAAAATAAAGGGGCATTTAGACCTTTTTCTCGATCTCAAAATCTAATTATGCATCAGCATTGACCCAAACACAGCGCAGCCTCTGCTTTCCTAGGCCTACATCATACTAGTCAATTTAGCAATTAGTACTGGGCAGCAGAAATACAGCACAAACGATTAACATTTGGGTACAATTTTAGTGCTACCTCTGTGAAAAACTGTCCCTGCTTGTTTAATCTTTGGCCTTGTTACACTGTGTTTTTTAATTTCTTTCCTGATCAGCAGGTTTGTGGAAAAGAGCATCAAGTGCAAGTGGATCAGGAAGTGGCAGTAGTACTGATCTTTCCCAGCTTCGATGCTCTTCCTTTTCACTGGACAGTGTGGCATGTTCAGATTGTGAGCTGGAAACCAACAATAGCAGCAGTAAAATCTCTGACAGAATCCAACTACACAATGGCTCTCCATTGGTGGCCAGCAGTCTCTACAGCAGCATCGTCGATGCAAATCCATCCTTGTCTGGTTGCTATAGCATTAGTGACCCACTCCAAGCATCACCTTCTGCAGAGAAGCTCTCACCACCCAAGGAACCACCTTCATTCTTAGAAATATGGCATGATCAAGTCCTCAACCATTGGTCCGTTCTTCCACCTATCTCACCACAAAGAGGTTAATACATGTTTACTTCACTCTTTCCATATGGCGTGTTCACATGCTCCCTGCTTGCCTCTTCAATGCTGGCGCTTGCTGACTGCTGTGAGGGAATTGTTCCCATATTACTGGGTATCTAAAATCAATGCCTCCAAATACAAGGGAAAGTGACTGAGTTTCACTTGGTTCAATATGGGTATTGTTGGGCTCTCAGTATCCTGTCTTGGCATTATAAACAATGTCAAGTGTCTCGCTGACAATCTCAGTTCTTTTTATTGAGAGATTTCCAATAGAATTTTGTTCCAGTCAGCATCACTTTGTTTTTATATGAAAAAGGGTTTTCTAATACAGTTTGTTACATCATGTACCACTAATGTGTTGTCTTTCTTTGCTTTTTGCTTCAATGTGTAAATAGCCATGGTTAAGGGTTGTGCTTTTAGCTCTTTAGGGATGCAGCCCACATTGACAAGTATCTCTTCTCTGTTTCCCTTCTCTTGCCCTTTAGGACATTGCAAAACCTACAATCTCAGGCATTGCACTTCTGTTAAGGGGGTTCTTTACGCAATCATGTTAAAATGCTTTAATAATAATGATTAAAGTTGAAGAAACCATTGGAACTTGAAATGGTTTTCTCACATGTTATTGTTTGGTATTTATTACAGTTTGGATTTCAGTTAACTGGTAAGACTGGCAGATCTCAAAATTGTTACTGAGTCTGCAGGAACATTAGCGGATGCGGAATGAATGAAAATGACAAGCAAGTTGGTTTAAAGAAAGCATCCCTAATCCTTTTGGTTTTGTGCTGGATTCTGCAGGTTCATTTTAATGATAATTGATTCTTGGAGATGCATTTTACTCTGCTACACTCCCCTCAGTTCACAACTTAAAGGGACTCTATCCACTCAAGAAACCAGTCATTATGTTTGACAGCAATTACTTGTGAAGTGCTAATAGACATTTTGATGTTATAGACGCTATATCAAATGCAAGGATTAGTTATTTATTTATAGAACAGTGAACTTTTGTTTGCTTATAAACTCACAATGCAGAATGTGTTGAAACAGAATACCACGTCAATTGTGTTTGATTTTGTCCAGCCAAAAATGCTGCTTGCCTCCTCTCCTTCATAAAGCAATAAAAGTTTCCACCCAAACCTTCATCGATATATAAAGATATCCCTTTACTTTTTAATAAATCATGGAAAAGGAATTCTGCACAAAATATGTTTCTTAGATTATTGGAACTCTCTTTTATTATTAGATGAAACAAGCAAAGTTAGTAGGCGTAAGTGGTGGAGAAGTTATGAATAGAACAAATAACTACTAGTGGATGCAGGGAGTGGGGAATAATTGCTGGGGGATGATTACATTCCTACAAACCCTTCGATTCTCCTCCCCTATGGAAAAAGTTTAGTCGGGAAATCATGTCAGAAACACCTGGAGAATCAAGGGTTGGCTTGCTACAGTTACAGGTAATCCAGTTTAATAAACATATTATATCATACTCCTCACATGTGTTTTAGCTTTGTGGATTGTGCAGCATCTCCAGATGCCTAGACTTTCACATACGGCATCTGATTACTTTGCTGACTTTGTTTGCATTAACGTCATTGTCTATATGTGTCAGAAATTAGTAACAGACGTGTGTTGCAGCCTTTTCAGTCTGCCCTGGTCCTGCTTAGCTTTTCAGATGGATAATTCCATTGTAACTGTTACAATTTCCTTTCAGATCGGCATGCAGGGGCTTAACAATTGCTATCTGACCCATTTTAACCCTTTTGAACATCATCTTCAAAGTGTTACTGTCCTTGACAATGAAGGAGACCTTCCAATTGTCCAGCTCTTCCATGCAATTCTAGGGCCAAGTCAACTGGCTTTTTAAGTGGCTGGAGGAGTAGACAAAGTGGTCCGTTGTTTCCGAATGACTTCACTTGAGCTTCCCTTTCACTGTTTGCCATGTTTTAGAATAATATATTTCTATTGAAGATGATGGGCATCTTGACAGCCACAATATGCTTTGAAGTGTTCTGTCAAATAATGTCTTTTGTCATGATTTTTCCAGCAACTGGTCATTATGCTACTTGTGCTGTTTCCTGCAGGTCCCTCCTCCAAGCGAAAAAAAAGACACGGATCTATTAGAAGCTAGGGAACAAATATCCAAAGCTTGTGCAGCATGGTATCTGCCTTGTTTACCAAGTTAGTGTGTGGCCACTTGTTAAAAATGTTTTATGTGCACTGAAAATAAGCTACTATTGAAAAAGAAAATCATTTAGTCCCTTAGAAAGACTGCCTGGATGTCAAAGTCTTGTTGTATGTCTGGCAACTCCTCTGAATTCAGCTTGGATTGTTGACAAATATTAAAACTTCAGATTTCTTCCTGACATCTGTGATGAAATTTCCTTCTCCCCCTCCAACCCGCCCCCCATTCTCAGCTGTATCATGATGAACAGAAAACATCTGTCTGGTCCTATTTATTTGCATCTTTAGCTGTTTCTTCAGAAGCAATATGGGGGGGGGAGTGAAGCCGCAGCATATAAGAAACAATGAACTTGAATTTTTAAGGTGCTTTGTCACAATGAAACTTCTTAAAGAGTTTGATTGTTGGTAAGTGTAGTGACCAATACAGCAGCTTTTATAAACACATTGCAGTCATTTAGTGGTATTTGTGACAACTCTGCGTGTGGAAATCTACCAGTTTATGTAAAGTGAATTGGGTTGTTATGACAAAACTAAGGTTATGTTTCTACAATGTCTAAAGGATATTAACGTGTCTTTTCTTTGGAATATTCACAGCTTCCACAGATGCATTGTATGAGGAGAGTTATGATGACCTCAGGGCACACAAAGAATTGGATGGGATCATTCCGTCTACTGGGTTATTATCTCATCAGCTCTTGGATAAGTCCAGCAAACTCTCTAATTCAGGTAGTTTCCATCAGCATTTTGAACGATCCAAGAATTTTTTCCTCCTTCCAGTCAGAGGCCACTAAATAATTGGCCACAGGCAGCTCAGTACTTGTTTCGTGGTTCATTTATTAAAGTATAAGACCTGTGATACAGCCTGAAACCAGCTTACTATAATTGCACCTTGGTGATCCCCACTAACAGGAATACATTTCACTTTAATGAATCTTTACTTGTGATAATGGCCTGGCTAAACTTGCCCCCACCCTTGCTTCCATCAAGACACAGCTCAAGACCCTCCTGTTCAACTGCACCTTCGGTCACCCTCCTAACCCATATCCTCCCTACCCTCCAGCCCTCCTGATTCCAACCCCCTTCTCGAGTCCAAATCCCGACTGTCCAGTGCATTGGGATAGCCTCACGACGTGAAAGGCGCTATACAAATGTAATTTGCTATTGTTGGATTGATCAGTCCATTGCTGACAGCTCAGTTGCAAGCTTCCGCTTTGGAGCCAAGCAGAAACACGCCTACCACCATTGAAAACGCAGCAGCTATCATTTTCTGCCATTGATTGAACGTACAAGGACTTTAATCCAGAAAATGGAATCAAAACCAACAAAAGTCTTGTTTATTTGCCAAGAATAGCCCTGTAATCGTATTTGTGTAAACACGGTGATCTTTGTTCTTTTGCAAAAAGATCTTTTGGCCCAGTGCAGCAATGACTGCACTTAATCCAAAATTAAAGCAAGTTGTCTGAATCCTCCCAGGAAATCCTAGTGCCTATCACGCTGACAGCATTGGGATTGTTAGTTGTTGTTTTGTCATGGGTACGGTGGGCACACATTTCTAGACCATTTGATTGGCATGTTTTCTTTCTATTTTTGTGGGCCGGTGATCGCTGCTTGATGTTGGAAGTGAAATTGGCTAAGGCTGTGCGGTTAAAGTGACCACTGCTCATGCAGCCAATGCCATTTGTGCTCTTTTATCTGCTTTCCTTTGTGTGAGGGATTTTGTCATATCTCAGCACAGCCTGTAGGTGGTACACTTTGTACTGCAACCATTGTGAATTTGATCATTTATAGGATTAACACAGAAAGGGACGGCATGAGATTGGCTGAGCGAGAATGCATAAAGGAGAATACTCTAAACTATCCTGTAACTATGAGGGACTGGCTGGAGGGTGGTTTGGCCTTAATTTACCCCCTTATCCAGTGGCATTCTACCTGGTTTTTGCTTATTGCTTCTTCTCATGACAGCAGGTCTAACAGCTTTGTGAATTAGTTACCTCATGTGAGGAGCAGTTTGAGAGATTTCACATTAACTAGGTGAATGATGATCAAAATGTGCTAATATTGGATATCGATTCGGAAGAGGCCTAGGTTACTCCATCTGGTCTGGTTATGGTGGTAAAGAAGGCATTCAGTTGTTTAGTCCGACCCCCAGCTCGGGTCCGAAACTCTGACTGTCGAGCACCTTGGGACATTCTCCTGACGTGAAAGGCGCTACACAAATGTAATTTTGTTGTTGTTGTAGCCATAAGATCTTTCCAGAGAGCAGGTTGAGTTTATAGTGGTGAGGATCAAGGCACCTAGTTCTGAGTGTCTTAGGTCCAGTTGCTTCGTAAATGTATTACATGTTGATGTTCTGTTTATTTGATGACTAGCTTAACAAATGTGTTACAGAAAATGGTGCAGTGCAGTTGCAATTCTTCCTCTAAAATCTTGCCTCCCACCGATTTCTTTGCTGCTGTGGCAGGTGCTCAACAGAAGCCACACATTCCGCATCGAAGAGAGATGGTGCATCTTTCACCTTATTCCTCTGAACAATGTTTTGTTTGTTACTGGAGAATACCGACACACTGTTTATTAGTTTTGTCAAAGTCAGGGGAACTGATGTTAATGGGAGATTGTTGGGATATGACCACCGTAAACACACACAGCATTTTACAAACATTGTATATGTGGGATCTAGAGGGAAGACCTCACTGCTTGAAAAGCAGCAACAAGCAGCTAGCCTCCTATCATCTGGCCTGGGTCAGTAGAGCAGCCTGCACTGAGATCCCTAGGTTGGGGAATGGAGTAAATGGTAAAGTGTTAGGCTGAAAAGCAGGTGACAATGGCATTGCTGTGGGCATTCAGCTAGATTGCCAGATTTTTAACACATGTGGAGTATTTATCGAAGAAATTCAGTGAAGCATCAAACAGGAAGCACTTCTATATTACGCTCTGTAACAATCCTGTATACATTTATTATGCTGAGAAATGTAGAGACTTTATGACTCTTCTTCACTTTCACTTTACAGAACTGACTGAAAGTTCACCAGCATCTCACATACTCAGGACTACACATCCAGAGAGATCGCTGGCTGAAATTGGGCTTTCCTTGATGGATCGACAGGGTAGCGCCAGTGCCATTGGTCAGGTTGACCAGCACTTGGCTGAAAGATCTCTAGCAGACTCCCTGGAGAAGATTTCTGGGAGAGATGCAGGAGAAATGGACAGAATAATGAAAAATAATGGTGGGTTTTGCTCATGGATTTATATTTTGGGAAATATATTGTATTTGGTTCATGTTAATAATCTTAATTGATTTTAAGGGTAATAAACGCTTAAAAAATAATCATAATTTGGTTACTCAATCCATAACTATTTGTGGGACACTGCTGTGTGCAATTGGCTGCTGTGTTTTGCCAACAAAATATGTAGTCAATTCACTTTACAGTATATTCTATGAAGGCCTTTGAGACGTCTCAACAATGTGATAAAGCGCTATATCAAATGCATATTATTATATTTTTATTATTATGTTTGTGCACTGTGGAATGTTAGGCTTCAGCTGGTGCCAGGAATAGTGATTTTATTTTACATTGTCTGGCTTGTAACTCTGCCAGTCTTCTATGTAAACAATCCTGGCATGGATATTTCTCTTGGCAAGTGATGATGGTTACTGGTTGGATCTGACAGGAATGTCAAGATTGGTAACAGTAAAGGCTGAGGGAACACGAGTAGAGAGGATGAGTGAACAGCTGTAACAAGTAGCAATGTCGTTGTTATAACCTTTCCCCTTCCCCCTTTTGTTTGGCACATGTGGAAATGCAGCGCCATGCTGGAGAATCCAAACTAGAGTTCTGTGTGAGTCTGGCATCTACCCTGGGAAATTTCCTGTGTGCGCACTCTATCCCCAGGGAGATGCATTAGGCTAAAGGTAAGGCTTGGGAACCCCAAGCCAGATACACCACATGGCTTGCCTTGGTGATTACTGTCTGGCAAGCTTCCCGATCATTGTCCAGTTAAGATGATCCTAACTATTAGTGCTTTGGTTTTCAGAGCTAACAGGAGATGAGTGGGAAGAATCCCAGAAACTGTTATGCCCCTCTAAGCCCTGTCAACAACTAAGCCAGTCTATCATCAGCAGTGCTTTAGATTATTGCAGACCTGAATGGACTACCGAGACCACTACAGAGGATTGACTTTATTCCAATTAGTTCTGCCTGCTTAGGGTAACACTGAATCTCCTGCTTGTCCCTCATCCCCACTGCTCCAACTTCAGTGGCCGTGCTTTCAGCCACTACCCCCCAAAACTTTGGAACTCTTTCTCTCCATCTCTCCTTCTTGCCCCCTCCTTTCCCTTTTTCGGATCACGCCTGAAGATCTTCCTCTTTGACCATACTTATAGTCACCTCCCTGCTCTCCCTGGCTTGGCATCAGGCGTTTGAGATGTTTCACTCTTGGAATAAAATGCAAACTTCAAAGTAAGGAAAAACGTCATAGCTACAAAACTTTTCCAAGTTACAGAAAAATTGTAAATTGTAAAATATGCAAGAATGTCATGTCCCTGTAATACCTGTTAATCATGGATAACATTTGTTATTTTAAAGTTATTGAATGACAGTTAAGGATTATTCTATAATTAGGTGTTGTCTTTGTTAAACAAAAGTTTTAAAGTTTTAACATATATTTACCCGACAAACATGGAAATAATAAATATTAATAGAGTGTAAATACATTTACTTCTCATTATATATGGGCTCCACAATCCAGGAGCTCTCTTGGGGGCTTTTATAGGTTTCCAAACTGTTGTAATACAATAAAGTACTATTATAAGAAAGGGCAAAACATACACATTCTTATAACAGGGTCCCAAATAAAATAAGTTGGCACGATCTCAGCGAGCTTAAATTCACATTATGAAACAATTCCGAACTTGGCACAAATCTATCTTATTCCAGAACAAGATGGATGGAGCAGTGAATGGACCTGGGTTAAGATATATTTTAACAGAGAGTTTTGGACTGCACTTACCATGTATTCCACTTTCAGATTTCCCACAGGTTGAGGGGATGCACTTAGTGACTCTAAATAAAGAATGCTGTATTTTTGACCCTGATATTTTATTGAATCTAAGTTTCGGCAGTCTGACAGTTACAGTGTGAGTTTATGAGAGACATGGTAATCTTGACAAAGTAAACCATTTCTTATACTTTTCTGGCAGGTTTCCCACCCCATCACACTGAGCTTGTTTCAGCAAATACACCAATGGTGACTTGCTTTGATAATGAGAAAGAAGAGCCTCCGAGGTTTGTCAGAATGGTGAGTCATCCATTCAAAAGTGGAGTCAAGCTTGTTGTTTCTGTTAGAAATAATCAAAGTAATACTAATATCAAACTGGTATTTTAAAGGCATCTAATGGTTTTTTTCAATCACGATTTTATCAGTAAAATCAAACTGTTAATATTGACATCAAAGATTCTTCATTTTTATACATTCATACAATAAAGTTTGAAAATCACAGGTTGGAAAGTCGGTTCATTCGACTGTGAAGTGTGGAAGATTGACGTCACCAGACTTTTCTTTGGGAGGATCACAGGTCCTAGTATGCAACAAAAGGGTGTCAGTGTGTCACAGACAGCATTTAAGTATCTGTTTGAGGAATTGGGCCCAGGCTGAAGAGTGGAAATGTGGGAATAGATGAATATTCTGCCGTCTTAGATTGATTAATACTTTCCGGAATTAGGTTAAGTATATTCAGCCACAACCAGAGAGTGCTCTTTACCAGCCTCCAATTGCCAGGGAGATGTTTAGTGATGGAGGAGAGCTGACTGAAAAGTTCAGAAATGACTGTATATAGAAATATACATGACTAGAAATGAAATGGATATATACAAGAAGAAGAAATGTACAGGACCAGGGAAATATTTTGACGTCCACTTTTTTCTGACTGTAAATGTGGTTCTGCCAGATTATTTATTTAAAAAAAACGTTTAAAAGGCTGGCTTTGCACTTCAACTTTCTGATGGGTGATCATGTCCTAGTTGTAGATGGACATATTTAAAATTGAAATCCAGAGCTTCTGGCAGATCCTGTTGAGGTCTATACAATCAGCAAACACAAAGCATCTAATCCATTGCAGCAAACTTCATTCAGCTTGTTAATTATTGTGGGTTGAGATGTATTGTCACTTGATAAGTACCTGTTAGATCTTAGACCTGGGAAGGTAGCCACTGCACCATGGAGCATGGCTGCACATCAGTCAGTGCAACTTCACACCTTTGATGCATAGTCATTAAGAACTTTTCATGTTTGCAGTGAAAGACTTTGGTTTACCTGCCACAATGTGGAAATTTAATCTGTGCTGGATAGTGCTGTTTTTTTGAAACCAGGTTCTGACTCCTCAGATATCGATGCTTAGTGTTGGGGCACTGTTGTGCCTCTTTGAGGTTTAACATATACCGGGTCATCTGGTATACATCTAATTAAACAAAATGTAATGCTATTAACCATTGTACACATAGAGGGAAGAGAGATTGTTTTCAAAATGTGTAATTCTAAACTCCGAACAATTTAACTTTAGACGTTCAGAATAAAAGTGTGTTAGTGATGAAATGGCAAGTAGCGTTACAGACATCAAGAAGACCTGAATGTCTCAGATTGTTCTTGGTCTGGTCTGAGAGATGCTCCAAATGAGTCCTGTCTAGCTCTCCCATGTGGCCATCAGCAATATAAATACTGTAGGAAGAATATAATATTTAGGGACGAGAAAAGACCATTTTGTCCACCACTCTTCATCCCTCCATTGCAGCAATTCTCCTTTGTGGTATTGAATTATATTATACCCCAAAAAATGTGGTCATTCACTTCATGGCTGTTTGTAGAACACTGGTTGTGTGCGCAATTGCCTGCTGCGTTTTGCCCACAAAATACACAGTCAATCTGCTTTGCAATATATTCTGTGAAGCGCTTTGAGATGTCCCAATGGCGTGGTAAGTTGCTATATCAAATGCAAGGATTATTATTATTATTATTGAATTGTATTTTGAATTATCACAATTTTATTTCTTAGAGTGCTAACATTGTTCAGAGAATTTCCAGGTTTCGGAGAAAATGGCATGTGATTGGCTGTAACCAGCTTCAAAGATTATTTTCTCAACAGCTCAGTGTCACAAGTGCAAAAAAAGTTAACATGTTCCCAGGTCAATCATTGATTTTTTTTATAAACAATCTTTTTGGTGACTCAGGGAGGCTGATTGCACACAGACATGAATGATAACTTGTCTGCAATGCAGAAATGGTTTTAAATTGTAATTTTAAAATTGTTATAAAAGGTGTGTTCTTTTTATTGTATTCTGTATTTTGATTCAACTTCTCTTCCTTCAGGACATAGATTTAAACCCTTCCATGCTGCTAGTTAAGGACATCAAACAGTCATCTATGCTGCAACCAGACCACACTAAGGACTCAGGACAATTTTCAGCCAGTAGCCCATCATGTACGAATGAGGAAGACTCACCTTTACTCCCAAATAGTAAGTTTAATACTTTTATTCTTTACCTGGTGAATTCTGAACAGCGAACTTGCCTCCTGCTATCCAGGTGCAAGCTTAATCACCAGCTACCTGATCCTTTGACTATTTACTTGTCATTGCATGAAATGCTCAGGACAAGGGCCCCAGCTACTATAGATGAATGATTTACCAGCTATCATTTGATTCAAACCAATTGAATGACATTCAGTCATATGATATTATATTTTGTCGCAAGGCAACCGCAGGAAATAATAGACCGGCACTCGACAAAGCCTGCTTCTGTTTTAAATACATTTTAATCAAACGAACGCCAAGAAAACAGAATAAGGGGGAAGCTATATGATGACAGTCCTGCAAATACTAGGAGCAAAAATAAACATAAGGCAACTGGTTGGTGTTTAGAGCGGTATTGCTCTCTGCCTTTGTCTCTGGCCATGTGTGATGTGAAATTCTTTATTTTGTTTGACTTCCTTTCATGTGGAGCTCATTTTTCAGCCCATTTGACATTGGTGGCACAATATTGATTTGGTTTGGCAGCTTTGGGATAAAAGAAAACTTCTTTTGTTCTGATTATTTAATGACGAAAAATGGAACAATAGAATTAGTGCTGTAGCTTTCTGCTTTTTCCTGCAAATACTTTGAGTACAGGATGGATTCATGATAAGGAGTTCTGGGATATGAGTGATCTGGACTGATATATTGTCATGAGTGAGATATGGTGAATGTTGGTTGCAGGATGTAAATTGCATCCTTTAGTGGATTCTCATTATGTATCTTTTTATATCATATTTATATCATACAAGAGTCCAGCAACTCAGGGGTTAGAGCAATCGCCTCGCAAGCAAGAGACTTGGGTTCGATTCTTGGCAGGGCGAAACCTTGGGCAAGTTTCCTTACTCCACACGCCTGATAATAATCTTTAAAAAAACACAATAATAAATTGGTCACTTCAATCCTCGACTGTTTGTGGGACACTGCTGTGCGCAATTGGCTGCCGCGTTTCAATCCGGTTACTGAGCTCGTGGGTCCACAGTATTCCAGGGCACTGCTGATGACAGCACAGCCAGCCTGGCTCATTGGCATATCTTGGAAGGGCAGACCAGTCACTGGGGGTAGGGAATCCTCCCACTCAGCTCCCTGCAAGCCAAAGCCCTTACGATTAGGGTGGTCGGAGCTGGACAAGCAGAAGAAAGCTTGTCAGACGGTACTATCCATGGCAAGCTCTGCAGTTTTAGCTGGTTAGTCTCCAGCAGTTACCCCAACACACACTCTGGGGTCCCCAAGCCTTGGCTCTTGCCAACCTGTGACTAATACTTTCCAGAATTAGGGAAGCAGGATGGGTCCCTCCAGGGAGAGAGTGTGCATTCCATTCCAACTGGGATCTCTGAAATTTACTTTTGTAGGTGGGATGCATAGAATATTCAGCTTGGTTTGGATACTTTTAAGCCTGGTGATGGGTTTCAGCATGTGTCAGACACCCGGTTGCCCCCCCCGCCCCCCCAAATAATAATAATTATATTACTTGCACGGTGAATGCCTGTGATTTCTTTTTTATCTGCATACTAGACCCCAATGATAGTGAACCAGGCTGGGCCAGTGAGGACGTTCACCGTATGAAAAGAACATGGTCACAGGACGAGTCTGATGGGGGTGTTGATATTGGTGAGACTACAAAACAAACCTTATAAAAACTGGCACAAAATAAGATACAGTTGACTGTGATGAATAACTCGAAATGGCGACAGAATGACACTATCATATTCTTTACATGTTATTGTCAAGCTGCTGTCTAAACTGCAGCATTTCTCTTCTAAAAGGATTCTTTAATAATAAATCCAGGTTGCGAAAGGAAAATCCTTCTGGTAATCTAATATACATCACAGGCTGATGTAGCAACTCTACTCCACCTGATCCACTTTTGGAGCAGAGATCTTGAGGGTGTGCAGTTACTGGAAAGGAATCCTGTTCACAACTCACTGCCCTTTTTAAGAAACCCTGGTGTTAAGAAATCCTTATGTTTTGGACACCAATTATCCTGATCTTGTACTCAGGCCAACCAGAACCAATTATGTAGCTTTGGGATATACGCTTCCAATGATTTACCATGTTTTCTACATGTGAATATAACATGTGATTATTCTGAGGAAACTGTAACATTTGGCGATTATACCCTCAGATCAACAGAGCTGGACTTTTCGAGGCTTCACGGCTTTTTCGTGGTGATGAAGACGATCATTTATTCAAATCGATTCCCATCTTTGTCCACGGATGTTAACGGCACTCCTGGCCGCTATTCTCTATTCATTTAGTGCACCTGAATTTCAAATTGCTCCCAAGAACTGGAAAGCATGCTGTATCATGAAACCTGATGAGACCAAATTCTGAAAACGTCGATTTCTGTCTGATGTCATCCTGGTTTGAATTATTTGTGAAAAGAATTCCTGGGCACTCCTACTAATTATAGAAACGCAGTTCATTTCATGTTTCATCCTTTGCTGGTTCAAAGAAGGGATTTTCCAAAATCCCCCCCATAAAATGCATTTTGAGTAACTATTGGCAAAAATAAACAAATCAGCTTTTTAAAACAATGGTTTTCTTTGCACTTTTCTCGTTAGCAGAATCAGTGTGCAGCAGCATATTCATTGGGACATGTGAAGCTGTTTATTACCATTCACTGTGGATGTATTTTCAACCAAGAGCTGATCAGTTGATAAGGCAATGGGTACAGGAATGTGCAGCAGTTTGGTTTGGATACTCTTAAGCATGTTGATGGGTTTCTGCATGTGTCAGATACCCGGCTGACCAGCCAAAAATGGTTAAACACTTACCATGAGATAAACTGTCTGCATTGTTTTAATACTGGCGATGTAACAACCATTACTTCACTATCAGTTAGTGTACTATTTAAGCAGCTATCACCATTCCTATTTATTTTAACAGTGATGTGCTTGCAGTGACATAAGAATTACTCGGCTCACTCACTCATCTTCTTAACTAATCTGAACATGGTTGATCATGAAGAAATCTCCTGCTTTATATATTTAGCATTCAGCTGCTCCGTCCATTCTGCACAGTGCAATGTTTGGATGGAGCAGGTTAACAAGAGCAAATCATCATGAGCTTAATCTATTTAGGAAGATTTAGCTTTATTTAGAGAATGAATGTGTAAAAGCAGTAAATCCTGAAGCTGAGCTTAAGGGTGCAAAGGAAATGATTGTTCATCAGACCACACACTGCCCATGTGTGTTCTTCACTGATTGTTAGAAATCCTTTACAATCCCTCTACCACCTTTGTTTATTCCTTACAGAGGGGCACTTTGATTGGCATTTTGTCAGAACTGATAAAGAGACCATGATTGTTAAATAAAAGGAGGCAGGTCCTGACCAGAACTCTGTCACTCAAAGATTGATTCTTTTCACAAATAATTCAAACCAGGGTGGCATCAGACAGTGATCAACTTTTTCGGAATTTGAATTCGGGTTTCGTGATGAGGCAAAGTTTTCCAGTTCTTGGGAGCGTTTTGGGAATTTGAGCGCATTAACTGAATAGGGAACAATAAAAGATTTTCCCTTTAGTGTGGCCGTGCCTTTTTTGTTTGTTGTAGATAATGTGGACACGCTGTCTACCTGAACATGAGGCAAATTGAGACCCCGTTTTTGTCTTTAAATAAGCTTCACCAACAAAAATGCAGAAATTAATTTGCTATTTAAACTTTCCATTAAATACAATATTTATCCAAAAGCGTGAACCTGAACAAATATTACAGGAGGGCTCATTAATTCAACATCAGATCTATCCAGAGTCAATTATTTTTTAGCTGTTTAAAATGCTTAAAGTAAGATTTTTGTTTTAATGTTGAACATAAGAATTGCTAGACAAAAGAAGACCAAGGTCCATCCAGTTCGCCTTCCATCCTATGCAGGTAGTGTAATTCATGTTGTGCATTGGAATAACTTTAATATTCTGATTATCAGCCTTCCTAATTAACTGACAAACTCTACTCAACTCCCCAACCCTTTTTCCTCCTCCTCCCCACATTTTTTCTTGTCTCCTCCCTGACTAACTTAAAATAACGTTTCCATATGTTGGACTTTTCTGAAAACCAAATAACTCTTAATTGACTTGAAAACAACATGAAGTGCTGTGTATTGAATTCTTCAGAGGAGCATTCTGCTACAAAGTACTTTATCCATGAATAAAATATTAGTTTAATAGGTGGCCTTTTTGTGCTATTTGTGTGAAGTTCACTTACTGCCTGTTGTTGTCGAACAGGAAAACATGCCTAATGTATCTTCCTTTGAATAACTAATGCATCAATTTTAATGAGGCAGGATCCCTCCATTATGGTTATTATTACAGAGCAGTCAGTTATGATTGTGTTTCAACAGTGTAGAAAGGAGGGTGAAGTTCTATAAAGAACCGATGAGATAGTCACACTCAGTGCACATGTCTTTATCATACTTGCACAGATATAAGCTAATGGAAAGGACGCTAGGTTAGACTAATACAAAATACCAATAATAATAATCCTTACATTTGGTATAGGGAATGACATATCCTCTGCTTCTTATTAATAATTTACAGATGCAGACAAATATGAAAGGACACCTTTTAAATGTTTCTATGTGTTTTGCCTTTAAGGGTTACAGTCAAGCAAAGATACTGCGGAAAATGAAGCGATTTGGTCCGTTTCAAGCTGTCATGCTGAGAGTGAGAAGATCTTGGAATCTCCACAAACCAGTCAAATTGATAGACAAGCATCATCCAAAGTAGAGCACAGTTTGCTGGAAAAGATGGGGCGAGCAAGGCAAGCTGAAGAACGTAAGACAAAAGCTCTCACTATCTTGAAAAAACTGAGCGAAGCAAAAGCTCCCGGTGTTCGAGTTAAAGAGGCCATGAACATCTCCAGCTTTGAAGATTGTAAGTAGCAATCATTGTATAAAGTGCTTTACATCCCATTTAATATGAAACAAAAACAGAAGTCGCTGGGAACATTCAGCAGGTCAGGCAAGGTCTATGGAGAAAAGGAAAATGAATCAACATTTCGGGAACACGACCCTTCATTAGAACTGGGTCATGTTGGGATTTAATATGATGTTGGCAAACTGGATGATAGAATGCTCAAGCGTTAAATTGAAGCAGAGGTGATCATTTCTTTAAAAAGGGAATTAGACAAGATATTTCAAGAGGAATATTAAAAGGTATAGAGAGCAATTAAGAGGGCCGGGATTGGATTAAATGACTCACGTGGAAACAAAAGCACCAGCACAGACTGGATCGGGTTGTTTCATTCTGTAATATTCCATAATTTTATGACAATTAAAACATCAGTATTGGCTGTCATTTACCTAGAATCTAAGGGAGGAAGGAAAGTTAGATGACCCTATTTTAGTCCTCTCTAGCAGAGGAAGAAAAAGTAGTTAAGGTACAGGACTCCACATTCACAAAATAGCCTTAATGCAGTCCATGGTCCACAGGTTGGATTACCTTGCCCTCCAGAATGAGGTTACATTTAAACAAACAGAATGTTTATTTCTGAACGACAAGCACATTGTCATATCTATCAATAACCTTATAACAATTGAATCATTGCTCGTTCCCATTCACAAATGTTAGACGGTTGATGATGTTTCAGTGAGCCACTGAACATAATGATTTGATTTATGAAATGCCTTCTTTGCTCTGCAAATGATTTATATGTTGGCCAATACAGGACACAATTATTAGACATTATACTAGAAAGATAAATCATATTTGCTCTGTGCAAGCATGTTTTAATAGCCCCAGGGTTAATAATCTGCCTGCAAGAGTTAAACTGTTAAAATAAAAGACTGGAGCCAAGGTCAACCACCGATTGGAAACTTTCAGAACTGAGCCGTATTGAGTAACAAATGAGATGATGATGGTATCTACAGAATCTACAGTTAAATGAGGTTTTACAAAGAAGAATTATTCTCCCCCCGCCACCCCCCCTCCCCCCCCCCCCCACACCTTATTTTATTAACTTTCCCTATTTCTGGTTACCATGGGCTATGTTTTAACTGCAGCTAAGAAAACAAGCACAATTTAGTAGTGGGACTAATCATGGAGTTAAATCCGTGCACCAACAAACCATGGCACATGGATTTAAGTCCATGGCTACCGCACATTCTCACACACTGTTCCTCTGTGTTGTTCCATTCTTCATTAGCTTCTGTTAAGCAGTGCTGCATCTTACAGGAAGGTTAGCAACAATAAGCAAGGCAAACAGGAGGCTGAGCTTTATTGCTAAATCAGTTGACTTTAGATCCCCAGACACCATTCTCAAGCTGTAGAGTGCTCTAGTTAGGCCACACCTTGAATATTGCATATACAGAGTGACCAAAAAGTTGTGATATCTATAAAAAAGCCCCAAATATTATCATTTCTTTAAGACTTATTAGACATTGTAATGGTATCACAACTTTTTGATCACCCTGTTGTTCCCTCCAAGCCCTAGAGTAGGTGCGGAGGAGAGCAATGAAGATGATCCCCAATGTTAGAGGAATGAGCTATGAGCAATGCCTAGACTAGCTGTGTTCTTCAATCTTGACAGAAGACGACTCAGAGGGGACCTTATAGAGCTGTGCAAATTTTTTAATGGGATTGAAAAAGTAAATCTAGATTAATACTTTAGGATGTGTCATGACAGTAGCACAAGGCGACATAGGTTTACAATTGTAAAGGGCGATTTCAAGACAATTTTCTTTTGTCCTGAAGCAGGGCTTGAACCCACAACCTTCTGCCTCGGAGGTGGGAGTGCTACCACTGAGCCAAGCCAATGCACAAAAATAATTGACCTCATTAGATCCTTAAAACAAGTCAGAAAGTAGCAGTTCTGAATTGCAATACGGTACTTTGTTGTGTCTTCCAATTCGCTCAGTGCAAATCATCAAACCTTCCTCCTATAGGCTGCTGAACAGCAGTTTTGTTCTTAATTTTTCTGTATATTTGGGGAGGGGAATCCGAGCAAGAGGCTATTTTACTGATAGCTTTCAAGTCAGGAACGTTTTAGGTTTTTATATTTAAAAAAAGGATACAGTTTAAAAGGTAATCGAATGCACGTTCTGACTATAGTGAGAATGAAAAACCTTTCCATATCATGAACCATACTGTATGTGTAGCTCAGTGCATCAGCGTGATGGGTTTGTCACAAACCTGTTGCACAATGGCTGAATATGAGTGGCATCGAATTACCATTATAAAAGCAAACAGAGCGATATTGATTGGTGAAAATAAAACAGATGTTGTTTACTGTAAAACCCTTTAAAAGCAATCTTTATGTAAGGGACCCAGAAAGGAGGCTTTCTCAGTGGCCTTGTTACTGGCATATTGTATACAGTAATGTTAGCAACAAGAAAGAATAATACCAGGTAATTTGTTTTGTTTTACTTATCACTTTTAATCTAGTAGTTTGTAACCACTCACGGTGTGAGCGGGCACAGGCAAACCACTTACAGTGTTAACACTTGCCAGCATTTCTTTTTAACTCTTTTGAAACTAAGAAAGCAAATCGGGGCTCCATCTGTAAAATACACACAGCTGCAGTTGTGGTTATTAAAGAAACGTATGTGGCAGCTATTGAACCATGGCACAGGCATTCCATACTTCAGAGCTTGGCACTGTAGCATGCAAAGAGTGAGAAAGGGCAGAGCAATTTAGCACCAAGTGGGAACGTGTCCACTGCCAGACACAAACACATGAGTAAACACCTCGAAACAGACCATGGGATTAGCAAAGTCTCTTTCCAATATATCTCAGCTGTTAACCCTTTACCTGGGTTCGATTCCCGGGAGGGCGAAACGTTGGGCAACTTTCCTTACTCCACACACCTCTGGTTACCTAGTCTGTAGGAACCCGGTTGTTAGTCGATTGGCGGATTGCTTTTCCGGGGGCGAATAATTATTTCCAAAAAAAAATAATAACCTGGTCTCTCAATCCACAACTGTTTGTGGGACGCTGCTGTGCACAATTGGCTGTCGTGTTTTTCCCGCAAAATATACAGTCAATACACTTTACAGTGTATTCTGTGAAGCGCTTTGAGATGTCTCGAAGACGTGATAAGGCACTGTAACAGACACAAGGATTATTGTTACTATTATTTACCATCATGTTCAGTTAGCTGTGTTACTGAATAGTGGAGTCATTTTATTGAGCAATTTGTTTGCTAATATAGACAGCCGTCGCAGGGAAGAGAACCCTGGTTCAATTATTGCATGGGGCAAAACCTTAGAACAACAACAACAAAATGACATTTGGATAATGTCTTTCACGTCGGGAGGACGTCCCAAGGTGTTGGACAATCAGCACAATCAGTGTTTTGACCCAAGCTGGGGGTCGGGATCAGGGAGGGTGGAAGGCAGGGGTGGGGGGGGGGGGGGGGGGGGAGGAGGGTGATTGAAGGCATGGTCAAAGAAGAGGGTCCTGAGATAGGTCTTGAAGAAGGCAACGGAGGTGGCGAGGTGGAGGGACTATGGGATGGGGTTCCAGAAGGTAGGGGCAGAGTGGCTGAAGGTCCGTCCGCTGATGGTGGGGTGGGCAAAGCAGGGGATGTAAAGCAGGCTGGAGGCCACTGAGCAGTGGAAGTGGGCTGGTTGATAGGGGCTTAGGAGGTTGCAGAGGTAGGGAGGAGCAAGGCTATGGAGGGTTTTGAAGGTGAGTACCAGAAACTTGAACTATATCCTCTCTGTGATGGCAGGCCAGTGGAGTCGGGCGATAATGGGGGTGATAGGGTCTAGGAGCCTAGTGCGGGGGAGGACACAGGTGGCAAAGTTTTGGATGATCTGCAGCCTGTGGAGGGATGACATGGGGAAGCCAACAAGCAGGGAGTTTGCGTAGTCGAGCCTGGATGTTATGAATGTGTGTATGAGGGTCATGGCATGGATGTGGGGTAGGAAGGATAGTTGAGGGTCAAACAAGATGCCAAGGTTCCGGACTGGCCCAGTGAGGTGGAGTGTGCATCCTTGGATGGTGATGCCTGAGGTGAGGAGGCGCTGACAGGAGCCAATCAGGAGGGCCTCAGTCTTGTTGATGTTCAACTGAAGGAAGTTAGCTCTCATCCAGGACTTGATGTCTGACAGACATTCTGTCAGGACAGCAGTATTCCTGGAGTCGAGAGTGGAGGCAGAGAGATAGAGTTGGGTGTCATCCACATACATGTGGAAATTGACCCTATATCTGCAGATATGTCAGCAAGAGGGAGCATGCAGATATTAGAGGTGGGGACCAAGTACGGAGCCCTTAGGAATGCTGTACGAGACGTTTAGGCAAGTTTCCTTACTCCACACCACTCTGTGTATCTAGCAGTAAGTAGGAACCCTGTTAGTCGATTGGTGGTAATAATCCCTGCAAAAGAAAATGTGGTCATTCAATCCACGTCTGCTTGTGGGACACTGCTGTGTGAAATTTCACCCACAAAATAGACAGTCAATTAATTCACTTTACAATATATTCTGTGAAGCGTTTTGAGACGTCTCAACGACGCAATAAGGTGCTCTAATGAATGCTAGGATTATCATATTATTCATTTGTATGAATAGTCCTGAGCTCCCACTAAAAAGATTGGAAATGTTAACACTTCTGGGTGGAAACTGGTTAATAGGAGTGACAGGAATTTGTCACATCGTTCAACTGAAATGAGAATACAGATTACAGAATACAAGGGTAGCCTTCTGGCATCTACTTTCTGAGAACATTTTCTTTGTTTTGTTAGTCAAATGCAATGCTGGTTTGATCCAAGTGATCAGACAAATGTATTATTTTTTTCTGGCATTAATCCAACTGGATTGGGTGGCAGGAAGGTGTATTTTTTACTAATCTCACCGCTTTGAAGTGAAGAGTGTAATAAAATCTTTCTAATCCACATAGCCCAGTGACAGACACTACTTACTGGTCTTTAGCGAATGCTGGTATTAAGCAACAATCCAGTGTTAGTATTAAAGCAGTTTTAGTGGTTTACATCACAAGCATAATCTCCGGCTCACAGTTTACGTGGATAAGAAATATATGGTTCCCTGCTATAATATATGATAGATGGAGATGATTTGAGGGAACAATTCAAGAAAATTCTTATTCCAAAGAGGACAATTACATGTTGTCTGATCAACCTAATGTTGCCTGCCACACACTCTCTCTCCTGCAGATACTCAACAATGCAACATGCAATTTTTCTTAATTTAATTGTCCTCCTGCATGCTCATTCTCTGTTTCTTTTCTGCAAAGTTGTAAAGTGCAACTCTATTTAGGAATTCATTTTAGGTTTATGTTGCATTTAAATAATTTTTTTGGTCAGCTGTCTGTCTGTCGACAACTTCAGAAACCAGTCGCCATGTGAAAGAGTATCCAAATAGACTGTTTTATGCATGTCACCTATACATGGAAACTCCTGGTTCTGGAAAGGAATGCACACTCTGTCCCCAGAAGGACACACTGCTTACCTAACACAGAGTGTGCATTGGGGTAATCCTGAAATTTAACCAACTAAAACTACATAACCTATCATTGAAAGCACCGTTTGGCGAGATTCCTGCTGCTTGTCCAACTAGGACTACACTACCCATTCGGTCTTTGGTTTGCAAGGTTAGCAGAAGATGAATGGGAAGAATCCTTGCCCCCAGTATGCCTCTCAAAATCTTGCCAATGAGCCAGGCTGGCTGGTCTGTGATCAGTAGTGCCATTTGGAGCAGATATCGAATATGATGCCAAAGTGATGGTTCAAGCAGGCATAGTACAGAAAAATGTTTGTAGCTGGCTTCAACACAGAACACTGTGGACTGAACCAAAGTCTTATGTCTACAACCCCCCAAAAAGGACTTGAAAATAACATCTAGAAAAAATGTTTTTCTTTACTCAGAGGGCAATCAATAACTGAAACAGGATACCAGGAAGACTGGTTAGGCCAGAACACTGGATGCATTTAAGAAGACGTTTGATGCTGTGAAAGGTGGACAGTAGAGTGGGTATTCTGGAGGGATGATGGGCTCAAGGGCCTTCTTCATTCGAAAAAGTCTTGTGATCTTGGTCACTTAAATATTACACAATGAGCACAAGGTTGCTCAGCAGAAATTTCCAACATATCTTGTGTTCAGTAATTGGATGGATTAACTGCGTGATTGCTTTCTTAAACAATGGACGTGAAGCCCACAAAATACACAGTCAATTCACTCTACAGTATATTCTGTGAAGCGCTTTGAGATGTCTAGCTGATGTGATAAAGCACTATATCAAATGCAAGCATTATTATAATTATTCTTGTGATAAAAATGATCCCAGTAAGTTGAAGTATTTTCAATATACCAAAACGAATTATATTTTTACTTGTTACATTCTTCACGACCTATAAAATTAAGTCTGTGGATGTCAGCTTCAACAGTGCAGTGAAGAATTCAGATGAGGAGCGGGGATGAAAGTAATATTAGGTTACAATAAGGTTCTTAAAACAATGCAAAAATATTCCGTCCACAGTACTGTGTACTCTTAAAAAAAGTCCTAAAGACTATAATCACAAATATTAGTATTGAGAATATAGACTATGTGCTTTGTTGAACATGATCTACAAACCCGGGCTCTAGTATAGGTATGTAATAAAATGTAAAACCTATAATTAACAGATTTCATGCCTTCAGGCCTCCATTGGTACAAAGCTTGACTCAGTCCACGTACGCAAAGAACAAATGCTAAATATTGTAGGAATTTTAATGAATTGAAAGCCGATACAAGGACTTATTAAAATTACTTTAGAAATTTCTATAGATGCAATTTCACACAAGTACTGGTACTTCGAGATGCACTTTGTTTTCTACTGAGCTTTGCAAAAGGGACTTCTCTTTTTAATCCATAAACATCTGTGTGGCACAAAAGGACCCCTTGATTCTTTGTTGTTTTGCATTAAAGTACTCGTCTGTGATGTGCATCTGTTCTTTTAATATTGTGCTGATTAAATTATGCGTGTGTTATTACTGGATGAAGCCAGTCTGCGGCACTGCAGAAATAGGAAGCAATGAAAGACCAGGACAAAACTGAATTTGCAGCTGCTCTATTGATCATTTTATTTCTCTTGCACTTCAGGCCCTTTCTTTTTACCTTCAATTTATGTCTTCTCTGCACTCCCTAATATCTGAGCCCTTGGTTAAAGAAGATCTGCACCTGCACCTTGAAATGCTTGTGTTCCGGCGTGAACTGTGTTTGGATGCTCTCCCCCACCCCCAACATACGCACACATGCACACACACTCACCTGTACTATGAGAAGCTCAGCTCCCCGCACTCTATCCTATACTAATGTTACTCCTTCCTCTTATACTGATTATTATTTCCAATAGCAAATTGCACAACAGATTTCTAAGTAACATGGCAAATAATAATACCTGGATTTGATATAGCGACTTATCATGTCTTTCAGATGCCTCAAAGCACTTCGCAGAATACACTATAAAGTGAATTTCACTGTAGATTTGTGGGCGAAACGTGGCAGCCAATTGTGCACAGCTGTGTCCCAAAACAGTCATGGATTTAGTGACCAAATTATAATTTTTTTGGGTGAGGGAGGTATTATTACCCCGGAAAACAATGTAAGGAGTTCAACAATTATTGTTTTCAGAAACTTTAGAAGGGTAGAACCTCAAACCCATGACACGATAGTGTTCACTGGAGATGAGACTTTAAGTAATGGGCACTTAAAGGGGAGCAATGCTTGGAGCTATCTCCGACATCAATTCATTAATTGGAATATGTTTTCTGGACCAAACTACTTCTAAATTTATGTTCTAAAAAATCAGTCTGTAGGCCAAAAATAACCTGAAAAGCTTCCCATGAGAATTGAACGTCACTTATAGGAACATTTTGAAACATGCACTTGTTAAATTATTCAGTTACAGCCTGATCTCAGTTAATTTACTCCCGCGTTGTGACATGATGCTACTTACCTTTCGTTGGAAATGTCGAGAGTAGAGACACCAGCTGTTCTCTTCATCAACTGTCACAACTAAAAGCAGTTTCCGAGAATCTTTGTGAAACACTGTCCAGTTTTCCACTCTCCATGGCTACTGTCACAGAGTTGGCTCCCCGAAGAAGAATAGGAAGTTGTACTTGCACAGGTGCTTTCCTTTAGGTAACTGGCCTCATAGAATCTACAGGAGCCAAAATAATACACATAACCTCATTGTGGCCCGGTGTACACATATACATTTCACCCACAAAAAAAATATTAAGTCAATTCACTTTACAGTATATTCTGTGAAGTGCTTTGAGATGTCTCAACCACGTGATAAGGTGCTATATCAAATGCAAGGAGTATTACTTCATATACTGATAACTATGATTGATACTTCAACTTAAATATGATCATCTAAACCAATCCCAAACAACTCAGGCATGGAATCTCCTGAACTATTATTGGTTATGGTCACATCCGTCAGCATGTGCTGTGTTGGCCTTTGTGTGCAATCCGACAGCTCTCAGGGGGGCATCAGGTAAGCCATTAAGAACAGCTTCAAAAGGCCACTCTGTAGGATATTCTTGTTGTACCTTGGACAAGTGTTAAGTCAGCCTTATTTCCAGCCAAAACTGATGGAGCTGGCCTGCACGGATAGCTATCGATCTGACCACAGGTTCTCACACCTCATGCCTTTTGTAATCATTACTTTATCTAGGTTTCCTGTATCACTGCCTTTGTCATGTACACAGAGCTGCTTGGATTATGAGATCTGTGATTTAGTGGGAAGTCAGGAACAGTTAAATGTCACATGAACATGTTTAATGATAACCCTGGCATATGATATAATGCTGTATCACATCATCAAGACATCTCAAAGCACTTCCCAGGACATGCTGTAAAGTGGTGTGATATAACCTCTGTTAAGTATAAAAACCCTCAATACCTTATTATGGATTATACCACTTTATATTATATGAAGTAGATTTTATAAATATATATTTACATTAACCTTTGTATGGTATTTTTCAGATCTAGAAATAATGCAAACACTTTTCAGGCTAACATGAACAATTGATTTAAAAATGAAATAGAATTTTTATGGGATTTTTATGCATTTTGCCGACAAAATATACCGTCAATTCACTTTACAGTATATTCTGTGAAGCGCTTTAGGAATTCTCAAAGACTTGATAAGGCACTATATCAAATGCAAGGATTATTATTATTTATTATTATATTGATTTGAAATTATAAATTCACTGCAGATTATCTAAGAAATATTACTATCAATATTATTCATATAGTCATGTTTGGGCCCAATTTTCCCCTTGGTGGCGCTCATGCTATTTAGGTGGTGCAAACTTTTAAGAAAACTTTTACTGTAATAATTAATATTCTCCTTAGCGACAGCTATGGGGTCTAATTTGCCAGGTTGGCAAAACGATTTGGAAATAATAATTTATTGTAGGTAACCCAAACCAGAGAAGGAACTTTTCAGCTAAAGCAGGGTTGTCCAACTGGAGACCCATGGACTGCATCTGGCCCTCCTCCCTCCATTTCATCTAGTCGACCCGCTCGCTCCATAACCTGTAAATTTTATCTTATGTTTCTGAAGGGGAAACACCAAAATATTGCTTATGCTGCCCGTGGACATTTCTCAAAGAGGGCAGCTGGCCCTCACCAGCCAAAAAGTTGGATCACCCTGAGCTAAAGATGTTGCTAATATATCTTTACCAAGGTTAACATGATTTTGCCAAGGATAGTGATGGGTTACCTTCTCTCGTTTGTATCTTGTTTGGGCAAGAAGACCAGACTCAGACATTTCCTAACGTTTTGGGGTTTTTTGCTCAAGCAAACATAGTTATAGCTTTTCCAGTCGAAAACATTCCTCAAATGTCAACGTCTTAAATTCTGAGAGCTAGTTCAGCGATCCACTCATGGCCTTATTTCAATAGAGTTCCAATTAAATTCAAAATTAAGAGGTTTACCTACGAATTGGATGCATAGAAAATCTCTGGAGTCCTGTCTACAACAATCCTCCTTTCAGATTCTCCTAAAATACTCTCCCATAATCTTGGCTTCAGTATATCAGAATATAGTACAGAGGTGAAGGAAATTAATATTTGCACAGTAAAGACTACAGGAGCAGACAAGTTGTTGATTAGTGTTATAACCAAAAGCTTTTTGGGTTCTTGCTAAGGGACTTCAGTATTTCAGGCTGTGAATGTTAGGGTTAGACTAAGCGGGTTTCAGGCAACCACTTAATATACAGCTCAGCACCTACTGAATATCTAATCATAACATTTCTGGTGATTTCCTGCCACACAGGAATTAGTGTGTTAGTCTCATCGCAGCTTTTCAGTCTTCAGAGCAATGAAACTCGCTTCATTTACCACCCCACTGCATCTTTTGTGTGGGTAATTTCCCATTGGAATCGCTCTGTATTCTAGCGAATAGCTGACTAGCCCCTTGCTTGTACTATTATTTCCACTGAGCTTGATACATCTGCAATAAATCCAGGAGGATTTGTGAGCATATGCAAAAAGAAAAAGTGACCGAATGAACTGATAAGATTTCCAGTCTCCAGAAACAAAAAAAGCTTTCTATTATTCAAAAGAAATAGAGTCACTGACTCTCAATTGATTACAAACATTTGATCGCATTTTGCCAGATGTCCCTTTGGCGAGTTGGGAAGGGTGGTGAGGGGGGAGGGAGGGGATGAGGGTAAGCTAGGGAATAACTTGGTCATACTGAGTAGTACACTGATGATCACACATACAGATTCAAGGGCTCTTACACCTAGGTGATCCTGTTCAGCTTATAGAATCGCATACATTGCTTTCAAGACGCAGTGTCTTTTCTGTTGACCCGAAAGATCACTTAAATAAAATACATTAGATCGTGCCATCTTTTCTTCTGTTTCACCTTGTACTAATGTTTAAGGTAAATCAAGTACGTTTAAGGTTTGGAGCAAGTCTTGTCAAAGGATGATATCAGCTTTTTCTACAGGGATCAAGTTAATTTAACAAGGAAAGTAATGTTATCAGGTGGTGCTTCAATTATTGCATCACTAAAGATGTGTTTAGTGGCAAAGGGGAATTATATATAAGAGCAATGCTTAGGGGATACTTTGTGTTTACATATCAGTCCTGTATTGACCTATAGTTCTATAGAAATTGGACCACTCAGAAAATAAAAGTGTTTTTTTTTACATAGCAGTAAGTAGGAACCAGGTTGTTTACCTAACAGTAGGAATCAGGTTTTTGTTCAATTTGTGGATCTTTTTTCAAGGTGTAATAATCTCTTCAATCAACTCATACATAGATACACAGATACATACATACACACACACACACACACACACACACACACATACATACATACATACATACATACATATATTGGTCACTCAATCCACGAATGTTTGTGGGACACTCCTGTATGCAATTGGCTGCCGCGTTTCGCTATTCACTAGATAATGATCTGCAGACCTGAGTTCTTCCCTTTTAATACAATTATATTCACCATTGCAGGCAGTAACACACCTGAAGGTCTCTGAAAAATAAGTACAGGTATATTAAAACAATTTTTTAGAGAAAAATAGCTGTGGAAATGCAGCTTGTTCCAGAATCCCAAGTTACATAGTAGCCTTTTCCCTCCCAAAGGCAATGACAGTTTTAAAGCGTTATTCCCCAGTTTGATCAACCACCTCGCAAAAAATATGTTGCTGGAGCTGCTGTGCAAAGCCAGTTATATTTCAGAACATTTCCTTTCTCCTCATTTTGCTGGATCTGGGTGGCGACAAGCTTTTAAAGGTCACCCATGTTTAAACGTTTCCTAAATTCGAAGTAAATCCATCGTAAGCTTTGTGAAAGCTAACTTGTTTCTACTAGATTGATTTCTAAATAGATTAGAGTTCCTGCAACTCATGGCTCTTTCTTTTCTGTGTTCTTTGCAGTTGACTTTTTGGCAAAATACTGCATTTTCAATCAAGAGAAGCTGGCATTATACAAAAGGACATTTGAAGCGGTAAGCATAAAGTCAAAGGAATGAAATTCAAAGGTTCTGTGAATGCGGCTGTAAAGTATTATGTTTGTAATTACTATTAATGTATGAAGTAATAGAGTAAATTGCACAAATTATTTGAAGAGCCAGATATCAAAGTGATGTCCCATAAAACCAATTGACAAAAAATCAATCACGAGTTGTATGTTAAGAACACAAGAGCCTAACAATTTGCGAGGCAAAAGAAGACCAAGGTCCATCCAGTTTGCCCTTCACCAGTTACATGTAGTGTCCCAATTTTAGGGATTCAAACCATCACATTATAATGGAGTCAGACTGTATAGGGAACTATTTGGTTCCCTGTCCAGTTACACTGCCCTTCTGCTTCCACTTCCTGGAGTCAAATCCAGTCAAGCCTCGACGAAATGGTCTCATGCGAAATGAGTTTGATCCAGTTTAACTCATTAATTCCTTAATTAAGGAATCTCATTAGAAACTGCTGCATATTCAACCTATGTAACATTAGAATGACTGTACACTTCTTCAGAGGAGTGATTCACTTTTTTGCTTTTCTCTTCAGATGTGATAAGCCTGTGCTGTGCACAATACTTAGAATGGGGAACCATTAAGCAAATTAAAAGGAATAAAATATCGAGTTCACAATCAGGTTAAAAGGAATTTAATGCACAAAAATATCACCTGAGCTGCATGAAAAACTGAACTTTCACCATAACATTTGCAGGCTAATATATTACGTTAATGAAGCCGGCTATTTCGTTGTTGTTTCATGCCAACTCAACTGATAAAATCTTAATTAGAAAACACTGCTTTGGAGTTAGTTGGTTAAAGTATTATTCAAAGCTTGTACGTATAATGAAATCGATTTTCCTGCTGATGTTTACACTTTTCAGTCCTGAACAAGAAGATAAGGATGTTGTGACAAAAAAAATCCCCAGTTATTTTTTCAAGTTATATACAGCCAGAATTGTTAAATAATTGCTATTAAAATCCAATCTTTAAAGCCCACAAAAAAATATTTGATTCCTTTTAATTCTGTGTTTTTCATAATGATCATAAATAATAAAAATAATTGGTCACTCAATCCACGACTGTTTGTGGGACACTGCTGTGTGCAATTGGCTGCCGCGTTTCGCCCATGAAATATATACTCAATTCACTTTACAGTATATTCTGTGAAGCGCTTTGAGATGGCTCAACGACCTGATAAAGCACTATATCAAATGCAAGCATTATTATTTTTATTATTACCTCCTCAATCATGAAATATCTCGGCAGCCTCGCTTGTGAAGTTTGTATCTCAGTGCTATTGATGAATTATCCTTTTTTTGTAGGTGGCATGAAGTGTGAGAGTTTAATGGTTAAATGTTTTTTTCACTGAGTTGCAGTGACTAATCATGGCAATAAAATTACATGAGTAGGATTGGTTTGATAGTTGACAAAAGCTGGGCTAAGTAAACACAGCTAAAACTAATACTTTGTAATCCACTTCCACATCTGCTCAACTGTACTTGTACATTCTCCCCTGCCAAGACTCTACTGACTATTCTTTATGTTTCTGAATTGCTCTACAGGTAGATGGTGATAAGGATGGATATTTGACTTGTCTTGAGGTTTTAATGGCACTGAAAGAAATCGTTCCAGCAGGAGAACTTACTGATGCAGAAGAAATATACATCTATAGGGTAATTGTATTAATGCAGCTGCCGAACTGTCGTTTTGTAATCAAATAGTCTTTTAGTTGTTGAGGAAAATTGGATTCAGGCTCAGCCTGTGCTGCTGAGTGTCTGCTCTTTTCACTGCTGTTTATACAGAATTGCTTGTTGCAAGGGCCTACCTGTGTCTGTTGGGTATTATTGTTGGGTATCTTTTGTGCTATTCACGTGTAATCAACAGGTGCTCTAAGTCGCTATATCAACCTGAATTGAAGATAATGCTTGAGGTACTTGATAATTTGATATCCATTTGATAATCCACATTTGTCTCCTATTTATGTAAGCCAAAGTTTTAATTGGATATACCGATGAATATCAACTGGGATTTTTCTGCAGTTTTTAGGAGAGATAACAAGTAAAGTCATATTAAAAAGTTGGTGCTGGGAGAGTGTGTTGATGTATTTAAGACTTGATTGCTTATACTGATGGAACAATAAGAGTATTTGTTTTAGAATATTTCAACAAATATAGACTTCCTACAAAATTAACCAATAAGTACGTTCTATTGAGGTACATAAATATTAATACACAGCTTTTGACCATAAATCAATAATATTAATTATTATTATGTTATTACACATTATAGCTTCTTTAAAATCAGAAGCAACTGGCTACAGAAGGAAATAATAGATTTCTAAAACATACATAGAAGTGTCTCATGAATATGACATCAACTATCATCCTTTGATAGTCCCTCACTGTTAGAAAGAAGTTCAACACAATTTATCTTCAGTCAGATTAGGAACTCGCCTTGTTTGGAATCACAGGTTCTGACCTGTGTTGTAACTGTATTGTATGGCACAGCACATTGCACATTCAACTCTGGGAAAGAAATGCTCATGCAAGGATTATTATTATTGTTATTAATATTAATGTAGCATAGGAGCAGAAGTCAAGCGCAACTGATTTAGCTGTGCGTGCGAATGCACAATTGGTCTTTGTGTTCCTATAGTAGAGAGAGAGAAAACTAAGCTACATTCCCGATTGCTGTTCAGGCAAAGCTTGTTGGAAGTGTGCAAATATGAATGTCTGGTGAGGACAGAATTTGGCTTGAATGCAAAGACTCCCACAGAGTTAAATAGCCTGCACAGCTCAGTATTCAATTGTACAGCATTCAATTGTAAAGAGTGGACTCATTTAAGAAACAGTTTGATGCTGAATGGGATGGTAAGGTGGGTATTCTGGAAGGATGGAATTGGACTTGTCAAAGGGCCTTCTTCATCTGTATCTCTCATGTGATTCAGTCATGCTTATGCTTACGGGAGATACCAGATTGCTCACGTCCTAGCAAAAGCTGTCTGCTTCAGGGTAGGATTGGAGAAATGTGGAAGAGAGTTAAAAATTGGAGTGGATGAGCGTAAAATGATGGCCAGCACTATAAAAATCTGAATTGGATAATTCTCTTTCACTTTAAATAGATCTTTGGTTGAATTTGATGTTCAGTTCATTGGCTGACTTGCCCTCAGTACTCAGTAAAAGCTGCCTTGGAAGATTAGGTGTAAGATTACATCTGGTCCACCTGGAGTATTTTTCCACTACATCTTGCCTTCGTTTGATGTACAGTAGGTTTATTGCTGTCACATTACAAAAGCTAACGCTTTATCCTGGATTAATCAATTGAATTACGTTTGGAAAATCAAACAAGGCTTTTTTTTTGTATGCTAAAAAAAAACGTTTTTGCTTTGGGACAATGTGTAGTTTAAAGTTACTCTTTCTTTGAGTTTTTTTTAAGTCAAAATCTTCCATTGGCAAATAACAATTTAAAATACCAAGTTAAAAATAAATCTAAAAAATAAATTTTTGGTTGCCTGTAAATTTATCCATCTTTTATTTTTCCATTATATGCTTACATCACTAAGGTTAGTCATTTTACCAATGTTGGGGGCATTACCCCTATGGTCTCAACTACCTATGATTTACCAGTGATTTACTCCAGTGTAAGCATGGTGAATTCAACTAGTAATTAGCTTGCGTGATTGTTAGTTGCTCATGTATGTGCTTCTAACAAACACCCTTCTTTCATTCAAGAGGATGTTTGTTTTCCATTGTTTAATGTTATTAACAGCATGTTGTCAGAGCAGGAATTGAGAGAAAATCTGTTCAAACAGGTGAATGCTCTTTTAGCAGACAGCATACAAATTGTACAGCATATATGCTCAATAGAGTTTCTCAAGCTGGGTAGCAACACGCATGAGCTCAGAGAGTTAGAGTGGAGGACGTAGAAAGGGTTAAATGGATGGAACTAAAAGGCTCCAAATAAGTGAAGGGATGTTTTTAAGTCTGAAAGTTCAATCCTCAGATGTCATTGACATAACTTTGTATTTGACAGACATTGTTTGCAGGGCTATGAGAGAGAGCGGGGGAGTGGGACAGAGTTATAGGAACATGGTAAGTATTAGGCAGGAGCAGACAATTGATGCATCTAACCTCCCCTTCCAATTTACCAAAAGCTCAGTAGCATTATTGTTGAACCTTTATTGTTGAATGTATTAACACACTTTTCTTAAAACAAGGTAATGGTGCCTTTCTCTTCAATGTGACATAACAACATGCTAGCACAGATCTTACATTGGATTCAGTGTTTAGAACCCACTAAAACTGACCAATATCCTGGAAATAGTTGATTATTTTAGTTAGATGTGATGCTGTATTATTTTTGATTAGCTGGGCGTCTGACACAAGTGGAGATCTATTGTCATATTTAAGGGTATCCAGAGCAGACTAAGAGTTCCACACGTGTGGAAATTTCCCTTTGTCTGGATAGGAATACACTCTCTGCTTACCTAATCTTGGAAAGTATTGGGTGGTGGTTGGCAAGAGCCAAGGCTTGGGGACTCCAAAGTATGGAGGTACTACTTGAGATTCCCCAGCTAAAAATGTGTAGTTTGCCATTGTGAACATTGGTACATGATATTAAAGGATAAGTTGAAAACTAATGTAGATGTACATGACCTTAAAAGTCTTAACTTTGGAGTGATAAAAGGGGCGCTAGGGAGGAATAAGTGGGAAGCTGAACCAGGAAATAAAATTGGAATCCTTTTATGAGAGATGGAAAAAAATATATATTTAAAGATTTAACGTTCCACATGAAAACCTTTTAAAACAGGGTTAAGGCTCATGGAATTGTAGTTAATTTGACAAGTTCAATTATAAACTTTATTAGCAGTTGGAGACAGATGGTGCTGATCAATGGAAAAAGTCTGATGGCATTACAAACAGGAAATGTTATCATATTTGTTAATGATATGTTGATAATTTTGAAACTTTGAAGTCTTTGTTATGAGGAGGAACTGACAGAGACAGGGCTGAATTGTTTTAATTGATAAAAGGAAGATTGAGAAAATAATCCAGATCTCTGAAGTTATAAGAGGCAGAAAATACGGAGATGCCAGGAGGTATTTGTGTATCCAATGTGTGTATTTCACTGATTTTTTTTCTTACACTTATTTTCATTTTAACTTCACAATCTCCTTTTTTTAAAAGCAGTCACTTTCTCTTTCCAGATTTTGGAAATCACGGATTATCATGTGACAGATGGCCTGACAGACTTTCGGCTCTTTGCAGTGATAGCTAGCCTGGCACAGAAAATAGCAGCGCTGGAGTAAGTGTTGTGATCATAGAGTGTTTGGTACTCATAAATTTAACTCTGTGATGACAGGAGAACAGGAACAGGCAAGAGAGAACTGATCTTTTCAAGAATCAATGTAATTAACGGATATTATACACCCAGAGTGTTGCTATATTCACTTAAATAAATGCATAGGTCTCATCCCCTGTGACAAGCCTTCCATTAATCTTCACTCAGTCTATAGCTATACAGTTAAAAATGGAAAGAGCTTGGAACACAATTAGAGCACCACTGTAGTTGGGAGTCATATGGCCAGTGTTAGTCGATTGGCAGATCACTTTTCCGGGAGTAATAATTCCTTCAACAAAAAAAGGAATAAATTGATCCCTTCAATCCATGACTGTTTGTGGGACACTGCTATGCGCAATTGGCTTCCGCGTTTCGCCCACAAAATATACAGTCAATTCACTTTACAGTATTTTCTGCGAAGTGCTTTGAGACGTCTTGAAGATGTGATAAAGCGCTACATCAATAATAATAATAATAATAATCCTTGCATTTGATATAGCGCTTTTCACGTCTTCTCGAAGTCTCAAAGCGCTTAAAGAATATACTGTAAAGTGAATTGACCGTATATTTATGGGCAAAACGTGGCAGCCAATTACGCACAACAGTGTCCCACAAACAGTCGTGGATTGAAAATGACCAATTTATTATTGTTTTGTTTTGTAGGGATTATTATTAGACGCGTGGAGTAAGGAAACTTGCCCAAGTTTTTTTTAAGAACAAATTAGATAGATTTCTGTTCAGAAATATCTCAGGATACAATATATAGTTTGGGACATGACATGTCATACGACTGCCAGGAAGATGGAAGGCAAACTGGACGGACCTTGCATATCAAATATATATCAAATACATATCAAATGCAAGGATTATTATATTATATTATCAGCAAAATGTATAATTTTGGCTTTTGAATGCAGAGTTCTTGAATGATGCATTTTCTTCCTGTCTTGGGATAATATTCTTGTTTCATTGCTGCTGGCTTTAAAATTCTTTTTTTTAATGTGGTGGGGGGGAGGGATTTAGATTGGTTTTGGATGTAGAAAAGCTGTCACATTTGGAACACTGCCCCACACAAAAGGACATCAGTACCATGTAGGGACAGTATCTCCATTTAACAGAATGCTTATGTCCAACAGCATATTTAATGTTCTATTTACACTACACAGTTAGCATTGATGCAACACCGTTTTCACCATCCAACACTAAATGCCATAAATTACACAGTCAATCCACTTTACAATATGTTCTGTAAATACTTTGAGACGTCTCCACAACGTGATAAGGCGCTATATCAAATGCAAGGGTTAGTATTATTGTTATTATTATAATTAATATATTTCAAGTTTAAAATACTTCAATTTAAATACTTCGATTCCAAACTCTGATCCTGATACCACCTCAGGAAATTGTTTCCAAATGGAATCCATGCAATCAACTGCAATATAAAGAGTTTTTAAACTTATTATTTTCTTAGATAATTATTGAAGGTAAGAGCCCTTGGGTTATTGATCCGACATGAAAGGCGCTATACAAATGTAATCTTGTTGTTGTTGTTGTTGATCTGAATATCCTTAAGATTTTTAATGTTAAAGAACTGATAGCAGTCTTAGCTCTTCAATAACACTGAACTTCTTCAGTGTTGTTTAGTGAAGCTCTCCTCAGCCCATGAGAGTAGTCTTTCATAAAAAATATCCTATTTGCTGGTCCAAATCACTTTACTGATGAACATAACACCTCCCTTTTGAATGCTTGGGATTCCTTAAATGATTTCACAATTACTATCCCCTTACTTTAAATATTGTGGAAGGAGGCAAAGGAATTAGCAGAAGATATTTGCTGTGTAAACATTGTCTGTGTGCATCTTAGAAACAGATGGTACTTGAGTGACCATACTTAATCTTCACGGATATACCTGGCCTTCAACATCTACATGTATTTAAGCATTTCGAGATGTCCTCTCAAAGTGAAAGGTGCTATAGAAATGTGTATTATATCTCACCTTTTTCGAATGTATGTTATCACAGAGTGTATTTTTTTTATTAGTTGATTGTTTCAAACCTGGAGTTGTCATTTAAACAATGGAAGGATACATGAGATTTATTAATTGGAAAAAAATGTCTGAATGGGTTTTCTAGACTATGTACTGTGAGCTCTTTCTCAAACAGCAGCTCTTTAGTGTGTATGAATAGGCTTTCATTTCTTTCATTTCAAATTCAAAAAGTGTTAAAATCTGAATTTAAAAGCCACAAATCATCTGTTTTTAAGCATTTCAACCCACTCTGGCCTGGGAAATACCTCAGGGCAATGAAGAAGAATGGATGATAAGCATCGGATTGTTCCAATCAGGTATTCTGCAGATTTAATAGTGTGGTCACAAGGGACAGGCTGTCCTCAGTGACCCAGTGGGATTATATAACCACAATAATTACTTTCTGTTTCCTTTGCTACAACATGTTCAGTTGTGTTGTTCAGCCATATGCTGCTGTGATTGATCCATTTGACGGTATTTCACTTCTAGGCTTCTGTTCTGAAACAACAACCTGGACTATTTTTATTTACTGATACATAAGTGTAAATGTGGACATTTTCACATGCCGCAAAAAGTTTCCTTGATTGTTTATACCCATGGTTCCAGCTGTGGCTGCAAGTGTCTTTAGGAAGGTGACAGTGAATTTGGGGCCTCTACAAGATTTCAGGCCCAAATTGTCCTCTCACTCCACGGGGAATGGAGCTGAATGTGACATCAAGCTACATATGACCCTCTTGTTCGTCAATAAGTAAAAGTGATTCCTCTGAATAGCAAGTCCGAGAAGCCAAAATGTTAAAAACTAATGCTGGAAATCTGAAATAAAACCAGAAGTTGCTGGAAATACTCAGCAGATTCTTTAATATCTGGAATAGAAAGAAGTTTAGAGTTTCAGAAGGATCCTTCACCATACCTGGAATTAAACATTCATAATATTTCATCCACAAATATATGGTCTATTCACTTTACAGTCTATTCTGTGAAGCACTTTGAGACACTTTTAATTAAAGGAATTAATACAATTCCTTTACACGTGGAGAAGCCAATGACAGCATCAGGACCACATGTTTTAAACAAAGTTAAGCGATATGTTACTTTGTCTGTGCAAATGTCACAATTCATCTATTAACTGTTTATTAACAAGTGTTCAGAATAGACCCCCATTAAGGCTAAATTATATGTAATGTAATAAAAATTGTATTGAAGTGGTATTGGATCCCAGAAGGTTGCAGTGTAAATTGTGTTGAATGTGAAGTGTTGTGAAAGATATATAAAATCTACCTGTCTCCTGAGTACAATGATTGAAAGAGGTTTTGTACTTTGTTTCCTCATTAGTAGCACTTTAATGTATTAATAATCTTTGGAGCATCAAATTGGTTCAAAGTACTCTGCAGTCATTACTGCTAAGTGTTTATTTGTAGGCTGTAGTGGAAATAGCATCTGAGCTTCAAACATTACCCATTACAATAAATTCAGTAAATATTGAAATAATGATGTTTATTTCATAATGATGTGTCATAGACCTGAATATTAACACATGTAGATCCAACCATAAAGAGTGTTAATTGAGTGGGCCTGTTATAAGTAATACGATTCCTATCCATTTGAATTAATCACTGAGCTATTTGTACACATGGAAGTCTATGGAGAAATAGGCCCTCTACATGAAGCTAAAACATAGACTGGGGTTGAGGTTTTTGTACTGGTGTGGAGTATCAGAATGTCAGATTATGTAGACCAAAAATTTAGTTCATATCTGACTAAGCCAGCCTGCGCCGGGATCAAGCCAGGGTCAAGCTAATTGTCCAGCAAATGCCAAGGTTCAGTACTCACTATAACAATTATAAGACAAGGTGTAAACCACACTCAAATCTCTGTATCTTGTCCTGGGAAAAGCAAAGATATGGATAGGGACAGAAGGGAGATAGACAGGTCAGAGCTGATCTAATGACACCACAACCAGAGGTACAACAACTGAGGTCAGGAAAGATAAGCAACTTTATCAACCAGAACAGATTAGGGGAAGTCATGGATAGAGATCAGGCAGAATAGATTAGGAAAGACATATATAGAATAGAATGACCAAAGACAACACAAGCTTCAGAGAATCAACAGAACAGAAGGACAAGTTTAAGAAAGCTTTGACAAAGTCAGGAGAGATTGGAATTATGAAGGCTGCAATATATGTAAAGAAAAGTGTGCAAGAAATTGAGAGAAACATTAAAAAAAAGAAATGTTCTGCTGTTGCGTGTTTTAATTGTCTGCCTTGTCTCCTTCCTCCCCACCTTTAAAGCTTGAGCTCCCGGGCGACTCTGTGACATGTCCCCCTGTCATGAAAAGTGCCATATAAATGTAAAAATGTTGTAATCATTCAGCAATTGGCTTAGTCACATGCATCATCCTAGTTTTCACTTGCCTTTGAAGCCAGATTTCAGCCACTCAAAACCCTTTTAGACAAATATGCTCATTGACAGTAGGAGCGGGAAGAAAAAAAAGTGGAAGACTTGAAAGATGTTTCAGGAGAAGGGGTTCGAAGTGAAGGAATATGGCAAATTAGGAAATCAAACTTTAAAAAAGAAACAAACGAGAGTTATAAGAAAAATAACTTTACAAGACAGTTTGAGCATACAGATTTCCAATTTAAAATTTTCCTCTTTAGGTTGATAAGTCAGTAACAAGGATATACAAACTCAGTGGTGCCACTGGAAGAATTAAAGTGGAGCATAATAATAATAATAATCATAATAATAATAACCCTTACATTTGATATAGAGCCTTATCATATTGTTGAGACATCTCAAAGGGCTTCAGAGAATGTACTGTAAAGTGAATTAACTGTGTATTTTGTGGGGGATTCACAGCAACCAATTGCGCACAGCATTGTCCCAGAAACAGTGGTGAATTGACTGACCACATTTTTTTAAAAAGGGAATTATTATCCCCGGAAAGCAATCTGCCAATCAACTAACAACCAGATTAAAGGAGGCTAGAAGATACATTTTCACCCAGAAAGTTATTGGTACTTGGAATCCTATGACACATGTGGCTATTGAGTCCGAGACAGTAAACAAACTGAGGCTCAAAGTTCTTAAAAATTACCATGAAAAAACAGCTTCTAAATTAATACTGGGTTTAAGGATTTGCCAAAATTCTGCATAGTCTACATTTTAAGGCATTGGGTTTAAAGCGAAAGTCAACAGAAATTTCAGGCCTGATATCAAAGAATGCACCAAATTGCATTCCATCAAATTCTCCCACTTAAGTCCTTTTATATGTGCTTTTTTTACACCAAAATAATTTACACTGTGTATTTTGGGGAAGATTTATACAGAAAACAAATAATTTGCCTTTATACAGCAAGCAGGGAATCTGGATTGCAGTGTTTCGAAATTGTGGTCATTTATCCACACTCATTTTCATTATTAATACAGGTTTGGGAGTAAGTAACATGACACAGGCTGAGTTTTGACTGTTTGAAGCATTGTTAGCACTTGGTGCTTTGCGATATCAATTTACAGGGATGGACGAGGGAATTGGTGAGCAGGGGAATTGCTTTTGAGCTTTCATTAAGCAGTAACCAATGATACAGAGGAAATGCTTTTCAAATAAACATCATACTGCTAGGTGCGGTTGGTGTCCAAGAAAAGGAAACTCCTATAGTACCATTTACGCCCTTTCAATTACTGTAAATCCCAACTTATACTGTGCCCTCAAAACATGATTATGTGGTATGACTTAATAATGGAAATATAGTTTTGTGACTATTATTGCAATTGCAGTATTTATTCATGGTTTGTTTGTAGACTTTGTTGTGTTACGCACTACGAAATCCTTGTTTTACTACTAATAATAATCCTTGCATTTAATATAGTGCCTTATAACGTCATTGAGACGTCTCAAAGCGCTTCACAGAATATATTGAAAGTGGATTGACTGTGTATTTTTGTGGGCAAAATGCGGCAGCTAATTACGCACAGCAGTGTCCCACAAACAGTCGTTGATTGAGTGACCCGATTTTTTTTAATAGATTATTACCCCGGGAAAGCGATATGCCAATCGACTAATAACCAAGTTCCTACTTACTGCTAGTTTGGATCAAAATGCTTTATTTAGCATTTTTCTTCTTGAAATATATACCATTTGCATTCTTCTCATACCCCAAGCAAATTCATCTGGATCGAAAATGGCCAATTTGGAGTTCTTTTGAGCAAACCCGAGGAAATTGAACTCTTGCACCTTGAACCTGAAATTGGCTTTGACTGTCACCTCACTGCGATCACAGTGATAACCCAGACTCCATTGTTCTGTCCCTCCGCACGCTGTATTTTTACGCTCCAGTACTCAGACTGATGCCACTAATAGACAAAGTAGGATGTGAAGAGTTGGTGGCTGTTCTGGATGAGCTCAAGTAATTTATGCTCAGTCCTTGTACTGGCATGTTGGTTTGTTTGGGGTCTTTCATTCCTCACAAAATGCAATTAATTTCTCTTGGGTGATCATTACTTTTTCTGTCGTCCCTGTTTTTGTCAAAGTGTTGCCAGTTGCTTCCTAAAGCTGGCACACCAATAAGGAAACGTCAGCCATTCAAACATGGAGGCTTCCTAATGGCCCAGAGCCTATTACCTCCCTGTTTAGTAGTCAGTTCAGAGCTCATTAGTGTGGAGACATATCAAGGCTGACCGCTGTCATGCCACACGTTGCAACTAACAGCATGGTCAAACAGAATAGTTTCTGTTTCTGCTTAATTATGGTGAAATCCTTTCATTGTCAGTCAGCAGGCAAGGGAGAAGCCCGCCACTGTGGCCGACAGTTTTATCCGTTACTGAGTTCAGTCTATGTCCTCCTTTTTATTGTTTGACCCACAATGCTTGTAAGCAATCACAATGGCATCAGATCTGTTCATCATCAGGTCATAAATACTACAGGAAAGTTAACGGCCTCACTTAAAGATTGACCTTGCGCTGCTTCAATCCTGTCTCTTTTTTTTCATGAGGTGATAACTCTCAGTTTTAAGTTTACATTTACATGAGCATGAGTGAAATTAGGAATACTCCATCTATTAGTCTTAAAGTTATCAAAGGTAAGATTTATAGTATAGTCCTTACAGTCACATGAATAAATGTATTACTTGCGCTGGCTCTGAAAAAGTGAGCTATCTTTTGTGTTTGTCTTCTGCTATTACTTTTTTTTATCGTATCAGCTTCACTGAGGCCTTTGCAATACAATGATACATAATACACATATTATCATACACGAGGTGAAGCTTGAGGTGAAGTATGAAGTATGCATCATTCCATGACAAGTTCCTTGGGAATGTGCCATGACATGCCAAATATTTCACCCCATTGGGTACTCCTCAGTTATGAAACGTTTTGACTGAAGAAATACTATAAAATTGCGAGTTCTTTCTTTGCATGAAATTTCAGTCATGTATTATTTGGCTGTTGAACAAATTCTACACGCAAATATTGTGGTGTTTGAATACAGGGAACTTTGATGTGGAACAAAAGTTAGTTGCATATTTGCTTTCTGTCGGCCAGCTTTACTGGATTCACTGGTGTTTGCTTTAGACCAGGTACTTTATAAAGCTGAATGATCTTAATATGTGTGGATAGTGGAATGGGCAACAGTATGCATGGACAAAAAATCCTTATGAGAACTGAACTTTCAAATACTGATTCTATTATCACAGTCTAGCTGTCCCTTATTCATTTGTTTTCTTGTATCTGTGGACGGGTGAATTAAAGCTAGGAGGATTGGCCGTTTTGACTGCAGCTCTTCCAAACAATATATTTGATACTAAAATTTACTTATGGTCTTTTGCAGTGATTTTATGAGGTCTCTGATTGGCAACATGGATTTCAAAGCTCTGGAGCTGAGGATGTACAAAGCTAGAGTAAGTAACCAGCTTCAGAATCGAGTTACATGAACTATTCTGCCGGTATCCATAAGCAGCATCTATTCACCACAGTCTCTGGCCTTGCTTTATTAACAGTGGAAAAATGAGATAACAAAATCATTTCGGAGTCGGTGAAAGTAGGGGCAGGCTTGAAGGGCCGAATGGCCTACTCCTTCTCCTACATGTTACGTTAGGATGAATGTTGTGTTCATGCTTTGTGATGATTAGAGATTAAACCGCATGAACATACGAGTGTAAAGGAACAAAAAGACCATTGTAAAAACACACACACACACACACGCTACTTTATCTTTCACACTGTTCAATTGATTTATTAGAAAAATGGCTATCTAATTCCCTCTTTAATTTCCTGACACAATCTGCCTCGTGGGTAGTCTTTTGACCACTTGGTTGAGCAGAACGATTCAGAAGCAAATTGTCCTGATAAAGTAGTTGAAGCAGTACTTCAATTTGCCCCCTTTGAGGCACAAATACAGCATGTGGTAATCAATTCTGGCCCATTGAAAATTTTCAAGTGGTCGATTAGATGACCCAAGAACATTCAAGGAACCACTTTTCAACATGGAACAACCGTTGCATGACTGCTTCTTTAATAATATTTAAACACTAAAACCTGACTTCAGGGCTCTGTGTATGTGTTAGTTTCACATGCTCAAATCTCTGATATTGGGTGGTTTGTGTCTACAATCTTGATAAGTGAGATGAGGGGTGGGAAACATAAATCAGGCTTCTTATCCACATTGTTCTACTGTTGGAGCTGATTGTTTGCTGTCGTGTGATGTGGTGTTGCTGTCATGTACCAGTGCATGTCATTAAACAAACGTACATGTTAATTCAAATTAATAAATGTCCTCAGAACTGATTGATATCACAGATGGAAATATTCTCATATAAACTACGAGAAAAATACATAGAAGCTTTAGTTGTGTACTTCAACATAACTGCACATTGTTGTTCAATGATTGGTTGCTAGAATAATCAGTTCAAGTATGATGCAGATATAATCAGGTCCTTCCATGTCCATACCTTACATGTGACACCTAAGTGGCCTAGTGTTGGTATCCAGACCAAAAACTGCTAAGATCCAGTGACAGGCTTGATCAGCTGAATGGCCGCTTCTTTTCCTGTTTTCCTATGTTCTTATTTGAAGGTTTGTTGAAACACGTAATCGCAGAAGTAGACAGCAGAGCGATGATATAATACATTCACAATCACATTATTATATAAGACTCTATGTTCAAACCTGGATAAAGTGCCTTTAGAGTTTTTGACCAAAGATGACAACTCTCTAATTCAACATCCAGTAAGGCTTCAAATCATTACCCTCACTTTACCTCTACTCCCTCTTCCCAACCCCCTCCCCACCCCCGGCACTGCTACCAAAGGGACATCTGGCAAAATGCGATCAAATGTTTGTAATCAATTGAGAGTCAGTGACTCTATTTCTTTTGAATAATAGAAAGCTTTTTTTTGTTTCTGGAGACTGGAAATCTTATCAGTTCATTCAGTCACTTTTTCTTTTTTGCATACGCTCACAAATCCTCCTGGATTTATTGCAGATGTATCAAGCTCAGTGGAAATAATAGTACAAGCAAGGGGCTAGTCAGCTATTCGCCAGAATACAGAGCGATTCCAATGGGAAATTACCCACACAAAAGATGCAGTGGGGTGATAAATGAAGAAAGAGCTTCAGCCCTTTAAGCACTACAGACAAGAGCCTGGACAAAGCTAACACACTAATTTTACTGTGACAATACACATTGCACCCCTCCCCCTCATGCTAAGGTGCTGTCTATTCACAGTATTTAGGAGCAGCTCAGAAGATGAAAAGTGTCATACATGTCACTAATAATCACATCTCTGTGTGAGTAATGCAAATAAACAATAAAAAAATCAAAGTACAACTGCGATTCACCATTCTATTAACAAATGGTTTCGGTCTAATAAAGCACAGTAATGGGTATTTCAGGATGCTCAGAATTATTAACATCTGAAGCAACACTTCAAAAATTAATCCAATATAAGTACAGTCACTTAACAACAGTTATCTATGAAGCACTTTGAGACTTGTCACATATGTTATATCATATGCAGCGATTACTCTTATTTTGGAAAATAAATAAGTGGATGAAACACTAATCAAAACTAGAGGAACATCTTGAAACAAGATACGAGGTTTCATATCTATGTGTATACATTGGTTTCTCCATAACTCTCTGGCAAACTAGAAAATCAGCTGTTCTGAATTGGAATTCGCTGCAGGATCCTGATGAATTGGCTCACATCCACTCATATTTTCATGCTGCTATAACTGTTTCCATTGCCAGCACTGCCTGCTGTTTCCCTCTCATACTGATTAAATCAGCATCAAAAATATTAGAAATCCTCCCAGACATTCAGAGTTCCTGATGGATTTAAACCATCGATGCACTCATCAATCATGATTGTAAGGTTTGGAGGACACAGTGGGTAAGCCAACCATCCTTTCACTTCCACTATTAGGTTCAGATCAAGGCTCGACTGACAAGATGAAAATCTTTTTCTCTCTGTCAGCTGTAGAAGTCTTATATGAAATGAGTTGATGGGATGCACAGTGCTAAGCTGTCCTCAATTCAGCATTAAATTAGCAATCTTGCTCAATGAGAATTAATGGATGGCTGGTGTGGGATATGAAAAATATTCACCCTGGTGCTTATGGAATCAAAGCACATGGTTGTACAATGTAAAGGGAGTTTTACTTGGCTTCTGGGAGTGCTCAACGTCAACACTGCATATCCCAAAGTATTCCTTTGCCATGTCTTAAAAAACCTTAGCAATGCATCATAGCAACAGTACCCAGCTTAGTAGACTGAATCTGCATTACTTTATCTCTGCAAAATTGAGAGGGTGATAGCCCTTGCACAAGAATTTTAATGCCTACTTAACATCAAGCAAATAATTTCATGTTCATCACTAAACATAACAGTTTTTTGACTATGTCTTTAAAACCCATTGCTCATTGTAAAGAAAACAGCTATGTTTAGTGTTTAGCTTAAAACAGACGTCTGTCCAAGCATTAATATGTAGTTAGGAGGCAGAAATGCCAGTGCCTATTTCACAAGCATAAGGTTTAACAGGGAGGTAAATGTTTTCAGGTTGGTGGCAATTAAACCAATTACTAGAAGATTAGATCCAATTAATGTTACCCAGGCAGCAATTCGCAAATTGTAATATGGTGCACTTACCTTGATTTTTTTAAGTCACACTGAAAAACAACCTTAATTTATACAGTCAATTCACTTTACGGTATATTCTGTGAAGGGCTTTGATACGTCTTAAAGACGTGATAAGGCACTATATCAAATGCAAAGATTATTATTATAATTTAATACTGGGATGAAAGCTAATGTTTTTACTAGACACAATATGGTATTGAAAATATGCAATATTGTTACAAGTATGTTAATGAATGAGGGGTGTTGTGAATCAATAAATAAGATTAGTAGTATGTTTTTGAGTGCTATACAGGTTTAGATGGATTGCTTATTGGGTGGATACATCTGGAACATTTTTGCAACTGAGATCTAACAAGATATTTTTCACATTAATTATATAATGCTGTCAGGATACTCGTTCCCAGAGAAAAGAACACTACAATCTGACTAAACGTCAAGGAACAGTGACAGTTCTACCCAGGAGAACAAGTAGTCACAGTCTGAAGGCCCCCTTTACAATATAAAATTGTTTGGAAAGAACGATTTGCAAGATGAAAAGAGGACACTGGACACATAGAATTATACTGCAGGGAAACAAGCTATTCAACTCAATTATTCCATTCTCGTGTTTATACTCCACGTGAGTTTCCACCCGTACTAATTCCCCTCCCAAATCCATCTATTCCCTTCACATATGTGACAAGAATAAGGGTTGAAATTACATGCTAAATGTTAATAATGCAAATTACATTGCATGCTGTAATTTGGGGAAGTATAGCAAAGCAAAATGTTCATTTTACATAGGAAATTCCTAAGAGGGTTTTGTCGTTTTTTGGGGGAGAATATGGTATTTGTGTAAGGCTAAACAAAAGACCTGAAATATGCTTGAGTTTGGAGAGATAATTTTGTAATACAGAAAGTACATATTTTTTTCTGAGGCAATCAAGTTTGAGATATATATATACAATAATAATAATAATAATAATCCTTGCATTTGATATAGCGCTTTTCACGTCGGGCGGATGTCCCAAAGCGCTTCACAGAACATACTATAAAGTGAATTGACTGTATATTTGTGGGCGAACGCGGCAGCCAATTGCGCACAGCAATGTCCCACAAACAGTCGTAAATTGAAAATGACCAATTTATTATTGATTTTGGTTTTGGAGGGATTATTATTCGGCGTGTGGAGTAAGGAAACTTGCCCAAGGTTTCGCCCTCTGCCTGGAATTGAACTCAGGTCTCTCGCTTGAAAAACGAGTGCTCTAACCACTGAGCTACAGGACTTCACGATATATATATATATATACGGCTCTTTGAAGAGCTTACTTTGTGTTGCTGGTGAATGCTACAGAATTTTGGAAAAATATATCAAAATCTATACTTTCAGGATATATCAATGTGCGGGAAAAAAGACTAAGGACAACAGAAAGATAGAAAAAAGAATAAAGAATATTAAAAACTTGTTCGATATTGGTGAAAGAGATCCTGGAGCTTCCTACAGTGTTTTCAGATGTTTTTAGGGAGCCCTAAATGCCTACGTCCTAATCATTGTGAAGAATTATTATTATTATTATTATTAAGAAGGGTGGTTGGTTTTACCGATATCATCCATTAATGTGAATCTGCATGTATCCAGATTCTATTGTCATGGACATTGTAATTCTGTGGGCTTAAAGTGTTCTCCGCAAGGCTCTAGGATATTGGAGGTTGTGGATGTCAAAGGGCTAGAATCTACCTCTTTAGCTGTTGTGTCTATTCAGAATTTCGGGAATATTTGAGATGGCTCCTGACAGATTCTATAAACGATATTGTGATATAATCTTCCGACCATCCGGGAGCAGGGTATGGTATGTCCATCGCTTCTAAGTTGGCTAGTCACTACAGTCCATGTTCCCCAGTAGTACCTTGCCAGTTCATTCAGAGACACAAATGGCTTTAGCAATTGATAAAAGTAGTCAGAAGAAAAAAATCATTCATCTGTGGAGACAAAAAGGGCAACATCCCGACTATTATTTAGTCTCGCTGTAGACCTGGACACTGACGGATAGAGGACAGACAAGATGAGGTAACTTGCAAGCACGGAAGATGCATCAGTCATTCAAAAGTACTATTTTTACTTTGCTGGGAGCACATGGAGGAAAAGATTCCAATGTAAATTGACCAAATTTTTGTGATTCCAGATTTAAAAATTCCCTCAGGTATGGCCTTAAGGATCTTTGGAATATTTACTCTGTTCTGAGTTGGATAATATTCTTTAGAGCCTTTGGTCATTGAAGTCCTTTTTGTTTCAAGTTAATTGGGTGAAAATTCTGAAGTGATCACATCATTGATAAATGCAGCCAATAAGGTCCCCGACTATGTCACAGTGATTGGGACTGGTGCTGTGTGCAGCAACCATTGGACTGCCTGGTTTGTGGGCTGTAGGCTTAATTCAACAAGAAATAAGTAAATCTGATTTCACATGAAGAAGCTTTTCACTTTCAAGAGATCCTTGTTGCCATTCCATCTTGACAGAGCTGAGCTGGGTGATGCAAAGCTTTAAGTGTGACGCTCCCAAGACCACTGCATCGCTTTTCATCCCCTCTGTATGCATTAATAAGCTCATTGACTGCTCATTGCAAGGCCATTCAGTACAACCAGACTACTTTAAAATGATTGGTGCCTTAATTTTACCACATCATTGTGTATATAACATTTCATTGTTTAGGGGAAAACCGAGTTTCTTTCAATGTTTCTTAAATTAATAGATTTAACTCAGTTGTTTTCTTATTGGACGTAAAACATCAGTTTGATAATTCTTCTTTTCCCTTCAAAAGCACAGTCATGTAGTCCAACTCTTCAAAATAACAAGAACAAAAGAGAATAGGAATTGCAGGGGGACTTTTTTTTACTGGTAGGGTAAGAGGCATGGGGAACAGACAACTGGCACAGCTGGTGGAACAAGAAACTACAAAGAGTTTCAAAAAAGAACTAGACAAGTTCCTGTCAACCCAAATGACTCAAGGTTATTAGATTTTTTGGGATGGATACATCAAAGTAACCTTGACTAGATGCGCTAGAATAGCTAGAACTCCTGCCTGAAATTGCTGCTATATTACAGCATTCAGAAAAGGGTAATAAGGATTAGTTTGCAATTAGAAAGCTGGTTAGTAAAGGAATTAGTTGAAGGGTATGAAGGACAGATGGATATTCAAGAAAATGTTCACTTTGGGATTAGCCATATGGACTGTATTGATCTTTTCTTGTTCCATACATTCCTACATACAGAATCTTGAGACGGCCTCCCAAAATGAAAGGCGCTATACAAATGTAATTTGGTATTGTATGTAGGCATAAGAAGGTTATTTAACTAATACTATAGCCACAGGCCATTATTACAGAATTAGCAAGATTCAAAACAAGACTACAGATTACAAATTATTTTTGGATTTTAGAATCAAGCAGTACATACATGTTGTAAACTCCAATCATAAGTATTTAATATTAAGAAGGGTGAATGTTTTTGAAAAGGAGTTGAAATATCATCCAGCTAAATAAATTTAAATTATTCAAAAATAAATTATGATCAAACACAAGATTAGTTGGAACATTGGGATTGTCATTCATGAAATGCAACCGATTGCCCTCCTGACCCTTCGCTTCAAGCCCTCCCCACCTCTCCCGTTGCCTCGATCCCCAGCTATAACGCCCAGCCAGCAGTGACATTGAGGCGTCATTCCAATGCGAAAGACACTTTATAAGTGTAAATTTGTATTGTTTTGGATGGATGAATATAAATTATATTATTGGACTGATATGTACTTATCTTTTGAGCATGGACATATGGGAAGAAAAGACTTGATGGGTTAAACGCCATTTTCTCTTTCCATGTTTTCTTATGTCCATTCCTACGTTTCTTTACAAATGATCTTAAAACGTAAGACCCATTGATGTGGGGCCTGGAAAACAAAGTGTTATGACAATCCAAAACACCTAACTATTTGAGTTACAATTTTTTTAATATCAGTTGATACTCATTTTGTGTTGAGGGTAATACAGGAATTATCGCAGTAGACAATCTATAGAATAATATGTTGTGCCAATTAATTGTTTTTAATTTTGCTGGCGCAGTGAACAGTACTACAATAACAATGGAATCCAGTTTGTAATATTTCTTAATGGGATTCCTTAAGAAAGTATCCAAACTGCACTAATGGTAATTATTTCCATATGTCACACCAACCCACTGGAAACTCTGCTCCAATGCAATCCACTTCCAAACAGGATTTCTTATTAAGCAATATTACATTCCAGAAAAGCTTAGCCATAAATGTCATTTTCAATTTACTTTCAGAGTTGAGTCATTACCTTCAACTTTCTAATTATTACAACGCATTTAATATTCATGTTGTGCATTGATGGACCTTCAGCTTTTTGTCTGTTAAAATGGGCATTGGATGGAAATCCTTGCTCTATTGCTACTAATTGAATTGTTCGCTGCTATTCAGAAAAGAAAATGTCTAAATGCAATCTATGGCATTGCAGTTTATGCATGCTAATCACCTTGACACGTCAGGTATAGAAAGCTGTGCTGGAAAAGAAGGTATTACCTCTGTACTCCTTTATAATTAGGCTGACCGACTTCAATGCTTTGAAGTGTTAGGGTTAGTGCCAGGGGATTACCGAAAGTTATTAAATTGGATGTGGAATCAGTGTAAAACAGGTGCACGAACAAAGACAAAATAGAACATTAAAGTCTGAGGTCTTCCAGTTACAACCACATTGTAAAATTCATTACATTTGAAAGGCACAGATAATGTGGATGACCACTGAATGCACTGTGAATTTACAAGAAAGCTGCCTCAATCTTTCTTTTCTATGTCTCTTGCACACTTCATTGTTTGCCATTTAAACTGATTTGAATCTTCGCAGTGCCAACTCATTTATTTCACTACATTTTTTCAATTCAGAGTATTACATGAAAAGGATTAGACTTACACGACTTCAGATATCTCCTATGAACAAAAAAATCAACTGTACTTTAAATAATTAATCTGTTCAACAAAATTTGTTTTTATTTTGGTTTAGTAAATTATTAATTTAATTTCAAGTAAACCACTAGGAAAAGTTTAATGTCTACCCAACAAGTTTGGAAAGAATAGCGAGTCCTGGTCTAGTATTCTGCTGAACTGCGTATTTTAACTACCACAACAATGAGGAAACTCTCTGGAACAACAAGAAAGCTGAAAATGTGATTTACAACTGATAGCAAAGGGATAGCATGTTCCCTGATTTCTGATAGTATATTGTGCATATCACAAATGAAAAGAATAACTTTCTATCTTGAACTGAAAGATTTTCTATGCATATTGCCTACGTAAATTGGAGGTCCTCAGATAAGCGAATAGTAAATTAGGAGAAGTAAAGCTTTTAGTCAGATTAAGTCTAACAAGGAACAAATTTATTTTTGGGAAAGTACAGTTTTTACTTAACCTCCCTGTAATGCTTCCCCAGTGTTAGGTCACGAAGTAGAGAAGGAGAGTGATCAAACCTAATCTATATCAAGAAACAGTCAGCAATTCTCCAGTAAAGCACACAAAAAAAATTGGTCACTTCAATCCATGACTGTTTTTGGGACACTGCTGTGTGCAATTGGCTGTCGCGTTTCACCCACAAATACACAGTCAATTCATTTTACAGTATGTGGAGCGCTTTGAGGCCTTTAGAAGATGCGAAAAGCGCTTTATCAAATGCAAGAATTATTATATAACAAGGGAAAACAAGAAAAATGTAAAGAATACAAAAAAATTTAAAATGAGAAATAAGAAAAGATAAAGGATTGTGGAAAATGATATAGAGGAATTAATGTAGGAACCAATAAGGGGAAAGGATTGGACTGTAGCCAAATCACAGATGAATGGAGTTTGGCAAGTGGAAATACAGAAACACATAGGCTGCAAACCTCAATCACATTTAATTGTACAATTGACTTTGATTGCTTCTTTGTATTGTTCTGTCACCAAACATTTTAAGGAATCCATCCCCACAGTCCAATAATTTGATGCAACACCCTGCATTTTAGGAGAACAAAATTTAAAGCTATGTTTAAAATATGTGATTGCTGAAGCTTTCAAAGATCGTTGATTCACAATGAAAAGATGAGCACTTTAATGAAACACAGCAGCAATAATCCTACTATGAAAAATCACTGTATTGATCCAAAGAGTATATAGCATTTGGGTTTTGTTTATCATTTTTGATATGACTATTTGTTGGTGTTCTATATGTGTTTTTTTAAGTCATCAGAAAATACAAGGCGTTTCAAAATGTAGGATTGAATTCTATTCTGTTTGAAATTCATCAAAAATGTGTTTCCTCAGATTTTACAATGAAGATATATATATTTGCATTCAATCAGAGCTGGGGCCTTCCCTCCATTCATCAATATACATGTTATTTAGGTGTGGATACAGATGGGAGAATATTCTGGGTAAATGGAATACCCCCTTTGACTCTTGAACCTCCGACATACCTATGGGTCACTTCCTCTTTTCCTACCTTCCCCTCTCACTTGGTTGGCTTCTGACTCTGTCTTTGGAAAGCACTCAAGATTTTATCCTACCTGAAGGGTGCTATATACATGCAAGTTGTTGTTGTTGTTGTCTGACACTCTGTGACCATTACTTAACTATTCTTCAGTTAGTTGATTCATATGAACACTGTTCTTCATGGAAGACAAAACTGTACTTCAGCATGCTGCTTAGCTCTATGCCATCACACAGCTAAAGAATACAATTTATGAGGTTGGGACTGGATTAACACACAGTATTTTCACTTCTGACACTTTGGTTTGAATCCAGCGCAGCCTGATTAGATGACTGACTTTAAAAGACTAATATGCAATGAGTTTGGGGGGTCTCAGTCCAGTAAACACGGGTTCACAGCGCAATCATATCCCATGTATTGGCACCAATTTGCCCATTTTACTCAGAGATGTGTCATGATGAGTAATTTGCGGCTTGGAAAAATTCTCAACGGTGAATCAAAATAACTTTTCTAAGAGTTAAGGGTTTGTTGAAGCAGATTAAGGGGAGTTTTACTTTGTAATCGCATGTGCACTGTGCATGACATGCTAGCACATAGTGCAGACACAGGAGATAGGAGTGAGTCACTATTGAGATATGTATTAATCCAATTTTTTCTCACAACTGTTGTGTTTTGTATGGATTTTCCACTTAATATTATTTGAAGATAAGATTCTATTTGGTTAATATGAAAAAAAATCTAACCAATGGACACTTGCCTGAAAATAATATATTGTAACAGCCTTAAAGAGCTGTTATATGATGCAACTGCTCAAAACAACAAAAATCCAGATGTGTTGAGTGGAAAGGAGAAGCTTTGTTTCTTTTCTAACCAAACCATAAAGGGATTGTCACACAGATTTCACAGAAGGCATCATTTGAGTTCAGTTATCTGCATGCAAATACAGTGGCTGTCCCTTTTACTCATAGAATCAGTAATTGAGTGGCTTTGAGTAATACTGTAGCGAGGGACTCAAACCCAGCCACATTTTGGATGACAGCCCCAGTAGCTGCATGAACATGCAGTTAATGTAGTTGACAAGTGAGGGCAAAAGAATTATAGGATTTGTACTAAACATGGGGCATTTGGGGAACAACTAGATTCAAAAAACAGTTTTGCCAATAAAGGATACAGTCACTACACTTTGCAGTGTATTCTGTGAAGCACTTTGAGATGTCTCGAAGACATGATGAGGCATTGTATCAAATGCAAGGATTATTCTTATTCTTATTATAAAAAGCATGTCATATTAGAATGACCGTTTTCACACAATCTATACAATCTAAATATTTTGTGCCTCTTTGCAAAATTCAAACGGTCAAGGTAGAATATGATAGTGGTTGGTGATGAAATAAGCATGAAGATTATGCAATGATAACCATCAGTTGTCAACTTCTTTTGTTTTCCAGCAATTGTTCCTATGTAATGTTGATTCAGAAGAATCCAGTATCAGTGTCCAACAGTTGTTAGTGGAGCTGAAGGCTGGTGGGATCAGTGAAATCCATGAGGAATCGGTGAGAAAGAAACTGTGGAACATGAAGGCACTGGATCTGCTAGATTTTCTTACTTATTTACCACTTTTTGTCCTCATCCATAACTCCATTTTGTTAAATCCATTGGACAACTCCAGGACAATCTGAAGTTTACAACTCGCATACTTTAGCAATGTAACAAAGTAGAAAGCACTGCGCAAATATTCTGGTGCTTAAGAATGTATCTATTCATTATGGCTTGAAATGGCAAGGAAAATGGAAAGCTATAAGGATTTAATTAACTGTCCTACATCTATCTTAATTGATGAAACATATACAAAATCTAGATAAGTAAACCATTACCTCAAAGCTGTATTTTCTTCTATCTCATAATGGATTGTAAATGTTAATTCATAGATTTAGTCTCAAATTACTTATAGCATCATACAAATACTGTAAGAGTTCATGCTTTTGGATATGAATTGCTGTTATGATATAAGTATTCTTATTAAGGTTACAGTGGCAATGCAACAATAGATCATTTCCACCCAGTGACTGTACTGAAATACATTAGTTTAGTTATCTATAGCATGCAACAGTTCCACTTTTTAATGATGGTTAAACTATCTGAGATTATATATAATTGTGCAAAAAATCCTATTATGGATTATGAGGTTTATTCACTAGAATCATTAATTATTACTAAAAGTAACCCTAAAAGTATCGGGCACTAGTTTTGTACTGTAATGTTTACTGGAGCTGCTATTTAAAGTGAAGTGCTGTCTATGGTACTGAAAGATTGTGGCATTAAATAAGAGCATAAGAACATAAGAATTTGATAAGCAGAAGAAGACCAAGATCTATCTAGTTCACCTTCCACCATCCTGGCAATCGCTTGACATGGCATGTCCCAAACATACTGTATCCCGAGATATTATTTTCTAGCAAAGTAAGAAAGTAAGTTCTTATAGTTGTTTGTACACTGATTATAACCCTGGCATTTACAAAGGTTATTTCTTCAATTAAAAAAAGTGTGTTAGCCATAATAAACATGTGGAAATTAATTCCATGCTTGTGGATGATATCACTGATTGAGGGCCTGTAAATATTAGGGAGGAGAAGATCAAGAACAGAGGAACAGTGCACATAAAGAGTGCGAGGATTGGAGGAGAAGCTGTTAGTGGATACAAAGTGATGATGATGTGTTGTTGCCTCACCAATGCCACGCACAATTTTCATTAAATGTAATGCATGATACTGTAAATGCTCCAGATCACAATGATAAAAATAACTTAATTAACTTAATTCATTAGATATTCCCAATTGGGTCTGACCGATCTTGCTCTACTGTCCAGCAACTTGGGACGTCCTTCTGAGGTGAAAGGCGCTACACAAATGTAATTTTTTGTTGTTGATGAGGATCTGAAAGAAGGGAATTGAATCTTGACAGTTTTAATTAAATGTCCAGTGAACAAATGTCTACAGCACAAAACTGCAAAAGATTTGTTACAAACGTGGCATTCTTTCTTAATGAAAAGTTGGTCTTGGTAATTAACATATAATTTTTGAGCAGTAAGGTTAATCTTATATACGCAGACCAGGTAATAATGGTGATGGTATCCAATATGAAGCATTAGCAAATTTCTCAATCCTTATCTAGTTTATCACTGCTGATTAGGACTTTTCACTGCAGGGCTGAGCACAGTTATATTCCTCCAAGTCTCATTGAGGAAGCAGACCGGTTGATTATCCACAATGAATTTCAACCTACAGAGATACATTTCACACTGTTTATGGGACACTGCTGTACACGACTGGCTGCCGTATTTCACCCACAATATACACCGTCAATCCACTTTACAGTATATTCCATGAAGCACTTTGAGACATCTCAATGACTGTGAAAAGGCGCTATATCAAATGCAACGATTGTTATTTTTTCAGAAAAACTCTGTAAAACTCCTTGAGATGTTTTCTAATAAACTGCTGTATCAAATGCAATTATTAGAGTGGGTGGTTTCACAAAACATGGCTCTTCAATACTAATTTGACCCCAGTGTACTGCACTACTCCTACCTATTAATGCAAGTTATTTTTGATGCCTAAAGAAGATCGTTTTTAGGCATGGTAAAATAAATACATCTCAATATTGATTAACTTGAGAGGATAAAGGGCTGAGTAGATGCACTAGAATTTTAATACAGAACCATTTAAATGAGCTAAGAATTCTGAACTGCATTTAATCTAATTTATACAATGCCTGACATGGAATTGCTTGATTCTCAAACTGGAGTGAAAAGTAGTGGGACATGTTTCCCAACTCAAAAAAGTTCTCTCCTTCCAAAAAAGTCTGATTTATGGAAATCATTTATAAGGCAATAGCATTTGAGGAGGAAGAAAGTCAGCTTACAAGAACAAAAACCTAGACCTTTGTGCCAGCTTGGCTCAGTTGGTAGGATCGCGGCTATAAAATATATAGTCAATTCATTTCACAGTGTATTTTGTGAAGCACTTTGACACATCTCAATGATGTGATAATGCGCTATATCAAATGCAAGGATTATAATTTATTATTATATCTCACTTTCGAATAACAAATTGTGGTTTCAAACTCTAAAGACAAGCCCTAAATGCATAATAGTCTGTGCTCCTTGTCTATGCTAATACTCCAGTGCAGTAACATAGAGTATCTTATTGTCTGGGATGCTATCTTTTGTATGACACTTTAAACAGTCTTGTCCACTTGTTCGGTTGGGTGTTAACAATCACATGACACTAATGGTAAAGAGAAAAGGGTTTCTTTAGCTCCAGATAAATTGGTCATTTACCATATGTAATATATATGTAATAATATGTGTGTCTATGTGTCCTTGCTGGTGCCATAGTCACTACACTTGACAGTAATTACCTTTGAGGTATTTCAATGTGCAAATGTGCAATAAAAATGCACATTCTTCCTTAGGTACTTTGGACATGTATGGAGCCCGGAATAATTGTCTCAAACAAGCAGGCATATTAGACTGCTTAAAATGAAAATGATGTATGTTCCACAGCTACTGGCTTAGTGTTATTCAAGGTTAAAAACATGACATTTCTTATACACCATTTCTACCCTCCAACACATTTTCAATACATTGTTTGGATAGTTGTCCTGTAAGCATATGCCTGTGAGATTGCGAAAGTGAAAGATCTGGAAAGAAAAAATCCAGGTGCATCATTGAAAAATATCTAGAAATCACAAGAACATTTTAACTCTATAAATGTTTATCAAAGTATAAAGATAAAATCAATTCACTTTACAGTATACTTTGTGTCATGCTTTGAGACGTGGTATAGCACTACATCAAATGCAAGGATTATTATTATTATATTGTTTCAAAAAAAATAAACATTTGAGCAAAGCTGAAACTTTCTCAATGAGGAACGAGTTTACCAGTCATTTTAAGAGAAATATAATGGAGATTATTCTTTTCTTTTAAATAAGTGTGTGCATCATTAGTTTTTTTTAGCTTGCTAATGTTCTATTTTTTTCTTCTTTTTTAAAAAAAAAAGTACTGAAAGGGGTGATGGTTGTGCGGGGCTCTATGTCTTCAAAAAGCTCGCGATTTAACAAAAGCATCAGTAATTGCTCTCTGCGCCCTCTGTGCGCCTTGTTGAGGGGAACTTCACTGTTGAAATTCTGTGGGCGTTCCTCAAGCCTCCAACTCACAGTGCATCTTTCCAATTTCTACACATTTTAGTACGTTGTGTTTTCCTCTTTCTCTTTTCCCCTCTTCTTCTCTTTCTTCTTCTTCTTCTTCTTCTTCTTCTTCTTCTTCTTCGAGTTTCAAGAGTTTCAATCCCCCCCCAAAAAAGCAGGCTGCGCCAGGGTAAGCTTCTTAAACTGCGTCCCTTGTCTCCAACACACATCGTAACGCCTGGGATTGAATCCATTTATTGTGGAAAGAATTTCCGGAACACAGGCCATTTCTGAGGGCTAAATGCGTGTGGAAGGCTCTTTTTTTAAAAAAAAGGAGGGCCGCCCTTAACCTAAGGCCATTATCACGGTCAATGTTTGCTGTGGACTTTCTCAAAAGGAGTATTGTTGCTTGTTGCCAGGTATTCCCTAGCAACCTCGATGCCACGCTGATGCTCTAATAGTTTAGAATGAAGCGCTTGTCAATTTAATGCTTTTCTCTCCCTCTCACTCACTCTCTCTCTCTCTCCTTCTCGCTCCTCCACCCCCAAACACGTGCTCGTCAACAGAAGAATATGGTAAAATGGGAAAAGTTTTGTTCTGTCCCAGTGGTTCGGTTTTAATTGCAAGCTTGAGATTTTGAAACGTGTAAAGTTTTTTGGGGGGGAACCTTTGTGTTCTTCTTAAAGTTTGACTCGATTTACTTCCCCTTTTGCATATAAGAAATCAGCATGAACATTTTAAATCTACAATATTTTGTTTTTGATACATATAATATATGTAGAATAATTATATACAATTAATTTTTTATTTACAATGGAGAAACAACACGACATATTCACTCAATGTACAATTGTACTATTCTATATTGGGATGGTTCTTGTAAACGTGTACTTGTTTTTATGATTTTTTTTTAACCCTCATTAAGTATCAGGTCTTGAAAACAATAACAGATTTCCAACTTAATACAGTCCCCAACACCCATTCTATCCAATCACAATGCCAGTTGGTGGCATCACAACTTTCAACCTGTGTGAAGTCTGGTAAATCACCTTCAAGTCATTTTCTTAATCATTGGAAAAAATATCAGTACAGATGAGCTAGAGACTGCAAAGGGTAACACCGTACCCTTTAGCTACAATTCACAAATGTTTGTGCCTTTTTTTGTATTGTGGAGTTTGCCAAAAGGAATGTATTACACTTTAAAGTGACAGAAGAACTCACTGCAAACAAAGAAAATAGTGGGCTGTACTCTTACTGTGTTTGGATCCCCAAAAGAGGAGGTTGGGTTCCACAACACTGGAATATATGTTTCACAATTTTTTTTATCATTATTTGAGATAAAATAATAATAATAATCCTTGCATTTGATGTAACGCTTTTCACGTCGGGAGGACGTCCCAAAGCGCTTCACAGAATACATTGTAAAGTGAATTGACTGTATATTTGTGGACGAAAGCGGCAGCCAATTGCGCACAGCAATGTCCCATAAACAGTCACAGATTGAAAATGACCAATTTATTATTGTTTTGGGTTTTGGAGGGATTATTATTAGGCTCTGTGTGGAGTAAGGAAACTTGCCCAAGGTTTCGCCCTCTGCCTGGAATTGAACTCAGGTCTCTCACTTGCAAAGCGAGTACTCTAACCACTGAGCTACAGGACTCCACAATATACAGCAGGTGTCAGCTTGGCTCAATTGGCAGCATTCTGGTCTGTGAGTCATAAGTTTATGGGTTCAAGCCCCAAGTTGGGTCTTTGACTTCATTGTCTAGGCTGACATTGTAATGCAGTGCTGGAGGAAGGCTGCATTGCCAGAAATGCCGTCCTTCAGCTGAGATGTTAAACTGAGTGTCATCTGCTTATTAATGTGCATGTTAATTATCTCATGGCACTATTCAAAAAGAGAAGGGAGTTTTTTCGCAGTGTCGTTGGCAATAATCCCCCAAATAAAATTGGATAGTTGCTTCATGACTGTTTATGAGACATTGCTGTGTGCAAATTGGCTGCCCCATTCACCTATAAATACATAGGCACTACAGTAAAAAATATCTTGTGATGTGCTTGTGGACCATTTGATGATGAGATAAGTCACTTGATCATTATACAAGCAATATATCTTGGAGACTATTTGGGGGTGAACCTGCTGTAAGTCATTTTTATGTAAGAATTAAAGAAAGGCACACAAAATAGATTTAATTTCAAGAGCAAAATCAATGGTATTCATACATAGTATTATTATTATATTAGTATTATAATTTTTCAATCCAGAATCTTTCAAGCATACATTTTTGATATGACATTAAAGAATGGTAATCTCTCAATATAAGGTTCCTAGAAATACAAAGAGCTCAAGAGTGATTTGTTTTTAGCTCTTCATTTCCATGCTTCTCAGAATTCGGGCATGGCAAAGTTTGTCCTTCGGAGGCCATTTGATAACGTCATCACTGAACATTGCTAATTTGTTAAAACCAATTGGATACAAAAATTGATCCAATTGATTTGGTCCATCTTATAAATAGGGCCCAATGTGGTGACACTAACGAAGGAGGTGGTTTTACAATTATAGTATTTAAGTAATTTATTACAATGTAGCAATAAGATATAGTTGAGGTACAGCCATGAACAAAAAGTGTACACTTGTTTTTATTAAATGTTCTGGCAACATACACTTTACAGTGGTTCAACCACACAGCAGTAAATTGATAACTGGTCTACTATTGCAATTTCAAAGATCAAGGGTTATCCATTGGTATGTCACTCAGAGGGATCAAAGCTTTACTATGCCTTCAAGGACAAAGTTTATCATGTGATAATGTGTTGTACTTTTGCATACTTACATTTCTTCAAGACATTTCTAAAGCTTTTGCCATTAAATCAGAACACAGTAGTCAACATTGTTTTATACCATCACTTTGTATTTCATCCAGCAATGTTGTTGACTCCAGATTCAGGGTATAAATGCAAACTGCTATTGCTCTAAATCTTAAATGCAAGTTTCACTGTTGGATTATCTTTCAGAAAATCAGTTAAAACATGGAATTAGGATGCATGGATGAATTGTGATTTTTCTTGCTGCATTGGGGGTGAACATGATGATGCTTCTCAACTAATCATTATCACATAATCATCTATTAAAGGTGATAACAAAATATTGATGTTCTGTACCATCTTGTGTCAGTAATAAATAGCTAACCTCTTATTGTGCATGAGGCACAGTAATTACTTTCAGTGATAAAATATCTGCACAATGAATTCTAATAGAATCTGCTACACCATCTCTCCATTTCACTTCTAATTTTCTTTTCTGGAAAGTTTTACCTGTTATCATTTACTTCCCTCAAAAGGTTGACTAAATTGGGAAAGTTTATGATAGGAGACAAATGTTATATTGAAGTGAAAATTCCAGAAATAGGAGGGTGAGAAGCACACCAGTTTGAAAAGCCTTGTTTATTTAAAAACTGGATTATAAAGACAAGCTTGCAAGGGAATAAGAATTGAAGATACAGGTGAAAATGATTTTCTATGGCAACTTGAAACATACATAAAATATTAAGTAAAATATTATTATTCAGCATAGAAGCAATACACATTCATTGTAATTATTTCCATTACAATCTGAGGGAGTTTGTGCAATCGAATACTGTGGATGATACATAAAATAACAATTATAACCCAAATAAAATGTGTGTACAATTCACATTTCTATCCAGTAATTCTATGATAAAATATGTGCAGAGAATAAATAATACTAATCACACAGCAATATCTACATATCATTATCCAGAACATGTTCATGAATAAAAGCTGCTCCCATGATTCATTGATAGACACACCACAGAATGAAACCAGTGTTGGGGAAATTGAAGGAAAGAACCTTATTGCCTGAATCATAGATGCAATGGATCCTTGGTCCATGCCCCCAATGAAATACCTCCAGGTGCCCATAAAATATATCTGCAACTTGACTTCTAAAATCTGCTACAGCATCTCCCCTTTCACTTCTAAGTTTCTTTTCTGGAAATGTTTACCTATTGTTATTTACTTCCGTCAGGAGGTTGAATAACCCCTCTGATATCAGAGTGGCTACATTCCTGCCGTTATGTGCCAGATGGTTGCTAGTTGCACACACGGTCAAAGAGAATGGTCTTCAGGCGCGATCTGAAGATTGGGAAGGAGATGTCAAAGTGTAAGGATAGAGGAAGATTGTTCCAGAGTTTCGGGGCGAAGCGGCTGAAAGCGCAAAGTAAATGGTGGAAAGCTTCATTTCTTCCAATGGCCAGAAAGACATTTCCAATGTAGGCTGTCTTCCTCATGAGTGAATTATCATGAGTCTCCCTCAATCCTGCCATATGTTAGCCACCCAGCTTTATATGCAGCGTCTCCATATCAGTGTTGGATAATATTTAACACACTCCCAACTTCACCCTGTCAAAAATGCTGGTGTTTTTTTCTACTGGCAGAGAGAACTGGACTCTGTGCACATACAGATAACTCTAGGTGCCATATCTTATTCCACTTTGACCAGAAGGCTATAAAGATTAATCTTTACTTATCCCTGCGCTTTAATGGTATTATATCCAAATTAATCAGATTCGAAATTTAGAAAACAAAGAAAGTACTTTGTTGGGATAATAGCCACTGGGTCCCTAAGCTATAGGAGTGGGCTTTTTCTTTGCCAGCGTTTTCACTTCCAATTCAGATAAAAAGCTGGTGACAAACTAGAAGGAAATCTGGGTTTGGCTTTGTACTGATCAACCCGCTGCCCATCACACTTCGCAGCAAGATAAGGGGTAGATGAAGTTTGCAGAAATGCTTAGTTATCTATAAAATCCCGTTCGGCTGTGGGGCCCCTTGGTAACAAGCTTTGCAAAAGCTACAAAAGGAATGCGACCATAGTTCTTGTTGATTGTTAAGCCATTACAGTCCCAAATTGCACAGCAGCTCATTAATCATAGCACAGATAGGCAATCTCTTCAAACCCGATGAATTGAAAGGCTCGGGAGTAAGGCATGGTAAATTATGTTTAACATGCAGCCCTCGCCTATACAGATATGCAATGGGAAAATCACCCTTTTCAGCGTTAAAAAGAACTGCTTATCGCTGATTTGCATTCAACACTCTGAATGGTCTTTTAGCCAGTATTAACTCAATGTGCTCCCAAGTATTTTGACAGGCAAATGCTTTACCCACCACCTCCACCCATGTTTTAACAGTCTCCCAAAACAACAAGAGGTTTTGCTCAGAGGATTCATTCCGCACACATCATCTTTTCATCAGTTTGAAATGCAGAACTGCTCTCTTGCTCTCTTCTTTCTGAAAAAATAAGAGCCCTTACCATAGAAACGGTTCATCTCAGGATCTGGTTCAAACTTTTTTCTTCCCCCCCCCTCCAAAAAAATTAAAACAGGAAAAAGAGTGAAATGCAAATGGATAATTAAATACGTATTCGATATTAAATAAATGAAAGGACGTACGATAAAATAAAAATAAAATGCTGTGCACACGTGCTTGGCCAAAGTGAAACAAAATCTTGCTGTATTTCTTATGCTTGAGAGAGATTTTTTGGGGGGGTTTCCCTACAACGTGAAGTGCCTGAGAGCAGCACGAAATGTGTCCTGTTGGAATTGAGCGAAGATTTTTTTTCTTTTAGATTCAAACCATCAAAATACTGCTGGAAGCCAGTGAGCAATTTCTACTTCATTTAAAAGGCACTTAAAATGAGGCAAATGAAACGAAAACCCATATCGACTTAGCGTGCGACTGGGAATGGGGTAAAGTTTTTAAATGAAGAGGAACTTGAAATTGGGTGGTGGGTGGGGGGTGACTGAATGTTTTTACTGCTAATCTCCCCATTCAGGGACAACATTTGCCCAGTTTTTTTTATATATATATATATCAGATCCCTGCTCTCTTGACGCACGCCTTCCTTAATTGTTTTTGTATTGTTTGGTGACTATAAGAGGCATATGGCAATTTTTTTCATTTACACTGTCATGGTGTAATCCTGGTGCAAAACGCTTTGGATTTCAATCAAAGATGCATTTCACACCAGCAACGTGAGGCCTCACCCTTTCCTCGTGGAGTAATCTGGTCACTCACTCCCTGTGTGCGCCCATGTGGAAATTAAAATGAAACACTTCTTTAATCAGCTGCACAGGGAGAGAGAGAGAGAGACAGAGAGAGAGAGAGAGAGAGGAAAGTTGCTTCCAGAGATCGATTTACCGGCTGATCGCCACAGTTTCCCGTCTTTTGCACTTGTTCGACAACAGGAGCTTTTAGATTTCCTTTAGGACGTGGCTTACAAATAAGTTTATTGCTTAAGATGGATCCAAGGAATGGATAGACGCGTGTGCTTAAATCAAAGATTAACAGACAGATCACTCGATACCTTTCCGACATGAATTGTGAGACTTGTGAGCCTATAGTATATATTCTTTAACTTGGTGGAGCTAACGACCAACAGCAAATCAGTCTCTCTCTCTCTCTCAGTGCCAAGATTAATGTAATTATACACGTAGATTGCAGCACACGTGTGATATTTAAAGGAGCCGCCGATATAAGGATTGCAACTTGATTCAGTGTTATGTTAATTAAAGTTCACATGAGTGACAACCATGGAAAAGCAATACGTTGATGGATTCATAATTTTGGGGCAACATAAAACGCCGTGCAATTGAAGAATGCAGCTCGACGTTAGTTTCCATTTCAATTATTTTAAGTGTATTCTGAATTAAGAAGAGATGTTTGCACACGTTAAGTGTTTGGGAAAACTAATGATGGCCCATTCGCATTAATGCATTGCCCCCCCCCCACACACACACAACAACACAATTCACCAGTTAGATTCCGAGATGCAAATACCCCCACGTTAACTATTCTCTCCGAATCCTTTCTGCAATATGTATCCACTCACTACCAGACGCGACTGATGCGTTGAAGAATCCCAAATAAGATTAGTGAAATGCTGTAGTCGAGATAGAACTATATACTGCTTCTATCTATCTATCTATCTATCTATCTATCTATCTATCTATCTATCTATCTATCTATCTATCTATCTATCTATCTATCTATCTATCTATCTATCTATCTATCTATCTATCTATCTATCTATCTATCTATCTATCTATCTATCTATCTATCTATCTATCTATCTATCTATCTATCTATCTATCTATCTATCTATCTATCTATCTATCTATCTATCTATCTATCTATCTATCTATCTATCTATCCATCTATCTATCTATCTATCCATCTATCTATCCATCTATCTATCTATCCATCCATCCCCCTCTCAACTGAAAAAAAAACTTGTTTTTCTCCAGCGATTTCCTAAATAAAAGCAATTAGATATGGCATTTTTTTTTTATTTTCATGGCGGTTGACAGGCGCATGGAGAAAGGCATTAATGTTTTCTGACAGGCGACCCCTAATTGTGGTGGCTTTTCTTCCCTTGCTTTTCTGTGAAATCCTACATACTCGCGCAGCATAACAAAGTGCTGCTTTATTGAAAGCCAACGCTTGCAAGTACAACCAACCAAGGGGAGCAGCGTTATTCATGAATTTTCAGTTTTTTTGTGTGTCTTTTAACTAACCTTTTGAGTTTAATCAGAAGACGTGCTGGGCTCCCCTTTCCAAACTAAACTACTGCCCCTCGACACTTGGAGCCTGACGCTTGATACAATCAATCTATTCACATACAGATTGTGGGGGTTTTGTGCCCATTTGCCATGGTCATTAATTCATTTTTTTTGGTTATTCTGCAAAGTGTTTAATCAAGAAAGAAATGCATTTTGTTAGATATACCAAACAATGAGCCTTTTGTATCTTGAAGCCTTTTATGATTAATAGACTGTACAGTTTACAGTCTGGTTTATGTGTTATTTATCAAAGGAGCCCCGAAGACTGAAGGTAAACCTTCACCGAACTTCATGTAGGAGGCAGATAGGACAGGTGTGTTTTTTTGGAACTTGTGTTTTGTCAAAAATGTACAAGAATCTCCAGGTTTACAGCACTCGTCATCTATCAAATGGACTCAATTACATGGACACGTGGGCATGAAAACCAAAGACGGTTTGGCTGTGTGAAGTTATCTCTCACAGTAGACGAATCATCTTGTTAGCACTTTAACACTTAACTGGTGCCAAATGAAATGCAATGGCCAGAACTATAATATAATAAGAAGAAGAATAATAAGAAGAATAATCCTTGCATTTGATATCGCGCCTTGTCACGTCTTTCAGACCTCTCAAAGTGCTTCACGGAATATACTGTAAAGTGAACTGCCTGCATGTGTTGTGGGTGAAGCTGAATGCAAATAAATACTCTACTTGGCTCGTCTTCGGACTCCGCCACTGTTAAGCGCTCCGAGACGCCGCCCAGCGCGAAGGGCCCGATATAAATCCAAGTCGTTGTTGTACATTAAAAAGTTTATATAATAATAATAATAATAATAGTAATAGCAATAATAATCCTTGCGTTCGATATAGCGCCTCATCCCGTCTTCTAGACGTCTCAAAGCGCTTCCCTGGGGGTACACTGTAAAGCAAATTGAACCGTGTTTTGCGGGCGATACGCGGCAGCCAAGTGGGCAAATTCACTTCCTTACATGCGGTGCGGTGGGGGGTGGGGTGGGGTGGGGGTGGGGGGTGGGGTGGGGTGGGGGGGGGCTGCAAATGAAGGGTAAATAAATGCCCTTTGCAGTTTGCACCATCGCAAAGGAAGGCAGGTGAGCTGGAAGGAAAGCCAAACAGAAGCTCCAGCAACGTGGGAGTGAGTGAGTGAGTGAGTGAATGAGTGAGTGAGTGAGTGAGTGAGTGAGTGAATGAGTGAGTGAGTGAGTGAGTGAGCAGTAGCAGAGCTGCGTCCAGAGGCATTGCGGCTGCAAAGGCAAGGCATTGGCCCCGTGATAACTCGCTGACCCCCGGGGGGGGGGTGGGGGAGGGGGGGGGGAGGGGGGAGGGGGGAGGGGAGGGAGGGGGGGGGGACACACACACACAGACAGAGAGAGAGAGAGAGGGGCTCCTCCATCACCTCCACCACAATGGTTGGCAGACCCTCTGGCGGCTGACAGGCGGCGCATGCCGTGCCCCAATCAGTGCTGAGCGCTCGCCCACACCCCCCCCACACCCCCCAACACACACACACACACACACACTCCCCCCCTCTCCCCCCCCACTGCCCTCCCGCCCCGCATGTTAATGAGTCGGACACGCGACGCACCGCCGCTCTGCCCTCACTCAGCCTCACACACACACACAGAGAGCGAGACAGAGGCTGCAGCTCAGTGCTGCAACACCAACTCACTCCACACACCACCACCACACACCCCCACACACACACCACCACCCCCACACACACCACCACCACCACCCCCCACACACACACACCACCACCCACACACACCACCACCACCCCCCCACACACACACACCACCACCCCACACACACCACCACACACACACCACCCCCACACACACCACCACCACCACCCCCACACACCACCACCACCCCCCCACACCTACACCACCACCACCACCCCCCACACACACACACACACCACCACCACCCCACACACACACCACCACCACCACCCCCACACACACACCACCACCACCCCCCCACACACCACCACCACCACACACCCCCACACACCACCACCACCCCCCACACACACCACCACCACACACCCCCCACACACCACCACCACCACCCCCCCACCCACACACCACCACCACCCACACACACACACACCACCACCACCCCACACACCCCCACACACACCACCCCCCCCCCACACACCACCACCACACACACACCCCCACACACACACCCCACCCCCCACCCACACACCACCACCCCCCACCCACACACCACCACCACCCACACACACACACACACCACCACCCCCACACACCCCCACACACACCACCCCCCCCACACACCACCACCACACACACACCCCCACACACACACCACCACCACCCACACACACACCACCACCACCCCACACACACACACACACACCCCACACACACACCACCCCACACACACACACACACACACCCCACACACACACCACCCCCCCACACACCCACACAAACCACCACCACCCCCCACCCCCTCACACACACACATACACAACCTCACCCCCCCCCACACACACACACAGAGGCCGCAGCTCAGTGCTGCAACACTAACTCACTTCACACACCCCACACGCACACATACCCCCCCCCCCCCCGACCCCCCTACTCTCTGCGCACCCGTCAGCGGCTGAGAATTGCGGATCAGCAGCCACTCCGCTGCCCACTCAGCCCCAGCGAACCTGTCGCTGTGCCCTTTCGGGGATGTTGGCTGCAAAAGAAACCGTCCAACAGCACAATATCGGTGCAGACGCATTGCAGCCACAGACACCTCCTGATCAACATTTGTCTCTCCTGTTTTTTTTTGTTTCAATTAAAATTCCCCCCCACCCCCCACCCCCACACCCATGATAGTTAAATCCAGAAAATGCTGTTGTCGAACAAAACGGGTTTGTGTCTCTTTAATAGGGCATTAACTGTGGTCGAGTCCAAGAACGGTAGTAGGTTTCTGGGACTGTGTTATTGTGGGGAATGGGTCACTCTGTAAGTTATTGATTCATAGGTTTTGCGTAATGCTGCTGCTGACTTTTCCTTGGCAGGAGGTGCTGAATAGCCATCCATGCGAATACAGGCAGACGCTTTGTTTTGCTAAGCGATTAGGACTGACATAATGTGGTTTACTCAATCCTTCTTTGCGCTCTCCCATCATCAGTCAAATACCCATCTCTGTTTCTCCCATTTATTTTAATCACCGCAGACAAATTGCATATCACAAGATACACTTGCAGGATCTATCACACATCACACCATACATTTGCCAGGATTAAATATATATATATATATACATATGGGGCAGATGCCACTGCCTGGATCCAGGCTAATATAATTTAGGAATTCTTATAAGATCGATAATTTATCTTCATGGTCGTCCGAAACACTCCAGAGTTGTATTCATTCTGGATCAGTTCAAGCAATGAATTGAAACATAGGGTCCGTGTTGAAGGGACAATATACTAATCAGGAAGTCGTATGACAGGCAGGCGCCTGAGCAAGTGGCATCTTCGTGGTTTAATGGCTGTCATAAGTCTATCAAAAGCTCAATTAAATAAACAGTCCCTGGATCTTTAGCGATGGCTGTCGTCCTGTTGTGGATGTGTGTAGCCATTCAGGTTTGATTATTGGAGACATCGCAAACGTTAGAGTCGTGTCCTCTTTCCGCTGATGTGTTGACATGCACAGTAGGTCAGGTATCAGAGCAATGTGTCCTTAAGATTTCAATGTCCTATTAGCATTTTGGATGAGGATCTTGTACAGTATATTCTGGTATCAACGATATATTTTGAAACATTACATATTCTCAGCACAGCATCCTCTTACAACGTGAGCGTATTTTCGAGATGAAGACAGACTTTCCCTCGTCTCATCCTCTGTAACCCAATACACCACTGGAGAGTGGCACAAAGCAGATACGATATCCCACTGAGTGTTGGCGAATCTCGCTCTTTGGGGTCTTTCCTCACAATCGTAATGATTCTTTCCAAAATATTTTCAATGCATAAATTAGACAGTATATTGTGTTTCGGGATGGAGTACGTGCCCTGTGTTTTGCAGATACTGTATCTGCCAGATGAAGCAGTTTCGCTGTGGAACCACAAACAAAATCATTAGCAACGATTTTAGCACTAAAAAGCTGAATTCTCTGTGGGTTATGATGGAAACGAACAATGCGCCATCCACTTGTTCCAATAATCGTCAGGCCCGAACATGAAATAAAGCATCTTTACCTAAAAGAAAACACATTTTTTTTTATTGAAACAGCTCAGGGAGGTAAAGGGTTGTGTAAATCTTAAGGGGGGGCCACAGAGAGAGAAACAATAATGCACCGAAGGGATTCGTTGCTCAAGAATGCATTTGTAATGCGACTGGAATTACTTTCACGACTTTTGTAGGCGCTGTGGGATAGACACACCTTTTCCCCTCCCCCGAACATAAACGGGTGGATAATCCTGGAGAGACAGTGTGGCTCGGTTTGAACTTTGTGGCCTCGCCAACTCGATGGCCATTGTATGTCGTTTGATGCATTGGGCGATTGGATTTCCGCTTGACTGGGTGCACGCAAGCTGAATTTCCATGCAGTTCTGGCAACAAGCAATTGACAGCCAAAATAGACTGAACTGATATTCCTGTCACGTCCCTGCTAACTGACAGAAACCAGCTAGCCAAAACACCCAATTCTTCTGGATATTTGACCGAGCCCTTGTCTGTTTCCATCCACAACATATTTAATATTTCTGCATGATCGACAGCGAAGCGTATCTGCAGGGTGTGCACCCGACAATGCGTGTCTCCAAATAGCGAGGGACGAGGTCAAATTTACGTGTTATTTTTTGTTCGGAAGGTGAAGCCAAACCGCAGTCGCTTCATTGGGAATTCTGACCCATGCACCAGGGAATAAATCACAATACGTGCAATCTAACACCGCGTTGGCTTCTCTTTTTTTTCTCTCTCTCTCGTCCCACTCATTTATAATTGCATCACTTATTCGTAATAGGTGGCACAATTTTCACGTTGAAGTGGTGGTATGCTAACAAATGTGTACAAAGCGCGTCCTGTAATTATTACGCAAAGGATTGTTGTGTGTGTGGTGAGTGTGACAACCGTAATCATATGCCCTCAAGTCGCCTTGCATTTCACACTCACCTTTATGGAATAAACTTATGGAAAACCAGACTCGTATTCAAAGCACCACACAGAGACTGGGGAGAATTGATTGCAATAATAAAACACCCACTGGTCGTTTCCGAAATGTTTTATTACGAAACTAATATGTAGAAAAGGCAGTCATACATATGTGGCGTTTTTGTGGTTGTTGTCGTTGTTGCAGTTTTTTTTAAAAAACACACACACACACACACAAAACTACTGAAAGACAATGGCCAAAGTGTAAAAAAAAACACAACATAATTGAATTAAGATTCTGATAAGCGTTCGGACAGGAAGGAACTGAGTCGGTTTTGTTCAACAGTAGTAACACAGTCATTTCGGCAGTAATATACAGATAACAAGGTTTTTGTACAGTGATGTTCTGTAATAAGACACAGTGGTGCTGAAGTACTTTCGGGGATCCTATCCCGCACCTGAAAAGAGTGACTGTCAGAATCACATAGACACGTTGGCAGTTAAAGGCTAAGAGGAACTACCTCTATAAGTATGCAGAGGTATGGGCATTTCATGCTCATTGAATGGCATCGCGATATACACATATTAAAACCTTTTCTGTACAAAATTCTATAAATTCGTCTCTCTTATATACAAAAAAAAATAGTTTAATATATTCAGGTACCGGTTAGGATAGAGTACAAATAGATTTCCTTTCGTTTCATTTTTTTAAAAAAATCAGAAAGACCGGAATCGTTCTATATATTGGGGGGGGGGGGGACAAAAACAGTATAAAAAAGTATATAAAAAAAAACGTAGAACTCTTTGATTGGATAAAGCATCATATGAAATTTTAAAAAAAACACACGCACAAGACAGTGTTGTTATCGAGTTAAAAAAAAAAACCCTATAGGCTCTTTGCCACACTGGGATGACACGAAGAGGCAGTCTATATGGTCTGGTGTTGCTGGACTTTTTCTGATGCCCTTTTTTTTCCTGTTCTGTGGAGCTGAAAGGGCTGTTGAATGAGGTCGAGGAAGCCTTTTATTCCTTATCCAGTAGACAGTTCTCTTAGGCACTGTGTGTGATTGCATCCGTGGACCACACTCTCGATCGAGTCCTTCTTCTGAGTGCAACGCGGTGCTGAAACTTCTCCGAAGGCGGAGTGGACACCTTTATGCTTTTGTGTCCCTGTACGGTTACCGTGAGGGAAAAACTTTGCAGGTTTTCCTGACAGACCTGAGAAGAAGAGGAAAAACGCGCACCGTGGTTTATATCATCGTCACCCAGTGAAAAGCACACCACAAAGCAAAAGTAAAAAAAAAAAGAACTGCACAGGAGTCCTTCAAAGTACAATAAACACGATTAGCTCGTATTTTACTGACATTACACGTGCCAACCATCCACAAGGACTCTGTGCACATAAGCTCTGCAACTGGAAAGTAACTGAAAGCCCAATTTCTCACCAATAAGACCAAAGTCAACTTAGGGTTCTGAAACAAGTTGTTTAAGAAACTATCCTTAACTTTTGGTGAGCGCAATGTGTGTGTATGTGTGTGTGTGTTTCCATTTGAATTCTAAAGATAAACTAAACAGGACCAAAAGCAACCCACCCACCCACCCACCCAAAACCAACCCACCCACCCACCCACCCACCCAAAACCAACCCACCCACCCACCCACCCACCCAAAACCAACCAACCCACCCACCCACCCAAAACCAACCCACCCACCCAACCACCCAAAACCAACCCACCCACCCACCCACCCAAAACCAACCCACCCACCCACCCACCCAAAACCAACCAACCCACCCACCCACCCAAAACCAACCAACCCACCCACCCACCCACCCAAAACCAACCCACCCACCCACCCACCCACCCAAAACCAACCAACCACCCACCCACCCACCCACCCAAAACCAACCAACCCACCCACCCACCCAAAACCAACCAACCCACCCACCCACCCACCTACCTACCCACACACCCACCCACCCACCTACCTACCCACCCACCCACCCACCCACACACCCAAAACCAACCCACCCACCCACCCACCCACACCCACCTACCCAAAACCAACCAACCCACCTACCCACCCACCCAAAACCAACCCACCCACCCAAAACCAACCAACCCACCCACCTACCCACCCCAAACCCACCCACCCCCAAACCCACCTGCTGCGGAAACTCTCAAAACCAGTTGGTGAAGTCCAGCAGCTCGCGTTCTTCGGGGCTCAGGGGGTCGTAGGACGCCTCGTCGGACGAGTACGAGGAGACGGGAGAGCCGGCCATGGAGTTCATGCCGTTCGAGTAGTGGGGGGACAGAGCGGGCGAGAGGGCGCCCGACTGGAAGGCGGCGCTCACGGCGTCGTGCTCGTCCAGCAGCTGCTGCAGCGCCCTGATGTACTCCACCGCCGAGCGGAGCGTCTCCACTTTGCTCATCTTCTTGCTGGCGCTCCCGTTCGGCACGTGCTCCCGGAGGGTGGCGAAGCCCAGGTTCACCAGCTTCACCCGGTTGCGCTCCCGCTCGTTGCGCCGCGCCACGGCCGCCGGCTGCTGCTGGGGCGGACTGTAGCCGAAGCCGCTGAAGTTCAGGCGCCTCTTGCAGCGCAGCAGCTCCGGGGAGGACGAGCGCTGCCGCTTGACCGCCTTGGCCCGGTGGCCCGAGGGTTGGCCGTCGGCCGCCGGGCCGAGCCCCTGCGCGCTTTGGGGGGCGGTGGCGTACAGGCAGTCGGGCTGCAGCGGCGGCGGCGGCGGCGGCGGGTGGTGGTGGTGGTGGTGCTGCTGGTGACCGGCGAGGCTCCCTATGCTCTTGGCAGCGCTGCCCATGATAGGCATCGGTGTTTGGCAAAGGAAGGGGTGGGGGTGGTGGGGGGTGGGGGATGAGCAATGTTCTTGGGGGGCGGCGGGGGGGTGGTGGTGGGTGGTGGGGTGGGGGTGGGGGGGTGGGGATGTGGTGTGTGTGGGGGGGGGGTGCAAAGAGTTTTTTTTAAAAAAAAAGGTAAAAAAGGAAGAAGGGAGTCGGTGGTGGTGGTGCTGGTGCTGGTGGCTGTGTGCGTGTCAGTGTGTGTGCGTGTGTGTGTGTGTGTGCGTCTAACTCGTGGCGTTCGCGTGTTGCGCTGTGCGCCGCTCCACTTCACTTCGAGCTCCAAAGCCCCTCTCTCGTTGGGGTCGGGATCGGGGGGGTTAGGGGGGGGAGGGTGGGGGTTGCGTTGCGTTGCGCACCGCACGCTTCCTTTCCTTTGCCTTCCCTGTCCCTGTCCCTCTCCCTCCCCTCCTTGGCTGGGCTGGGACTGGCCTGGACTGAGCCCCCCCGGCACCGAGCGCCGCCTTTTCAACACACACGCACGACCGCAAGCCCGACCCCCGCCCACCAGCCCCCCATTCAGCCGCTATTGACATCCCCCCCCACCTCCCCCCCTCCCCCCTCTCTCCCCCCCACCGTGTGCCGCCTTGGTGTGCGTGCGCCGGACGCGTGCCACTCGGGCAAGAATAAACAAGCGAGAGCGCTTCAGTGCAATCGCCATCCTCCTCTCTCTCTGCCCCCAAAACAGGAGCAGGCGAAGCCCCCGAGTCCTCAATAACTTAACCAAGTATCCCTGCTTTTATTCATCAGCTCCAGAGAGAATTACACTTGCAATTGAGTGCAAGCGGTTACTTACTTATTTACTTACTGACTTATTTACTTACTTACTTACTTACTTACTTACTTACTTGCGTACTTGCTTACTTGCTTACTTGCTTACTTACTTACTTACTTGCTTACTTCTCACTTACTTACTTGCTTACTTACTTGCTTGCTTGCTTACTTGCTTACTTATTTACTTACTTGCTTACTTACTCACTTACTTACTTGCTTACTTACTTACTTACTTACTTACTTACTTGCTTACTTACTTACTTGCTTACTTACTTGCTTATTTACTTGCTTACTTACTTACTTACTTACTTACTTACTTACTTACTTACTTACTTGCTTACTTACTTACTTACTTGCTTACTTACTTACTTACTTGCTTGCTTACTTGCTTGCTTACTTACTTACTTACTTACTCGCTGACGACCCTCTAAGTCGCTTTGCTGCCTTGGAATTATTTATGTCGCTCGAAGTTCAAAAAAAAAAGGTTTCGCCCACGATAGCAGAGAGTGTCTGTGACTTTATTAACCCCCCGTGCGCTCACTCTGTCGCTTCGCTCTTCAAATTGGTTTGGAAATTCGGAGGGCTTTCCGTGTCCTACTTACTTACTCGTTTGGGCAGATTTTAGTGAGCGTCTGTGTGTGTGTGTCTGTGTGGGTGAGAGAGGTGCAATCCGACAAATAACATTAAAGTGATCCGCTTTCAGTGTAACTGTGCTCAGGCAAAGTGTCTGCGTCTGTACTCTGATTTCCAGCATCTCCAGTATTTTGCGTTTATGTTCTGACTTCTCCTGTTTTGGGGGCAATAAAATAAATCCTTGCATCGGCTGTAGTGCATTGCCACGTCTTCAAGACGTCCCCAAGCTCTTCACAGAATTTGGGTTGGGTGCAGGTTTTTTGGTGACTTTCACAACTTCTCCCAACCCCCCCCCTCCAGCCACCCACCCCCCAAACAAGCACACACCGAACTCACTCTCTGCAAGAGGTTTGATGTCCGCTCAACTTTAGATTATCAATATATTCAAAGCAAACACAAATGCAAACTTATTTTCACGAGTTGCGGCTGTTTCTCTTTTTTTTTCTCCCTGCGATGTTCTCAGCTTTTTGCACAATTTTAATGCGATTTGGTCACTTGAAGCCACAACTGTTCGCGCGAGAGACTGCTGTGGGCAATTGGCTGTCGATAAAACATACAGTCAATTCACATTACAGTCCACCCTGCGAAGCGCTTTGAGACGCCTCGGAAGACGTGATCCAGCGCTACATCAAATGCAAGGATTATTATTTGTATTTGAAATAATTTGCCCCTCCAAAAGAATCCTGGTAGCCGGTGTTTGCCAGATCTTCCCAGTGCTAACTCCGTGGTAGGTGGGTTTTTTTTAAAAAAAGGCGATGGGATGTGTGGCAGACGGGATGTGGGGTGTGGGGGGGGGGGGGGTGGGGGGTGGGGGTGGGTGGGGGGGTTCGTGACAGGAGGGGGAAAAAAAGTCGTCTCGAACTGGACACATGTTTCTTCTTGCAGTGAAAAGTAAAGGTCTTTCACGGTAAACCAGCTGATTCTCCACGCAGAAACTCCACACATGGATGAAAAAACACAAACAATCAAGAGCCATATACTTTTTTTCTCCCCCCCTCCATCCCTCCCTCCCTCCCTCCCTCCATCCCTCCATCCCTCCCTCTCTCTCTCTCTCTCTCTCTCTCTCTCACTACTGGCTATATGGCATTCAAGATTTGAGAAGCATTCAAGAAAGCAGCTCATTTTTTTTTTTGCACAGCGAGGGAGTTTCGAAACAAGCGTGGAGTCTATTCAAAGGCTATATCTCACAATTGTTGGCCTTTACACAACGTATCTTCCATGCCTTGTCAAACCATTTCTGAGGTCCAATTAGTGCTTTTGTCAGGACTCCTTTGCCCTTATCTTTCAGAAGTTCCGAGAGACTCTTTCGAGTGCGCTCTGTTTTTGACTGTTTCGATCATTACGCGGTGTAATAATTAATATGACAACTGGAGCTCGGGGTTTGTTTAACCAAACCCCCCCCCCTCACCCCTCCTCTGCTGCAGCGACAGAGAGGGTTTTTCTTGCGTCGCAGGCAGCAGACTGCAGAGAGAGAGGGTGGTGGGGGGGGGGGGGGGGGAGGAAAGAAAACCTTAACTTTGGGTCCAAAATGTTTTTTCAAAGGTTTAAAAACGTGAAGTTAAGTGCACTTTGCACCTGAGTTGCCATTCCCTGGAAATCTGAAAGGCTGGGAAACTCATCCAACTAAATATACTCTTTATATTCACATCCCACACTTACCGTGTCGTTAATAATCTCATCACAGTGTGCACATTGGATGGTCAGTGCTATTAAACAATCAATGCAGACGTTATAGTAACTTAAGTTATTTGGGCAAACCTATTTTGCTTGGAACAAGTGATGTTCAGCATCTCTTTGGGGATACAGTATATACAGAGGAATGTTGTATACTTTCTGGACAGTTTGGTGGGTGGGTGTTTTTTTCGATGTATTGCGGAAACAGAAACACTGTGAGGTTGAAAGTAGATTTAATATCACAGTATTGTGCAACTACAGAATATGATTTGGCAGATCGAGGTGACCAGCTGATGTGTTTTTTTTCTCCCCCCCCCCCCCCCCCCCCATTCTTCCACGTTGCTCTTTTGACAGTACAGAATCAGGTAAATGAAGAACTTGCTCCTGAAGTTATTCTGGACAGCAGTAGCTGCTACATCATCCTTATTTATATCAAATTGTCCGGGGGTATGTGCCATACAAGGACTTATGTTTTGTACATTGTACCCAAATAAGAATATGACCACGTTACCAGTCCGGAGCTTCACTCGAAGATCTGAACATTTTCTGTTCACAAAATAGGCTCTTCGCTTAAAGTGCTTTATTGGTCGCGCTGAAGCAATGGACCAAATTCTGCACATTTATGCATAAAACCAGAATTTATTTTCCATTCCCTATGAAGATCATGCTTGAGAGCCACTAAGTGCTTTTTCCCCCCAACCTTTCCCTACAGTTGCAGGATTACCCTGAATTCGACAGTGTTTGGGCGGTTGTGCAGGAGATTGCAATTACAGAATGTGTTCTCTCCCTATTTTAACACCGATAGTACTCTCTAGAACACAAACCACGAGGTTACAACGCATAACGCGTGTTTATTTATTTCGAATTGCTTTTAGAGATTGAGATTTTAGTGCACATGAACAGTGAAGTCAACGGAATGCATCATCAGTCCATGATCAAGGATGGAGTTAAGGTCGCTCTGTGGAAGGTTATGAACGGTATACGGTGATTATTTATTTGTTGTGAAGCTGATGTGGTATAGTTCCTCTGTGATTTTGTGCGGTTGTGGTACCAGTAACGTTGCTTTCCAGTTTTTTTGAAGAAAGCTATTCGGTATTATTTGGAGCTCAGTACGGTCCTCTGAAAAGCCAATATTGCTCTTTTCCCATTAGTGCTGGTCTATGGGATTAGAATCGTTTTATAGTGATTAGTGTTGGTCCTTGGAGATTAGTGGCCCTCAATGACGTTCCATCCGACTCTATGGCGTTAGTGCTCCACAGTAAAGATTAGGGCTGTTGACAGTGTTGGACTGTGGAAACCAGTGCCGAGTGTCAGATCGTTGCACTGCACAGACCAGTGTTTCTCGGTGAATGTGTTGCTCTGTAGAAGCAAGTGTTGTTGAGCGAAAAAAGAGCTGCTCTGTTGAGATTGACGTTGCTCTACAAGAGATGACTACTTCGCTACTGAGATGAGTGCTGGTGTTTAGCGACTCGCGTTATTAAGTTAACCTTCGATACTGTTGTCACAGACGTATGGAGGACAGTGTTTCTCTTTCTAGAAGCAGACCAGCATTGAGGCTTGTGATGCTCTAGGAAGGTTTTTTCTCCAAAGACCTTGGCATTGATGCATGTAGATTAGTATCGGTGTATGACGATTGGTTATGCTGAAAATGTGTTAGAATTGGTGTATGGTTAGGACTATTCTGAGGAGGTTAATATTGCTGCAGAGAGGTTAGTTCCGTTGCATAAAAAGGTTGAGATACAGTTATACACAGGTTAATATTGTTGAATGGACAATATTCTGTATATGGACTAATACCGTTGGAGAGAGGTCAAAATACACTCGACAGGTTAATAATGTTGGATGGAGGTTAAGACTTCTCTATTGGAGATAATAGATTTGTTTGGAGGTTTGGGTGCTTTATAGAGGTTAGTGCTGCTGCATAGAGGTTAGTGCTTATAGGTGTTAGTACCACTGGTTAACTAATAGATTAGTAACGTGTTACTGTTTTTTTATGGTGGCTGATACTAGACCAGAGAAGTGATAAAAGTTGGTGAAAATGGTAAATCGCTAAGGAGCAATCAATCTTTTCCCATCCCATTAACCTCCAGGAGCCAATTTCAGCATTGAATCCATACCAACGTATAATTCTGGTGTTAGAATAACTAATACAAAAGGAACGTGTAAACTTAAAACTAAAGTTCATATGTGGTCTATTGGACAAACCTTAACATTTTTATAAAAAATCAGAGAACTGGATGAACTCCCAAATCTTTAATAACTTTAAAATATACTAAATAATCCTTGCATTTGATAGAGCACCTTATTAGGTCATTGAATCGTCTCAACGATGCAATAAGGCACTATACCAAAAGCGAAGATTATTATTATTATTTGGCTCATGGGGTCCTATTAAGAACCAGACAAGTTAGTCATCAACAACACCCTACAGAGCTCGAACTCAGCACTGTTCCAGGGAGACCTGTTTAAAAAGTTCAGAAGATCGGTCACTCTGTGTTAAAAAAAAACTACATTTGCGTTTGTAGTGCTCTTCACGTTACAGCTTCCAATGATGTAAATAAGGTTTTCTTAATTTTCTCCAGACGCATTTCGAAAAATCAGGTGCATCAGAAAAGTTATTTGCTCCCCCCTCCCCAAATATTCTGTGAATATATGGATATAACTTCACTATTCGTTTAGTGTTAGGGTTTGGCAAGTTAGGAGGGGTTTTTTTTTTTTTGGCCAATGTTTGCGTGTCGTGCATACAGTTGAAAACGAAAGAGGCTGTTAGTTTGAGAAACAATGAATATTGATGCACTGACAAGATAGCAAACTGAACAGCTACTAACGTGTTGCTATGCCCACACCATCTTTATAGAGGCTCCTCGTATTTGCCCTGTTAACCACTGGAGACAAGAGCAGCAGGTGGGGATGCAAGTGCACCAGAGCTGAGCCCAGTCATAAACTGCACACTGTATACAGTATTCAGCTAATTTATTGGACTTCAAATTTGATGCATTGCAATGATGCTGGAGCAAGTTAATTGAAACACGGGGGTGGGGGGCAACACGAACAAGAAGAGGACGTTTTATTCGATTTAACGTGTTAATTGCTCCATCTACTGGTGGAGGCGACTATTCCACATTCCAGATTGCAGGAGCTGTCCATTGTAGCTCAGTGAAAAATGCAACCTTTCCAGTTACTGTCAAGGTTTGTACTATCGTTCACTTAAACCTAACCCCAACTGCGGTGAGCAAAGGATGAAGCTCATGGCTCGGCGAGGTTTGGAGACTCACAAATGAACTGATACTTTAAGCCAGAAGTTACTTGCTCTGCCACTTGCGACCTTCTCGTACCATCATCATCATAATAATCCTTGCATTTGATATAGCGCCTTATCGTGTCGATGAGACATCTCAAAGCTCTTCACAGAATATACAGTACTCGAAAGTGAATTGACTGCATATTTTGTGGATGAAATTATGTTATAGTTATGCTTGGAATTCATTGATGCTGGAACATTATTCATATAATGGAACATTATATTGTTTGAACCACACCTTGTTGTTTCTCCAGAGGTTTACCAAACCATAAAGAATGCAAACACTCAACAAGCAAATGCTACTGGGTTGTCTCTGATGATTACTCTAACCATGCTGTATCTCTATAACCTTAAAGGCAGCTTTATTAGAGAATACTGAACATGAAGTCTACTAATAAGCTTTCTTTGTGAAAAATAATCACTGCTAATCATTCTCTGATAGTTTCACTGCAATTTCCCTGCCTGCAGCAAATAATAAACCGGTATCAACAACCATCATTTCTCATCCGTTCTTTAACTGCCGGAATCCCCTGGAGAATGGACTGCAAGGCTAAGAGTTAAGAGTTGCATTGTGGAGTCCTTCCCTTCCAAATAAATAAATAATAAATTGATCACTCAATCCGCAACTGTCTGTGGGACACTCCTGTGCACAATTGGCTGCTGCATTTCACCCACAAGATGTACAGTCAATTCATTTTTTGCAGCATATTCTCTGAAGCGATTTGAGATTAAATTACATTATGCTGTACGAAATGCAAGGATTATTATTATAAAAGTTAGACCCAACTGTTGCATTACAGTTGATGTTTAGGGTCACACATTCCAAGGTAATATAGATGTAACCACTTCGACCATCACACCGCAAAAAAAAAACAACTGTGTTTAACAAAATGATATGTTTTGCAAAAATTAACAGCAACAATAATGTGTGGTGGTGGTTTTAAGATTGAACACCAAGTGCAAGACGTACCTTTGTTATGTTTAGACTATGGGGAAGTTCAAACTGCATGTTATAATATCTTCATTACCCTAAAAAAAACATTTTTTACTTTTATATAAAATGTTGGATTATTTTACCTTCCAGGAAGTCACACTTAACTGTAAGATATTTAGATACTGGCGCCCCCTTCTGGTCTTAATATACAATGCAGCTAGTCTTCAGATCTGTGGATAATATAGGCAATGATGATCCTTGTATTTAATGCAGTGCCTTATCATGTGGGAATGTCTCACAACGCTTTACAAAGTTTTCTGTAAAGTGACTGTATATGTTCTGGCAAACACAACAGCCAATTTGGGCACTGTAATATCTGGGAAACTCAAAAGCTGTTTAAATTATTAATACGAATAGTCAGTAGTCAGTAACTGCAATTATCCGTGAAATGCTTTGAACCAGTTCAATGTTATAGGCACAACATCAAATGCAAGGATTAGATTTATAAATCATACAAATGATTATTATTGCACTACAAGGAAAATGAATGAGGAACAGTACTTTTCAAAATATTCATTTACTGTATTATTTAATGTTTAAGAAGTGATAAGGCGCTATATGAAATGCAAGCATTATTATTATATGCCCCTATAAGTGGGAATAATTTGTCACCGTTTATGCTCTCTAAACCCTGTAATATTGGGATGACCAGTGGCTACAAACTTCTGTAGAATTTTGTAAGTACCACTTTGGAAAGGACCAACACTATTAGCAGCTTCAAACTATAAAATATATATACTAAATTGCCTCACTTATTGCCTCACTAATCACATGATGGCACGTCTCTGCTTGCAAAAGCCTGTTATCCTATTAACTTGTATTCTTTACAGTATTCGTGGAGTCCTGTAGCTCAGTGGTTAGAGCACTCGTCTTGCAAGTGAGACACATGGGTTCAATTCCAGGCAGGGCGAAACCTTGGGCAAGTTTCCTTACTCCACACGCCAAAAATAATCCCTCCAAAACAAAACAATAATAAATTGGTCATTTTTAATCCACCACTGTTTGTGGGACACTGCTGTGCGCAATTGGCTGCCAAGTTTCGCCCACAAATATACGGTCAATTCACTTCACAGCATATTCTGTGAAGAGCTTTGAGACGTCTAGAAGACGTGAAAAGTGCTATATCAAATGCAAGGATTGCTATTTATTATTATTCTTTGAAACAAATGTTCATATATGTAAGATGTTTATTGCGCTAATGCTGCATTGAATAGCGTTGGAGGCTTATAACTACCAGAATAAACAAGATCTTTGGAGTTTGTAAACACAGTCGAGTGTTTTTCCATGACCCATGGTCAATGTATTGGTTAAGGAAGGGAGCCCACCAATCGTATGACCAGAGGCGTACCTCTGGTAAAGCTTAAATCTAGAGTACAGAGAGGAGCTAATAGCACCCTATCTGCAACCCAGGCAAGCAATTGAGGGGATTTTCACCAGCATTGAGACTCAGAACCCAGAAGCGTTTTATAGGCTTCACTCACAAGTCACAGCTGAGAAATTTTAAACTCAAACTCACCGTGCCATGGACCAAGGAGTGAAAAAGATCAATGGAGAGCTTCCTCAGGTATTCAACAAGGCACAGTTAATGGTTGCATTATTATTATTTATTTTATTTATGTATATTTTTACAGTTTGTTAACTTGTTGCTTGTGGTCCAAATTATGAAAAATTATTATCTCCACTACAACCATTAACCTCTCTCTCTAACCCCATTCCTCTCTCATCCCCCGCTCCAAATGAGCTGTTAATTTAGTGTTATCTCAGGGGTATTTCTGATACGTTATGCACACAGTTACCATTCTATTCAATTTGGAATTCTAAAATCGTAGCCTTTTGCACACAAAAGAAACTATTATTTCGTGGAAGTTGGCAAATGATAATAATAATAATTGTTACATTTGATACAGCGCTTTATCACGTCTTCGAGACGTCTCAAAGAGCTTCACAGAATATATTGTAAAGTGAATTGACTGTATGTTTTGTGGGTGTAATAAAGATAATCCTTATTGAACTATTTTATGACTACACCTGATTAAAAATCCTTAGCCCAGGTTTGCTGTTTTAATTTTTGGCTTTTTACAGTTTGTTAACTTGTTGCTTGTGGTCCAAATAGTCCGAGTGCAGAAGTGGTGTTGCAACTTATGGAAAATTATTAACTCCACTACAAACTACAGGGATGATTTTTTTAATATAATATTATGTCAGAAATACCAAAATTGTGTTTATAGGGTTTTGTTTCTGGCTTTGGTAACCATATAGACAAGTACTTTGACTTAACAATTAACCCAATACCCAGTAGGGTACTTGGTAATTTCAGATATGTAACAGTCTTTGAACTGAGCAAAGATGTTGATCAAATCACTGTTTCATAAACGTGTGCTGTTATTTGAGGTTATGTTTTAAGCTGAAATGTGTAAACAGTTGTGAAAGGTTTCAGGGGCCTTACCAAGAAGAGGAACATCCATTCATAAGTAATGTGGTAGTGTCATTGGTCTGGCTAACCTATCACTGAAAAACAAATAGAGATTAACTCTATAGAGTGATTTAAACTCTGTAAATATACAGTCACTAGACTAGATTCTACTGTAAATCCTGGCAAGCACTTTCAAATATTTAGATGATGTGATAACATGCCACAACAAATGCAAGGATTATTATTATAAAACTGATTTCTTTTCACTTCAATAAAACTGTAATAACACAATAACAATAATAATAATAATCTTTACCTTTGGTTAAACGCCTTTCATGTTGGGAAGACAACTCAAAGCGCTTTACAGGATTTATTGTAAAGTGGAGTGACCAATTTGAGGGCAACTTTGACAGTCAACTTGTGCACAGCAGTGTCCCACAGAAAGCCACCAAGTGAATGCTTGGACTTTTGAATTCCTCTGAAATATTAGTACAGATTTATCGTGTTTTCATTTGTACCTACAAAGTAAGTTGAGTGGGAGCAATATAATAATAATAATAATAATCCTTGCATTTGATATAGCGCTTTTCACGTCGGGAGGACGTCCCAAAGCGCTTCACAGAACACACTGTAAAGTGAATTGACTGTATATTTGTGGGCGAACACGGCAGCCAATTGCGCACAGCAATGTCCCACAAACAGTCGTAGATTGAAAATGACCAATTTGTTATTGTTTTGNTTTTTTGGAGGGATTATTATTAGGCTCTGTGTGGAGTAAGGAAACTTGCCCAAGGTTTCGCCCTCTGCCTGGAATTGAACTCAGGTCTCTCGCTTGCAAAGCGAGTGCTCTAACCACTGAGCTACAGGATATAATATTTTTGCGGGATGATATGAGTTTTTCATAAACGCTCTTTGTATGGAAGTATGAAAACTGTGACATAAAAGCATATATCCTAGTATATTGTATACTATCTTAAAGTGATGATAGATTAATATTGAATTACTCTTGCACAACAGTTTCCAATCTGGCCAAGAGATGGCATTGGTGATTTCCCACTGTCCTCTAACCAACCTGAAAATTGTGCAATAATTTATTAGAAGTAATTTGCCAATTGTGTTGAAGTGAAATTTGAAGTTTTTAGCCCGAATTCTAGAGATTTTTGGTATTTTGGGATCTGATGCATATTGTATTTCTTTCATTTAGGGATCGGTGTACCTTGAGGAAAAGTCTATTAAGAGTGGAGTAACATCCCTTATTTTTTCCTTAAAGGAAGAGGTGGGAGCTTTGGCCAAAGCCCTGCGACTGTTTGAGGTAAGTAGTTTTGTATTTTCTCTCCATTTAGTAAGGAATCAAGCAAGATGTCAGTGTGGCTCAGTTGATAACACTCTTTAATAATAATAATCTTTGCATTTGATCCTACAAACAGTTGCGGATTGATTTTTTTGAAGGATTATTAACCCCGGAAAAGCAATCGGTCTGGAGTCCTGGATGAGCAGAAATTTTCTGCGGCTGAATGTCGGCAGGATGGAAGCCATACTCTTTGGCTCCTGTCAATGTCTTCTGTCCTGCAATCTCAACCTTCCCGGGCTCTCCCTCAACTTCACCGAATCCTTGCACTACTTAGGCGTCAGGTTCAATCCCCAACTTTTCTTTCTATCCGTTCCCTGACCAGGATCACTTTTTCCATCTCCGTCACGTTGCCTGCCTCCGCCAATACCTCACAACCAGGGCAGCCACAACTCTCATCCACGCCTTTGTCACTTCCTGGCTGGACTATTCCAATTACTTCCTCGCTGGTCTCTCCAGCTCCACCATACACAAAATTCAATTGCTCCGAAACTCTGCTACACGGATACTCACCCACACAAAACTCTACACCCCCATCACACTAGTCCTTGCCAGGCTTTGGCTCCAAATTACTGAATGGATCGATTTCAAGATCCTTTCAAGACTCTGCTTGTCCTTTGTCTCTTCTGTTCCATCATCGGCCGCCATGCCTTCAGCTGTTATGCCCTGAAACTCTGGAAATCTCTTACTCAATCACCCCACCTTGCTCCCTCCCTCTCTGCTTTCAAATCCGACCTAAAGATCTTCCTTCTTGATCGTGCTTATGGTCACCTTCTCCCTCTCTTCCCCCCAGCTCGGTGTCAGACTCCGCCACTGTCAAGTGCTACCCCGCGTGAAGGGCGCTATATAAATGCAAGTTGTTGTTGTAAGAAATAGAAAAACTATTTATGTTGAAGTGAAAAAGTTCCAGTAATAAATTTTATTATAATAATCCTTGCATTTGTTGTGGCATCTTATCACATCATCTAAATGTTTTAAAGCACGTCCCAGGATTTGCAGTGCAACACCAAAACAACAACGAAATTACATTTGTAAAGCATCTTTCACGTCAGGAGGATGTCCCAAGGCCCTGAACGGTCAGCAATCAGGACCCCAGCGTGGGGGGCAGGATTGGGATGAGGGTGGGGAGGGGGGATAGGAGGGTTTTGAGTAGTGCCTTGAAGGAGGCAAGGGAGGGAGCAAGGCAAAGGGATTGTGGAATGGAATTCCAAAGAGTGGGGGCAGAGAGGCTGAAAGCCCGGCTGCCGATGGTAGGGCGAGTTGGGCAGGAGACCTGGAGCAGGCCGGAGCTTGCCGAGCGGAGGAAGCGGACAGGTTGATAGGGGGTCAGCAGGTCAGAGGTGTGGAGGGCCTTGAAAGTGAGGGCGAGGATTTTGAATTCTATTCTCTGAAGGATGGGGAGCCAGTGGAGCCGGGCGAGGTGCGGGGCAATGGGGTCACGGAGCCTGGTGAGGGAGAGGACATGAGCTGCAGAGTTCTGGATGATCTGCAGTTTGTGGAGGGAAGAGTTGGGGAGGCCGACAAGGGGGGAGTTATAGCCAAGACAGCCAAAATGCACACAGCAATGTCCCACAAACAGCCATAAGGTGAATGAGAATGACCAATTTAATCAAGGGAATGTTGGCCAAAAAACCGGGAGAAACTCTCTTCTTTTAGAGAATTTCAACTCTTTTGTATTTTATGATTCTTGTTTAATGGCTATCTTTGTTTGCTTCACGTTGCTACTCTTTGTAAATATTTATGACTCTGATGCAAAGCTCTCCAAGGCCAGTATTAGATAGAGGTCACGGTTCTCGAATGTAGTTTATCTTTTGTGCCTGTACCAGGTGCTTTAACTGTTTAGATAAGAAACATATTTATCTTCTAGCTTGACACATTGTATAAGTCATGTTTTAAATTAATGTTTCTTCCTAAAATGGTTCTGCATGTTAAAATGTTGCTACTGCATCGGTAAATATAATTTAGATAATGTATAATTCAGCTCATTTCAATAAAGTTCTAATAACGCATGATATATCTTTCAAGCCTTCAGGATTGAAGAATGCTCAACCTCCCCGTTCATTCCAGTCTCTCACCGTAAATGTCATCAAATGTACCCAGAGTAGAGTTGGTTTGTACATATGTTAGAAGTAAATAGAAGATTATGGGTTATGGTCCACACGAGGATTTGAGGATAACATGACCAGAGAGTATAAAATTCCAGATTATTCTGTTCACCTATGTTTTGCCACTGCTTTGTCCCACCAATTAAATGTGATCATTGTGCTAAATAGGTGTCTTTTTCTAATGATTATAGTGAGTAACATTATTGCCCATCTACCTCAATTGATTGACTCGATTTTCCGAATGGTGAACGTAGCACATTAAAATGTCCAGCATGCCATCCCCTCTCTACCTACGTGCAGTGACCTAGTCACCAGTTGCTTTTCAGATTAGCAATTAACTTCTATTTGTATTTGTGTGTGTATGCGTGTGTGCGTGCGGGGCGGGGGGGGGGGCGGGGATTTCCACCCCTTTCCCTCCCACTGTACCGTAGTTCCCTTAAACCTAAATTTCAAATACACTGTACCATGCAATTCTTTACATCATATAATTTGTATGGTGGTGGAGGGGGCAAGGGGTGAAATCTGTTTGTTCAGCATCATTTTTGTTGCAACTTTTGAGATCACTGATAAAGATGAGAAAACAAGTGAAGCAAAATATATTTCCTAAAGAAACCATGAGAGGTACTCTGATAAGATAAACTCCCATTGTCACGATGACCTTGGATCTTCTCCTGGAAAACCACCTGTTTATACTTGGTGAAGGATGTCTCTTTAAGAAGTAAAAGGCAATTAAAAAGCCAATGAGATAACGACAGGAAGTACAAAAGGACAGTGAGCGTGGGACACATTTGGTGTGGCTATAGTTAGTGGATTGAAGTACTTTGAATTGAGAATAAAGAAATTTACTGATACACCCGTGCTTTGAATTGATTATCATTACAGTTTGGTTTTGCGTAATTTTATTTAAACAGAACTTGCTTCGTTTTTAATTTTTTTTAAATCTGCTTTTAAACTCCCTGCCGAATGTCACCAAAGGTTATTTGGATAATATAAAGTTTGGATTAACTTGCTACAGAACTACATATGAAATATCGGTGCTGGTGTCCGCCTTCACCTCCCATTGTAGCCTGGTTCCCTTATTTCAGGGAACATAGTCGAGGACATTGACTGAATGATGCAATTGTTTATTTTTTAGTCTGAGTTTTGGGTTGTTTTGCTTCCAGCTTTCCACCCCTTTCCCTCCCACTGTACAGTAGTTCCCTTCAACCTAAATTCCAAGTACATCGTATGATTTGTATGGTGGAGGAGATGGGGAGGGCTAAAGTTTTTTTTATTACCATAGATAAACATGTCTGGCCTAGAGGTACAAATTGCACCAAAGGTTTTTATTTGCTTTGTTCAAAGTGACAGTTTCAGTGATGCATACAAGGCCATTGTTTACAGCTGAGGTTCCAGTGGGGTTTGGGAGGCAAAGCGATGATTTCCGAATTTGTAAAATACAAAAAAAACAAGCTGACAAACCTGATTGTCTGGTGAAGACATGGAGTCCAGTGCAAGAGAGGATATGGACAAAGGTGTTCTTGATAATCTGGATTTTATGGAAGGCGGAACTAGGAAGGTCAGCGAGGATAATGCTTAAGAATCAAGGCTTGAGGTGCCCAAGTTGTGAATCCATGTTCTGGCAATGGTAGGGGTGAGAGAGGCCTAGAAACAGTTTCAGTCCAGCTAACTAAATTGTTGATCTCAATAACCTTAATCTTTTTTAATAGGCTCACATGATGCAAAATGCTATCCAAGTCTGCACATGGCTTCAGCTTATTTAATAACCCATTAAATATGATAGAAAGAAAGCCTGAGTTCCGAAACATTGACTGGGTATTCAGTGATGGACCATAATTGTAAGGAATTCTGCAAAGGATTGCTTTTCAACAAGGGCCACATTATTCATTTTAGAAAATAACAAAATTAGCAATTTATATGAAGAATAGAGTCATACTTTGGCCCTAATAAGGCTGCTGTCCAGGTCACAAGTTTTTCCACAGACACTTCCTGTTTCGCTTGTCTGTTATCAGACAAGACAGGCAGCGAAGGCTCATCCTGAACATCTTTATCCTCTCTGTGACATGAGGCATTCTATTGCACAACCTGTCTGAGAACCAACAAAAGTAGCGGATTGACTTTAGGTGAGCTATTTAGTAAACAATCCTCTGAATGGGGGAATCGAGTATTCTGGTCACTGGAGCCAAGTAACTGTCCTGATTAATATTCAGATATATCCCATTTGCTTGTTTGTATGTGCAGTAGTTTGTTCAACAGCAGGAGTTGTGTGCATGTGTTCGTTGTGAGTTGCATTGAACTTTCAATAAGTTCTATAGCACTTCTGTATTCTATAAAAATAGAATCTTATAATTTCTTCAGAGCACACTAACAAAGCATTTTGCTTTCATATTTTCTAATCAGCAATGTATTTTGATACAGAAGTTGCCAACAAAAGTAGTCCCTACACTTTACGGCATATCCTATGAAGCGCTTTGAGATAGTCTACTGACGTGAAAGGTGCAATATCAAATGTAAGTATTGTTGGAGTAAAATAGGAGGAGAACGGTCTTCTCTCTCATTAGGTTAATAATATTACTAGCCTATAATAGGTGAAGTAGGATAAGGCTTTGGTTGCCAAACATTCCACGACAATGTTGTGGAGTGTTGATCTGAATAATTGTTTGCTGCTCCGCTTGCTTTTTGCAGGCTATGCTGTACTGTTCCATGTGTGCAGGCCTTGTTGATTCTGAACAAAGAAAAGCACAATTATTTTTGTTTCAAACTATTTTGAGTCAGATTGGCATAATTCCACAGGTTTCTTCGCTTCTTCTCCAAGAGCATTTTGTTCATCATGTAAAGTAATGATTTACTCTCTACGATGGTTTAATTTGAGACAAAAAAGACTTTGTATTACTTTTGCCTGACTGTCAGCGTGGCATTACTCTGAGGAAAACCCCATAATAATAATAATAATCCTTGCATTTGATATAGTACCTTATCATGTCATTGATATGTGTCAAAGCTCTTCACAGAATATGCTGTAAAGTGAATTGACTGTATATTTGATTCTCTGTGTACAGATTCAAATCTATCTTTGTCCTAGTCATACATTGGTGTAAGACTCATGGGAAGACTAATCAAGATGAAGAAAAGTAAATAAAACAACTTGTTCCATGTTTTTTGAACCACTAACCACTTTTCCTTAGTCTTTAATCCCTATAGTTTCTTTTTTTTCCTCCCTGATAATTTTAAGGCATTTTGCTGTTCTTCTTCCCTTCAATAAAACAAGAAGGTGTGGAAATGCTGGTGTTTCATTGAGAAAGAGAAGAGGGATAAAAGCAGACAGTATATTTTATAGTTTGATCACTATTATCATTATTTTTTGTTTGGTTCGGGAATCAAAGGTTAGTCTGTTCTAAAGTTATATTGCTCTCTGCTGGTTTCACTGAGGAACTCGAATGCTCCAATTCTAGCCTCAGTGAGATTTGTTTTTGAACTGCAGATATTCTTGAATATTATTATATGACTGTGAGCGTTGTTTGAACTAAGATATTAAAGCTTGCAATAAAACTGGGAATAGCTACATTCCTATCCATATTTCATTTTGGAATCTGATACAATTATACTTGCAACCAACAAACCTAATTCAAAAACTATAATCATTGATACAAATTGTAGAAATAAAAACTATTTTATTTATACTGAAAATGCTGTAAACAACTTGCATTTATATAGCACCCTTCAGGCAGGATAGGGTTTTAATTTTGCTCCTTACAATTTTCCTTCTGCCCAGTGGTTTGGCTTTTTCATGTGTAAAAATTTTTTTATGCCTGAAAGGGTGGTGGAAGCCAATTCGATAACAACTTTTAAGAGAAAAATAGATAGTTAATTGGGGAGGACAAGTTTGAAGGGCTATGGGGAGAAAGCGGGGGAGTGGGATTGAATTGGAGAGCTCTTTTCAAAGAGCCAGCACAGATATGTTGGACCGAGTGGCCTCCTTCTGTGCTATATAATTCTATGATTCTATGATTCTGTTTGTTCCAAATATTCCAAAGCTTCCGAATATTGCATTAAATTAAAACTTTTTTTTCTGAGTGAGCATGTTTGTCTTGGCAGGAGAAAGGCATCAACCTTACACACATTGAATCCAGACCTTCCCGACTCAAGAAAGGAGAGTACGAATTCTTTATCAACATGGATAGTAAAAATACTCCTGTTTTTGAAGAAATCCTTCTTGGTTTGCATCAAGAGATCAGTGGGACAGTCCATGAACTCTCACGGGCCAAGAAGAAGGATACAGGTAGAGAACTATTTTTTTTCTTATGAGTTAATAAGCAAAGGGTTTTAAACTTTTAGAACAAACTGAATTACCAATCATTTAATCCATTTAAAACAGATTATTGCCCTAGGATCAAGTCAATTAACTTTACAGTGTATTCTGTGAAGCGCTTTGAGGCATCTGGAAGATGTGATAAAAAGCTATAATTTTTAGCTTTTCAAATGAAAGGATTATTATTATTATTATTTGAACAGAGCAACATTGGGCCAGTTAAGAGAGATTAAAGTTTTAGTTTGTCCTGATTGACATGGGTGGTAGTAAAATTATTCTTGCGTTTAAAATCAGAGAGAAAAAGATTTTAGGATTGGTTTATAATGTGCTACTCCTGTAATTACACCCAAGATAACGGGTTTGGAATCTGAATCTTACTCTGTGGGGGTATTCATTTAATGTTGGAGAGCTCATTCTATGTAAATACAATTATGAGTAGGTGCAGCACTGTTGCTTCAGTTGTTAACTGTTGGCATAGAGGACATAGACAATTTTCATTCCCCTGTGTCCTGAACACTGTGAATATTTTTCAATAGTAGGCATATAGATCCTGGGTTATTTGCTGTCCCAACTCTGAATGAATGATATGTATTAGCTTCCAGAAGGTAAGTTACTTTTGCTTATATGGGTCATTAGTTGTTCTTTTATTAACATTATACAACTCAACAAAAATGTAATTTTAAGAGGAATGCAAGCTCTTAATAAATGAACTTAATAAAAGCACAAACTTTCTACTCTTAGAAAGGTTGCTTCATTTTTACAAAGATTTTGATGGCATTAGCTATCTGGAAATATATGTGAATCCCCTTATCTGATCTTTTTACTTTCAATAATCTAATATCTTCAACTGCCAGTTTGGTTAAAACACTCGAGCATCATTGTACTATAAATAAAAATATTAACTTAGCTCGGTTAGTGACAATGCAGCTGGAGCAAGATGGAAACATTATGTGCCCCGGTCTTTCCTTATGGATTTATTGTTGTGTTCTCATTCATTAAGACTGAGTTGGACCATCAATCCAAATTTCTGGTTTAGAAATACAGTGCAACTTTTTATGAGTGTATTTTGGAAATGTATTCATACTGTGCAGACAGACAGGTGCCTCAGGACAACAGAATGACCCCTTATAGTGGTAGGAAATTCATCAGCCTTCAGAGTTGAATGGAAGTCCAAGATGCTGTAGCGGATTTTATTTCCCAGGCCCCCAGGCAGGGTTAAGTTGTCCCCTCTGTTTAGACAGTGGGTAATGAACTCCCATAAATTTCACAAATCTTGAGCAACTAACCTCATTTAGTTCTGGCCACATCATGGGTGTCCAGACCAAGCGTAAAAAGTGCCTTCTGATAAATGGGCAGATCAATATAACTTACTAATCAGCAGCAATCTTCTCTTTCTTTGGGTTACACTAACTGCCTGTGTTGTACTATCCCTCTTGGCTGACCTGCTGTTTACCTTCTGGTCAGTCAATGCAGCTAGTATATGTAAAAATTAAGTGAACAAAATTAAGTGTAATAGATGGCTGCAGATATTAAATTAGTCGGTCTAATTTTAATTTTTTGCCAGTCATTATGGGCTGTTCATTTTCTTCTTTTCCTGTTTTAACATTTCCTTCATTTAATTCTAAATTTCTTTTTGTTCCTTCATTAGAATTTTGTTTTTGTTCTTTTCCAATCTTCTCCTTTCTCCTGAAGGCATAGTTTCATGGGTAACAGGCTCCCTCCAGTACCTCACCAAAATGGTCATTATTCATGCTTAGTAGCAAGTGTCAACACAATATTCAGATTCACAGCTGACCCCAATCCTACCATCACCCTGATACCACACGCCCAACATACAATACTTCGAGCAGGGATCATTTGATACTTATCATGACTGGCTTATTTTTCCCAAACTATCTCAAAGAACTGAGGGTAATTGTAAACTCTTACTGCCATCTGCTGATATCAGCGAGGTGACCTGGGTTTGATTCCCAGGCAGGGCGGAATGTTAGACAAGTTTCCTTATTCCACACGCCTCTGTTTATCTGCAATAAGTATGAACCCAGTTGTGAGTCGATTGGCGGATCGCTTTTACTGGGGTAATAATCAGTTTTTTTTAAAACAAAATTGGTCACTCAATCCAAGACTGTTTGTGGGACACTGCTGTGTGCAATTGGCTGTCATGTTTCGCCCACAAAATAGACAGTCAATTCACTTCACAGCATATTCTATAAAGTGCTTTGTGACGTCTTGAAGATGTTATAAGGCGCTCTATCAAATGCAAGGATTATTATTATTATATTATTATCAGCTATCTTAGGACAGCCTGGGGTTCGTTCAAAGCTACGACATTTCTGACATGTATGTCTTAGCCACTCACTAAATAAGAATATTTGCCCATCAAAGTTCTATTAGATTTATATTCACCTCTACCAGAACCAGCAACATGAGGTTTGTTCATCACTATTGTAATACAAGCTAAAGCAGTTCCAGATTTGACAAAATACTAAAATTCAAAACAAATTCCAATTCAGGCCATGTGGTGGTGCCTTTTCTATACAAATGCTGCAGTGTGCATAGCCAGGGGCAGTTTGTCACCCATTTGTAAGCAATATTTTTTCTTTGTTTCCCTATGATTAGAAGGTAGTAATAGATTTCTACTCCACCCCCCCACCATCTCTGGAACGTCCTCTCTCTAGCCCTTCATCTCACCCGCTCTCTATTCATCTTTAAATCGACCTCACCACTTTCTCTGCTCTCTCTCTCTCCTGGTCAGTGCTAGGTGTTCCAATACATAATCCCATTTGAAGGGTGCTATAGAAATGAAAGTTATTTTTTGGTTTTGATGAAAGGAGGAAACATCAAAAACAAGTGGTAGATGTAATTTTTTTTCCATTATTGAATGCTGAGAGCTCACCCACTGATGGTGGGCTGAATTGAGTGAAACAGCAGATGTAAAGCAGGTCAGTGGAGAGGGGAGCAGATGGCCTGGCCAGTGGCTTCACAGAAGGTCTCAGAGGTACAGTGGGCAACCTCCAGTTGCCCACATAGACCATTTGGAAGTGAGAGCCAGAATCTTAAATTTGATCCATTGGTGGATGGGAAGCCAGTGGAGCTGAGCAAGGATGGGGTCATGGGTTCACAACGCCTGGTGTGGGAGAGGACATGGGCTGTGCGGCTGGACATGAAAGTATGGAGAAAGGTCTCAGCAACTGGATGGGAGTGGTAGTAGTAAAGGTGAACAATGTTGTGGAGTTGAGGGAGAATGCAGCTAGTCAGAGCTTGGATGTAAGTTTCAAGGACAGTTGTGGGTCAAATGAGACCAAGGGGCCACACCAGCTCTATGAGATGGAGTGTGAATCTGTGCAGATTGATACGATCAGTGAGATGAGAAGACACTGACAGGAGCCAAGCAGGAGAGCCTTAGACTAAACTTCTGCTTTTCCTGAATTTTTTTTACCACCAGTTCCATGGTTTCCTCGGACAATGCACGATTTGGACAGATTTGCAAACCAGATCCTGAGCTATGGATCCGAGCTCGACGCAGATCACCCTGTAAGGAGAATATTTTCATAAACTGCATTATTAATAGCGGGGCTTCCAATAGACTTGTTTCGGAGTAGTTCTAACATAATTCTTAAACTTAATGTTCAAATCAAATTCATTTAACAAAATGGTTTGTGGGAATCATGTTAATATTTTTTATAAGAGTGTGAGGGCTTATTCAGTTAGAAAATGGAATTAAATTTATGGGGCATTCTCATCTGAAAAACGGCACCTCCATCAAGGCAGAGCACGCCAACATTACAATAGCAGTCCGAGCTGCCATAGACTATATGACTTTAAAGTCTCAATATGGGCTGGAGCCCACAACCTTCTGACTCAGAGATGAAAGTGCTACCAAATGAGCAAATCTGATACTTAATTTGTTGTACTAATAAAACATGTTTGCCCAGACAAGTCTAATTACCTGACATACTCACTCACAACCCAGCTGCTGCCCCTCAATAATATCTCCTGTATTTCCCACTGTGGAATTAAACTGGGTTTCTTCCCACTCTAGGATATGTTAGTCCATGTCACAGGGATGGAAATTACACACAGCTGTAGCTTTTGAGTGAACTTGCTGTTCATGAAGTAAGCCTGTGGATTCTTGCCAGTGCAGTAAAAATTGGTGTTATTAGTATAATTGATGGAACATAATAAGATATAATTACTCTTCTTGACCCAAATGCATTAGGATTTTCTAAGGGGTACTTTTTTTCAGAAATCAACATAATCATTATGCATTTGTTAAATTCAGCTTCGTTCAATTACATTGGATGTACAACTCTAGCTACATTTTATTTGTGTTATTCCAAACATGCTATTTCCATTAGTAAAACCTGCCATTTGAATGAATTGCTCTAAACTGTTAAGAGCTTGAGCTAATTCATATCATTCTTTCTTTGTAGGGATTCACAGACCCTGTGTATCGATCCCGAAGGCAGGAATTCGCTGATATCGCTTACAACTACAGACAGTGAGTTAATAAAAAGCAAATGAAAGTTCCCCTTTGTACACTTTTCAAAAATAAGCTAAGTGCCCACTAATCTATTACATTGGCTTCGTGTCTCCACTACTTTTCTCATGTTCTTCTCTCAGGAAGCATTTATAGACTCAGAAGTAAATTGCGCAGTGCTTACATTCATTCATTTTCATTATGCATGCGAGCTTTGTTGTTTAATTTCCTGCATTATTAGAAGCTACTACAAAGAGATGAATACTGAATAATCTAGCCCTGAACAACCTTCCCTTAAACACTGAAGAGGTTATAATTTACATTTAAGTATGGATTATACACAATATTATAATAATGACTCATTCAATGTACTAATGCAATCTTCCCCCTTAATATTCTACTTTTATCTTATTGCAGCTGTGGTAAGCAATTTAAGGTTTTTTTTCTTTCTTCATTTGCACCAAAGGAAATAAATCAGACCTGTTCATCCAAAGAAAACTAATTATGGAATCTTTCCAATGTTTTTTGGGAGTATTTGAAAACTATCTTTGGAGTAAAGATGGCCTGGAGCATAGAGAATGAGAACATTTTCCTTCTAAATACATGCTGACTGTGCCATATGACCTCTGTGATCTTTGATGGATGTTGTAGCACTCCATCCAATTCTCTGAAGCATTTTCGCCACCAGTTGTTAATAATAATAATCCTTACATTTGATACAGCGCCTTATCACGTCTTGGAGAGTCCCAAAGCTCTTCTCAGAACTGTATATTTTGTGGGTGAAACGTGGCAGCCAATTGCACACAGCAGTGTCCCACAAACAGTCATGGATTCCTCCTCCTCGCCCGCCCCATCATTGGCGGGTGAGCCTTCAGCCACTCTGCTCCCACCCCCTGGAACCCCTTCCCGCAGGCCCTCTGCCTTGCCCCCTCCCTTGCCTACTTCAAGACCCATCTGAAGGCCCTCCTCTTCAACCGTGTCTTCGTTCACCCTCCTTCCACCCCCTGCCCTCCACCTTCCCCGATCCCGACTGTCAGCTCGGATCCGAAACACTGAATGTCCAAAATTATAATTTGTTTCCTAACTAATCTACAATTCTCAGGTAAATCCTTTTTAGATAAAATTCATTTTCCTCCATTCCTTAGATATATCTCCTGTCCTTTATTATAACTTCAAAAAATTAGACTAGGGTTCAATCTAGTTTGCTTATAGATATGTAAGTTTATTTTACCATTTGCTTGAGTTGCTGAACCAAGATTGACGACATAGGATTCGATCTGGGAGAACTGATGTGAAGGTTCTATTCAAATCATCTGCACACAAACCATGTTTTAATCTCCACTGCAAATACATTAAATATCTTTACAATAGATACCATGAGGAACAAAACTAAGTTGTCGGTGGGCTTCTATGCTTTCGATTAACCCGAAGACAGTGACTTTCCAGTTCTCTGAATTGTGAATTATGTGTGTTCAGGTCTGTCAGAGGAAACCATAGTGCCTAGTGTCAGTGTGTGCAGCAAACCTGAGCAAATGCATATTTGCCAACCAAATGATTTAGTTTTGCACTGTTAAAGACTATCAATAAGGTGATTCTGGCGCACATATTTAACGTGCGCTTTAGTTCCTGTGCTTAGATCTTGGCAGAGATGAAGCAATCTTAGGTTTATATTATTGGTTACTGTGGATTACACAAGCAATATTCGTAATGTTGTACTTTTTGTTTAAACAGCGGTCAACCAATTCCTCAAGTTAAGTACACAGAGGATGAAGTAAAGACCTGGAGTACTGTATTCCGGGAGCTGAAGACATTGTATCCAACCCATGCCTGCCAGGAACATAACTTTGTGTTCCCTTTGCTGGAGAAGTACTGTGGCTATCGTGAGGATAATATTCCTCAGCTCGAGGACATCTCCAAATTTTGCAATGTGAGCAGTGTACTTAAAATGCTAGGATAATCGTTTCAAATGAAACTAATCCATCGTGTGCTTTGGTTTTCACTTCAACTCAGTACCCCAACACACACTCTTGGGTCCCCAACCTGCACCTCATACTTTCCGGAATTAGGTAAACAGGATGTGTTCCTCCAGGGAGAGAGTGCGCATTCCTTTCCAACAATCTATCCCTGGAATTTCCATGTGTAGTTGGGATGTATGGAATTATCAGTTTGGTTTGGATACTCTTAAGCAGAGTGATGGATTTCCACATGGGTCTGACACCCGGCTGACCAAAAAGTTAAACTCAGGAATAGTTTTACCTGAGATATTGAAAAGCTCCTGTTTAGATCACCTGTATGTTAAAACCTTATTTCCAATTTGAAAAGCATTTATAAAACACTAGTTGTACTATGCTGGCAACCAACGGGTCCAATATGGAATGTAGATTTATGTAGTTATGGCTGAGGTTTGGAAAAACTTTGGTTTGGGCTCTGCTGTATCTTGTACAATGGTCCAACAATCTTCGGGGATCTCAATTTGGCCATCTGTTGGATCCACTGGAATTATATACATAAGATAGAGGGGGAGAGGCTAAACTCCATAGGGTAGGGGCTAAATCCCAGCCCCAGGTGAGGCCCCCAACTCAAGCCACAGATTTCACCCTCCCCGACTAGTCACTTCTAGGCCATGGTGCGGAAGAACCCGGAAACCCCGCGGCCTTATTGAGCCAACAGTCACTCGGCACCGGCCCAACTTCCGGCATGGTGCCACCTAGCCCGGGGCCACCCGGGATCAGCAGGAAAAGCAGCTGAATATCAACTCTGCTCGAGGTAACTTCCACCTCACCACCGCCATCTTGTTCCCGCCACTTGGCTTCGTCTGAGTGCTCTGTGACGCACGATGCCACAGCGCCACTGGGAGTTCGGCACAGCCACCAGTTGTAGCTGCAGGGCTATGTTATACCTTAAGTAAAACTGGCATGCGTGTATGATGAGGTTGTTTAGGTCATAGCTCGTCAACAATAGGAGATCCCCTCAAAAAAATATGCCCATGAAACTCCAAGATGCAAGACCTTTTGGATGAGGAATAAATCACTTCTCAATCGGTTATTGAGTTCTTAGCAGACACACAGATACACAGACATTACATCTTTATTAGTATAGATTTAGTTGATCCACGAGTCTACAATAATGCAGATGTCTAATTGTGTATTTTGCCATCCAAAGCTTGCACAGGATTCTCTCTGCGTCCAGTTGCTGGTTTACTGTCCTCCCGAGATTTCCTGGCTGGCCTTGCATTTCGTGTTTTTCATTCCACACAGTACATCCGTCATGGTTCAAGACCTATGTACACACCAGAGCCGTAAGTAGAGGTTTAATGAGGACAGTTAATTATTTAGTTTGAGGAAATTCACAGAAAGCAATAATGTGAAGTACTGTAACATATTGGTTAGAGCATTTGCCTCGCAAGCAAGAGGACCTAGGTTTGATTCCCGGGTAGGGCAAAACATTAGGCAAGTTTCCTTACTCCACACAAGTTTGTTTACTTAGCAGTTAAGTAGCAACTCGATTGTTAGTTGATTGGTGGATCACTTTTCCGGGTAGTAATAATCCCTTTAAATTTAAAAAAAATAGTAATAATAATTTGGTCACTCAATCCACGACTGATTGAGGGACACCTCTGTGTACAATTGGTGTGACAAGGCGCTATATCGAATGCACAGATTATTATTATAATGTTAATGAGGGCAGTGTAGTGAAATTATCAATACATTTCAATACCTCTGCAATTTTACATAAAACTAGCAAAACTCTTCTGTGAAATGATTGTTACCAGAGTTTTGAAAGTATCAGATACAACAGCAAACATTGAGGCTAGAGTTTTGAAGTTGAGTTCTCATTATCTTCTCTTTTCAGGGATGTTTGTCATGAATTGCTAGGACATGTCCCTCTTTTTGCTGATCCAAAGTTTGCCCAGTTTTCACAGGTGAGTTCCAGGTATTTCAAGGTAAATCCTAAAGTTGTGTCATTTAGTTGATCACATGTTTTCATCATTGAAGAGCAGGATTTCTTTATAACCTAAAATTTCTAAAGAGTTGCCTTCATTCTGTTGAAATGTGACAAGAGGGCAGAGTTTTAAGATAATCGCAAAAAGAAATATAAGAGAATTGTGAGTTCGAAAATTTACAGAGCTGTTGGAATGTGGTATTCACTGACACACACTGTTGAGGCAGAGTCTGTAAGATCCTTTAAAATAATTATTTAGATAGTCACTTGAAAAAGAGGAGAATTAATGGGTATGGAGAGTAAGCAAGAGAGTGAGGTACTGGTTAAGTTAAATGGCCTGATTCTGTGCTGTAACATTCGGAGACACTAATGATATTAGACTTTGACAAATGATTTCAAGCCAATAGCAAAAGGTTAAATAGATCACTTTGTTTGGAGTATCTTGACAACATTAAAAAAAAGTGTTGAAATAATATTAAACATGGGCAGTTTATAATCATCATCTGGATGCTAAAATCAGATTCATATCTTGCGAATCACATTGTGTTCACTGCTGCAAGAGAAGATGGGAAGCCCAATCTTTATTTTGAGGGGCCTGTTTGTTTTACTCCTGGCATCTAATCAGTTCATTACTTTTACCTTAGAATCACTCACTGGTGCACACAATAGTGACATTACTACAGTTGCTCTCACAGTTATTACAGTACTAAAGTGTGTGCATTTTAAGGGTTATTCTTTGTTTTGACTATATTAGAAACAATGCCAACCATTATTTTATCCGCACTTAAATTTCCAAGTTTAGTCTTTACTCGATGTACAAGTTACCTGACATAATTTGACAGGCACAAGAGAATATGAGTCAGCCTTACAAAGAATGGGTAGGATGAGAACAATTTAACTGAAAGTGCATTGAAAAGGTTACATTGCAATCTCTTCTCAAGTGGACAAGCTGTCCACTAGAATTAGACATGTTATTTTTATCAGCTTTCTAATACCCACAACATCATCTGTATTATTCGGTAGTCAATGGAAGCAATTGTACTTCAAATTATCTTCAATCAGAAAAGAAAATGCCATGAATATCCATAAAATGTAGATAGAAAAATTGTGAACCACAAACAGAATTTCAAATAGTTTGTCTAATTTGGCTGTCGAAATTTCCTTTACAGTCTGGTACTGAAAGTCTTTTTTTCTCTTATAATTTTGAACAGGAGATAGGACTTGCATCTCTAGGTGCCCCAGATGAATACATTGAGAAACTTGCAACAGTGAGTGGAGCATCGCTTATTGTTTTCATTCTCTGATTTCTGGATCTATATCAATTGCAAATGATTTATCACAAAATGATTTGGAAGTGGCTTCACAAGCGACTCTGCAAAACACTTCGAGACATTGTGACATGATCCTTTGAATGAGACATTAAACCAAGGTCCAGACTACCCGTGCAGGTGCATGTTAGAGATCTCGGAGCACTATGTCAAAAGAGTTTCTCATGCTGTCCCACAAATAAAGTAAGTCATTCACATGATTATTTGTGAGACACTGTTGTGTGCAAATTGGCTGGCACATTTGCCTACAAATACATAGTCACTGCACTTTACAGTATTTCCCGTCTCAACAATGTGATAAGGAGTTATATTAAATGTAAGGATTTGTTATTATTGCTTGTTTTGTCAATGCAGATTATGTTCACTGTTTGATTTTATCATTGGCATTACCAGGTATATTGGTTCACTGTGGAATTTGGACTGTGCAAACAGAATGATGAAATCAAGGCATATGGAGCAGGATTGTTGTCTTCTTTTGGAGAACTGCAGGTATATCTTGCTTGATTACCCTTCTAAGCTTTGAATTTAATCTCAACATTATTTTACTCTTGAATTTGCAATGCAATTATATTAAATGCTAGTGATCCCTTCTTTTCAGTATTGTTTATCAGATAAACCTGAGATTTATCCCTTTGATCCTGAAAGGACCACCCTTCATAAATACCCAGTCACAAATTTCCAACCGATCTATTTTGTCGCTGAAAGTTTTGAAGATGCAAAAGAAAAAGTGAGGTAATATGAGTTTCACATCTTATTTTAAAAAAACTAATGAATACAACAACAACAAGATTACATTTGTATAGCGCCTTTCAAGTCGGGTTTACTGTGAAATATGCAATAGAAGGAGTTTCTTGCAAGTGAATCATGTAACTAATAACCCCATATGGTGTGATATGAGCTATACTACACTTACAAGCACTTAAAGCACTTACAATGGAAGGGCCCAGTGAGAATCATTTGGCCATGGTATCCTTAGGTTTCGATGATCATTATCTACCAACCTTTGCTTCAAGTCTATGTGTTAGAATATTGGTTAAAGACAAGATGAGTCTTAACTATCCTTTCCAGCATCAGGTGTTGTGAGCCTATCACCACCATCTTTGCTCAATTTCACTGGCTCCAACTTCACCCAGCAGATCGAATTCAAGGTCTTATCCTTGCGTTCCAATCCCGCCACAGCCTCGCCCCATCCTACCTCTGCTATCTTTGCAAATGTTTTTTCCTCCTGCCCCCACTAACTCACCTCTAGCATACCCTAAGGCTCCATCCTTGGGCCTCTTCCTTTCCTCATTTATATGCTCCCTCTTGGTGATATCATCTGCAGACATGAGGTCAACTTCCACATATATGTGGACAACATCCAAATCTACTTTTCCTCCAGCTGCAACTCCAGGCCCACTGATGTCCTGTACTATAATAATAATAATAATCCTTGCATTTGATATAGCGCTTTTCACGTCGGGAGGACGTCCCAAAGCGCTTCACAGAACACACTGTAAAGTGAATTGACTGTATATTTGTGGGCGAACGCGGCAGCCAATTGCGCACAGCAATGTCCCACAAACAGTCGTAGATTGAAAATGACCAATTTAATTATTGTTTTTTTTGGGGGGAGGGATTATTATTAGGCGTGTGGAGTAAGGAAACTTGCCCAAGGTTTCGCCCTGCCTGGAATTGAACTCAGGTCTCTCACTTGCAAAGCGAGTGCTCTAACCACTGAGCTACAGGACTCCACAATATCTACCTTACTATTGCTTGTCAGACATCAAGAGTTAGATAGACACCAGCTTTCTGCAGCTGAATGTTGACAAAATAAAAGCCATAATCCTTGACTCCCATCAACATCTTCTCAACTGTGGCTCTAACCTTCTTAACTTCCCCAGCCTATACCTCAGACTTACTGAAACTATGCATAACCCAGGCATCAGGTTCGATCCCCTGCTGTCTTTCCTACTTGTATCTGGTCCTTGACCAGTACCACTTTCCTCCACTGCCCCAGTAACTCTGTGATATGCCAATAGTTGAATATTTTCTTTTTTTTGAAGGAAATATGCTGCAACTATCCCTCGTCCCTTCTCTTTTCGTTATAATGCTTACACCCAGACTATTGAAGTTCTGGACAACATTGAACAATTGAAAAACCTGGCTTCCAGCATTAGTGGTAAGCATTATTATTGCCATGACCCTCATAACAGTCTCAGAGAGTTTCACAGGGACTTTGTCGGTCCCCGAGCAAGGGAGGAGGGGGAGGTGACCTTAGTTGCTAACAAAGTGGTAGACTTTTAGACTAGATTTAAAGATGAAGGAATTTACAGTTGAGGACCTTGAAATCAATCCGGAGAAATGGGGGTATGAAGACCAGGGTTATGGGCATGTGAAGTTCACTGTAGGTGAGGATGCAGATAGCAGGGATGGTATGTTAGAGTGGATTATGGAACTTGAGACAGGTAAGGAGTGGGTTAGAGAACTCAAGTCACAAGGTAACAAAGGAATGAATGAGAATTTTTGCAGTGTTTTGTATGAGATAGTGATGGAAGCAGCCAAAATGGTAAAAGTTAAGGAAAGCATTCATGGTAAGGAACTGAATGTGAGGAATCTATAATAGCTAATGATAGCTAATAAATGTCCATTAAAATGGTACATTATTAACAAACTCTTAATGTCACAGAACATCTGGAAACACTGAATAATTTTGTGTAATTAAAATTTGTAGGTGAAATGGGAATCCTCTCCAATGCACTTAAGAAGCTTGAGTGAAGATTGCAAGTGAAATACATCAGCTGCAAAAGCCATTATTAATATGAATCTTACCATAGGAACTTTTTAAATAAAAAATGCGTAAATGCCATTTAGCCCGTGTAAAGATTGCCTTTATCCTAAACGTTATCCAATTAACTCAATCTTTGGAGGGGAGTAATCAAACCCCAGGTATAACCTCTGGCAAGATGACAAATGTACAGAATGTAAAATCTCTTGCTAGCCCCAGAAGATAATGAAGTTGATCTCCATTATTGGGAAACCACACTATTTAACATGGATACTTCCATTCCTGGAATGATACTCCCAACATTCAAGCAATTCGTATTGGTTTTCTAAAGATTATTTCTTCATCTATGTCTATCCTTGTCCTAATTATTATTATTATTATTATTATTACATTCTTATGCAAATATTGAATCCAGTTTATGTTTATGTATGTGTATATACCCCTGCTGATGAGAACTAAACCAATTTGGCCCCAGCAGTTACATTGGTGTGGAACGGAAATCCAGCCTTTTATTTCCCATTCCATATTGTTTTTCAATCGAACCGAATGACTAAGTACCTGATTTTGGAGTTTTAATCTACTGTATATTGTAATAATACTCTGGTGTTTCATTAATCATTTAAAAAGTCATGCAATCACCTATTTAATAACAATTGAAATAGTATAATCAAAGTTCCAGAATGGGGCAACGAGATTTGCACTGGCTTGTGTGAAACCGATGAGTTAATGAAACCTCCTCCACCACAATTCACCACTTTCTTCACCCCATTTGCACTGCATGTTGAGTGGTGAATCACTGGCAACATGTATATATAGGCATGTATATATTAAACAGGGTTTAATGTATAATTAGATGCAGTTAGATGCATCCTAGTGCTTGATCAACTTTAGGTCATTAGAGATTCACAATGACTGCATAAGGTATATAATTTGGCTAATCATGCTTAAATCACGTTATCATATACATTTATTCCACTAGTTTATTTCAATCTGGGTCGGTTTCCATTTTAAAACCCATCTTCCATCTCCCACTCCTTGGTCTGTCTACTTACCAGATTTAGTTTTCTCTAAAAGCTATTAACTTCTTCCATGCCACCTAACCACAAAGCATGTTATTATAAAGTAATTTTTTCCATTTTGTTCTTGAATACTGGAAGCAACATTAAATGCAGAATTCCACAAAACCACACTAGCTGCTGCCCTCAATCAATCATTATTGAGTTGTGATTCACATGCCATATGGCAAGTTATTGACAAAATGTTGACAGATACAGTATGTTTTCCTGGGCTCTTCGATTCATGGACTGTTGCCTGTGATCTCGCCACTCTTTAGCCCCCACTGCACAGGTTTGTACTGTGGGCACAGCCTCTGTGTGTCTTTATTACAGTATATTAATTCCTTCCAAATGCAAACTGTTCAGCTGCTGCTACCGCTGTGTGAGAATAAAGTCCAGTCATTAACGTGAAGGTACCACCTGGGACCCCTTTGAACAGAATTACACTTATGCAAAATGGCATCATTTTAATGCTTTGAACTCCACACTCACTTATTTTGTATTTCTATAAAAGCCTTCATATGATGCAACATTCATTCGTCAAAGTAACCACTGTTATATTTCCCCCGTTGTTATTAATTGATACACCGATAAATTGAGAGTATTAACAATAAAATATAGCATGTGACTCGGTGATAAAAGGTTTCTTATCCGTTCTAAGACCTTAGACTGACATGGAGGGTACAGGAAAACATGTAATATAAAAAAAGCTTTAGTGTTTTTGCTCTGAGAATTACAAACACATTTATGTAGCAATTGCAAGTTAGAAAAGGCAAAGGATTTCTCAAACTAGTGTTTTATGTTAGTTTAACTGAGTTTAATTCTGTTAAGATTTATAATATATTGCATTTTCCCTCTGTCAAAACAGTGTAAGTGAGTCTTGCTATGGGTTAAACTCATACCTGTGATCTTTTAACTGCATATTAACTTGCAACCAGTCTCTTTTGTTGCCATATTTTGAAAATGAAATAATTTACTGAATCGATATTCAGAGGAATTTGTTTCTCTCCAAAATTGATTCGAAATTACAATTTCATTATTTAGTGTAGTTATTTTACACCAATAGAAGTTAGTGACTGGTCCATGTTCACCGACAAGGTCACTGCACTTCACTGCCAACAAAAAAGAAATACTGTGAAGGGCTTTGAGATGTGCTTCTGTCTTGAAGGGTGTTCTATCTGTCAGTCAATGAACTAAATATAATGCTGTACGTAATAAAATAATCGAAGTTTAAAACCAGCATTTTTTTCAAGTGATTTATTTCTCTTCTAGCTGTGTTTTTTTTGGATAATTCTGAAAATCCCCTGTAGCCTACACTATCAACTTGTGCTCCTGACATGTTTATACTTCAAGCAGCTGTGCAATTAACTAACAAAAAAAATAATCTTCCTACTTACCTGTTGTAATTTCATATCAACTCCAACTCAGATCCGCCTCAGACACTCTTTGCTAATAATCTCTCTGAACACTATTTCACTCATGTCAATTTATTAGATGTTTCCCACGTTAATTGATAGGCACTGGACTTTCTAGCCATTTTCTCATTAGGGAATGCTCTGAGCCATCCTTTCGATTCGCACAACACAATCTAAATAAAAGCAATCGATCAGTGAGTGAAAACACAACCAACAACAACAAATTAGATTTTTATAGCGCCCTTCAAGCAGAGTATCTTAAAATTACCAGATAAACAATTATATTTCTGTGTATTTTCCAACATTGGATGAATATATGTCTATGTGTCTCAAACCCCCCTCACACACACACACCCCCACACACATTTTATATACTTCAGTGTTGTAAAATGATTCCAGTTTTAAGAAAGATATCAAAGATATGTATTACATATTTACCTCACGGTAAGAATCACCCACAGATGGTATAATTCTGTTGAGAGATATTTACATGGGATCACCTGAATTCGAACAAAGTAATGGACACATCAAACTCAATGTGACCACAATTTAACTGTACCAATTTCTAGTTATCATCAATGATATTAATTTTTATTCAATTGATTGCCCACTGTTTCTCCCCCAACTTTTATTCTGTTTTTTTGTTTAACCAAACGAGCCACAGAGCTATCAATGTTTCTGCTTAATATCTTTTAAACGCACCGTTAATATCACACTTAAATTATTTAAGCCATGTTTACCACTCAAGACCCCCCACCACCCCCCACAATAAACCGTCTGTCCTCCTTACAAATCCCAACCAATTTACAGTGGTTAAAGCCAATCGTTTGGCTTTAAATTGCGCTTCAATTAAGAAGAAAATGATCACGACTGAGAGAAAACTCTCCCAATGGAGAGGAAAAAGCACTATTATAAGGTATTATCCTATCCAGTGCCGAAAATACCTGCAATCAACTGAACAATAAAGGCAGAGACTGACATGCAACCTGGACGAGTGGAAACTGTAGCATCTTTCTGCACAGAGGCTAATAAGCAAACCAAGTGCCTCTGATCTCACAGTAATGCAACATATATATATATATAGAGAGAGAGAGAGAGTTATTTTGCTCTCTCCCGCGGATAAATCGTGTTTAAATCGGATTTGCTGCTGCAGTGGAAACACACGGTACCTTTTCCACGGTTCCACTCTACCGGAGGGGTCGGTCCGGTCCACCGTTTGAACAACTTCAGACGACGACCGTAAAAGTTGGGGACCGGTGCAGTGTGTTTGCGGAGAGAGCCAAAGGCCACCCCCCCCCCCCCCCACCCCCACCCCCCCCCCCCCCCCCCCCCACTGGACGTGTTAGTTATTAACCCACACAACGAAAAAAAATCAGAAAAAAAATCAGAAATCAGAAAAAAATAAAAAATAAGAAAACCGAAGCGACTTCCAAACCACCGCTGCGAATCGACGCGCTTTTTCCCACCACATCCTCTTCGCCGGGACACCTCTCCACCAACTGCACACCCGCTCCTCGCTGCCCTGCGGGGGAATAGGATGGAGAAGTCTTTTGCTTCTGCCCAGAAATTTTCTTCCCGTTGCAAAACGGTTACCAGTCCAATACAGATCTGAATTCCGTGCGCAGTGTAACGTGAAACGTGTGGAAGTGAAATAATAATTCGGTCACTCGATCTACGACTATTTGTGTGACACCGCTGTGCGCAATTTGCCTCTGTGTTTCACCCACAAAATATACGGTCAGTTCACTGTACACTATATTTTGAAGCGCTTTGAGACGTATTATTATTATTATTAGTATTATTATTATTATTATAGTATTGGCATTGGATCTGAGCTGTTAGCGGGTGCACAACTGGATTGGGGCAATTTGGGGGCAAAGTTAAATAGGTGATTGGAAAAAAAAATAATAAAACGTCCCTTGTCTTGTAATTCATATAATCTATTAATTTTTCACTCGCATGCACGGAATCATTTAGGTGTTATTATTATTATTATTATTATTATTATGATTATGCCATTGCATCGTTGCTCCAGGTTTTATGCAGACCATTGCTTATTTATTTAAGCTCGTCCAAAAAATTTTTTTTTTGCATTTGGGTCAGTCTGCACGAAGAGAGTGGTTCTTTCTGACAATAAACAGTATCCGGATTTGATGGGACTTTTAAGTAAAAGCGTAATTGTGCAGTGTTTTATCTTCGGCGTTTTAATGCAAGATTGTTTTACACGAAATCCGAAGCAGGTGAGATGGACATTAAAGCAAATTCAGTGATTTATTAATAGAGTTTGCAGACAGCAACAAGCAGAATTGCTATTAATAAATCAATAAAGTGGACCATTTGCACGTGTTTACCTTTTGTACTGGCGATTTATTTAATAACCATTTATCTGCTATGGTCATATATTCATCATTTATTTATTGATCATTCATCGTTTTGCCCACAACATGCAATACAGTCAATCCACTTTGCAATATATTCTGTGAAGCGTTTTGAGGCGTCCCAATCAAGTGATAAGGCGTTATATCAAATGTAAGGATTATTATTGTTGTAGAAATGTTCAAAATACGAATATTTGTTAACGTAAGGAGTCAAAACTCACTCATTGAATGGAGGGGGATATTCGTGCATTCCGTATGAGATTGAAGAATTTCTGTAATGTTCACAGTGATTGTTTTCTTCCTGGTTATTTACTGGTAAGTTGTTTGGTTAAAATGGTACTCGTTAAAACAACTGATCGCAAGGAAAAATAGTGTTAAGATGAAATATTTGCCTTGTGGTGGGGCAGTGCGAGTGATTCAGAACCAGGGACAGCGCCAAACACTGGTATGGTATCTGCTATTGGGGAGGAAAGGGTGAAGGAAATAAAAAAGGGCGAGCAACAGACCAGTAGGTGAATGATTGAATGGGATTAGCTCTGTGATTCCCTGCCAAGGAAAGAGCGAATGCTGAGCAAAAGTGAGTGTATAATGTGTTAGGAGCGAGAAAAAAAATTCAATGAAAGAGTGAGTGATCAGTGACTAAATGTGTGGATCAATGATGAACGGTAATAAATCAATTCAATGGTAGATAATGAATTGAATCTACTACTCCCAACCTCCCCCCCCCCCCCCCCCCCCCATGTATCTATGTCCAGAATTAATCTTAGAAAATTACTCTGCGTTAAAACTCTTAAGATAAAGTGATACAAATGACAAAAACCTAGTGTTGCTTTGATTTCACCTTCCCCCGAAAAAAAACCTTGCACATTTAAGAGTTTAGCAAAAAAAAGTATAATTAATTCATAATTACACACTGTTGGTTGTGAATCACAGACTATTGGACAATAATGGGTAATGATGCATTTCAGACTCAATTTCCTGTTTAGTTCCCACACTGTGTTGAATGTGTTGTGTTTCCATTGGACATTGAGAACCAACTGACATAAAATTCCTCACCATTGAAACCCTGAATTTATATGTGAGATCTAATTTTAGATTCAAAAAACCTATTTGAAACATTGCCATCTAATCTGAATGTCCATGGTGTTTACGTGTATACTTACGTAAAAGATTTCAAGAGGCAGTCCCAATAAATAGGTGTCTCCACACATCCTTTATGCAGCATATTGACATTGAGCACGACCAAATTCACAGCGAGTTCTCCATTGCTCATACTACCGGCTTCTCGATTGAGAGCTATTTTTTCTCTGCAGCCTCCTCCAGTCTGAGATCGTGAGTGACCTAAATCCCAATGAAGACTGAGGTCGGTTCCCAGTGTCTCCCGGGAAGAATGCAAAGTCTAAACGAGGATATTCACAAGAGCTCAGCCCCCGAGCACACTGACCAGTCGGATGGTCCAACCCTCAACGACCACGAAGATGGAAAGGCGATTCTAAACATCGTTTTTACCCTGAGAAATGCCCAAAACTCCAACCTTTCCCTCACCATCAAAATGTTCGAGGTAGGTGTTGTTAGAATTTTTTTTTGTTAGCTCCTGAATGAGTTGAGTCCCACAGAGTCATTTTGTCCAAAACAACAATAACAACTTGCACTTATATTCAAATGAAAGGTTCAACCTGTGTTGAACAGACGATGCAGAGGAAGTACATGATCTTGGTTATGTTAATAACAACAATAATAATCCTTGCAATTGTGCCTTATCATGTCTTCGAGACGTCTCAAAGCACTTCACAGGATACCCTGTAAACTGAATTGACTTTATATTTTGTGAGCAAAACATGGCAGCCAATTGCGCACAGCAGTTTTCCACAAACAGTCGTGGATTGAGTGACCAAATTATTATTATGATTATTGGGTTAAAAAAGTCATGAGATCGAATGTCTTCTCTAGATGTCCTGGGTTGTTACCTTGGTAGGGTTTCACTATTTTGCTTGAGATCACTGTGTAGTTTATTTAGTTGCCATGAACTGATACGGATTACAAAAACAAACGCTGCGATTCTCTGAAATTTGGGGGAGAGTTTTGAAACCATCAACAAATCTTTTTGCAGACGTTTGAGGCCAAAATTCACCACCTAGAAAGCAGGCCAGCGCAAAACTCCAAGAACTGGGCAGAAGATCTGGACTTTTTCGTCCGATGTGAGGTGCAGGGCTCGGTTGCTAAGATGTTGATTAACTCTTTGAAACAAGTGGCTGAGAAGGTCAGCAGCAGCAGAGAGGAAAAAGGTAGTCATCGCTGTATGTCGGTGTCGATGTCGCTGTTCGCCATTTGAACTTCCAGGTTGTTTTGCTTTTTATTAAAAATAGATACCATCTATATATTCTTCAGAGTTTTGATGTGAAATAACTATCTTTTTTACAGTTCGATGGTTTCCGAAGAAGTTGCGAGATCTTGACCGATGCCATCATTTGGTCACAAAGTTTGAACCTGACTTGGATCGCCAACATCCAGTAAGTTTGGATGGAAATGTAATGTGGAAGCAACATTTAGAGTATTCGGTGAGGTGTTCTTTAAACTACAGTAACTAGAATAATAATCCTTGCATTTGATATAGCGCCTTATCACGTCTTCAAAACATCTCAAATCACTTCACAGGATATACTGTAAAGTGAACTGATTGTATATTTTGTGGGTGAAACGCGGCAGCCAATTATGCACAGCAGTGTCCCACAAACAGTCGTGGATTGAGTGACCACATTTTTTTTTAAAAGGGAATATTACCTACCGAAAGCCAATCGACTCGTAACCAGATTTCTACTTACTGCAGGGTAAACTGAAGTGTGTCTAAGCTTTCACCCTGCACAGGAATCGATCCCGGGTCCTCTCGCTTGCAAGGCGAGTGCTCCAACCAATACGCTACAGGACTCCACAATTAGCACAATAAATGTTTTGAAGATTCTGTAAATTTTGCCAAGTATGGCCCTAGTCCTCCCCAGGAGAAATTAAACTTTACCTGTCTGTATATTCAGATCATCAGGAGTCCTGTAGCTCAGCGGTTAGAGCACTCGCCTCGCAAGCGAGAGACCTGGGTTCGATTTCAAGGGTGAAACCTTGGGCAAGTTTCTTTACACCACACGACTCATAATAATCCCTCGAAAAAAAATAATAAAATTGGTCACTTCCACTCACGACTATTTGTGCTACGCTGCTGTGCCCAATTATCTGCTGCTTTTCGCCCACAAACATATACAGTCAATTAATTTTACAGTGTGTTCTGTGAAGCCCGTTGAGCCGTCTAGAAGATGTGAAAAGCGCTATATCGAATGCAAGGATTATTATTATTATTATCATTATCAATAGCAAGAGCAGAGAAACAGAGCTATAATCATTTATTGTGTTGCTTTATTTTTGCTTAAGGGTTACCATGATCCAGAATACAGAAAGCGCAGATCCTTCATCGCAGACCTGGCATTTAACTACAAAGAGTAAGTTTATCTTCAGTAACTCACAAGCCCACTTCAACCCAAGTGAAAAAAAAAGAAGTATTGATAAATAAACGTACTAATTTCTGTTAATAATAATAATAATACTTGCATTTGATATAGCGCCTTATCCTGTTGTCCCTTTACAGAATACACTGCAAAGTGAGTTTGACTGTATATTTCATGGGCAAAACGCAACAGCCAATTGCATACAGCAGTGTCCCAATTTAAAGTGGTGTTTTAATTCATTTAAGTCTTCCAATTTAAAACACAAACGTGGCAGTATCTCCTGCTCGATCCTGCGTTAAAGGAAGAATGCAGCTTTTGGTTTAAAAAGAGCACCACATCCCGAACTGTGGGTGAACTGTAGCCCAGAGTGCTCACCAGCACCAGGTTACATTAGTGCATTCGTGTCGAATTAACACTGAGCCCAAGTTTATTAAATATTGATTGCAAACTAAAAGCGTGGATGATTCAGTCGTGTTTCACTATTCCTTTCTCCACAGGGGAGATCCCTTGCCCAGAGTGGAATACACTCCAGAGGAGATCACAACCTGGTGAGGATTAAATTCCCTTTTCACTTCCAATTGGGTCTAACTTGCTCAGTGATCGAGCGATCTGTTGCAAACCGTTTACTCATTTATTATTATTATTATTATTATTATTATTATTATTATTATTATATCCGTGTTTCCATTTGGCTGTTGATGTGTCTCTTCGGGTTCAATGTAATAGCAAAGTTCAATCGTATTGCATTTAGCTCTGCAGATTAATTTGGTGGACAACGTGTCTGCTTCTTGCTGTTATTACTGTAAATGTTCAGAAATAAATGCAAGTGCTAACTCTTTGCAGAGACTTGTTTCGAGACATAATAATAATACATGCTTCAGATATGCATGTTGCAATCTACCCATTTTAATTAAAAAATTGGATTTCACTGAAGGCGTTTGATCTCACAAAGACAGTGTTTTGCAAATCTTTTCAGTGAACGTCTGATCATCTCTGACCACCTCGAAGAGTGTCGTGTTTACGCGTGTTTACGGGTGAGATGAGAAGATTTAAACAGTTGTTTGGAGATATTTGATTATAAATCTGCACAGGGGCAGTGAGCGCTCATTCCTTCCAGTGCTGGGGCTCGATTTACACATTGCTGTGCGAAATGGGAGCTCGTCTGCAGGAGGTGTGATGTGGGTTCTTGTTGCAGGAAGAGATATACAGAGAGTTGACTGCTCTCTACCCAACTCATGCCTGCAAACAGTTCCTGGATGGGTTTCAGCAGCTGGAGCAACAGTGTGGCTACCGAGAAGACAACATCCCACAGCTCCACGTTGTCTCCAGGTACCTGACAGGTAAAGCAAATCACAAGCAAATATGTGGGAACCAGCATTTTTCCCCCACTCCACCCCCACACACCACCCCCCCTCCATCCATTGCATATGAGGACATGTCACTTTCACTAATAATAATAATAATCCTTGCATTTGATATAACGCTTTTCATGTCGTGAGGACGTCCCAAAGCGCTTCACAGAATACACTGTAAAGTGAATTGACTGTATATTTGTGGGCGAACGCGGCAGCCAATTGCGCACAGCAATGTCCCACAAACAGTCGTAGATTGAAAATGACCAATTTATTATTGTTTTTGGTTTTGGAGGGATTATTATTAGGTGTGTGGAGTAAGGAAACTTGCCCAAGGTTTTGCCCTCTGCCTGGAATTGAACTCAGGTCTCTCGCTTGCAAAGCGAGTGCTCTAACCACTGAGCTACAGGACTCCACAAGGAAGGAGCAACCTGCCAGAGAGATGTTTCCCCCTTCACTTTCCTCCACTCTCTTTCTCTCTGATACTCACAGTGCCCCCCGACACCAAACCTTTTGGTGGAAACCAAATTGAGTGAGCAATGATCCGGTGGCAATGAAAGATCTGATCTGCCCTCGAGATTTTTAAACGCAAACACAATTTAAAAACGGTGCAAATTGCTTGTCTGCTAACATAGGAATATTGTCTTTGGTCGTTTCCCCCCCCCCACCCCAGAAAGGACTGGATTCCGTCTGCGCCCTGTTGCAGGTTTGCTGAGTCCCAGCGACTTCCTCGCCAGTCTGGCATTCAGAGTCTTTCAGTGCACACAGTACATCCGCCACTCCTCAGCCCCAAAACACTCCCCCGAACCGTGAGTTTATTTATTACTATTTATCCCTTGTCTTCGTTTTTTTTTTGCACCTCCACTCTTAATTTATGCTTATTTTGTTTCTACCCTTTGTGTGTGTGTGTGTGTTTGATTATATCATTCATTCCTTCTCTCTCGTTTGCATCAGCTTCTTTATTCCTACCAGCTGTTGTCATAGTGGAGACGAGGATAATAATAATAATAATTAATAATAATAATAACATAACTCACTTTAGTTTGAAACTAGCAGCGAATGTTTAGATGAACTGCAACTTGCCTCATTGACAAGTAAAATGTCATGTAACCCTTTTAGAGCAAAATCGTTTTATAATTTCATTCTTCTTAGTTTTATCCTTTTCCCCCATTTATTTTGCCATCATTCTCTATCTTATTGTTTTTGCCCTTGTTCCCCTGTACTGTTGGTGCTCCACCAAAACAGATAACCTGAACCTGCAATAAAGACAAATGAAAATTCAGGACTGAAAGACAGTAAACCTCACATAAGTCGCATTAATTGATGACCATACATTTAATACGACTTGTGCAAAGTATGAGTTATGTCAAACTTTCATAGAATAAAAACTCTTGAACTGGACTTGGGCAGATGTACGACTTAGGTGATTATACGATTTATACGGTTCAGACTCATGCGATTTTTACTGCATACCGTTCAGTTTCTAATAGTAACGATGAAACACCAAACCTTTATGCGAAGCAAAATGGAGTCAGAAATGGTGGCAATAAGTCATCTGCCTCCAAAGGCTGCTTTGTATGTTAATAGCGAGAAATACGAATAATAATGATGTTTTGCCTTCCTTAAAGTGACTGCTGTCATGAATTGCTGGGACATATTCCTATGTTAGCAGACAAGCAATTTGCACAATTTTCCCAGGTACGGTAGTTTGTTATTTGGAAAAATGCTTCATCCCAGTGTTTGCGTTTAAAAAGATTTTCGCTCGCCATCATTTTCTGCAATAGCATTTTATTTTAGATATCCAGGGATTTTATGTTTATAAAATCGAGAAAATAATCGCTGATCATCTGTGTCTCTGAATAAGTTGAATAACAAATGGGATAGCTCATTGGTTCCGTCAGTTAACTGTCACTTACATTCCTGACAATAAGAAATCTAGCTCATCACATACACCAAAAGTGCAACAAAATATATTAGAATTGTGACTGTTATTATGTATAAACGTACTTGGTAGATAATTTGCGATAAAATCACAAGATTAGCAATTCTACTTCAAACAATTTCAAATTGAAATGAACTGATCCCTGAATGCAGTGATCCCCAAACATTTAATGAGACATATTTTTCCTTTTTATCTATTCTTTAGGAGCTTGGTCTTGCGTCTTTAGGGGCATCCGATGAAGATATTGAAAAATTGTCAACGGTGCGTAATAATAGGAACATTATTTACTGTGGTAGTACAATATATATTTAATAAATATTTAAGCAATCTTTTAAGCAGCTTAGTTCGTTAAGGCAATAATATCCATGTTAAATATTTAAGCATCCCTCTTTATTTTGTCTGTTTGCTAACAGTTCCAATATAGTTCTATAAATTTGACTGAAATACATTGTTGCATTGCTTGGCCGTGCTTTCATCTCACTCAAAATAATGAATATCTCTTCTGCCTTTTCACCCTCCCCAAACAAAATAAAAATGGCTTGTAATCCACTTACTGCAAGTACCAGCATTTAATTATAATATCAACTCATGTGTAACAGTGTGTTTTTTTTAAACAAGGGTGTATTTTGTTCTTTGTTAATGCAGCTTTACTGGTTTACAGTAGAGTTTGGTCTCTGTAAACAGAATGGAATTATTAAAGCCTATGGAGCTGGACTTCTTTCTTCATATGGGGAGCTCAAGGTAAGGAAAAATAATGACATTTCAATACGTTCAACACACACATACTCTACAACATATATGCATATACTGGCATACACACAAACACATCTATACTCGTACTCATTTGACCACAAATACACAGTCATTGCATTTCACAGTAAATTCTGTGAAGCATTTTGGGACGTCCTCCCAACATGAAAGGCACTATAATAATAATAATCATAGTACTTGTATTTGATATAGCGCCTTATCACATCTTCAAGACACCTCAAAGCGCTTCACATAATATACTGTAAAGCAAATTGTCTGTATATTTTGTGGGCACAGCTATACCAAATGCAAGTATTAATATTATTATACTCAAATACTTCAGCATTTATTTAATAAAATTCTGTATTTCAATTTGTAACATTTAAATCTTATCACAGTCGGCGCATAATTTTTCCCTCTTAATCATATGATCCACCAGTGATATGATATATAATTGGAACTTGCACTGTAACTGAATGTTCTTTCCCGTTGTGTACAGTATTCTTTATCCAATGAGCCAGAATACAAAGTATTTGATCCTGAGGTTGTTGCACTCCAGCCATATCAAGATGAGACCTTTCAACCAGTCTATTTTGTGTCTGAAAGTTTTGAGGACGCAAAATCCAAACTTCGGTAAGAAATATGAGTTGTTCAGACAATTCCATTATGAGTTCAATATATTTCACAAGTACAGGTCTATCACTAGTCATGGAAGGAGGAGCTTACGGTATTTTGGAATTCATGTCACGACAAGCAGATAACAGAAATAAACTTTCTTTGTAACCAATTGGAACATCTACTCGGTATTTAGATACTCACGTTAGAGTAATCTGGGATTATTAAACAAGCATAATAACACATTGTTTTAAAAATTGGAATTTAGGGGAATTGGATAGGAACTTAAAAACATAAAATGCAGGGCTCTGGGGTAAGAGCAGGGATGTTGGGACTAGTTGGTTAGTTCTTTCAAGGAGCTGGCAGGGGCCCGATGGGCCGAATGGTCTCCTTCTGTGGTGTAAGGTTCTATGGTTCTATGATTTAGAAAAGCAATTATAATTTGGATGAAATGAACATAGTGTTCAAGAGGTTAACATATAAAATAAACTGCATATAAAAGTTATAAAGGAATGAAGTCAGTATATGAGGGATGACAGAAGTATTTATTTTACAGAGTAAAAATATTTGTTTATTTTTTTAACAGGATTTACGCTTCTAAAATCAAGAAGCCTTTCTCGGTACACTATGATCCTTTCACCTGCAGTGTTGAGCTTCTGGACAAGCCTCAGAAAGTAAAGATTGCACTAAACCAGATGAACTAATGAGCTGAAGAGTTTTTGCTTTGCTCTTGATAAATGTTCTCAAGTAAAGGTTCTACATAAAACTCCTAGATCATTCTGCTCATTTACACCTCAACGTGAAAGAATTGTGATTTGGTTTGATCTGCTGCATGCTTAGCAATACACCAGATGGTATGGTACAAAAGTGTACAAATTGCTCTGTGTATGTCAATACAGCCTTAATCTATAATAAATAGAGAATTAGAAATAAACTGTGCAAAATGAGTTTCTTTTCTGAGATTGTGTGCCCAAAACTGAACAAAGTACTCAAAATGAAGCCTGAAGAGTGCTCCATATAAGAAGAGATGTATATTCCAGACTTCATGCAATAAAGGGCAGCATCCCACTTGTTTTTTTGCATCCCACTTTGTCTTTGCAGTGGTAAACTGCCACAGTTTTGTCTACTCGCTTAATCTATCTTTGTCTCTGCATTTCTTCACCGGTCCTCTTCATAAATTTACAACAGCTTCTAGCTTGGTATCATCCCCAAACTTAGAAACAGTTCCCTCTATTCCTATATCCAGGTCACTGATATATAAGATTAAAAAGCTCGGGCCCCAACAGAGATCCCTGGAGAACACCACTTGTCACTCTCAATCAATCAGAGAATGTCCATTTTATACCAACGCTTTGTCTCTTATTTCCCAACTAATTCCCTACCCATGGCACAATGTTGCTTTCAATTCCAGGGGCAGATTCTTTCTTTCGGCCGAGCTAAAAGGGAAGCATTTTCCACAGACAGGGAGAAAATCATTTGTAGGATGGCCTGAAGCAAGCCTATGGAGGCCAATTTAGCAGCAGCTAAATGTAAGCTACTGGTAGAATCATCACTCAGGGAAAAGAGAAAATAAAAATAACAACTGAGATGTGCCTCCCGTGCATTTCTTTACATTTCCTACATTTTCTTAAGCCAAGTGATCCTGTTGCTCCCGTTATAACTGTTATTCCTGCTTTAGGCACAAGGTGGCAACTGTGCATCATATTGTTTTATGCACATGATATTGCTTGACATGAGCTGCTGAGCAGATTTAATTTGTACGTTTGAGTTCAACTTTAAATACACAAAGCATGTTCCTACGGGCTTGTGGGGAATTGCAGAAGCTGTCCATGCAGGCTGGTAATTATAGTATTTCTTACAATACTCAAGTAGCACTTCTGTTTTCACACAGCGCAGAGGCTTTTCTCATAGCATATATGATGTTAAATGGGTTAGAAAATTAAATCTAATAACGATACTGTCAGATACAGTGCTTCAAAGCAATAAGGCTAAACGACACAGATTAATGACTGTGAAGGGCACTTTTAGAAGACGCGGAAGTTTTTTTTACACAAAGCAAACAGGTTACCAGAAATGATAATAGAGGTTACGAACTGTAGATTAAGTTATGAAACAGCTTCTTGCTTTCATGGGAAGATGGAAGGGCAGGTACTCTGGAAGGATAAATCAAATGGACTGAATCTAATAAAATTACATTTTAGTCACAAAATTCTTAGAAAACAATGAGATATTTAGGGATCGCAAGACACATTTAAACCACGTGGAAGCACAGCATGGAGCTTGAATATTTTCTAATTGACATAATCAGTGCTGATCGTGAGTGTGTACAGCTTCCTATCACACCAAATAAAATAACATCTCAACATATTGCATCAAATTACCCCTGAATAACACCAAAACACCCCATTTGTCAACAAAATACACAGTCACTTTGGAATAATCCTGTGAAGTGCTTTGCGACATTCTCCCAATGTGAAAAGGATTGTATGAAGTGTAAGGACTACTATTTTATTATTGTGTAAATCATTCCAAATTCACACCAAATCACATCGAACCACATATTGAACTCAAATACTATTTCAAAGTCATTTACATGTGACATTGTTACTAACAGTACCATACAATGAAAAATTAACTGAGTGATATTGATGACTGCACCCACATAGGCCTTTCAGTAAAGCCACAAGATTAATTGGGAAAGTTAAATAGGAGTAGTGGAATTATAAAAGTAGTAGATTGTGAGGAACACTGCTTGATATTGGCGGATATTGATGGAACAGGCTCGAGAGGCTGAATGGCCTACTCCTGTTCCTATGTTCCTATGTATGATCCTAAGATATTCAGGTACATGTTCCAGCCTACACTGCTATTTTTTTAATGCTGAGGAAGAATTTTTCCAAGCCGTTGCTTATGCGAGACAAACCTGCCATCAATGTACTACTTAGGTAATAAATGGTAATAATTTCTGAACATGTGCATAGTTCCTTCAAAAATGTACAGGTATAGTGCCCCTAGTTAAAGGGGCAGGCACAGGAATTGTGGCACTGAATGAACAGCGCTTCCACTTTGGTAGTGTGATCCATGCCACAGAAACCACAAAATTTGTAGTGGAAGAGCAATATGGAGTTCTGTAGCGTATTGATTAGATCGCTCACCTCACAAGCGAGGGACCGGGATTTGATTCCCTTCCTCCACACACCTCTGTTTAGCTCGCAGTAAGTAGGAACCCGGTTGCTAGTCGATGTTCTTTCCATGGGTAATAATCCTTTCCAAAAAAATTGAAATAATACTTTAGTCACTCAATCCACGACTTTATGTGGGATACTGCTGTGCACAATTGGCTGCTGAATTTCATCCACAATATATACAGTCAATTCTCTTTATAATATATTCTGTGACGCACTTTGAGATGTCTCAATGACGTGATAAGGCACTATATCAAATGCAATAATTATTATTATTATTATTATTGCTGTGATCACAAATCTTGTTTTGAATTTTTAAAACCGAGGTTTCTGACTCTGAATGTGACAAAGTTATTCATGAATGGCTCACACACAATGCAATACGTTCAGCAGCTCCCACAAACTTGTTTGTTTCATGAGAGAAACAATGATGGATTGTTAGCAGTAGAACTGGAATAAATATTCAGGGAGGAAGTTAAAACCCTGAAGGAACCCAAAGGGAGTTGAAAAGGAGGACAACCAGGAGATGGTAAACATATTAAATGACTACTCCGTGAAGGTTTTTGCCAGGGAAGACACCAACAATATTCTATCCAACATCCAACGTATTTTGTGTAAGCTTCGGGAGTTTGACATTTGGGAAGCAAAAGTTCTAGATAGACTCAAGGGCTGATAAATAAGAAATCCTCTGGGACGGTTGACATACCCACAGTACTTAAAGAGACAAGGGAGGAAAATTGCAAAGTAATGACAGACAGACAGACAGACAGCAAGACAGATACTCTAAGAGAATTGTTCAAAGCTGGAGAGATTCTGGCAAACCACGAAAAAACAAATGTGTCCCTTATGTTCAGCAAAGGAGACAGAGCTATACCTGGCAACTACAGAACACTTAGGCTGATCTCAATAATTAGGAGTCAATAATCCTACGCAAATTGGAAAAAGTACCTATCACGAATTTCACCTGATAAATTACAGCAAGGTATTTGCAGAGACACCAGGATATGAGGTACCTGCAGCATTATCATTTCTCTCTAAATCTCACAAGTACCATTACTACCCGTTGGGAAGAACCCATTGTTCTCTCATAAATATGTATGAAAGAACGATGGGTTCCTTCTCTGAGAAACATGTTGCTTCTCTGTAACTAACAGTGAGTAGGTGGGATGCATGGCAATCTCAGCTTGGTTTGGATACTCTTAAGCATGGTGATGGGTTTGTTTCCGCATGTGTCAGACACTCGGCTGACCCCAAAAAATAGGACAATGAAATCCCAGTAGAAAATCAGGCTTTTGATTCTTGGACAGTTTTGCCAATTTCAGCTATTCCCAGCGGTGCGTGTTACCGAAGACTGTAGGTTAGGATCTTCTGAAAACTTAGGAAGAACACAGTGAAAGAGGGGAGATTGAATCTGTGTCAACCTGTTATGATTCTTTATCTCTGAAGCTAAGTGTTGTTACAAGGTAGTTCTCAAAGGCGAAGATTCCACATACACCTTCTGTTGCTACGTTGTATGTTACCAAACGTTATCAGAACAGCTTATTCCCAAAGGAATATCAACAGAAACATGTCCATTCTGTGCTCATATAATGAAATATCCCCCATACACAGAGGGGTAGATATTCCATAATATATGGTACCTGTGTCAATTAAGCTATGTAGTTTTGCCCACAAAATATACAGTCAATTCACTTTACAGTATATTCTGAGAAGTGCTTTGAGATATCTCGAAGGCGTGATTAGGCGCTATACCAAATGCAAGGATTATTATTAGTAGTAGTAGTGCAATTTTGAAAATAAACTAGAATGACAATCATCAATTAACATCCGAAGTTCCGGGAGGCGTTAGCACAGGTTTGTTCACTATACAGTAGTTGTGTCGAGGAGAAATAAATATTTATCCTTTCTAGCACTTTCGGTATCATTTTGGTAACATCAACACTAAGCTTCAGAGATAATACATCATAACAGGTTGACACAGATTCAACCTCCCCTCTTTCATTGTGTCCTTTATAATTTTACGAAGACCTTTTGAGAGGGACATAAACCTCTACTAGGCTGCAAATTTCTATGGTTCCATGATCCGCGCCTTCTCAGACACCCTTGCCATAACAACTTGCATTTATACAACATCTTTCATGCCGGATAGTGTTTTGGAGTAACAGTAGCGGAGCTTGATCCCGAGCCAGAGAGAGAGCATTGGTGACTGCGGACAAGGAGGGGGCAAAGTGGAGGGATTGAGGCAAGGAGTTCCAGAGTTTCGGGATGTGATGGCTGAAAGCATGGCTGCCGATGATGGAATAGAGTGGATGAGCAACAGACTTGCAGAAGGCACCTTGTTGAGTTGTCATTGAAATGGGTGTGTATGAGAGACCCATTGAGCAGGTAATTCTCACCTCCTTATGCTTGTCAATCAGACTCAAAACCGAGAGGACCCAGGTTCAGATCCTGTGTGGGGTGAAACCTTAGACAAGTTTTCTTACTCCACACATCTCTGTTCATCGAGCAGTAAACAGGAACACGGTTGTCAGTTGCTTTCCTGGGGTAATAATTCTTTAAAGAAAAATGTGCTCACTCAATCCACGACTGTTTGTGGGACACTGCTGTGAGCAATTGGCTGCCGCATTTTGCCCACAAAATACAGTCACTACACATTACAATATATTCTGTGAAGCACTTTGACATGTCTCAATGACATGATAAGGCGTCATCAAATACAAGGATTATTATATTATAGGATTATTTTAATACAATTTCGATCCCATACCAGGAATGGGGATGGGGGGGGGGGGGGGGGTGCTGGAGACGAAGGAGTACACAGATATGCAAAATAGACACTATGCACACATGTAATTTAACAACAACAATAATAATAATCCTTGCATTTGACATCTCAAAGCGCATCCAGAATATATTGTGAGGTGTAGTGACTGTGCGTTTTTGTGGGGCGGGGGGGGGGGGGGGGGGGGGCTGAAAGGCAGCAGCCATTTGTGCACAGGAAGGGTGACACCCACAAACAGCGGCGGATCGAGTGACCAAATGATTGTTTTGTAAACGTATTTATAACACAAAGTTGCCCCATTCCATATTTTCATGACACTTAAACCCAACCCCATCTCTACTGCGAAATGGACCCAACACACATGTAAACTGAACAAGGCTGGTGGCTGGATGGATGGGGATGGATGGATGGGGATGGATTGGGATGGATGGATGGGGATGGATGGATGGATGGGTGGGGATGGATGGATGGGGATGGATGGATGGATGGATGGTGATGGATGGGGATGGATGGATGGGGATGGATGGATGGATGGATGGGGATGGATGGATGGATGGATGGGGATGGATGACTGGATGGATGGATGGATGGTTCCTATGCTGTGTGGATGCACTCGCTGTATCAGTGCTGATAACAGCACTTGCAGACAACATCAACACCTCCCCTGGATTGTTCAGTAGCATTTGCACCCCCCCACCCCCCCCCCAAAAAAAAAACCCTGATTCAAAAGATACTACAAAAAAGGACTTTGTTTTAATAAAACCTTTATGTCTCTCTGTGTGTGTTGTGTGGTGTGTTGTGTGGTGTGTGGTGTGGTGTGTGTTGTGTGTTGTGTGGTGTGGTGTGTGTTGTGTGGTGTGTGTGTGTTTGCAGAGACGTTGCTTGAAACAATGAGTGAAAAACTCCTTCACACACACACACACACACACAAAAAAAAATAACCCACGTACATACAAAGGAGTGAATGCCCCTGCAGCTGTTTCCTGTCTGGGAGGGTGTTTGATGGAGATAAAAAGGGATTTCTGTGAATCCCCTGTTGCTGGAATTTTCACTGTCCCTGAAAGCACATCAGATGCGTTTGCGCAATCGATCGAAAGTCCTCTGTTCCTGGTGTGAAATTGAGAGAAACGTGAGGAGTGCTCGACTGAACCTCTCTCTCTCTCTCTCTCTCACACACACACACACACATCCCCCTTTTTCTTTTTTTTTTCTTGCTCTTTTGCATTCGCAGGAACACACAAAACCAGGAGAGCATTTACTGGCCACAACTCTCCAGCTTCCAGCAAGAGGTGATGGAAGAGACCCAGACCCCGGTGGGAGAGTCCAAATGCATCTCCTGCGCCCTCTCAGAAGTCTTTAAGGTGACTTTTTTGTTTCCTCTGGTTATTGTGGAGTCTGCTTATATATGTGTTGATTTCACTCCAACCCCCTCCACACACACACACACACACACACACCACCACCACACACACACACACCCACACACCCCCAGTATCAGTCAGTCCCTGACTGTGAGGCTGTGCAGGTTTTATATACCTTCATCAGGATATGGGATTGTTTTGCTTTTATTTCCCACCCCAAGAAAAACCTAAACACCTGAAGCCGGATGACTTACACGAATGCAGGTAATTCAGGGGCTGGGAGTTTGTGCAGGTTTTGCTTTTACATATCAGGATATTGGTGGGAATAATAGGAACGTGTCCAGAAGATGGACTTCACAGTTATTGCAACAGGAAAATTCTGCTGTTTTAATGCTGACAGTGATCAACTTGCAACCCCCAACTAGAAAATAACCCCCCACTGGACTGCAAGACTGTATGCATGTGCATTAGAAGTTAACTGATTTAACTTTAAAGAGACACTGGTTATTTTCTTGCACTGTTAATCGTGATTCTTGACGTGCAATCGTGTGTTAAACCCTTCAAAAATGCAATTCCTCTCTTAACAGCTTCTCTCTTATTTTTTGGTTGGGTTGGTTGGTTGGTTGGGGGTGGAGGGGGGGGGGTTGGGGGGTTGGAATTGGCAACGTGTTATCACGCAGAGAATCCAGTTGAAAGTGCAGCATTAAATTATTTACTTTCTTATGTAAGTTTGCGCATTATTTGCCTGTTTGGACTAACCACTGGCAATCACTTTGCAGGATAGAAGTGGGTTGCATTATGAGCCTGGCTTTTCAGAGTCTGATGGTAAAAACGTTGGGGGAAAAAAGGCTGAAAAAAATATATATTCTTCTGTGCTGAGGGTTTTTGTTCCTTACAATGTTAAAGGAAGTTGGGAGCATCTGGGTTCATTGCAGAGAATGATGAGGCTGGTGTTCAGGGAATCACACAGTTATTCTTGTATGTGAGTCGTTTTGGGTTTGAAGACATTTGTAGCTTTTTTTTAAAAAGACTTTACTGTAGACCCCCCCCCCCCCCACTAAGCTGCCAAATAGTTCAGATCACACACATCTGGTCGAGGCTTCAACTTTGCTTCGAAAAAAAATTCTTTCAATTGCAGTTACTGCATAAGTTTCTTAGGGTGAATGGTTCTTCCCCAAGAAAGGGTTTTCATTGCAGTGTTTCGATGGGAGAAATGCAAGTGAAGCGCTTTATACGTGCTGTTTTCATGCAGAAGTGTTCGGTGACTGTTTTCACATGTGTTTGCAAACATGACACACACAGTAATTTGTCTTTAAAATGCACTGAGAGATGCCACATCTCCTGCGCTTGGTGTCACCTCTGAAAGTAACGTACGTTTTATTTTAGGGCTTTATTATTATTATTATTATTATTATTTCTCGCCTCCCAAAACCAACACAACTACTTTGCCAAACGCTTTGTGGTGGAAATACCCGTCTTCCTATATGGCAATCCCTTCAGTTTTCAGATCAGCCTTTGAAACCTCTCAGAAGTATTTTTAATGCAAGGTTTTTTTTTGCATTAAACTGCAGTGTAACCTTCTTTCAAATGTGTTCTGGAGGGATAGAATCAGAATATTTTATTTGGCGAGACCCAGAGAATAACATCACGAATGAAACTCCCTCTTGCATTTTTGCCTGCTTGGCTGATATATTGGAAATGTCCCAGGCATTTGGTGAAATAATTTGGCCTGTGATAGTTTCACATGGAAAGGATTTTTTCTTTTTACAGATAGTCAGAGTTGATTAAGAGTTTTTGGCTTTGCCACTCAATAAGGATTGCTAATATTTGCAAGCGTTTAAAATAAATGCTGCTTAAGTGTTGCAAACTCTGGTTGTGGAAGTAGCACTAAAGTCAGTATTTGCTGAGTTCATACTTCAGAGAAGAATGTCAAACCATTATCAAGCATGAACGTGTAAAACACAACTATTTGAGTTTTTATTGGGTCACTTTTTTTTATTATTTGTGTATTAGGTACTGTAATAACTCGCTTGTAGTCAGGGGCAACTGTAACAAGTACAGAATGCTCCTTTCACCCTGGTGGTTGCAGTTGAAGTACACAATGCTCTGGCAAGTTTATGCTGGGGCCCCAATGGGCAAGTCATAGATTGCTCAGAACTTCATGCTCGCACAGTCCATCCAACAAACCCTGTTCAGCAAATGATGGAGAACTTGTACGTTTGAAGTTTTGCAAATAAAGGAACAGAGTCGAAATCCTACGGTCACTTCCCCCCACCACCCACCCACCCACCCACCCATCCCACCCTCTCCCTCCACCCCCCCCCCCCCGCCCCCGGCTTGGCATCTTGCTCCACCACTGCCAAACGCTCTGGGAAGCTACCGCGCACGGGTGGCGCTAATTAAACGCAAGTTGTTGTTGTTGTTGAAATTGATAATACTGGCTGAAAGCAGGTTACACGTGGAGGCAGACGCAAGGTTTTAAGCTTCACTGTGGATTGATGCAGAACGTTGAGGGAGCTTGAGGGGCACAGAGCACAATCACGTGAATCTGATGATAGCGGCAGATTACAGTCAGTAAGTGGTGTGATTAAATTTCAAGGTTGCTAAGCGCAAGGTATGCAGTTGATTTTTTTTAAAAAAGCACTAGATGACAGGGCAGGAAAGCCAGTCATTGAGTAGTTTTGTTGAAGTTTACAGCTGGACAGCTGATTGTTAATCGGTTCATCCATCATTTAATCAATTATGAATTAGCTGGCCAAACCCAGTCATGTATTAGCCAGTTATTGGTTCCTTGTAAACCAGATATAGTTTGGACTGTGAGCAATGCAAGACATTTTTTACCTGAAATAACTTACAAGAAATAGCACAGGCAAAAGGCCAGCCAGCTTGACAGGAATCAAGCAAATTTGCCAAGAGTGCAAATGAGGTGGTGAGTGAAAATTTGCCTTACCTCTTAAGTAAATCACTAAAGTAAGTGCATGTTTGTCTATGTTGAACTTTAGCAAGGAATCCGTTTAGTTTGGAGGGTTAGCTAATGCCTGTGTTGTGTGTAATTTTGGAATTCCTGCACGTTTTATATGGCAGGGATGACCACACATGTAGGTGGTGCCTTTCAATTGCTTGTTTTAGTTCAACGTTTATGAGCTTGAGCAGCAGTTAGGAACACTTTGTCATATATGAGAGGTCGAAAGGCTATTTCAAACATATATTTCAGCCAGTGGCCAACACACAGGCAGATATAATTGATAACAACAACAAATTATATTTGTATAGCGCCTTTCATGTCAGGAGGACATCCTGAGGTGCTGGACAGTCAGGGATTTAGATCCTAGCTGGGGGGCAGGGAAGGTAGGGCTAGGAAGGTTACTGAAGTTGTGGTTGAAGAGGTCTTGAGGGAAGGGGGTAACTGGACATAGATTTGGAAGGAGCAGGCAGGAGGTATTGCAAGTACTGATTTATCAAATCGGTATGTAGTACTGAATACCTGTGACAAAGATGACAACGCAAGACGAATATATCCATGAGCAAAGTAACTGCCCTGTGGAGTAAATAAGGGAGGAAGTACAGAAATGCTATCAGTAGGAATTTCTAGCAGTGATAGAAAGGCCAGTCATGAGAATGTAGAGGTAGAACCGTAAGCCTCTCGGCTGGCAGGCAGGGTAATCGACATAATAGATTATGTTACAGAAGATTATGGAGTAGAGATGGAGGGGAAAAAAGTTAGATGTTATGGTTCATGTTGGAACTAATGACTAATAAAGATTTCAGCAATTAAGAGTTAAGTTCTCAAGGTGGTATTCTCGTGATTACTACCAATGCCACCTGCTGATTAGTGCACAGGATTAGGGAAATAAATATGCTGGAGAGATGGCATTAGGATGGGAAAAATTTACATTCCTACGGCACTGGGACTGTTTTTTTGGGTCTGGAGTGACTCGTGCAGGACAGGTGGGCTTAACCAGAAGAGCGCTGGGCTGGGACCCATGTCCTTGGTGAAAGAATAACTGATGCTCTTGGGGATCATCCAAACTAATATATATGGCAAAGGGAGGGGAAAACAAGCCAATCAAACAGAGGAAAGCAAGGTGGGGGAAAGGTTTAAGGAATTTAAGAAAGACAAAAGGAAAAAACAAGGAACAGGGGAAGGATTATTATTATTATCAAATGCATAGATTATTATATAGGGTACCAACTAAACAACTAAAAAGGACAAATTAGAGACAGAGAGTTGGCACAATAATGATTGATCAAGTGGCCTTCTCTGCTGTCAAATTCTAGGTGTAACTGTAGTAGATCTTGGTTCCTAGAATAGTGAAATGATCGATCTTTGAAAGGTTTTTTATATATCCACTCCACACTACAGAGAACAGACTCAATCTTGGAGAAGGCTGTTTTCACTCAGTTCCCTGGTATTAATAGCTTCCAACTGTTTGGAATTGAGGAACAAGTTAGACATTTGTGGTTTGATTGTGTGTTTTGTGGGTGAAATACACCATAAAGGTGTCTTTATTGACGTTTATGTTTAAGGGATTTCCAAAGTGATACCCAACCAGTTTTGAAGAGAGATGAAAGTCCTTTCACAAAACTAGAGAGAGTATTACAATACCATCTGCAAATATAAAAGCCCCCAATAATGTTCAACAGAAAACAAATGTTTATTTTCAACTGATGCAGTGAACTGAAACCGAGAGAACAATGAAATGCCATATTTATTCTACAGGAGGAAGATATTCTTCATCATTTGAGGCATTACGATTCATTCAGTCTTGCTTGTTCACAAGTTAACTACTGAATTCCACATTTCACCACTGAATATCTAGTACTGCATGTGCTTCTCTTATGTTTATTGCTATTATCATACTACACCATCCATATATATGTGTGTATATATATATATAATATATATGTGTGTGTGTATGTATATATATATACACACACACACAAATAAGAGTATGTACCTCTTGGGTACTCTGCACCAAGGCCATCCAAGATAGTGGAGTAACACGTCTGCTCCTGTGTAACACTTGGAGGCAACACAATACTGCAAAAGCCAATCTATGTTCCCCAACTTCAATGTTTAAAATAATCATCAGTAACATTTCCAAGCACGGTAGTTTTTACAAACACTAACATCAGAATGAAACCTGCAGTGAAATTGGTTCAATGGTCAATCTAAGATCAATATAGATACTTTACATTATTGCCAGGTGAAATGTAATTTTTATATTGGTTCAATGTACAATGTCTTTGTGATATGCTCGTGTTTTACAGGTAGTTTTCTTTGATCAATAGAGTTAGCATCAACACCAAACTAAGGTTAAAGGTATCTTAAGTCACTTGTCAGCTCACTGACATGGCAGCAATCTGCTTTTGCTGATAAATCAGTGTAATTCTCTCTAGAAATCTGATTTACTGGGGGGGTGGGGGCAACAGCAGACTCTTATATTTATCTCTGTGGCAATCAAATCAATTGTTTTGTTAGAACTTGTCCTACAGTAATCTGCATGATATTAAGAAGAGATCTACATACGCAGCTCATTGTTTACGTATAAACAATACAGGAGTATAAACAAAACAGGAGTCCTGTAGCTCAGTGGTTAGAGCACCCGCTTTGCAAGTGAGAGACCTGAGTTCAATTCCAGGCAGAGGGCGAAACCTTGGGCAAGTTTCCTTACTCCACACAGAGCCTAATAATAATCCCTCCAAAAACAAAAACAATAATAAATTGGTCATTTTCAATCTACGACTGTTTGTGGGACATTGCTGTGCGCAATTGGCTGCCACGTTCGCCCACAAATATACAGTCAATTCACTTTACAGTATGTTCTGTGAAGCGCTTTGGGACGTCCTCCCGACGTGAAAAGCGTTATATCAAATGCAAGGATTATTATTATTATTTTATAAGCAGTGTATTCGTTGTGCCTTTAGTTAAAGACATGTTATTTTTGATTCAATTCTAGTGTTAATATCAGAAGGACGAGAGGATTCTCTTATTTTTTTAAATCTGCCAAACGTAATAATGCCCCCCAAAATAATAGTAATACTAATTTTGGTCACTGAATCCACGACTGTTTGTGGGACATTGCTGAGTGCAATTGGCTGCCACATTTTGCCCACGAAATATACAATTTACTTGACATTATATTCTGTGAAGCAGTTTTGAGACTTCTCAACAATGTGATAAGGTATTATATCAAATGCAAGTATTATTATTATATTTTAAATGTCAAATAGTCCATTGAGATTTAAATGCTTAACTTATTCTGTTATTTTTGCAGGTTAGGATGGCTTTTGCGTCCTACCCTCATCTCTTCTACCTGACGCTCTGTGTACTAATCCTGAGTGGAGCGGAAGCCAATCCAGAGACTCTTTGCGGTTCAGATTTGGTGGATACTCTCCAATTTGTGTGTGGTAATCGAGGCTTTTATTTCAGTAGGTTTACTTTCTTTATTGCTTGGGATAAAACCATTTTGCATGAAGCTAGTCCATATGATAACACTGCAAGTTCTACAATGGATAATGAATGTAAACTGATAGTTTCCTGTTTCCTTGGAACAGGAACCACTGTTTCCTCAACAGCCACCAAACATGTCAAAGGCACATGATATCATGCTGAACAGGTTTATAACAAGAGAATGAAATTAATCTTCAAATCTCCACATCATTCTAACAATATTTTCCTACCCTAAATGAGGCATTAGTTCCTGGGTTTGGTTCCCGGGCAGGGCAAAGCCTTGAGCAAGATTCCTTGCTCCACACACACATGCCTCTGTTTGCCTGGTGGTGAGTTGGAAACTGGTTGTAGGTCAATTGGAGAATTCTTCAAAAGAAAAAGGAAAAAATAATAATTTGGTCACTCAATCCACGACCGTTTGTGGACACTTTTGTGCACAATTGGCTGCCACGTTTTGCCCACAAAATATACAGTCACTCCTCTTTACAGTATATCGTGAAGTGCTTTGGTACATCTCAAAGACGTGAGAAGGTGCTAAATCAAATGCAAGGATTATTATTGTTATTATTACTATTGCAGACTACTGTACCCGTTTCAGCCTTCGCTTGCAACCAAAGGATTCAATATGGAATGTAGATTGACACAGACAAACACACAACAGACATTTCATCTTTATAGCCATCTGGGAGGTCTCCTGTGGGAGGACTTCTTTTGGGATGACTCAATGGGAGGACTTGGCGCTTTAAAAATATAATTTTGTGGTTGCTGTGGCTTAGCTTCGTCTGTGTTCTTTGTTTTGTTCCCGCTGCTTGGCTTCGTGCGTGCTCTGTGATGCAGGATGCCACAGCACCACAGTCAGCCGACGTAGCCACCAGATGTAACTGCAGTTGTATGCGTACATCCGTAGGTACTCAGTGACCCATGATGCCACTACTAACATTATATTTCACATTGTCCTGCATCTAAATACAATTTTGAATTCTGAAGCTGATTTTCTTTTAAGAACGACAGAGAACAAGCTTCAAAGTTAAACCTGAATTCAACAATCTGCCACATTCTGAACAAAAGCCATGTTAATAGAATAAATATAGACCCAAGTGTATTTCTGCCTCACAATGTTTAAAAAGTGCAGTCAATAAACTAATGGCACCCAACTTTTGGTTACTAAAGCACCCAGAACCTGACAGAAACACTTTCTGCCTCATTGCGCACTCTTGCACAATAGACCTATCTTTAATAATTTAGTACAGCCTCTCAGTAATACATGACTGAACTAAACATCACAACTTCAGCCAATATCAATATTGATTTGTTTTTGAAGTTTTATTGGGTGAAAATGTTGACAGCACTTTATCTAGGTTTGATGGAATCAGCAAAGTTGAATGTGGTAAAGGCAGCAAGTATTAAAATGGTAAGATGCTTTTGTGAAGTTTTGCTAACAGTACAAATTGAGACTGAGATGTAGAAAATGAAAGTGAATCATGCTGGAGTCTAAATGCAAAGCTGCTTTAGGAGAGTTATAGCAGCATTTGCACCAGTTTAAATGCAGGTGGTGTAAAGTGATTAACTCCACGCAGATGTAGGAACAAAATATTTTACCCACAAAATACACAGTCAATTCACTTTACAATATATTCTGTGAAGTGCTTTGAGATGTCTTGAAGATGCATTAGGGTGCAATATCAAATGCAAGTATTATTATTCCTTCCTACATATGTATCCACAGTATCTCTCTTTAAATATCACAATTTATTCTCAATAGTCTTCTGGGATAGTGAATTCTACATTCTCACAACCATTTCAGCTCTAAGATTGTATCCTTTGGTCTAACTGTCACCTTAAAAACCTTTTAATTGATCATTTTAAATGGCACTGTAATAACTTCATAAAACTAACACTAGTGAGCAAAGCCAAGTGCACGCATAACATTCTCCCAAGAGATGTATTTAAGAGAAGTAAAAAAATCATACATCCAGCTCCCAATCATTTTGCTGTTGGAAGCAATATTGCTTTGCTTCCAAAAGTACAAACATGGTGTAATAACACTACAAGTGAATACATTTATAAGAATTTTTGTTCAGTTCATCAATTAGTTATAGTTGTTAAAAATCCGCTATCTGCAGTTTAACATAGTCTTGCACGAGTTTTCTTTAAGTCGGGGCATCCAAAGCAGTGGGGAAGTAGATTGTTGAGAGGGAGGAAGGGAAGGAAAGTTGCAGGGCAAGTCCATTCCAACTGTTGTTACACATCTGAGTATTTGGATCAAGAGTAGCATTGGCAAACGCTCATAAGTAGGTCTCCCCACCCACCAGCTGCATCCTCTTGGCTGAAGAATAATGCATGGCATTGGAGGAATAAAGGAAAAAAAAGAACAAACTTGCGTTTTTATAGCGCCTTATCACATTGAAATGTCTCAAAGCATTTCTCAGGTAATTACTGTCAAGTATAATGATTGTTTTTGTAGGCAAACATGCCAACCGATTGCGCCAATAAATTTGTCCAAACAGCTATGAGGTGAACAACCAGTTAATCTGGAGGACTATTGGCCTGGACTTTAGGAGAAACTCCCTTCTTTTTTCGCGTGGTGTCGTGGGATGTTTAACATAGGAACATAGGAGTAGGCCATTCAGGCCCTCGATCCTGTTCCGCCATTCTACTAGATCATGGCTGATCTGTACCTCAGCTAAACAAGCAGATAGGACCTTGGTTTAAATTTCAGGAAAGTTCCCAGTTTGCGCACCTCCTTGCAAGTAGCTTCAGAGCAAGTGGCATTGACAAACCAGGAGCAGGTTGACCCCGTGCACCCTTGGTGGATGACAGCAAATGGCCTGTAGAATTCAAAAATTGTTTGTTTGAGGTTAACTTTTATTTCTGTTTGAATCTTCCATGGCAAAGGCAAGACAGCCGTGCCTCCATTGAGAGGGCGAGTGAGCAACATGCTTTCAATTTCAGTGCTGCTCTAGAACCAGTTGCTGAAGAACATACACGCGTGACCATAATTGACACTTTTATATTTTGGGGGAATCTCTTTTTAGTCTCCGTCCTGATATCTGAACTGCTAGCTCACTTGGGTCGATTTTACTCTGATCGCTAAAAATAGCGATCGTTTAGCTATGGCTTTATAATAAAATTCCATTGTAAAAACATAGCGGAAAAATCGCTATTTTTAGCAAGCAGCCTAAGACCCCAGTGTATGAAGAACTACAGGCACAAAACCACACCCACTGGTTTCTTCTAATGTGGGTCAGACCGCAGGTCAAATCGTGTGACGTTAATGCCGTGACGTCAGTTTTTTTTTTCCTACCACTTTATTTGTGAAATTTTAAGTCTATGGAAGACAAGCTATCTTATCTGAAACCTTGGCAATGGCAGACTTTTTCATTCCAAAAATTATTCTGTGCAGCAGAGCATTTGTCCTGCCAAATGTATTATATTTTTGGCAGTCACCACCATACTCAGGGCTTCAGTTCTGACCTGTGCCTGCAGATTGTGCTGTGTTAGCAAGGTTCATGGCCTCCAGAGTACTGTGTGGGTCTCAGATGATGTATCAAATCATACAAGTATTGTTAGGTTTTTAACTGCCGACAAGTCAGAAGTATTTTTCAGTTCTGCGTGTATTTTTTTTTCACAGACAAACCGACAGGCTACAGGCCTACTATAAGGCGGGCAAACAGAGGGATTGTGGATGAATGTTGCTTCCAGAGCTGTGATCTCAAGTTGCTGGAGATGTATTGTGCAAAACCAGCAAAGCAAGAGGCTTCTGCACGCACACAGCCCCACGCTGATAAAGGACAAAGGGTAAGGAAGAAACAGACCTGATTTCATCCTGTATTAGATAAAGAAAACAAAATTACTATTTTTTAAAAATAACACACCTTTGAACTATACCATCCTCCAATATCTCATGGTTACCCATTAAACACATTTTATATTATTTTGTGGAAGAGAATTGTAATCTTGAGATGATGATGCTCTGTGAAATGTTCCAATAGGTAAAATCTCAAGCTTATAAATCCACCAGATGTATTGTATTATTCATATTATTGATCTTTAACCCATTTACACAGAAGGCCACACTCGCATTTTTCCAGGAACCAGTGGGAGTCTATTCCATAGAAATGTATAAAGTAATGTTTATTAATGGATAATTATGAAATAACACATGGAGTCAGCAATTTTCTTGACCAATTTCCCCCTTTCTTCCTGCCCTGAAGCCATTTAACTTTCTCCCCCACCCCCTGTACTGCAATATGGATCCACAAGAGGCAAATAATGAATGAATAATGAAATAGCCACTGTCCCAAACTCATTAGCATAGTTGTGAGACGGAGATGAAAATCATAACATTAGCTTCTCAGACATATTGATATCTTGAAGAAAATAGATGTCTAAGTGTCTCTATTGGCTTTGCCTACTGTTTAATTGATAAACAAGCCACTTTGGGAATACATTAGTAGATTTGTCCATTGTCTAAATTCATCATTTTGAAATATCCTCTTTCTGAAAATCTTGTGCTTTCCCCTGTCTCTAGTTATCTTGATACTATATGTTGGTTAGCTCCAAGATCTTTCTATGTTCAGTCATCAGCCAGTGTAATACTCCATTTCAAGATTACGGGCCATTTTTACTGACAGGAGAAAAATTACCCCATCAATTATTGCCTCATATCTGAAAAGCCTTAAGGGTTCTCGCAGTTAATTTTGAGATTCTCTGTTTTCAGAATATAAAGCAATTAGTTGGCAGAAAAACAAAGAGGTGAGCAACTGCACTGTTATTAACATTTTGTTTTCGCCCCAGTATTAATTGAGATCATTGTGTTCCACTTATCTGCTAAAATATACAATGTGCTTACATTAATGTGCAAACCTATATCAAACTATGATAATAGCCTGTATGGATGTAATGTCCCCTTCATTTTTCTTTCTGAAAGATGTCAAACGCACTAAGTGACTGTTGTTGAGAGCAAAGTAAAATGTTTTAATTGAATTTATGCAAAAACAAATAACCCTCAATTAGTAGGTAGTTTAGTTTGCATTGTGGGTGAGGCTGTCTCTTTTTCTGAAGTGCTTTTCTCCAGCTCTTTCCTTGGTCTTTGTATCGTTCACAAGCAGGAGACAACCTGCTGCAAGGACAGTCTGATGCCGCTGTGAATGTGGCCTCTAGAACATGTGTAAAAGCAGTCGAGGCCTGACTGTCAGTATCTTTCCCTCTACCTGTGAGATGTGCCTGGCCTCTGCTTGCTTCCTCTCCATGGTGGGATCTCATCTGAGAGGGGATGGCTACAATGCGTTGGTGTTCTAATGACATACCAAAGCACTTCTAATGGGAGAGCTTTCACATCCGTGTGAAATTCTGAATCATACTGGAATTGTCTATTTCTTATGATGAGTCTTATGTTATGTGGCACACAGGTATAAAGAAGAACTATGATCCAATTCACTTCGGATTTCATATTATGTTCCTTAACATCATTCCTCTGATTATTATAGGAGACTGTCTTGAAGAACTCTAGCCGAGGTAATACCAGTAGTGTCAACAGAAATTACAGAATATGAAATACAAGAGAAATGAACAATGGGATGGCTACCACAACATGCCTAATGTAGCTGAAGTGTCTGTTCACCACTGAATCGTTCTATAAGACAGTCATTTCTACAGTCAGAATTGCCTTGATGACCACAACAGACATTATGGAACGATACCTTTGTTAGATCAGCCATTTTGTAGAATACACATGTTTTCAAGACCTTTGAGATCTTCTTGGAGGAGAGCAAGTGAAGTTTACAGCACCCTGGTGTAAAATGTCGATCTAACAAAGAGTTTCACATTCACCTGCAAGGAGCCTATGTAACAATTAGCAGCTCAATATATGTGGACTACTTTAAGGGCCAGTGACAACGAAACAGAATCATTTTTCATTGTGATTACCATACATTTACTTGTTAATATTATTATGTTAATCATGCTTCTGCAATAATATACTTTTGAGGGTGATGAAGTCTTTATTGATGTTGATTATTTTATGAAGGCAGATTAAGTAGATGACACACAGATCAATGTCAGACTACATTTCAATATTTGCACTCTTGTGTGTTCTGTCGTTTGTCGCTGCAAGTAATATAAATCTAGCTGTCTGCAGTTTAAAAGGTTTTGAACAGATAGTCATAAATTTAATGATAATCATCAATCTACATGGTACACTTTAAATGCATTACCCTATCTTGAATACTTCATTAACATTATCAAGATGCTATAATTCTCTCAATATGAAGTTTGCATATAAATGTCAACACTCTTATCATTACAATAAATATTTGCCCAGCTAATTTAATATGAATGAAATTGGATTCTCACCCGTTTCATTTCGCCCCATCCCCAGTTTTTCTTTCATTAAACCTTTCACTGTCAGAGAACTTCCAACTGCACGTATTCATGCTGTAGACAAGTCATTACTCCAGGTAGTGTTGTTTGGACAATTTTAAGATGGAGTTTGTATAAAGCAAAATGGAAACGATTAGTCTTCAGGAAGTTCGGAGGTGGAAATTTGCAATGTTTCAAATAAAAACGTCATGAGACACCACAATTTTTCCCAAGATTACTCCAGATTTGCACAAAGCTTCACACTGGCTGAGAACCGACCAAGTGAAGTGTATGCCAGCAGTAGAAAGGTATTATAGAGCACAGGTAATCCTATTGCTCAGCACTGGGATCATTGTTGAGCTGTCAAAATGATAAGCACGAGTTCCAAACTGCAAATCTGGAATTTGATTTTGCCCAATACAGATTAATTTGAGGGCATATGTAACTGGCCCTATTCAATACTATAAAGTGTTGCACATGAGCACAGAGGTATTTGTGCTGTAGTATTTTCTTTCTTCTAATTTCAAATCATTCTATTGGCAGCTGGAGAAGGGGAGGAGACAGTAATGTGTCCAAATCAAGTTCTGTTATAGAGGTGTATTCAATCAGTTATCTCATGGGGCAATATGCTTGTTTCTGGTGTTGTAGAGGAGTAAGATACATGTGAAGTACATGGTGGATTTAAATCCAGGTTAAATGCTGTATGTAGTATCACCTGTGTGATTTAATTCTTGTTGGAGATGCGACTGATAGGAATGCACTATATCAATCACTGGATATCCAGTGTACCTGTATTCGTATGAATGCATATCTGTGTGGGTAAGGGGAAATTACATCATAATAATTTAATAATAATTTGGTCACTCAATCCATGACCGTTTGTGGGGCACTACTGTGAGCAATTGGCTGCCACATTTTGGCCACAAAATAGTCAATTCACTTTGCAATATATTTTACAGCACTTTGAAATGTGAAGCGCTTTGAGATGTCTCAACGATGTGATAAGGCGCTGTATCAAATGCAAGTATTATTATGATTCAGACCTTGGGATTTTTTTAAAAAAATGTAAATTCCCATGGCAGTGATAAATTGCCAACCCTGGTAGGTAACATATTGGGGTGGGATAAGAACCAGCTCAGATTTTAACTTTTAAACAGAGTGTAAGTCACGTTCAAAGTCCGGTTGTAAGCCCATCTCCTCCAAAGTTCACAATATCAAGTAGCAAATGGGATTGTACCTAGCCATAAAGATCATGATATTTCTAATGGTTGATCTACTGCTGTGTCAGTTAATATACTAACGAGTGATTATTCTCCTGGGAGAGAGGTGGTGGGGGGGGGGGGGGGGGGGGTGTGAGGGTCTCCTCAGAACTGAGCTGCCTCAAAGTCACATATTTGGCAATAGAATGTCAGAATCAAGTTAATGTTCTGTGGTGTGGCAATCTAGGCTGTCCAGTTCCTGAACCAGATGAGTCTGCAGTACTCAAGAGCCAGCCTGGTTCATTAGCTTGGAAGGATTAACCAGCCCACTTGGCTTCTGTTAATGCTGCAAGCCAAAGCCCTTAGGGGCAGAGTAGTCCTAGCTGGACAAGCAGCAGGAAACTTGCCAGATAGTGCACTCAATGATAAGATGTGTTTTAGCTGGTTAAACTCCAGCAGTACTCCTATACTCTGGGATCTCCAAGCCTTGGCTCTTGCCAACCTGCACCTAGTAGTTTCTGGAATTAGAAAGCAGTGGGTAGGTCCTTCCAGGAGAGATGTGCATCTCATTCCAGACACAAGGAAAATCCTGTGTAGCTGGCATACATACGTGAAAGTCAGTCTCCTCTAGTATGGATACTCTTAAGTACTGTGATGGTTTTCCACATGTTTGTTCACCCAGCTGACCAAAAAAAAAGTTTGTTGATCTCATCGAGGGAGGCGGTAGGGGGAACAGCAGTCTCAGTATTTCTGGAATAGAAACGGAAAAACTGGCTAGGATTCTGACTTCCTGTGTGTGTGGGTGTGTGCATTTGTGTGTGTGTGGGTCAGATTAGGACAGGATTATCTTTGGCTATGAAGTCCCCTGCAGTCGATTGGCTCACTGACCAGGCTCACAGTTAAAGGAAAGCCAGTTGGGTGGGGTACTGTTAGGCTGCTGCTGCTTTCAAAATATACCCAAGCATAGACTTCACGATGGATAAGGCTAGAAAACAGCAAGAAGGAAAAAGAAACTGGTATAAATCAATTGGCTTTTAAGAAACAATTGGTTTATTCATGTCTTTTTCCCTGCACTCTAAAGATGTCATTGGAAATTCCTCTGACAAAAATGTGTTTTGTGAGAAAGTAAGCTGTTTCTATAACTGAACTTCAACATGTGAAACAGCAGTCCACCTCTTAATGCTTTTTAAAATAACAAAGCACAATACTGTTGTAATAACTATTAGACTTAAAAGGCCCATAAAACAGAAATGCAGGTAGGTTGTACCTAAAAACATTAACCTTAACTTTCAAATTGATCTGTGAATTTCCAATACTGAGATTTTATTTCAGATTTCCAGTATCTGCTGTGTTTCTTTATAGTCCCATTAGAATATCAGCTTCCAGACCAGATAGATATATGTTCCTCTTCAATGTTTGTAAAATGTTGGGCTAAATGGAGCTACTTAACCTCTCATTAGTAACAATGACATTCCATTTGCAAATAATTTTCTTATGTATTAATGCATTCAATAAAATTGTAACCTTTCTAAATAGAAACCATATTCATTGCTTAAACATTACATTGTTAATTTTGAAAAAAATGAATGCTGCATATTTTCTTTTTTCTACTTTAGTGCAATTTGGAAAACATGCATTTTAAAGATTTTGCTACAAATCTGTAATTACAATATAACCCTCAACCAGCTTCTCGCTATGATTTGCACCCTAAATTCAATATACAGGCTGAAACGGTACACTTAAGCAATACTTATAATCTATTCAATACCATGGTGCTATTTTTTTATTATTGTAAAAATACTTGATGTTAGGGAAAATAAGGAATACAAAAAAAACTGTTAAACAAAATAGCCTGATTTCTGGTAAGATTTTCATATGCACATAGAGCAGATGTAGATTTAAGCTTTTTATTTTGCTGTGGTTTTCAGCTATTGTATTTGAATGTTGTGTTTAAATTCCCGGCATGGGCAGAGCAGCATAGTATGTAGTATAGTATGATGTACTTTACTTTCTCAAAACTCTTAATTATGTTGTACCATTGTCTTCCGTATACACTTTCTCAAACAATTCAAAATGTGTTTTAAAATAAATCCCACTTTTATTTTTGTACCTATGATCTGTTATGAAAGTGTCTTAGCATTTCAAAACTAGCCTTTTTAATTTTTCCAACTTTTTTGTGAAACTATATAAGTATATTAAGCAAAGTAATGTTATCCCTAGAACTATAGCCATGTACAGTTGCACCATATTTTGTTGCATTTAGTTAAGTTAGCAACCCTGGATCCTACAAGAGGATTAAAATATTCCATATGTAATTTCTGTTTTGATTGTTGAAAATGAGTAAGTTCAAATAGATGACTTTCATCTGTTATAAGTTTTAGGTAAATGTCAGGACAAACCGTGACAAAGTGTTGGAAAAAAAATATCAGTGCAGTAAATGTAATTTTTTTCTAAGTGACTTTTGATACTTGCATCGTGCAAATTAAAACAGGATATTATACAGAGAGGGACTGCTGTTTATTTATTAATTTTGTAAATAGCCAATATGAAAGTAATTTTGCAAAGTCTATTGCATCTTTTGTTATTTTAAGGTTAGAGTGTTGGATGGAATATTGTTTTGTAGAAAAACTTGTTTTGAAACAATATTGATTCAATATTTTTGATATGCAGAACATATGGAGCTAGTAATGTAATATGATAATGTCATATCAAAATAATTGACACGCACCTGGAATGCCTCATATTTCAAGATCAATCGAAGGACAGCATGGTATTTACCATTTTCGTTCACTGCTATCTCTTAAGGATTATGTATCTGCAAATTACAAACAGATTTACCATTTTTATTTATTTAGGTATTGTGACAAAATGTAAAGACTGTTTTTCAGTTCCATTGCAGTTGGAAATGTTAAATTTGATATAGTGTCTTATCACATTAAAGCACATTATGCAATGACTGTTATGCAGACAAGCACAACAGCTTCTCTATTCCAGCAACATCTCAAAAAACAGTGAGATGAATGACCAAAGTTAATCTATTTTTCTTGAATTTTGATTGAGGGAAGAATATTGGCCAAGGCACTATGGGAACTTCCTGTTTCAAAATTATATATTGGATCTTTAGTCTACTTGAACCAGAAGACATTATTTTGGGTTGACATTTCATCCAAAGGACAACACTTCCAATAATCCAGCATACCCATATTACTATGCACCCATAATACTGAATTGTCATCTCAGATTAGGAATTCAAGTCCTGGTGTGGGGCTTGAACCTACAATCTTCTAATCCAAAACAAGAGTGCTACCAACTGAGCCACACTGGCACTTTGTTAATAATTTGTAGTATTGCTGAGAAAATAATTTTAAATTGTTACTAACTTCATGAATTTGTGATTCCTTTTAATTGCCCAATAAATGAATGTCAGAACAATATTTTGTTTAAGAATCCAGTGTCAGCTTTAAGCACTCCAAGGTCAGGTAATGGCAGCATCAGATGCAGAGTAAATCTCCCTCTCATCTACCCCAATTTAACTGCAAAAGAGCATCCCTACGACATCACCTCAATTTTTATTTCTTACAACTGCAGCCTTTGTAGTTTTGTTTGAGTGATATTGGGATATTGAGACTTGCAAAAGGATTAGTAAATAGCGAATCCCAGATGTGTCGCAGGTCATTGCTTGAACAATCTTAGCTCCAACTTCCGTGAAGACAGGCTACTTCAATCCTGTTGCAAAATTACAAACAATACTATGCTGGGAATCAATGGCTATTGGGCAAACTCATTTCATATACATTTATATGTGGTAGAGAGGAGAGAGTGGCATTACTTCATTCTGGGCTGTATTCTAACAGAGACCTGGAGGTGAAAGCATAGTGTACCAACTCACTGTAACAACCAGTCCCACTCTGGACAATTTAGAAAATAAATTTTACCATAAGATCACTAAAATAAAAATTGAAGCTGTAATTAAACACTCCATTAAAATTTATTTTTTCCCCCTTCTTTGTGTTGCCGGTTTACATTCAATGGGCAAATTACAACAGAATTTTACAGTACTGAAAGCAGGTAGGGAAAAAAAAGTTTAAAAATAAGTTTTAAGATTGTTGTAATGCTATATCTCAATTTGTGTGAACACTGAAAAAAAAACTTTAACCTGAATACTCTAGTTCTGCATACTTTGATGGTATCGGTTTTCAAATGAGCAATATTACGTATAGAATCTTCAGTGTACATCTGTATCTTTTGCCTGTTTTCAAATGAGAAATATTACTTATAGTATCTTTAGTGTATGTGTATCTTTGCCTCTGTGAGGTTTCTAAATAAAACTTTCACAATTACCTTACCTGTGTTGGTGTATTGATTGTTGCAAATAAATATAGCATATCACTTCGTTCTACAGATATGCCACATTCGTAAAAGCAATGCATGGGTAAAAATTCCATTCAGCATTATAATAATTTTGCATTTGGTAGAGTGCCGTTCACATCAGGAGACGTCTCAAATGGCGTTACAGGATATTACTGTATTTGTAGGTGAATATGGCAATGCATTTGTACCAAATGGTATCCCACAAGAAGCCATGAAGGAAAATATCAGTTTTATTTCTGGTATTGTTGACCGGGATACCAGAAGAAATTCCCTTCTTTTTTCAAATAGTACCATGGAATCTTTAACGTCCACCCGAACAGGTAGATGGGAGCTTGGTCTGAAGAATGATACCTCCAACAATGCAACCAATTGAATGAGCCTGACGCACCTTTGGCAACGTCAGCCTTATTGGTATTTTTCATTATAGTTACACATCATACAATGCTAGACAGAAATTTTAACCCTAAAATGCTCAATATCCCTTGTGTCCATGCTTCAAATGGATGACTCGAAGGACCTTCTTCATCCAGACCAATCTTGTAATGATCGATATTACCTTGAATTCAAATCACAATCCAACAAAAAAAAAAGTTTTTGATGCACATAAAATCCATAATTTAAAACCAATGCAAGTGAAATGACATTAAAACATCAACAAAAATTGAAAAGCTTGACATTCAATGGTGGCACAGGTAAAGCAGGGGACCTGTAGTAAGTACGAGTTAGCTGATCAGAGGGTACAGGGAGAGGAATGAGCTAGGAGATTGACGCGAGGACCTTGAAATCGATTTTGAGATAAATGGTTTAATTAAAGTGCTCAAATGTTCCTTAAAATTGAATTCAAACAAATTTCTCATTGCTCAACAACAAAAACTTGAATTTATGTAGCCCCTTTGTCTTGGAGCACTGTATAGTGGTGGGGTGTGACACTGAGCATGGGAGAAGTGGGAAGTGACCATGTGCAAGTTCAAAGAGATTAGAATCTACATAGATCTTACATAGATCTGTGCACAATTGGCTGATGCGTTTCGTCCACAAAATATAGTCAATCCATTTTACAGTATATTCTGTGAAGTGCTTTGAAAGGTCTCAAAGACGTCATGAGGTGCTACATCAAATGTAAGGATTATTATTATATAAAGAGTTCACACAGGGCAAAAAAATGTTTTTTGTTTTATATTTTAGATTGTTTCACAAGCTGATGTGTAGGAGAACTAGCCACTAATACCCATGACCGCACCCTTCCTCGTTGAGCTGGCTTGGCCTCATGCAAGATAGATTTTCCTCCTGTCAACTTTGGCTACTGTGTGGGGATTGGCTAAAGACATATAAAAGGAAAAATAACATTTAAATCACGGCGTAAGTCCAAGCACAATGTGTGTATGTGCATGCGGAGGCTGCATGCTTGGGCATATGTAATATTCTCTAATTGTCTTTTTAGATTTACTTCAACTAGTCCACTGGCAGATAATTTGGGGATTGACAGCTTTTTTTTTTGTTACCTTTTAAGACTCTGTTCTGAAGGTGGTATTTTCCTTTCCTACTCGAGTTTTTGAATTTGTGAAGCTAGAACCAAAGTTTGCCCTGGCCAAATCAAAGGCTGGGAGTGTGTCATCTTTACCTTTCAGAACAGACACTAAATTCATCCACATCTGTAAATGAACGCAACATTCCTTTCAAGCAGTGGACAAGCTATTTAGCATGCTTTGCCTTCGATAATCCCATTTTCATTACATATTTGAAGAGCCACCCAGATTGGCGTGCAACAAGCCGCTAGAAAATCATTACTGTCTTTTTCCGAAAATGGTTCTCATCGCTTCATTTCCAGCATTTATCAGCCATCAGAAATATTTTATTCACAATAATCATTCCTGTCCAATCTGTCCTTCATGACAGTACATTCGGAATTGATAATGCTAAGTATTTTCTTCTGCCAAAACATTTTCTGAAATTCACCATCATTCCTAAATTACACACAATGTAAATGTCACCCTTACCTAGTCTGGTCTATATGCAACTCCAGCCCTGTACTACTTGATTGATTCTGGCTGTCCTCTGCATGGGTCAAGCAAGTCACTGAGAAAATCACTGCAGAAAAATTCAGTTGGAAAGAAGGCCCATCACCACCATTTTAGAGAATCCATTGATGTGTAATAAATGGCAGTTTTGCCTACATAATAATCCTTACATTTGATATGGCGTCTTTCACTTCAGAAGGACTTCTCAAAAGGCATCACATGATAAAATGTAAAGCGATAACCAATTTCCACACAGTAATGATCCACAATCAGCAATAACATCTTGATATTTCAAGAAGTCAATCCCAATCGACCATTTGGAGACACAAACTTTGATTAATCCCAAAATGTAATGCACCCTAAAAACAATTTTCATGTAAGAAAATTATTACATAAGTTAGATCTCAATTCATTGGTATCGAAGTTTTTCAATATCCAATAAACTGCAATTCAAATACTAGCTACAGAGTGTTACTTTATGAAGAATGATTATTTTTTCCTAATTTGATTTATGTCTAGGTCAACATCATGCAAAAATGTTTTCGGTAAGAAAGGATCTTCCTATCAGGATACACATTCCGCAGAGATTAGCAATTCTTTGTTGTAAAAGATTCCTTTCATCTCCTCTTGGTTTTTAGTAATAAAACCATAATTTCCACTTCCCATTCAGCACATCTAATACAAAGTGCAGAGAATAGTTTTAAAGCTTACCTTCTTAAATCAGATCCATTAATGCATTATTCTTCAGATGAATGAAGTAACCATCCATCATTTTGACATCTAAGATGTATTATTCATTATGCAGATAAAAATACATTAGACATGCTGTTCCTAATGTTAGGAGAGTCACCGTGGAATGAAATCCCTTGAAACGTTAATTAAAATGTAGATCAGGCAATACCTCTTGGTACGATGAATCAGACTATACATTCATTTTAGGTCACAACTGGTAATAAACCCTTCAAGTAGACTCACCGGGAAGTCATTCCATTGTGTTGAAGTATATAAAGGCATTGCTACATGTACCTTCAAAGAAAGCATCTCTTGATCATCATTGGTTTCTGTGCAAACCTTGCTCTTGAGAGAACTTACAGCCAGTGTGAGAATGACTGTGTCAGTGTACACTGTCCTCTTCATCTCGGTTTTGGTCATCACAAAGTTATCTGCTTCTGCAAAATCTGTGGAATGGTTGCAAGAAAACAAGGTGCAACCAAATAATTTTAACCCAAAGAAGCCTGACCTACCAGTAAAAGCAATGGCTTCACTGTTATTCAATCATTACCCACTTTTGGATGACAAATTAAACCCAGAAGTCTTCGTCATAACGGTAAGTTATTTTTTCATCATGTCAATTTCACGTTGTCATTTATAAGAAAATGCAAACTCCAAAATCTTTAATCAAAAGAAGTTGGTAAAATGTCAAAAAAATTGGGAGTGTTACATACAGTAATTCTCAATTTGAGTCAGTTATAGTGACTTAGTCACAAATAGTTAACTCCTGCTGATGGTTTAATGTACATCACAAAATCTGCTTCTGGGCATGTTGGACTGTTGTTCTTGCAGGTTGTCATGACAGAATCCCTGCTACTGGAAGGAGTTGTTATTTATGATTCAGAGTGGCTAATACCAACTCCAACTCTGAATCATCGCGTGCTAGACTTTGATAAATAATAATTCGGTCAGAAGAAAAAATAAGCCTAGATCTCCTGAGGCAGCTTCTCATGCTGTAGTGTAATTTCATTAATGCTCACAGTCATATCCTGTTCCTCAGCCAAAATGTCACTCTTGATGTGTGAGCTTCGAATGGCCATTCTACTATGAGGAACATTGGAGCCAATCTTGATTCTATTCTCATCCAATGTTGACATAGCCATTCTCCAAAGAAACATTAGATGATCGGGAGTGTGAATATTGGCTATTTTCCCTCTCTCCCACCCAGAATACTGAAGCCATTTGTAATGCTCCTAATATTGTCCTGACTGGCTTTTTATTAAAAGAAAATGATGAACAGAAATTTGTTGGAGCGGTTTCTTTATATGTGCTCCCAAATTTTAAATCAATTTCATCAATCTTGGGTTTAAGAGCAAAGTATAGAGTGTCTTACATAGAACATTTAAACTACAAATATCTTTTTAAAAAATCCCATGATAATTTTTTTTGCAATGCATGTAATTAAATGTTGTCCAATAAAAGGGTAATACTAACTAGAAGCAGCACATTAGCCCGAACAGAGAAACAATTAAAAGATGGATTAATCTTTCTGAAAGGTTAAATGATTGTTTTGCATCCCTATCTTTGTTTCAGTCTCCTCGCTTCGCTTACTATTCCCCTGCTAAAAGGTAAACCAGCTTGTATCACAAGCATCTCATGCTCTGCTTGCCAGCAAGTGGACAACAACCATCCAATTATTTTGGGGAGGCAGAGAATGTAGGGGAGAAGAGAAACAGCAACTACGTTTGCACAACGATTTGGTAAAAGTTCTTCCACAAAGTTCCTGCCTCTGAAATACCGACATGTTACAACATCAGTAAAAGCTACTACAATTATCACAAAATGCTTTCAGAGTGACACTACATTAATAATACTGTTTTATGCATCCATTCTTCTTTTCAGGATTTGGGTTATAAATCAGACTGGAAAATCATTCAAGATCATCTAAATTTTGCCAACCAAAGTCTGCTCAAATCCACTCCACCATTGAAAGCCACAGTGAAACAGCCACCTTATTTTGTAATCAAAGGTGCGGGCAAATCAGAATTATCTGACAATATACAGCAGACTGAGACAACAGAGGCTCGAAGAGGTTCTGGTGATATGGAAGGTATAAGCAAATTTCCTGTAACCAGGAGAGATTTTGACAGTAAGTACTTTGCATTCTGTCGACCAGTCATGCTGAAATACCAGTCGAGTAGGGACATGGAATGACAGAAGGGTGGGCTGCAACAAAAACGATCAATTTATTCGTTTATTTTATTTATTAATTTACTTATTCTAGGCTTCAACATTTGCCACAAGAATGTTCTTCCCCATGCAAGATGAGTGCCAACTTTTTAAGATGAGTCTTTGCCTTTTTTTCAAGGTGTTGTGTTGGAATTACTTCACCTCTGTGTGGCAACTTGTCAGACAATCTGTCCACGATAAGGAACTCCAATTTTTTTCCCACACAAACAACAACATTACATTTGTGTAGCGCCTTTAGAAGGGAGGGCAGGGGAAGGGGGGTGACCGATGGCATGGCTGAAAAGGAGGATCTTGAGGCGGGACTTGAAGGAGGCTAAGTTGGGGGCAGAATGGCTGAAGGCTCTCCTGCCAATGGTGGGGCGGGTGGCTCGAGAGACGTGGAGCAGGCCAGAGCCGGCTGAGCGGAGGGAACAGGCGGGTTGGTAGGGGGTTAGGAGGTCGCAGAGGTAGGGTGGGGTGAGGCCATGGAGGGCTTTGTAGGTGAGGACCAGGATCTTGAACTGGATCCTCTGAAGGATAGGAATTTTGAAAAAAAAAATTTAAAAAAAGTTTGAAAGCAAGGAATTCACTGCTGCTCAAGGCTGTGAATGAAAAATGTATTGTGATGTTTAAAAGATGGAGATACTCGGGAAGTATGATTAAGAGATTCGGAGAAAAAAAGTTTGGAAATAGGATTAAAAGATCTGCCATAATCCAATAAAATAGAATAGACTTAATGTCTTCCAGTGCCAGGCCAATAATGCAGGGATAGTGCCAATGTAATATTAATATTACAATCCTGGTGGATGCAAAACAGACACATATTTTCTCATTCAAAGTATCCAAAACTACATTTCAGAATTATGACTCGCAGTAGTGGATGGGTCTGTACTGTGTAAAAAGAGAAGCCAACTGATGATTTTGTCTACTAGTTATTGAATACATTTCTATGCGGTTGTCTGGATAATAGCCCTCTTGCAAATATGTAAATATTAGAAAATAAGAAAATATTTATTTTTGTTATTTGGAGGCAAATTTTCTTTACAGCTAGTAGGGTTACCACATTCTGTTACATGTAAGGATTATTATATAGCTAACAGGATTACAATATTCTTTGAAATTATCCTTGTATTAATATTGTTTTTGCATTACTGTTGATTTAATTGCTAGCCTCCACCTAAAATTCCCCATTCTCTTCCTCCTTGCACATCCCCTAACCTCCTGCATATCCCCTAAACCCCAGCATAATCCAGTTTATGATCTGTCCAGAGTTGCTTAAGAGCTCGAAATACACAATTGACTCACAACCTTGTAATCATATTTTCATTCGCATCCAGAAACACACAAGTTACATGATGCAGGACGGTTGTATAAAACTCGATTGCACTGAACATAGTGACAATTTGGCTCAGTTTTGAGAGCACACTCACCTTCAAGTCAGAAGGCTGTGGGTTTAAACCTCTCATTGGGATCTTGAACTACATAGTCCAGGCTGTGACTGGAATGCAGTCCTCCTGATGTGAAAAGCACTATATCAAATGCAAAGATGACGATCTGATTATTTGTATAAATTAACATCCCTTTTCTATTTTGTCCCACAGTGCTCAGATGTATGCTGGGAAGAGTATATAGGCCCTGCTGGCAAATCTAAAGGCTGGCTGGTATATACAGAATATTGTTTGGAACTTTATCAATGATGTTTAGAAAAAGGTATTCTCCTTGTATCAAATGATAGTGAAAAATGCATGCTTAAATGTCAATCTACTTTATTGTTCGTACTTTAATAGCCAAAGTCATGATGTGAAACTGCATTTTGTTACTGAGCGATCAATGGAATCATTATATTAATAAAGTATTACAAATTGTGCATGCCTGATTACATTGCTGCAAGGAAACATTATTCACATAGTTTTGATTAAAAAACAATTTCAGAATGAATCACTTCAAGTTAATAACAAGGTCAATATTTAAAAAGTATACCCAATAGTCTTTTAAACAAACAGAAGAAATCCTGACAATTTTACATTCTAAAAAAGTGCGTTAACTTTCCTTGTCCAGGAATTAACTTATTCTTGGCTGCATTTTTGCCTCTCTTTGATGACATTGGCATTTTCATATCTATTTTACCCTTCAATGGGATGCACTTCACATCATTCGTTTTACCAGACTTCTGCCGTGGCTCACTTGCATCATTGCATTCCGAAAGAGAGTTCAGCTCGGTCAGTTTCCGCTTGGTCACTTTCCTGCTGCCCTTCAGATTCACGCTTTGCTTATGTTGAGTGTTCCCAGCCTTCATCCCAAGTCCATGTTTCTTCACTGCACATTCTTTACTGACTGGTGAGTGAGCTGCTGATGTTCTAGGTTCACATTCATCTAGTTCGAGGGGGAGATCAGGTGGATAGAAAGGAGAGAAAGTTTTCTGGTTTAACAATGGTGAAATTCTAATGTAGCATACTTGCATTTGATAGAACACCTTATAATATCAAAAAGCTTCAAAGCCCCTTTCATAATAAGTGTATTTGCAATTATGCAGGCAAACAGACCCAACTGGAGAAAGTTAGCTCTCATCCAGGACTTGATGTCCTGTTATCGAGGGCGGAGGCAGAGAGATAGAGTCGTGTGTCACCCGCATACATGTGGAAATTGCCCTCATCTCTGCGGTTCATGTCACTGAGCGGGAGCATATGGAAGTTGAAAAGGAGAGGACCAAGGACAGAGCCCTGAGAAAAGATACAACAGGCTGACCAGACCGTAGGGCAGGGGATTCCAGGATCTACAAATACACATTAATACACTTTCTGTAAAGTGCTTTGAGATGTTTCAGTGTAATAATAAATGCCAGCATTACTATCTGGCAAGAGACAGATCTCATTTAATGTGGGCAAAAGTAGAGATTCAAAGAAAAAGAGAGAATATAATCTAAACAATGTTAGTGTGCAGAAATGAATACACTACAAAGGAGAACAAGTTGGGGTACTGGTGGAGAGATCACAAAAAAAGACAAATGTTAGCAACAGTAAAGAAGGTGAGCAACATGTTAGGGGTGTATACAAGGAGGAGTAGAACACAAGAGTGATACTGAGTTTGTAAAGAGCACATGTCAGCCCTATCTGGGGTATTGCATGTAATTCTGGTCATCACATTGAAGTAAGGACATCTTGAACAGACAGTTCAGATTGAATTACTTTCCACAGAGAGTGATGGATATGAGAAATAGACTGCCCAAGGAGGTGGGGTGGGTGGATTGCATCAGCAAATTCAAAGGGGAATTAATTCGCTATTTGGCAGAGAAATCCATCAAAGCTTACGAGGTAGACTAGTGTAAGCATTTTATATTTGTTGTTTACTTAACATATGAAGCACACAGTTTTTTCAGGTCTTGTATGGTCAAAACTCTAAACGCCCCATTTGCCTTTTGAGTGTTCCCCGAACATTCTCAGATATTGAAAGATCAGATCGAGAGCAACGAGCTGTAATCTAGTAACCAAACAGTTAACATCAACAGCAAGCCAAGAAAAAAAAAAATCTTTTGTTTCCTTTTGTTTTGAATTATATTTCAAGGTATGAGTGATAGATGTTAACCGGAGGAAAATGAGACTGCAATATTGGCATTCCCTCTTTGCACCAAGAACTCCATGTAGTTTTACCTTCAGTGGATGTACTGTCACAGTATATATCTGGAACACGTTTTGGTCCTGGGTGAACGCATGTTGGAGCTTGGCTGAGGCTTCGATAGTTCTGAAGATTGTTGGTCACTACATCATCCTCTTTGTATGTGCACGAAAACTGGGATTTAATCAGATTGTGCTTCACCTATGGTAACAGACATGTAAAGTGAAATACCTCGTTACCGATGCTCAGCACAAAATAATTTATCTTGAATTCACATCGGCGTGAAACCAGTCTAGTTCTAAAAATGTAAAAGCAAATCCTGATTTTATACAATTTGGTCAAGTACATTTTTTCTTCGGTAATGGAGAATAATTTTAATTTAATAGCTTTACAGGAGTTAAAATAATAATGTATATTCTTGGAAATCATTACCAGTTGGATTTTTTTTTATAAAAAGCAGCATTTGAAGATTGTATTACCTAGCTTAATGCAGATGTTGCAGATCACATAGCACACATCTGGGATTCAACTCTAAAAGCTGAATTGCAACATGACCCTTCACAGAACAAATTGCTGTGGTACAGCAGTTGTTTTGAAGCCAATAATAATCTAGTCTATGTGTGGAGTTCACCAATGCAATGAACAAAACAGATGCTTTGAACCTAATTCCAACAATTTGTATCAAGGAGTTGTAAACACATCAGACTTAATATTTTATGAAACAAATTTACCCCCAAAAAAGTTTTAAAGATGTGCTAACAAAACTAACTCAGACCTTTGGAAGGAAATCAGTTCAATCTATAGTGGAGTTAAAGGAGGCCAGACAATTGAGATGGCTTTTACAGGTGGAAAAGGGCTTTTCTCACGAAGCTTAAAATTCTAAAATCATACATTTCTGTCCATATAAAAAGTCAAAGAGTGATCTCTGTGAGCTTGGAACAATTTTTGGTGGACAAATTGACACAAATCTACTTCATAAATCTTACATCGAAACAGTTTCAATGTACAATACTAACTCAAATCTAAACAAGTTGGGGATTTATGAATGCATATTTTTTTTTAAAAAAACAGGAAAATTATTTGATTAGATTAGAATATTGTTGAGGTACTGAGGAACTCCAAATAAAATAAATTGTATTACCCGGAACTTTGTAAGAGTTACCATCATGATACAGATTATGGATTAATCGTTATACAAATAATAAGGATAGCAATTTTACATTTATATAATGCATTTCACGTCAGGGGGAACGTCTTAAAGTGTTTCATAGAAACATCTGGGTGGGTGAAGTTGAGATGAGAGGAATGTAAGACGTCAATACTAATGAAGAGATCAGTGTGAAAAGATCTTAGTTTTACATGATTTTAATAATTCACAAAAGTTAAGCATTTCTAACTGTAGAACCTGGTTTAGGGACCTTTGTAAAAACTCGCAGCAGACGCAGAAGCTAGCTGCCATTCGTGCAACAACAAGGTACTACAAAAATGTAAAACAAACACCTGATTGTGTGATATTGCCATATAAATAGTCTGCCACTAATTGTTATGTAAAGAAAGTACACAAGAATGGCGAACAGTTGAACATTCAGTGATAGTGGAACCACATCCCAGTACTCTTCACTGTTTTTTTTCCCCCTGTCATTTGTGTAAGTAACTAAAACGTTAATCTGGAAAACAGAAACCTTACCCTGATAGCAATCAGTCTCTTTGGATCACTACTTACTGCAGCACATTAAGAATTTATTAAAGTTAAATCCAATATTTTCATAAAATAAACCTGCTGAGAGTCACCTTAACAGTACCTCTGGCAACAGCACTAACGCCATTAAAACGCTTTCTTTTTTGGCACAGAATATCCGCAACATTGACAAAGTCTATTGGAACAACTTCCATTTTCTTCCCCTATGGGGATAANTTTTTTCTAAATAAATAACTGTTTCAGAAAAACTCCAGGAAGCACTTTAAGATGTTTTGAGGTGATAAAATGTTGCATCTAATTATAAGCATTATTATTATTTAGCAAATCTCCAAATGACTGTCAAGAGCGGAAAGTCCCAGTGCACAATAGTATGGTACCTTAATGGCTTTTCCTTCACGGACTCGACTTTGAACACGATTGCGCAAAGGCTTTGGAGATGAGCCACTTGGCTGCTCTGGAGATCTACAATTAAAATAACATTATTGAAAATGTTTTACTTAAAGTGGAAACATAGTACAATAGTACCTTGAATTATGGAAAGATCAATTGAATTGATCCTCACACTGGTCTACAAAATCCCTTTATGCCCCAGTACCTCCCTACTTCTGATATGCTTATTCCCCACGCCACCGCCACTCTGCTGTGTTTCATACCCCTTGCATTCCACCTTTTAGCCCGCTACACCCCGCAACTCTAACTCTCTCCCTCAACCTTTCCATCTTGCCCCCATTTTCAGATCACTCCTTAAGACCCTCCTCTTTGATCGTGCTTCCAGTCACCTCCCCACTCCCCTCGGCGGCTCTATTGTGTATCATTATTACATCTTATAGGTTTCACAAGTTGTTCTTCAGCAACTCAATATTGAAACGCTTTGAATCAATACCTGAAGAGAGTTAACATACAAGGCAATCCTAAGACGTTATGGTGTTCTGCTCCGTGCAGCAGCTCAGCTTTGTTTCTGCTTGGAAGATTTGCTGCCTCCTCATCCATCAGAGCGAGGAATGCTTTCACAGTATCCCTGCCACCGTATGCTGAGGCATGGTTGATAGCATAAACTCGAGGCTAACAATTTAAAAACATAGACATCATCATAAATCCCTCCAGAAGAACAAAATTTGGTTACTCGGTCCACAACTGTTTGTGGGACACTGCTGTGAGCAATTGGCTGCTGCGTTTCTCCCACAAAATACAGTTGTTCCACTTTATAATATATTGTGTGAAGTGCTTTGAGATGTCTCGACAAAGTGATCAGATGCTATATTAAATGTAAGGATTATTATCATCATCATCATCATATGAAACTACATTGCTGAATGGCTTTAAAAGTACGAGAGTAAGAACACCCTTTTTCACATTATGTTCAATTTTACATTATGTAAAATATTAATACCTACATTTGATATAGCACCTTTTATATCACAAGAATGTCTCAAAGTGCTTCACAGGATATACAATAAAGGAGAGTGGCTATATTTTATGGGTGAAATTTTCTAAAAGCTAATCTAAAAAATGTCTTTAGTGTAAAATCACATAAGCATTGCAGGACAGCAGAGCAAATGGATGCCTTTCCATCTGTACCAAAACAATTTGATGCCAGAGAGAAGAAGAAAAAACTGGCAGATACACAATGCGCAAGTTGCAATCAGAATAGATATCTCAGCAAGTTACGCAAATGGTAGAGTCAGTTGTAACTAATTAAAGAAAATTAAATTACAATTAAAAGAAATGAAGATTGCAACTTCAAAACAATCCAGGTCAATTATATATTTCAAGGCTAACATTAGCTAACACGAAGGCTAGCATTGACCATTAAGAAACATAGTTGAAAACAGTTTAGTTGCATCCTTTGAGGCTTCAAGAGAATTGCTGCATCAAATTTGAGCCTAGTTGGTATTGAAATACATTTCTAACGCTACTTTTATCCTGCATTCCCAAATCATTACTTTCAAAGATTTTAGATTGTCAATCCAAAGCCTGTAGAACTATTTAAAAAGGAAAAACAAACTAATTATGAGCAGAAATGAGGCAGGATGATGTCACTTAAAATGCAAAAAAAAAATCAAGATTACAGCTACCATAGAAAATGTGCCTGGGGTGAAAAGAGAAATTTAGCATTTGGTTTGAACTCGACATGAAATTAAGTTTGCATGAGTAATTTAAGTGAATACATTTTTTGGATAGAATTAGGGAGACTCCAACTGGGAATCTGAAATTCAATACTGCAATTTATGCCCAGAGCTATGTCAGTCACTAAGTGAAGATCCTTTTGTTGCATTACAAATAGAAACAACATTACCAGTACCTCTTGCCTTTTGCTTTAATCAGGGGATTAACTCTAATCTCTAGCACACAAATATCAAATGCAGATGAAAGATTGGTCATCATCTAAAGCAAATCAGCGTGAGATTGAAGATCTATTTACCCGTGCTGGACTGATGCCTGTAGCTGCTCCGTCTCTGGCTTCACGCTGGCAATTGATAATATTGTTAATCCTCATTCTTAGCTCTCGTGTGGCTTCCTCTGCAGCGAGGTAAAGTGGGCTCTCACAGCCATGGCCTTTTAGCAGCCGCGTCTTGATCACAGTGAGAATTCGACCCCCTGCAATACTGCCAACAAACATAGTTACCCGTTTGTTGTTCCTCAGCAACTGACTGTCACTTTGTACAGGATTGAACTCATTTTCAGAGCAATTGTTATGCATCACTTGCATGGTCATCTACTATTTTGAAAGATTTGGACAGAAGTTCCACCTGTGTCCAGATTTACTTTAACTAGATAGTACAGTTGGTCAACCTGTGGCCCGTGAAGAAGAAGCATTCCACTCACCCCTCCATCCCCAAACATGATTTATGGTATAAATCAAGAAATACTGAATCAAGAAAAACTTATGTTGTTGGCTAACCGTAAAGGTCAAACATTTTGGGTGTGTGGAGTGGGGAAAGGAGGTTTAAAAAACACTCTGAGCACATTCAGTATTATTTGGGAAGGGATTTAAACTATCCAAATTGATTAGAATGTCTCTGGCCCTCAAAATATGTCAAATTGTGACCAAATGACAAATCGTAAAGATAAAACTTGCTGAATGAGAAACAGATGAGTTTTCACCCCCCACACCCCCCAAACATGTTACTGGGAACTTGGGTCAGAGCACCAGTTCCCAGATAAATTGATTTGACATTTTAAAGAAAAACACAAATTTAACCAAACACTCTTGGGAACAGTTTTAAAAGAAAAGGATGGCCAAAAACACAGTGAAAGTGGCAGAACCACTTAGCCACTGAGACTTCTTGGAGGAGAAACTGGAATTAACAATGATTGAAAATTATGTAATGTTATATTTATTAAAAGAACTGTTTGAGCAGAGAGATAAGAGTAGTATTTGATGGCTCTAAACTGCTGAGTGTTTTCTCCCATGAGGAAAGTTTGTGGAATGAGAAAACTAAGAGGATATAAGCAAACCTTGCATTTCATATGGTGGTCTCATCACATCAATGTGTCTCAAAGTGCTTCAGAGTCTACGATATAGATTGAAGATGCAATGGCAAAGATATATAACTGAGCAATTCTAAAGAATATAATTCACTGTAAATGCAACTCATTACCAATTATTTCCACGTTAGTTGCCATGAATTTAATCATGTGATACAGCTGATTGGTTAAACATATGTAGTCTTATGATTTTCAGGAAATTAAGGAACATGAATTAAATTCAGCAGCTGCTAAATTTTCATTCCAAGAACAAGCGACTTCTTCAATTTCTAGTTAATAGCAAGATCAGCATTTTCAGATTGGCAACTTGCCCATAAAAATCCCACGTTTTTTTGTTTCTAGTTCTCATAGGTACAACTAAGGCTGTAGGCTATAGTTAAAGATTTTTAAGAAATTGTCTACTTTTTATCTGAAATACTTTCCCATTCTCACACTTCAGAATTGAGAAAACTTCATCCATTAAGATTATTTTCATTATAAGTTAAACTAATTTTATTTTAGTTCAGTTGAAATAATAAGTTACAAAGTTACAAAGTGGTTCACTTGAAATTTCTAATAAAATGTTATAGATTTAGGAATTAAATAACTTACATTCCTTTATTTCAACCTAAATTTGTGATAGTTTTCTTCCTGGTGCTAATTGTTACTATAACTCATTCACTCTGAAGTTTTATTGTAGAATAAAAAAGTGCATTCACACAAAGGAAAATAACTATTTTCCATATAATGGCATCCTACATTTCTAAGCTAGTTTTACAATTAAGCTTTTTAAAGCTCCAATACATTTGCCAAAGTTACCATCATGTATTTACTTTCTTGTTAAAAATGTAAGTCAGTTCTTATTCGTTACATGCACAAAAGAAAGTAGTTACCTGGAGTCTGCGGTTTCTCCCAGTATTTCTTGTAATGCATCTGTGAAATGCACAAATTCTAAAAGTCCTTTAACGTGCTGTTTAAGTGGATCTCCTTCTGAAGGAGCATAGCTTTTTCCTCCCAGCTCTAGACTTCTAATAAAGGATGTTGCAGCCTAGAGAGTAAAGTAAAACATAAATTAAATGACAGTAGTCATAGCCTTCCTCATTCTTTGAAAGAAATTCAACCTTGTATCCTTAGCAGTCGAGATATTTCCCCGCTCAGCCCTTACTTTGTAGCTGTGCACTTAGACTTTCCCCGGAGGAGGCAGAATTGAGACCTAAATCGGTAGGAAGAAAACTGAAATACGGCAATAAACAAAATGCATCTCCAATCACAAATGGTCCAATCTGATGAGGGCATCAGGGGATATAGGGCAAAAGCGTATAATTAGATTTGAGGTACAGATCAGCCATGATCTAATAGAATGCCGGAACAGGCTTCAGGGGCTGAATGACCAACTCCTGTTCCTATGTTCCAGAGGACGCATGAGAAACACAAGAAAAAACATTAACAGTAGACAGCAAAACAAATTTCCAATTTATTCAACCTCTGTATACAAGTAAGAGAAACTTTGGTTTCTCTAAACCTAGCACCTTCAGGTGTGTGTGGAGCACAGCAGCTCTCAAGTATATACTGAACTGCCAAGACAATATTTGATATTTAATAATAGTTTGTATGGCTCTGTCCATTATGATGATCTTGGTCACGGCAGTTTTGTCTGTAGCTTAACCACCATCTGAGACAATCATGGAGTTGTGCTTCAATGAATGCTGTATCAGTATTGTATGTGTGCTTAAAAGGAAAGTTCCCCAGGTTAATTCATCCCCGGTATGATGACAAATCTTGTTGTACCCAGAGGCTGAATATGGCATAGTGTAGACCAGAGTGGTCCAACTGGCGGCCCGTGGGTCAATTTCATCCAGGTCCTTCCCCACCTTCCATCTGGCCCACCCGCTCCCTCCATAACCCGTAAATGTTATGTTTCTGGAAGGGAAAAGCAAAAATATTGCTAATGTTGCCTGCAGACGTGTCTCAAATAGGGCCTCTGGCACACAATGACACTAGTTAATTGGCAATCGAAGCATAGTTACATAGATCATTCAAAATTTATAGCTGAAAAATATTTTGCATCTGACAATTATATCAATATTTTAAGTTCCATTGCAGTAAATGCTGCATAAATAAATAATTAAAATCCATTTCTCTTTTCTACACTTGGTCCACTAAATCATGTTGGGATTATTTTTAGCTCCAAACTCATAATAAAGAAATGCCTCAAGAGGTTCATGAAAAATTATATTTGTAAGCCTTTCCTTCTGATCTCTCAAGACGCAGAAATTCAAAAAAATTAATGTTAAAATTGCTTTTTTTTAAAAATATAAAGTTGTCCTGTTTCGTGGAACTTTCTGAGCTCATTACTCCAGGGCTCTCTCGTGCTACAAAATGAAGCCTGATGATGTAAGAGTGCTGGCTGCCAAATCCAGCACTCCCCAACATCAGTGCTTAGTGACATTAACATTCTACTATACAAACATACTATTCTCCCACTGAACAGCACTTCTAAACTTTTCAGAAGACGAAAAGCGTCACCCACTGGAAGGGTAAAGCATTAGAGTAATAAAAAATTAATCCCATTCTGTGCTTGTGCCACCTCCAAAGTTTGGGATTGCTCGACTTGGTGCTATGCATGTTATTACAGTATTCCACATTACTCTGAAAATAGCATAGGTTTGTGATAGTTGTTGGGCACGGTGGAAGATAATGTTATTTAACAAAAAAAGCGCAGAAAATCTGGGATTCACATGGAGTATTTGGCAAATTCCTACAGTCTTTGCAGCTTTAATTAGAGCTGTGTCAATTTAACTGGTTAAGATTGTGAAAGAGTTCCAACTTGCTCGTTTACCAAGAATAGAGAGGTCTGTTTGCTTTGTGCCGCATGTCGGAGATCAGTGAAGGCATTCCTTCCAAGTCCTCGATCAGGGCTGTTGAACACACATGCCAAAGCTAGATCACTCTTTGAGTTCACCAGTAAGTTCAAATAATCACAGAGGAGCTTCTTCACCATCAGGGCCAACTGCAGCAAAAAAAATAATGTAACACAAAAATATTAATGCAGGATTCAGCTATTACATAGTCAAATCAGCCATTTAATTTTTCAGATTTACCAATCTAAACCAGAACCTTTTTTTTCTTTTCTGGACAATGTTATCAAGAAAAGGAGAAAGTTTATATTATTACTAAGTGTAACCTCAAGGATTACGTATGAGAAGAGATCATTTATGTTCACGTCTCCAACAACAACAAATTACATTTGTTATAGCACCTTCCACATCAGGAGAAAGTCCCAAGGTGCTGGACGGTCGAGGAACCACACCCGAGCTGGTGGTTAGGATCAGGAGGGCTGGAAGGATAGGAGGGTAATTGAAGATGCGGTCAAAGAGGAGGCTCTTGAGACAGGCCTTAGAGGAAAGGGAGGGTGTGAGGTGAAAGGACTATGGGGTGGACTTTCAAAGGGTGGTGACAAGAAGGCTGAGGGCCCAACCAGTGTTGAAGGCCAAGGTTCCAGACTGGCTCATCCTTGGATGGTGATGCTGTCAGCGCCTGAGGTTTGGAGGTGCTGATGGGAGCTAAGCAGGAGGGCCTCAGCCTTGTCGATGGTCAACTGGGGAATGTTAGCTCTCACCCAGGACTTGATGTCTGATAGACAATCCATCAGGACAGTTGTGGTCTTGGAGTCGAGGGTGAAGGCAGAGATGGGTGTCATCTGCATATATGTGGAAATTAACCCCATGTCTGCGAATGATGTCACCGAGGGCGAGCATATAGATATTGAAGAGGAAAGGACCAAGGACAGAGCCCTGAGGAATGTTGCATATGACGTTGCAGGGACTGGAAGAGAAGCCGTCAAGTAGGGCTTATAGGGGCATGAACTATGGAGCAGGTGACTATTTCCCTTTAGCTATCGCTGATTTAATCGTAAGCAGTTGCTGAAATGAACTGAACAGCAGTTGGTAATTATGCATTACTGAAACTGTGATGGAATCTGAAGACTCCATATTTGCTGGTCCAGATGGGCAAACCAGGGAGAGTTCAGTAAGTGGAACACCACCCTGTACACTTTGCCAGTCCAATATTATCAAGCTTTCCTTGTTCCAGTCACGAGAAGTCTCAACTCCAGAACTATATTTTTTGTTAACAACATATTTGCAATGGCAGCATAAGCAGACACCACCAGAACGCTGATAGTTCTGCCCAACTAGATTTCAGATACTCTTTAATAGGTTAAGAGCAATTGTATTTGAGCTTCAATTCTGTACTTTCTGACTAGTTAAGAAAATAAAACCAAATCAACCAATTTGTATTTAAAAAACAAAACAAAAAACAATTTGGATATCCCTTTCTCCCAGTTTTCTTTCTCAGATTTAGATGATCAGATACTGATGTTCTTTTTTTTAATGTTAACCAGATTTGGATGTAGTTCATCATAGAAAAGTGGTGCCCTTTGAGGGGATAATGGTTAGTGTGAATACATTCTAAATGGGGAGGAGGGAGGGGTATATTAACAAAGATATTTAGGGATTTAAGTAGAGAGCATGAAAGGCTGCCTCACAGGTGCCGAGAGCAATCAAACCATTAATGGGATGCCATGATTTATAACAAGTGGTCTGGACTAGGAAAGGAAAATTGCTGTTGCACTACTGGTTGAACCTCATTTAGAGTATTATATTCAGTTTTGGACACCCAACCTTAGGAAGAATAAGGGAGTGTTTGTAGCAACTATTCACTAGGTTAATATCCAGATGAAGGGCCTTAGCTAATATGAGAGTCTGGATAAATTTCACTAGATTTAGAAGGTTAAGGGGCGATTTGAATGAGGCAAAGGACAACTCTTACCTCTGGTTGAGATATCCAAAACAAGGAGACATGAATATAAAGTTAGAGTTCAGCTGGTTTGAAGTTAGATGAGAAAACATTTCTTCACACAAAGAGTTGCTTCACTTTCCTGAAGCCGCAAATGCAGCATTGTCTAAAAAGGAGATAGTTTAAAAGGCCCATTGCATGCATCTTTATCGTAAGGTTAGAGGTGTGAAATCCCCCCACAAACACACAGCTGGCAATACAAGATCTGGAAGTCAGCCATTTTTAGCTAAAGTGAAAATAAAATGGCCAACTTCTCAGGTTTTCTCTGGCATCACCTCCAGTGAAATGGCATGGGTAGTGACCCAAAGGCAGATCATTTTAGTGTGACATCTTGATGGTACATTGGAGGTCAATGAGACTGCTACCTGCATGTTTAGTGAACGGGGTAACCTAACTTAATCACCATTGTAAAGAAACATCGTCTAACAGGGCTTCTCTATTTTACAAGATCGCCATTCAAAAAAATTATATAAAGTTATCATTTCCCAAAATATTTTGAGCTCACCTTAGAATTGATTGGATACCCATTGGATGGGGAAGTGGGAACTGAGATCAAGGAGTTATCCAAAGTTTCAGATGATCCCGACAGGAAGTCGAACAGTTGCACCTGGCAGTAACAGTCCAGTTAGTTATTCTATTACACACCACTCCGCAACATCATACAAGACCCAATAATTTGCAACAGAAGATCAAATTCACCTTTAGATACAAATCCTATATGCATTGTTATTTCTCACAGACTAGCATGAACAGAAAAACCTAATGGATTTAGATTATGTTAAGCAGAAAAATACAAGCAGGCTAGCAGATTAAATCTAAATTACACATGAATATAGATATATATATTTATGTGTTTGTGCAAAATGATTCATACCGTCAACATACCACAGATAACATTTCTCGAAGTCCATTTTCAGGTTTTAACTCAATACAAATCCTGTACACATCAATCAGGTCAACAGAGTTACTTCTGGTCAGGAAAGCATCATAAGCTTTTCGAACTTTAACGTATCCTTCTGGTGCTTCTTCACCTTCACTCAGCAGGTTTAGTTTCTCCTGAAGTAAGTGCCTCCATGACACAAGCACATCACTTAAGGCAATGCTGAATTCTCCACAGGACTGAGGATTAAATGCAGAAAAGCAATATTCAAGAGAAAAGGTTCATATAGTGAGACAGTGGTTCACAAAGTAAGGAAGAAGAAAAAAAAACACACTCCCAACTCTAACGATAATACTGAAACTTAACTCACATTCAGTGCTGCTTTTCAGTTTGCACATACACTTAGTGCACACAGTCTTTACTGGACTGACCTAAGAGCAAGAGTGACTCAGAGCTAAGAGTATAACATGTGACTGTAATTTCAATTGGTATCTGTAATATATCTGTCACATAAATGTAATGCTCATCACAAATGAAATGGATCTGGATCTGCACCTCTCTTGTGCAAACATGCAACTGTATAAAATACATTTTATACCAGAAAAAAATATCTTGTCACTGTTGGCTCTCTGTTGAAAGTTTTGTTTTTGCCGAAGCAAAACAACTCTTTAAAGCTATTCATCCTCGTGTGGAACCGTAATTTTTTCAGAGCTTAGGACAATTAGATAGAAATTCTGTGATATTTGAGATGTATGCGTTTGCATACTTGTGTGTGGTGGGAGAGATGGACTAGAGTAATGTGCTGGAAAGTCTGGCATACAACAGGTTTAGTCAATCAGGCAGTTCTATCCAGCTGATAAATTAGTGACCTTCAATCTCTTACAACGGAATGGATGCCAAAGTCTTATATGTCAATATTTGGAAATAAGATCCATGTTTAAACTTGGGTTGGAATCTAAATAGGCTAAGTCCTGTTTATCAATACTGGATTGAGATTCCAGAGGTAGGAATAGGAAGGTTTATAGCTAAATACTATAAATCAGTGGAAGACCAACTGGATATATAGTTGTTGAAATGGGATCCCATAGTTGTTGAACTGGGAGCCAATTTAGGATTGGAATTCTCCACAGTGTGATGTGGAGATATCCATGTGACATTTAATAGAATTCCAAATAATGCACATCTATTTTCAGACCACGGTGGTCCTAGCTGATGGTTGAGACTGGCAGTCCAGAACCATTGACAGGACAGCATGCGGTTTTATCTCTTGAGCAGCTGCCCCATGGTAGCAGTCATCTGGAAAGATGAAGAGAGATTTACTAGGAATGCACCAAATGGCTGTATCCCTATAAATCCACATTTGTAAAGCATCTTTCATTTGTGCATCAGCTTACATTATTTAGATGGGATTTACATTTGCTCACAGATTATTCAGTGCTGATGGGAGAATATGTTACATACTAGATTGATGAAATGGCTTTCGGACACAAATGTCCTTTTGAATAACATAGGCTTAGAAAGAAAGGGAAGCAAACTACAGAACAAATTTAGGCTGCAGGTGGCAAAGCGCATAGTATCCTATAGTCTAAAGCTACAAAGACTAAAAAAAATTCTAAAATGGCAATGTATTCTATGCTAGAGACCTTCAAAGAGATTTGAGCAGTTAATTTGTCCTCTATGTGTCATGAAATCTTTAATAACATTGAAAAGTTAAACAGCATTTGATGCTGGCAAGTGGAACTCCTTGCAGGTGCAAATGTTCCTCAAAGCCTGACAAACGCAATTTTGGATCAGGAAATCGAAAGCAAGTTAAGCAAACCTACTAGATAAGATTAGTTTATTCGCTTTTTTTAAGATTTTAGTGAACCAGCATGACCATACAAAAACAACAAATTACATGTATAATAGCACCTAGCATAGGAGAACATCCTAACAGGGAACTCTATCCCCCAGTGCCTTCGCCGCTTTCTCGCTTTCCTCCTCCAAGGCTGGTCTCAAGACCTTTCTCTTTGACCGTGCCTTCAGCTCCCCTCTCGACTCTCTACCCCCTCCTCGCTCCCTCCCCTCACCCTGACCATTTCCCCCCAATGCTCGGGTCCTGACCCAACTGTACAGCGCCTTGGGACATCCTACCGACATGAAAGGCGCTCTATAAATGGAATCTTGTTGTTGTTGTAAGGCACTGGACAATCAGGGATCCACACCTGAGCATAAAAAGGTCGAGTTGGAAAAAGTTATAGCTCATTGACATCTCCATTGGCATTGAAGGGCAAGGCATTAACTCACGTGATGGTCTTACCCACTTCTACAACGGTACAAACTCTTCCAAAACATTTAGAATAAACTCCAGAAAATGGTTATTATTTCAAATGTTCTGCATTTACAATGTTAACACCTGCAAGCAACAACAGCACCTACAGCACTTTGGGGAGAGGGCACCAGGATGGGAGTCATGGTCCCACAGAGCCCGGTGCAAGAGAGGATAATGGGCTGCAGAGTTTTGTGTGGACTGGAAATTGTGGAGGGCAGTGAGTAGTTGAATAACAACAACAACAAGATTCCATTTATAAAGCGCCTTTCACGTCAGGAGGACTTGAGAGGTCATAAAGGTACAGATCAGGGTTTATACTGCATTAGATGACAAGGTAATGGCAGAGCCAGGAGATTTTGCGGACGAGGATGAAAGGTAGCTTGGTCAGATCCCAAGTGAAAGGTTTGAAGGAAAGTGAAATCTTTGTTCTGCACAGGCTCTGTGATTTGGACTGAGCAACTGGGGAGATGAATATGATGAAAACATTAGGCGAGGAGGCGCAAATGGGAGACAAGGAGGCACTAATGGGAGACAAGCAAGATTGTCTCAGGTTTGTTGACATTGAGTTGGAGAATATTACAGCTCATCCAGGACTTGAGGTCTGACAAGCAGTATTTCAGAACAGCGGTGTTACAGAAATCGAGGGAAGAAGCAGAAAAATAGAGTTGTGTGTCATCTGTGTATGGAAATAGATCCATGCCTGAAAATGTCACCAAGGGAGAACATGTAGATGAAGTGGAGAGGACTGAGGGTAAAGCCCTACTGAACTCCCCATGTAACCCTGCAGGGACAAGTAAAGACACCATTGAATGAGATGAAGTGAAGACACCGGAACAGGTAGGAGTGAATGACACCAGAAAAATAGAGCAACAGATGTGAACAGAGATAGTGGAGAAGGCACATACCTCTTTATTTATTTCTGCCATAGCAAGCTGCAAGACCATGAGCATGCTATCTGCACCGCATACTGTGGTTCTTTCAGATTCAGACAATTTATAACGCTCTTTTCTGAATGTTTTTACCAGCTGCAATACTTTCAACTGAACGCAATCCATGTTCCTAAAAGAAAAATTGCCATTTATATTTTTTCCAAAAGAGATTGGATCTTTATGATGCAAGAACAAACAATACATATAAGGCCAAGATTCCATTACATTCTCAACACTAGTCAGTAAAAGCCAACAAATGGGAAGTTTCTGTCAGGAAGCACAACACTGCTGGCTTCACCCAGCACAGGTAGAGAGTTGGAGTAGCCATCCAACCAACTCTCTCAATACAGAAGGTAGGAAACATTAATTGAAATATTTGACAATGGTTTGCAGAGTTGGCAGGTAACTGGCAGGTGGAATTCAATGAAAACATCCTAAAAGTAATGTGCTGTTTTTTGAGAGAGAGAGAAAGAAAGAAACAGAAACATACTGTAAATAATAAGAAGTCTTTATGGATTGGAGAAACAAAAAACTTGAGCAGATACACACAGGTATTTAAAATCAGGTGTGAAAGTAGAACATAACAATTGGAAACAGCATTCTAAATTTGATACACAGGAGTGCTGGATACAAAGCAACAAGTTACAAAACATTGGCTAAGAGAAAGAGAGCTAATTTCCATTCCAAGTACAAGAGCATTTCGAAATCTGAGTCACATCTACACGAAATAGAGAGCAGTTATGTCAGTTGCAACAGGACTCGAATCGCTCAATAATTCCCCAAATAAAGTAGCAAAAAAAAAGTCAAGTTTAACTTCAGAACTATTTGCGCTTAGAAGAGTGGTGTGTGGTGGTTGGGGGGGAAGGGGGGGGTTTAAAGATAGGATAAGCTGGAAAATCCGTACCTGCTGTCAGGGAAAACTACTCCCAACTCGTCCCCTTTTCACGGTTTCGTAATTTAAATCTCCCGCACCAGTGAGCGAGCGACCAATCAGCGAGAGAGCGGATGGAACGCGAGCGATCGGACCAACGGGAGCGCGGAGGCGGGGCGGGACCAGGGATGGTCCAATCGGAGCCCCGGATTAGCCGGGCAGCAGCCAATGGCCAGCGCCGCGGGGGCTGCGAAACTGACCAATGGGCGGAGGAGGCGGGGGCGGGGCTCGGAGACCATGAAGGACGCGGCGGCCGCGGCCCGAACCGCCACCTACACGGCCCAGTGCGAGGAGTGCGTTCACGTGGCCGAGTTCAGCCCCTTCGGGAGCGGCCTGGCCGGGGGCCTCCTCGCCTACGGAGGCCGCAACTATGTGGTTGTTGGGACGTGCAGCTTCCAGGTTTGTCGCCCAATCTAACCCACTCCCTTCCCTGGTCCGCCCTTGCCTGGCCCGCCCTGCCCTGGCCTGGCCCGCCTGCCCTGGTCTGCCCTGGTCTGGTCTGGCCTGGCCTGCCCTTCTCTGGCCTGCCCTTCCCTGGCCTGGCCTGCCCTGGCCCGCCCCGCCCTGGTCTGGCCTGGTCCGCCCTGCCCTGGTCTGGCCTGCCCTTCCCTGGCCTGCCCTGGCCCGCCCTGGCCTGGCCCGCCCTGCCCTGGCCCGCCCTGGTCTGGCCTGGCCCGCCCTGCCCTGGTCTGGCCCGCCCTGCCCTGGTCTGGCCTGCCCTTCCCTGGCCTGCCCTGGCCCGCCCTGCCCTGGTCTGGCCCGCCCTGCCCTGGTCTGGCCTGCCCTGCCCTGGTCTGGCCCGCCCTGCCCTGGCCCACCCTGGCCTGGCCCGCCCCGCCCTGCCCTGGCCCGCCCCGCCCTGCCCTGGCCCGCCCCGCCCTGGCCTGGCCCGCCCTGCCCTGGCCTGGCCCGCCCTGGCCCGCCCGCCCTGGCCTGGCCCGCCCTGGCCCGCCCCGCCCTGGCCCGCCCTGCCCTGGTCTGGCCCGCCCTGGCCTGCCCTGGCCTGCCCTGCCCTGCCCTGGCCCGCCCTGCCCTGGCCCGCCCTGCCCTGGTCTGGCCTGCCCTGGCCCGCCCTGCCCTGCCCTGCCCTGGCCTGCCCTTCCCTGGCCCTGGTCTGGCCCGCCCTGCCCTGCCCTGGCCTGCCCTTCCCTGGCCCTGGTCTGGCCCGCCCTGCCCTGGCCTGGCAGCCACACTAGCAATGGATGGCATGTAAATTAGTGGATTGCCCCCTCCCCCCTCTCTCTCTCTCTCTCATGGCTCTCTATTCCCACTTCACGTTAAAGGTTTCTATGTATTAAGGAGCTCCAGGTTTTTTTGTAGTTGTAAATAAGACAATAGATTAATCCCAATAAATTCTGGAAAACCCACAAACAGGATCCTGTGCTGAACGCCCCAGACACGTGCAATAATAATAATAATAATTTAATATGAATTATAATCCTTGCATTTGATACTTACACCACTGTACTTGGGTGACGGACATGTGGAGTCCTGTAGCTCAGTGGTTAGAGCACTCGCTTTGCAAGTGAGAGACCTGAGTTCAATTCCAGGCAGAGGGCGAAACCTTGGGCAAGTTTCCTTACTCCACACAGAGCCTAATAATAATCCCTCCAAAACCAAAAACAATAATAAATTGGTCATTTTCAATCTACGACTGTTTGTGGGACATTGCTGTGCGCAATTGGCTGCCGCGTTCGCCCACAAATATACAGTCAATTCACTTTACAGTGCGTTCTGTGAAGGGCTTTGGGACGTCCTCCCGACGTGAAAAGCGCTATATCAAATGCAAGGATTATTATTATAATTATGTAACTTGTCCGATGCATCTAATTCTGGAAACGGTCCCAACAGATGAAACACATGTATCTGTCAAATCCGTTCTAAAATGAATCATGAATCTCAGTTTAAATATGTTATCAGCTTAACATTTCTTCACCTCCCCACCACCCTCCCCACCCCACCACCCTGTTTTTTTAAACAGTTATTTTAGGTTCACAGACCAACAGTCACAAGTATCATTCAGTCTTTATACTGTACACTTTGGAGTAATTCTGTAGAAATTTGCATAACTTCAATTTTGCCCATAATAGTATAACCAGAGCTCTACACATGTGCTTAGGTGTGCGTTCCCATCATTCTACTTAACTGCTGACTACCCCCCCACCCACAAATAGACCTGGTAGTTATCTATACCTGCAATGCACTGACCCTCATTTCTGTATTAAAACACTGCATAAAATTCATGGCTGAAATATGACTAAGGATTGGAGTTTTGATTCACAGTGATTTTTGAAGTCCATTGATAGGTTTGTCTAACAGCGTTGAAAAGCTTCTATTAAACTTCCCAGTGATTTAACTTTTTGGCATCTCGTTAGTAATCCCATGAAGCATTCTCCAATTCAGTTGTAGAATTCAGCCAGTGAAGGGAGAAGACTTTAATCTTTGTTCAAGCTGTATTCAAACCAGGTCTCTTAACCCACTGTGCCATCATCTCACATACATACTATCAAATACTATCAAACTGTTCAAAATCTTTGAATATATTCTGTCTATATAATGAACAATGCTCCTTGAGACCTAACCTCAAGTATGATCTGTATGATCTTTTTCTTTTCCCACACTAGCTTTCATTAATCAGCAAAAGGGGAAGACTTGTATTTCTTCAGTCCAAGCTGCATTCAAATGCAAGTCCCTGTTCTCAGTCCTTTCCAAGTTTCAATCCCATCTGTTTGAGCAACTATATACATTCTTATCTTCTCCAAATGGCTTCTCCTCCAGACCTACACTGACGCATGTGACATTGTGAGCATGCCAATGAGCGTTGGTGTATGGTCAAGCTCAGAGTAATGTGTGAAAAATAAGGTGACAGGTTTTCACATTCTCACATACAAGTTATAAATGAGTAAGAGGTGTTAACTATTCTGAATCCAGTGGAGGATGAATATTCTAAATCCTATTTTTCAATATATTTTAGGAAGAAGACACTGAAATTAAAGGTGTAGAATACAATACACTGAAGACTTTTCATCGTGGTATTCGTGTAGATGCAATCGCTTGGAGTCCAGAAACTAAACTTGACACAGTGCCACAGGTACTCAGGTAGGAAAGCACTCGTGTTCATTAAATATGTTAAACAATGTTTCAGTTTTGAAACCATTTTAGCTTGAAACTAAATTCAGTGGTGAAATAACGCTAGTATAGATCCATTAATTTTGAAACAAAATTTCAGAATTTTAGTGCAAGGGTAAACAAGCTTAATTGTGGCTTCTTTTAGCCTCAATAATAGGATAATTAATAACCCAATACTGTATTTCACTCCAGGATAATACTCATACTTCGTTTCTACTTTTCATGAAATTGAATTACATTTGCTAATATGTTGAATGAAACACTGAACATTAACATTACCACAAGAATGCAAACCAGTTTGGATTCTAATTAGGATCAGGAATTTGTATCTTTCATGAAGCTTAAGTTGGAAATTTGGGAGTGATTATGAATATAAGAAAACCTGGAACAAAAAAGATTAGCCATCCCATCAGCCTGTTCCTTATATTACTTGCATGTTACTCTTATCACTGCCTCTTCCCTCCCCATTGGTCCCTAACTTCAAGATTCCTAATACCTTGCCCGATTCCCATGGTAATTAATTAGAGCCAAGTTCCAAATAAATGTTAGTAATACAGATCGGAAGGTGTATTTTCTTGGAGAAAACAGCTAGACTGTAAAAGTTTTGACCCAAACCGTTTGCACCACCGAACTTTGTTTAGTTAATTATTTGTAAATAACAAATATAACAATTCCAAGTAAAATAAAAGTTTCAGCATCTGAAAGCCAAATTCTTTATATATCTCTGCCTGTGTCATCATTCTGCAATGGAACAAGTAGCTCCTCCTATCATTTCTGTTCTTGACAACTAACCACCCATTGTACCCTGACAGCTGCTGCTTTCCAACATGTTTATCCTACTTGTTCCCTCTTGGTTTCTGCCCTTATCCGAGGTGGTGGTCTGATCCCATGTGTAGAGGCAGGAGATCAGCTGATGTATAAAAAGAGGAAGCCATGGCTGAAACATTTAAGACATTTTGAAGCCATTATATTGAAGCTATTGGAGAAAAAAGGCTTTGTAAGACATTTCATGACTTTTGCAACTGCTTTACTGCTTAAACAGCCATTGTGGTGGTCGACAGATGATTAATATATTCATCTATCAAGCTTCCGGAAAGGGAAATAGCTTGTAGTAATTTATTAAGTCCTCAACAATTTTATATTTGCCCTACATGTATGTGCATTAAGTGTAAATTTTTACTTTTTTTAAAAAAAAATGAAAGCTTTGAGTAATCCTTACTGCAGTTGTGTGTTGAGAATCAGCCTCCCCTATGTAATCAGCATCCTAATCTCCTGATTAGAGGGATTAAGAGCCGGTGGCTCCATATGTTTGGAGACCATACTTTTAGATAATGGGATTTACTTTGGCTGAAGAGTTTTTTTTATCCTTAATTCTGTCTCCACACATGTACAGCTGGCAGATGCAGATTTGGCAGTCTAATGGGAGAGGATTTCAAATGGAAACTGATTGCTATAGTGTTTTAATCAAACCAATGGAAAAAATACAGTAAAAATGGAATAGGGCTTAAATGAAAGAAGTAGAAACTTTTGTAACTTGGAGTTTAGATCTAGAGCATGTTATTAATAATAATAAACTTTGCATTTGATATAGTACCTAATCACATTATTCAGACATTTCAAAGCGCTTCACAGACTATATTGTAAAGTGGGGTGTCTGTACTTTGTGGGTGAAACATGGTACTCAATTGTCTTGCAATAATATTCAGTAAATAGAAAACCCTTCAGTACCTACTGATTGCATTGACTCTGGAGGAAATAATATAAAGGATTTGCTATGGAAGAGAAAGTTAATCTTTAGAAGAGAGCAACTCAGCCAGAAAGGAACAGGAACTACATTATTACAAAAAAATGTACGCTATACCTGAAACCAGCAGCTCTAATATCTCACTCAAATTTGAGAAGCACAGGGAAAAAAAGATTCTTTGCCTTAATACTAATTATATTTCATGTCCAACTAAAATCAACGGAAACGCCCAACTTTTATTTTTGGTTTGATTTGCTGTTATTGCTTGTTTTCTTTTTAACTATCTCTCAACTTTTGCAGATTGTGCACAGCAGATGCTGATAATAAGTTGAGACTTCTCACATCTGACCTCAAAGATGAAAATGGATGGAAGGTAACTTTGTTAACGTTAGTTTTCTAAGATAAAGACACAGTTTTCCTATTTGTAGATGAAATGGTGTCCCCGTGTAGGTAGTTGGGACCTGAGTTTGAAATCTGTGATCTGATATATGGCATTGAGTTTTTTGGTGTATTTGATACGAGACACTATTGTTCAAGACAATTACTGCCCTGAGTTCAACTTAGTCTTCAATTCAGTTGATGAGTGAGCCACATAGTTTTGCATTTGCACACAGTATCTATCTATCTCAGTTTGTTTTAAGGACTTGAGTATCAATATAATGTTACATCAGACAGCCTGGTTTAAAATAGTGCCATTGTTCCAGTCAGAGTCCACAGTCCATCCACTAAGTGTCCTGATTTGTTATTTCACGTAGGTAATCGAAGGTCATGCAGATTACATCAATGACCTAGTATTTGAACCCAACGATGGAAAGCAAATTGCAAGTGTTAGTGACGATCACACGTGTCGGTAAGTACATGTGCCAACATGCATTTTTACTTCTATAGGCTGTAAGTGTTATTTACTGCAATTTAGCTGTGCTAAGTTAACTTCATATCTGGATCAGATATAAAAATGACAACACCAGTTCCTGTTTCTTTTTGCTCTGCTTTTTAATAATCATTAGCAAATTTACCTTGCCAAATCAAATGTTTAGTTTTCTTGTTCTTAACAAACTGAATTGGCTGAAAAGTCACCCCTAGGTTATACGCAGGGTATACGTGCACCAGTTCAGGAGATTGAACTTTAGTTGGTATTATTGTATCATTGAATACAAAATACTTCTTCAGGTTGATGTTAAGCATTCCATGATACTATTTTGAAAATAGGGTTAAGGTTTGAAAATAAGTAAGGCATTCTCCTGACATTCTGCCAAATATTCTTCTCTTACAAAAATAGATGAAATTTGGTCATTCGTCTTGTCCCCGCTGTGAGGCTTTGCTGGCGCATATTAGCTGCCGTGTTTTCCTACATTACACTCAACACATTTCAGAGTAGCTTAGATGTTTCCAGAGTGATAACGTTTTTTGAAGCTCAATTCCACAAATTCCTTAAACATGGTGCTATGTTCAATTCCTATTTTCCAACATCACAATATTCAGCGTGTTCCTGCATATAGGAAAAACAATATGGTCACAGAATCAGTTCTTTTGCTTTCAGCCTGAGAGTTCTAAGTTATTTATTAGAATTAAGCTTTTTATTCCAGTTAAATATATCACGTTTGACCTATTCACAGTGTTTTATATTACCTTGCAGAATCTGGGACCTTGAGGGGAACCAAAAAGCATCTTTTCTTCTTCATTCTCCAGGCATGAGTGTGTGCTGGCACCCAGAAGAGAGTTTCAAAGTTAGTTTGCACCACTTTCTAGTTGTTTGACATGTTTTTTGGTTGTGTCTCTTTGACCGTGTTGTGGTGAATAAAGCTGGAATTTAGCTTAATTCTTCAGCTAGAACTAAAAAACAATTAAAAAAATTTGGGGAACCCAATGATGTGCTTACTGAAAAAAGATCAGTGTCTTTAATGATGATGATAAGCTAACCTTCAATCTCTGAATGCAGAGATTGAAGGTCTACAAGTGCCAGTTACTCTTTTGGTGCCAAGCCTAATGGCTTTTCTTACCTGAAGGGTCATTTCAATGTAGCCTGTTCCTGTCCTTACCAGATATTCACACAAGCTTTCCAGTAGGGCTTTCAAGATTGCACATCACCCAGTCTTTTTGTCTTTTGCTACATCAAATATTGCTGTGAATATTTTTGACCAGTTTATATTGTTGAGCGATTCATTATTATTTTCTCTTTCTCCAGTTGATGGTGGCAGAAAAGAATGGAATCATAAGGTTTTATGACCTGGTCACTCTGCAGGCTATTCTCTCTCTGGATTGTGGACAGATGCCACTAATGTCAGCAGACTGGTGTTTAGGAAACACTATAAAAGTTGGTGCAGTGTCAGGAAAGGACTGGTTTATCTGGGATATCACTCGCTCCAGGTGCAGTTGATTTTAACTTTCATCTACATTTTAATCACAGCATCGTTCAATCACATTTCTGTGCATCTTATCGCTCCAAATAACTGAACGTTTGAATTCTCAATTTAATTAGCTCAGTGGTGTTATTCATGCTGTAGGGCAGTAACAACATTTTTTTCTTTTGTTGGTTACGATGATGATAGCTGAAGGGACAGATGTTCGCCTACAAAACACACAGTTGCTGTACTTTACAGTATATGCTGTGAAATGCTTTGGGACACTCTCCTGAAGTAACAACAACAACTTGCACTTATATAGCGCACTCCATACAGGGTAGCGTCTCAGAGTGCTTCTGTAAAGGGCACTACACCAAATGTAATGATTATTGTAATAATGTTCAAATTACTGATTGCAACATATGGTTTGGGGCTTGCGGAGTGGACTAAGGGCTATGTCTGCAGAGAAGGCAAAGGGTTGTGGAAATGACCTCCTGGTGACCGGGCAGACATTTAATTCATGGCTGTTAGTGGGACATTGCCGTGGTACAATAGCTGCTGTGTTTACGTACAGAATACACAGTCAATGCTTTTTATAGAAAATCCTGTTAAGCACTTTGAGGCATCCTCCTGATGTGAAAGGCGCTATTTCAAATGCAAGGATTATTATCTTCAGTTATTAAAATTGTGTTGATTGCATCCTGTATATCATCCAAGAGACTAGGAACAGAACTTATGCCTATATTCTATTTCCAGATCTTAAAAGCTGAATTAAGGTGTGGTTTGTGTACCAGATTTTATAATATTATACTGAGATATCAACTAAAAATAAGTTTAGAATCAGGGATATTAAACAATTTGTTTGTAAAAGCACTAAGAATCAAGTATTTTTATAGTAAGCTGATCTTTGAAAGTGTGTGTGTATATACTGTGTATGATTTAACTATTACTATTCCTGTTTTACAGTTACCCCCAAGATAAGAGACCATCACACTTGGATGGAGCGAGACGATTCCGGTAATAAAAATAGATAGAAATAGAGCAGTTAGATAAATAGAGGCATCTCCCTGTGAAGTGGAAGTTGGTGATTATGAATATTGGGGGGAACTCTTCACTTATGCATTTATTTTTACTCTGACTTGAATGACCAGCATGAAATTCCTTTTAAATCTGAGTACCAACAATCTACTGGATTAAGTGCTTAACTGTCCAGCGCCTTGGGATGTCCTTCTGATGTGAAAGGCATTATACAAATGTAATTTTGTTGTAGGTTGTGGATCTGAACACCAAGCTTTTTTTTCTTAACTCTATCCAATCCAAATTTGTCCTAAGACTGACACAAATAAATGTTGATGATATGCTTCTATGAAAAAAAATTGCTTATTAAAACAGATACAAAATGCTTCTATGATTATCCCCTTATACCATCTATTAATCACTAATCACACAGACTAGAAGTGTTCAAAGCTCCAATTACCAGCATAATAGAACAGTTTGTAAAAATTGCAGTTAATACTGTAGTATAGGAATTTTATTGGGAAATGTTCACTACTTGACTATTTCTTCTCTTCCATTTTGGTTATTTAGGTGGTCAAGAGCCAGTGAAAATCTTTTTGCAACTACTGGTTGTCCAGGAAAGATAAACAGCCAACTGCTGGTTCATCACTTGGGCCATCCCCAGGTAATAGAACAAAATATACACTGTCATTCCCGGTGATCAGCTGTGGATTGTTACTCAATGAAATGTGTAATTATTGATTTATTCTGTTAAATCTTCAGCGTAAATGTCATGGTGCGTCAAGCGTAAGGAATGCATTAACTGGCAGAATATACAATGACAAAGTTCTCAGTTTCTGACGTTTGTACCAATTCAATGAGTTTATTGCATTTTAATCGCTGCCGGTTATTTGATATTCTTCATTTAAAATACAGAATTTTTAAATTCATTTAAAAACAGAGGCTCCTGTAAAACAAAGCCATTTAATAGCTATTGAGACATATTATTTGTAGAGTGTATACAACGTTCCAGAACTCAACCTTTTAGACTTTTGGCATCCTAAACATTTGAGACAATTTTGCCACATGTTCTGGCTTCAAAATATGGCAATTCTGTAGTATATTTTGCATTCTCAATTTTTTTAATTGAATGATATATAATATACTAGCTGTAAACGTTGTATATCTGTGCACTTGACAGCCTTATTGTTTCTGCATTTTATATTTTAAAACTTCTCAGAAGTAATGTTGGAAGAGAGATTTGTGTGTCATCCCCTTAATTTTGCCTTCATGACTTGGGGAGGCCATCTCGTGCTTATATTCAGGAAACTGCACTCAAAGTGTATTGCATTTGAAATAATGCCTGCAATGTTGAGAACATCCCAAAGCATTTCACAAATTTCTCTGAGGTTTAGTGACTGTATTTGTAGGCAAATGTGGTAACCAATTTTGCACAGTAATGTCCCACATACTGCCGCATAGTGAACAATTTTATCTGAAGAGCACCAGGAAAAACACATTTTGAGTAATGCCATGGCATTTTGTTTTAACATCTATGAACTTTATGAGCTCTAAGTCCCAAAGTGAAGCTTGAACTCACAACTATATCCAATCATCAATTTTCTAAGCTTGTTTTCAAGATCCCCAAGGGGAGTTTTCCTGAACAAATTAAATTTCAATCCTTTATATGGTCCTACAGATTTAAGTGTATTCTCAGAGTAACATTGTGGAATTAGCACTTGAAAACCTGTGAGATCGATGGTCTGCAGGGATGATTGATAGTCAGTTAGGACTGACTCATGTAATATGACTTGTTCTGTTATTTTCACAGGCAATTATGATTGGTTCTGCATCTGTGGCTTCAGGACTGAGCTGGCACAGGACCCTTCCATTATGTGTGATCGGAGGCGATCACAAGCTATTATTTTGGATGACTGAAATGTAGAGCCAATGCATTTTACTATTCAGTTAAGTTGTAAAATATTTAAAGTGCTTTGAATGTTTAATACAACTCTCTTAATTCTGTTTTCAAAGTGGCATCAGTATTAAATGACTCCATATTTTCTTTATTTGTAAATGAATACAAATTGAAAAATAAAGCACCATTCTGTTTATTCTGTTCTTGCAACTCTGGATATGGATAAGACATAAACTATTGGTTCCTGCCAATGTCTCCTCACTTTGGGCTCTGACCTCCTCAATCTCCCTCCCTAGCTTATTAATGAAGCTAACTGAGCCAGGGCTCAACTTTGGTATCTTGTTCAATACTTGGCTCTCCTTTCTCCCTCACATTGGTCCCTAACCAGACTGCTTTTCTTCACCTCCAACACATCAGCTACTTCCATTAACCTATCTAGCACTAAATGCTGTCACTTCAGTTACTTCCCACAAGGACTTTTCAAATGATTTCCTAGCTAATCTCCCTAGCTGAACCATCCATAAACTCGGTTTATCCAAACTTTTTGCGTCCTGCTCCTTGAGGCAGAGCTGACTTTAAGGTGACGTGCTTGGCAACCGAATGTCGGGATGGAGTCAATCCTCTGTGGCAGTCTCGGTATTTGTGGAGTCCTGTGGTTAGAGCACTCGCTTTGCCAGCGAGAGACCTGGGTTCAATTCCTGGCAGGGTGAAACCTTGAGGAAGTTTCCCTACTCCACACACCTGATAATAATTCCTAAAGAAAAAAATAAATAAATTGGTCATTTCAATCCACGACTGTTGTGGGACACTGCTGTGCGCAATTGACTGCCGCATTTTGCCCACAAATATACAGTCAATTTGCTTTACAATATATTCTGTGAAGCGCTTTGAGATGTCTAGAAGGCGTGAGAAGCACTATATCAAATGCAAGGATTATTATTATTCCAGTACTGTTGACAGACCAGCCAGCCTGGCTCATCAGGAGGATGTGGAGGGAATGACTAATCATTGGGGAGCAGGGAATCTTCCCATTTAGTTGCTTTTAACCCTGCAAGCCAAAAGGAGTAATAATAATAATAATCATCCTTGCATTTGATATACCACTTTTCACATCTTCTAAACGTCTCAAAGTGCTTCACAGAATATACTGTAAAGTGAATTGACTGTATACTTTTGGATGAGACGCAGCAGCCAATTGTGCACAACAGTGTCCCACAGTCATGGATTGAGTGACCAAATTATTATTGTTTTTTTTCTTGAGGGATTACTATCAGGCATGTGGAGTAAGGAAACTTGCCCAAGATTTCGCCCTGCCGGGAATCAAACCCAAGTCTCGCTGGCGAGGTGGTTGCTCTAACTACTAAGCTACAGGCCTAATGAGTAGGGTTGGCTAATGACTAGCTGGACAAGCAGCAGAAAGCTTCCCAGACAGTGCTCTCGATGGAGGTTTTAGCTGGTTAAATGCCACCAATGACATTCAATGGAATTAGGTAAGCAGGATAGGTTCCTCCAGGGAAAGAGTGCACCATATAGTCAAACGCAATCAAGCAACCCCCTCTATTCAGCGGCCATACTCTCAATCTCTAATACTGTACTGGAGAAAACTCCCTACTCAAAATAATGCTCTGATCGCAACTTCAGGCTGCAAGTGAAATGCAGACACAATTTTAGGTGCAGTTCTATCCTGATGAATGCGTGGCTAGTTTTGAAATAATGTATGTTTTAGCAATCAGTAAGTACCAGTTCACAAGGCGATATATGTACCCCAATAAAACTTTAAGTGACCATTAAAATGATATGTATTTATATATACTGAATTGTTTTAAATGTTTTGCCAGGGATTGAAGTGCAGCAGATTGTTTCCCACCAGACATTATCAGTCTGTTCCAGAAGTTGAGTCTGTCTGCAAATCTTTGCCAACTAAGAAGACAATAGAGCTTTAATCATGCTTCAACTGAATGTGAATTAAGAGTTTATTGTGAAATTCTATGGTAGGTAAGTCAAAACACTTTAGAGGAACAGGATGTGGGTTGTATGGAAATATTAAGTGTGCTAAGCGTTGTTCATGCAAATAATTGCATTAAGTTTTATGACTGATTCCGATCATAGAGTTTAAATGTTATGCCAGGATTAGGAGTTCTGTTTAAAGCGTGTGCGCAGGATCTATGATGTAATCTCACAACTGGGATTTATTTCAATTGTTAGAACAGCAGAAACTGTTCTACTTCCTACGCAAATAAATTGTCACAAATCCCGCATCATTTAAATTTTTTTTAAAAATACCTAAATGTTTCCTACGTACAATGTATCAGTCCTGTTTGTGGTACTGGGGTATCTATTCAGGAAGCCCATCTCCTTAACACACTTCCTACAAATATATAATCACTATACATCAGAGCAAAAAAATACCTGTGAAGGATATAGTGACTAGAGACTATATTGGGGGGGTGGGGGGAGAGATATGTCTTTATTTCATATACCATCATGCAATTTCCAATATAGAAGATAATTGAGATTCCAATGTGCATATAATCTCTTTGACCAGACTAACAACCAGACATTTCTACTGGTTGTTAATAATAGATGTAATAAAACAAGAAGGAGATTTCAAACAAATAAAAATTAGAATAAGAATATTTGATTGAAATTTCCAAGTGTGCAGAAACACCATCAGTAAGCAAAGTCAACTCAAAGCTGTTAAATACTGAGCAAATACTAGGCTGCATCTTGATTGTATTTGGTCAGAAGTGAAAATTAGATATTCTAACTTATGAATCTCTGATGAGGCCTCATTTTGAATATTATATTCCTTTTGGCACCCTACCTTCAAAAGGACAATTGGAGAGGGCTCAGGGAAAAGCAACAAAGATGATTTCAGTTATATCCTCTTGACCTGGATTCCCCAAATAGAATTAAGAGTAGTTGCCAATTTACTTTGTCAACACCTTTCATTATATTGAAGATCTCAACAAGATAGTTGAGATAGTTGACCTCCTGACTTCCAAAGAATACCATTGACCACTCTATCCTCCTCCACCACCTCTCCTCTCACCTCAATCTTCATGGTTTTTTCCATGAATGGTTCAGATCCTACCTCTCACACCATCTCCACTTCATCTCCACAAACAGCTTCTCCTCTAGCCCCCACACTGTCTTGTGTAGAATTTCTCAGTTCTCTGTCCTTGATCCCCTCCTTTTCAATACCTATATGCTCCCATTTGGTGACGTCATCTGCAGACATGGGGTCAATTTCCACATGTATTCGGAGGACACCAAACTATCTCTCTGCCTCCACCCTCGACTTCTGACAGAATGTCTCCCTGCTTGTCGGCCTCCCCAACTCCTCCCTCCATAGGGTGCAGATCATCCAGAGCTCTGCAGCCCATGTCCACTCACGCACCAGGCTCCGAGGCCCTATCAACCCTATCCTCGCTCGACTTCATTGGCTTCCAATCGCACAAAGGATACAGTTCAAGGTCCTGGTCCTCACCTTCAAAGCCATCCATGGTCTTGGTCCCCCCTACCTCTGCGACCTTCTAACCCCTTACCAACCTGCTCGCTTCCTTCTCTCAGTGGGCTCCGGCCTGCTTCATATCCCCGCCTCACTCGCCCCACCATTGGCAGGCAGGCCTCCTGCCACTCTGCCCCCACCCTCTGGAACTCCATCCCGCAGCCCTCTGCCTCACCCCTCCCTTGCCTCCTTCAAGACCCGTCTCAAGACCCTCCTCTTTGACCATGCCTTCGGTCACCCTCCTTCCCCCACTGCTCTCCACCCTCCCCAATCCTGAAACCCCCAGCTCGGGTCCGAAACACTGATTGTCCAGCTCCTTGGGACGTCCTCCCGACGTAAAAGGCATTATACAATGTAATTTTGTTGTTGTTATTAACCCGAGTTTATTCAGCCCCTCAACAGATAGTAACTGATTTAAATAAAGTAGTAACAAAATGAATCACTTTTCCATCTCACATTTCCTAGAGGCAGTTCATGAAGTCACAGAGCAGCAATGTCTGGAAGTTAGCCATTGAATATTGCTCAACATTGACTTGTTTTGTGATGTGATCATGATAATTATTGCCAGCATTTCAGTTTGGAATATAGACCAATGCATTGTAAATGCCACTTGCAATTAAGGTTTGATTATATAGCCCAGGTTTTGAGGTTGAATGTTAGTGAGCAAAATGCCTTCAACGTAAGGCTGTTTTACAAACCATAATTTTTGTTTTATTACTGACAATTATTTGCTTAGTACTTTCTTTAGTAAGTCTTATTGAAAACTATAGGTTAGATTATGGATATGTATAGTATAGTGTCCAAAGGTCTAATCTGGGTCTAGTAAAATACAATTGAGTTCATGAGCTGTAGTAACAGAATTGTAGGCTTTTCATAGGAAGAGCCAATACTAAGTAAAACGCATCAAATTTCCAGAAATGACAGAAGATATCATCCCAATATAAAAGGCTTAAATACAGAAATAATGAGTGCTCTGACCAAAAGAATAATAAACAGCTAAAAAGCACAGTAAAATCTTCATAAACAAACAAAAGGAAATGTGATGTACTAAAGCAGGGTGACTGAATAGGACTTCAGTTTATGTTTCAAGAGTAATGAAGTATATAATTATCATTTGTGCTTTTGTGTTTGTTATTGTCTAATTTGTTTATAAGCAAGAGCTCACTTAATCACTGGGAGAATTGACTGGTACAGGTTGATGAAACTAACATATATATGTTGCTTTACATCTATGTTAATTCAGCTTCACTACGCTAGGAAACTCTTCTAAAACACTTCTCCATGACATGCTTAATGTCATCAACACGAAGACTTTTAATTACAATGCATGATTATCTTTAGGATTATTTTGGATTAATTTAAATTTAGTTATTTTAATTATTTTTTACTTAAATGATTTATTCCCCTTCGCCTACTTAACAAATTCTACTTGTGTCATACATTTTTTCCAAGTTGCAGAATTCTAAAGTTGCATTACATGAGTAAGATCAAATGGAGTGATCATACAATTTTAGTGATAATGATTAGGCTAGAGTTTTTATGGCAACAGATAATTTCAGTTTTTAAGTGTATTGTAAGATTAAGAGCAGGGGGAAAACCTTACTCTTAATGGTTTAGACTCATTAAAAAGCCAGGTATGATTGGCAGAATTTGTACAAAATACAGCACAATAGTGGGATATGAAAAATAAAAGTAGTTTCAGCTTTAAATAAATGTTATTGTTTATTCTGGGCCATCTCAGGTTGTCGCTTACATTGCAAAACAAAAATGCAGCGAGTGACATGATCTCTGTGCTTTTGGGAAAATGCCTGTATACACAGTCAGGGGGTGATAAGGGAATTCATGGAACTAAAGAACTGGTGCCATAAATTGAGATTATCATCAGAAAAGCCAAACTATGTCCAGAAATATCACCAATTGCACCTCCTCTTCTATAAATTCTCACCGTCACTAGTCACCTAATTATTCGGTGATCTTCCAGTAGTCGGCATTATTGAGAATGGCCTAACAAGTGGAAAATGTAATATTACGATGTTGGGTTCCAGTCAGTTCTCATTCCTCTTTCCAAGATAAATGTAATATGGTAGCTTGTGGGCTATTAAAAAATATATATTTTTGTGGGTAATTCCAATAAATTTTACGCCCACACTTTATATGACATACACATGTAGAGGTATAAATTACACTCGAAATAATAATAACATTTTAGACGTCTCACAGACATAAGGCGCTATATCAAATGAAAGGATCATTACACTGCACTCTTAAATCTATGTCTTCTTGTTCGACTGTCTTGGTGCATCCTAAAATATTGCTCTGGGTTTACTGTTTCAATCCCATTTGAAATGGGAATACGCGCCGCGCGTAGGGTCTCGTCTGGCTCAAGACTGAAGAGCCGTAGCTTGTTGTCCAACTGTTGCTCGTGGCTCAGTTGCCCAACACTGGGCGACTGAGGGGTGCGAGACGGATCGCATGCGCGAAGGGCGCTGTGTAAATAACAGTTGTTGTTGAGCGGTGGGGTGGGGGTTCACCCTTGTCGCTCTCCTCTGCGCCGCCTCTCGGGGCTTGTGCGCCCTCCCAACCCTCCCCATATGTAGCCCGGACCTGAACTGCACGCAGTTAATTCACCAATCGGGGTCCTTGCGGACGGGCCTCAGCCTGGGGTCTTCCTCTCGCAGCCTCCAGCTGGTTCCTTGAACGCTCTGGGGGTGGGGGGGGGGTGGGGGGGGGTCGGTGTTCAGGAGTCTGTCTGATGTCTTGATGTCTGATGATGACCTGCTTTCATTCCCTCCCCCCCACCCCCACCCGTGGCCAAGAACTACAACTCCCACAATGCTCCTGGCCAACTCCAGGCTGTTGCATTTAAGTCGATTTAAACCCGGTGCCTTTTTTTTTTCTCCTTCCTCCCCCCCACTCCCACTCCCTCCCTTCTTTATGTCTGAGGAAGAGTGGAGTGTGTGGAGAGAGAGTGAGCGAGTGGCAATGAGGGATGGAGCGGCTGGGGCCGTTGCTATGGCCGTTGCTAGGGCGCGGCGGCCCAGCCCCAGCCGCTCTGCTCTGCTTCCGGGTCAGAGGTCGGCGGCGGCGGCGGTTGCCATCACCCGCAAGCGATGGACGCGGACGGTTTGCCGTTGGTCGGCTCCGGCATAGACTTGACCAAAGTAAGTCAGTTCCCTCCCCCCCCCTCCCCGCCCCTTCCACACCGCCCCGGCCCGCGGGCCACGTCAGGCCCGTGGGGCGGGGGTCAGGGAGCTGCCAAACTGACCGCAGGCTGCCCGGAGCTGCAGCAACATGGGGGCCTTGATGGCCTCCGGTGCCGGTCAGTGCTCCTGTGGCTGCGGGTCTCGGTCTCTGGCCCCTGGTCCCTGATGCTGGGTAACCGCTGTGAGAAACTAGTGTCGCATCGCAATATTAATAATAATAATAGTAATAATAATAACATGTGGTATAGTCGGATAATTTCAGTCCTTGCATTTTTGATTGCTTGGGGCTTGGACCGATGGTCTTAATAATAATAATAATAATAATAATAATAATCCTTGCATTTGAGGCAGCGCCTCAATCACGTCTTCTCAACGTCTCAAAGCGCTTCGCGGAATAGGCTGTGAAGCGTCGTGACCGCACATCCGAGGGCGAAACGCGGCGGCAGCGTCCCGCGAGCCGCCGTGGATCGAAGTGACCGGTTTATTATTGTTCCATTTTCTGGAGGGGTTATTATCTTGGTCGGTGTTCTTGGTGCCCCGGTCTTGGTCCTCGTTCCTGGGACCTTCTCCCATCAAGAATGGGTTCGATGGTGGCCGCCTACGTTGAAATGTCCATACGCTGTGGAGCGGGGAAGGCTCTGCCATTCTGCTCCAGCCTTGGGGTGACGGGGTTGTATACTCACCGTTGACCCGGTGGCATGGGTTGGGGATGCCTACGTTCATATGAAAGTTTATAAATGTACAGTTCATTCGTTTAGTTTTTTTTTTAAACTGGCTTGTAATTTTCTTTTCGGGGTTAGTAGACCCTTCAAAAAAAAAAATAGTAATTTGCTCACCCATTCCTCGGCTGCTTGTGGGACACTGCCGTGTGCAATTGGCTGCCGTGGTCTCGCCAACAAAACGTACATTTTTTTGTTACAACGTAGTTCCTGCTCCTTTCTGGCTGAGGGACTCTCTTCTAAAGATCAGTTTTTTCTTCCGTAGCGAAACTTTATATTATTTTCTCCAGAGGCAATACGGTGGGTATTGTATGGTTTTCTATGGAGTGAATATTATTGCAAGACAATTGGCTGCCGTGTTTCAGCCACAAAATAGACAGTAACTCCACTTTACAATATATTCTGTGAAGCGCTTTGAGACAGCTCTGAAGCCGTGATAAGGCGCTATATGAAATGCAAGGATCATTATAATTTAAGTGGATATTATGTCAGCCTACAAAACAAAAACACAAGTCGCTGGAACATTCAGCAGGTCAGGCAGCATCTATGGAGAAAGGAAAGTGAGTCAACGTTTCGGGTCCATGACTCTTCGTCAGAACTGGGGCATGTTGGGAATCAATTCTGATGAAAAGTCATGGACCCGAAACATTGACTCTCTTTCCTTTCTCCATAGAGGCTGCCTGACCTGCTGAGTTTTCCCAGCGACTTCTGTTTTCGTTTTCAGATTTCCAGCGTCGGCAGTATTTTGTGTTTTGATTATGTCAGCCTAGCTCAGTTGGTAGTACTCTCGTTCAGAGACCCTCAAGACAATCGGCCACCCTGGGCAAAACATCAGTGTGCTGCTTCTTTCCAACTGCCTGTCTACCTCATGAAACAGTTTATGACCCGCACCACATTAAAAAGCTTCCGCCACCAAACTGCATCCTCACAAACCTTGGATGTATTGTCAGTGGCACCTTGCCTGACCAACTGCTTCTCTTTGTTGCCACTTTCATGCATCTGAAGCTTTTTATTTCACTACCTTTAATCCAGGCACTTTACTGAAGTTTGCTTGATGGTGACCTAGCCCAATCCCGAGTTAAACTGACATCCGCTATCGTCTTGGAGTCAAGATTTGGAGTTCAAGCTCCACAGTGTAGGTTGGCACTCCAGTGCACTGCAATGAGACCTATACCCAGGTCCCATCGGTCTGTTCAGTTGGATGATAAAGATCTCATTGCACTATTTGAAAAAAGTGAGTTTCTCCCAGATTAAATTGTTATTCACTTTCATGACTATTTGTGGAACATTGCTCTATGCACAAATTGCCCACCACATTTGGCCACAAAACACATAGTCACACTATCTTTCAGTGTTTTGCGTTTCACCCACAAAATATACAGTCAATTTGAGACAGCTTGAAGATAAGGCAAGAATTATTATTATTATCCTGTGAAACGCTATGAGAAGGCTCGACAATGAGATAAGATGCTATGTCAAGTAATATGGTTAAAAACATTTAAGAGAAGTAATATGTTGTTGGTTTCAAATAATATGTTATACTTGAAATTGCTGGATTACTTTGCTGTCCTGTAATCACTTGCAGGTCAGTGATATTCTTTCACCACCTGTTTATATTTTGATCACTAGTCCGACATCTGAGTCCTGTAGCTCAGTGGTTAGAGCACTCGCTTTGCAAGCGAGAGACCTGAGTTCAATTCCAGACAGAGGGCAAAACCTTGGGCAAGTTTCCTTACTCCACACAGAGCCTAATACTAATCCCTCCAAAACCCAAAACAATAATAAATTGGTCATTTTCAATCTACGACTGTTTGTGGGACATTGCTGTGCGCAATTGGCTGCCGCGTTCACCCACAAATATACAGTCAATTCACTTTGCAGTGTGTTCTGTGAAGCGCTTTGGGACGTCCTCCCGACGTGAAAAGCGCTATGTAAAATGCAAGGATTATTATTATTACCTATTATATCAAATTTGCATTGGATGATGCCAACAGTAGCTATGATCTTGGATTCGAGTTTCCTTTCACAATATAGCAAATGTCTTATGCATAAACTATTAATGTACTGTTAAAACAATTCTGCTATACTGAAAAGTTTTAACATGTTACAGTGGTATGATTTACAAAAACATATTGGAATACTATATGATGTTTCACTTTTTATTGCAGGTACCAGCCATACAGCAGAAGAGGACCGTGGCGTTTCTTAATCAGTTTATTGCACATACAGTCCGTTTTTTGAATCGATTTTCAACAGTTTGTGAAGAGGTACAATACAATACAAATGCATTTATATAGTCATTTTCACTTTGGGAGGACGTCCGAAGGGCTGAACAGTCCAGGCTAGAGGTAGGGGCCAATTGCCTGGTGGTATTGTATAAAATGCATCGTAATGTGCTTTCGATGTGTTCAGCCATTAGGTAGAAAATCCTTCCATTCATAGCTGTTCTAGAGGGAATACTAGACAATTGCTGTTAATATGGCACTAAACTTGTAGATGCATTTCTTACAAATCCTGTATAAAGTTTCTCCTGTCACACTCGAAGCTGTTTAATATGTCGTCTTCATAAGCTAATCAGTGATGTGATTTGTAATGTTCAGCAATTTTGTTTCTATTTCAGAAATTGGCCAGTCTTTCTCTCCGTATCCAGCAGATTGAAACTACCCTTAATATCTTAGAGGCAAAGGTAGGTAAAGTTGGGATCTCAGCAATCGCTTGGTATATCACTATTCTCAAGTTTCACACTAGCTCAATTCGTAGCACTCTTGCCTCTTGAGTCAATCGTTTGTGGGTTCAAGTCCCACATCAGCCCCAAGCTGCGACATTTGCCTACAAATGCCTTAAAGGCAGGCTGATATCCAAACATTGAAGTCAACATTTGTTATTGCGGATAGCAGAAAGAAAGTGTAATTATAGGCACTTCCTGCACATATGTACAACATGTCCTGTACACGTGTGTTGCACATCTGTGCAACATATATGGAGTCCTGTAGCTCAGTGGTTAGAGCACTCTAACCAGAGTTTGATTCCTGGCACGGCGAATTTTTGGGCAAGTTTCCTTACCCTACATGCCTTTGTTTACCTAGCAATAAGTAGGAACAAGGTTGGTAATCGATTGGCAGATCGCGTTTCTGAGGATAATAATCCCTCAAACAAAAAAAAAATTCGGTCAATCAATCCATGACTGTTTGTGGGACGCTGCTGTGTGCAATTGGCTGCCACGTTTTGCTCACAAATATATAGTCAATTCACTTTACAGTATATTCTGTGAAGCGCTTTGTGACGTCTCGAAGACGTGAAAAGTGCTATATCAAATGCAAGCATTATTATTTATTATTATGTCAGAGATGTCCTCATTAACCCAGAAGTCAGCTTTTTTTTTAAACACTTTGCTTATAACCTGATCTTGTTGGACATTGGACTCAAAATGACCACTTTACATTTTGTTTGAACATTGCATTACTTGCATCTGTTTGGAGGTTTTTTTTTAGTGAGTGCCATTTTATTCATTCAGAATTTTTTTTATATTTTGTGAAATCTAATTACACTGGGCTTGTTCAGGATTAAATTCTGATCACAGCAAAGCACCTATTTGAGAAATTTGCCTGTCCACAAAAGTCAGTGCTGAGGATATAGATAATGTACTTTCATTATTGGAACTGTTTCATTCTTCAAATGCCATCTGTTTTTAGATAGAGAGATAGAGGAGATAGAGAGATAGATGCAGACACAAAGAAAGAAAGCACACAAAGGAAAACAAAGGGAAAACAAAATAGTTAAAGATTGATCAATCTTTCAATCTGAACTATTTTGTTTGCCTGTGATGTTTCAAAGAGGGAATCTCATAATTTAAGTCCATCTCCAAAATTAAATCATTGAAAAGATTTGCTTTCTATTTCTGTTGATTTGTGGAAATGTACTTTTTGTTTAAGCTGTGTGCCAGTGACCTTATTTGGTTTGGATGAGTTACTGAATGTGACTTGTGAAGGAGCTGAACTAATATTAACAGACATAGTAATTAACCTGTTGATTTTACCAATTTTTCATTCCAACTGTTGGCTGTTACATCCTTAGTTCACTAATTCCCCCAAACTGGTGTCACAGTCAGCCCTGCAGTTTCAATTGGAAATATTTTAAGAATCAGCCAAATTGGATAGAGTAAAATAATAATAATCCGGTATTTTGACTTGCCTTATCAGGTCATCGAGACATCTCAAAGCGCTTCACAGAATATACTGTAAAGTTATGTGACTGTATTTTGTGGGGAACAAAAATTGTTAAAGATAATTTTAATATTCTTAAATGGTTTACTTTTAAAACAAAGTGTGCTGTTAGTAATTTTTTTAAAAAAAACTACTACATTTGTCACCTGTGAGTCCAGGAGTGTTCATTGCCATCAAAATAAGATTGAAACTGTCTGTCTCAAACTTATGATAGTTCAGCTGCAAAAAGAATATGAACACACACTGGAAAATAGAAGCAAATGATTTTGTGTAGCCAAGGAAAATCTGTCTTGCACAAAATCTGCCTCACACAATTATGGGAAATGTGTTGGCAACTATTACGGAAACGTTAGAACTCCTTTCAGTGGCAGAAAGTGAGTATTACACTGCCACAATACAGTATTGGATTTACATCAGTCTCAATGGGCATTATAGTGATGATTTCTGCAGGTCGAGAACCCATGAAATATTGTGCAGTATGGGTGAATTGAAGAAAGAAAAATAACTTCTGTCTGTGATGTGAAAATGTCATGGAATACCTTATTTGAACCATGAAGTTTTCACAATGATGTTCTATTTATTATTTATTTTGAAATAGATTCTTATGTTCAAACAAACTGCACACATGAATACTATGTCTTGCCAAATTATGACTACTTTGTTGAATTCCTTCTTTTGTGAGGGAAATTTTCTAAGCATTTCAGTCTTTGTTTTTAATTGTGATCATTACTCATTCGTGTTTCTCCATAATTTAAGTAAATTATTCTTGTTCTATTATTGGTCATGATTGTTTTGATTTTATAGAATTTGAAAATTGACAGCAGTCCGATTCCAGCTAAGTAGGAGTCTACTTATTTAAAAATCTTAAAGTGTTTTGTGAGTAAATATTGTGCAATGATTGGTTTCATAGGCAAACGTGACAGTCATTTGTGTTCGCAAAGTCCCATGAAAACAGCCATGTAGTTAATGACGAGAGTCGCTACCCTGCATGGGGGGCACTATATAAGTGGTTGTTGTTGTTCTTCTTTTCAGTATGTTGTGTGATCTCTAACCTCCATCTGAATAGACAGATTGCCCTTTTGGGGTTACATCTCATTTGAAAGATGACATTTCTGATAACACAATCCTACCCCAATACTGCACAGCTGAAGTCCCAGTGTGTGGTTTGAACCTAGAACCATCTGACCTAGAGACAAGAGTGCTACTAACTGAGCCAGACTGAATGGCACTGTTCTGTACAAAAAAGATATACAGATAAAGTGCAGTCATCTGTATCTAGTCACATTTGATTTCTGGGCAGTGGATTTTATTTTTGGCTGTCTGAGTGAGTTGTCTGAGTGAGTTGTCTGAGTGGTGGGTCTGTGAATCTAATAAAGAGAGTGGCTTTGTGCCCAAGTGAGAAATAACATGAAACAACTGGGCATTTATTGACTAATTTATGGGACATATTAGTCAAGGATAAAATTGAGTTGACAGATTGGCAGGTTACCACTTTCGGGAGCCAATTAGCATGTGCCATAAAGGACTTGCTAAATTTTTAATGTTCTGCAATTCATGGTGGAATTTAGTATAGCATTGTTGACAAGCCGATGCTTCATTGCTTTCAACTTTTATTATACCAACGTTTGTATGATTTGATTGGAGCATACCAATCAAAGAGGGATATAATTGCACAGCTTAAGAAGAGTTTTTGTGGTATACAGCTCTCCTCAATTCCTGGGTTGGAAGATGTTAAGGTGGAAACATCAAATCAGAGTCAGACTATAACAAACGGTCCATCCTCTGTGAGCGAAACAACCCAACAACAGCAAGCATCTGGATCTCTGCCTCATGAGGTAAGCAGCTGCTTAGTCATTGGATAAAGGAACCTGAAAGAGGTCAGGAATTTCAGACGTTGAGTGATTAAACATTTGTGAAAAATAACACAATGTTGAATGGAAAAATGTAGTCTGTGATACAGCAGCTTCTGAAACAGCACATTTGAGTCTTTGAGTAGTGCAGTTGGGATTAACTATTAAAGTCCTACATTGATAGAATTTCTATGGCATTTCAAAAGTAATGCCTCATTGACTGCTCTCAATTACAATGTTTGTATACACATTTTATTCTATAGTAGATTGCAAAATAATTCAGGGTCATAACAATTTAGGGTACATAACCTTTTAGCCACTAGCCTGTCAGTGATGAGCTTTCACTGTGTATTCAAAAGGATTTCAAGCAAACTAAATGTTAATGTCCTTGCTTCAGCCCTTGAATCCTGTTGCACTGAGGCACCATAAAGTGTTCCATAAAATGCCTTTGTGGTAAAGAATTCATATTCAAGGTATATACATCAGAACATAAAACCGGTTACTGTTTTAGGGATGCTTATCATTCCCAAAGAGTATTACCATCAATGGCTGTAATGGTATTCATACTACAACCAGTAGCACCTTTCATATCTAGAGGATATTTCAAAGTGATTCACACATTGATATAGAAATAATATTTCCTTGTGCTTTTTTTAACTTTTTTTAAACGTTCATTCCCTTGATACTAATAGAGTTGTCTAAAATGTGTTTGAAATGGAAATCACATTAGAATGCAGTTTTGAGGCCACGGTTAATGTCTATTGTTGAGGCAGAGTAGAGGATCTGGAAGTACTTGATGCTGTGACTTGGTGCCAAAAGTGCAACAGTTTTCTGTTTCTCAACACTGACATTTCCTGCAATTAAGCATAACAACTCACAAAAAAACTTTTAATAAAATTAAGTGACCAGAAGTGTCTGTTTTTTTAGTAGTAAAGTTTTAAAATTAAAATATATGGTCATGTTGATGTGTATGGCTGGCTTCACTTAGGGGGGAGGGCAGGGCTGATTTTCCATTTTCTGGACTATAATTTAATGCTAAGTAAAAGGCAAACAAATCAATTTCTATTGTTTGTTTAAGTGACTGTATTTACTTGGTTAGACATAGGATTTTAGAAAGTTAGGGTTTGGTACACTTTGAGAAATTTCAGTGTAAAATTCAAAAGGTCTAATACGAAGAACTAAATGCATTTTGACCTGGAACATCTTTTTCATTCAGAGTTGAATGTTGACAGCTGGAATTTTGACTCCAACCTATTCACTGTACACTTCAAAGTTTGAGTTATGTTTTGTGGTTTAGTCTATATTTCTTTGTTTACATAAAATAATTTTATTTTAGACACAACAGAATAACACTGAATCTTCAACCCAGCACAAAGCAGACATACCTGCTGAGAATATTGTTACAGTAGCCAAAGACCCTCGATACGCAAGATACCTGAAAATGGTGCAAGTGGTGAGTATTCGTCTGATGGAAACTATTGTTTTGCTTTAACTGTTGTGTAATTTGTAACACTTGTTACATTTTGTGGGTGTAATCAAGTCGTATGCTATCTTTTTGAAGTTGAAATATGAATTTGATATTTATTTTACAATGACATACTTTTTCAAGTAAATCCCAGCCGTAATCATCCTGTACTATCACAAGTTTAATATCATTTTTGCTCCTTTCATGCTGTTCAGTTCGTGACATTATAATGTCTATACAAAAAAGAAGCCACTAAATCTTTGTATTTTCTGTTGCAGGGTGTTCCTGTAATGGCAATCAGGAACAAAATGATTTCTGAAGGACTTAACCCTGATTTATTGGAGTGAGTGTATACTAATCAATACTGCTTCAGTTTTTATTGGTTCATTTAATTGTCTTCAGCCAGGTGATTTAATAGGACTAGACTATGATGCCCTCTTGAATTTCTATTGTGTCTGTATGCACAATGTTTTTTGCCTCACAACAATAGAATATATCCTGATCTTTAAGGGGTTGAATAGTCAAGTTCTAATGCAATCTAATACAAAATTACATTTGTAAAGCACCTTTCACATCGGGAGGATGTCCCAAGGCACTGAACAGTCAGGGATTATGACCCGAGCAGGGGGTGGGGTTGGGATCAGGAAGAGTGGAGGGCAGAGAGGGTAGGAAGGTGGCTGAACTCACGGTTGAAAATAATATTATGATATAAATTGTTTTGTTCATGTAACAAAAAAATTGGATTATGATTTACATTGCATGTATATACATACAATTAATTACTTTCTGTGGAGTTTTCAGTCTTTGTTTACATATGTTGAGATTAACTTTAAACCTTGAATTTATATTTAAAATTATTCCTGTCATTTTAAAATGGCTTCAGGTTTTGCAGCCACATTTAGTTTGATAATTGAATTTCTTGCCAAGGATGAGAATATGTTCTCTGGATATCCCTTGTATCATCTGCTCTTCTCTCTATCTCCGTTTAGGACTCCAGACGCTCCTGTTCCTGATGGAGTTAAAGAGGATGAAGAAGCCAACAATTCTGGCAGTGAGTCCTCATTCAGTGACTGAAAAAGGAGCTGGAAGAATATCATTGAATTTTAGTCATTCTGGGGGAGGAAAGTTGTTCATCAAATGGGATCTTATGTCACTTCTATTTTTATGCATAAATGCAGTGTGGACAGCTCCAACTAAAATTGTGGCACAAATCTACTCGTAACAAAATTTCAAGATGTGCAAACCTTGAGAGCACTGAGAGTTGTGCTGAATGGGGCATACTCTGCCCTTCCATTTTTCTCTTCCTGCACTTTGCTCTTCCTCCCCCGGCTCCCTTTCTAATTTTTGACTGATTTGTGGCCCCTGATTCTAACCTCAGTATTTCAAATGTGGCTTCAACGATTTGTGTTGACAAAACAAGTAGGTGCTGCAAAGCTACTGTGAGGATCAAATTCTTTTTAAAGGTTTTTCTTCAAATGTTCCTGCATTGTATTTTTTTCTTTCCAAATTGGAGTACAAAGAGTAACCATGGATAATATTCTAGATTCTGAGCAGTTTGTTCAGATTCTGTTTGGGCCAATACTGTTTGAAGTTGATATTTTGATAAACAGTTGCAGGAATGGTAAAACTGCTATGTGACCTAATCTTACCCAATAGCCTGGAATGATTCGCTTGGCACTAAGTACTTTTCTCAACCAAAGGAGAAGCATCAGACTTCTGCTCACTGCTTCCCTTTGATAATCCAAATGATACAAGGAAATGGTGTACCATCCCCTTTGTTATAAATGTCACATCAAAACTATTTCATTCTTGGATGATGCATATAAATTTAAATAGAACAAATGAACCATTTCAATCTGTGAAGTTGAACAGGTTGACCCGTTACACTTTATCGGGCACATTTTTAATATGGCTTTGCTAAAGTTGGTGCTAATCCTTAATACAACTGCAGATGCTGAACATTGACTAGTTAACATTTCTGATGTACTTTAATTGCGTTTAACTTCTACATAAATCAGTCTGAAGAACTGCAGTATTAATGGAAAACAAAGTTGAAAGATATTCATTAATTTTTTTAAAAAATTCCTTCATTTGAAATCGTTGAATGAACAGTTTAATTTTAAATCCTTTCAAAAAATTATGTGTAGTAGACTAAGTGAAAATGCTAACATTTGTTTGCTGGGATAAACATTACAAATTCTGCAATTTACTTGCCTAATGTGTCAACTTCTGTTGGAAACTGTCTTGCAATTTAATTTTTTAACTTGTACTTAACAAACCTCATAACCAATTATGAAAGCGGCACAGAAGTGGGCTACAGCATTATTCTTTATCTTGTTTCCTGGATCCGAATTAAATTAGTTCAGCTGGATTGATGTCTTTTCACTTTGCTGGCTGCAGTAGCCCTAAATAGAGTTAGCTAACATCAGTCTGTCTTGTTTCTAGCGGGCATAGATGCATAGCAAAATACTCATTCAATGCTTAAACAGCAATTCGGTTGAAGAAACCCAGAAATAACTACTGTGGGAAATGATAAAATTAACACTTTTGTTTGGTAGGATGTGTTCTCATCTTGAGTTTGGGAAACAATGGAGGGAACATTATTCTACAACTCACTATGGAGGAAAGTGGGTGCCTGCAATGGCACAGGTGTTCTTTCTGTTCCCCAGTACTAATGTCCCTCGCTGTAATGAACGTGAACATTCACTAAAAGCTCTGTTTCCGTATTCCAAACAAAGTCTCTTTTGGTTTTAATTCCTGAAATGGATTTTGTGCAGTTCTCTTTTCAGCACTGCTGCACTTATTACGAAGCATGACAAAAGGCAATATACTTAACACCTCAGATGTGGGAAAATCTGTCAGCAGTGAATAGACATTCATGGTTCAGTCCTTTCATTTGAATATTGAATGTTGGTTGGTTGAAAGGCATCCAGTTGCACTTGATTTGATGAGACCTTGATGAATTCACTTTAGAACTGCGATGCAGTGTCACTGATCACAGATAGTCGGGACATCCAGCACTTGTCGGAGAGTATGAGCTGTATTACTGTACACAGTATTATAACCTTACCTGGTGCATGTGCTTGAGGGAGCAGAAGAGAATATTTCAAGATTCAAGGCTCTCGTCACTCGTTTTGAGTTTAACGAACTTCTTTTTTTTTTCTGATATACTTCACCTTTACCACGTCCTGCACTTTCGTCCCTCTTCTGCAGTAAGTATTTTGGTTTTGTGTATATTAGAAGGATTTCAAAAAAATACTGTGAAGCATTGTGGAGTTCAGATGGAATTAAACTGCTCGTTTTATTCTTGCTGTTTGTGATATCTCGAATTCTTGCTGCATTGAGACTCCCAACACATTCCTAGTTTTTCTTCAAGTGTATATAATGAATGTAAGCTATTCTTGGAGTATTATCCCTCCTACTGCTTTTCATGTTCTCAGGGAGTTGCCTTTGGAGGGATCTTCTGTTTTTTAATTAATAGAAAAAATTGACTGGCAGCAATGTAAAAGTATTAAGGTATACTTCACTAACACTAGCAGATTTGGTTTGAACTTTCTTACCAAGATTAGGATTGGCAGGACTATTGATGGGACAGATCATAAATTTAATCTTCAGGATTTATTGCTTTGCCCAACTGAATTGATATTTGTATCACTCAGAAAACCCTAACTTCTTATTTTATTTTTGTCGGAAAAAAGTACATCTTCGCTGAACATGCAACATGTATTCCCCTTGGCTGGATGCCAGAACTGTTGAAACTACTGAATTTTATTTATAAAAAGGATACCTGCTGATTTACCTCTTATAAAATTACTTTATCTGTTTTAGTTTCATTGCTCCCGTGTCAAGTCTTGATATTAGTTTTTTACTTGCCCAGATTCTAACATTTCAATCTGGCCAACAATTGAGAGATGCCAATAGTTGAGTAAACCATTCTCACAAGAAGAAAGAGTTTATGTTGGTGCACTGACTTAGAGAACTGCATTCCTGCACCATTTATTCTGTGTTTGATCTGAACTTGGCTACAACCTGGAGAGACACTTGTAAGTACTTTGTTGAAGAAAAGGAGGGAAAATGTAATTCACACGTTGAAAAATGTTAGGAAAAGGTAAAAGGAATTTTAATACTGGTTAAATTTTAATTGCATAGTTCAAAAGGAGGCATTCACTTTAATAAAAGACTTTAATTTGGAACTTTTAAAATGGAAAATTCTGGTATTTTGTAATTTATTTATTCAAATGGATTACCCCATTTTTCAGTTGTTTGCATAAAAGGAACACAAGCAGAATTTATTTTGAGCTAACTATTGACCAAATAATAATGTGTACCAAAAGTGCACAAGATTGTCCTTGTAAAAAGTGTGAGAATAAGTACTGGTCATAGGGGAGTTTGGGTTCCCTTATATTCAGGTTGCACAATACCAGCAAGTGACTGGATGGATACACTTCAGAATAAACTATAAAAGCATTTTAAGATGTACGGAAACAGCAGAAAATGAGGAAACAGATTTTGGGTTGGAAATGACAAACGCGCCAGGGTATTTCTTTACAAAGAGGTAATTAATAACGGAACAGTTTGCCAGGAAGGATGGTTGAGGTCAGGACACTGGATTCATTTAAAAACATGGTTTGATACTGTGATGAGAGGATCTTCTGGAGACGAGATAAAGGGACCGAAGAGATTTCTTCATTAACTGATCTCAGCAGCTGAGCAAATATGACAGTATGACACAAAAGTCCATCACTTTCTTGCCTTTAGTGTTGGAGATGAGAAAGGAGGGAGCATGGAAAGGGGGGTAGAAGAGTTGATGGGCTTTGGGGCAGTTTTGAGTCACATAAGGTCAAAAGAAATAGACCAGAGACTATAGGGAGAGGAGGTGGATGGTCATGCAGGGGGATTTGCAGGGTTAAGAAATCATGTGGGCTTTGGTTGGAGCAGCATGTTGAGGATAATGGTGCGGGAGTAGTGTTCAATAAATCAACAAAGAAGATGAGGTTGGGGCAGGCAGAGTGCTAAATGGCAGAAGTTCAGCAGGCTCGAGAGTATTGCGAGCCAGGGTTATTTTCACGGGCATCGTCAGTTTGGTGATGGGTGAGGGAAATAAGGGAAATTAAATTGTCACAGACACAGTTTTGTTGAAGATTGAGATGCTGGTAACAGAGGCTTTGGGTGATGACCAGGTTGAGGGATTGGATGTGGATAGTGAAGTTAATGTAAAGGGTGCGGGTGAAGGAAACGATGACATTCGGAAAAGAGGCAGAGGGAGAGGATATCTGGGAGCAATGTGCTTGGAGGTTGGGGTGGGGAATGGTAGATAATGAGGATTGTGAGGGAGAGATTTGAGGATTGGTGGAGAATTTTTGAACTCGATCCTCTGAGGGATGGGGAGCCAGTGGAGCCGGGCGAGGATGGGTGTAATGGGGTCACAGAGCCTGGTGTGGGAGAGGACATGAGCTGCAGAGTTCTGGATGATCTGCAGCTTGTGGAGGGAAAGTTGGGAAGGCCGGCAAGCAGGGCATTGGCATAGTCAAGCCTGGTTGTAATAAAGGAAATTTCCTGGGAAAGTTTCACAAAAACTCCATGAAACCTAAAAATAATTGAATAAAAATTCAAGATATTGATATGCTCTTATCTCCATTACAAAATGGTTTATTAGCATTTTATTTAAGTCTGAGATGTGTTATTGCTTTAGAGCAAGTTCCCCTACATGCCATAATAATAATAATAATAATAATCCTTGCATTTGATATAGCGCTTTTCACGTCGGGAGGACATCCCAAAGCGCTTCACAGAATATACTGTAAAGTGAATTGACTGTATATTTGTGGGCGAACGCGGCAGCCAATTGCGCACAGCAATGTCCCACTAACAGTCGTAGATTGAAAATGACCAATTTATTATTGTTTTTCGTTTTGGAGGGATTATTATTAGGCTCTGTGTGGAGTAAGGAAACTTGCCCAAGGTTTCGCCCTCTGCCTGGAATTGAACTCAGGTCTCTCGCTTGCAAAGCGAGTGCTCTAACCACTGAGCTACAGGACTCCACATGCCTCTCACTAGGTTGTTCATTCTGACAGTGATGAATAATGGGTTCCTATTACTACAGGGCACTTTTAGGCAAGTGGTAATGCCAGAGTTCATTTTACTGACTGATAACTGGAATACCATATTGGCTCTGAATTATTCCTGGAACCTTTATGAAGATATGTATGAAGACATGTCTATGAGTGCCAACTCACTGAATGCACTTCATTAATTAGTAGAGAGAATCCAAACTATTTTAATGAACAAGTCTCAAACTTGTTTGAGCATTTTGACGGTGTTTCCCAGGGTAATCATGATTTTATATACAAAAAAAGTACAAGAATATCGAACAGCCTATGCAATCCAATGACAAATGCACATATGAATTAAAGTACAGTGATAATGTCTAGCACAAAACCAAAAGACCATAAGACGTAGGAGCAGGAGTAGGCCATTTGGCCCCTCAAGCCTGCCCCGCCATTTAATAAAATCATGGCTGATCTTCTAACCTAATTCCATTTACCCGCCCTATCCCCATATCGCTTAATCCCTCTATCCTTTAGAAACCTAAGTGTTGAATATGTGGCAAGGTTACACTAAGTAACCCATATCACTTGGTGTACCATTTAGGATTATTAAGTTACACATTGGCAAATGACACAGCAGTAGTAATCAAAAAGAGTCTCCATCCCAACATGTGTCTGATTCATGTATAACTTCAACAGGCCCAGTCCATGGAGATGCAAAGGAGATGTGAGCAATAATGTGCCAGTTCAAGGCAAACTAGAGTATTACAAGTAGGGTGACCTTGTTAACCCATCAAGATGAGGGCAGGGATTTCCTTGCTTATTATACTCACAAAATGGTACATTATGCCCAAATGTGAAGCTTGAACAAGTAATCTAACCAAGAAATTGCTCCTGATAGAGGCTGGTTTGATTGACCACCAAGCTGAAATGGCTTAAACAATTATAAACACCCCATGAATTACTTAAATTATTGGGCCACAGCAATCTTTTGTTTTTGCTTTTCAATAATTAACAGACTTAAACAAAGAATCCTGCCTTATTTTGTGAATAGAACAAAAATTGTTAGGCTGTTCTCCATATCCAGCAGGTAATTATTAAAAGACATTGCCAATTTGGACAAACCAAAAGTTCTAACCTCCATTCTAAATTGCTCCAGAGATACTTCAGTGCTTGGTTAGAGACTTAGAGCAAATGCAGCCTTGAGCTGAAGAGAAGCACAAAGCATGCATTTCTGACTCTGGGTGCCTAAGAAAAATATGTTTTCATATGCTCTCAAACGTGCAGGTATAATAAAATAATCCTTACATTTGTTATTGTGCCTTATTGCGTTGGAATGATGACTCGAGCTCATACCATTTACTGTGAAATGGAGCGATTGTATTTATAGGCAGCAAAATTGCGCGCAACAATGTCCCTCATACAGCCATGAAACGAGTGACCAATTTTATTTAGGGATTGTCGGTCAGGCCAGTGTTAGGCACAGGCTGGCTGAGAAGGGTGAAGCACTGACCTCGGTGACAAGTACAGATCTTTTCCTGGTATGTACTTTTTGGGGCCTGTGTTAATTTTGCACCAAGAGAAATACAACTACACATGTTCTAGAAACTGGTGCTAATTGTTTGCTGTGTCCAAAATCACTTAGGTAATTTTATAACGAAATGGAGCAGAGGCAAAGCAATCATGAGAGGTATAAGTCACAGAAAGTATTTGGCTGGCTGATCTGACAGAAAGAGACAACAGTATCATATGTAATGAGTATAATATCTATATAATTCTTAATTTTTATTTAATATAACTAGCCCCAAATGGCCCTGATGCATAGTGAGATTGGACAAGTCTAGGGTCTGCTACATTTCCACTATGGACACCCGCCAGCTCCTTCTCCAACACACATTTTATACGAAAAGGATAAAATGGAATAAATTAGCCCTACATGGCCATTTCATTTGGTGGTCTTGCCCATATCTGTGCCACTCATCACTTGATGGGAAAAATGCTTGAGAACTGCTGTGTGCGAATGGCTGCCACGTTTTGCCCACAAAATAAACAGGCAATTCACTTTACAGTATATTCTGTGAAGCGCTTTGAGATGTCGCAAAGTCGTGATAAGGCGCTATATCAAATGCAAGGATTATTACTTATTTTACTTGTTCTGAGATAGCCTAACCAACAGCCTGGCTGAGAGCTATTGGGGTTGAAGTCAGGCTCTCCATAAGGCAGATAGAGCTAACTAGCTGGCAATCCTAAACATTGTTTTTAAAAATTGTTTTTTTAATAGATAATTTTAATAGATGTCACTTCTTGTAACATACTGAACTTGCAGCTCTGATATATTGTGTGTACTTAATATCTGATACTAGATCTGGATAAAGATCTCTGGAATGCTCCTTTCAATCAATTTTCAAATAAAATCTTATTAAAGAATCTTTAATATGCTCACACAGCTGCAGTCTGAATGGCAAGATTGTGCAACAGTGCTGTTGCTACAGTGACAATAAAACTAGAAACATTTAAAAGTATGTTATTTCTCTTAAACATGGCAAAGATACTGTTTTTTTGCATTTGACTATTGAATGTTTTCATCCAATTTATTTGGTTTCTTATGTGGTGATATAGATAGAACAATGCAAAGGAGAAAAAAGCTGGTTCCATACTAATGTATGGAATACTAATTCCATACTAATGTTTCCATCTTCCAAATTTTGATTGATGCACAGACTTAGATTGAAAGGTTATTTTGCTGTGATTGTTTAATTCTCTCACATTGTATGCATGTTATGAATATGTATGCAAATTGCATCAATAATAATATTACTAACATAACATGTAGGAGCAGGAGTAGTCAATTCACTTTACAGTGTGTTCTGTGAAGCGCTTTGGGACGTCCTCCCGACGTGAAAAGCGCTATATCAAATGCAAGAATTATTATTATTATTATTAGGCCATTTGGCCCTTCTAGACTGCCCCGACATTCAATCATGGCTGATCTTCTAATCTAACTCCAGCTAATAACCTGACCCTGCCTTATCCCCATATCCCTTAATACCTTTTACAATAAGAAATCTATCTATCTCAGTCTTGAATATGTTCAAGGACTGAGTGTCAACAGCCCTTTGGGGTAGTGAGTTCCATACATTCACCACCCTTTGAGTGAAGATATATTCACCACCCTCTTTTTCTCTATAATTGAAATGTTTTTGTCACAAACAAACCAGTTTACTGAACACTTGTAATAGAAAGACAACAGAAAATTCTGTTATCCATTAACTACTGAATGAGAAAATTCTGTTTTTTTTTTGGAACAATTTGTACCTTTTGGTAAATTCTTAAGTAGAACAGCTTTGAGGAATAATGTTCATTGCAATTCAACACGTTTTTTTAATGTTAGTTTCTCAATAGTATTTGTCCCAGAGATACCTTTTAAGATCTGTTCATTGTCTGGATAACAAAAATCTTCTCGGCTAGGCTGAGGAAAAAAATAGAGGATGCCATTTTTCCACTGAAAGATCGGAATAATAAGTGAATTGACTCCATATTTTTGTGGCTGAAAAGCGGCAGCCAATTTTGCACAATTTATTAATAATAATATATTATAGTCAATTTGCTTCACAGTATATTCTGTAAAGCGCTTTGAGACGTCTTGAAGACGTGATAAGGCACTATATCTAATGCAAAGATTATTATAGTAATCAGTTTTAAGGGATACAGCAAAATCTTGATAACTTGACCTTGGCTTAACTTGTCACTACCATTTAAGTCATCATGTTGTCAATATCCCAGCCACAGTTATTGATGTATTTATACATATATCTAACTCGCCACTCCAGATAACTCATCATTCCTTTGGAGTAATGAGTTTGCAATGACCAAACAATTACCTTATGATAATTTAAGATCCCGGAACTCAATTGACCCAAAATACATGAGCGTCAAGCCACAGTTTTTATCCTGTCTGTGCACAAATTTTACGAAATGACAGTATTGAAATCCACTTGCTGTTCTTTAAAGAGACAGAATGAATGGTGTACAACCTGCTATTTCAATAAGGTGTTGCTGAAATTGTGGTTATGTTTGAAAACGGTCAAAGGTAGCCTATCTAATCAGTACACACTTATCCATTTATTGATTCATTCAATGATTCTGGCTGCTATTATGTTCAACATTCTCCCTCGCAACTACTGTCTTCAGATTGTTATTTTTGAATTTCGTGTCTTGTGAAAAATAATGTTTAAATATTTTCCATCTTGTAACAGTATTGCAAACTTCTAAACCCACAAATATAACTTGGGTTTTACATCAGTGCTGAAGTTATCCTTAAGATATTTTTGATCTCAGTTATTATCCTGCTACAGCAGCATATTTCCACTCCAGTAATCTTCATCCAAAAGTAACATTGCCAAATTAGGCACCAAATTTGGGAACATTTTGTACTGTGGACTTGCATTCAGTTAAAGCAAAGCCTGATGTTGCCAAACATCCTTCACTTGTGACCTTTATAACATGCACCACAGGGAGAAAAGCTCTCTTTCCCAGATTGTATTCACACCAGCACACGCTACAATGAAGAATAATTAATCAGATTGGTGTTTACTTTCAGCGATCCGCAGAACGTGTCCCTACAACCAATGAGCAATAAACCAACACATCTGCATTTAGTAGAATGTAACACATACAAGTATCATAGAATACATCAGCAGTCTCATTCTTTCAGTAAAATGTGTTCCTGTCACATGATGCTATTTCAACCCAGATCTGGTGTCATGAACACTGTAAAAACCTTCTGTTCCTATCACATGATAAAATAGCCAGCTGCCCAACTTGAAGCCCCTCTCGTATAACACCCATGGGGCCCACCCTGTTTGATAGAACTTCAAACCACTATCAATAAAGCCACTGATTTTGTTTTTTTTAAAAAAAAGCTAAATAAAATGTCCTTGGAAATATTACATTGAATCTAAATAAAAGCTTCAAATAGTAATGATGAGTCAGATAATTAGTTGATTTAAAAGCAACAGAGTGTTGTCAGCTTCAAAATGATTGCTTATCAGAAATGATGGCAATTTGGGAATTATCCTAGAAGTTGTGGTTGTACATGTGTTGAGTTGTTTGGACTGGCAAAATTCAATTGTGTTCTTGAAGAAAATTAAAATAATTTGAATTCCCAAAGTTGAGATTGGGTTCTGTGAAGCCTTGTGTGTATGTACACAAATAAGATTTTTTCCCAGATATCAACTACATTTCCAAATTTTAGATATCATCAATAATATAACAATATTTCTTACATTTGATATAGTGACTTATCACATCATTCATACGTCTCAAAGTGATTCACAGAGTATACTGTAAAGTGAATTGACTATATTTTGTGGGCAAAACTTTGCAGAAAATTGCACACAACAGTGTCCCACAAACAGTCATGGATCGATTGACCAATTTTATTTAATGGATTATTAGCCCCGGAAAGTGATCCGCGATTCGACTAACAACCAGGTTTCCTACTTACTGCTCGGTAAACAGAGGGGTGTAGAACAAGGAAAATTGCCTAAGGTTTCACCCTGCTCAGGAATCAAACCTGAGTCCTCTTGCTTGTGAGGCGAGTGCTCCAACCAATATGCTACAGGAACTCTATTTCCATTTCCAAACACACTTTTAGATGCTGGAAAAAAATGTTTAAAATTGGAAGGATGTGTCAAATTGTGGAGTTTCTAATTTTGACATTACTTTCTCCTGTGCATCTTGAATTTATCTTTCCCTGTAGATTAGAGCAATAACTGAAGAAACAGGAACTGTCATACAGATGCATCGTTGCTGGAAGAGTGCCACAGATGTGCTTGATACTTTAGAAGAACAAAGACCACCCAACTGCCAGCCTAGGAACGGTAAGTAAACCTAAATCAAATTAAATGAAAACATATAAATTATAGGTTCGCAATAAAATTGTAAACTAGGAACATTATATTTTATGGTGTGCAAAGAACACTATTAAGAAAATATTACACAGTGTTAGGACTGCATTGAATTAGACTGAGACTGAAGTTGAATTGACCACAGGCAGGAAGAGTTTCCACTGGTTCTAGATTTACGCTATTTATTCAGCATTTTTGGAACATACAGAAATTCCTAAATACAGGCTTAATTTTGAAGTTGATTTTCTGTCAATTCCTAACTTTAGCAAAAGGCTGGTTAGTTTGGGGATGTGTTATTTGAAGAGTGGGGCTGAGATGTGATTTAATTGAGAAGTCGGCAGGGGGGTGGGGGCAGGGGTCATATTATTATTATTATAGTTGCATAATTGCAGACCATCTTTCACAACCCTCCACCAGCAGACACACAAACATAATCCACAAGACAGAAAAAAAACATTCTTGGACTAAAATGATTCCTGAATATGATTGCTGTGAATCTAATCAAGATCTTGTTCATAATTTGTTATATTAAAAGGTACTTTGGGAGTACGCACAAATATTTTGATACTATCTTGAGGAAAAACACTAGTTGTTTCTTTAAGGCTTGTTAGAATTTTCTGAGGCTCTCTCTCTGCCTTTTGATGCTATTTACATACAAGATGAATTCAGTTTTTGAACCAGTAGAGGGCATCCAGTTCTAAGTTACATCATAGTCTTCAAGCACTGTAAACTTGCACTGTTTTTGGGCTTCCATCAAAAGATATTAGTCAAAAAACTCAAGCAGTCAAAAAACAAAGACCAAAAACCCTCCAAATCCCTCCAAAAACCCAAAACAATGATAAATTGGTCATTTTCAATCTACGACTGTTTGTGGGACATTGCTGTGCGCAATTGGCTGCCGTGTTCGCCCACAAATATACAGTCAATTCACTTTACAGTGTTTTCTGTGAAGCGCTTTGGGACGTCCTCCCGACGTGAAAAGCGCTATATCAAATGCAAGGATTATTATTATTATTATTAAAGAGGAGTTTAGACACAGCTTAAGAGCTGTAGTGTTCGCTGACTACCTTGAAGGTGGGCAGAAACAAATCAACGGTACAGGTAATCAGCGATTGCTACAGTTGCCAGGAAGAGTGGTCATACCTGCCAACCTTGCAGAAGGAAAAGAACAGTTCAATGTTCAGCAAAAAAGCTGTAGATTTGTTTAAAGAGCATTAGACTTTTAGCTGAGCCCATTGCAGTCATCAGACACCACATAACATCCCTCCTATCAGGGCTTTCCGACTTATTTCCTTGAGCATGATGGTACAAATTGAAGCACTTCTGTGTCAGGTGGAAATTTTCTTAGGCAAGGGGGTGGAGTAAAACTTAAGAGCTAAAACTTTAATGTGCAGTTTGAATAGGTAATTGTATCTATTCAAGCTGTACATTAAACCAAGGAACTTTTAACCTCCAGGTTGACATTAGACACCAGAACTGCAATTTGAATGAAATTGATTTGCGTTTCATTCAAATCATGATTCTCTCCCTGGAGCCTGTTAAGTTTTGCCCTTAGACCCTCAGCTCCTTGGGACATCCTCCCGATGTGAAAGGCGCTATACAAATGTAATCTTCTTGTTGTTGGTTATAAATGGGCCTAAAAATCCGTAGTCTATGGGGAAAACCCATAATGTTGGCCGGTATGAATGGTTGAGGCCAGGACACTAGACTCATTTTAAATAAACACTTGATGCTGTGCTGGGTAGACAGTAGGTGGATATCCTGCAAGCATGAGATCAAATGGCCCAAAGGGTCTTCTTCTTCCAGACCAATTTTATGATCTTGTGAAACAAAACACTTCCTTTGATGGCTGGGGAATCAAATGAGTCATCACCCTGGTGTGTGATATTAGCTGATCTCAGTTGTGATAGCAGTTGAGCTGTTTTGTTCATGGACTAGCAAGTGTAAATATCAGACAAGAGTTTCCACAGTCAGGTGATCCTCTTAAAACATATAGTCAATGAGGGAAGATAAGGGTCTTATTTGCTCTCCATCTGTTCATTTTCCTGCCAAAGCTTTCTGCAGACAGTGTCAGACAGACTTCCCTGTAGACACTGCCTAGATTCATGCATACATACAGCAAACTATACCTCATCATGACTCACTGCCTTTAGAAGAGGAGGGTAGAAGCTTTGGGTGTTGGAAGAGAGGAAAAGCAAACACAATTTGATAAAATATTGTTTATTGACAAAAATAATATTTTATATCAAAACTGCGTATTCAAGGATTCAAGTAACACAGTAATATTCATGATTGTGTAGTTTAGCTGTATAAAACATGGGTAAGAAAAATTCTCTTATTTCAAATGAAGAGAAAATTCCACCAAATGTATGTTAGAAAAGGCCACTGCAAGTTCATACAAATATATTAAATGGCTTATTTATATAGACACAAAATATGTTAATTAATACATGACAAAAGTAATTATTTAAAAGCTGGCTAATTTCATTTTTACCAGTCTACCTTAACAAAGTAATCTAATCCTTTGTGATATTTAATGGTAAAGGTAACATTTGTTTTGAGAAGCTTCAACTAGTTTTTACCATTGCTCTTTTAGTTCTGTGACATTACCAAAACTATAATACATTTTAGAATGCTGCAGCTCCACTGTAAAGATGACACCAAATCAATGCCGCGTTTGCATTGACTCAAGGCAAACTTTGAAGTACTGTACAATCTTTGTTTCAGAGGCAGCCTCAAATCATTCCAGCTTCCATTAGCTGGAGTATTCCAGATAAATTGCCTGTATACCCAGTGTGCCCCTGTTACTGGAGCTCTGTACATGCGCTTGAGTGCAAGCACAGAAGTCTACTTTACTCTTTCCAAGCCTAGAGTCAGAACTAATTTGAGCCAGCAGTCGGAGTTCAGTCTCTGGCTCACATTTTTCTACTACAATGTTGACTTGATGTCTGTAACATAACTGTCTAGTCTCCAGACCAAATTGTTTACTATCTGGTTCCCAATGCACATAAGGTATCTCAGGTTAGTTTGGTAGCAGCCAGAGCCCTGGTGGATAGATTTTGAGTATTCTGATGTGGATTTGATTCAGCATAATTCCACAAAGGTTATTTTAAACAGGAAGAAAATCAAGAGTTGGGCAGTCATTGGTTACATTGATACTTTAAGAATATGAGCAATTGAAAACAGAAATGGAATGTTCAGTCTGTATAAAACTATCCTCAATATGGTGAAGATATAATGGCCACACTGAAGTTACTGTGATCTCATTTTAAATAAATGGTTTAAATCATTGTTATTGTTGGAGCAGAGGAATTTAAGGTGATTATATTCATCATTATTCATAAATTAAATGTGCAGAAAAAACTAAACATTTAATCATTGTAAACATCTGCTATCAAATGACTATTAAAAATAATTCGTGAATAATGAATTATCAATGTCACCATCGAGACTTCATTTTAAAAACTAAACCGTTACGGAGAATTATCATCCACTTTAACGGTGGAGTAGATTTCACTGAATAGCCCTTTATCAGTGCTAGTTTATAATACCAATAACAACAAAATTACATTTGTACATTTATAAGGAGAGATGTTTGTACCCTTACAAATATGTCTCATTTGCCCCTTACATTAAACTACGAGTCTGACTGAGTTAGGGAACAAGCCTTTTGTACAGAATTCCTCCTATGCAGTGTCATGAAGACGCGTCTCAGTGCGTCATGTTCTTGTCTGTCTCTTCCCATACTACATGTAACCATTATTTCCAAAGAATAGAATGTTTATAGTACAGAATTAGTTGGCCCAACATGTCTGTGTTATAAAGAAAGGGAAAACAGAATGAATAGTACTAGCACACACAATGGCGATTGACTACTTTAAAGAAGAACTGGATAAATATCTGATTGAGAATGGGATTGAACGCTATAGGGACAGTTATAGACATATGTAAACAAACACTCACTAATTAATGATGCTAGCACGAGGGTAAGAGCAAAATGTTCCATGTGTGGAAAGATCAGGCTTGTTGTGCAGAATGGTCCTTTCTCATTCCGCATTTTCTTATATTCCTTTGTTGATGTCAATGATAGTTCTTTGAAGCTGATTGACAGGGTAACTGTGGTAAGTGGTGTGGCGGTGCAGCATTTTGGGACATGGCTGCATATTGGCAGAGGGTAGTGAGACTCAAGATCAGTCCCCAGTGTCAATTGGACTGTGCAGACCGAGTGCTGAGTGGATGTCTGTCGCCTCCCAGCACCATGGCGGAAAATCAGTCTTCCTGACCATAAAAAATGTATGGTCTGGGGTATTTTCAAAGCAAAAATGGGCAAAGGAGGTTACATACTCTTACAAAATCCTATAAACCCGTAGAAAGGGTCCTGATAGTGATACTTTCCTTTTAGCCATTTCCAGCATAAATGGTCCTTTGAAAACATCCAGGAGGGAAAGGGTTAAGTGAACTGCTTTTAAAATCCATCATTTGGTTAATTTCAGTCATCTTGAGGTAATACTGCATTCATTCTAAAACTGAATCCCTGTTAAAAAGAAAAAACAAACAATGGCTCACTGTGGATTTAGAGAAGCACACTTTCACTTTTCCGTGTGTGCACTTACCAGCCCGGGCAGTGTTACAGAAGTTAAAGAAGGCTTGCCAGAATTTAGAAACAAAATGTTTATTAAATGATTGATTTAAGTCATTCAGGAGGAAACGACAAGTTCATGATGTTCCTTTCACGTTTTGAGAGACCCTAGCCTTTCAAGTGTGAGTTATGCTGGTTTCTCAGACACATTCGGGGCCCTATATCACGATTCATGATCAAATTATTTATTAATTCCACAATTGATTTATTGTTACTGTTAGATCGATTTTAGAAATGAAGTAGACAAATGTAAAAATATGTACTTTTCTTCAGAATAGCCTTACTATGAGCTCCACAAGAGTACTGTTGGCGATCTAATTTAATTAAAGGTAATTAGCATCAAAAGCTAAGTCTATCAGGTGCTGGACTACAAGTCCATTCAAGGCCAGTACCAGAGTCTTCCAGCAACAAACAATATTTGTTTAGCGCCTTTCACGTCAGGAGGACATCCCAAGGCGCTGGAGGGTCAGGGATTTGCACCCGAGCCGGGGGTTGGGATTGGTGGGGGAGGGATGGGTGGTCGATGGCAGGGAGAGTAGGGGTAGGAGGATGGCCAAATACATAGTTGAAGTGGAGGGTCCAGTCCAACTACCTAAGTTAAATCCCCCATCTGTTGTGCGTTTTAGTAGATATTCTGATATGCCTAAACTTTAAGATCTAGCAGTGCCATTAAGCAATCACGTGTAAATCTATAGACTATAATATTTTGTAATTTATCCTTTCTGTAGGCAGCCCTTCTCTTCTATCAAGCAAATTTAATTATCCAAGGCAATGAAGAACATCTGCAGTGTTCCTTGATGCAATATATTCTGTGAAGCCATTTCAGACGTCTCGAAGACTTGATAAGGTGCTATAACAAATTCAAGAATTATTATTATAATATAAGGGCTCTGAGACACTCTCCTTTCTGTTAAGGGAGCTACGTGAATGTTAATTTTATTGTATTATAATCTGCACCCAGAGAGGCCGAACAGGCAAAAGGCTCCGATGTTGTCCTTGTTAAGTTGATGGTGAGGGTAGTGGGGAGGGGAAGAGCCAGCTGCACACTGACTTCAAGGATGTAATTGAAGGATTGTACAGAATATATTGTAAAGTGAAGGGACTGTGTATTCTTTGGGCCATCACTTGGATGCATCAAGGAACACTGCAGGGTGAAACCTTGGGCAAGTTTTCTTACTCCACACGCCTGATAATATTTCCTCAAAAGAAAACAATAATTGATCATTTCAATCCACGACTGTTTGTAGGGCACAGCTGTGTGCAATTGGCTGCCGCATTTCGCTCACAAATATACAGTCAATTCACTTTACAGTCTATTCTGTGAAGCGCTTTGAGACGTCTAGAAGACGTGAAAAGCGCTATACCAAATGCAAGGATTAAATTAAGGATATTGCTTCACTGGAGATTTTACTGACAGTTCTAGGCAATAATTTATCTCTGTGAATTTAATACAACTGTGCAGGTTTCATACCATAGACTTGGTCATGTAGCTTCTTGTGAGCCTTTACTTTATTGTAAGCTTTTCTGGACTGCAGCACTACTATAAAGTTTAAATCAAAGAAGAAACAAAATGGATACTGTATTTCATACTCTTCCAAATGTTTACATCAACAGAGGGAGAATTTGGCAGTAATTTAGAGAATCATTCCAGTCCTGTGATAAGTATTTGTGTTTTCACTTTGCTTTGCTTTGTATAACATCCTTAGATGTTATACATTTTATTTCTGAGGAGTTTTCTTTTAAAATAACAAGATTCTTTCCCCATTGCCGAGGAAAGAAGGGAATGTCATTGAGCAACACGCTAGTGGTTTTACAACAGCAAATGATTTTGCTTTAATGCATTTAGGCTATTGTGGTCTGTCTTCAGCGAAGGAAGACAGAGAGGTTTTACCAAAACTGCTTCCAAGTGACCATGTTTAAATTTCTCATGTTAAATCCCTGCTTTTGCTTAATTTAAATTCCACTTATTCCTGGTAGCTAAGTGAGACACAAATAGCCCAGTCACATCAATTACTTTTGACTCCGCATTTAGTTGCATGCAACAGAATCAGAGCCATGGCTATTGGATAGAATCATGTTTGGCTATAAAATGTAATGAGGACCATGTTTCCAAGTTAAATTGAAGTAAATTGTAATATTCGTCATCACAGTTCTTACTATTTCAGAGCTGTCTATGCAAACCAGTCCGTCACCTTGGCAGGTCAGAGAGTCCTGGAATCTCCAATCAGATTATGCTATAATTCTTGGCCTTAGTTCTGCACCACTCCTGCCAGCTATTAATTTTGTTACTTTACATCGCTTATCATATCCTAATCAGAATTCAAGTACTTTCTACTTTTAGTTAACAACATTTAAGCTACTTCATTCTGGTTTCTGTAAAATTCACGTGATGGCTATTGATTTTTATTTCTTTACATTCAGCAATGTAAACATGTGAAAGTTCACAGTTAAACATTAAGCAAAAGTATCGCTGTAAAAGAGGGAGGGTGTATTTTCCAATACAAGCTACTTCCTCCCTTTAGATCTCCAACATAAGTTCTCTTTTTTTATTTCTGGCTGCTGAAGTCCTTAAGTCTCTTTCACCCATACACTATTGTACTGTTCTTATTTAATGTCAAGCTATTGACCTGATGTACTGTATTTCCTCAGGGCAACTAGTCTTATTTGTCACCAGTAACATCTTTGCTGTTAAGACTAAGCTTATGTTCTGATGCACAGATAATTGTTTATTCCTATCTAAACCATCATTCACAATCTTTTTTTGATACTGTGCCTTTATAACAGTGGAATGTAAAATGCCGCCACACCTATTTTACATAAAGAGTTGCAAGATATTTGAAATAAAGATTGTTGTGTGTTTTTTAAAGAAACTTGAAAGGCAACCAAGATTATTTAGCACTTTTGCCTTTGGATACTTAAGACAAATTCTTACCTGAAACTCTCTGATGTATGTTAAAAAGAAGAAGTTAAAACTAAGGGCAACGATCCACTCAAACACTGCACTTGCTGTACGGAAATTGTGTATCTGCAAGCGAAGTAATGAAGAAAAAAACAGTTCAATTTTGGTTTGAAATTTTACTTCTAATTCTACATAATTAACATAATTTGCTACAAATATGCAGTGAATACACTTAACAGTAAATCCTGTTAAGCATTTTGAGGTGGTTTTGACATTATCATTTTGCAAAGATTTATCCTCGTGCCCCTACAGTCACATGCGGGTTTCCTCAGGGCATTATATTCAGGACTCTCCTTTTCACTGTCTATATGCTTCTACTTGATGACTATATATCCATTGGCATGAGATCCAGTTTCACACCCATGTGGATAACACCCAATTCTATCTCTCTGCCTCTGAAGTCAATTCCAGGACCAATGCTGTTTTGACCAATTGCTTGTCAGCCATTAAGTGCACGATGAACCCTTTCTTAAGCTAAATGTCAAGAAGTCCATGACCTTTCCACCAGTCTTTCTCAGGTGCTGGCCACATCAACCTGCATGGAGAAGGTTTTCTTTTTTTTTTAAGAAAATTGAGTATCGTAGGGTTGTGGGGATTGAAGCAATAACACTACCCACTTTGGGCACCAAGGTATAGTTTGGCCCAATAGTTATTTCAACCATATCATGTTGAAACAAACAATGGAATATTTCAATCAACTCTTTAATAGGGACCTATCACCTAATAATCTTCACCATGCACAGTGGGATTACTAAGATTGATTACTAAGCCATGCACTTGGCTTTCCTCTCTGTCCTATATGGAACCAGTGTTCACGGCCTTGCTCCCTCCTACCTCTCCGACCTACTATCCCCCTACTTACCTGCCCATACCCTCCGTTCCTCTGGCTCCGGTCTATTCCACATCCCCCGCCCCAACCGCCCTACCATCAGTGGCCGGGCCTTCAGCCCCAAGGCTCTGGAACTTCATCCCCCAGTGCCTTCGCCGCTTCCTCCCTTTCCTCCTTCAAGGCCGGTCTCAAGACCTTTCTCTTCGACCGTGCCTTCAGCTTCCCTCTCGACTCTCTACCCCCTCCTCGCTCCCTCCCTTCACTCCCCTCACCCTGACCATTTCCCCCCTGCTCGGATCCTGACCCAACTGTCCAGCGCCTTGGGACGTCCTCCCGATGTGAAAGGCGCTCTATAAATGGAATCTTGTTGTTGTTGTTATAATTCTGTGTGGTAAAACCAGAAACGTACCTTGGTTCCTTGCTTCATTGTTGCATTTGTTTTGTAGCTGAGCCCATATAACACAATCACTGAAGAAGGTAACAGTTAAGGAAAGTTGATAAATAAAAAAATTAAAAACATCACATTAATTTCCAAAATATTACAAAAGTAAAAGAAGTTTTTTTTTAAATTGGTCTTAGTAGCGATGTGGTGCACCATAACACCAATTACCTACCAAAATACCTGCTGTAAAAGCTCCATTCTGAGTGAAGGAATTAAAAGCAGGTCCCAATAAATGCCAAGATGCAGCTATGATATTCCATGCATTATAAACCACCCATACATGCACGGAATCAATCTTTTTGATGATGAAAGATAACCTCCTTAACAGTGATCGTGCAGATGAGCATGTGAATGCAGTGAAGGAATTGTCTTCCATGTCGAAGAGGACTTTTAATATTCAGCACAAATCTAAATGATAATAAATCCATTAAAAGATTTTTGTTAAGGATACTAGGGATAATGGATGCCACAGAAATGATGGACAGTGCCAATCTAAAGCAACACACCAGGCGACTGTGGCAATGTGGTCTCATTTTGCAGGTTATGACAGTCTGCAGCACTAGGTGGACGGTACCCATGATAAAGGACAGAAATGCTCCAATATCATGAATTATTCTCATGTCAGTTTCCTAAAGCAAGACAGAAATAGAAAATGTGCAGAAACCGTTAATTCAAATTACTTGTACAATATCAATTTCTTTAGTGAAACCCACATCAAAGTGGAAGTTGCCTCCATTGGAATTAAAATTTTATCTTCCAGCATGCAGCTCAGTGATCTCCGGGGGCAGAAAGGGAGCCCCTTAATAGCTAATCCAAATGGACATTCTTCAATGTGTGAATAACCTAAAAGGTGAATGGTAGTAGGCTATTTGGCAGTGGTGTGACAACGTAGTAGGGCCCAAACCTGTCTTCATATCCAGATACATATCAGTAAGAGTTATCAGATAGTAATCAGAACTATAAACTTCAGATGATATTCTCTCTCTATAGCCCAGGGATGATGAAGCCATTTATAGTCCGCCGACTCCTCTTTACCTAATAAACTAACGTGGAGCTCTTTGGGGGCTTTTCAAGACACCAGAATTAAGAAAAGGCTGCTCATATTATAATAATGAAGGTCAATGTTTCTTGGGCATTGTAGAATCATGTTGTGATGTTCAAACAAGCTGTAACAGCCTGTAATTTCCTTTGAGCTTGTTTAATTTTTGGTTGCATTATTGAAGGGAGTACCAGGTAGAAGCCAGTCGCTTTCTCGCAGAGAACAGATGGAACTGAAGGATGAATTATGCTGGCTCACTTTCCTGCATTGCTTATCTCTAGTTTTACTCTGCAATTAGTGGAACTTTTGGAGCATAGCAAGTGGCCTTGGGAAGAACAGAAGAGAGAGGAACAAAAAAAACAGCAAAGAAAAGAACCCCAATTTCATTCTAGTATAATTAACTTTTTTTTAAAGAAAGAATAATTTAAAAATGTATTTTATGATTGACATCAATGGCGTTTTCTCTTGTAAGGCTAACCGTAACTTCTGATTAGTCTCATCTGCGGAGCCTAATGTTGATGTTATACATTCTCCAATATTCCACTGTTCAAGTCAATACTGTACCTGGAAATTTGCTACAATGCACATTCCAATGCAGCCTATTATGCCAAACCCTAGGCCAGCGTTATTCAGCCTTGTAATGATTAAATTACTGTCTTTGTTTAAAGCCTTCAAAAACTTGAACCGAACATACATTGTGGCTGCACCTGGAAGGATTCAAAAATAAGTAAATACAAATAACGTTGAAAACATATTGCATTATATCATACGTCACCAAGTCCACGTTTTAACAACCATATTTATTATCTGTGCTTTAGGTTGAATAATTAGCCATACCGAATGCACTGTTAGCATCTGTTGTTTACAAGCCTGAATCAAGTTGTGTCAATACAGCTTAGAGTTCAGTGAATAAAATGTTTCTCAGCACAAGGCGATTCACATTTTAATAGGCAAAACAATTCAACAACAACAACAAATTACATTTGTATAGCACACTTCACGTTAGGACACGTTTAGACTGGTACAAATAATTATTTGGAATCCGCTTGATCATATGACATTCTCAATGGTGCACAAAGGTCAGTATTTTGAACTTAAATTAATGAATCATTAGAACAAATGAGGTTTTTCTGTCTGGCTGTTGACCGCAACTCTAAAGCTACACAAGATGCATTGAGTTCCTCAGTTCCTCTGGTAATGCTGATAGGCCAAATAGATAAACTTAAGCATTAACTACAGATATCCATAAAGAAGGAGTAAACCTGTTGCTGTGTGGCTTGGGTAGCTGAGTGAACTTTATGTATTAAAAATGTGTCACTTGTGGTCTTTTTCAGCACAACTTCTCTGACTGCTTCCCTCTACTCAGCAACCACAAGAATCAAATTTGTGAGAAACTGAACCGTGTTACAATTTTCATCAACTACACTCTAACATGCTAGAGATTAGTATTTTATTGGCTTATTCCGTCTTTCCTCCACCCTGACCCCCTTTATTTTGGAGGGCCTAGCCTTCCTAAAATCCACTCCAAACTAGCTGACGAGAGATGACCCGAGAGTGGACAAGATACAGCTGCTTGCTGATTCATCCAGTCACTCACTCCCCACTAACGTTCTTTCCTCCCCCTCACGGTTCTGAAACAAGTTCATTGACCTCCACTCAAACAGGTTACACAGTTCAAATGTGCATCAAGACCGAATTCTCATAAAAATCTTGAAACAGAACTCTGCCCTTCTAACCGTTCAATAAGAGGAAGTCATCCCTTCTGCTACTGAAAAGAAGTGAAAAGAAGTGCTCAAATTGTGCCTGATGATGAGTTAAAAGAGTGGCCTAATGATGAGTTTAACACCCTTCCCCCTCGCATCATGACTTATTTTATCATTACGTTGTGGAAGCTACAACCCACAACTCTGCAAGGTTGCAAAGCCATGTGTCATCACCTATCTCATCTAAGACAAATTAATATCAATAATATTAATTAATATTATCTAATATTAAGATTACAAATATTTCCACCATTCATTGGTTTCACCCACAAAATATACAGTCAATTCATTTTGTGAATACAGTACAGTCTGTGAAGCTCTCGAAGATGTGATAAGGCACTATATCAAATGCAAAAATTATTATTATTTTTCAAATATGTGGTTTATGCTATTCTCCTGGCATAAATAAACAAAACTCTACAACTTCATTAATTAAACTAACTAATTATTCATATTTTAACTATAATATTCAATACATTGTGATTGCATTTTTAAGCATATTTGTGGAAAAAAATATTTGCACAGAGCTATAAAGCCAATTTTCTCATATCCACATAGCTTCATGTATTTAATATTATGCTCCCATTATGTTATCTTGAAGTCAAGGCTATTATTATTTTTTGTGTGTGCACATTCAAACCAAAAGGACTTAACAACAATGACAAAATTACATTTATAGAGCGTCTTTCACGTTGGGAGGACGTCCCAAAACGCTGGAAGGAGTGTTCCATAAACGGAAATCAAAAGATAAATCCAACTTTCAAATGTATTCTTTGTACATTTCTGGCACTTTGGACACACTTCACAAAGGTGAACTAACTGTTGCTACAAGTGTTTGTTAAAGATCCCATGGCATGATTCAAAAAGAGAAGGTGTACTCCAGGTGTACTGGGAGTAATCTGCTCTGTGACCTGTGGTAATTCGATGGATGGAATGGCCTCCTTCACAAGATATACTGTAACATGTAGTTACTGTGTATTTTTAGGCAAACGTGGCAGTCAATATGTGTACAGCAATGTCCCACAAATATCTCTAAAATGAATGACCATTTTTATTTGGAGGATTACTCGCAGGAACACCAGGAGAAAATGTTATCTCTTTTTGAATCATACCATGGGATCTTTAACGTCCAGATGATCAAGTCAACGGGACTTCAGTTTAACATATGATCCAAATGACAATCCAAAAATGTAACACATCACATTGGATTGTCAGCCCAGACTACATATGTTCAGACTCTCTATGTTAAATAGATACAAGAAAAAGTACAGACTATATCAAAAAAATGACTTCAAATCAAACATTTTCCAACTGTATTCCCAAATTGTGGATTTCTTACTTACCCAGGAAAGCAGAGATGTTTATCATCAATCCAAAAACACATCTTTCTGGAATTCGCGTCCCTGTGTCACTACAAGAAGACATAACCAATCATCTCAGTGATTAAAACAACAACGCAAATATAACTCTACTGAATGAATAAGGTAATTCCAAAACATTAGTTTCATTGAGGGTTTCAAATGACGCCATTATCAATGTGGGTGAAGATGAAGTGATTTTTTGCCATAATCTGTTTTATAATATTCTTCCAGGTTTTAATACTTTCACAGGCTTTTGACGCTTTTTTACCACGGACCATTTTAACCACATCTCCCACACTGTCTGTCTTGCGTTCATGTTACTGAGAATTGTGGGTGAGATGCCAGGGTGTGAGTGGAATGCAGAAGATGTCTTGAGGCAATGTTAACTAGCCTGAAGCTTGGGCTTAATGAGTTTTAATTGCAATCCGCCTCTTTCTTTCTTGGCAATGGTATGGGAGGGGTCCTGAAACTTTGAAATAAAATATATTGAAGAGAAATTTTAAAAAATCTTTAGCTTTTGGAGTTTATTTTGGTACAAATTAAATGTCTTGAAATGTGTCTTGGCATTTGATGTTATTTCATGAGCAAAGGACTTACCACTACCAGACGTTGTGAGTTCCATCTATGGATAGAACCCAGTTTTTCTATGATGGAATAGCTGAGACCAGACTCACTTTGCGGGAGAAATTGAGCAAGACATTTTCTGCCACTTTATGGTAATCATAAAATTAGAATTAAACAGTTTTGAGGATCTTAAAAGGCCACATCCAAACCTTGCACTGCTTGTTAACATTAGCAAACCCTAAAAATTAACTATAATCTTACACTCACACACAGACAATTGTTATTGCGTAGAATTTATCAATAAATAACATTTTTTTTAAAAAATGCTTTCCATTATCATCATTTGCTCAGTTATAATAAGCGGAAGAGATGGTTACAGATAATAACCATCCTGTCCTGTGTGGAGTCCTGTAGCTCAGTGGTTAGAGCGCTCACTTCGCAAGCGAGAGACCTGGGTTCTGATTCCCGGCAGGGTGAAACCTTGGGCAAGTCTCCTTACTCCACATGCCCAATAATAATCCCTCAAGAAAATGAGCAATAATAAAATGGTCATTTCAATTCACCACTGTTTGTGGGACACTGCTGTGCCAATTGGCCACATATGTAAAGCAATATAGTGCAGTTTACCGAGAGAGTGATTTAATCATCATTCTCTCGGTAATATTTCTACTCTTTTGTTCATATGACTCCTGTGTGAATACACAGCAAAACAAGATAACATATGAAAATATTAATCATACAGAAAACATTTTATTGTGACCAGGACTTCAAGAAGTGTCTTATTTATGCTCTACAATTTAGGAAGCAATATATAATAATAATAATCCTTGCATTTGATATAGTGCTTTTCACATCTTCTAGACATCTCAAAGCGCTTCACAGAATAGACTGTAAAGTGAATTGACTATATTTGTGGGTGAAATGTGACAGCCAATTGCGCACAGCAGTGTCCCACAAACAGAAATTTATTATTGTTTTTTTTTGAGGGATTATTAACAGGCGTGTGGAGTAAGGAAACTTGCCCAAGGTTTCACCCTGCCATTATAGGATTAATGGAAGAGCAAAACACAGTACCTTTGCCCACAAAATATACAGTTAATTCACTTTACAGTACATTTTGTGGAGTGGTTTGAGATGTCTCAAAGCCCTGATAAGGTGCTATATATATCAAATGCAAAGATTATCATCATTATTATTACTTAAAAGGAAAATTTTGTACACTAGTATAGTGCGGTTTAACAAGGTTGTGAGATTTATGATCCTTCTCAGAAATAGGAACATCTTTAGGGAACAGATTGTATGGTGGGTTTTGCTGATGTTGCTTAATTTTTGATTTTGCTTGTGCAATATTGGATTTCTCTTCACAGTCTTTGTTCCACAAACATCATGAGTGAAAGATGACTTATCTTATCCCAAGGCCTCCCCAGCTCCCATGCTCCACAATGATAATGCTCCAACATGTTCCAAAATACCTCTCTCTCAGAACTTATGATCACCTCCCAATCGCTCAGCGTCCAAACCCGCCACCGTGTCGCACTACAGGACATGAATCTGCCTTGAAGCTCGTGATACAAACCAAATTTGTTGTTGTCAACTTGCCCTCCCATTTTCAAAGATTTGTGTTCATGAACTATCTCGTGCTCTCTGCTTTTCTACTTGAAACATTTTTTTTATGAAAAAAAAACACTTAGTTGGTTATTTTCTCTCCTTAATGTCCCAAAATCTGATTTCCAGGACCCACAAACAAATCCAGGATTGAACACTCTCTCTCTCTCTAGAAATGAGAATTGCAAAAGGCTAAACTTAAAAAAAAATAGTAGAAGCTGATCTGGGATCGTGATGCTGAGTGACTTTCACATCACAAATGTCACTTAATCACCTATTTCTCTCACCCTGAAGGTGATCAGTTGTATGAAGGGTCACTGCATTCAGTGAAAGAATACAGCCCTTGTGGGGTAGAGTTTTAACACATGGAGAAGCATGCGAATGTGTTGCACTATCAAAAGGCTTTAGAGGTGAACTCCTCCCACAGTGCAAACCAGTATTGCTCTCAGCTTTCGTTGCATTTATTTCCTGGAGGTCAAGTTTGAATGAGACAGAACATGCACAGGCTGGATTTCCAACTTGCACATCATTTATCATTTGCTATTCAAGATGCAAGATCATCGCTGCTGTCATGCTCAGTGAAATGGTTGCAAGCCAGTGATTTTCTTCTGTGGGTTGCGAGCAACTCAAAACTGTGTGCCGACGATCTCAAAGCACGTAAGGAAAGTGAAACTTAGGCAACTGTTACTAAAAAAAAAGTGAGTCACTGCACCCGCAGCTCGACTCAAGAGATTCCAGAGATTAAACAGGAAAATCTCAGCGCCTACAAAGGAACAAGTCCTGCAACACAGGTTTAGGGAGCAGCATTGTTATTATTAATATTATTAATATACCTTCAGTCCATAATTGTTGAGCTGCAAACTTACTGGGTGCCTCCCAATTTGCAATCAGACCTACAAGGCGCTATGCAAAGTGCCAGTCGTATGTGGTATATGGTTGCACATACACATCAATCATTAAAAAAAACACACACACTACACTACACACACACTACACACACACACATGCACTTACCTGATGAATGGCACCAGAGGTGCGACGTGATGAGTGAGGACAGCGATCAGGTAGGAAATGATGAAGGCAAAACAGGACCAAATGAACAAACCAACAGGGAGGTAGCAGGTCCCTACCAGGCACCACAGCATGGCTTGGCTTGGCTTGGCTGTGTGTGGGGGGGGGGGGAGATGGAGATGCAACCCCCCTTTTTGCTGCAGGGGTTTTTCGAGTGAGATTCTGTTTCCTTGGGTGAATCTGCAAACGGTCTGGAAACGTTGGATGACTTGACTCTCCGTCACGACGCTCAAGCCAATAAAACCCTTGAAATGATCTGTGCACTGGTCCTGCAGTCAGTCAGTCAGTCAGTCAGTGAGGGAGGGAGTGAGTTAATTAATGAATTAGTTGGTGAGTGAGTGAGCTATTGAACTGCTTTGCAGAGCTTTTGAGGCTATTTGGAAATGAGTTCTCACAATGCACCCAACTTCCTTGTTTTGAGCTCATGTGATGATCCAAAACCCTTTGCTGAACTTGTAATCCATCAGCACAACCAGCTGGTGTCTGTGACACGTCCAAGTACAGGAATCATATTCCCTTTCCTCCCCACCCCCCCCCCCCCCACCCCCCCCCACCCCTTTTCTCCAAAACAGCAAGATGTACTTTTACGAAAGTGTTTTCGTGGCAGTTTCAGTTTTATCGGAAAAGCGGAATTGCAAAGTCAAAGCGTACCGTGTGACTCAAGATTTGCAGGGATTTCATTTGCAAGTTTTTTTTTAAAAAGAATATATATATGATCAGAGCGATTAAATGGGAGAATAACACATGCGAGTGTCAGTGACTGCCAGGTGGCAGGCACACACACACACAGGGAATGTGGCTAACATCAAACAGAAGTAATTGCAGGTGACTTCAGAGGGATGGATTGTAAGAGGTGGGAAGTGAAAGTTATTGCAGGTGCAGTAAATGTGAGGAGATACGTTTTGGGACGTTAAGGAGAGAAAACAAACAGCGAGGTGTCCAAGGCTTTTATTAAGATGAGGTGGAAGAGCAGAGAGCACCTGAGGCAGCTCATTGCACACAACTCCTTGAAAATGGGAGGGCAAAAGTAAACAGCAATAACTTTCGTTTATATCACACGCGTCAGGGCAGGATCATGTCCTGTGTGGAGGATAGTGGCAGGACTGGCCACCCAGCAAAGGGATGAGGAGGTGATCATATAATAAGCTGTGATAGATAGAGGTAGGGGACATGCAGCAAGTCCGTCTGAGCTGAGCGAAGGGATGGGTAGAGGAATTGGGTACCAGAAACGTAGGGAGGTGCTCGGGCATGAATGGATGAAGAAAATATGAAATAAAAGTCCTGTAGCTCAGTGGTTAGAGCACTCGCTTTGCAAGCGAGAGACCCGAGTTCAATTCCAGGCAGGTCAGGGCGAAACCTTGGGCAAGTTTCCTTACTCCACACAGAGCCTAATAATAATCCCTCCAAAAAACCCCAAACAATAATAAATTGGTCATTTTCAATCTACGACTGTTTGTGGGACATTGCTGTGCACAATTGGCTGCCGCGTTCGCCCACAAATATACAGTCAATTCACTTTACAGTGTGTTCTGTGAAGCGCTTTGGGATGTCCTCCCGACGTGAAAAGCGCTATATCAAATGCAAGGATTATTATAAAAGCAGATAGGTACTGTTAAATCTTCTGCAAAGGGAAATTGTATTAATCTGAACCACCTGTTGTTCTGATAGAGCCAGTGGCTATCTGTGCTGCAGCTTGAAGTACAGACAATTCTGCTTCATACATATTCATTCAAGTGTAGATGTGCATATTCTAAATAAAAAAACATTGTTTAAATAAGAAAATGAATATTCTTATTATTTGAATGCGTAAAGTTTTTTTTTAAAAAAGTGACGTAAAACAATTCTTTAAAGTTTTCGCAAACTGTAATTTTGGAATGGACTTTTTTCCTTTCAGTTTGGGGTGTTAGTAATTTACTCTTATCAATTTACCCCCATCACACAAGGTTTGTCCTCCTCGAAATACACTCAATAAATGACCACTTTGAGGACTCTGGTTCAGATGTCCTTGGATTATCTTTTGTTTTGAGAAAGCACCTGTTTTTCTACACTCCTGAGGGAGGGCCAGGCTGAGGTCTATGGGAAATAATGGGTCCGTACTGTGTGACAGTGAATAGTTTGTCAGTGCAATATGTTACCAGAAAACATGCAAAGTATATTTCGCTTTTCAGTTAACAATAAAACAAAAATGTTTCACAACAAAAACAATGTTTCCATTTCTCCACTTTAGTTATCTTAGGAGAGTATCTATTTTACGTAAAACTGTTTCATTGTCAGCTGTAAAGCATAATATTTTCTGGTAACATATTACACTGATAAACTATTCATTTCACATACAATGCCTTTCATATCAGGATATCGCAAGGTGTTTAACAGTCATGTCTGGGCACCCTCGCTGGGGTGGGAGCTGAGGCGGTTGGGGAGGGGGATAATGACTGAAAGTGATTTTGACTGAAAATGACTCAAAGAGATATGTCTTGAGACGGATCCCGAACGAGGTGAAGGTGGGAGCAAGTCGCAGGGTAAATAGAGAAAGATTAAATCTGAATGATTAGCACCCTACCCCCGCCCATATACACACACACTTTGGTGGTTGACTGTTGGTACACTTGTAGAGTTTGTAGGTATCGCAAACATTATTTAAGATCAATTTATCTACAATTAATTGTTTTTGAGGGGGCAGATTATTGGCCTCCTTGTGACTTGTAGTCGCTCCCAATGTTAGCAATGTTGTAGCTAAAATAAATTAATATTCTTGTCCTCTGTTGTATCCTTTCCAAATTCCAAATTCCAGATGTTGAGTCCTGTAGCTCAGTGATTAGAGCACTCGCTTTGCAAGTGAGAGACCTGAGTTCAATTCCAGGCAGAGGGCGAAACCTCGGGCAAGTTTCCTTACTCCACACAGAGCCTAATAATAATCCTCCAAAACAAAAACAATAATAAATTGGTCATTTTCAATCTACGACTGTTTGTGGGACATTGCTGTGCGCAATTGGCTGCCGCGTTCGCCCACAAATATACAGTCAATTCACTTTACAGTGTGTTCTGTGAAGCGCTTTGGGACGTCCTCCCGACGTGAAAAGCGCTATATCAAATGCAAGGATTATTATTATTTATTATTATGTCCCTCCTGTATTGCAGTGAGCAACACTGTACGGTTGATCTCCAGGACGCTGCCCGGCGTGAAGGCCGCTATATTGTTACGGTCGCCCATTTGCTTTTTATGCCTGTGTTGTTTAGAATATTTTTGGTAAAAGCTTATGTGTGCACCAAACGCATTAGGCAGTCTGAGTAGCCCTTTAAATACATCCTTTATGTATTTAAAGCTGTTTGTGATGCTTCCTGTGCCATCACGTTTGACGAGTGTTGATTCCAACAATTTGACGGGGTAGCTGACTATCTACAGCTTGCATAAGTGTATAAGTGGAAGGTGCATTTAAAGGATGATTTTGATTGGACCATAAAAAAAAAGCACCAACTGCATCAAGTAATTGATGGCTCCAAAACCCCTCGATTGTCCAGCGCCCTGGGACGTCTTTCCGACGCGAAGGGGCGCGGTGCAAATGTAAGTTGCTGTTGTTTTGTTGTTGTTGTTGTTGCAGCAGTGCATGTCATCGTAGAAGGACTCATTAGTCAAGTTACACCCAGTCACAGGGCCTTGGCTTGATCAGCGGAGGACTTAACGCAGAGGCCAGCCAGCACGCTCTGCGGAGGGGGAGCGAGCCGTGTGGCGGGCGTGCACATAGGGGTGCGGAACCGTCTCGGTGTAAATTGTTGTCGTGGGCGGCGGCGGAGGCGGCGGGGGCCGCAGTTCCCCGGGATGGAGGTCAACATCGAACGCCCACAGATATACAGTCAATTCGCTTCACACTGTGTCCTGTGAAGCGCTTTGGGGCGTCCTCCCGACGTGAACAGCGCTACATCAAATGCGAGGATTATTATTGTTGTCACGTTGCAAGACGGCAATCAATTTCTGGGAAAATCATCATCGTCGTCCTGAATCCTCTTCGCTAAGATCCAACTAATTGTCCCGAGTCACTCATTTTAAACCTAATCAGCTGCTGTGTGAGTGAGTGAGTGAGTGGTTTAAAGTCTTGTGTGTGTGTGTGTGTGTGTGTGTATTTGTTTGAGGGGCGGGGTCTATTTTTGCCACACTCAAGATGGCCGCTGGAAGGTGCCGTCGCGCAACTTCCGATGGTGGCTCGGCTCGGGCCGGCGCGTGCGCGTGGCGCGTGACGCGTTGCGCGTGGGGCGGAGCGAAGCAGGAAACCAGCGCCGCCGCCCAATGGGTTCCGGCGGGTGGTAAGGTGGGGGGGGAAGAGAACGCGCACGGTCACGCGATCTTTACCACACGGAGCGAGAGAGGAGCTCGAGCGGCGCCGGCCCAGGTGAGCGAGTGACGTTGGTTGGAATGTCCGTGGGTGTTTGAACGTGGTCGCGCGCCAGGGGTGGCGGTTGGGCGGCGGAACCCTCCCCCTCCCCCCCCCTCCGCCTCCGCTCCCGGCGGGTGCAGCGGCGCGAGAGCGGCTCGACACCCGCGGGGATCGTTCCTGTCACATATATGAGAGGAGCGGCTCAGCTCAGCCCCGAAAGTGATGCTGTGGTATTTTTTTAAAACACACACTCACACTCACTCACTCACACACACACACACTCACTCACACGCACCGGCGATGAACCGTTGACCTGAAAAATGTAGATGAGATGTTTTTTTTAAAAAAAACTACCTTAACCGGAGCTGCTGCTGCGGCGGCGGTGGTGGTGGAGGAGGAGGAGGAGGAGGAGTGGAGGGCAGGTTTGGGGTTTGCCTCAAGTTTAGGTTAGAGGAGGGGAATCGGGTCTGTTATTGAAGACAGTTCCGCCAATACACCCCTTGATTTTTGGCCTCACTGTGAAACGTGCAAGTGTTTTACTTTCACCCCCAGAGAACCATTGATCCAATCCCCTCTCTTTGTGTGTGTGTGTGTGTGTGTGTATATATATATATGTGTAGTCTGACTGACTGACTTTGCTCCTCAAAGTGTCATTGATGCGGGTTTGGTTTCAGGAAGCTCAGACCATTCTTTCAACATTGAGGAGGAATAATCCTCGCGGGCCGTACCGTTGCCTCGTCAGAGGCCACCGAGACGCCTCCAGGGTGCGCACCGCCAAGCGCTTCGACTGCGCGTCTTAACGGGTATAACGCGGAGGCCGATTTTGCGCGCCGCGGAAACGTCCCGCAAACAGCCAACGGCTATTTGTGCCGTCCTTCAGAAGCTGCTGGTGATGCTGCCCGGCCGCTCCTCGACCCCCCCCACCCCTGAAGACGGTGCCGGTCCTCAAACAGAAACGGTCTAGGTTTCCTTTCGCTGTTTTTAAAAAAAAAATGATTTGGGGTTGATGGGGGGGTCGGGGGGTGCGGATGTGCATGATTGCTGGGTGGTGTTACATTTTTAGAGACTGAATCCTGTGTGGACTGATGGGAGGGGAATTTTCCCCCGTCTGGCGTCCACGAGCATTATATATCGCACAACCCAGTTCTCGGGAAATTCACAATCTCGCCAGGCGACAGGGAGAACTAGAACTTCAGACTGGCGATCTGTGCGTTGCTCTTAAATTGGCAAAGATTTTGTTTAATTGTGCTCTTAATCTAACCAGGGAATGCTTCAAGCTGATAGTGGTTGTCAGATACATTTACATTCTTACATTTCGTTTTACATCTGTGTGTTAGATCCTGTTTTTCGCTACTTGTTTGACTTGGCACACCTGTTCTTGTCGAGAACTGCATGTATATTTAACTAATTTTATGTATGTGACGCATTGTACTCCAGCATTAAACATGGATATGTGACAGCAACCTTATTAAGGTTGTTCATGTGTCAGGCATCAGCTTGGCTCAGGTTGGTAACGCATCTCGGTTCGTAGTCAGAAAGACGGTCTTGGGTTCAAGCTCACATTGGGATAGTCTAGGATGATAGCCCAGTGTCTTGTTTGGGAAGTGTTACATTGTTGGAGCTATCGTCTTTAAGATGCGATGTTAAACCAAGATCCTATCTTCCATCGCAGGTGAACGTTAACGATCCATGGAATTATTATAATAATAACAATCTTTGCTTTTGATATAGTGTCTTGTCACGTCGTTGAGACGTCTCAAAGCACTTCACAGGATGTACTATAAAGTGGATTCACTGTGTATTTTGTGGGCGAAACACGACAGCCAGTTTCGCACAGCAGTGTCTCACAAAAGGCCATGATTATTCAAATAATGAAGGGAGTTCAGAAGCAAACCTTATGCAAATGGGCCAGTACACTTGTTTAAGTTGTAACTAGAAGGATACATTTGGAAAACATGTGTTCCTGACCACATTTTGTGTGCTTTTCTTTACAGTGATTGTGGCTTTGCTGTCGATGGGTTTGTGAATGTGCAGAGCCCTCGGGTGTGTGTGGCAGGGAGTATGTCAGGCTGGCCATGGTCCTCAATTCGCTGCTGAAGTTGGTTCAGAGGCAGATCTATACTTGTCTGTCACATCGATATGGCCTTTACCTCTGCTTTGGAGGAATTGTGCTTATGATTGTATCTGCCTTTCAATTTGGAGAGGTGAGTAATTTGGTTAGATGATCTGCCAAGTTTATTTTATTTTTTAATGTAGATTTTCATGCAAAATGTACTGTTTGAATACATAACACAGGAATATATTCTGTTCAAAATACTCTTAGTAGGTGAAACGTTCTTCCTTTCTTCCATAATCCTGAGATGAAACGTGTTGAATTGTGTGAGACCTTGCTGACATAAATATTTATAAAAATCACAAAGTCAAATAAAGATAACTGTTCCTGAAATAACCAGTTGAAACCCTAGCAGTCTTAAGTTACCTGCTGCAGAGTTTGCACATAAATCCTGTGATGCTTCAATCATGTAATCTGTCGCACTCTTACTGCAGAACAATATTGCAGGAAGGCAACAATACATCAGATATTCCATACTCCTAATATCTCTTCTCAATTATATATATTTAATAAGCAATATACATTGCTCATGACATACTTTTCTCAAGTATATGAGAAATTCACTTTTTTCTTTTTCAAACTTGTGTGAAAATGTCAGTGTGTGGTCTGGGCACTTGCCCTCATAATCCATTTTCTCACTCTTAATGAGCTTTTTAGTTTTCTTTTGTTGATCCCTAAAACACTCCCAGTCCTCAGGTTTGCTACTCTTTTTGGCAGTTTTATAGGCTTTTTAGTTTTATACTTTCTCTAACTGCTCTAGTTAGCCACGGATGAACTGCTTTCCCTGTGGTACTCTTATTCCTCAAGGGAATATGTGACCGCTGAGAATTATGCACTACATCTTTAAATGTTTCCTATTCTTAGTCTAATGTCATATCCATTAATCTAATTTCCCTATCTATTTTAGCTAATTCTTCCCTCATACCTGCAAAGTTAGTTTTATTTAAATTTAAAACCCTTGCTTCGGATTTGACTACATTGCTCTCTAACTTAATACTAAATTCTATCATGTTATGATCACTCTGTCCGAGAGGAGCCTTAGTATCTATATTACCGACTAGCCCTGTTTTGTTATACAAAACAAGGTCTGGAATGGGTCTGTCCCCTAGTTGGTTCCTCAGCATACTGCTCCAGAAAGCTATCTCTCATATATCCTATAAACTCCTCCTCTACCCTACTTTTGCCGATTTGGTTTTCCCAATCTATGTGAAGATTGAAATCACCCACTATTACTGTATTACCTTTGCTACATGTTCCTCTAATTTCTTGATTAATACCCTGCGCTATGCTGTGATCACTGTTTGATCTATAAACTACTCCCAGTAATGTTTTCTGCCCATACCGTCTCTACATCCTGGTTATCTGATTTGAAATCCTTCCTCTCTACTGTTTTTATTCCATCCTTTATTAACAAGGCTACCCCCCAGCTCGTTTTCCACATTGTCTATCCTTCCTATAAGCTGAAAACCCTGGAATATTTAACTCCCACCCTAGATCTCCCTGTAACCATGTCTCAATAATGGCTACCAGATCATACCTGTTTGTATCTATCTGTGCCTTTAATTCACGAATTAATGCCTTATTCCGAATGCTTCGTGCGTTCAGATATAGCGATTTTAATTTCTTACCATTTCCCCAACTCTCTGCTGCCCTATCTTCTTTACTGAGCTTCTTACCCCTCTTTGACCTATTCTGTTTATCTCTCTCGCTATTCTGTTCTGCCACCTTTAGTTTTCTTAATATTGCTGGCTTGCGATTATTTCTAATCGTATCCCCCCCCTTTACGAGTTTAAAGCTTTATTTACCTCCCTTTGTATTCGGTTTGCTAGGACATTTATCCCAGCCCGATTTAAGTGGAGCCCATCTTTTTGAAATAGACCCCTTTACCCCAATACTGGTGCCTGTGGCCCATAAAATGAAACCCCTGCGTTCCGCACATCTCCCTCAGCCATGCATTTAACTCTCTAATTTGCACATGTCAAAGGCAGCAATCCTGATATCACCACCTTTGATGTTCTTTGTTTTAATTTAATTCCCAGCTCCTTGAACTCCCTCCTCAAATCATTACAACCAACCCTATCTATGTCATTGGTACCTATGTGAAGTACCACCAATGGTTCCTCGCCCTCATGTTTTAGATTCTCCTCCAGCCCCGCCGAGACGTCCTTCCTTCCAGCCCCAGGAAGACAGCAGAGCCTTCGGGTCTCTTGATTGCAGCTGCAGATAAGTGTATCTGTCCGCCTGATCGTCTCGTCCCCAATTACTACAACTTTCTGTTTGTTCCCCTAATATTGGAATCACATTTTCCTTCCTCCTCACAGGCTTCCTTGTCCACACAGGTTGCAAGGATCTCGTACCTGTTGGCCAAGGTTAAAGCCTGAGGCTTCACTACCACTCTCTGGTGTTCCCTTAACGTCCTGCTTGTCAGACACCCTATCCTGTCCTTGACTGATACTATTATCTATACATTCCCTGAGCCTCAGGGGAGTGACTGGCTCCAGGATGAAACTATCCAGGAAGCACTTACTGTCCCTGATGCTGCGCAATGTCTGCACCACGGATTCCAGCTCAGACACTGCCCAATTGCAGACGTTTGCTGCAGGTGTGGTCGCCCGGGCTCAGACTGCCCTCCAGCAACTCCCACATGTTACAGTCCTCACACAACACCTGCCACGCCATTGTCACGTCTCTCACTCCCACTGTGAATTAAAGTTTTATCTAATTAATTATTATTAGTTTTTAAAACTTAAATTCTTAATTAATTTTTTTTAAAAAAATTATTTTTACTGTTGTTAATTAGTAGTTAATGTCAGTTTACTGTTAGTCAGTAGTTAGTGTTAGCCCTGTTAGTTTACTCTTTCAGAATGTTTTGATTGTGACGTCGCTCTGACGTAACGTTTTAATTTTCCCGCTGGTCGCTTGTTTTTTTTATCGCTCTCGTGCCTCTGCTCCTGACTGGCTGACTGCTCTCCTCGTTGTGGCTTTTATCCCCACTGCTAGGTCTCGGCTCCGCCCCTCGCTCTCCTGCCTCTGCTCCGGAATCAGATGAGCTCCAAAAAGACCCCTGTGTATTCCACTTCTCTCCCCCCCTCCCCCCCCCAACTCGGTCAATAGCTGTTCAGCATCTTAAAACCACCTTTATGATGTAGAGATCCATTGGTTCCTTTGATTTGTGGCATTAAGGTATTGCTAAGCAGTGTGGGATATGTTTTGATTACTTTAGTCTGTCTATTAATAAACGTTGTAACCACTTATATTGTTGGGTTGAAGCTCTGCACTATTAGAGGAATTTTTTAAAAAATTGCTAACTGCAGTGATTGATTGGTAATCTTACGCAATATGTTAAACTAAATTAAACTTGTAAAGCTTAATGTGTAGCTTTTGAGTAAATGTCTGTAAATCCTAGAATAATATGGTCTCCCTCTGCCTATTTTGGGCTCTTGCCTCTCATGAGGTCTGCCTCCTTTTTCCTTTCAATGGGATCCTACCCAACAGGCTTGGAGTAGCCTCTGGTACCTTACCAAAGTTACTATTATTTATGGGTGAACCTTGACATCAAATGTTAGTAGAGTATTTGAGGGGGGCCAAGAGACATCACCGTTGAACCTGTTCCTTCTAGTAGTTGCAATCCCGCAATTTCAAGAGCACCATTACAAAATGGAATCCCGGAACTCCATATGGTAATGGTGCTATTGAAATCCCGGATTGCAAGCCCTAATCCTGTCCTCCGCCACCATTCTGATTTTTCCAACTGGGCCAGAGGAACAGAGACACTGCCAGACTGAGACTGATGCCTGCCGAAAGTTGCCCATGTAACACTTAATGTCAGATGTCATTTCATTGGACACTAACCTCCTCTACCTCTCCATCCTGCTCACACCCCACTCCTCTATCTTTCCCCTTCGCTCAATCGGCTCAGATCTTCTGTGTATTCCCTGATTCCTCACATTGGCAGCTGTGCTTTCAACCACTTTCAATCAATTCCTGAACTTTTGGAATTTCCTGACTCAATGCCTCTGCGTGCCCCCATTTAACTTATCTTCAAATCATACCTGAAGACTTTCCTCTTCGACTGTGCCTACGGTCACCTCCTATTTCTTTCCAGCTTGGCATCAAACTACACCATTGTTAAACTCTTCGAGATGCTACCAAATGTGAAGTGCGCTACATAAATGCACATTGTTGTTGTTTAAGATAGCATTGTACTGCAATACTATGTAAATCATCAAGTTGAAAAACTTAATTGGATTTTTCTTTCAAGGTTGTGCTGGAATGGAGCCGAGACCAATATCATGTCATGTTTGATTCTTATCGAGACAATGTGGCTGGAAAATCATTTCAGAACAGGTAAAATGCTACTTAATTATGAATGTTGGCTGGATTAGAACAATGTAGAGAAAGATGGAGATTTATGCAATTTACCAGTTGGTCTCAGTGGGAGGGGGGACAGGTAAGTATTCTTAACTAGAAACTCAGCCTGGCTTGGTTGGTAGTACTATCACCTTTGAGTTGGAAGGTTGTGGGTTCAAGCCCCATGTCGGGACTTTGAACCCACCGACAATGCAACCCCCCCCCACCACCACCACAACTGCATTGAAGTGTCATCTTAGACTATCTAATTCCTGCTTATAATTATCCCACAGCTTCTGGTTGGCCTTTCCCCATTGATGTTCATGGTTGTGTGTTTGGGGTACACAACCTATTATTGCTAATTCAAATATAAATTCAATTTTCATGTTGCTAAATGCTGATTACTTTTTTTTACTGTATCTCTTTAAAATCAAATCTCAGTGAATTGCTTCAAGACATTGCACCCATAATACTCTAAATAGGAAAACTATTATACTTGACTATATATATATAATGTATAGCTAGGGAGGCTTGAGTTCAGAATGGAATTGAAAAACTGGATTATATTAATAATTACTCCAATTAATTGTTAAACTTAATAGTTTTTTTTCATTATTTAAACAATTAATCCAGCCGTGGATCCTGTAAATGAAGAGAGATGTGTAGAGGAAGTTTTATCTCTGAGCAAGTGTTCTTTTCCACTCGACTAAATAATGGATTGAAATGTAATCACAAGACATAAACTGTTGGAAGAGATGCTCGAGTGAGAACATTCAAATTTAAATGAATAAAACTTCTCAGTCCTGGCAATAGGCTGGTAGCATATTTTTATAATTTTATTACAGGAGTGGTTCTGCATTATTGGCTGAGAGTTCCACTATAATGGATATTTACATCAGGGCAGATTCTATAGTAGCAGAACAGCAGAAAAACAATGTTATTTTACTAAACTGTGGGTGTGTAGCTTTTGAGTCCTGAATTGTGAGTATGTTTCTGTTGCTGTTCTTTTAGTTGTTGGGGGATGTTGGTTTTGACTATACATCAGTCTGTCTCAGTTGGTGGCGCACGTTGGAATAGTTGGAAGTTTGTGGGTTCAAGCTCTATGTCAGGACTTTGCACTTGTAGTGTAGCCTGATACTCCAGTGCAGTGCTGGGGTGTGCTGCATTATTGGAGGTGTTGTCCTTTGCATAAGACTTTCAACCAAGGTTTTAACTGCCTGTTTAGGGGGATATTACAGATCCGTTGGATCTTTCTCATTTCTATCAGTGTCCTGGTCAACAATCTCCCTCCAATAAAAAAAATGGTCATTCTATTTGTGTGGGACATTGCTGTGTGTAAATTAGCTACTGAGTTTGCCCACAAAATATACAGTTACTACACTCTACTGCAGGGTTGGGCAATTATTTTGGCTGGCGGGCCACTTCACGAGTTTTGGTAAGCTTCGTGGGCCACACACTTAATATAGAAGCAAATGCTTAATAATAGCTCAAAATCAAGTCTTACAATTGTACATGCATAAAATAAAGTCTATATAATTGACATTCATAGGTTAAATAAAAACAACTCACTGAGCAGACATTTATTCAAATGGGGCTTTGTCAACATCAAATGAGAAAGGTAAAGAGACCAAAGACAGGTCATTTTCGATGAAATTGAAATCCTGGAATCGGCAAGAAAATTCAGCATGTAAGTCAAGTGGTGACAAAGTATACATTTTAAGGCTTTGAGCGTGAACAGTAATCTGCTGCAAAGTTGGAAAGTGGGCAAACAGCCTGTTTCCTATTTGACAAAATAAAATAAATTATTTTGTCATAAATGACTTGACACTGCAATACAAATTGTGCACAAAGGCCCCCTTCTGTTGCAGTTTTCAATTCAGTTCATTCATGTAGCCCATGATATCAATGGCAAACGTGAAATCAGAGAGCCAATTTGCATCATTCAGCTGTGGGAAATCCAAATCTTTTTGTTTCATGCCTAAAAATAAATCAATCTCTGTTCTCAGTTCTCACATTCTTTTCAAGACCTCTCCTAAACTAAGCCATCTTACATTCGTGCGATATCTGCGCTCGGATTCCAATTCCTCAAGCAATTACAAATTGCCTGTGGTTTAATCCTCTTGCTCGAATGTAGTTGACCACTTTCGTAACTGTGTCCATGACATTGCTTAGTTTTGGAACACTCTTACAGAGGACCTCTTGATGGATAATGCAGTGTATAAAAACAGTATTCTGTTCTGGATTTGTTTCTTTGACTTGATCTTGAATTCTTTTCAATGACCAAAATTTTTGCCTGTCAGATTTGGGCTTCCATCGGTGGTCACATTCAACACTCCATCGGTGGTCACATTTTTCCACTCCACTCCTAATTTTAAGATTCACTTATTTACTGCTTCCAAAAAGTCTTCTCCAGTTGTCATATCTTTCATTGACTGCATTGATGCCAATTCTTCTATGGTTTGCTGTTCTTGTCGATTTTGTATGCAATCATGTAACTCACTCTTGTAATCTCATCCTGGGACTCAAATTGTTTTGTGAAAATACTTGGCTCTTTTTGCATTCGAACAACTATCTCATCAGCTTTCTTTCCTTTTTTTTTCGTCAGAAACGTTCTTATATTTGCAAGCATGTTTGCTCTCAAAATGGCGATTCAAGTTGTAGTCTTGGAGCACTGCCACACTTTGTTTGCAAATTAAGCACATTAGCTTTTCCACCCACACTGGTTTTTAAAAAAAATGAAAAAAATTTAGAAGTCCATTCTTTGTTGAATATACGGCCTTCAGTGTCCACTTTCCGCATCTTTGATAAACTCATTTCAAATTAACGTCCTCTTCAGTGAAAAGTATTGTTGCGGTTATCGCGCGCGTTTGAAAAATTGCCGATTTCTACATTTCTGATGTCAGCCTGATTCAACACTTAAGGGAGCGTGCGCACAACTAAGCAGTGTGATTGGCTGATGTTCCCAGTCTGATTCAAATGCAAAATTTGTGCCACTTTCTGGGACTCAATGAACTATAATTTTTTTTATTGCTAGACATAATGACGGGCCGGATAGAATCATTTGGCAGGCTGGATATGGCCCGCGGGCTGTATTTTGCCCACCCCTGCTCTACAATATATCCTGTGAAGTGGTGTGAGATATTCTCTTGGCATAATGTTAAATTTAAGGATTATTATTACATCTTCAGTGGGTACTTGGCCATTAAATATTATGCTCTCACTACCCTGTAGTAACATCTTACACTTCCAGTTTACAGAGTGAAAGCATTTTACAATCGTTTTAAGCACAATGTTTCAGGCTGAGTAGAATTAAGGAATATATGTATCCTTTGTAAATGTGGTGTACCTTGTCAAAGCTTCACCTCCTTTTAACCTAAAAAGGTACCTGCATATTTTGATTGACATATGGATTACCTTTTCTGTCAGTTTCCTTAATTTGAATATACATTCTCAAATTGCCTTTTTTTTCACATGGTTTGCATTAGATTATGTCTGCCGATGCCAATTGATGTGGTGTATACATGGGTGAATGGCACAGACCCAGGTCTGCTGAAGGAACTACACAGAGTAAGGCAACAAATGAAGGAAGACCAGCGTACTGTGAGGTGTGTTTTTCTCTCTGTAGTTAAGTTTGATTTTTATGTATAGCAATAGTTTTGCTTTTCAGATTTTTTAAAAATATACAACACCCAGGATTTGCTACCATATTGTGTGTCCCCTCAAGTTGTAGAAATGTTCAGTTTACATGACATCTGAAATACCAATGTGTTGCTTTCAATTACTTTCAAGGCAACCAGCAAACTACCTACTAAGGCAAGTAAGCTCAAGTAACAAGCAACCTAGACTCTCTGATTGAAACTCAATAACCTTCAGGGCCAATATCTTTGTTTATTAAGTTTCAGGGTTTGTTTAAGGTAAAGTACGTATATCTACAAAGGTCAGTACAGTAAAATGTATTCAAAATAGGATGCAAAGCACTGAATTACTGGTTCTGTAAAAATGAACGTTTGGTGATTATTTAAAATTATTGCTAACAATTCTTAGTAGAAAGTGAGTTGGCTACATGCTAATGATTCTTTCTTTAAAAAATGTTTTTTTTTAAAAAATAGCAACGTGTACATGCTTTGTGTGTCTTTGTGTGACGAGTACGTGCTAGGTTACTTAGTAACACAATAAACAGTAATGCAGGGACAGATATTGTGTTTTGCAGAGCTATGTATGATAGAGCATTATTGTTCACTGTCGGGCTGTAGGCATTTTTGGCTAATTGGGTAGTGCAGTTTTGTTTGGGCAGATGTTGCGAGGGTAGTGGGTGATGGGAATTTGGTTCCTCTTGTCCTTTATGCCTCTTGAGAGTCGGTGGAAAAGGGACCTGGAAGAGATGCTGAAAGAAGGAGCGTGGGATTTCACTGCACTGAGCTTTGTAGAAAGAGGCCTATACTTTCTGGAGTTTGCACTTTGATGCACTTCCAACTACAGTCACCAGTGTGGACAGAATGAAATTTAAAGTATTTGTGCAGGATGAGATAATTGCAATGTAGGATTAGGAGTTGCCCTCTCATATTATGCTGAACTGGTCCATTAACTGCTTCAAAATCATGATTCAGTTTGTGAAATTTAGTGATTCCTTTATACCTTGCAGCAATTTGTGGCAATCAACCTTGGGAGTAAAGAAGAAGGAGCAGGCCTTAACAATGTCAGTCTTCTGTTTTCTAGCACCTTTGCAGAGTTTTTGAAGGCTAATAGAAGAGTTGTTTGCAACATTTGTTTCAATAATTAATGTTTGGGAGGTGTGTATTTGATGTCTTTATGCCAAGAGGAATTTGGAGATTTGCTTATTGAAACTATTGACACAAGGATAAATAATCACTAATGTATAGATCAAATTCCTTTGTTACAGCGCAAACACTGGCAAGCTTTCTGCTGCATGTCAATCTAGAACCACTCTACCTATTAGGGCTTTGGCTTGCAGGGTTAAAGGGGGAAGAATCCCAATCTCTGGTGAATGATATATCCCTCCAAGTCGAATAATATGCCAGGCTAGCTGATCTGTCATCAACAATGCTTTGAACCTGCCTGTATTAGGTACCAGAGGGCTGAAACCACCACAGAGCAGTAACTTGATTCCAATCTTCTATTGCCAGGCATGTCACCTTGGAGCTAACTGAGTCCCAAAGAGATTGCTTATCCCTGTTTCTCTTCCTCTCCCCCAACAGGATATATTTACCAGTTAATGAGCACATGTTGGGTTACTGAGTAACACAGTAAATAGTAATGCAGGGCAATGATGACAAGTGAGGTTTGAGCCCTTGGTAGGTGAATAGCAGGTGCCAGGAAGTTGAAAGTTGCATGGTGAGCAGCAACCCATACGAGGATGATAGGTTGCTGGGAGATTGCTGGTATCAGGATAGACTGGTTGGGCCTTTTTTGCTAGAGCAGAAATGTTTAAGGGGAACTTAACAGAAGTGTTTCAAATCATTAAGGGTTTGATGAGTTAACATAAATCAGCTGTTTCCATTGGTTGGGGAGTCTAAGTAGGAGAAGCTAAGATAAGATCGGGACTAGGGGAATCAAAAAGAGGAACTACTTCATGCAGAAGGTACTGAGATTGTGCAACTCGCTATCTAAAGGTGTGATTGAATCAGATAATAATCAGATTGTTATAAATGCATTTAAGGAGAAGCTGGACTTCACATGAGGGAGAGGGGAATAGAAGAGTATGGGGGGGAATAAAGGAATGGGTGGAGATTTGTGTGGTGTATAAACACTGGCAAGGGGAATACTTTGGGCCAAGTGACCTGTTTCGTTACTGTACATTCTTTGTAAAGAAAAATGAGAATGAGCCCTTTGCCCCTTCTCAGCACAGTCCTAAAATATCCAAATAATAGTCAGTGTCCAGCACAAACCATAGATACTGATAAGAAGCATCACTTGGGATGGATTGTGTCTTCCAATCAAAACCTGTCATTTGGACGATAATAAGGTCTCCTCCTTTGGATTTGTGAAAATGGAAATCCTACTGATTCTGATGGTTTAGAATTTTCTCTAATTTCTCTGTCTCTTTTTGCCTTAACGATTTCAATTCAATAAAAAAAAATGTAGATCTGTTTTAAGGAAGTAACATTTTTTTTCTTCAATAGGGAAAGATTGGGAAATGCCACAGAAGCCACTAAGAAAAGGTATTAACTTAAAATCATCTTTGAAAAATGTACTTGGATTTGTATCAAGTTACTTTTTAACTGGTTTATAATTAGCAAGTTAACTATTGCTGACATTTCTCCAATGCAAATCTAGATAGGCACTGGAGGCAGAATGCTCATTTAATATCCATAAAACTGCAAGGGCCTCTGAATGTAGTAATTGCCCTGCCACAATTTTGGTAGAAGGTCGATATCGACTGAGATAATTTGTAGAGTACTCTAGATATTGCATCATCCTGATGAGTCAGTTTGACTCGCAGGATCCCCCTTTTTTTAAAAAAAAGACTTGCTGTTTGCTCCAAATCAACTAACTGTAATCAACAACTTAGGAGAACTGAGCAGCAATCCTATGCTCGGCTGATATTTGCATCTAATTTTCTAATAATACCCAACTTTTTTTGTCAGTGTCGAATTTAAACNTTTTTTGCATTCTTGTTTGCAAATTCTTGCTATCAATTCTATACATTTAAATATAAAAGAAAACTCCCAATCCAAAACGTCATCTTACAAGTGTCATTTTTCTTTTCCTTTTTATTTGATGAATGGTAGATGAGGGTTTTTTCATTCACTTATCTGTATAGTTTTATTCTTCACTCTTAATCATTAATAAGTAAAGTCAACAACATTCAAAATGTATTCAATTTATCACCTTCTGCATAAACATGAACAAATTCCTAGGTCACTCAGTAACTAGCATAAAACAATCAACTAGAAAAAAACTTTTTTTTTGAATCCTGTAGCTCAGTGGTTAGAACACTCACCTTGCAAGCGAGAGACCTGGGTTCGATTCCCAGCAAGGTGAAATGTTGGGCAAGTTTACTTACTCCACACACCTCTGTTTACCTAGCAGTAAGTAGGAACCTGGTTGTTAGTCGATTGGCGGATCGCTTTTCCAGGGATAACAATGCTTTAAAAAAATAATTTGGTCACTCAATCCACAACTGTTTGTGGGACACTGCTGTGCACATTTGGCTGCCGCGATTCGCGCACAAATATACAGTCAATTCACATTGCAGTATATTCTGTGAAGCGCTTTGAAATCTAGATGTGAAATGCAAGGATTATAAATTTATACTGAGGAGAGAAACTTTCCAATATCCGTTAAGAAATCAAACAGCAGTGACCGACTTCCTATTGGAGCATTTAGATTAAAATATCTGCCAAGATCTAATACATTAATGGAACAAGCTGGGTGGGCTGAATAATAATAATAATAATCTTTGCATTTAATATAGCTCCTTATCACGTCATTGAGACTGCTCAAAGCACTACACAGAATATATTATAAAGCGAATTGAATGGTTTTCTTTTTGAATATGAATGGAAGAGAATAATTAGGTGGTGATTGAACATAGCTTTTTCACATGAAAACCTATTTTAGAGCTATAAATGTTTATATTACAGCTAGAGGGACAACTGAACCAAGGTAGTAACTGAATTTATTTTCTTATTGCTTACAGTGAAAAGCAGCCAGAGTGCTTGTTATCAAATTGTGTAAAGGGGTCAATGCTTGTTTTGGATCCAAGCTTGCCAGCAAATGTCACAATCAAGGAACTGCCATCACTCTACCCTCATTTTCAATCTGGAAAACATATTTTGCAAATACCAAAGCCAAAAAACCCATTGTCCAACCTTACTGTGATTATGTTTGATAGCCAGAAGGACGGTAAGTACACAATCACTCCAAATTATGCTTGTGATCTAAGAACTTGAAGAGAGTTCTGGTTTAAGAAAAACTTCGAAAAGTGAAAAAATACACATAAAATAATTCTGAATATTTGTGGGTAAACAACTTTTTAAAAATATATATATTTTTCTGTTCAACAACATGGAGAGGACCGCTGGGCCTGGGGAACGGAATATTTTCCCATTTCAGAGGCATAAGGTCAACATTAAGCACTGCGTAGTCAGTTTCTGCAATATTGCAGTGCAGTTTTTTAGTTTCTAGCACTCAATGGGTGAACTACTTCAGTAAAAATAATACCCTATAAAATGTTATTTGTTTAATGTTAAAAGAATGTTTATTTGTATTCCTGAAGTCAATTAAAATGTAGGAATTGTATAGGTCTCAAAGGTGAAATGGTAAATCTGTAACAATGTACTTTTATTTTTAGTGGATAATGCACTTTCTGCAGTCCAAAAACAAAATGATAGACGTCTTGCTTGGAGAGGTTACTTGGTAGGTTTTTACATTTTATATATCATATATGACTGTTATAAATCATTTTTTGGGAATGTCTATTCGCATATTTTATCAACAGGTGTTTATTGTGAGTTATAACAACAACCAATTACGTTTATATGGCACCTTTCACATCGGGAGGACGTCCCAAGTATAATAAATACTAGGATTATAAAAAAAAATCAGATTGGATTGTAGGTTTACATTGGTGGCCAAATAAATACTAAAGTAAGGAAGTGAGTTTACACTGATTTGACATTGGGTAGGTTTGCAAGAGGAGTTTTAGGTAATTCCTTATCGAATGAGTATCAGAAACCATAGATAGGGTATAGGATAGGCGCCATTTGGAAAATTGGGTCGGTTACTGGGACAGACAAGGATAAGAAAGAATCTGACAGAAGATTTCAAAATCTGAAAAGTTTTGATGGCATCGAGAGTAAAAGATTATTCCTTTTGATTGTCAAATTCATAAGCAGGGTCCATAAGTTAGTATTGTCACTGGAGGATTTGAAGGAGAAGTTAGAAGTAACTTTCATTCAAATGAGTATTGGCCATGGAATCCTTTGACACAACTGACTTTTCAGGCTTAGACTTTTGATGAAGAATATTATGCAGTTAGAACCAAAGTAGCTTAAAAAGAGCGAGAGCTTGACTGCTTCAAATTATAATCAACGTAAGTGTGGAGTATAGATCTTTTCTTAGATCATTATCATATTTAGAAGATGATTCATTGAATGCTTAATTTATTTAATTGCCTTTGGTATAATCATAATGATCTGATTTCACTGGTATCTTGATGTGGAATTTATTTCAGTACTTTTATTTTCCTATATATTGCATCAAATTAATTATAAATTACATTGCGTTATTTCTACAGACAACAGACAAAGAATCTCCTGGATCAGTCTTGTTGCCGAATTTTGCTTTTCTAAGTGGGTTTCCAGGATCATGCAAAGAAGTGGAACAACTAAGAGCAAAACTTCCATTGATTGTCACCAGCAAAATGAAACAGGTAAGATCTGTTTTATTCATCATTATATGCAAACATTTCCCTTTAGTTATATAAGTAAATCAAACTATTTTTCATATCAATACATTGTAGAAAATTGGACTCCTGTTAGATTCTCATTTTGGGAGCATAACAAAATGTTTCCTTGTCTTTAAGTGTACGTATGAAAGCAACCATGTTGATATGCAAAATATAAAATTCTAAAGTAGTTTTACCTCTAATTTGTGCATATAGTAATATAGTTTGTTTCAGCTTGATGGATGTGAATTACTGAGAAGTAAATTGATGTTTCATTGACGGGTTTTGTTTTCAGCCACTGGAGGGTGCCCTTTACATTTACAAGTCTGAACACTGTTTTCAGTGTATTTTAGGATTTACAGATCCATGATATTCAAACCCATTTATAATCTTGTGCTTATAATAATGATGGAAATAATATTCTTTGCATTTGATATAGTGCCTTTCACGTCGGGAAGACGTCTCAAAGTGCTTCATAGGATATATGCACACATTAAGGAGATGCATTGGCAGCCAGGGATGAAGTTCATCTGTTATAATTGACTAAATGACTCACAAGATTGGTTCAGATGGAGAAGCCCTTTTGCCGCTGATCGAATATGTGGAAATTAATTTATCTGGTGGATGCGAACACTTGTGTGGCTGAATAATCTTCATTGTGTCGGGTTCCATTGAGTACTTCTGAAAATGGGCACATGGATCTGTTCATTGTCTGTCGGTCCATCCCCCTCCCTTTTTTTTAATCTCTTCTCCCCACCCTTCCCCTCCCTTACTTCACTTGAGTGGTTTTAACGCCAGAAATATCCATTCTCCAGACTTTTCTGACTAAAGAATGATAATGCGGAGATTAGAAGGTATCAAATTGGGGGGAAATAGCAAAACGTATCTTAAGCAAAATTAATTAATGGAAATGTGACCTGATGAGTGCTTTCTACTCTGTTGAATCAGAATGTAAACATATTTTATGTCTTGCATTGCTTGCCTTCAGTATTTATTATATAAAATTCAATGCTTACAGATAATAACTACTGAAGAGCACTGTTATAAAGTTATAAACTGTTATAAAGAGACATACTCTGTGAATTGTTGAATTATTATGGTGAAGATTTTACAGTGTTCTAAATATTGGCACAAGGTGTGGGGTAGTGCTTCATTTCTAACTAAAAGGGAGGGGTTTAGAGAAACAAACAGGTGTTTGGTTATCTAGGAGAGGTCGAATTATCCAGGAGAGCAGTTACAAACAGAAAAGCTGAGATAGTGTAACACAATATAGTTACTTCCTAAATTCAATAAGCTGCAATAAATCAACACAAACTAGGCAACACCCACAACAATGCAGGACTATCTCAGAATTGGTGCATTATTGCACTGCATTGTTAGAGGTGCTCTTCTACAGATGACATGTTAAACTGAGGCCGTCTGCTTACTCTTGTGATTCATTAGCTTGTTTGAGATCCCATAGCTCTATTTTGTAGAAGATCAAGGAGTTTTCCTGACATCCTATTCAATTTTCTTTCTTCATCCAAATTCACTAATGAACAGAATAAATGCGGCCATTCATTTTTGTGAGATATTGCTTGTGCAAATTAACTGCATTGTTTGATATAGCACCATATCATGTCAAAGCTTCCTAAATAATTCACAATGGTTGTTTCCATAAACCACTACTGCACACTTCAAAGCAACTAATTCCTTGAGAAGCTTTGACATGATATGGCGCTATATCAAATATTACTTATTTCAGCAAGGTACATGTGTGCCATTTTAATGGTATTAATCTTTAGCCTTATTTCAGTTAATGTGTTGTGTAATGAGTAACTACTTTGAAGTTGCAATGAGGAATAGTTTGATCAGAATTGAGGATCTTACAAATTCTACGGATAGAGTTTCTGTGAATTCTTTTACTGAGTGACCACATTCATTCCACAGTACTGTCACCTTCATAGCTAAATACCGTTGTCTTGGAAGTTCAAATCGGTCACGGCAACATTCATCAGACAATAGCTTCTATGTGATCATCTTTCAATTGTTCTAGCTATTCTTGATCTCTTTCCTTGAAAAGTACAACAGGCATTTAGTTCTTAGCTAAAGGGGTATTTTTAGAGTGTCTATAGTATGACAATGATGCACAGTTTTGGCTGTTTCTGTTTTTCAGTAAACAGATTAGCCTGATAAATAACGTTTTCAGATTAATTAAAATGTTTGTTTTTAAAAACAAAACTACATTGGAATTGCTGACTAGTTAAGAAAAAATCTGAAGGCTTCAGTAATCCATGAATATCCTTAATCATAACAGGTTTGAAGCAATTTATAATATTTTGAAACTGGATTTTTTCAGGCAATGCAGTGGCATTCTGTGATCCCTCTGTAGTCTGAAACAAAAACAGAAGTCGCTGGGTACACTCAGCAGGACAGGCAGCTTTTAAGAGCTAACAGAGAGGGGGGAGGCAGGGCAAGGAAGACAACAACAACAACTTGGATTTATATAGTGCTCTCCACACCGGATGGCGTCTCAGAGCGCTTCACAGTAATGGATTCCGGGGCCGATCCATGGGGGATGGGGAGGAAGGTGACCAAAGGCGAGGTCGAAGAGAAAGGTCTTCAGCAATGACCTGAAAATAGGAAGAGAGGGAGCGAGGAAGGGAATTCCAGAGCCTCGGGGCATAGTGGCTGAAGGCACAGCTGCGAGGGTGGAGCAGAGGACTCGGGGGACGAGGAGGAGGCCAGACCCGGACAAAGGAGAAAATGGGCTAGAAGACGGGGGGATGATGGGTTAAAGATGTGTCAATGATGCAAAGCAAAGGGGGGGATTGCAACAAAACAGGGGAAAGTTTACTGCAAAGTTTCAGAAGTGGACAAAATATAATTTATGGTAAATGAGGGGTAGACAAACAATCAGGTGATGATTCACCCCAGGCAGCTCTTGCCATTATTAAGGGTCTTGAAAGTGGATCACTACCTTGTCCATTAGTCTAGAAATTATGTAACCAGATAGAACAAATGATTGAAGAACAATAATTTCTTCTTCTGAAAGGTTACCTCTGCCCAATGTACTGTTGCTGAATGATGTCCCAGCTTGAAAATGGTGCCAGCTGATTACATTCATGTAGGGAGTTAATCTGCAGTTATCCATAAAATGGCGAATGTACGTCAGGGTTTTCTACTGCTATATGGATTGACAGACATAATGTTATTGTTCCCAGTAATTGTATCTTCCATGCGCATGTGTAGATTAAAAATAAACCATTTCCCTTCTTTCAACTAAAATGATAATCATCTATTTATTCCCTATAGACTTTAAAGACGATGTGACTCCATAATGTTGTTTAGCAGTTACTCAACTTAGCACTTAGAAAAATGATCCTGAAAGCATTGCATCACAGATTCACCAATGATTCACACACCATGTGCTTATGCTCTGATCTGCCTTATGGAGTGGAGGCTTGCTTTGTCCTTCATTCCTTTTCCATCAAAGAAGAAGTGGGTTCTTAGGCGTCTTTTAGGAAAGGCTAGATAGAGACTGTCATCCGAGATGTAAATGTTTCATTTTGTCACTCCAATGCCTCAATAAGATTGAATTATAATATTCAGTCTTCTGATGTGTTGGAAAATTCACTTATTGGGTTTTGAGAAAATTTTCCTGATGTGGGTTCCTATTCCCGAATGGAGGCTTGGTAAAAGAGTAAGTTTAGATTTTCAAGAATTTAAGAAAATTCCACAATACTGGAGAAATAATTAGGAAAGCTAGAGAATGTAGGAGAGAAAATTAGAGGAAGAACAGTAAATAATCAGTGCCTCAGGTACCATCACCGTACTCCTGCCAGCTACAACAGAAAATAATGTTCTACTGTATATTGTTGACCTTTAGCAATATTTCCTTGGGTGAGTACTTGGAACATAAACTATTCCCCAACTTAATAATAACTGTAGTAACAGTAAGAACTAATAATTAATATTTCAGTGCCATTATTATGGAAATAGTTTTATGTACGTGTGTGTGTGGGAAGAAAAAAAAGTCACATGAAGTACAGAATTCTCTAGAGCTCACTTGTCTTGATTCCTAATTTAATTTAGTTGCTTTTCATAGTACAATAATTGATCATAACCCTCAAATTTTTTTTGCAAAATAACCTTGGTTTAAGAATAACTATTATATGTGTAAAGTTCCCTTAATGTACCTTAAATATTTTTCCTAATATCTAATAAAGAACAACATCCAAAGCAGTGATCTGAAGCATAGTTTAATTTGTTCATATTGTGAACAATTAACTGTGAGTATAGATGTTAATTGAAAAGTTAATTTCTAATAATAACCTATGCACTGGAGCAATAAAAGCAATTTGTTTTTTAAAAAGAAAAAACGTCCTTTTGTGACATGAATGTCCAGTGATTCATTGAATGCTAAGTTCTTTCTGTTAACAGTTCTAATGTGAGCAGCAACAAATTCTTCACAAGACCTGATGAACCCTAGCAACTGCACAAGATTCTTCCTCCCCTAAATAAGGCTAGGCTTAGAGCAACAACATTCATTCCACTTGGCGCTGGTGATGGGCACCGGTGAGCATACTTTGGTGGCTGTGTTATGGCTTATGACATTACCTCACCACCACGGGGTGAAGTCGTCTCCTCATCAGCATGTTTGAATGTATTTTTGGAACAGCGTAGCCTTATCATTTTGAATGATCCTAGGTTTTTATAATCGCGTAAAAATGCAGGTGACATGAAATGGTATCCATTTATATACAACTTGTAGACAGGCAGCTGTGTAATTTACAAGCCTGACAGCTGGCATTCTTGTTCAGACGCTAGTAATCATTAATATTGAGCCAGCTTACTCAGTGAGGAAGAAATCTGGGCTCAATTTTCATCTCTGGAAAGATTGTATTTTTATTTTTAATGGTCAATATTTGGCTGGAAGCCACTGTGTAATTTAGTAGAGTTCTGATGAGATCAGTCAAATTCTGCTGAAAGAGCACATAGGTTATAGGAAAAGTGGTTACGTTAGAATAACTTGAAAACAAAGTTATCTTGAAAGTTGAAAGCATTGCATCTGGTTTAACTTTTGATTGCTTGATTCTTAAAGGATTATTTAATGTATATCTTAGAAACAAATCTTTTATGTATTCATTTTTATTCAGTGCTGGTGAGGTACATTTTCCTCCTTCCTTTCTATGCAAAAGCTTGCTGTTTACTGTCCTGGAGTATTGATAGAACTGTTGCCTATAAATATGTAATCACTACACTTTGCTTTAAAAACCTATGAAGTGCTTTCAGACATTTTAACAAAGCGCTGTATTAAATGCAAGAATTATTGTTATGGATCATTAAACGTATTGAATAGAATATTTTGTGGATTTACTCCTCCCAATTGAAGACTAAACTATACATTACCAAGGAATGAACTTTAAATTAAAGGTTATTGGTGAGGTTTGGCATTGCCAAACAAAGTACAAAGATTCCTTGCATTTGATAAGCCTTGCATTTGAGGACTCCTTTTTGAACGGAGGCAATAAATTCAGGATGTTGGTTTTAAACTCCAAAACTGATCAATAATTATAAATGGAGTTTCATCTGGAAAAATTCAGTTTCAATTGAAATGCTTTGTGCCTGAACAAGGTTTTAATACTGCACTGCATTTAAATTGTTTTATTGGGTTTCGAACAAGCTTAATTTGCCTTTTAAGACTATGACCATGACCTATTATGACATTTTGTTCAGGTGAATACTCTTGTAAGTAATGCTGCCTTTTTACAAACTGATTGACTTGCGAACCTTTGTTTCCAAATTTTTACTCTGAAAAAATTGTATTCTAAAATATTGAAGAGTAAAATGGTACAATGGAATTCTCTTTCCAGCTGCAGCTGTATTCTGAAGCTGGTGTTGCACTGTTGGTACTCAATGATCCCAAGGATTTTATGGAACTAACTAAACAGCCTAAGAAGAACATGACTATAGAAGGAAAAGAATTGACAATCAATCCGATTTATTTACTGTGGGATCTCAGTACTATCAGTCAGGTAAGTTACCTATTCAGCAAGGAGCTCAGTGGTTAGAGCACTCGCCTTGCAAGTGAGAGACCTGGGTTTGATTCCCGACAGAACAAAACCTTGGGCAAGTTTGCTTACTCCACATGCCTGATAATAATCCCTCAAGACAAAAAATAATAAATTGGTCACTTCAATCCACGACTGTTTATCGGACACTGCTGTGTGCAATTGGCTGCCGCGTTTCGCCCACACAAAAAAAACAGTCAATTCACTTTACAGTATATTGTGTGAAGCGCTTTGAGACGTCTAGAACACGTGAAAAGCGCTGTATCAAATGCAAGAATTACTATTACTTAGCTTTCTGGGCATTGTTCATTTTGTAGTTATCTTGTTTTTATTTTTTTAAATGCTTAATTTTCTTTTAGTAATTTTGACTTTTGCCCAACATGGAATGTACCAAAACCCTTTTTTTCTGTCTGTGGTAATGCAATTCATGTTGGCACTGTACACCACAGGTAAGTTTCACTGTTACATTTCACATACAGTGTTTCTCTTGCTGCATATATTGCATTTTTATATTTCACTTGCTTTTTAAGTTGACAAGTATTTTTTAATCTCACCCTAGCATCAAAAAGATAATAATAACCCTTGTATTTGATATAGCGCCTCATCAAGTGTTCAAGACATCTCAAAGCGTTATATCAAATGCAAGCAGATTGCTACTTATGCTTAAATTGATTAACATAATTAACCTTTGTTTCCATCTCCAACCGACTTATGTAGTATTGGATCTATGGATCTACGGATCTACTGTTAATCTTTTTATATACAAATTTTCAGCAAACTTGTTGAAGTGTTTGGCAACTCTTATTGCAGTTTTGTCACTACAGCTTTATTACTGATCATAAATGATGCATGGAAACCCTATAGCAAGCCACGAGGGAGACCTCTTGAGTGTTCTTGCATTCCTTCCAGCAACTGATTTAGAGCAGCAGCAGTAAAGGACAAGAGCAAGGACAAGCCTCCTATTTGCCCTTTTGTTTAGAATCTGTGTCAAAGGAATCTAATGAGTGGAATTGCTTCTCTTTTGTATTTTTAATTGTGCATAAATAAATGTTAAACTTAATTAGTGCAGGATAATGGAAGTAGAAGAATATTAGAAATGTGTTGTATGTACTTTGGGCAAAACAGTAAGAAAATCACATAATAGGGGTCAAACGTAATTGCAGCTTCTATATGTGCTCTTGCAAATAAATGTCTTGAGACCTTTAAACAGGTTCTGTAAAACATTTAATCAAAGCAAACAGAAGTGTTTCTATTCCTTTTTAAATTCCTGAATGCTTTCTAGGCACCTTGGGTTAAGAATTGCATTTTGCAGAAAAATATTTTTGTATTTGTGAAATCTGTGACCATATGAAATCTACTATTTATAATAGTGATTTTTCTTTCCTTTCTTTCTACCATTGCAAGCCCTAACTTCTACTTTTTTAAAAAAAAACAATCTGCTGTTGGAGAAGAACACTGGTAGATGAATGACAACTGGAAGTAAAAATAGCTCATTGGATTTAAGCCTATGTTTTGGTTGGTGGTGCTTAAGTCCTGGTGGCCAGAATTACTTCTATAGAAATCTATTGTAAAAATGATTGATTTTGTTATTAGATTTGACATAGAAGAATGAAAAGTGGTGTTTTTTGTCACAAGTGATCAAATGTGCCATTTGACAACCCAGTTACTCAGTGATATCAGTAATGCTGAGTATTTCAAATTTACCAAGTAGAATTTTCTTTAATGTTATCAATCTGTACCCGGACTCTATTTTCAATGTTCAGTTTTACTGAGAAATCTGTTTAATGAAGTGGGTAGTTTATGTAACTAAATTAATAGTATTGTGTAAGTATTGTTTTTTTTGCAAAAGTCATTGCCTTGAGCTCCATCGCCAGACCTATTGGACAAGCAGAAAATCTGTTCTCATTCGTGTTGTATTACAAATGTTAAAGTGGCTTCAAGGATGTGTTTGCACAAGTAGCTATTCGTTGGTCGGCCTGCCTCCCACACTTATTTGTGGGACACTACTTCACCTCTGCTTGGTGCCTCTCCACTTAATGGACAAAGTTTGAAATTTGCTTTGTGGGGAATTATGTGTCTAATAGTGCCCAGCACCTCAGGATGTCCTCACAAAGTGAAAGGAGCTATATAAATGCAGTTGGTAGTGGTTGTTATAGTACATCTTACTCCCCCACAATATTTGAACTACTTATTTATCTGTATAATAGCTGTCATTTATTTCAATTATTTTGTCTAAGTGTGTTCTAAATTCATTACATGCAATATATTTAATTATTTCTGCTATCACATTTGATGGTTGGGATACTCTTGTAACTAAATATTTGGAAGTGACAAAACAATTTAGTGTGAAATTCTTACAGTAATTTTGATTCTGGTAGCTTACATACATTTAGTAGATGATGTAAGTAGATTCATCACCAGCTATATCTTTTCCACAAGTCTAAGCAGGATGATGATATTTCAGCCAGTCGATTTGAGGACAATGAGGAACTGCGATACTCTCTACGGTCTGTGGAGAAATATGCACCTTGGGTTCGACACATCTTTATTGTGACAAATGGTCAGATTCCTTCTTGGCTTAACTTGGACAATCCTCGTGTTACAATAGTATCACACCAGGTACCAATAATATTTTAAAACATATTTTTCAATAGCAGTAACTTTACTAAGTGGGAACATTACAAAGTGAAAAGGCAAATTAATATCAACCTAGAGTTGAAACATCTTTCTCTTGTTATTGTTCTATGCTTGGGCTCCATATAGCCAGGTTTTGAAATTGTGTTGATCATAGTTTCCAACTCGTACTGTCCTGTTTTTTGATGCGAGTTTCTCCACTGGCATTAACAGCTATATCCCATCATATTTTTCCAGTCTGTTATCACAGAAAGTTAACTTCACTGCTGCTGTGCCTAGTAAGAGCCAATCCTAAAATCAATTGATAAGTGTGATTATTGATGAGTTGATATATTCCACATCTTTTCCAACTAGATATTAAGGAATAATGTCCTTTTTTTGTCTAAATGTGTGTCAGATTGAAGTTCCTTGAAAGTTAATATCTCTTACGTTCAGTACAATTGAGATCCTATATAGGGTATCTGCAAAATGTACTTCATCTTCCTGGTGTGAAAAACACTATATCAAATGCAAGGATTGTTTGGTTGTTTATTCATATTGTTGATTTATTTTTCTAGGACATATTCAGGAATGTCAGCCATTTGCCAACATTTAGTTCCCCAGCTATTGAAACACACATACATCGAATTCCAGGTCTTTCTCAAAAATTCATTTACCTAAATGATGATGTCATGTTTGGAAAGGAAGTGTGGCCTGATGATTTCTACACTCATTCCAATGGACAAAAGGTAACCTTTTAAAATAGCAATAGCGAGGCTAGAATCTGAACAAGTATCAAATAAGACTGGCTTTTGAATGGCAAGGTTTATCTTTGCTGGAATATCTGTTGTTTTTGCTTGCATCAATCAATTTGGCAAATTCAGTGATGAGTTTATTTTAACATTCATTAAAAATTATACATTACTGGGGAAGCAGGGTAAGAATTGCTTCTAATTTCTTTAAGACTTATAAAAAGGATTACGTCTAATCTGGTTAAGCAGCCAAAAATATTCCTGATGGTACAGAAGTCAATCTTCAGTTTTTTTAAATATTAGGTTTATCTCACTTGGCCCGTACCGAATTGTGCTGATGGATGTCCTGGGTCCTGGATTAAAGATGGCTACTGTGATAAGGCTTGCAATAATTCAGCTTGCGACTGGGATGGAGGTGATTGCCTTGGTAGGTGGATCAACCTTTGTGAACATTGCAGCACTAGCTTGCACATTTATGATAGGGAAATAATTTAGATTTAGAAGTCAGTTTTCTGTGATCATTTTTAGATTTGTTCTCATTTTTGCAACTTCCATATACAGATATGGATATTTGACATTAGTATAAAAACCAATACATTCCTGGAAAATGTGTTATCCCTTTGTTGCACCCTGTCAAAGGCCATTTTAATCTTTTATGTGCTGAATAGTAGTAGTACACAGGATATTTCAATCCAGCCAATCCACATTGATGTCGTTACATTGGGTAACTGCATCAATGCTCTCGTTCTTGTATTAATTACAAGACTCTCCTGGATACAAGTGTTCATTCACTTCAAGGCTGTTTGGTGGACATTGTTGTGTGCAAACTGGTTGCTGTTTGCCTACAGAACTACACTGTCTCTACACTCTAGAATGTGAAGCACTCTGAGATTTCCTTCTGATGTGAAAGGCTCTACATCAAATGCAAGGATTATTATATCAATGTTGAGTGGAGTTTGCTCTACAGGTTAGCTTTTTGTCTGAAATAGTGACAATTTATCTACAATGTTCTAATTCTAGGTAATCTTGGTGGTCGTATTGCTGTTGGTGGAGGAGTAGGAGTAGCAAATGCTCAACTGTGGCAGCTTAATGGAGGCTTTCCTGGTGTATCCTACTGTAACCAAGGTTGTGCTAACTCTTGGTTAGCTGACAAGTTTTGTGACCAAGCATGTAATGTCTTGGCGTGTGGATTTGATGCAGGTGACTGCGGACAGGGTAAGTGAACTTTCAATCTTAAATGACTTACTTTCTACCAATATAATACCTTGCTTATTTTAACTTGATGCCAGATTTATACATTAACTTAAATTAACATTTGTTTTGACCCAGTAACCCCCAGTTTAGTGCCATGGCTTGCAGTTTGTCTGAATGCTTAGCTTGACTTTGTATGTGAAACCGTGTAAAAGGAAAACATTGCTTGCTTGAAAACTCGACAGGAATTACATATTCATATCATGGTCATGAGATTTTTATATTGGAGTTTGCAATCTTAACCTAAATATCAACTGAGGCCTGGTTTGTTCTCATTTCATTTGTATTATAATTAATCCTTTTTAGAAGAGAGTTTATTTTTAATACTGCATCTTCAAGTAGGGTGTAAATTTTGTTGATGCTTGCTGTAATAACATGATATATTTGACTATCTCTTCTACAGATCACTTTGGTCAGTTGTATGAAGTGACTCTTATCTTTAATCAAACTCGTTACATCCTGCCAAAAGGTGAGGCTTTGCCTATCTTCAGGTTTGACAGTTTTTCTGACAAAATCATTGAGGCATCATTTACCGATAACCCAATAATTCGTCATGCTTCTGTTGCTAACAAATGGAAGACGATCCACTTGATCATGCATGGAAGTATGAATGCAACTTCAATTAATTTCAACTTGAATTTCTTGGACAAAAGCGCCAAAGAGATGAAAATGCAACTCATTATAGATGTCGACACAAGAGAAGTTCAGAAATCAAATGAGTCGACCTCTCGTAGGACAGAGATCAAACCCAGAAATGTCACTGCAGCACCATCTGAAGTAGAAGTTCTATTTGAAGAAATTCCTCAAGAATTGCGATTCCCTAAAATTCATGCAAGACCTTTAGATAAGGTGGATGCCATTCCATTCATTAATGTATCAGTATTGCCTGCTAATGTTCAGGAGGAGCTGAAAATATTGGATACAAAATTAAAAGATGGTGATATCACTGTTAAAGGGTACAATCGAACAAAGGCATTGATGTTGGAGCCCTTCCGAAAGCTTGCACATCCTTTCGAACTGATGGTTGCAAAGGTTATTCTGCCACAGGACACAGGATTAAATAAAAGTAATGACAAGATTGAACCTCCAAGGATTGCAGACTTGAAGGAAAAGACATTTGCTGGCAGAGATAATATGAAAAAGAATGGAGAAGATGCAATGTATTTACCCAAACGTAATAATCTCTTAACAGAAGAGCAATTAGAGAAAGTTAGAAAAATGAATCCAGAAGCTAATCGTAAAATATCTATTACTCCCTCAGTTCCTATGAAAATTGATGGGTTGTTAAACAGTACCATCAAACCAGTGATTGCCCTGCCTAGAAAAGAGATCAGACCCACCACTGCCCAGAAAATTCTTAATATTCTTATTCCAAATGATAGTATCAAGCTAAAACATGGTCAGATTGCTAGGGGAATCGAAAGAAATGTTAAATACAAAGTCAGAGGAGGTGAAGCGTTGGGAGATGCCAATGCTGGTGCAGAAACTGAAATGAAACAAGAAATGGATGGAGAAAATGCAAGGCTTGCCAGCAGAAAGCTGCAGCATTACAAAGGATGGAACGCTGGCTTCTTACCTTGGGAAAAGCATGGATATTTCCAAGACTTGTTAGAAGTAAGTAAAGTTTTCCAGTGTATTCAGTGATTGGTTAAGTATGAATGCAATTCTTAAATGTGTTTCTATGAGAAATTGTTCTCTGTTAGAAAGTATTGCTGTCACACAGAGTAAGGTGAAATTCATTGTATATAGAATATATGTAAATTTATAATTTTTCCAGCTTAATTTGTTTGGAGTTTTAAAAAAAAAAAGATTTCTGGTTTGCTGCATGCATTAAGTGTGTTTTTATACAAGGTCTATAGATTCATAGTTTTTATTGTAATCGTTCACTGTTTCAACCAAAGCAGTTTCAGGCCTTGGGTTCAAGCAGCTAGACTTTGTTTACTGAAGTGATCTAAATTTTAAGATTTGAATTTAACCTTTTTTATCCTTCCCAGTTATCAAAGGCCATGTTACTTGCTTGTGCTACTTGAGATTGCATGTTGTGGAGATCTGAAACGTGCATCAAATGAGCGTGGACAATTTCAGCCTAGTGGGTGGGAGCTAGCTCGCAGTTCAGCAAAAATAAGCATTAAATTGGCAGCCTGGCCCAGATGTCAGCTTGACTCATTGATAGCTCTCTTGCCTCAGTCAGAAGTAACTTCACTTAAATCCTGCAGTAATCCAATTCACTGTTAATGTTTGACCTTTTCAGCTTCATCAGTTTAGATTTGGAGAAGTAGGCATGCCCTTGCGAGCCAAAGCCTTAAAGGGTATAACAGTTTGCTGCATTTGCAGTTGTATAATATATGGGTTCAATTCCCGAGCAGGGCAAAACCTTAGGCAAGTTTCCTTACTCCACATGCCTCTGTTTATCTAGCAGTAAGTAGCAACCCGGTTGTTAGTTAATTGGCAGATCGCTTTTCAGGGGGTAATAATCCCTTCCAAAGAAAAAATAATAACAATTTGGTGACTCAGTCCACGATTGTTTGTGGACTCTGCTGTGTGCAATTGACTGCTGAGTTTCGCCCACAAACATACAGTCACGTAACAGTATATTCTGTGAATCACTTTGAGATGTCTCGAAGGCATGATAAGGCGCTATATCAAATGTAAGGATTATTTTTATTTATTATATAATTTTCACATGTATTAGTGGCTGAGCATCCACATGCTATATAACCCAGAAACGTATATGAACCATTCCCAACATTTTATTTCAGGAGGAGGCAAAACTGGAGAATGCCCTTGAGTATGTAACTGATAGTAAACGAATGGGAAGAAAACTTCAAGACACTTTTGCAGATTCATTGCGCCATGTAAATAAACTTCTAAATAGTAAATTTGGGTTCACTTCACGGAAAGTTCCTGCCCACATGCCTCACATGATTGACCGCATTATCATGGATGACCTTCAAGAAATGTAAGTCATCAGGACATTTTTCTTGATCATTTTATTATAGTATTTTTTTAAAAAAAAGTGTTTTTAACAATAAATTCATAATCTTTGATTTGTTCATTTAATATGACCAAATATTTTGTCTGCAGTATGTTTTGACTCTTGACAAGAGCATTGTACAGTTCTGTTAAATGACTTACAAACAATCAATAAACAGTAATGCATGTTTCAAAGTGATTGCTGTTCAAATATTGTAGGCATGATTAGCTTATTGATTATTGTTAAAGGGCTTCTTCATAGTTTAAGCATCTTCTGGTGTAACACTGAGCCATACGGGTTATAGAGCTGGAGGTTCAATGTATGATCTCAGCAGAGTTGGCAAGGGCAACAGTTGCTACAATAGGACTTAACGTCCTGGGCTCCGGGGGGGGGGAGACATTTAAGCCCATTTCTGCTCCTGATCGCTATCCATTAATTAATACTACAATGAGTGCAGATGGATGGAAAGTGAGAATAGGAACCAAGTCTACAATGATGTCTTCCATGACTGTATAAATTGTCAACACTTTAACATAAAAAAGGACTACTTGGTGAAGTAGCAGAAACCTTTGCCCTATAAACAGTAGCCCAGAATCAGTCAGCACCTGAAGAGCAGAAAAAAGGCAGAGAAAGCCTAATGTGTATTAGCAAAAATCATGTTTAGGAATCCTTCACTTGGCAATGCAATGTATCTTTGTTTTAATTCTATGTGATCTGGAATACAAATGTAAATGCCTGTAAATAGTATCTGGCAGAAGCAAGTCTTTTCAATTTGCATGCTGATCATTGGTAACTCAAGCTCCCATAAATATCCGGCAATTTTTTAAAAAACTTGTTAAAATCCTATTAAAATTATTCATTTCATTTTGGTAATGTCTTAATTTACTTCTATAATACTGGGAAAAACTCATTTCCTATTGACTGAACTTTTTTTGTCTGAGTTGAAATAAGATGTTTTTAAAGCCGATTATTTTTGGACAGTTTTCCAAAGGAATTTGACAAGACATCAGACCATAAAGTTCGCCATCCTGAGGATATGCAGTTTGCATTTTCATATTTTTACTATGTAATGAGTGCCCTACAAGCTTTAAACTTGTCCGATGTTTTTGATGAGGTCGACACTGATCGCTCAGGAATTCTCTCTGATCGAGAAATACGGACATTAGCAACAAGGATTCATGAACTCCCTCTGAGTTTGCAGGTAAATCTCCTGCAACCTGCCAAGCTCCTGATTCGTGTGTTTGATAAGCAATAACACACATATAACCTCATTTTCTGTGTTCTTATAATGTCAATGAGCAATCAAACAGTTTGTATAAATTAATTAAAATGTTTGATTTAGAGCACTGAGATATGTCCTCTGGTTTCCTACTGGACTTTCAACTTTAGAATAAAGTAATAGAGGTCATTTTTATGAATTTGATAATAGCAATTGCATTTTTGTGCTTTTCAAGTTTTTCAAGTTTACTGCTTTCAACTTTTTAAAAACAAATTGAATACAAACTTGATCCATGGATGAGAGAGAAGTGAATAACAATAAATTGCATTTATAGAGTACCCTTCACATCAGAAGGATGACCCAAGGCGCTGGGAGTAGAGGGATATGGTACAGGGGTTTAGTAGGGCTGAAGGCTCATGGAGCATCAACATAAGCATGGACAAGTTGGTCTGAATGGCCTGTTTCTATGACATACAATTTATGTAATGTAATTCTATGTATTCAGGAACTGTTTGATATTGATAGTAGATAGGAGTACATGATTAGCACTTTTCCATGAGAGATTGGTGCACAATTTTATGCACTTTCCACTGAAGCAAGATTGAGGATGTGGATGTATTTTGCGGTGATTAATTAACACTGTTTTAGCTTTAATTGTTGTCTGTTGAAACCTAGGACTTAACAAGTTTGGAGCAGATGCTGATTAATTGCTCAAAGACCCTTCCCACAAATGTCACGCAGATCAACCGTGTTCATCCCACCCAGGAAGCATATTACGACCCGCACTTGGTAAGAGGTTTTGAGCTAGACTGAATCCCATCCAGTGGAATTACCAAAATAGTTTTAAGTATTTCTCTATTGGAAGTTTATCCAATAAGATTAAACTTTCCTTTTGTCTTGATCATCTTTCAATAAGATGGGCCTTAAGACCTTTCTTGGCCTCTGCTGTTTTGTAACCAGGGATCAGATCTGTGTGAGAGTGATCAGTTCTTTTTAACGTTTTCTCTCAGTGAGACTGTGTGCGCACGTGTGGAGAATGAGATCCTTTTTGGTTGGCACCTCATTTACATTTTCATCGATGACCAATTATCCCCACTGTTTGCTTATCCACAATGAGTCCAGTCACAATTGGTGCAGATAATTGTCTCTGGAATATACTACTATTTTAGCATACCAAATAACAAATCATGAAGAAATCTGAAATTTATCGTATAGTTCATACTACTCAATTTTTATCAGAATTTTGTACATGCAAACCAGTTTAGCATTTCTGTGACTGATTTAAGGACAAGAGACATGAGTTTAAAATTGTAACTAGAAGTGTGAAAGGGGAAATTAGGAAGATTTGTTTTTTTCAGAGAGCTGTAGGAATGCAAATTGATTTGCCAAGGATTGCTGTTGGAGCTGAGTTGATTGGTACATTTGAAAGGGAATTAGATGAGTACATTTGGATGGAGAGTACTAGAGGGTATGGGGAAGCAGGTGGGATTTAATAGATGGCTTTATTGGAGGAACAAGCGCCAACACTGATGCAATTTGAAAGTCGTTCTAATGGTTGCAATATTGTGTCCTATATTTCTATGGAAATTGGATGGTAACAAATAATTTTTTTGTCCTAAAAATGGTATAGAAACAACTTTTTAATTTTGATTTAAATACAGTAACAAATTAAGAGGAACTAACCTGAAACAATAATATTAATGGTGTAGGCAAGCGGAAGGTGAGATACAAAGCAATTACCCTTTTCTTTATTGTGGAAGGGAGGAGGAAAGTGTAAGAATTGTTCCTCAGTATCTAAATATCTAGTATCTAAATTTTTCTTTTATTTGAAATTGTGTTTCATCATTGTAATCTTTCAATGTTTTATACCACCTAAATTGAAGTCTTGCCGTTCGTGTTGATTATTTTGCGTTTTTTGAAAGATGGTGTGGAAACTTTTTTTTAAAAGCATTGAAATCTATACTTTGTCAGATATAATACAAGGGTGTTCCAAATGCTCTTGTGAGAAACGATTGTGAATAGGCTCTAGTTTGAAATCTTGCTGGAGAAACAGTGCAGTGATGGATCTGGAGACAGCTGCAAGGGAAAACAGCCAACAAACAAATCCATTTATAACATTCTGTGTAACATTATCTATGAAAATACTGATAATATAATGCAAGCCAAACAGTGTTCAAGTAGCTTGAAAGTTGTGTAATATTTTGTTATATTCTGTGCTGAATAGAAGAAAGAAAATGGCTCAATTTGAATGTGTGGGCAGTAGCTTGCAGTGTGAACTTGCATTATTGTACAATCACATTTGAAGAGGTTAGCTGACTGAATTCATCTGAAAATGACAGTGATATGTAGTTGAACAGTTGCAAGAGCACTCTATATTTGAGAGGAGTAAATTCCTACTATATCTATGTATCATTGAGGACTGTTCATTTTATTTGTAGTGTCAGTTTGGCTCAGCTAGTAGCACTCTATGACTTCTGAGTCTGAAAGTTTGAGTTGTGTTCAAGGATTTGACCTCATAATTCACATAATTGCACTCCACTGCAATACTGGGAAAGTTAGAGGTTTGGCTCAGCTAGTAGCACTCTGTGACTTCTGAGTCCGAAAGTTTGAGTTGTGTTCAAGGATTTGACCTCATAATTTAGGTTGACGCTCCACTGCAATACTGGGAAAGGTAGAGGTGCCATTCTTTAGCTGAGACCTTAAACTGAGGGCTGATCTGGTCAATATTCCTCATCATACAAATTTTACCAACCTTTAATTAAATGAGCACTGCATACCTCACTGCTGTGCGATTAGCTTCTGTGTTAGTCACTAATCTTCCAAGTAACTCATTATGTTAAGACTTTTGAGACCTTTTGTAGTGATGATGTACTACATCAAATGCAAGTGTTTTATTACTTAACTTCTATGGAGAAACCTCTTTTTATGTCTGTATTTTAACCCAATGTTAAATACAATTTGGAGGCTTCCTTTTTGCCTCTACCACATTTGTAACTACTTGTTAAAATTTGGTCTGTTGCAGCCTCCGGTGACGAAAGGTCTTGTCATCAACTGCAAACCTATTACTGACCGTATTCACAAGGCTTTCAAGGATAAAAATAAATACAAGTATGTTAAATTATGAAATAGTTTCCTTTTCTCTATAAAAGTTAAACATTTGCAAATGGATAACCCCAAATTCCACAACTTGTATAAGAAATATGTTTAAACAGATAATATCTTGCAACTTTACAATATCACCTTAGTGTTTTGTTTCAACATTAAATGTTCTTGCTGCTTATTAAGTTGAGGGTTGTCTTTAGTAAATTATCCAATGACATCAGTTTGCCTGCATGCAGAAAGCCACAAAACTCTATAATAATAATAATAATAATAATCCTTGCATTTGATATAGCGCTTTTCACGTCGGGAGGACGTCCCAAAGCGCTTCACAGAACACACTGTAAAGTGAATTGACTGTATATTTGTGGGCGAACGCGGCAGCTAATTGCGCACAGCAATGTCCCACAAACAGTCTTAGATTGAAAATGACCAATTTATTATTGTTTTTGGTTTTTTGCAGGGATTATTATTAGGCTCTGTGTGGAGTAAGGAAACTTGCCCAAGGTTTCGCCCTCTGCCTGGAATTGAATTCTATCACACTTATCACAAAGTCATGGTTTATGTATTGATGCATTTCAAAATGGAGCTATCTGTATGTAATATGTATAATTTATAAAATATTTTCATTAAAAACTTAGAGATTTTTCTTCACGTTTTCTCCACTCAGGTCTGAAATCATGGGAGAGGAGGAAATTGCATTTAAGATGATTCGTACCAATGTTTCTCATGTTGTTGGTCAATTGGATGACATCAGAAGAAATCCCAGGTACTATTTTGATTTAAAATAGGTCATTTTTGAGGGACATTGTAGTGCGCTTATAAGCTGCTGTTTGCCAAAAAGTACACAGTTACTAAACCTTACAATATATTGTGTAAATATTATGTGAGTGAGAGGCCAACCTGCCGTGAAAGACACCACATCAAATGTAAGGGTTATCTTATTCTACTGTACACATGGCATTACTCTAGCCTGCAATGAAGAGCTAATTTTGGAACATGGTTCACACCAAGAAAGAGTTTGGGCACTTAGGCTTTAAGGTATGCCAAAGCTAGAGCTCAAGATATCACAGGTTCAAAATTGTGAAGGGCAATTAGTGAAGATACATAGAGTAATTAACAGTTGATCAATGGGTTACCAGGAAAGTTGGTAGCAGCTAGGACACTTGATAGTTGCTAGTGTTGCTCATTCTAAATTTGCTTCTTATTCTTGCAGAAAATTTGTTTGCTTAAATGACAACATTGACCACAGTCATAAAGATGCACCTACAGTGAAAGCAGTGCTTCGAGATTTCTACGAGTCATTGTTTCCGATAGCTTCACAGTTTGAACTCTCAAGAGAATACCGTAACCGATTTCTTCATATGCATGAGCTCCAGGAATGGTTAGTTTAGTTGTTCTTTCCATGATGAAGTTTAATGCATTGATCTCTAATTATATTGTGTTGAAGTCCTCTTGTCAATACATGTAGCAATTTAAGCTCACATTGTTAAAGCTGTAAGGAACGAATTATAATTCCCCTCCCAGAGTTTAATTATTCAATATGGATTTGATCTCATGTTCCTTGCATCACATTTGGACTGCCACTTTGCTAATGTACAACAGCATCATATACAACACAATGAGCATGTTTTTTGGGGTGGAGAGATAGTTATCAAACGCCAAAGTAAGATTTACCAGTAATTTTATGAACAAAGGGGCGAAGGGCATTCTGGTCATGCTTGTCCATCTTCAAGGATAGCAAGGTCCTGATGCAAGTCACGCTTGCGTCATTTAAGTCTTGTGTGCAGAAGTCCTTCTTTATGGATCTGAGCTCCTGGGTATCCAGAAGAGTGGCTTCCCCTGCTCATTTGCAAAGTCCAGGATCAAGCAGTGAGATGGATTTGTGGCAAACATGGAAGCAGCTGCAGGAAGGAGGGTTCTGGCCTACACTGACCTGTCGCTAAGCACCCTGGAGACGCAGTCAGCTTCACTGCAGCCATGTCTAATTGCCGAGGCTCCTCAACTGTTTGGATGAGGGCAGACTTCCCAACTCTTCCCTCCACAAGCTGAAGATTATTCTCAACTCTGCAGCTTGTGTCTGCTCTTGCACTAAGCTTCATGAGCCGATCGCCTCAACCTTGCTCGGCTTCACTGGCTCTCGACCCCTCGGAGATCGAGGTCACTTTTAAAGCCCTCCACGGTCTTGTTCCTCCCTACCTCTGACCTATTAAAACTTCACCAACCTGTGCGCTCCATGTTCCCCGACCTGCCTGCTCCATGTTCCCCGATCTGCCTGCTCCATGTCCCCCATGGATTAAGTGGGTAAATCACGATTTTTCACAAATTTACCTGGGTATCTTTGTGTTACATTTTTTCCCGCGAATTTCTCTGCATAATAAACTAGAACCCCAAAAACCCTGACAACTGATCAGGTTGATTAAAACTAAATCAACATTAAGGGTCCTTTAATGATAAATGGAAATGCATCTTTAATGGAAATTTATCATTAATGGAAACTGTTCTAATCCACCAGTAGGTTAGTGCTGTTCTGTGTTTCCAAGAATAGCAGCCAGTAGCATTTATACTGATCATTTAGCAAATGGTATATCAGTCTTATTTATACAGTAAATTAAGGAGCAGTTATTTTTAAGCAACTCTTAAGTAACCTGATATGGGAGCTTATGAAGCAGTAATATGAATTCTAAAATATCTTGTGCTTTCTTACTATGTGACATGAGCAGTGATTTATTATGTCAAAATATATATTAATGACCCTTTCTATATTTTTGAAGATTTATATGGTTCTAACTGTCAGCACTTGAATACAAATAAATTTAAATCAATTGACGCCAGTAACTGAGACTCTGATTTGGCCATAACCCTTAACTGAGTATTTTATAATGCATGTGGAATAAGATTACAGAAAGCAGGTTAGTGGTACAGCAATAGATCACACAAAAAACTCAAATTATTATGTCCCTTTGGCTCGTTTGATCTCATCCTTACAGAATTCCAATCTCACTTTCTTCCCATCGCAGCATTGAGCAGTTTCTTAAACCTCTCCAGTGTTCTGTCCTTGGCTATTCTTCCTGGAAATATTCAGGCTATAATATGTACAACATGAGACTGAGATTCTTACCTGTGGCTTCCTCAGATGGTGTGTTCCAATTTTAACTTGTCTGGAATAGAGAATTGGGAGGGTGTTGAACAATTGTGTTCACTTCTGGCTAAGATGAGGTATTAATTCTTGAACAGATCCTTTTAATTACTTACTATTTTCCTGGTTAATATTAAGAATTTTTAAGAAATGTTTCAGACAAATCTTCATTTACTTCACTTTGGGCTGTATATTATAAAAATATAAAAGTGTAAGAAGATTATTATGAACATATTTTAATAGGAAATTGCAATGAATATTTGAGAGCTTTAAGTAGGTTATGTAAATAACTTCCAGATTTGGTGGGGAAACAAAATGAACAAAGGAAGAGGTGTTCAGTAATGGTCAGGGGGGAAGTGATCCTCCCCTATCTGTTGGCTTTGCTGTGTTCCACTTGCTTCGCTGTTAGGAGTATTTTGTTTTTATTGCAGAAGGTGGCAAATGCTTGAAAGATTTTTAATCTTTGAGAAGGTCATGTGTACTGGAGGTCACTGTGGAAGATATTTGAACTGGAATCAACTGAAAAGTTGAGAGCATTGAAAGATCTATCTCAGGACTTGAGGCCAACGTTACCCTAGATCAACCCCAATAGGAGCATAGAATCAACCAATGACCAATTCTATTTAATTGTGCATAATTTATAATAAATACCAAGTAAATTTAATTCATCATAACCTTTGGTTCAGACTGTATATTATCAATCTCTTATTTAATAATTCAATCATTTCTGTTTTCCCATCATGAAGCAACCAGATGGCTGCTTAGCATTAATTCAAAGTCTGTATATATTAGAGATGTAGTGAGATGGAAACAATTGCACACATTTCTGAGATTATTATTCCATAGAGGCAAAGCTGTCAAGAAAGCAAATGGAATCCTAGATTTTAAAAATAGGCGCATAGAATAAAAAAAGAGATAATGCTAGACTTATTTATATAAAACGTTAGTTGACCTCACTTCTTGTGTCCAGTATCGGATACAGTATTAAAAATGTTGTCAAAGACTGTATAATGCAGAGGAGATTTACTAGGATGATACCAGATTAAATCTGCTCAATTGCATGTTTTTTGAGGGATTTTATAATTGTTCAATGTGCTGATTCTAACATCTATTTAAGGTTGAGTGTACCTATGGTTTCGGTGTGCTGTTTATGACAATTTCTAAGAAGGTGCTCCTGCAAACATAGTTTTGGTCGACCAGAGCAATGAAGCTGTTTTTTTCTCAGTGAGAAGTAATTTGAAAGCACAAAGCAAGAAAGAGTTCTACCTCGCACAGCTGCCACCAGTATTTGGTATATTTCTTCCTTTTTTTAAGAGTACTAAATACAGACTGGCAGTGATTTATTTTTATCCCATGTGGAAGTTATTTTTGCTTTTAAAAGTTTCTCAGCACAACTGTGTCAAGTAGCTAACGTCAGGGTTTACTACGGTGATATTTTTCTAAAATTATATCTACCAGCTGGAGTCTGGACTGTCAGTCAAGTGTCCATGACCTTTTATATTAAAAGAAAAGTATTTTATTATAAATGTCTCGCTCTAGCAAGAGCACAGAAAACTCAGAACTATTTCACACCTTATGTTAATGCCATCATTGATCTGAATATACTAAGAGCAGGCTGCCCATGACCTATACTTACAATCGGATATATCGGGTTACAGGTATACAATAGTATGTTGCACCTCTCCAGTGTCATCCATTTCACCACTGTTAACTATTGACAGCATATTTACAATTTCTCCTGAGCTTTTCATTTCACTAAAAGGCCACAAGGTTTCTCTTGAACTCTGCAAACAAAATTGATCTTTTTGTAGGAGTCAATTATACGTCTTATCCAAAATTACTGGCAATCCAATTCTATTCTTTCATGCAGTTTCACAACAATTGGTTCACAATTAGATTGTACAAATGTTATTGGCAATCAATATAGTCTCCCACTTTCTGCCTCATTTAAATTACCTAGAATGAAAAGCATAAGACGTAGGAGCAGGAGTAGGCCATTCCGCCCCTCAAGTCTGCCCTGCCATTTAATAAGATCATAGCTGATCTTCTGAAGATTAGCAGTGTTGTATCACAGAAGCAGCCCTGTGAATTCCCGTACTGTAATTTTGCTGAAAGGTTGGGTCTTGTTTCAGATATATGTCCTTAGACAAAGGATTGTATACTGATATAAATGTATGTCAGCAGCATTGAGTATTACTTTTAGTTTTGTTCTTCGGTGAAGGAGTAATGTACAATCCACTATTTATAAACTTCATTGAAACATTTTCTTCGCAGGAGGGCCTACAGGGACAAGTTGAAGTTCTGGACACATTGTGTATTAGTAACTCTGATTGTCTTTACAGTATCTTCATTTTTTGCTGAACAGGTATGTATATTCACAAAAATCTTTAAAATAATGTATTCATTTTTTTAAAATGGAACTTCATCTTAATTATTTAGGCTTAGGTACTAGTTAAAGGCATATGTCAGAACCTGCACCCTTCTTAATACTCTGCAGGGCAAAACGTTATAACTTGGCCATCTGGATCTCCAATATTTGAGAAACTGAGTTGTACTAAAACGTGAAAAATGTCCAACTTTTAGGCCGCTATTACAGCACAAAATCGGAAGCCAGATGTATTGCACTTGCAGTGTAGTGGGATTCAGTCATCCCCGGCATGAACATACCACCCTGTCTTATCTTTATTCAGAACTCAACTGATGGTACATTGATAAAATTGCCTACTTTGAGTGAAGCAAGTCATCCAGAAAAAATAGAATTATTTTATTTGGGGTGTAATTCTCTACAATCCTGTGTAAACTTTTTTTTCTTGCTGTAAAAGGTCAACTGTCTCTCTTCATTTTTCAGTTGATTGCACTGAAGCGAAAAATTTTCCCAAGAAGACGGGTGTATATGAATGTCACTCCGGATCGAAGCAGTGTGTAAAATAAATTCTTCAGAAGCATCTGCTTTCATTCTTAATCCATAACTTCAGCTTCTGATCAGCAAGAATGAGAATGTGTGTGCCTGTCATTAGACATTCAGGAGTAAAATGATGAGGAATTGAATGAAGGAAACAAGCGCGAAGGTATAAAATAAGGAATGGAATTTGTGGGTAAAAACCTGATCATGTACCTGAATTATAAAACTCCAGAAACCGAGAATATTTGCAGAATGGCCATGGATCAGAGATCTTCGTTCTTTGACTGCTGTCAGCAGTTTGGATTTACAGTGTTAGACCAGTGCCATTTTAACCTGTACCAACTTGGCAGCTGAAGCAAGTATCAAAAGCACTGGGAACAGCGTGTAATGATGGAAATTCAAGGTGATGAGGGACAGCAATGGAGCCTTGTCCCTGAACTCGCTGTTCAAGTACCATTCCATGCAAATTTTCTGACATTCCCCAGGGAAATCATGTCTTTGTGCTGGTGTAAAAAATGTTTAATGTATTTGCACTACTGCATTATCAGAGAAATTGGTGCATTGCCCTTCCTACCGTGTCACAGATTGTAAAATAAGATAGTGGCAAAGCTTTACACTGACTGAAAAACCTACAAAAAGCCCAGTAACTGGAGGAGCTGTTCTTAATCTGCACGTCCACAGTATATACTCCAGTGTTCTATGAAACATAAGCATGAAAACAATGCTTTACTGTTACGTTCCTAGAGATGTGTAGCATAGCTTGCATTTGTTTTATGATGCCTTTATGTGGCAATCAAATAACTAAAACTGAACTGTTAATGCTGCATTTTCCTACGAATATAGCTGACTGATATAATGTAGAATGACTTATGCCTCCATAATTTTACTTGTAACAAGTTATTACTAGGTAATTGTTATACTGAAAGGAATGAACAGGCTTTTACATTTGAACTAAATGCTTGAATTTAACTAGGATCTTTCAGTTCTCCAAACATCCCAAATATATACCTAAGTGCCTGTTTTGATTGGTACAGTTCACAATGGTGTGCATATATTCGGGGGAACAAATTAATTTTAGAAATTGGGTAAAATAAATTTAACAGACTCCTTTATAGTTAAGGCTATCGATACTTTTAAAGATAAGTTGTTTTATACTTAAACTAGCAGATACAAATGCCTTTTAGCTTCATTTGAATGTAAGTCATGTAATTGTACAGTGACTTTTTAAATGCATTGAATTTTGATTTGAACATAAAATATTGTCCAGCAAGTGACTAAGTATTGTTTAAATTAGAAAACTCATCAGATGCCTAATCTGACTGAGCATCAGCAATCTTACTAGGATCAACATTTTTTTTCATCTTTCACTGTTTCTTTTTTACGAACACTATTGTGGTGGAGACTTGAAACTGACGCTTGCAGAAACAATATATAGCTATTCAAATGTAGTAAATGTTTCCTGAAAGTAATAAAACATTGTATGTTGGAATAGCCATGATTTTGATTTATGTTTGCAAAGCTTGCTTGCTTCCGTATAGTGGTCTTACATTAAAACTGTGAAAGGATGCCGTAGTTATGTGTGCCCTTAAGATTTAATTTGTATATTTGACATCTTTTGAGCCAATCAAAATAGATTCAAACTTGTTAAAAGGTCTGATATGAAATGTATGACGTTAATCCATGCACAATTGCGGCAAGTTTTTAGCACAGCTGTTCAGATGTCTAACTTTTTCTTTTTGTGGAGAGGCGGTGGTGCGTTTTGTTGATTTTAATGTAACTGTTGTACTTTTAAAAGGATGAAAATGTTGCTGTGTAATGTGAAATTAAGTGAATTTAAGGATCTTGTTTTTGCACAGTAAAGTATTTTATTTAAAATTACCCCTGTCTTCATTTAAAGATGAAAATATTTTATAAATCAAGAAATCAAAGAGCTCAGATATAACCTTTCACTTGGCTTGTGTAACAAGTGATAAACTGACACAAAATTGTAAAAAGCTCTCTGTTTTTAGTGACCACAAAGCCAATATATAACAGATTGAAACTAAAATCGGATTTAAAGTCAGATTTTAGATCCTCCATTCTGCTAATGTATGTCGGAAAATTACTATATCAGCACAGAAAACCTAAGACACATCCAGCATTCCCTGTCATAACCCTGCTATCTAACAATATTAGATTCACCTCTCCAGGAATCTAGGCCAAAGGCACGTTCAAAACTATTGCTATTAATCACTGCTCTTCTGCAGAATTCTCAGCATCTGTCATTCACACTGTGGCCAGCTCTGCAATAGTTGGAATGAAAGTACCATTATAATTTGATTGTATAGGCAAAATGGATCCCTCCTTCCAAAAAAAAACATCAGACTTGACTTGCTGGAGGATTATGTGGGCAGATCTATGTATACAGTACTTAGGTAGTCAACTAAGTCAGTGAATGTTTGCTTCTCATCTGGTTTTCTTGTTTTTTTGCATATTGCAAAAATGTAGTTGCTGCCTTCCGCTTGATGCGGCAATCCCATGAGGCAAAGGTTAGTTAATGCGTAGCACAATAATATTCTGAAAGCCACAATAAATTCATACTTGTATAATTAGTATAAAAATGTGTATAATTACAACATTTTCCTTTTAATTATTAATCCAGCCACAGGTTCTTTAATTTTGTTATTGATTACCAGCAGTTGTGAAACTCTGAGGAAACAAAGTACGTTTTTGAAAGGTGACTAATCAAGTTAATCTGAATGATAAATCTCACTGTTTACGCTGTACTATTTTACTGAAAATAGCTAATGCTTAAATCGCAAAATATTCTTTCTTGGTTCAATAAAACCTAAAAATATTTTTAAAGTATATTTTCATACGTGTTTTTTCCGCATTTAGTGGGTTTGAAATTACTTGTACTACCAGGAACACTTTCATGCTAACTGATAGTTATTTGGATATATCAAGTTGTAACTTAAGAGTCTGGAGTGAAAAATCTGTAATGTCTTTAATTCAGATTGTTCATTCAATATAATTGCAAACTTGAGTTTATTATCCAATAACTAATAGGTGCACAACTTTCAAGGCTTTATCTTCAAAGAATTGACAAGGGTCAAAGAATATAAACTGAAGAATGATGAAACTTGAGGGATAGCCATGTATTTGCAAATACTGCCATTTGCTAAATTGCGACTACAAAGTTTCAGATCTCTTTTTACAGATGATTATTGCTTTTTGCTTTGTACTTTCCCAGCTGAATTTATCCACCCAGCTTAAGTAGAAGCTTTTGTTTTACACGGATTGTACCATTAACAATAGAATCCTGTAAATTGCATCTCTTCAATAAAATAAATATAATTTTGAATACAGACTGAGGAAACAATAAGTTCTTAATAAGGCGATGTTAAGGTGTTAAGCATCCAAATTTAATAGTGTCAAATGGATGGGACGACTTTATCTAGTGGAGAACTTTCTCTCATAGAAGCCTTTTCTTCTCCTGTAAGACTTTTTTTCCTCTCATATAAGATGTGAAAATAGACCAAATGATTTTTCTTATCAAATATAGAAGAGTGAAAAAATTATTAGCCAGCGAGCAGGGCATTGGAATAGGTAAGTCTGGCGGTGACAAAAACGTGTTTGAGGGTTTTCACTGTGTAGGGTTGAGGTATTGGCAAAGGTAGGCAATACTGTGGATGATGGAGTTGGAGAATTTTGGAGGGGGAAACCTGCACTTGTGTTTTCTGCTTGAAATTGCTAAACCGATGAGGTTTTTGCACATGTGCAGTGAGTAGAATGTAGATTTAATTATAATGTAGGCCGAGAAAGGGAAATTTAGAGAGATCTCAATAATTACTTTGTCATTGACTAGTTTAAAAACCCAACAAATTAAGAAAACACTTTAGGAAAAGAAAATCCTCCATGCCTATGGGTTTCAGGGGGATGACGACACACAAGGTACCAAACTGCTCTCTGATCTTCTACCCGATTTCTCTGCTCGTTCCCATTCAACTAACTCAGGCTTTCTATCCTCTCTGTGACACAGTTGTTGTCTGAGCCTTCAGATACTTTTCCCTAACCTCTGGAGCTTGCTCCCTTTACATTCTGTTTTTAAATCTCACCTGAAAATCTTGAACCTGTGATCACTTTCCCCCATCTCCCCTCTCCCTTGCTCAGCATCTGACCCTGTCTTTGTAAAGCATTCTGAGATGTTAATCTACTTGAATCTGTTGTGATTCCACACTGTAAATATATTTTTATATATGATTCATGATTCTTGATTTGTTGATGTTGATACCTGTATTTCAATACATGATTAATTAAAACTGAATACTGGGTTTCCTGTGCTAAAATAACATGTTATCCATTTTATCTAGAGTGTGCAAAGTTGATGTAGAGCTAATTGAATAAAACAACCTTCCCTTTGCTATTTTCTGACAGAAATTCTGATAATTTCATTGAGAAACAAGAGAATTTGATCTAACATTCTCGTTGGCAGATCACAGATTGTGTCCAAAAACAACTATAATAGTCTAATTAGCTGTTCGTAGCTTTAAACTACAAACAACAAATTAGACTAGTATAGTTGTGTTTGGTCACATTCTACATTGGCAATATTTGGGGATTATTTAAGGTTACTATTATGTACCTTGACATGTAATGATTGTATTCAGAGGAGACTTTCATACTGGAAAAGTCTGGCCAGAAGCAACTTTGCTTAATGCATACCTGTGCTGAAGTTGAAGGTGATGTAGGGTAAAGTCATAGTATATATTACAATTTGAAATGTGCAAATATATTTGTTTAATCCACATAAAATGACTCTGATCTTGACTTCCATAGAAGCCGAGAAATTTACAACACCAAAGGAAGCCATTTTACCTATCAATTCTGCACTGCCTCTGAGCAAGCTGTTCTAGTAAATCTAGTAAATCTAGATTTACTAGAACAGCTTGCTCAGAGGCAGTCTAGTAAATCTAAACTCGGATGGAATTTCTCCTCCACAATTCCAGCAAAATGAAGCATTATGTATGTGGGTGTATCAACTACTATGCATGTTTGTAAGAAAGCTATAGTGGTGCAACCTTCTGGGAATATTAATAGAATCCTCACAGTGAATTGTGGCTTACATTTCCAATTAGTTGAGTGTACATCAATGTTTCTAGGAAGGTAATTTTAAATTCTTACATTGCTCTGGAGATCTGCTGAGAGATTAGTTTAAAGTTTAAAGTATTGATGATTGAGATCTTATTGTGGAACACATTGATATGCTAACAAGCTGTGCTATGGAGGGAGGATTCAGAAAATCTTTGATTAACAACCTGTTGAGTTCATGACATTAACTTGGCCTTCTGGCAAAGAGAAAATGTACAAGCCAAGCCAACTCAACACTCAAATCAAATAGTTTAGCAGCGGCATTTGCAGAGTCATGAGTACAGGTCACACGTACCCCTTCTTAATCTGGGAATAGTTCAGAGGGACCCAAAGGGAGAAAAGGAATCTATTGTTGATAGACGTAAGAAAGATAAAATCCTCTTCTGTGAAACCATTATTGTAAAATAATGGTGATAGAATTCAAAAGAGAATAGTCACATTGTAAAGTAACTAGAAACTCACTACACAGTAGATATTACAGAATAGTTTGAGTTGGATGGACTTCCTGTTTAAATACAGTATTCGTGGTTTTAGTTCAGGGAAGTCAAGTGGAACTCAAGGTGCAATATACCTGTGCAATTCATTATCAAGGAAATACCAGTAAAGTGAATGTGAGTTCAATTGCTTGTGCTCATTCTTTACATTGAGATCAGGATTTGTCACTGATTGTAGCTTTAGGAACTGTCTGGCTCAGTTTTCCTAGCGTAATGTCATGGCATAAGGAATACACGTTGTTGAAGACAAATATAAACACATTTTATTTACATTTGAATAATTGGTTAAGTGTGTTTGAAGGGTTCACTGAGCATCTTTCTTCCTTTGTGCAATGGTGAAGTCTAAACTATGCGAGTAAGGTTCAGAGGCAAGCACCATGATCATTTACTTGTTTATAGTATCTGCCCTGTCATGTGCTTAGCTCTACAAACAACAGCTGATAAATGTAGGTACATAGAATGTGGCCCCGGTTTAAGCAATGAAGAATTTAGTGTACAACAGCCAATTGAAGGACCATATGCTTAATTAATTAACTAGTTCTTTTAAATACGGCTTGAAAATACTTTTATTTTTGATTTATTATACCGATTTATCCTTCATCAACGTTTGCTTTTGTTATTCTTTGCTTTGGTTGTCATTTAGTAAATGCCTTAATTGAGGAAGGTTGAGTATTGGTGAAGTGTTGCTGTCTTCCTTGGATGGTGCTGAACTGTCCTAGCGCATTGGCTCCCAGTTGACATCCAGGGGCAGGATAAATATTAATCCGCATTATCTAGCTAATGCTTTCATTGCTGAATCTACAGTGAAAAGAGATAATGAGACTATTGTATAAAATTACTTGAGCTTGTTCCAATATATATCAAACTAGCTATGCTTGCAACCAAAGGGTCCAATATGGAATGTAGATTTCAGGATTATTATACTTTATATTATATTATTGTACTTTATATTATGCTCTATATTTGTTGCAGAATATATTAGTACAGATGTATCTTTCTAGAACGGTGTGTGATTTCCTCTGTCGCTACCTTGTTGCAGAATGCCATGCATACCTCATATTTTGGGGCTTAATTAAAGCATTTTTTAAAAAATATAGCTCATCAATGATAGGAGATCCCCGAAAACAAATATGCCCATGACACTTGTGCAAGCAAGACCTTTCTGATGAGGTATAAATCATGTTTCTACGTCAATCAGTTATTGCGTTATTGACAGATACACACACATCGTCGTTTTATTAGATATGTACTATTTGTAAAGTGAACAAGAAAATACGCTCAATATACTGAATCAAAAAAAATTCTGATGTGCATAAAATATAGGAGAACTTTCTTGAAATGAGGTTTCTTAAGTGATATAGTTAATTCTGATGGAAATATTTGTAGCTTTAAACTATTAACGATGATTTCAACAAAACTCTCCTGGCAAAGAACAAAAGGGTAATGTTCACTAAGATGTCTTTAAAAGCTGAAAGCCAGAAGATTGAACAAATCTGGAAAGCTCGGAAAGAACAAAGGAATATTAGGTAACAATATTCAGAAATATGCTGCACATATTGTGGACAAGTATTGAAAAAGGTAGAGAGAATAAAGGACGTTAAGATGTGTTTTAGGAGGGTATTCAAAGCGGAGAGAAAGCAGGGTGGAAGATTTTGGATGAGTTCCAGATCGCAGTTGAACAGCGGCTGAAAACTTGACCACCAATGGTAGGAGTCGGAAACTAGCAAAACAGATTCAGTGGATCGGTCGTTACATGCAGCAGAATAGGGCTGGAAGAGATTGTATACGCAGGAAGAGATTTCGTAGATCAGGCCAGAATCTTAAAAGATGATCCACTGGAATATTGGCAGCATATTGGTTACAATTCCAGTTCTGGATATGCAGATCCTAGTATTGTAGAGAACACAAGAGTGCAAACTTTGGATGAATTGGATTTGGAGAGGTTAGCTAGGGAAGCTGGTGAAGAGAGTATTGGAGAAGTTTGTCCTTGATGTGGCATGAAAGAAGATTTCAACATCAGAGGTATGGTAGTATGTGGGCAATGTTTCTGAGAGCGATTAACCAGACGTGGAGCTTTGAAACCCTGTTGTGGGGCAAGTTCACATCAAGATTGCACGCTGACTAATTATGTCTGAGTTGAGCAGCCATGGAGGTCAATGAAGTAAGAGCCAGAGGTCAGAGGCTTCAGTTTTGTTGCATTCAACTGATCATAGGATCATCAAAGGATCCATGTCTGACAGGCAGGCAGTTAGTCAATAAAACAATAAGTTCTGGAATTGAGAGTGGAAACAGAGCTGGAGGTGTGCCTTAATAGCATAGAATCTTATTGTTGTTTATTTTAATTTGTTCCCATGTCAGTCAGGTTTACTTAGAATTTGGGGGAGTTAAGATGAGGCATGTGCACAACTTGTACAGTTATTTCAATGGCATACCTTGCAAGCCAAAGTACTAACTAATCAGTAAAGTCAGGCAAGTAAGCAGTAATGCAGATTTTGAGGCCTATATCTAAATTATAGGATTATATTGATTGGTAAACGTATGAAGGATTTTTAACTGGTAATCTCCCATATTTCACTCCTAATTGCAAAACTTGAACTGTGACCCAAGATCTCAGTGGAGCCCAAGTTTCTGAAGTCAACGTGATGTACAAGGGATTCTCAATCGATAATGCTCAATAGATAAGATTTTTGGCACATTGATCAGAGTCTAAATGTAGACATGACCACATAAGCTAATTTAACAGATGGTTCAAAGGCATCTGTTGACAAATAGTTTCACATGGTTTCCATTTCCTTTCAACAGTTTCCAAGTATTACTGCATAAATCAATTTACTAACAACTGTTGCCCCCCAAAAAGGTGAAGAACCTGGCACCTGTGAAAAATCTCATTGATGTTAACCATTTTAATTGTGCAGTCATGTTTCTATATCCTCCTACAAGTTAGAAATTGGGGCACATGTTTGTACTTCATTTTTGTTCAACTGGAAATAATGCAGAATGTAAAAACACATGGTTGCTAAAATACTGTAACATCAAAATGAGGTAGGAAAGAATCGCCAAGATCTTAACATGTAAATTGTCATGTTGCATGCTGAAACTGTAAGAAATAAAGAATTTATACTTTTAATCTCATCTCAAAGTGCTTTAGAGTAATTACTGTCAAATATGACCTTTCTCATGCAAACTCATCGGCCAATTTGTGCACAAGATCCTATCAATAGTCAGGAGATAAATGACTGATTTATTTGGATAATTGTTAACCAGAACACCAGATGAATAGTGTCAGGAAATTGTTTACGTCCACCTGAAGAACAGGCAGATGGGGCCGCAACTTAACATCTCGTTCACAGGATAGCACCTTTTGCAGTTCCGCCCTCTCCATTACTATATTCGAGTGTCAACCTAGTCTTAGAATCCAACACCAATGTAAGGCTTGTAGCCATAATATTCTAATCTAGAGGTGAGAGCACTCCCAACAAAGCTAAATTGACACATAACATCTGTAGCCTTGATCTAAATAGTAAAGCTTCGAAATATACTGCAGCTGAATAGTCATCTTGTAACTGGTACCTCTTGGAAGAACCTACATTTTATAACAATAATAATCCTTGCACTTGACATAGCGCCTTATCATGTCTCAAAGTGCAAGAAAGGCCCTCCATAAAATTGTTGCAACATAACTATATCACAAGTTATGATGATTGTGTTATCATTGTTAAACACAATTATGCTTTGTAAACTGTTCATTGTTTAGGGAATAAAATTCTTGCAATATTTTATAAAATGCAGTTCAGTACTGTTTTAAGACAACATCTGCAATGAATCTTATTTATGTGATAATTTCTTTGCTAAGATCAAACCTATGTGTTTAAGGACAAAAGGACAATCAGAGAATTCCCATCAGTTTCTGACTATTCAAGAAATGGGAGATGGATGTTCAAAAATGTTGATAGGAAAAGTTAGCTGTAAGTATACATTCCCAATTCAAATCAAATCTTTTCTAGAACAAATCAATCTACATTATAATAATAATAATCCTTGCATTTGATATAGCACCTTATCACATCTTCAAGACTTGTCAAATGTCAAAGCTATTGTATAGAAAGGTGCCCATGAAAAATGCAATTCAGTTAAATACCAATGATGTAGAAAGGCATAATTTTAAAGCAAAACCAAAGTTCAACCCTATTCTCAACATCAACATGATACAGTGTGAACCTTTTACATCTGTGAAAGTAATCAGGTCCACAAGCTTCTAGGAATATAATATCCAGCTGATGATCACCATTAGTTCAATTGAACTTTAATGGAAGAGGTTATTTGTGAGTTCACTGAGAGAACGTACAAATAACCTCTTCCTTTAACTCCAGGATCAAGGGAGGAGGATTTAGTAACACTTCGCTCTTAAAATGAAATCAACTCTTTCTAAGGTAGCTGAAATACGTTGATGAAGAATTGTATTGATTATGCCGTTCAGGCCAGTAATATATTGACTATTCTCAGGCGAGATACTGCTCTTCCACTAAACCGGAGAAACAATTGTGCATTGTAAAAGCTATTAATTTCCAATAGCGCAGAATAAAATCCTTAACCTTCAACCACTATTCACTTTCTCCTGTTCCAAGTGCTTCACCAAGTTTCTGTGAAGTGTAGTGATTATGTATTTGTAGGCAAAGGTGGCAGCCAATTTACTCACAGCAGAGTCTCACATCCATGAAGTGATTGACCAATTCATCTATGATTAATGACCAGAATACCAGAGAAAATTCCTTTCTCTGTTTAAGGAGTACCATGGAATCGTAAACCAAAATCCTGTTCAGGTGTCTGTTAAACGTCTCACTTGAAGGACAGCACCTTCAACAATGCAACACTGCACTGGACAAAATCCTAATGTGGGGCTTGAACCCACAACCTTCTGACCCAGAGCTGAGAGCGCTACCAACTGAGTCAGGCTGACACCTATGTATTGTCAAATTAAAAAGAAAAAAAACTTGCATATATTATATACCCATTCTATGAATAACACAACATATTAAATAGACCAAGTTTCAGTTTAATACATTTCTAAAAAAATCAATTACACAATTTGACCTACAAAAACGTAAAACATGAGGAAAAAAAAACATTCAGCCCATTCCATCCACTAAACCAGGCTAATTATCTCCCATTCCATCTCCCAGTAGAAAGTTATTCATAGATAGTCCGGGTTTTCCAAACATAATTGAGTAAAAAAAATCCCAAATATTCATCTATCTCTACTAATCATGGCTTTCTTCTCTTCATTTCTTTCCCACCTTCACAGAATAGAAACGGTTGGGTTAGATTTTTTTCTCACCTATCCCTATATCTTTAATGCCGCTCCCAATCAGATACTTATTCTTTGCAAAGGATTTAAACCATCAAACAGCTTAATTGGAGTTTGCACTATAAAACCTTTCAATATTTTAAAAAAGGATCATCTATTGTGGGGTCAGATTGCAAATCCAGTTACCTGTTCACATTGGTTGTACCATTTTGTAGATCCAATATAATGCATTTCATAATTGTTCTAACAATTGTCTCTCATTTAACACAGCAGCACCAGGAAATGGCACGTGTTTGCAAGTCTCTTCAGTCATGTTCTGAATGCAGGCGGAAGCTGTAACGTTCACCTATGCAACATAATAGTTAATATAAAAATCATAGTTAATATAATGTTCATTCTTTCAATGTGAAGATTTGTATAATGTATAGTAGTTTTCAGTTTTATGGCATTTACACAGGTTACTGCAAATGTTAGTTAGTAATACAATTGAAAATTGTTAATTATTTTTGTGAACAGTATAATAAACTGGCCACCCAGACAATCAAATTATTGGTCTTTCAAAAATATTTGCTATCTAAAAAGAGCCAGCTAAATTAATGATTTCCTTTGAAAAGATTAAGCATTGTTAATGTAGTTCTTGTCATGCATTAAAAAGTGTAATACAATTTTAACATTAGCATTTAGGACTTAGAAATGTTGTCACATTTAAGTGTGTTCAACCACAAGTTTAAAAGAAAAGTACACCCAGAACTATTTAACAGATCTATTAAAAAATAATGTTAACCTACTCAGAAGGAAAGCAACCATGTTCAGTGCTTTAAATAGAAGACAATATTAAGAAAAATTGCATAAGAAAAAGTGTTTTAGTATAAAAATAGCTTCTTGCAAGTCAGTCCAGGCAGCTTGGAGAAGACACCCAAAAAACTACCAGTTTAATGATCCCAACATTGATATGTAGCTGCGATTTTTGCGTTGCAAAATAAGCACCCAATAAAATGAATTGCTAGAGAAAGGTTTTGCAAAATAGGTGTTTTAATGTTGGGAGTTTTCTTTTCTCAAACTATTTGATATTAAAGAATTTCATCTCATTGAAGAGTGCTGATAAAAATTCACCACTTCCCACTAGATTTTTTAAATCTTGTGTGTGGTCCGTTGAACAGGATTCATTTTGTTCCACCGCCCCGTTTAAAATGCCAGCACTAGCTGAGTATGAAGCATTCCAACTGATTTGAAATAAATGTTGGAAAAAAAAACTGACCGACTCTTAAGCAAAAAAATCAACTTAATTTTGCGAATGATGTGATTTGTTTAACAATGCTTCTCATGGCTTGTTCAATAATACATAAGCCTTGTATTTGGCAAGAGCAAACAGAATGTTTATTGGAAGTCTGGTTCAGACATCATTTTTGTAATTTAAGATTTTAAAAAACTGCAGTTTGCTCAAAGATAACTATTCATGAAAGTATAGTATAAAACATTTGTAGAAAATCTCTAATTTGCTACCTCGTGTTTTTGTAAAGTTGACAATTGTAAGAATTAAAAAAACTGTCTGCACTATAATGGTGGATGTCTATAGGATCCATCTATTAAAACTCAGTTTTGTAGTTGTGCATCACAGGAAATATGGTAATTAATAAATCAATGACTCAACACTACCTAAACAAATTTGCAAAACCTTTTTTCTAACTCATCACTGGAAAATAAAGTTGAATGAGACAAATACTTGTACTTGCAATGATTTTTAGTTTAATTGAAAAATGTTAAAAAAGAGACAAAATGTTGAATAGAAAGCAAAATAAAAGTAACATTCTTACCCACAGAGAACTTGAGTACAAGAAACATCACTTAATAATGCAAGTAGTACCACTGTAGTTCAATTGCATGATTGGGATTAGTTTTGCAATTATTGCAGTTATTTTGCAATAACTTCCAGTACTTCTAATTATGCATCTAAAGTAGAACCCCATTATAATGCAGTTTCACTTACAGCCTGATTTGTTGGTGAGCCTGATAGTTACTTACCAAACAATCTAAAATGTGTGCAAAAAACTGGCACAAACTTTGTCGGTAGCGACCTGAAAGTTAGACATTTCTAAGAATGGGAAACCAGGTGGCTTTCCGCAAACGTGCAAAGTAAATGCTGACTTGAACCACATCATAATGCTGATTGGCATTTTATGGACTCACAACTACTTTGTTATAATGGGGCTCTACTGTACAAAAGTATAGAGCATAGTAACCGAATGTTAAGAGAAATAGGTAACAGATATTGGCCAATTAGTGAATAGGAAAGCAAAAGTTTGGTTTCTCTTGTTTAGAAAATATAAAACGGTTTCTGTTACAATACATAAGACACCATTGGCAAATGCTACACTTAACAAACGTGTTTCAATTTGTTCCCGACAATATTCTGAAACCTTCTGCATAACATAATTGTTCTCAATCAATAATCTTCTACAGTTAAAAACAGGTGCCTGGCTGCATCCTGTGTTGTAACACATTCATTTGACAGTACAGTGACAAATATTTTAAAAGATTTCTGTTTTAAAAAGACAAATGATTGGATTGTTTGAATATTTCAAGTTCCGTTGGTTGGTCAAAACATTGTACAGTTCAAAAGTTAACAGCTCAAAGTATATTGGAAAGAAAATTAAAAGTTTAAACATTTATTTTCAGCTACAAATTGTTTCATTTTGTAAGGTGCTGATTTACCATCTTAATGAACATCTCTATATGACACTGTCCAAACAAATAATTGCAAACAGTTTAAAATGGAACAATGTAGCTGTAAGCAGCAATCAGTTTAAATCGATCCAAGTATCAAAAACAAAGTATTTGCCCATCAGGAGGAGGAAATATTTGATATCCTACAAATAATTACCATTCATTGTTTATATGCTTTCTGGGGATAATAATCCCTTAAAAATATTGGTCGCTCAATCCATGTTTGTTTGTGCCCACAAAATAGTCAATTCACCATACAATGTCTTCTGTGAAGCGCTCAACGATGTGACAAGTGCTATATCAATGTTTGGATTATTATTGTTGTATTATTAGTGTTGATGCTCTTTTTGTAACTATCACTTTACTTTTACCCTCAATATCCTAGCTTCATGAAGACTGCATTTTGAACTGGGGTCTGTGTGACAACTATTACTCTATAACTTTGCCTCCATAGTCATTGTTTATGTGTGAGCCTTGCCTGAGGTTCAGTGAACTATTTTGTTGTGTCGTCATTGCAACCAAGGCCTGTTTCTGTTCACACATGTTGCAGCAGTGGTCACTGAACACCATAAAAGGAGTGGAAAGCTTGGTAGTTTTGTGTCATTTCTCCAACTGGAGCTGGTGGGAGCAATTAAGTGACCTTCTCCTCTCTTTCACCCTCTCCCCCTCCAATAAAAAGCCTGCCCTATCTAAGGCTGGGTAGCTCAATGCAGATAAGGGATCAAAATTGGGTCTTAAATGATCTGCACAATATACTATGAATTGAGTCTACACCAATATCAAAGAAAGAAACCAGACATGCATAAAAACGTGAATGATTCATGTAAATCAGGTGAACAGGAATAGGTAGAAATAAATTGTTTGAAGCTGGAAGAATTTAGTATCCCTCCTCACCCACATTCTTTTGAAAGTATATTGAATTGATAAAACGCACAGCAATTTGAGTGATAATTAAAGGAATTTCGATTGGAATTTCTAGTTCAATAAGAATTTCTTGTTGGGTTATCAGTTCATGACCATCTTTGTTGTTAAGTAATGTTTCATCTCCACCTGTGTGGTCCCTCTTTTTCTTCCTTCTCCTTTTGGGCAAATAGTCAGTCATGGTGATTCTGAACCTGCTCAGGAGCTTGTGGTGGAATGCTGAACACGTGGATTTTGAGGTGTGAAGCGATCTGAAGGCAGACAGCAATGCAGTATCTCAGCAAATCAAATAGGGAGAGGATCTGAAAAAATAAAAGACAGGTCTTGGATATCAAAGAAATAAGATTGAATTCACTGTGCATTCTTTTCATTGTTAAAAAATCATTTTGTTAGATGTATCCCTGTATAGAGTGGAGTCCTGTAGTGCAGTGGTTAGCGTGCTCGCCTCACAAGCGAGGACACGGGTTCGATTCCCCAGCGGGACGAAACCTTGGGCAAGTTTCCTTACTAAACACACCTCTGTTTAATTAGCTGTAAATAGGGACACGGTCAATGAGTGGATCGTTTTCTAGGGGTAATAATCCCTCCCCCCACCCAAAAAAATAATTTAGTCACTCAATCTTTCAGAGGAAACCAACATAGCAAAACACTCACCATAGCTGCCCATAGTACAATGTACTCATCAATGAAGCAATCAAAGTATTGGTTGAGGAACAGTAATCCTGGTCCTATAAATGCTGTATCTTGTAGTTTCATTTTACTTCTCGTCATATGTGCCACCTTCAAAAGAGATATGCAATACATTTTTAACAAAAGCAATTAGAAACTTATTGTAACGAACTAACCACCAGAGGCAAATTATATGTGATCTGAATAGTAAAATAGTATACTTGAAACAAATAAATACAGTACAATGGGCACTATATCACTTTTAAATAAACAGCTGCAATTTCAGGATAACAACTTGCATTAATGTAACTCCCTTCATGCAGGCTAGCATCTTAAAGCACTGATTTATTCAACTGAAAAGAAACGTCTCATGTGTTTTATTAAAAAAGCAACATAGAACAACTTATAGAAGCTTCACAAAGCATAGAGGTTTCACAAAGCATAGAGGCTGGAAGCGCTGCACAATGGCAGGATTAGACACTGAGCGAGGGATAAGAGAAACATCCATTTTGAATTAACATACCACTAATTTGATGGAAATCTTTGAAGCTACACATCCAAATGCTAATATGTAGAGGCAAGGGTGGTTCTCAAACAGATGAGATGTGGATTTTTTGTAGATCATTATGGCCATTATTATAATCAAACCTATGTGCACGGATGGTGATAATACACTTGTACCCTACAGAAACAATGGAAGACATAATCAATTAAACCTCTTGGCGACTGGAAATTCCAACAAATCATTTAAGTCATCATATGGTAATTACATAACTAAAACTTTGAATGTATTAACACTTGTAAATATTTCTTGTATCTACGTACGGCGATTGTGGACCCATTTTTGCCTGTCCCACCAGTGAAGATGACGTGGAAGTAATTTGTACAGGAATATATTGCTCCTCCTATTATTCCAAAGATTGGTAATATCTTCAATCTCAATCCTACTACTGGAATCTTTTTGGAAGAAATAAACAGGTTAGTGAACAACACATCAACAGTAACAATGTGCTGTGAGAACATCACATCTATAACTGCCACATATTGCTCATTAGCAGTTATTGTGAATGAACCCCAACAGATTGCATTATACGTCAATGTTTTCTACAACAGGTTTAGAAGAAAATTACCTTTCTTTAGTCATTCCACGTGCAGTTTTAAGGGAAATATCCACAGGCAGCAGAGAACAAAAAACCAACAAAAGAATCATGTTGTAAATACTGTATTATAGGACACAAGTTGAATTTCACTGATCATGAAATGTGCCCCAATTATGTACAATTTGAAACCTCTCAGGTTGTCATTCCATTATAACGGAGGAACTTATTTTCAAAGATTTGTTCAGAATGTACACATTGCTTCACAAAACAAATTCACTTTTATTTAAATTTAAAAAAAATCTACAAGTACTCTTGTGAAATGACAAATTCTTAGCGACTGAACAATTAAACATTTCCTAGAGATATATACAACAGCAGAATGCAAAAATACCAATAGATATGCTCAACTAACATTATAACAAATTTGGTCCAGTGAGCAATTTGGTAAGGAAAGCTGTTTTGAAACATTACTATCAGCAAATAATACCTCCCTTCAGTAGCCATTTCCTACTTACTGTTATCACCATTGATTCTTCCTGAACAGTACATTTTAGAAATGGGGAGGGGGAGGCTTCTACCGAGCATTAATGTAGTTAGTTGGTGTACATTAGCTACTCAATATCACCCATCTCTAAATGTGTGTGGATTACCCCATGCAGTTGTTACCTCAGCTCTCACAATGGAAACAATCCTAATTGCTCACGCTTTAATTCTGACACTTCTGCCTATTTAGTGGTAAGGAGCTCACCATTTCATTTGCCTTCCATACCAGATTGCTCACTTGCTGGTAGACCAATTTACTACAATGTTAATTGAGCACATATACAGGGGAATGGGACAAACACAGTCCTGCAATGTCTTCAGACAGACATTAATAATCCTATTAAGCAAGCATTTTGGATGAGAACTTAGAACTGAGCTGTATTCATGCCATATGAAAAGGGCCATTACTCACAAGAATATATGAGAACAGTCAAGACTATTCCATAGTTTATTAATCCCATTTCCCTGCTCTTTTTTTTACCCCTCAATTCTTTTACTTCCCACAAACTCCACTTATCTCACTTTTCAATGAGTTTAAAAGCGAGTGTATGACACGGTGGCTTAAGTGTTGTAATCGCCTCTTTCACTAGGCTTTGTGGTTTTCGGTCGGGCCACTAGATGGAACACTTTGATCCAGCAGGACACTGCCACATAGCTGAAGAACCATTTTTAGAACTAAGTGCTATAAAAACAACAACCAAAGAGAACGGACTGCAGTCCTTGTTATGCTTCTGCTACTGCTAACAATCCTTACATTTGATATAGCACCTTATCACATCATCGAGACATCTCAAAGCGCTTGACTGGATATATTGTAAAGTGGATTGACCGTATCTTGTGGGCGAAACGCTATAGGAAGCACTGTGACATGACCCAGGTTTAAGCTGGCATCCGCAAAGATATTTAGATTCATAATAATCCTCGCATTTAACATATTTATTATTTTCTCATAGTCTCAAAGAGCTTTGGAGTTTCCTGTAAAGTGGAGTGACTGAATTTGGTAGCCAAAAGGGGCAGCCAATTTGTGTACAACAAAGTCACACAAACAGCCATGGAGTAATTGATTATTAGTTTTATATCTGGGAGATTACTGGCCAAAACACCAGGTGATACACCCTTTCCTTTGTCAATGAGATCTTTAAAGCCCATCTGAACAGGCAGACAGAACCTCCCTTTGATGTCTCAACTGAAAGACGATACCGCCAACAACACAGAGTGTCAGCCCAGACTGTGAGCTGAAAAGTCCTGAACCCACAACATTCTGCCTCAGAGGCAACAGTGCAAGAAATGACATTGCAGGTATTTATAGGACCAATCAAACACAGGATACCGCAGTTGATTCTTTTGGTGTGTGTGTGTGGGCGGAAGTTGAATTCCACCTCAGGTACTATTTCAGTACTTCCTCTGAGTTGCTGACTGATGCCAACATCTGCAGTCTCTGCCTCATCCTCTCAGTTACTGTGGAACAGATATTTTGAAGAGAGCCAGGGCCCAGCTGCATGTGTGGGTGACATAACAACAACAAGATTGCATTTATAGAGCACCTTTCATGTCGGGAGGACATCCCAAATACGCTGGACAGTTGGGTCGGGACCCGAGCAGGGAGGAAATGGTCAGGGGGAGGGAAGGGAGGGAGCGAGGAGGGGGTAGAGAGTCGAGAGGGGAGCTGAAGGCATGGTTGAAGAGAAAACACAGTGTGCCACGACTGGAGAGCTAGGTATCACTGCCGAAAAACTAGCCAAAAGACACACCAACAAGACAGATCCCCTGCTCGGTGATAAAATAAGAATAATATTCCTTGCATTTGTTACAGAACCTTTCATGTCAGGAAGACTTGTCGAAGCACTTCATAGGATTTACAGTAAAATGTAAAATGTAGTGACTATAGATGTTACATGTAGGCAAAATCTTTGTGTTCTTTGTGAAGTGCTTAAAGACATTCATCCTACACGAAAGCAGCTAAAGAAGTGCCTTTAATGGTGGCAAAGTTGTAGATATAAACTTCAGCACTACTAGGCTACTGCCTCTATCTGTGTGAAGATATTCATTTTCTCCTGTAGGGATCAAAATATAATTGCTAATTAAGGCATGAAATAGCTGAATTCTGTCAAATCGAATGAGGCATTTGAAAAGCAATTATATTAAAAGAAAAGTTATTTAGTTTCCCAACGGCGCAAGTTCCCAGCTAGTGAGTTTAATCATGAAAGTCACAGTAGTATCTCGGGTGGGTAAGGAGGATCTCTGTACATTTCTAGGTTTTACACAGGGTTTTTTTGAGTTGATAAACAGTCTCTCGGGAGCTGGTCATATCCCCGTTTCTATTAAAATACTCAGTAGCAAGTATTTTAGTGCTGCTTGCTGCTTGACCCAGTTCAAATGCTTAAAACCATAGCTGCAAACATTGTCACTCTTTTGTAACTAATTGAGATACAACCTGCCATACTAAACCGGAGCCATCAACTGCAGTGGAGAGAACAAATCTAATTTTGTCAACACTGAGTTGGAGAAAGCTGAGGCTCATCCAAGACTTGATGTCTGGCAGGCGATCTGGCAGAACAGCAGCTGTCTGTCTAAGTTCTACTTCATATTGTATCCTATGAAAAATGACCAAAAGTATTAAAAAATGATGTAATTTTACAGATTACCTCAGAATCCCATAAGGAAGCTCCTCCAAAAGCAGATAAGAAGAAGATGATCACGATGCATGTCTGAACTTCGGTTACATCAACTCTATTCAGAGATAAAGAGAAATCAGTGATTTAAGGAGAGACATTAATAAATAATAATTTTTGATTTGATATAGTGCCTTATCATCTCATCGAGGCATCTCAAAGCGCTTTACGGGATATATCGTAAAGTGGATTGACTGTGAGTTTTGTTGGTGAAACACAGCAGCCAGTTTGTACACAGCAGTGTCCCACAAACAGCCATGGAGCGAGTGACCAGTTTTTTTTTATTTGAGGGATTAGTTGGCCAGGACACTGGGAGAAACGCCCTTCTCTTTTCGAACAGTGTCAGGGGATCTTTGACGTCCGCCTGAAGAGGTGGATGGGACCTCGGTTTAACGTCTCATCCCAAGGACGGCACCTCCAACAATTCAACACATCCTCAGCACTGCATTGGATTGTCAGTTTAGACTATGTTATTCCAAGTGCCAACGTGGGGCTTGAACCCACAACCTTCTGACTCGGTAATATAAAATATAAAAGTCATATAAAATCATATAAATTACAACCCTCTCCAAGATTTAACATTCTGTGAATGCTATAGCTGCATTTCAAGTACAATGGATTAACTTGATTTAAAGACTGGGTTGCCTCAGAAATAATCAGCTATATGATTATATTTCAGGTCATAAATCAAAGGACCACAGCATTAACGCACAAATGAACAAACATATTTAATTACAAGGTTGTCAGCACTGCATATTATGGCTTCTTCTATTTTAAAATCCAACATGTTCCCCAACACACAGCCTTCGACCAGCGCTGTGCTTCATTGCAAAACCAACATTCAGCTGTGAAGTGGAGTGACAAAACCTGACTGAAAATGCCACAGGTCCCATTGAATGGAAGAGAATTTGCTAAAGTCACAGACGAGTAGCACATCATAGTGAAGACTGTATAGAGCATCTGATCAGCGAGCCACGTTAGGGTAGTTTGATTAGTTTACGCTCAACATGTACTGACAGAGTTTCTGCATCCCACACCTGTAGCTAATATTCCAGGTGCCTAATCTCACCTTCACCTGATTGCCATGATCTAACAGTAACTTCCTGACAACAAAGCCTGCTGCTTAAATTACTCTTTTAAGCCCGCCGTCCAACCTCCAATTAATCTGCTTTGACTCAAATCAGAGGGTGTCCTTAGCAACCAGGTCAGGAGTACAGCTCCTGCCAAAAATGATTGAACTCTGAACATTAACCCTTCAAGTCCCAAACTTCATTCAACGCTGTTCAAATCTTACAAGAAGTTGAAAGGCACATTGCTTTACACCAGTGATGAGTCAAGTGTTTGGAAAGGTCACATTGCAACGACCTGATTTGTAGCTACTTGATCCTAAATTTAGTTTGCTGCTTTTGTGTTTTTCTTCATTTTAAAGTTTCAGATCTACAAGTTAGTTCTGCACACACGAGAACATGTTGCTAAGCTCCTGCTGTATATGGGGTTAAGGGAGGAACTCGATTGTACTTACTTGCCAAATCGCAGTGACCCAGAAACATAAGTTTGCCAATGAGCACAATAAAACATAAAAAGGCCAAGGAAGCAAGCGAAGAACATCAAGCCTGGATCGGTTCCAAGACGAATGGCTGTACACGATCCCACGGCAACAAAAACTACAAGAAGAAGAAGGGAAGCAATCACAATATTGCAAGAAAACAAACAAATGACAATGATAGGAAACTAAGTTATTGCTACAGGCGGCTCAACGTGCGGGGGAATTAATGCCGCCCATTACTGCAGTCTGTTAGGGGAGTCCTTCTTGAGCTGAGGGGATGGCCAGCGGGTCTCCTTACCACCAACCACGTATTCCGAGCGGCCTGTCCTGCCACTGCCATGATGACGGTTTGCCGGGGAGGGAGGAAGCGGGCGACCCGAAGTTGAAAATGTTTCGCGGGCCGGATCCAATCACCCCCTGGGCCGGATGTGGCCCGCGGGCCGCCATTTGCATCACCCTGTTCTAAATAATAGCTTTGTGAGCTTTTTCTACCAGCTCGGCAGGAACAGAATATCGTCAGTCGGCTAAAAAGTAGTTTGTGTATTAGTTTGGAATTGCGTCGTACTGAGGTACCTGTGGAGAAGGCATCACAGCCATGGTCAAAAAGCTCTCCAAGAGGAGAGCTGCTATTGGTTCTTCTGGCTTGTTTCCCATCAACGGCATCCAAAGATTGGTAAATAAATAGACCCACGCCACAAAGCAGGTATACCCACCAAGGTGCCTAAAAAGATTAATACATTATTGTAAGTTTTTTTTATAATGCAAAATCCACCCTCTAACAATCGAGCAGCAAATCAGCACCATTTACATTGCTTCAATATAGCTCTGAGCAGCAGCAGTCAAGGAAATATGAGATTTAATATAGTTGAAGACACAGGGATTTTTTCAGAAAAAAAATATGCCTTTAAAGGAAGAAAATAGGAGCAAATTCAGTTCTCACGGTTCTGTCCTGATCAGCAAAATAATAATAATAATAACTGCCAAGCGCTTTTTTAACTTTAGCAAATAAACACAAATTTCCTTTTTTTTGGTAAGTAATTTAAATCCATGTTTTAATGGTACAGTGCTATACACTGAGCAGTCGCAATTCCTAACATTGTACCAAATGCTGCTTTGGCCTAAGAATTAGGATATGAGGAGAGATTTGAGTAAAAATCACATAAGTCGGGCCCACGACATTTAATACGGCTTATGCAAAGTCCCAAGTTACAGGTAAACTATATAAGTCGTATAAAATCCAATGTAATCAATTATCTACGCTGCGCATATGTAATTCACTGCAACCGGTAAGTGCGCATGTGGCAACGGATCAAGATGACATTTCCTGCGATTCAATGCATCTCGACCCGTTGCCCTACGTGCACTTACCAGCGAGCGTTGGAATCGCAGGGAGTGAAGTTCTTCTGCGCGTAATAAATAATAATAATAATATTCCTTGCATTTGATATAGCGCTTGTCACGTCTTCTAAATGTCCCAAAGCGCTTCACAGAATATACTGTAAAGTGAATTGACTGTATATTTGTGGGCGAACACGGCAGCCAATTGCGCACAGCAATGTCCCACAAACAGTCATGGAGGGATTATTATTAGGCTCTGTGTGGAGTAAGGAAACTTGCCTAAGGTTTCGCCCTCTGCCTGGAATTGAACTCAGGTCTCTCACTTGCAAAGTGAGTGCTCTAACCACTGAGCTACAGGACTCCACGTAGGTCTACTACTTTATCCCACAATTCAGCGCAGCCGGCCTGCTGAGTGCAAATGGGTCGATGGGTCAAGCCATCATTTCCCCGCCAATCAAAGCAGCCAGTAAGTGCTTGCGTGATGGAGGGTTGGGCAGCGGAGTTACGAGTTAGGAGGTGATTAACTTGAGTAGCGCAAAGAAACCTAAGTGGTTTTAATAGGAAACTGAATAGGACTCGAGGAGTCAACCCACGCTGTTCTGCTGACATGTGCACCTTGTCCAAAGGCTATTTTCAATGTGTGCTCCTGGCGATTAATATTCTCTGGCTGAACCCAAACCTCTCCTCATCTGAAGTATATGCATACCCCTAACCTTTCCACTTGGCTATTTTGAAGCAAAAGTGCGAATATACATCTAGTCCCAAACATGGATTTGAGCCACTCCCAACTGCTCTGTAACTTAAGTCACCTGAGCACCCAGTACTAAGGCCTCAGAAGTCTCGAAAATTCACGAGAATGAACACTGAATATGATGCTATCTCTTACAAACCAATTAAGCAAGATGTTTTAAAGAGTTTCTTTGTTATGTCAAAGATAGAGCTCCTCTATCTGACAACGCTCCTCTATGTTGTGAAAACACTCGTTTTAAATCATTTATCACATCACATGCAAACTATAAAAGAGCAAAGTGCATAAGACCATATCACAAAGGCTGCACAATAAAGACTTGTGATTAATAATGACCCCCAATTAGCAGTACGGTGGACAAATAGGAGTCAGCACTCTGATATGCTATCCTGCAAAAAAGGGAGCAATATAAGTTGCTGTTTTAGTGAAGAGCCTTTGGCAGGCAATATACCTGTAGTGGAAATCATAGTTAGACAAAACGGAGAGAAATTAGTCACAATTTCAAATCTCACTGATCAGCAAAACTGCTAGGCTCCTTTAAAGTTGCAATAAATACACAAAAAATCTTAATGACTCATCTCACTTCCAAATAGCAACAAGCGAATGAGAAACTCGTGAGAAAGAGTAGACAACACTTCAATATAAGTTCATATTAAACCCAACTGATTTATCAACTTCTATGAATTTTTACCTCAATATCTAAACTGGACATCAGCATATCTGTAATATGGCCAATCTGGTTGGCTAGATCTAATGGGCAGAAAGTTTGTTTTTAATTTTAAAAAATTAATAAAGTAAGTGTTTAATGCTAGCGTATTCAAGCATTGTAACATCTGAACACAAGGTGAGCATTTGTGTAACCAAATGTCCAGACAATGTAGAGAAACAGGTAAACAGACTTCTTTCTGGTAGGTGTAGCCAGAGCAGTAGACATGTACATCTACAGATATTAGGTCACATTATTTCCTTATTTCTATACATTGTTCCTGCGAAAGTGAGGTAATACCAGGCAAGCATGTGTGCAATCCAAACAAGCTAGTGAGCGTAGAACTGGTTGGATGGGAGTTCTTAGTGATTGAATAGGTACTGAAATCACAGCTGTATTTAATGAATATCTAAATAAGCTCCCTTCCTGTGAGAATTACTATACCTCCAAATGTCTCACCTTTCACAATCTCCTGCTCTCCTACTCTCCACAGAGCTCACTCCTCCCTTCACTCCCCCCAACTCAATCCTGCGTCACATCTCCCGCAATCTCCCACCCCACAGCCCCCAACCATCAATGGTGAGCTTTCATTCACTTTGTTCGCCCTCTCTTGAACTCTCTCCCTGAACTCCTTTGCCTTGCTCCCTCCCATACTCTCTGCTTTCAAACTCAAAGAAGATTTTTTTTAATTGCTACTCAGCTTCAGTTATATTTGGAGATGAAATGAATAATTCAATTTCTTTTTATAATTCTTCTATCCTTTTGTTTCTCCCCCAACTGGCACTATTTGCCGACTGAGAGGTTAGCAGGCGTTCTGCAAAACAAGGGTCTGTCAAACCATCTGTAAGTGTGACATTTAAGAACTACTACTGTAGCACAGGCAACGAGAAGGAAGGCAGTCACTGGGGCACTCTGGAAACAATTGGTCCAAAAGTCCTTCTGCGTCTGAATCTCTTGTCAACAAATAACCAAAAATAGTGGCTAAATCTCCAACTTGCTCTCCCTTTTCGTCAGGAACATCAACTCAAATCACTGCTCCACACACCATTTCTCCTTGAAGGGGCTGAGACAGCTTTAGCAAAATGAGAGGGGAAAAAAAATGGGAGTTGAACTGAATCACAATTTAAAAGTCTATTCTTAATACCTATTATTACTTTTAAGAACACTCCCATGTACTGCCGACTCCACCCTATACTCATCAGTTTAGTTGTAGGTAAAGGAAGTACATAACAATATTTAAAGACAATGTAATGATCAGCTGATCCCTCAAAAAAAAATTGCAATGTGATCTCCCTCTGCACACAGATAAGAGCTGTGTGGCCTAAGATTTATCTCTGCCCAGCCAATGGTCACCAAAAGAAACAGTTCAAATTCCAACTCTCTGTGCCTTTCGGAGAAAAGTCCAACATAGAAGTTGAATCTGTGACTTTCAAAAACCGTGCTCCGTAGTCCAGCAACTTCAATGTCAGCGGCATTGCAATGCGTCCATTCATCTCAATGAAACTATTGCCATGATGGTCTAAATATGTGCTTTATTTGTGCTACTGATCGAAACCAAAATTTCCCACGTTAAAAACCTGTGCACGTTTGGTACCTGGTCGACTGCTTAATCCACGCAAACTGAAAAAAAACACTCAAGCTGAGAAGTTACCCCAGTATTTCTTACTGCCAAAAAATTCATTGGAACAAAAATCCACACAATGTCACTGTGTTTATAATTGTTGTTATTAAAGAGATAGCATTTTAACCCGGTCTTGCAGGAAACACACATAACCCAGTAAAAATGTACCGGCTCCCAACCCTAGTTCAGGTGCTCCGGACAGAAAGATCTTCTGCGTAATAAATAATAATAATCCTTGCATTTCACTTAGTGCCTTATCGCGTCTTCGAGACGTCTCAAAGCGCTTCACAGGAAATGCTGTAAAGTGAATTGACTGTACATTTTGTGGGCGAAACGCGGCAGCCAATTGCCCCCAGCAGCATCCCACCGGATCATACCCCATAATAATAGGCATCGAGTGTCATGCCTCACCTCGTCCTCTCCTGATGGTGTTTGGCTCTACTTATTCCTTCAATTGAGGGTACAGGTAGTCTGGTCAGGTGGACGTTAACAGATAGATTCGCTATTTCGAGAGAGAGGGGTATTTCTTGCGGTGTTCGCCTACAAGGATTATTATTACGGTCTTCGCACCCGGATCCCCGCCGCGCACCTCTGCCGAGTGCCCGTCCGTTATTCAGGGGTGAGCCCTGGCAGCGAGTGCTGGCAATCTGTCAGCGATGGGCGCCCAATCTGTTCTCTTCCCACCTGGTCAACGCGCACATTCCTACCCATCCGGACTGACGGAGAACGATGCAGAACTTAAAGAGCCGCGCACACAATCCAAAAAAAATCAGTGGGATGGGGGGGATGGAGAGAGGGGCAATGGAGAGAGAGAGGGGGGTGGCGATGGAGAGGGGGAGGGTGGAGAGAGGGGGGGGATGGAGAGAGGGAGGGGGGCGATGGAGAGAGGGAGGGGGGCGATGGAGAGGGGGGGGGGATGGAGAGAGGGAGGGAGTGGGGGGGATGGAGAGAGGGAGGGGGGGGCGATGGAGAGGGGGGGGGTGGAGAGAGGGGGGGATGGAGAGAGGGGGGGGATGGAGAGAGGGGAGGGGGGAGATGAGAGGGAGGGGGATGGAGAGAGGGAGGGGGGGGATGGAGAGAGGGAGGGGGGGATGGAGAGAGGGAGGGGGGGATGGAGAGAGGGAGTGGGGGGGATGGAGAGAGGGGGGGATGAGAGGGGGGGGGGGGATGGAGAGAGGGGGGGATGGAGAGAGGGGTGGGGGATGGAGAGAGGGGGGGGAGAGAGGGAGGGGGATGGAGAGAGGGAGGGGGGGCGATGAGAGGGGGATGGAGGAGGGGGATTGGGAGAGGGGAGGGGGAGAGAGGGAGGGGGAGGGAGATGGCGATGGACAGGGGGGGATGGAGAGAGAGAGAGAGAGAGAGAGGGGAAGAGGAGATGTGGGCGGGGAGATGGCGATGGCAATGGCGAGGTGCGGGGGGGGGGGCGGTTGGGTGGCCCCCCTCTCCCCTCCCCCCCCCTCCCTCCCCCCCTCCCCTGCTCGGTGGCAGTTGGTGCCCCCCCCCCCTCTCCCCTCCCCCCCTCACTGCTCCGGTGGCCCCCCCCCCTCTCCCCCTCCCCCCCCCCCCCCCTCTCCCCTCCCCCCCTCACCTGCTCGGTGGCCCCCCTCTCCCTCCCCCCCTCTCCCCCCCCCCCCTCACCTGCTCGGTGGCGGTGGGGCAGTAGGTGACCAGGAGGGCGGTGCTGGCGATGTTGTTGAGGAGGCCGAGGATGGTGATGGTGTTGGGGGCCACCCAGGGCGGCAGGAGCAGCACCAGCCAGTTCCAGAAGGGCTGCAGCAGCGGCTCCAGCAGTGAGCGGCCCGCGGCGCTGTAGCGGTGCTGCTCCAAGTGCCGCAACTGCTGCTCGTCCAGAGGCCGCAGGAGGCCCTCCATCTCCCCCCCCACTCCCCTCCCGCTCTCCCCCCACTCCCCTCCCGCTCTCCCCCCCACTCCCCTCCCGCTCTCCCCCCACTCCCTCCCGCTCTCCCCCCACTCCCCTCCCGCTCTCCCCCCCACTCCCCTCCCGCTCTCCCCCACTCCCCTCTCTCCTCTCCCTCTCCTCCTTCTCTCTCTCTCCCCCCCACTCCCTCTCTCCTTCTCTTCTCTCTCTCTCCCCCCCACTCCCTCTCTCCTTCTCTCTCTCTCCTTCTCTTCTCTCTCTCTCCCCCCACTCCCCTCTCTCCTCTCTCTCCTTTCCTCTTGTCTCTCTCCCCCCCACTCCCCTCCCGCTCTCCCCCCACTCCCTCCTTCCCTCTCTCCCCCACTCCCTCTCTTCTCTCTCTCCTTCTCTTCTCTCTCTCTCCCCCCCACTCCCTCTCCCTCTCTTCTCTCTCTCTCCCCCACTCCCTCCTTCCCTCTCTCCTTCTCTCTCTCTCTCTCCCCCCCACTCCCTCTCTCCTTCTCTCTCTCTCCTTCTCTTCTCTCTCTCTCCCCCCCACTCCCTCTCTCCTTCTCTTCTCTCTCCCTCCCCCCACTCCCTCTCTCCTTCTCTCTCTCTCCTTCTCTTCTCTCTCTCTCCCCCCACTCCCTCTCTCCTTCTCTCTCTCTCCTTCTCTTCTCTCTCTCTCCCCCCACTCCCTCCTTCCCTCTCTCCTTCTCTTCTCTCTCTCTCCCCCCCACTCCCTCTCTCCTTCACTCTCTCTCCTTCTCTTCTCTCTCTCTCCCCCCCACTCCCCTCTCTCCTCTCTCTCCTTCTCCTCTTCTCTCTCTCCCCACTCCCCCCCTCTCCCCTCTCTGTCTCTCTCTCTCTCCCCCCACTCCCTCCTTCCCTCTCTCCTTCTCCTCTTCTCTCCCTCCTTCCCTCTCTCCTTCTCTCTCTCTCTCTCCCCCACTCCCTCCTTCCCTCTCTCCTTCTCCTCTTCTCTCTCTCTCCCCCACTCCCTCTCTCCCCCTCTTTCTTTCTCTCTCTCCTTCTCCCCCCCCCACCGCCCTCTCCTCTCTCTCTCCCTCTTCCTTCTCTCTCTCCTCCCACCTCTCCGCCTTCCTCCCTCTCCCCCTCTCTCTCCTCCTTCTCTCCTCCCTCTCCCTCTCCCCCTCTTCCCACACTCACCGCCGCCGCTTCCGGCAGCAGGAAATTCCCGGAAGGAGCCACTGCCAGAATCAGCCCGAACCCCGGGGGGGGGAGAGGGGGTGAGGAGAGGGGCTGTGGGGGGAGAGAGGGTGAGGGGGTGGGGGGGGGAGAGGGTGAGGGGGGGGAGGAGGGTGAGGGGGGGAGAGGGTGTGGGGGGGGGAGGGGTGAGGGGGGGGAGAGGGTGAGGGGGGAGAGGGTGAGGGGGTGTGGGGGGGGAGAGGGTGTGGGGGGGGAGAGGGTGAGGGGGGGGAGGGTTAAGGGGTGTGGGGGGGGAGAGGGTGTGGGGGGAGAGGGTGAGGGGAGAGGGTGAGGGGGGGAGAGGGTGAGGGGGGGAGAGGGTGAGGGGGGTGGGGGGGAGAGGGTGAGGGGGGAGAGGGTGTGGGGGGGAGAGGGTGAGGGGGGAGAGGGTGAGGGGGGGAGAGGGTGAGGGGGGAGAGGGTGAGGGGGGTGTGGGGGGGAGAGGGTGTGGGGGGGGGAGAGGGGGGGGAGAGGGTGGGGGGGGGAGAGGGTGAGGGGGGGGGGAGAGGGTGAGGGGGGTGTGGGGGGGAGAGGGTGAGGGGTGTGGGGGGGGAGGGGTGGGGGGGAGAGGGTGAGGGGGGTGTGGGGGGGGAGAGGGTGAGGGGGGTGGGGGGGGAGAGGGTGAGGGGGGGGAGAGGGTGTGGGGTGTGGGGGGGAGAGGGTGTGGGGGAGTGTGGGGGTTCAGGTCAGGGAGTGACTGAGGAGGAGAATGATTGAGATGATTATTGGGCTGAGTAATGTCTGCACATCAGTAACACACACAGTAACACACACACAGTAACACACACACACACAGTAACACACAGTAACACACTCACACAGTAACACACACAGCAACACACACACACAGCGACACACACAGTAGCACACTCATACAGTAACACACAGTAACACACACACACAGTAACACACACACACACAGTAACACACAGTAACACACACACACAGTAACACACACAGCAACACACACACACAGCGACACACACAGTAGCACACTCATACAGTAACACACAGTAACACACACACACAGTAACACACACACACACAGTAGCACACTCATACAGTAACACACAGTAACACACACACACAGTAACACACACACACACAGTAACACACAGTAACACACACACACAGTAACACACACAGCAACACACACACACAGCGACACACACAGTAGCACACTCATACAGTAACACACAGTAACACACACACACAGTAACACACACACACACAGTAACACACAGTAACACACACACACACAGTAACACACACAGCAACACACACACACAGCGACACACACAGTAGCACACTCATACAGTAACACACAGTAACACACACACAGCAACACACACAGTGACACACACACATAACACACACCCAGTAACACATACACACATAACACACACATAATAACACACACAGTAACACACACACACAGCATACATACAATAACACACAGATACACAGTAACACACACACAGTAACACATACACAATAACTAACACACGCATTGTTATTGTGTGTGTGCGCCTTATCACATCTTCGAGACGTCTCAAAGCTCTTCGCAGAATATCTTGTAAAGCGAATCGACTATATTTTGTGGGCGGAACGCGGCAGCCATTGGCGCACAGCAGCGTCCCCACAGACAGCCGTGGATTGAGTGACTTCTTTAAAATTATTGGAAAGCGATCGCCAATCGACTAACAACCAGGTGCTGACTTACTGCTCGGTAAAAGATGTCCTGTCAAGTGCAAGGATCACTATTCTTGTTAGCGTAAAGGAGGTTGGAGAGCTTTTCCTTTATGTAAAAAAGGCCCCCCCGTTGTGAAAGGTGTGATATCAAATGCAAGTGTTATTATTTTTATTAAGCTGTAGATGTCTCGCTGTGCGAATTCTGCAGCTGGAAGTGGGATCTTCATTCCCTGATGTTGCCATCTGCCAGAAGTTATTGGAAATCAGACACAATATTTGGCTTTCAGATGACTGCGCTCAACTAAATTTCAGTTTCCAGCAGTGCCCGGGATAGCAGAAAGACGGATAATTAGAAATTGGCTCATTCAGTTTGGGAATAAAGAAACCCATTAAGAGTTGCTCTTTAATTTAATGGCTACTTTTGCAGCTTTTTTTTCGTAGAAGAACAAAAATTAATGGGACACATTTCAGCTGTTCCCAAGTCATTTCCGTATGATTTATTTTTCTCTAATAAATGGTTGACGCTGATGGGAAATTGAATAGGAGTGAGCAGTTTCATACAGACCAATCTATCCTCTACGCCCTGTGTTTATTGATCTAGGTTAAAGTAGATTACATCCTATTAACACCTTCTGACTGAATACCACGAAACCTATTGCATGAACATAGCGAAGACTCACACCACAATGTGACTGTGAGGATAGAATTGTGTTTTAATTTACTTTGCAGTGCTGCAAGCGATCTGCCAATTAACTAACAGCCGGGTTCCCACTCACTGCGAGGTAAACTGACGTTTGGAGTAAGGAAGCTTGCTTAAGGTTATGCCCCGCCTGGGAATCAAACCCGAGGCCTCTCACTTGCGAGACAAGTGCCCTAACCAATAAGCTACAGGCTTCATGTTCTATAGGTTTCTTAGTAATAAACTTAGCATGATTTAATAATAATAAAACACGAGTGATTATCTTAATATAACCTTAGATGGTTTATTTTTCATTTTGAAGTACAGGCAACACAGATGATACAGGCGTAATACAGCACTTAAAAGACTTCCTTGCCATTTTGTTGTAAGTTGCTTTCTTTAATTTAAAACTTACAGAATATTCCAAAGCACTTTCTTCCATCTCACACTAAGATGTAAGGTGTTTGTTGCAATTGCCCGAGGAGAATAATATAGAGAATGCAGGCAAATTCACCAAGGATCGACAATATCATTACTGGGTACAAGTGCAAACTTTACTGTGGGACCGTGCATAGCAAAAATCCTTTTGCCAAACTAGAATGGAGACATCAAACCTTAGACTAGAGTACACAAAGTTATTACATTTAACCCAAACCACCACATTTAGCAGTGTTAACCTACAATCTCAGTCATCACGCTTAACGTTTTGATTTAAAAACAGAATGGACCTTGATAATGTAAAGCATGCACAGTTTTAGAATGCCACTTCATAATGTTAAACACATACAGTTTATAATTATCAGTAATTACTGACAAAACTAGTAGAAATGAATAGCCTGAGGGAGGCTTGTGCTATACTGTCAATACAACAAAAGAAAAATACACATTCTCAATCATAATTCAGTAACACATAACACATCAACCTGGCACATTATATCATGTATTAGTGATTGCATTGCTCACTAAATGTACTTATTTGTAATTGGAAATGGCAGAAACACAAGCAAAATCATCAAAATTCAATCATCAAAATGCTCAGTATGTAATTATTGATATGTGGAGAACAACAATTGCGTTTTCATTAAATTAACAAAGATGCAAACACAGGTATAATTGGCACTTAATACCTGCATCCCATTAAATGTCAGTACACAGTCCTCATCCAAAGCCCAGTATATTCCACACTAACATTGTACACACATTGTATGCCTTCAAGTTCTATCAAGCCCTAATGGAGAACTGGAAGCACATTCTGGTATCAGAACACAGAGGCAGGGAACAGCTTGCAATGCAGTGAGTTCGAAGCACATCCTTGTGGCCGTCATTTTTTCTCAGCCAAAATTCTGTGAACCTATGTATGAGTCTATGATACTGAGAGGCACTCCCTGAATCAAGAGCTCCTGAAAGGTAAAGCCACCTAAACAATATGAAAACAAGCATTAATATTCGAAAGTGCATGGTTGATCGTGGAAAGTAATTCGGCAACGCTGTTGAACTAATACAAACATTAACAATTTTAATTAATCAACGTTTCAATTTAGTTAGCAATTTTCCGAAACAAAACCATTTACACTTTTACTAACTTGTGAACTTTGGATCATTTCACGATTTACATCTGTTTCTGCATATTGAGGTCTGATTTACTGGGATTCACACATTTTTGTGGGCGAGACACAACAGCCAATTGTGCATGGCAGTGTTTGACAAACAGTTGTGGATTGAGTGACCAAATTATTATAATTTTTTAAAAATTATTTTTGAAGGGATTGTCATCCTCGGGAAAGCGATCTGCCAATCGACTAACAACCGGGTTCCTACTTATTCTTAGGTTAAACAGAGCCATGTGGAGTAAGGAAACTTGCCTAACATTATACCCTGTCCAGGAATCTAACCCAGGTCCAGCTTACTGTAGCTGGACTGTAGTTGAAGGAAGGAGGAGATAGGCATCCAAGTCGCGTTCCAGTGGGTCAGTGTGACACACAACCAGTTATCTGAAGGATTTGATCAACTTACGAATCCCACAAAGTAATCTACTATGTTCCGTTACCAGTTGTCATCATTTTAAGTCCACCAAGTAGGAATCATTTTAGACTTCAACTTGCGTCCGTAAATTAAAGCAGACTTGAAGCAAAAATCCTTGTTCTTGTAAACGTATGAATAATGTGCCGAATAGAATAACATGAATAGAAGACAATGGAGCATTGCTTATCTGAACAGTTAGGGGGGGAAAAAAATTCCAAATTAATGACAGTGCTATACCTCATTATATAATACCTTAAAATGAAAATGAGAAAAATTGCAGATGTGGGAATTCTGAAACAAAACTAGAAACAAATGCTCGAAATCCACTGCCAGTCAATCAGAATCTCTAACAGAAGAGGAGGTAACCTGTTCAGAATGGTTTGCTGGAAACAGTAATCTACCTTTCCCTTTCTGATGCTGATTGACCTGCTATAGATTTCTAGAATTTGTCCAGACCAGAAACTAATATCCAGCACGATTAACCAAATTATACATTCAGGACTTGTTGGCAACTGCAACTGGCTTTGTATAACTGGTCAGTTCAGATAAATACTGTTCAGATAAATCATTTCCCACTGTATTCCTAAATGTATTGCAATTTTTAAGTGTAATGGATTGAAGTAAGATGGAAAATAGAATCGATAGAATTTTTCTATTTCACTTGGTGGGTTACATATCTATAATATTACATGTGACTAAAGTATGCAAAATCCTTGTGATCTTCATATCCCTTCGTGGTTTCTGCCTTGATGTATCTGATATCAAGATAAACATGTTGAAGCATTTCAGAATTATTTTGTTGTACTGTACAATAGAGTGACTGAAGGGGACAGAGTTGACTGATCTTAGCATTAGGATCTCCTCTACTGGTGGTAACTTCTACAGGTTATTAATGCTAGACTAGATCCTAGGAAAGTATCTAGTGCAATGCTTTAAAGCCGACATATTAAAGGTACCCCTATATCAGAACTGAAATGAAATTTGAACAGAGCATGCGAGTTGAAAGGGTTCACCACCTTACTGAGAGCAACTGCTAAATATTTCAGATTCCAACTACGTTTCATTGTGATATGGATATTCCTCAAAATTTCCATTAGTTTTCTGTAGACAATCCGATTACAAGTGATACACATCAGCATTAGTTTCAGTTAAACATTATGAAAGCTTTAAATGATGATATTATCATGAAGTTCTATTATCAAATACGTCATTATAGCTAACAATGAAGGCCTTGCCATACTCAATGACATAATATATTTAAACCAATTTTCCTCTTAGTGCAAATGCTATTGTGGCAGCTCAAAGTCCTTGCTTTGTCACCAGTTATGGTACAAACAGAAATCTACATGATGGTGCTTTGTACACTCTCTGGGATTTCTAGCACATGGCTTAACAGGCTAAAATGGGGGCAGGTTATTATTTTGTATGTCCTCTACAGGGAAGTTGCAGAAATCAAGTAATAGGGGGATTACAAAGAAAAGTCTATAAAAAGGCACAAACTTTAAGAAAAAGATTTTGGCAAACATTTTATGGTTTAGAGATACTCTTTGAAATACCACGACGTCAATCGTATCAAAATACATCAAATAGTGTATGATGACATTGCATTGAAGAGAATAACATGGCATTGCTTATTTCTTCAAATAAAACCCGTCTGCCAAGCACTTTTCATGAAGGAAATGGCAAGAAAATAAATCATGTCTTTACATACGAAAATAATGATCAAAATTTTTAAAAACTTTTTTTTAATATTAACAAAGAGGTAACGTTGAGAGTTTAAGCATGTTTGGCTACTTGCTATTCAAGGGACACTTCTTTCCAGCACTCTCTTGTCTCATTGGGATATGCTATGATTCACGTGTGCTTTTAGTACCCTTCAGTACCACACCCACCACCAAACCAAAGCACAAAGGGAGGCTCTGAGATAATTACACATCTCGCACTTACACTTCAAGAGGAAAATCAGGCCCATTGTGTTCAGTATGGCTTATGATGCAAAACATAAGCTTCATATGCTTGGTCATATGAAAGCTTACCTGGATGAACATATACAATCACAAATCCTTATTGCGCGACTGAAGAAAAGAAAAAAAAGACAAACTGTGATTCAGGAAGGTAGAAATGTGAGCACTCACCACTGTGGAGATAAGAATGGTGCAATCATTAAGTTAAACCGGGGGTAAATGCTTATAATGTGGGACACACCAGCAACCATTAAGTAAAAATAGAAGCAGCAAAGAGAAGAGATGCAAAGTTAAGATTTAAGAATAGATGCTCTTGATGCTAGGTGAAAGACGTGCTACTATACACAGACAGCTGTGCTACAAGTTAAAATAGATTTAAAATAACAGCACAAAAATGTCACCGTTAATAGTTGATGCGTCAGAAGGATGCAGTTAATGAGAATAAACTTTTTATATAATTTAGGAATAACACATAGCTTTGGTCTATACAGAGGTTAAACCATAACGTAATAACTTAAGAAACATGACACACGAAAAGATCATTTGGACCATCAAAACCACTCTTTTCAGATACCATGCTTGAAAGACTGCACTCCACAACTCCGTCTCATGAGCAAACATTCTGTGTAAATACTCCCTGCTTTCTCTAACTTGTCAAGCAAAATATCCATCCTTATATCTCCACTAAAAAAACCTTCCTGATTATTGAGCTTTGACTCTTCCTCTTAAGGGTTACAAAGGGATCACAAGTGTTATGATCGCCATAAATCTCCATCTGTATTTTCTCTACTTACCTTTTTATTGCATATTTCAATTTAAAGATCATAGGGATGGAGGAGAGGTGATGGAGACATCTACCTTAGAGTCATTTGCGAGCCCGCTGGTGTGAGAAGTGCAGACAGCAAGCATTCTACAATCTAAAGGAAATCAACTCAAAATAATTCTAAATGTTGCTGATAGAAAATGCTAATTATGTTTGGTACCATTCTTGTGCTATTTATATTTAGTGTATTTGTGTTCATAATGGTCGGGTTTCTCACTTTTTGTCATCCAGTATCAATACCCTATGATCAGACATACCACAGAAAGATGCGGAATAAACTACCACACTAGAAACTCACTCGCCACACTAGCTGTTCTTGTGGGCTACACTCAGAGTGAGTTTATTAATTTGGATTGGAAAGTAGTTTTGTGTGTTTCACTTGGAAGTGGGATGAATGTAGTCGTATGTATTTCACCTGGGTCTCCAATAGTAGAGAGGGAGTTGAGAGGAAACTTTTAGCTCACAAGACGATTTGATTTGTACCCAGGTTTCAGAGGCAAAACGACAGCATACTAATCGACTCAAACCCAGGTCCTCTTGCTTGTGAGGCAAGCACATTAACCATTGCACTACAGGACTCCATCTTTCTTTCTCTGGCTGTTCATCCCAGTGCTAAGCCTTTATCTTAAAAAAAGGCAGAGTAAACTTTTTTTTAATATAGGTCTGATGATAAGTTTATCCTGAAAATGTGTGAGCGTGTATGTACTTTGGGTCTAAGATTGAGAGGAGTTTGATTAAATCCTCTGACTCTGAATAATAATCACAATTTATATGCAGATGGAATTGATAGCTATATTATCTAATTGAAACTGGATTTATTTCCTAAAGCTGTAGCGACTTACATCAGTATAGATGGTAGTGCTCTATTAGTACTAAAGTAATAACCAGTACTATGCTGTTCAGATAGTGCTAGAAATCAATGTGCCACAACATGTAAATCTTTTTGACTGTATTTATGACAAACTATAGATATAATGGTAGCTATAAAACTGTATATACTGTAATTCATCCTTCAAAGGATGACTGAGCACAGACACAGTCACATTAGAATTTATTAGGACGAAATTGCTCAAAAGCATCACACATACAACACAGGCACATTGGTCTTAAACCTGAAGTTTCAGGTATGTAAAGGAAGAACCCTGATGTAGTATCACTACGTCACTCTCAGTGTACACAACTTTCTTTATCTCAGTAAGTAACTGGTTCTGCCAATATCATAAGATCAGAACCCCTAGAAATCAAATATCCCGCATGCTTCCTGATGCATGCATGAACAGCGAAGTAATGCAGTCATCCAACTTGCATGACGATCGTGCAATTAACAAACAAGAGACAATCATTTTCAGAATAGCCAACTATTTCATCTTACAATAAAACACCGAGAAATGCAAATCTATAAGACAGTTCTACAAAAGAGCCAGTAAACACACACACAAACACACACTCACACACGCGCACACACACCATCATACATTTTAATGAAAAATTGCTATAATATCTATAAAGCTTGTTCTCAGAAAGGTATTGTTCCTTTCCTGAACCTTATCAAGAACAACAGTGATGAATAGCAAAGTATACATTGCTAGAGGGGTGACTCCCAAGTCAACTAGAGAACGGTCAAAATCACTTATTGATCAAGTGAGAGACAGCCCCAGTATTCAAGTTTATAGTATATAGTTGTGTTAAATGCTCAATCACATGGGTTATATCCAGGGTTCAATTATTTTCTTTATAAGATGTCTATTTGTTAGCCAATGAAATACCATTTTTAATAAAAAATGTCCAGCTTATGCTTTTGATTTTTCAAATAAAGGGAGCGCCACTGAATGTGTTTATTGTATTTATGTTTCACAAATTCTTAACTAAGAAATAATTTGGGATACAGAAAATTTGTGTTGCATTCTTCTAAAGCAAGATTTGGAGGGGGCGGAGGGGGGACATCCACCTTATGTTCAGTCTGTTTCAAGTCGTTTTTCTGAGTTTTTAAACAAACCTGCAGAGGACTGTCTTAAAAATTAAGGTTAAATTCAAGAATTCACAAAATATGCATGGCTTAAATGCTTAAACAAAAAATTCTGCTTCTAGACTTAGGAGATTTTTCTCCCGCTGCTGTTTTTGGACTTGATTAAAAACTGCATTAAAAACTTTTAGTGTTAGGGAATGCCAGAGGAAATAAAATAGATAATTGAAAGAAATAAAACTGTAAAACAATTATTTACAGATTGTTGAGGCAGTATCAAAATATCAAATTACTGATATTTCAGGGATATTTAATTGTGTCATGTATTTCTCCTTTAAATTGTTGGATGGGTTTCGCACTAAATAAAAATTGATAAATACTGATAACTTGCTTAAACTTTTCTCTTATCTGAATTCATTACCATTTACAGAAAATAATGACAATGTTACGCACTCTATGGTTTAGCTCATTCTGAATAGTAATATTGAATAGAGAGAAATATATGTCACGGTGAGAGAAAAGTTATAATCACTTTTAAAATGTTTACAAAGTTGTTTAAATGTACATTGCTGCTCTTTGCTGGCTTTCTTACCTTTGACTTCCATCTTGCAGTCCACCTCAGCCTGACCAAGGGTATTAATAGCTTTACAGGTGTATAACCCGCCGTCATATGGGCAGGGTTTGCGAATCTCCAATGTGCAGACTCCTTGGTTACAGAACATCCTGTATCGAGGGTCACCCTCGATTTGTATCCTGTTCTTTGCCCAAAATATTTTAGGCTAAATAAAACAAAATTAACAGAAATACATTTCTTCAAATGTTTGCAATTGATATCTGCAAACGTATTAAATGAAATCAACGAGCACTGCATATCATGATGCTATACTACATGATGTTAGAGTAACAGCGTTAACAATTCAGTGCTTTTTACTCCAGGCCTATGTAGATCATCTTGTTAACATGTATTCTGTTAATGGTCATAATCCTAATGGACGTAGCTTTCAATTTTCCACTGTAGGCAGTGGCAAATTGCAATTAGGCACAGGAAGAGGGAAGTGGGGGGGGGGGGGGGGTGGATGATAGAACTGCAAGCTCTATTAAAACTATGAACTTAATTGTCTCCGTGGATGTTGTCTCTTAATATCAATCTCTTGCATTTGCTCACAGCGGTTATGGAGTGAGAACATTACTAAATCGCAACTCTGGCAATGTTCCTTAGCATAAGCAGAGACGCCCGGAATCACATCAGGGCACAAGTGATGGAGAGGTATGAATGAGTAACAGAGGCATAGATTCTCTGCTGAGAAGTCCACAGCAGTTGCAAATATTTGTATTATTATTCCATGAAGGATTCAATATTTAAGACATCAGCAATGTTCTATAATGTTTCTGCAATTCTATTCTACAGTGTATTGCAACATAATGCTATTCTCCAAGGCTTTCTCTTCAAATGAGTTGCAGGGTTTATAGGATTGAAAGCAAATGGATCAAACCAATGCAAAACATTTATAATTAGTGAGATAAAGGTCATCTGTCAGTATTTAATATCAAACAAACATGTATCACAGCGGAAACTTAAAAATATTAGGTTCATACATTCTAAAGGCATTATGTGCAAGTTATAGAGATTTTGTCCTAAGCTTCCAAACTATACAAGTACCTTAGGATTTCCCCGTACACTGCAGTTCAGTGTAGCATTGTATCCAGCCACAGCTATAGTGTCGATCAAAGGATGGGTAAATTTAGGTGCCTCTGTGAAGTCATATTCATTGTACTTGGGGGTCTTTAAGGCCAAACCTATAACAGATGACCAGAATTAGAATGACACGTACAGTGGATAAGGCAGCGGCACAAGTTCGAAGGGAATAGAACACATCAATCCATGGAAAAAGCATCTCAAGGTTTGGGCCAATTCTCCAGTTTGATTGGTTATATCCATTTCATGGTTTTACTGTGGGGCCATGCTGGAGCAAAAAAGCTTCTGCAGTTCCCTGTAAATACAATCGCTGCACATAACAGTGATTAATTCAGTGTTTTCAGTGTGTCCTGATAAAATAATATAAAAATTGTGGATTCAAAGAATATTACAGCACAGAAGGAGGCCACTCTGCCCATGGTGCCTGTGCCAGCTCTTTGGAAGAGCTACCCAATCAGTCCCACTACCCGCTCTTTCCCCAAATCCCTGTAAGTCATTTCCACTAAAATCAATATCCTTCATATTTTTCTACAAAGCAGTTTTCATATCACTTTTGTGGCGACCTGTATAGAAATTCCTACCCAGAATGTTAAGCGAAGGTGGTAGAATTTTGCAAATATAAAATTATCAATTCTTAAAACACAGATTTGTGATTTATCCAGCAATAAACACGTTAATGTAATTGTCAGCTCTGACGTATGATACAGAGCAAAGGATTTATTGTAATATAAGTATTTAAAAACAAACCCTCTTTCCGGATCAAAGCAGCGTCCTTCGTCCTGGTGGCATCATCGCTCAGACCACACATGTTTTCAGAAAAGACTCGAAAGAAATATTCGTTTCCTACAATTAGATCAGTTATGACACAGTTGGTTCTGTGGTAGTGCTCCACTATTGTGTACCATTCCTACAGTGGGAAACAATCAAATCAACATCATAGGTATTAAAAAATGCCATCAAACAGTTTTTTTTCCCTAAATTTGTGTCACAGCAGAAATGTAGGAGCCTTTATAACAATGCAAACAATTATTTGAAGAAGGAGTTAATGCAATTATTTCTCCTCAAACCTATCACAGTGCAAGACTGGAGCAATACAATACACGTTTCTATAAAGTCTTTCACATTGGGAGGACGTCTCAAAGTACTAATGTGAAAGAAATTCTATCAAATAACTCTCGTCTGTTAGAAAACCATGTATGTCCCATTGTCTGCTCCCAAATAGAAAAGGGCTTAATATTGTCTTGTTTGGGTTGTATATTTTCTTGCTCTAGTGAAGATTAGATGGGAAAAAAACAGACAGCTCCTGTGACCTCTTGCAGATCTCCTATGCCACTGATTGAAATATCCCACTATAATTAGTGAAGAATAATAATCCTTGCATTTGATATAGCGCCTTATCATGTCGTTGAGATGTCTCAAAATAAAGTTTTTCTTGGCATTAGAATTGGAAATATTGGATCAAAAGCATTGTGGATGGTGTAGCTTCCTTCAAATCATATTGATTTAGGCAAGTATTTCAAACATTTTACTTTTCACCTCTTTTCCAATTGTGAATTCATAACTACAGTTATGATCGTGCTTTTGGTCCCCTCTGCCCTCCCTCCTCCCCTGGCTCGGGGTCAGACTCCACCACTGAAAGCGCCCCAGAACACTACCCTGCGTGAAGGGTACTATATAAATACAAGTTGTTGTTGCCGTTGTTGTACAGTTGACCTTTTCCCAATTACAAAATGTAACTCTCCAGCAAAGAGCATGAAAAAAGTTGCAGGTTTGCACCATTACTACCTCATTTGAGACTTACCATAGTCTTTTTATCAGCTTTCTGAATTGTGTAGCCAACGATCTCAGCGTTTCCATTGTCCTTTGGTGGATTCCAAGCCAATTCAACATTACCATCCCACACATCCATGATCTTCACAACCAGTGGTGGCTGAGGTTTTTCTGTAAACATATGCATAGAGAATGACCATTACTTTTTTTTCCCCCAATGATTGAACATGGTTGCTCCACAAGATCTTGCACCTCCACCTATCTGGTAGAACAGCCTTCTCCACTGTCACCAACACAGAATTGTATCTAAGATTACAGGAAGACCTCACATAAGTCATGTAAGTTGGGACCATACATTTAATATGACTTGTGCAAAGTATGAGTTATGTGAAACTTATAAATAATAGGAAACTGAACAGGACTTGGGCAGATGTACGACAGACGATTATATGATTTCTACAGAGTTTTACTGTATAACAAATGGAAGCATCAAAGGAGAATTCAACAAATAATACTCAGTCTGCCAAATTCCCCATTGGAGATTTCATCCACACATTTTGACTTACCCTGTATCAGTCTTAATTCTGAAACTAGTTTCCCACAGTCATTAAATGTAACTAAGGTTAAGATCATAAGAAATTTGGGGGCTTCTGCAAGAATCACTCTAATTCTCCAAAATGGGTCAAAGTTCACTCTACCTCTTAATACAACAGATCTAAGATTCAACCCAGCCCCAGACCCACTCCAAGGTTCTCTTAGATTCACCCAATTCTCTAATAATAGAAGTCAGAGACTCATCCTCCCTCCTTCCCTTGCTCCTTCCATCCATCCCTGATTGACTTCCAGCACGGTATACATGCAGTTATTTTTCATGTGTGAACCGAGACAGAGTAGGTAACCTATTCATTGGTGAAGGAAGTCAAAACCAAGTCTAATGCCGACTTTACCAGACATCTGTATACCTGCACTTCCCTCTGCTGGTGGTAATTAAGAACAGAAACATGATTGAAGTTTTCTTCCCTCGCTCAGGATCCTGAGACAAATTGCAGGACTCCTATTCCTGCCTTGCCTAAGATCAGCAGACTCAGGCCTCGTGGGAGATGTGGAAGGTTAAATGTAGGAATCTCTGGTCTGGATGACAGTACTACTCCAAGTGACGTTGTATCAGCTGAGTCATTAAAGCAGCGATAATACAGCTTGTGTTAAAATAATTGCATTGGCTCAATTCCATATTCCAGGCTCAATTCCACTTGATAGAATAATGTCATTTTCAGTGTAGATTTGGCTTATCATGTTGTGAGGGTTACTTGTAATAGGTCTCAGGACATTGCAATGTACTAAAAAAAGTAATAATGGTTTACTTACCCACTATCTGAATGTCCAATCTGGCCTTGTCCTCAAGGTTCTCCACTTGAACTATTAGTTCATATCTGCCAGAGTGACTCCGCTCTGCTTTACGGATGAATATCACAGTATCTGATTCAGTGTTACGGATACTGACTTTGGTTAAATCCAAGGGCTCTCCATCCTTTTTCCAGATAACTTTTGGTCTTGGTTTACCCTATTAATTAAATTATTATGTAATTAGTTGTAAAGTACTGTATGTCCATATACTTTCATACTGGAGGTGGAAGAGTTTTCTTCTTTCCTGGTTTACAACCTTAACAGCAAACATTATTTTATACTTGTTGGTAAATTTACTAACTTTTGTATGCACTTAGAATGAGATTTTTTTTAGTAGAATAGTAAAAACATGAAATTGACCCTGATCAAAGTATTCACCATTGTGTCAAGCAATTTATTTCACCTAGAGCTCAATGAATATTTGGTTATGATTGGAACTGAATTTAGACTAATGAAATACTCAGTTTTAGCACAGTAGTTCTTGGTTTGTTGGGATAATGAAAATTTGCAGCTGTGTGTCAAGTATTTCCAGTTGTAATGTTCGCCCGAGAGAGTCACTACACTCTATAATGTACCCTGTAAAGTGTTTTGAGGCATTTCGATGACATGATAAGGTGCTATATCAATCTTTTAATTATTATTTAATATGATATGAACATCCCAGAGCTTCTTTTGAGTACCTTCAGGCATTATTGAGAAATGTTGCTCAGCTTTAAACTGAAAGCTATTCTTGGTAGTTCCTTACTACCTTCACAACACAAATGAGTGAACATGATCTATTGTAAAGATGAGATAAATGGACAAAACAGATGTTTCTCACCTATACTTTTTTATATAGATTTGTAAATGGCCTGAACAGCAGGTGCTCAAGAAAAACCTAACTTTGAATACTCCCTGTATAAAAATACGTTTTAAAATGTACACATTGGGAAAATAAAACTACTTTGCTGTAACTTTCAGTGTCATGTTTAAATCTACATTTATGCAGCATGTTAAGCCTGTTGAACCACATAGACACCCTACCTGGAAAGGTATCAGCAGATTCACAACTTCTCCAACTTTTCGGATGAAGGTTTGCTTCAGCTGACGAGGGAGACGGATTTTAGGAGGTTCTGGAAAGCAAAAGGGAAGAGTATTTCAGTGGAATTGCACAGCAATTCACTGTGTTATAACAGCATGGCTTTTTAATAACATAGTCTATAGATAACTGCTTGCAGCTACGGGAATTTCAAAAACTGTCATTAGGGAATGAAAAGCATCCTCAAGATAGTAAAAAGGATTGGCCGAGAGCATTGGACACGAGCCTTGTTTGTAATTGAAATCTTCAGGGAGATCCTATCCGTGTCAGTAAATTTAGGACCATGTGGTATTCTCCACTTGTTAAATTTACAATGCTTAGTGGTGTGCATATGTAATGGAATTTTCCACATTGCAAATGTACAATCCAAGGTCACCTTAGCCCATAAGTGACATGACAAATGGAGATTGGCCCCTTAGAGAGTGTGGATGCATATTTCTTAGTATTACTGTGAAGAGACATCATTGTATACACGTATCCAGTTCACTTCTCTGACTAAAGTCTATAGGATTTGTGTGTCTCCTGGGGGAGGGGAATATTTAATTTTTCAAAATAAAAAGCAACTCTGATTTCAGCAAGAACTAAATTGGTTTACTGAGTGATATAAATATTCGCTGTTTTATTTCATTTCAAATTGTGCATAAAACCAGAAGTTCATAGAAATAAAAAAATAAATAATATAAATTAGTAAGGAACTAACACTATTGATACTTAGACAACTGCTTATACACCCAAACTAGAAAATAACCAGAACTTAGGTGTATCATCAATTAGTTAGCTCATACACTGCGTGCAAGTTACTATATTACAAGTTGACCATAGATTTCTGTAGATTGATTTTGCCGATATTCACCTAGAAAAGCAGTCGTTACACTTTACAGGATATCTTGTGAAGCGCTTTGGGATATCCACCCATCACTATATCAAATGTCAGAATAATTATTGATATTATTATTTTAGAAAAATTATTTCTGTACAAAGAGAAAAAAAACTTCTTACCCACAACTTCTCTAACTAAAATAGACTGGGATATTGTATTAGGCAAACTTTCACCAGCGGCATTTACGGCCTTGACTCTCACTTGGATTTTCTTCCCAGTTGGCAGGCCAGTTATTGTGTACTTCGTCGGTTCTATCAGCTCATCATTTGATCTTATCCACTCATCCGCTGTAAAGAAGAAACACAATGCATTTTTAATTGTAACTCATAGAAACAGGAGTAGACTATTCGGTCCCTCAAGCCTGCTCCGCCATTTTATAAGATCATGGCTGATCTGTACCTCAAGTCCAGTTATCTGCCCCTACCCCATACCCCTTAATACGCTGACCTAACAAATATCTATCTATCTAACTCAGAAAGTAAGCTGTACTATTATTCAGAATGCTCTCGGAATGCTTTTGTTCCATAATATTAATACCCTTATAATATTGATGTATTTGGATATTTTTTTCCTTTCTTTCCCATACTCTGTTTAGTATTTTGATGTATTTCGTCAAAGGGAGCGAATCTGTGCAAAGTTGTGACGTAGGTACCATTTGAATGGTTTCAGCCTCTGTGATCCATAATGTTGTTGACCCTGCTGCTTAAACTGTGCTTAGTGTCGCTTTATTCTAGTAGTGGCCAACCTTTTTGATCAATCAACCAAATACAATATTTCCTGATTTAACATTTCTTCATTTTGGCCATACCTTGGGCATCATCACTCTCTTAGCGATTGAAAACAAGGTATTGATTTGGAACAGACTCGCCTGGACTGGTCTGATGTTCAGAGGGCCACTTCTGGCCATCATTGTTCAACATAATTCACCATTTTTACACACTATCCCCTTAATTGCATTTGTCAAAGAAAAATCAGCGACGTACTTCCTTCAAAGCAGTATTCAATAGCATAGCCATCTAAGCCTGCAGCTCCAATACGTTCAGGAGGCCGCCACTTGAGTGATACGGTGCTGTCTGTGACCCCATCACATACGAGCAGTGTGGGCTCACTGGTCGGAGCTAGAGAAAACACAGAAGTATTTACATTTCTTTTTAAATTGTACCAATGAGGTTTACAGCTTGTACCTGAAGAAAGGCCACTTGGTTGAAGGCTGGAGTACCCACAGAACCAAAACCCAACATTTTCATGAAAGGGCTAGAGAAAGTTGCGAGGACAGAGAACAAGGAATACAGCATCTGGATTTAAACTTACCAAGTGGGACAAAAGACTTTGAAGGCTCACTGGGCTTAGACATTCCTATAGCGTTGACAGCAAACACACGTACTTCATATGAAATGCCTTCAATCATGTTCTTGGGTTCAAACACCAGGTCTTTGGTTAGATCAAAGTTCAGTCTCATCCAACGAGAGCTTTGTTTCTTCTTTCTTTCAATGATGTAACCTAAATGGAATAGAGGATGGCACTTTAACATACTATAATACTCATACCACCAATTTATCGTTGAACTCCTGTTGCACCAGACTGATATACTATATGCCTGATTACACCTCACTTATTGAACTACTTATGCAGTGTTCGAAAAGAAGGGAATTTTCCCAGTGTCCTGAACAATAAATCTCCAGATTAATTGAATCATTCATTCCCTGGCTTCCTGTGAGATCTTGTTGGTGCACACTTGCAAACAAAAAACAGTCTTGAAACCTTTGAGTAAAGGTTCAAGTTGCTTTGCTACAGTTCCTTGAAAGAACTTGCAGAAAACTGTTTTCAAAGTTAAGGTTGTACTGTATTTAAGAATTTGCCGAATTCTGGATGATGTAAAAATGCTGCATAAATCGAGTAAATCTCCTCCCCCCCCCCCGATCAAATATCTGCCCCACGATGATGCAATGCCTGCGAGTAGAGAAATCAGACAATACCTAAAATGGGTGAGCTCCCATCGTAATCTGGAGGGTTCCATGTCATTGTGCAATAGTCACCTCCCACATCACTGACTACTGGTGGTGCAGGTGGATCTGGTGCATCTGTCGGAAACAACATCACAATCCTGCATTAGTGCTAAAAGGAACTCTTCGTTTTCTATAAGCTTTGATAATGCAATCTGTCTGATAATATAATAATATGATGACATTTACCGCTCCCCCTCACTCACCTCCTTCAAGGCATGTCTCAAGACCCTCCTGTTGGACCGTACCTTCGGTCACCCTCCTATCCTTATCCTTCCTGCCATCCACCACTCCTGAACTTAATTTGTGTGTGAACCCAACTGCATGTAATACATTCACGGCTTCTCCTCTTGTTTGGTTAGATTTACTGTGGTTTAAATGAATCAAACTAGAGTCAATGTTGTATCCTCTGTATTACAGTTATAGCTTTGCTCTACAGAGGATGCAACCAGTTAAGAGAAAATCTGGTCTCACAAGTGAGCAGAGTTTTAATATAGTCAACGGAGAGTGAACTCCTAAGATGAGAAAAGACTTTCATAGCCATGATTGAGCAGCATCTGCTGTTTGTCCAGGTTACTTACCAACTACCTTTATTTTCAATTGAGCGGTATCTTCGCCAGCTTCGTTCTGTACTACAATGTTGTATGTTCCTGAATCGTCTTTCTCAGCTGATTCAATCGTCAATGAGGTGTGATCAGGGAAAGATTCAGCTTTCACTCTACTGCCTGTGTCCAAAATCACCTTCACATAATATAGAAAATATATAAAAGAAAAAATTAATCAGAAAGAAAACCTCTTTGTATCCAAGTTTGAATGTGGCACAAGATTAACGGCAAGTGGTACTGAATTGGGCTTCCACATTCATTGTTGTTAAAATGCCATTTTCAATGGCGTCATTCACTTGTGACATCTAATTGGAATTAATTGGGATATCTTAGCTCATGTTACTTTTCAGTATGAATGAATGGTTTGATGCTGACATCACACAAATTAAAACATGTCAAATTGCTTACATGTCTTACTAGAGTTGTAGATATTTGCTTATGACACATACAAGAGTCACTATTATTTACTAATCCTTTTGCAAATACTGCAAATTAGGAATATCATACAGACCGTAATATTTTAAATTGTATTTCTAATTCATTTCTTCTGACTTTTACGTGTTGCAACTAAAACCCACTTATTAAAGGTGAAAACTTTTTAAAGGAGCTACACTATTTCCCTTAATATGTCTGAATGCCGTTATTTACAAGGATTTATGGCTTGTAGTGCTATTATTTATAGAGTTGAGCTCACTGTGTTGTTTTGTAACCTGTTGCTGTGTTGCAATACCCTCTGTCTTCTTACTCAGTCATGTAATGTACAATGCTTGATAATAGTTTCCTTTCTTTACTTGTTCAATAAGTGTAGCCAGGGTAGATGACACTGAATTCTGGAGTGCATTTGAGTACATTATGCTTGTTCTAGACAAATTAATAAAATACGCAGTTATATTTAGTTAGCAATTATTCAATAAAATAATCCTTGCATTTGAAGTCGAATGCCTCTAGCATCAATCAGAGGTGGAAAATTTACCTTTTCACCTTTCATCCAGACAATTCTTGGTGCTGGTTCTCCTGTGACAGGTATCTCCACTCTGAGCTTGTTGCCAGCCACGACTGTTATAAAGTTTTCCGGTGGCTTGGGAATATTGTCAAGGTGGAGCTTTGGAGCATCTAGGAGAAGAAATATAAATATCTAACCTTACAAATTCTTAGAGGTGAATCAGAGCATCCCTTGACTTTAAAGAATGTAATTTGTGTGATAGTTTCTAATCCATTTGCACACCTTATATCACATCAAACATAAACTATGAGAAATAAAAAAACAGAAGTCACTGGCAATACTCAGCAGGTTTTTCCTTTATCTTTCTTTCCCGGCCCCCTTCTCTGCTTGTCCTTATAATCTGTTCACTTCCAACATCCCCCAGTTTTGACGAAAGGTCATTGAGCTGAAACGTTAACTTATTTTCCTCTCTCCATAGATGCTACATGACCTGCTGAATGTTCCCGGCAACTTCTGTTTCTATTTCAGATTTGCAGCATCTGCAGTATTTTTGTCTTTTCTAAACTATGAGAATCTATTTAGCAGAAAAGAATACAGCATGTAATATCATGAAAAGAACTTTACAGTGCACAAGACTTAATTTTACATAAGGAAGTGTTTGATGTGGAATGCACTCCTGGGAACAGGGAATACTAGCTTTCAAGAGAGAGCTACGTAAATTTCCAAAAAAGGAGTAATTTGCTGGGGGTCTGGGGAAAGGCAGGGAAATGGGACTGAATAGATTAGTTTTTTTGAACGAGCCGGCACTGATACAGTGGACCAATGACCTACTGTGCTCTAAGTTCTTGAATTCTATAATTGTGCATGTGGGAAAGTGAAAAGCATGAAGGAAGCATCAGTGTGTGGGATAATTCTCATTACAAGGAGTAATAATCCTTGCATCTGATATAGCGCCTTCCAAGTCATTTTAAAGCGTTTCACAGGATGTACTGCAATGTGTAGTGAATGACCAAGAAACATGGTAACAGAGTGGTAACTGTTCTCCAAAGTAATACAGAATTACATTCAACACTTGGTTCGTAACAATTGATAATTTTTGCAAGCAAATATCTGATATTACTGTCCTGCTGTTCAGTTGTACAGTAAACTTCACACAAGTCATATCGGTTGGGACCACACATGTAATATGATTTGTGTAAAGTATGAGTTGTGTGAAATTTATAAATAATAGGAAATTCAACGGGACTTTCAAACACAGATTAGATTAGTTTTCTTTTAGGAAATAACGTTACGGGATAGGTAGTTCGGGACATATGTGCAAGCAAACTAGATGGACCTTGATCTTTTTTCGTCCAGCATTTCTTATGTTTTTGTGACTTGAGCAGATGTATGACTTAGGCAATTATATGATATATACAGATCAGATTTTTTGCTGCGAGTTTTACTGTATTGGCTCTCACGAGTAACTCACCAATCATACGAAGATTAGCTGACAATTGCGTTGAGTAACCTTCAGGGATGAAAGTGTAGTCACCGTCATCATCCATTGCCACCTTGTCTATTATCAGCTTGTGAACTCTTTGGTCAGAAAACACCACGAGTTAGTATTTTGCCGCTTTTCCATACTACTGCCATACAACGTGAGAAATTCAGGAATTTCAAAACTGCAGTGGTTGCAAACAATAATCATTTTATTTTGTTTGTGAACTACTTTCACATAATGATATGTGAATAATCAGTGTGGCCTGATGTTAGAAAGTTGCAATTGTGACAGCAGATGCTAATTAACCAACTACATTTGTAATGTCTGGCAACTACTGTTCTTCATTATCAGGAACTCTTTATCTGTGAGTTCAGCTCACTAGAATGCAATGATTCATTGAAATAGGAGGAACAAAAGATCTATCCAAAAACAGGCACTCTTTGGATAAATCAATATGTATATATGGGATTTCTACCTATATAAACTAGGGCTGCTTACACATTATTATTCACTCAAACATCTACTATTCAATAGTTTATATTACCATAGTAAGTTATGAACTTGATGTGTTTTTTGAAAGAAACACTACCTAAGATGCAAAACAGAGCGATCGATTCACATTAAAATCAAGGTTTCTCTGTTTTTTTTACATTTTGGTATCCTCTACTCAAAGGGAGAATTTTACATAATTAAAACTCTTTTTTTAGAAAAAGGGACAGTGAATAAAGAGAATATCCTATAACATGTAAAGATGTGGGTTTTCCATGCAGTTGCTTACAGAGTGAGCTCCATTGGAGGGTGTATGTCTTGAGAGAGCTTGGCCATCTTTTTGTGGAGCTATTCTAATAATGTGGCGTCCAAGTTTTTGGATGTAAAACACCGCAAATCTAATGACATTGGCCAACACTAATTGCTCAATATGGACACACAAACTCTTGCTTGCGCAATGATCCAAACAGCAGTAATAATCGAACTTAACCTAACATCAGAAATTAATAATTAACTCAGATTAGTGGAACATGGTTTACTTTTCAAAGGTAAAAAATGCAAGATTTTATGCAGGAAGATTTTCATTCAAAGGAAAAAAAATACTTAATTGCTTCTTTTATCCTGCTGATCATTTTAGTTGGATTATGAAATTCACACTTTCCCAGTTTTATTTGTAAAACATCACTTTCCAGGGTCAGTGTGGAAACTACATGCTTAGTTTTACAGACTATTTCTGAACTGCCTTTGTTATTTCAGTAACAAGTTCATTCATAAATAACTATTAATGGTCCCTGCATATTCTGACATACCTTCAAGTTAGTGCATGACCCTGAACATAGCCTTACATGCTCCACACTATTTATGAATGACAAATGTAGTGTCTGCATGACACTGCAGGAAATGTGTCACACAAGCATATGTGTCAGCCTTTACTAAAAGCAGCATCTGAATTGTGGAGACACCTTTTGAATGTTGATACTACAGTATATGTCATTTATGCTTACTTTCCTCTGTGAGATATCTTCACGTGCTCACTGGGAGTGACCAGTTGACCATTTTTATACCACTTTCCAGTGATGCTGGCCTCTGATAATTCACATTGAAAAACTCCTTCTTTACCGGATCTGACTATTTGGTCAGATAGATTTTGTAATATCTTCAAGGGTTTCACTGGGAAGAAAATAGATTAAGTCACAACTTCCACCTCATGCGGAGTACATACACATTATTTGGCTACTTCACTGTTAGCTTAATGTGAAAGAAATATCATAGCAATCGATTAACTTCAGTTAACAATTTACTTATGAACCTTATATTAATCAATGTTACAGCTGAGAAGGGATTTGTTTGTTTCCCAAATAAAGGGGTCAATTTAATAATATATTCAAAATTTCTCACATCATATATGCCCAACTAGATGTGATAAAGCAAAATTTCCTAACACTATTCTCTGTAGCATGGTTTCACAGACGTTTCCACTGATAATGGAATTCTGGATCTCAGATGTGAAGACCAGATTGAAACCAGTAGTAGGTCCTTTCTAGGTTGAGTTGCTCTTTCACAGAGATATAAACTCACACTGCAAAGCTTTTGTAGGCACAGTATTGAGAAGGAGGTTATACATACAATCAACTTTAAGGACTCCTGTAGATTGGCCACCGGTAGTCTTCACGGAATATGATCCCGAATCTGCCTTTGTTGCTTCAGGGATGATGAGATAGTGTTTTGTCCCTTCAGCTTTGATGCGGTATTTGTTTGAATTAGAAATTTCAATTCCATTTTTATACCTATTGTGATATAAATATGACAAACTGTAATGTTAAAAATGGGTATTGAAGTCAACTAGACCAAATATAACATATTTCCCAAATCCTACCTACTCACCAACAATTATTCTCTTCTCTTATGATCTCTTTCTTTCTCTTCCAGATCACTTGTCTCCTATTTACTTATATCTCTTTCATTCTTGCCGCTTTGTCTATCCTGATCATTGTCTGCTTCTCCCCACTTTCTCTTTAATGAAGCTTTCCAATGTCAACAGTGGACTTACTGCATCTCAACAACTTGCATTTATATAGCGGCCTTCACACAGGGTAGTGTCCCGGAGTGCTTGACAGTGGAAGAGTCTGACCCAGAGTCTGGACAGTCAGAGATCCACACCCGAGCTAGTGGTTGAGATCAGGAGGGTGGAGGGCGGGGAGGGGAGGGATAGGAAAGTGACCAAAGACAGGGTCAAAGAGTAGGGTTTTACTTGTGAACCATCTCCACATCAATGTATTATTAATTCAACACTTATTCCATCTCTACACAGAATAGGTCGTTAATGAATAGCCTTATTCTTAAACTTGTAGTGTTTTTATGTTAAATAAACCATCACAGTCAAATTTGTGTAAGACATGAAAAATCCATGGAAGACAATGGTGTATTAAAGAAAGTTAACTACTTGCAACTGCTCGTCACTCATACCTGCAGTCCTAGTTTGTTGTGGGGACTCCCAACACTCCATTATTTTCCTACCATAGCCTAATGTGTATGATCTCTAATAATATTTCTGCATAGTCTTTATAATACTGATAACATTCACTTGAGACAGATTATTCCAATCCCTTTTCAAGCATTTGCAACATTCCTAGCTGATCTGAACCTGAACAGCAATCAGCTCCTACAATTGGTTGCAGCCTTGGTTAGGGAATAACCACTGTTTATGTGTTAACTCTTGATAGTGATTGTTGAATCACTCTATTTATTAAGAATGAAAGCCAAGACTTTGAAGGGAAGTTTTCATACCATTTCACGTTGGCATTTTCTTCTGAAACTTCACATTCTAATTGCACCCTCTCACCAACCAGCTCATTTAGATCTTCCAGCTCACGACTGATTAAAACTGGAGGCTCTGTAGCAACAGACACATTGAAAGGCATTCAAGCTGCAGAATGTGTTGAATTAGGTAAAAGCTATAATTCACTGTTAGTTTGTCATGACTGTATCTTTAATAAAAAAAAGTTTGGTCAGCCGTGTGTCTGACACATCCAGAAACCCATCACCATGCTTAAGAGTATCCAAACCAAGGTGAGATTTCCATGCATCCATCTACACATGGAAATTCCAGAGATAGATTGTTGGAATGCGCACTCTCTCCCTGGAGGGATGCCTCCTGTTTACCTAATTCCGGAAAGTATTAGGCGCAAGTTGGCAAGAGCCAAGGCTTGGGGACCCCAGAGTGTGGGTTGGGGTAACTGCTGGAGTCTAACCAGCTGAAACTGCACAGCTTGCCATTGATAGCGCTGTAAGGCATGCTCTCCTGTTGCTTGTCCATCTTGGACCACCCTATCTGTTAAGGCTTTTGATTGTAGGGTTAACAGGAGGCTAGTGGGATCGTGATAAAATGATGGCCCCCAAAAAAGTTTTTTGATGTAAGAACGTTTAAAGAAACATTGGAGAATGGAGCTGGACTCCATTCATACTCTCTGTAGTTATACTATAAGATGCTGTGTCTATATTGCAGTGGTGTGTTTGTACTATGGTGTTACTTTTTTTTACTGTAGTGCTGCGAACTGAAGTGCTGCTGAAATCCCATCTACAGATTACAGTGAGAAACATTCAAAGGAAGGTGAGGAAAGAGTGCAAGAAAGGCGTTCTGAATTACCTTTAACAAACAATTCTGTGGAACACTTCTCATCTCCGGCCACTACCTGATAAGCTGCATCATCCGCCATTGAGCAGTTTTTTATAGTCAACATACGTTGAGTTCCCTTGTGTTCAAAGATAAATCTGTTAAATTAAAGTGGAAAAAAAAGTGCAGGCAAAATTAAATATGGTTTAAATGAAAACAAGCTCATCAACTCAAACAAGCAGCTCAATATAATTGTAACAGTCCATTCAATAGCAGTTTTTATTGAACAGTACACTTCAAGTGCAATCGTGGAATTCAAGGCCTGAGGACTTTATCCACTTGTGCTATTAAACAGATTAAAAATGACCTGAGCACATGCTGCTGTTTAAGATTGTTAATTTCCACACCTGTTTGGTCAGTGCTTCTCTGACCTGCAACATTTTCCATGTAGTATTAATGACAGCCTTCTTCAAAATCAGCAGCCACTTAACGATGGAAAACTGACTTTGTGTAGAACTGACACTGCTGTGCTCAATTGACTGCCATGTGTGAACCACAAATGCAGTCACTCCACTTTACAGTATATTCTGTGAAGCACTTTGAGACATCTGAATGACATAAGGCACTATATCAAATGCAAGGATTATTATTATTATAACTCCCTCACCATTGAATTTGAATAAGTTCAAATACATTGTGTTACACAGAGTGACAGGCCATTCGACCCAACTAGTCCACACAAGCTCCCATCCTTCTATTCCACTTATCTGTACCTCTATTTTCACGTTTCCCTTATGTATGCCTCTTGATTATAATCAACATAAAGATTTATCTTGGAAATAGAATATATAACACAGGTAACCATGGAGTCTGTACTGACCTTCCACCTGGACGGATTTCTTGTCCATTACGATACCATTTTAGTTCAACTGTTGGATCTGCCAAATCCACAACAAATTTGATCTTTTCACCCTTATCCACCTGGTAGGCTGGGTCCAGGACCTTTGCAAACGCTTAAGTGAAGAATTAAAGGAAAACCAACACAAGAAAAGAACAGTAAAAGGTGAAATTTAATTGTAATTTTGTTCCTGCAGAGCAATGATACAGCAAGATGCTTTGACACAATTTTGCAAAATTCTAAAATGTTTGAAAGCAAAATGAAATCAATACCATCATTATAAAAGAGCAACTTAAGTGTGACGTGAGTTTAATTTATTGAGCTTAATTTAATCTCCACCAAGAAACAAAGATAAAGATAAATCTGGGAAATACTTGAGACGTCTCGAAGACTTGATAAGGCGCTATATCAAATGCAAAGATTAATTATAAAGGGGTTGAATGTCAGTGGAGATGCCATCATTGCCAATAGATTCTGAAGCACTGATGTTGTCTTTATTTGCTTCCGCAGGTACATACCAGCACTTTTCTTTTCCACTTTCTTCATTCGCTTTAAGCGTTTCAACAAGCCTCTGAGGTCAGTGATGCCATATTCAAATGCTATCTTTTCATACTCATGAGGCTGGGCTTTCTTCAGAAGCTCCCATACGTCAACATCAGGTTCTGTTTCTTCTTGTTTAACTTCTCTGAATAAGGAACATGGAGAAGTTGATTGGCGTGTGTCTGCCCATATTTTCTCAGCAGAGTTACATCAACAAGATACTTCCTTGTGTTTTAACTGGGGGCAATAACTAGATTGTATCTTTTAAAATAAGCACAAGTTCCTCCCACAAGCTCTGACTTAATCAGAAACTAACCAGGATGTATTTTAATAAATGGAGACTTACATTGTACATAACGTTTGTTTGAAGTAAAAACACTGATCTGATAAATGAAGACATGCAATGAAAGATTTAAATACTCTGATTCAAAGTGTGATTACCCAGAGGTGGCAGATAATTAATAAATAAAAAGAACTATAAGGTACATCAAACTATGATTTTTTGTAAATCGATGTGTTATATCACTTGCTAGCTCCAGCTAAAAGCCTAGCATTTTGCAGTGTATACTGTAACTTGTGAAAGGCTATCACCCAAGGGGTCAAGTCAGACATAATAAAGTGACAATGAAACCCGATCGGAGTTCCCAGATTAGATTACAGGCTCACACGCAGTCCCTGGTAGCTGTTATATACTGTAATATGCTATTTTTAAAATTACATGTGACATTGCTGTTGTTAAGCATTGCAGAGAGCGGTGTCATTTAGTCCTTTAGAGACATGTGTACCATTTGTGAGTAAGACCCTCTGATCATTTTAGTACACACACACATAAATGGGTGTCTAATTTCCATGCATTTTCATCCTTATGAGGTTGTCTCCTCTGATAAGTACTTATTTTGGTAACAATATTTATGATCATTTCAGGAAGTCAATTAAAAAATATTTTTGACTTCCAATCCCATCTTTGTAAAGTGCTCCAAGACATTATCCAGTCTAAAGGACAATATATAAATGCAAATTGTTGTTGATTATAGTTATATTCAGTATATTATTGTTAGATTTATTGTATCCTTCACCAAGAGTCCTTGTACTTTTGCAGTATATGTAAAAATTATCATTACACTTGGCATTTCATATATGTCTTATTTTGATTTCACTTAGTGCTACCTTGAAATGAAAAGAAACTCATGATCTGACACTATTAGATACCAATTGTTTTGATTGCAAAGAATAACAGCTTAACAATTTATTGACATATATTGTCAAGTGTGTCAGATGGTTGGCTATAAAGATTAGTGACACCAACAGCGAGTTACATTTTGCTTTGATATTTATTATCAGTTATATAAGATTACTCACCTTTTTTTTAATAAACCGCTGAAGTCCAATTCTCCTGCATCATCCTGACCTTCTGTACTACTTTAGGTACACAAAATAAAGAGATTTTTAGAAAAGAAAAGCAGAATTATTTTTTTTCCAACAAAAAAATATTCTTTAAAAATGCCAGCGGCTGAACAAAATACAAAATGCTCCAGAATTAACTGGACATTTGTGATCATAAAATATTTGTAATCAAAAACACATATAATGTCACTCAAATGTCCAGCAATGTGACAGGTCAAATCCCAACTCAAATGCAGGGGCAGGTAAGACACTCATTGGAAACTAAGCAAAATGCAAAATACTGCTGATGCTGGAAATCTGAAACAAAATCATTGGAAACTAAGTATGCGCTCATGAGACAAGGAGAAGGCAGAATGTTTGCTCTGCATGGGTAGCAGTACTATAGGTTTGATTTGAAGTCAGCTACACATGTATGGCTTTTTATGGTTATCTCAGAGTGTCCCTGTTCATCCACCGCCAGAAGAAAAAGAAGGTGGTACAAAATATTTATATATGTGTGTACATAGAAAAAAAAATGAGTCTAGCACAGGGCTTTTAGAGAGAAGCATTCAAATTATTATATGATAATAATTCCTGAACAGGTGATGTTATTACAGAGAACTAAGTGCTTCTTCATTCACAAATATACTATGCACCAACCACTATGAAGGTGTATTTCTATATGTAATGTAAAGTTTTATTGATTAAAACACCTCGCTGGTCTCCCCAGCTCCAACATTCACAAGATCCAGCTCATTCAAAACTCTGCTGCACGCATACTGACCCGGACTAAACTCCGTACCCACATCTCACCAGTTCTGGCCCAGGCTCCACTGGCTCCTCATCAACAAATGGTTTGACTTCAAGATCCTCACACTCGTGTTCAAATCCCTTCACTCCCTGGCACCTCCCTACCTCTCCAACCTCTTCACTCCCCAATCCACCACCCAGCGCCTCCACTTGACTGGCACCGGTCTCCTGCTCGTCCCTCGCACCCTCCGCCCCACCATTGGCGGTCGTGCTTTCAGGCACTTCACCCCAAAACTTTGGAACACTCTCCCTGAATCCCTCCACCTTGTCCCTTTTTTTTGCCTATCATTTTATGCAAAATGATGGCAAAAAAACAGAAATGTGATTTGATCTTTGTTATTCAAAAAATACAAAGATTTAATAATAGCTATAATGTTTGAACAATATTGTATGTGCATTTATTGTATTTCCACCCCAAAGTCCCTCATCCTTGCACACTCCTTTGCCTCCTTCAAGACCCATCTCAAGACCCTCCTCTTCATAATGTCTTAATTGCTGAACTCGACATCCCAATTATTTTACTGACTGCCCATGAACTGAAGTACTTAACTGCGCAATAGCTGGAACAACCAAAACTAACAGGTGGATTATTATATGGGTCCATGCACGTCACCCTAGAAATTCATGAACTTGCTATTGATATTCATGAATTATCCATAACCAAACACCAACACCAATGATGGCATTTCAACAGGCAATACCTCAATCAACAAGAGTTTACCAAATTAGCCACAGTAATGTCATTGTGTTGTACACATTAGTAAGTAGAGAATCAAGATTGTCCAATATAATAATGAAAGTAAAACTGGACAATGGATGATATAATTAACCCCAACATTTACCATGAAATCTGGTGTACAAGTTAATGCCTTCCAAATATCAGGAACTGTTTTGTTTTTACATTTCTTTAAACCAAAGTAGCAATATTAAAATCAGTCCAGTGATTTATAATCCAGATGTTATGGTAACAAAATTAATCAGATTAGTATAATATTTATCCTAATATCAAACACGGATTTGTGTTCAGAATATTGTAGTTGAAATCCATTGAACAATTAATTATACACTCAGTGTATCCTTTCAAATTTAACATTAAATAATGATAATCCTTGTGTTTGATTAGTTAAATGGAAAGAAGGTAATGAAGTCTGCTCATACGTATCTCACTTCAAGATATTTAGTTCCTGAGAGGAGATAAGTTTGATTTACAGTCCATGCAACAATTATCCATTACTCTCCAGGTTAATGCAGTGAAATCAAGAATCCATTCAGGTCACAGTGGCGGGGTCACCATGTTCCACAAACCCCTTTAACCACTGTTCAAAGAAAGATTAAAGTGCAGACAGGAAATGCAACATGTGCAGGTCTCTCATGTGATGCATAATAAAGATAGTTGCAAAGATGTCGAAAGGTATTTCTCCCATTCTACCACTAGAGGAACCTTACCTTACTGCTGCAGACCTATATGTTTGAGAAAAGAAGAAAGAAAATAAACACTTTAAAGATTACTTGCAGGTCTTGTAAGTGAGCAAAGAAAGATGATTATTTGAGGTCCTTAAATTGGCATGGGAGCACATGGGCAAGTTACAGTAACTCCAGACTAATTAAGGCCCACCCTCAAACCTTCACTTTCTCTCTTGGCTTCCTATTTGGGCCAGTGAGCACAGGTCCTCTTAATCACCGTTTAGGAGGTGTCATCAATAGGGACGCCATGCATACATCTGGTTGCCTCTGTTGGTTCAGTGAGAGAAATAAACAGTTCACTTGAAGAGTCAAACTGGACGGTCTCATTGGCAAGGGATAATTTGTTTAACTTTCTCTGATGTTGTTACATTTCCTACATTGTCTGTTGAGAAATCAGGCTGCATCAAGATCCTCTGTGAGGTCCAGCTTTCTGGCTTATCCCAATGTTTCCTCATGTTCTTTAGATCACAGAAGTTTAGCCATGGTAGGAGGGGAAGACTTGAAGAGGGTAATCAACAGCTGGAGCGGGTTACATTAGTCACATTTTAAACAGTTTTTAGCCTTTCTTGCTATTCCTGTGGAAAACTTTCATCCAGTGAAGTCTGGCATTAGCTCCTCTTCCCCCATCTGCTTCAAGGTTGATGTGCTGCTTCCAGCACAATGTTGCTTTCAATTCTTTTTCAACACGTATCTTCTGTGACGCGTTTCCGGTCTCCTGCTTGTCCCTCGTGCTCTCCATTCCACCATCAGTGGCCGCCCTGAAACTCTGGAACACTTTTCCTCTATCCTCCCACCTTGCCCCCTTCTTCTCCATCTTCAGGTCGTGCCTGAAGACCTTCCTCTTCAACCGTGCCTACGGTCACCTTTCCCCTCCCCCCAGCACAGCATCGTGCTCTGCCACTATCAAGAGCTCTGAGATGCTACCCCATGTGAGGGTGCTACATTATGGCAAGTCGTTGTTGTAAATTTTCATAGCTGGTTCTGCAGAACTGGTTTTACTTTCCTTCTCTTTTACTAAGAACAAACCATGAAGCGAGGCCTCAACAGGCCAAGACAGACAATCTAACAGGTTCTCTAGAAACTTTGGAGTTATCGCATCAGAAAACATCTCCTTACTGATTAGCTTATTTCAAAATATGCCAACTTAATGAATCACATGCTAACACTAATCGCCCCAAACACTAATGTTGTTTCTTAAAATGTTCTCTTATCCAGTAGCAAATATGAACTTTGGGGACTGAAAAGGATTGCTCTTAAAAGAGATACAATGGCTGAATGGACTGCTTCTGTGCTATTAAAGTTTTATGTTGACTCAAACTAGTTCAAGTCTATGGTGGAGCCCTGAATAAGATTGGGCTAAATAAGAAATTGCCTATAATAAGCTGTTTACCAGAGGGCTGAATATACATTAATGGAAAGTAATGAAGACATGAGAAAAACGTGATCACAGCAGGGTGGGATTTACATTCGATTTGGTTCAGAAATATTACCTGCGCTTGAAAGCAGCTCGGATGTCAATCTGAGCAACTTCCGGTGCCTCTGCAAACAAATTCAAATCAGATTTTAAGTTTTGTGAAACATGAAGATCATTTGCTGTGTGTAACTAAATATTTTTTCCCTTACCCTCTGTCACTCACAGTAACGTAAGTGAAAAGACAGACATCTGATCTGTTCCCAGGCCAGTGTCAGTGCCCTTACTGTCTGCTCAAGTGGGTGGGGGAGTGACTCAAATTGATTGTGATCAGGGCGGGTGGAGGGCAGGGAGGGAAGGAGGGTGATCGAAGGCACCATTGAAGAGGACGGTCTTGAGGCGGGTCTTGAAGGAAGCAAGAGAGGAGGCGAGGCAGAGGGACTGCGGGATAAACATAAAACAAAATGTATTGTACTTAAAGAAATAAAAACTCTTACCTATGACCTCAAGATCAAAAGTACAACTGTCAAATTTATCTTTCCAAGTCACTTCGCAGCGATAGTTCCCTGTGTAATTTTCCTTTGCTTTTATAATATTCATCTCAAACGTATAAGTCTGTAATTGAAAATAAATGATTTATGAACACTGAAAAGTCATGAGAGTAAACTATCTAAAGGATTGCGAAAAGAGATAACAAAACTGCAAAACACAGTTCCATTGTTCTTTTTATGTGTTGCAGGAAATTCAACTAATGATATAAGGTTTAAATGAGGGAACACATTTATTAAAAAGACTAAGTATTTCTTACCCTGGAGAGTCGATCAAAGGTTTCTTTCAGCTGAAGGTGTTTTCCTGCCTTACTAGCAAGATCCATCCATTTACCCTTGAACCACTTGATATTTGGCTTCCGAAGAAGATCCTTGGCTTCCACCTTGGCAACAAATGTGATATCGTCACCTTGAGAAAGAATATCAACACTTCAGATCCACTGCACCGTCAAGAACACATCCGATTCAACAAACCAGCAGGAACACAACAGACGACCAAATCACTAAGAGCATTAGACAATCAAATACATTGACACATCAGATACCCTCAAAATAACCAATGAAATTAACACATAACATAGACTAGATCACAAGGGACATGGACATAACGGGTGCATAAGACCATCAGTAGTTATGAAACATTCAGATGTTTCAGCACCACAGAGAGAGCATGAAGATCCCTTATACAACCAGAAAATGAACACATCAAACTCACTCAATCAGACATGGGCTGTCTCTGGCTGACGTAACCCAACGTTAAATAAAATAATAGGTAGAAACATACCAACGGTGACAGTGCCACTTTGAGGCTTTTCAGTGAACAGAGTTGATTGTTTTGAATCATTGTGCTTCTCAGCTTCCTCTGCAGATCCTTCTCCACTTGACCACACTGTTCAGTCGCAAAGCAAACAAAGCACACATCAAAATATAATTCAAACACAGTAAAATTGTATGATGTAGCATATTTCTTTTTTCTTCCTAATGGTTTAAGTCTCGGAGTTAAACATGTATTAATCTTGTGAGCAAACAGAATTTCCATTTCCCATCTCCTGGTGTGCAAAAAAAAATCCATGATAATGATGGTTATTGCCTTAGTAGCCATTTTAGTACAGTTCAAAGCATGAGTTTGATATTGATATCAGTTAAGCAAAGGGAACATTTTATATATTATGTTAGCCGAGGTACCCAAACACCAAAAATGTTCTCAAAATTTCCAACACACAATGTACATGACATCACTACAACTTATGCTTACTTGAGCAAAGAAACTATTGATGTACCCTTTGAACTTAGCTGTCAAAAAAAATATCAATGTATACAGATTCTGAGTTAGGTTGGATCATTTTCTTACACATTGAAATATTTCTACAATAATGCAGCACACTCCAGTAATTCTTGATAATAAATAAATATTTCAACAGAAGAAAAGAGCCACCCGAGTTTACATGATGTCAAAGTCTGTCAAAATATTCTAAAGAAAGTATTGGTCCAGGTTATCTACATAAGGTTAAAAAGATTCATTAACACCACTGTGACATTTGTTACATGGACATATGTGCTATGTGCTCCTTTGTGTAACATCTAAACTTTAATGAAACATTCGGCAGGAGGAAAGACTGACTAATCATGAAATAATGACCTTTTAAATACATTGACATTTACAATAGCATCTAGTGATGTCATGTGCTGGATGCTTTAATCAATGTCAAAGCAGACATACCCGAATTTTTCCTGGCCGATCGAGAATCAGGAAGCTTTTCATCTGTTTGAAAACACATACTGATCAAAAAGCTAAAGTACCGGGATACACATGAAGCTTGCACACTATAACGAGTTGGAGGGAAAAATAAGTGGGTCTGATTTCCAAATAAGTTAGACTTGAGTGTGCATGTCAGCACAGGGATAGCCCTACAACTTGCAAAAGTGCTATAATTTTATTTTATTCCTCCAGTTTGATTCCTGCTTCTGCCTCTTTCCCTTCCTCTCCTGACAATGGTAACTTGGTATCTCACTCAAGTGGCTGTTCTTCATATGTGAATCTAGACAGCAAGTGTCGACAGCCTGTTTGACCATTCGGGCTTCCCAGCCAATTCCAGTCCTGTCTACGCCTAGCATATTCAAGGCACAATGAGTAAAATTCCACATGAGCCTTGATTTTCTCTAACATATCATTTGAGAGCATAAAGAGGTTAGCAAAGCTTCCACAAGATTAACCCCTTCTGAACCTGTCTGAAATGCTGTACACTGTCCCGTGCCTTGGGACGTCCTTCCGACGTGAAAGGCACTATACAAATGTAATCTTGTGTTGTTGTATGAAAATGAAAGTGTTACATTTAGATCAAAGGTTTGGCTTGCCCATGCATATTGTTTGCCACTCATAATGTAACTGGGATCCCAGCGAATGAAAAGCGTGTTCCAAGTGCACATGATCTTCTGCAACAAAAAGAACTGTGGAAAACCAGTTTCCGAAATCAAGATTGAAGTTAAAAACATTCAATGATTTTAAATTGTAGTACAATGGTCTGAAGGCTAAAATATGGATCTCTAGAGAACAAAATAAGAAACACAATCTAAGTATACCATTCGATGCAAAATCACCTGGTGCCTTGGATGAGCACAATATGATATCATGTGTTGCAATATAGCAGCATAGAAAACTCAGCAGAGAAAGGAGACAATTTGGCCCATAAAGCCTATCCTAGTGTTAGCTCCTTCACTGGAGCTCACTATTCAATTTCCTGTTCCTTCCCCCTAATTAATCTATGTAGCAAAAAGGTTGGGAAATAAAGTAAACCTCACACAATTCACATCAATTGAGACCATGCGTTTAATATGATTGATGACAAATTTGCATAGAATATAAACTGTTGAACTGGACTTGGATAGATGTAGGACTTAGGTGATTATACAATTTATACAGATCAGATGTATGTAGTTTTACTGTAACACCGTGATACAGGAAACTTCTGCTCACAATTGCTAATATATGCTGCCTTTGTGAATTATTAGGAAATGTCATGCTACCATCTAGAGCATATTGTGCGAGAATGAATTCACTGACCTGGCTGTGGTTTAGTTGCAGAAGCTTCTTCTGGTTTGTCTGCAAACGTACAGTGCACAAGATACAGTGATAATTGAATAAAAGCTCAAACATACTGAACATACATAGACACGAGACCTCAGAAAACACAGCAGCACAGGAAAGACAACATAACGATACAGGGATTACAATGCATTTTCTCTGATATGATACTTCTGCACAGCACTGTCTATCTGTTCCATTATTTTTCTTAATTTAGCCATTCCATCTCTCCCCAGCCTTGTCGTCTGGATTCATATCTTAATTCTAATTGATTCTAGAGCTTGTTAGCATTGCTTTCTGGGTTATCTTTGAGGATCTCGATTATCACTCTGATACTGAGTCTATACCTTACTCCCTTTAGAGCTAAACTTCAGCTAATATAATATGTTTTAGCAGGACAATATTTTTTTCTGCTTCTTTGTCTTTTTTGGTGACCCTCAAATGATTTCAGCTCAAATTATAAGGTAGGGAACCAAAATGCATGTAGCAAGCGGGCAAGGACAATGGCATTGCAGTTGATAATATGATACAGACCATTTAAAACTCTTTGCTGGCAATGATGAACAAGTAAATCTATTATTCCCCTGCAAGATTTATCAAGGGTGATACTATTAGTTGCAAGTGGACTACTCTCCTTTGGATACAGAAAACTGTACTTTGGAAAAAACAGATGGAAGCCAAAAGAGGTAATAACAAGCAACTACTATAATAAATACAATTATATCCGTAACAATAAATAGTATACTGTATAATAAAGTATATAATGCGCAATTTAATGCTGTATACAGAATGTGTAGCAGTTAATTAATGACGTGATAGGAATTGGTCAGTCTGTGACAGAATCCAGCATTGTAATAGACAGTCATGCTACAAACAGAAATCAAGTAAGCATCTAACCTTCTTTTGGGGCAGGTGCTGGTGCTGGTGCTGATGTTGGCGTTTCATTCGTTGATTGATCTTTTTCTGCAACTGGAGCTTGTTCTGAAGACATTGAGTATTCCTTGGAAAATTAACATTGCACAACAAACACAGAGACCTGCATGCACACATAGACACGAACAAGCAACAACAGGCAAGCTTGACAACATTTGGAAATTGAAACGGAATGTATACAGTACCTTTATCATCACTCTCCATAAAGATTGAGCACTCACTGACACATGGGGATGAAAAGCACGACGTTTCATATGCTTAGTTAAGAATCATAATTAGTAAATCTACACTTGAACACTTCTAATCTAGAAGAGTTGTAATAATAAATGAGCAACATCACTAAATGATACGTCTCACTAACGTACTACTATGCCCAAAACATGTAAAACTAACATTTTAACACGTTGCAGAGTCAATGCCCAGAGTAGCTGGGGAAACGATATTTGATGGTAAAATGCTTTTTTGGCAAATGGGGGAGCTGGAATTCATTTGTTTGGAATATCCAATAAATTATGTACATTTCCAGTACAAATAGCACATGTTATATGCATGTGGCATATCGACGTCTGCTTCTATGGGGTTGTAGTTTACTGAGAATCAAAATAGACTTCCCAATGCTTTTATCATTGGTTCTTAGAACATGAACTAAATCTACGTTGAAATAAAACCATTCGGCTAAAAATAAGATCCATGTACAGTAATAAGATAATAGTGGGGTCAAGCAAGCACTTATTAAAGAAACCTACATCCTTAACAATTTTTCTCCAAAGTTTGTCTTTCCTATACATTTCAAGCACGTCTCAACCTCCCACATTATTGCCTATTAGCTCAGAACACCAAAAAATGATCTCCTTAACGTTTGCAAACTGTTTCGGAACAAATGTTAGCCTTGCCTGGTAAAAAATTAATTGTAGTTAGAAACAATAAAGTGATCTGTGGGAGTAGAATCAAAGTGCCGTTAATGTGATTTCAGATGTGAGCAAAATTTTAAGGCATCTAATTAGTACAATGAATTGAAAATACATGTAAGAGAAGCAAAAAGATTGGAATGCGGTATATTAATTTTACTGTAGTTGACGAGGAGCCCAATTCCTGTTCATGGAAAGGAATAAGAGGACTGACACACATCAAGTCATATTATTGTGATCAACTACTCCCTACTCTAGGTTAATTGGTTACATAAGTAAAACCACCAAACGTTGACATTGCACTAACCTGTTGGTGTGCTCAAAGGCACATCCTCCTGTTGTTCTGAAAACAAATGTTCATTAATTTTTCTTGCACAACTGTTCCAATCTGTAGTACAAGCAATTTGCAACCAAAATTGTAGGATTCGCCAACAAAATCTCGTAATCCTAAAGACAAAGGCTATTTTGAAGCTAGTGTTTTTCTCTGCAACCTTTAATGGGAGAGGTTGGAGAGCAAAACGTCGCCATAAAACTGCTTTTGTCAGTGTTACAGATCATGATATATTACAGTACAGTAATGGTATTTTTGTAATATTGCACGTGGAATTAAATTCACTCACAGCACTCTAGAATCAGACAGAGAACCTGTCTGAAGTTAAAGACAGCCGCCAAAGTCAGTGCCATCTTAAAGGTTAGAAAAGAGCTGGGAATACCATCAAACTAAAAATGTAGAAGTTTAATATTAAAGGCACTTCGATAAACCACCGGAAAAAAATTCAAACAGTGGCTGCAAAGATACTGCAACGTTTAGAACCCAAGCAGTGTGAGATCACCTACTCCACGCGTCTCCAAACATTGCTGGGAAGTGACTTTGACATAGTTAAGATGTAGTTACACTGCTTGACCTGTCCTGGTTCAATCAACTGAAGAGATTCCAAGCGTGCAACACAACGTCTCTTGTTGCAACGTTTCAGACAACGTTGAATCATGTTACTCCGAGGAATAATCGTGAAACGTTTGAGAGTATCTTTCCGGCATTTTCCAGTTCTGAAACATACCTCATTGGGAATGATGCTTGGTAAAGTTATTTATCATTATTTATTAATGATAATTGAAAGCCTCACTGTTAATTAAGTCAATGATCAAACTGTGAAAGGAAATTGGATTAGAGGTAAGCAGTTAAGAGCATTTTGAGCTCAGTATCAGGGTTTTTGTTTTCTTTTGCAGGTCTGGCTGCACACATTTAGCTGTTTTCACTGACCTCGTGGTGGGGGTGCAGTTTTCTGTGGGCTTTCCTGACTTGCTGGAGTCTGTTCTTTCCCTCCTGTAAGAAAATAGTAAAAAAAAATTACCTTTTCTGGAAGATGTCAAGTATGTGAGTAAAGATTTCACTGTTTGTTTGATTCTGCTCCTATCCATCACGTTACCACATGTTGCATTTCAAGCATGGTTAAAGGTCTTATCTAATCCCAAGCAAACCATTTTCACTCACACCCTTCCCAATGTAGACAAACAAGCACGTTTCTCACACTGTGATATCCAGGTCCTAGTTAAGCACACTGGGAGATGTTTCCTGAAGGAGGATAGCCAAAGTTAAAGGCTGATTTATGTTCTCGCAGCTTGTTCAGAATAATCCAGTTAAAGTTCTGAGAACATGTCCCCAAGCTGGAATGTATGCAACATGAGGGTAAAGGTCTTTAGAGGATAAAGAATGAGAAAAGGAAATCACCAGAAGTATGAAAGGAATAGAAATGATACAGATGGAATGTTAAGCAACATAAGTCATTGAATCAATACTTGATATATTAGATAAGCATTTACTATTATTATTTTCCTCTTTTTCACAAGCAATATATTAAATAAAAATGTATTCACATTCTGAAGGAGAGAGAATGAGAGAAAAGGTACGAGGGAAACCTCAGTTTTCAGGACACTGCATTAGCTCGTGTTTAATAAAACTTAATATCATCAGGTCCCAAGAAATGGTTGGAATTACTCCTAATCTATTTCACATTTCTTAAATAAATGTTCGATATATTTTTAGTGCCACGTTGTGCAACCATAACACAATCGCTCTTTACACTTTGAGTTTTACTTCACATTAGTAAACCAGAAACTAGAAAGATAATTGGAATGGCCAAATTTCTTCCCTCTATGACACCACTGTAATCTCTCAACCCAATGTATTTACTCTCCTGAGCCAGTGTGAGTTTCAAGGAAGATAACAACAACTTGCATTTATATAAGTCCCTTCATGCCGGGTAGCGTCCCAGAGCACTTATCAGTGGTGGCGTCTGACAACGAGCCAGAGTGAGAGGGAGGGGGAAGGTGACCATAAGCACGATCAAAACATCTCTCCCTAATACCCAAATATAACTAATTGGAACTCCAGTATATTTTAATCCCATCGTTAGCCAGATATTTTGTATCTTTCTCAAAGGAAGTAGCCAACAAAGTATTCATTGTTTATGAATTATATTTGTCTCTGTTGAGATTTAATAACTGTGCTAAACTCACCAAAATGTAAATTCCTGAACAACTAAATAAGAGTGAGAACATATTTACTTTGGCATGACAAGTAGATAGTGACATGATTAACGACTGAGGTCAATGTAAATCAAGTACTTGATGACATGATGTCTGCTGCCTGCTTCATCTATGAGCAGTGAAACCACATATGTTGATTCCAATCCAATAATAGAAAAAGAAAATGGAACATAGCCAGAACTTGAAATCTGACTTTGAATGATTATAGATTGAATTTCAGATTGGGTGGTACAGTAGCAGGAAACTGAGGAAGATAACTAATGAGAGTCTGATCACGAATCTACTGAAGCTTTTTGAAATTTCAACTTGTCTGGGTATCGGATCCCAATGTTAAAAATATGATTCTGTGGAATTATCATTTCTTGTATTTTTATCCTCCCTCCACTTGCAGGGAATGAAATGTGAATATTGGGACACTGGCTGGATTCCTGAATATCCATTCACTTCCAATGCAGAGAGGTAATCAACTGTTGCTTAAGGCCTGCACCTCCAACTGGTGGAACCATCGCTCAATGGAAAGGGATGTGTGTCCAAGCTGTGGGCAGCAAGATGTTGGCAAAGCTCTCACACAGTTCATGCTGAGCTGTGTTGCTCACCTGGAAGCTCACAGAGAGTTCCCAGTACCTGCCATCCACCTAATAAGGTCAAACCCTCACTTGTCAGATGTGAAATGACCAACTAGTGACTATCTGTCTTGGGATAGAGATAAGCTAGCTCCCTTTAACCCACAAACCAAAGCCCTATGTGTAGTGGTCCCAGCTGGACAAGCAGTGCGAAAGCTTGCTAGACAGTACTCTCAATGGCAAGCCATACGGTTTTAGCTGGTTAGACTCCAGCAGTACCCCAAAACCCACTCTGGGGTCCCCAAGACTTGTCCTAATACTTTCCAGAATTAGGAAAGCAGGAGAGAGTACACTTTCCATTCCAATAAACATCTCTGGAGTTCCCATGTGTAGGTGGGATGCATGGAACTCTCAATTTGGAAAGAATGGTGATGGTCTTCTGCACGTGTCAGACCCAGCTCCTATTTTATTCCTTGAAGTGACAGCTGGCTATTTATACAGATAAGACCTGCTTACCCACGACCTTATTTGGACTAAAATGGTGTGAATGCAAGAACGTTTTAGAAGTGGAGTACAAAAGGGACAAGGGTCAGTTTAGAACATTGGGGAGGCACAGTATTTTTAGCGTTCCAGTTGTCCCACTACTCCCAAATTGAAATCAACAAAATAGCTATTTAACCTGGCTTTTTCCAGGTATGAAGGACTCAGTGCCACCTATAAAATCCCTGAGATATCAGGATAGCTCATTCCCTTTTCACCTTCATCCTAACAATGTGCATAATGCTGTGCTGAATCAATTGCTTAAACGACAGAAGACAACCAGAAGTAATCGGGGCAATAATTGAGTTCTTTAATCACTTTATGTTTCTTTTCCGATATAAATTCCAGGCAAAAACATTCAAGGCACTTTTTTTTAAACCAAATACCATGCTCTTTGTACAAATAGCCCTCGAGGATGTCACTGAACTATAATAACATTACAACACTGATGACATAATTAAACACCAGCAAATAAATTTAACAATTGTTCAGTCAGGAACCAACCAACCAACCGGTATTTAGTTTTCACATGAGCACAGGAACTGCTCAAACTAAATTTATCACAGTAATATCATTTGCTTTTCATCCTTAACATACCTTCCTCTTTGACCTTGAGCTCAAACTTCACCTTGGATGTGCCACTAATGACTGCATACACCACATCATCCTCCTTTATTGCACTGTTTACTATGAGCATGTGCTGTGTTCCTTCTGCTTTAATGATGTATTTTTCATTTGTTTGAATGTCTTTACCATCCCGTTGCCATTTAACTTTCGCATCTGCCTTGGCTGTCTCTGCTAGAAATTCTGCTGTGCTCCCTGCGACCACCTCAAGTGTCTTGGGTTTCTTTGTAAATGCAGAGCCTATGAAACATACACAATTATTGTACTGTAGAAATCAATAGCATTTCTATGATATTGCATAGTAACACAGGAATGCACATGATTGGAAAAGGTCCTTGTAGTCCATCTGTCTGGTCTCAATGTTATTCTTTTTACACAAAATAATAATAAGTAAATAATCCTACCTTATTATTCAGGATTACCCCTCAATTGAATACTTCACCAAATAACTAATTCCCTATTGAATTTGTTGACACAATTTGCGTCCTTATGTCATCTACTCCACAGTCACCACTTGCTGCATCAAATAATTAAAGCTGAACTGTCTGTTCACTTCCTCCTTTTCAGATAGAATCTGTGACCCTTTGTTCAATAATTAAAATCGAACTTCTATTCACTATAAAAAATGCATGAATACAATAATCTGTAGTTAACCTGCTGTTTAGTCTGTAACTTAATTTTTCTGAACAATTGCACAAATCTAAACATTTGCATTGTAATGGTACATCCAGGATTATGCCTTCAATTAGATAATAGTCTCCAGAATAATAGTAATCCTTGCATTTGATATTGCACCCAAAATGCATCTTCAAGACATCTCAAAGCGCTTCACAGAGTATACTGTAAAGTGAATTGACTGTATATTTTGTGGGCTGGAATAGAAGCAATGTCACATGAAATCTAGATTAGTTACTATAAAATAAATGTTCTTCTGCACATGAATAACCAATGGAAGATTTTTTGAGCAGTGCATTGCACCATGATTAGTCATTATGTATTTCAATTGAACATTGTTATATTATAAGAGATAAGATCATTTGCTAGTTGAATCTATTACTTCCACAGTTTACATTATCTATCCAATATATTTGATCTCCCGAGGGAGATACATAACCATGGAAAAACCTTTCAGTCAGATAAGGCTCTCTAAAGTCTCTTCACAACTCCTAAAATAATTTATCCAAACTCCAGGATGTCAATCTAATGTTACAACTTAAACTACTTAACCTTGGCTAGTACCATTCCACAGATAACATTCCAATGGTCCTAACATCACCGCATGGGTTACTTTGGAAAAGTTGACCATTGGCATCTATATTTATAGATTTCCATCCCATTTACAATCAGATATTCATCCAGCTATTTAAAAGAGATAATCAACATAGCATAAACAAAGTCTATTTCACTCATTTACTACCCTGTGTGAAAAAGTCTTCTAATGTCTAGATTCATATGAGGCCTTCTTATTTAATTATCATGTCAACAAGTGCTGCAGTCACAGTTAAACACTCTCTATGTTAGTCGTTCTGCATTTTAAAGACCTGAAATGATATTGCAACCCTCATTTCTTCAAGTTCTATTCTGTGAATCTCTCTTTGTAAAGCACGTGTGGGTGCCAAAGGCTTTTCGCCAATCATTGATATGGTCCTTTCAGAATTGGAGGCAGTCATGCTGTGGATTAAGGGTAGCCCGCAACTGTAAGATGGTAAGAACGGTAAGATGTGGCATTGTATTTATATGGCAATTAGTCTCTTGGTGAGTTATCGGTCCCTTTTATACTGTTCAAGAGAGGTGCCCGCATGAGATCAGGTACTTCCCACAGGAATGGAAATCAAGAAACAAACCACACAGGCTTTTTACAAGAGTCCAATAGACCTGATGCATACAATTTTGCTGGAAGGCTGAGTGCAGGCTATTTGCCTATTTTCTTGGCTGAAAAATAATGGTGCCTCAAGGGAATCTAAAGATGCCAAGGAATATATGCTGTAAAAAATATTTTGGCAAAGAACTGTAAATGGAATTGATTAATAGATACTGCATGTTGCTTGATTAGAAATGATAGTGTAAGTGATATTAATATTTTTGTATAAACACTTTGAGTCAATGTTTACTAGTAATGTAAACTGACTGTGAAATAATAAAAAAAATCCTTGCATTCGATATAGCGCTTTTCACATCTTCTAGACTTCTCAAAGAGCTTCACAGAATGGACTGTAAAGTGAATTGACTATATTTGTGGGCGAAATGCGCAGCCAATTGTACACAGCAGTGTCCCACAAACAGTCGTGGATTGAAATGACTAATTTATTATTGTGTTTTTTTGAGGGATTATTATCAGGCATGTGGAGTAAGGAAACTTGCCCAAGGTTTCACTCTGCCAGGAATCGAACCCAGGTCTCTTGCTTGCAAAGCGAGTGCTCTAACCACTGAGCTACAGGACTCCACATAAGATCAATACCTTTCTTAGGAATCTTCCTAACACTCCCCATCTATTTCTAGATTATGATTGTCACATGAAAGGCAACTCCTTTTTCTCTGCGAACCTGTAATTCCTTCATTTTGCATTATTTTCCATTCAATTCAAATTGTAATTATACTCTGAGGAAATTGTTTTGGATTTTTGTGGTTAGCTTTAAGTTTAGGTTTTAGGTTTGCAGCCTACATCTGATATCAGCAGGGACAAAGGTTATAAACTTCAGATCTCTTAACTCGTCAGAACATGAAACTCATGCATATCATACCCAGATGTGGCAGACTATGTGAATCATAACTGGCAATCCTTATGAATCCTACCCAAGAATTGAGAACGAAGGTCACCTTTGACTAATACACTAGCTGTTAATAGCCACAAGTCAAACGAGTCCTACCAGTTGCTGTCTACCCTTAATCCACAATATGACTGCTTCCAATTCTGAAAGGACCATGTCAACAATTGGAGAAGAGCCAAATATCGTTGGCTCCAGAGAAAATTGTGCTTCTGAATTTGGAGGGAGGCAACATTTTACAATAAGACCTAATAATTAAGAAATATTGCAGCACGTTTGACTCTTTTATTTCTCTCAACGAATGAAAAGAGGAACAAAAAATCTTCCACACTATCCTTTGCGTACCAGTGAAATTCAGGGAGATATACGTAAGCATTGGCCCATAGCCTTAAGCAGCTGACTGCCTACCACAAGGCTGTGGGTTCAAGCCCAGAATGCTCGCTACTCAAATGTATCTGTTTCAGTTGGTGGAATTTAATTGGTTCGCATCCAAGCTAAGATAAATGTCATGCAGTAGGGAAGAAAATGAGAAGATTGTCAATGTACTTGAAACTACCACAGAAATAGTAGCTAAAGGTGAAAGAGAGCACATTAGTCAGGTTAAAGATATTTTGATAGGTTGCCAGATTGATAACCCAATTGATTACTAATAAAATTAATTGAATAGCCAAGCTTTATTCTCTATGAGTTACATTAGAAGTGAATCACATAGATTAATACAACATGGAAACAGGCCCAACCAATCTAACGAGTTTACCATTCCAACTTAACGCAGCATGCCAAAGATTTAAGATGATCTAGCTAAATTGAAAAACATAGGTAGATAACGTCAGTAGTTATGTTGTCCAAAGTCACATATGTTGTCTAACTTAATTTAGTTTGCCTACAAAATATATAGTCATTACACTTTACATATCATGTGAACCGCTTTGAGATGTCCTCCCAACATGAAAGGCTATCAAACGTGAGGATTATTAATATTAATAAAGTGCCTTTTTATAGGATAAACATGTGAAAGCACCAATATAAGAATACCACCAAGCTCATCCTCCAAATCTCTTAGTGTTCTAATGAGATTGAAACTGAAAACAACTGAAGGCATTTCATCAAACACATATTTGATAAACTCAACAGCCTCAGATTCAAATACATAATCTTCTTGTCGAAAACCACATCCTGTACCACTTGCACTACTGGTTTGCTCACATATAGTAATGTTTATACCTGTATTACTAATCTCATCGTATAAAGCAGACATCGCTATACTGTAAAAACACTGGACAGAAATACTAAGGAAATCCGCAAATTTATCGCACAAGTGGCACGGAAAAATATTCCACCATTCTGTGTTTTCTGAAATTATTCTTGGCTTTGTTTCTTTCCAACGGGAGCTTCAGACCCCATTTAGCTCCCATGGTTCTGGCTATAGTCACATAGTCTAAGCTGAACTCCAATGCAGTGCTGGGGGTTGGAAAGAGAGGTGTATTGGTGGAGGTACTGTCCTTCAGGTGAGACGTTAAACCAAGGTCCTGTCTGCCTGTTCAGGGTGACTTTACCCCAGTGTCCTGGCCAACAACCCACCACAATAAGATTGGTTATTAACTTTGTGGCTATTCGTAGGGCAGCGCTGTGCAAGATTGTACTGCCGCATTTGCCTACAAATACATAGTCACTCTATTTCACAGTAAGTCTTGTGATGCACTTTGAGGCGTCGGTCAGTCGTGATAAGGCGCTATATTAAACGCAAGGATTATTATAGTAAATGTTCTATCTAAAGGCTTCAGTGAGAACTGCAAGCATTTGTAGTAGCAAAATTGCAACAAAGGTAATCCTGAGCCTTAAAACATGCCCTGTAATCATGGAGCCCAGGTTAGGAACAACAGGATTTTATTAACCCTCATCAAAATCATTAGCAGAGCAACAATTCGGTTGGTGAAAAATTAATAATTTGGTCACTCAATCAATGTCTATTTGTGGGACACTACTATGTATAATTGCCTGCTGCATTTTGCCCACAAAATATACAATCAATTCACTTTTCAAATATATTCTGTGAAGCGCTTTGAGGCATCTCAACGATGTGATAAGGCGCTATACAAAATGCAAGGATTATTACTATTCATATAATAACAATTCTCACCAGTGCAAATGAAATCATCCTCGAATCCAACTCTCATCCAGAACACAATGTGTCTTAAAATATCTAACGATCGCCTGTTTCCAGTGGCATACTGACACCACTTGTACCTACGTGAGCAGTCAAGGTTACCCACTGGGATATCCTAGCTGAAGGTGCCAAGTTTTTATGATGCTTGCCAAAAATATAGTTTATTAATGTCGAGTTCTCAAAACCTTCATGAGTTTATTTGAGAGCACGTAATGACGCGTGTAGTTCATGTGCCAGATACTGTGCCTCTCTCTCATCGGTCAAAGCAGGATGAGGGAACACGCCAAGGTAAGAACATATATATGTCAACTGAATTCTCTAATTTTGAACGAAATACACCGCTAAATTCCTAAATATGTTGCATTCTTGTACTTAATTAAACCACATAAAAAACATGGACTAGCCCCAACGATTATATGTTTTGCACATCGAACCCTCTGGCCTACCTCTTAAACGTGTCCAAAGAATTCCTGGCAGTCAATGTTATTTATTCCTCTAGTAAGGAAGCTCTGACATGCTAACAGACCCGAGCTATGCTCCCTTTGGGTTCGTGGCGAGATAAAAGCAGGCAATGAAAGAGGTAAAAGTAGGAGAAAAGGCAACAGCAACAACAACAACAAAAATCTCCAGCACAACAGAAATAGTTAAAATCTTACTGGTGTGTCTCAAAGGTTTAACTAGTTTTAATCAGCCTGTCTGCGTTAGTATGTGAATTTATGTGGGAAAGCCCAAAGGAAATGTCAAAACACATTCCTAGCGAAGTTCAGAACAAGATCTATATGATGTTAATTTGTGCACTAATAACATCACTGGTTGGAATAAGTGCAGATTTCTTTGGTCCCTGTTTGTTTGCCACTTGTTCCAGCATCTATCAGGTCACCTGATTTATACTGCTGTAGAAATTCAGAGAAAATGGTACATTTTGGTATCTAACATATTTATCTACTTTGCAATGTGAAATCCTATTTTCTGATTCAAATTCCTGGTTACCTGTCACCATCTCTGGGTTTTTTTTTGGAAATAATGAAATCAGTTGCAACATGAAGAATAAAAAAATCGATAATCAATATGTGTTCAATATTCAAGTCAAATATTGGAGTGGAGTCCTGTAGCTCAGTGGTTCGAGCACTCACTTTGCAAGCGAGAGACCCGAGTTCAATTCCAGGCAGGGCGAAACCTTGGGCAAGTTTCCTTACTCCACACGCCTAATAATAATCCCTCCAAAACCAAAAACAATAATAAAAATCAGTCATTTTCAATCTACGACTGTTTGTGGGACATTGCTGTGCTGCCGCGTTCGCTCACAAATATACAGTCAATTCACTTTACAGTGTGTTCTGTGAAGCGCTTTGGGACGTCCTCCCGATGTGAAAAGCGCTATATCAAATGCAAGGATTATTATTATAATTATTATTATTATTAAATACAGTATATTGAAATCATGCTTGGTTTCCTACTATGATTTCTGTGGTTGTCCTTAGGGAAGGTATCACTTAATATGGATCGATTAATAGATCTCTTGTTTGAAAGGTGGTTAGTTCAACTCCATACTGGTAAAAAAAATATTTCTGATTTATTTTCACATAAACCTGTGGCTGTTTGTTCCAATTAACAAAATTACTCTTTGGTTCCATCTCCTCATTTATTCACCATTTGGAAATGAATCCATTATATCAAATGCAAGGATTATTATTATTATTATTATTATTATCCATTCTTCAGAACGGACATTTTTCTTCTGCACTTCAAGTTTCTCACCAGTTGCGTCCTACATTTTGCAGAGAAATGCACAATCTGTCACCTGGTCCCATACAAGGGGATTGCCTGAACTGGATGCATTTTATTCCCAGAAAAAAATCAGTAAAGTGGGGGGGGGGGGAACAAACAGACAGCTACTGTACAGGTTGAGCTATCTAATAAACTAATCATTCACTGAAGGTAATAACTTACCAGCTTTCTTAGTGGGCTCCGGCATTGCAACAGCTGATGTATATTCCCTGCAGTTGGGTTTCAGGGTTATTCAAGTTGCATGAACTACCAAAACGAAGAGAAACTCTGGGTAGAGAGAGAGAGAGAGAGAGGGAGAGGGTGGTGCAGTGTGAAATCAGAGACCAAGCACCTTGCTTTTTATACACAGAGCTGACATAAAAGTCGACACCTCCTCTGGGTTATATAGTCGAGGGCACAACTCGAGCTAGCACCTCCTCTGCTTCACATACACTCCCTAGAGATGGACAACTCTTCCAATTAATGCATTCCAGCACCAGTTGTCTAGTCTGAGTTTAACATGGGACTCAATCAAAATTCTGAGCTGAGCGATGGACTGCCAAAGTCTTACACCCAAGACGGAGAAACGCAAGATTGCATCAAATTATTGCAATGGAATAATCCGATTTAAAAAAAAAGACAACCTTTGAATTTGCTGGCTTATCCTTTTTATAAAAAACTGACTTTTCCTCATTGCTTCATTCAGTTTAGTCTTATGAAAATCAAAGTCAATTCATAAGATTTCTGCACTTAAGGCATTCGTTCACTTGTAAAGAGTATTTGCTCAACAAAGCGACACCACTGGAAACAGGGGATCCTTAGATATTTTAAGATACGATTTAATTGATCATGTTACCCCTTAAATAAATGCAGATACATTTAGTTCTGTGTGTGTGTGTGTGTGCGTGTATTTCTCCCCTTGCAGCAATATCTCTCTATCCTCTTTGATCTATCTGTGTGAAATGAGACTGAATTCCAGAACAGTTTGCGCAAAAGGGAGTGAAGTCAGTTCACTGGCTTGAACTCAGAGCTGGGAGTGGAGTGGAATGCATTATAATCGCTCCTTTATCATTTTTTTCTAAACAAAAACCCCAAACCACTTTTGTTTCATTCACTGATTTATTTATTTTAGTTTTCAGGCTTGAAAAGTTCAACATCGGTTGCTCAGAGGTTTGCCTGCATGGGATTTGTTGGTGTTGATGAGTACAGACTTCACCCCCCCAAATGGTGAAAAATCATACAGTAAATGAACTTTGCTCACTGACATGAACAGTATCACTTACAACACTGGAATGAGATATGCATCTGGTGCCTTTTTATAGGTTACTGCAGGGATGAACACCCAGGTCCCTCGGTCTCCTTTGTTTAAATAGTTGCAATGGATATTCTCCCCCCCCCCCATTGTAATTAGGCAAGAACCATGTCAGTTAGGGATTAGCTCAAACATTGCGCCAAAAGTCCTTTAATTGAACTGATCTGTTGGATGTGAATTGATGCAATCCGACTATTCTCCCTCAGTGAGCTGTTTTTTAGCGGAACAATAGCACTCAGAGATGGATATTAACGTGCTGATGGGATCCAACCCAATATCTTATAAATCCATCGTCCATTCGGGTTCCTAGAAGCAGTCACCTAATACTTTGTTTTGTTTCCAACAAACCTTGCCTTTATAGGAAATCGATGCGGATACTTAGCGTTGTCCAAATATAAACACACCAGGGTGGAGCTTAGTGGAAGATTAAGTGTATTAGGATCAGCTTTAACAATACAGTCTCCTTCTGACCCATTGAAAGGGGAGTTAATTTATGGAGCGCTTTGTCATTGCCTTGTTTTAGACACCCAACGTAACCACATTGGATTCCTCTCCAGCTCCATTATTTTTAGGAGTCGAGACCTATATTTACAAGGAATGGGGCGTATATTATTTGACGCTGACCTTTCCAGGATCGAGGGTGCAAACAGTAGGCTGACCTGACCGAGTAGGTGAATAGCTCTCCATATCAGGGAGAGCAAGAGATAAACTCTTGCTATTTGAATAATCGAGAACATCCGAATTTATTCTGCCCAGACCTAGCTCTAAAATCGTCAATGGATATCTATAATAATAATCCTTGCATTTAATATGGTGCCTTATCACGTCTTCGAGACGTCTCAAAGCGCTTCACAGAATACACTGTAAAGTGAATTGACTGTATATTTTGTGGACGAAACCAGCAGTCAATTGCGCACAAATAGTCGTGGATTGAGTGACCAAATAATTATTATTATTATCGTTATCATCTGTCCCATTGATATGAAATCAATACACCAATACCAACAGAATGGGACGAATGGTTTCCTACTGTGATTTGTATATTTATGTGGATGGAAGATACTATTGTATACGGATCAAATAATAGATCTCTCTTTTCAAAAGCATTTCAAACATAGCTTATTTTACTAGGACAAGTATAGATCTTTTACATTGATACTCCTCAGGCTTGTCATCCACGTTTTTCTTCTGAAGTATGTGAAATATGAAATATATGGAAACAATGCCATTCTCACTGTTCAGTACCTTGGGACGTCCTCCAGATGTGAAAGGCGCTATACAAATGTAATTTTGTATTGTAATTTTGTATTGTATTATCCAAAAAGTATAAGTGTGGGGAATAAATTCAATCACAGCCTTATTGGTAGGGAATTGCAAAGTCTCACTCAATAGGTATAGCTTCATTTGGCTTAAAATATAACAGATTATAAAATGCCGCAAATGACAAAGGTTCGCTCCTACATTAGCCTCTCCTGCTCTTTATCTGGTGCCGTGTTGTGCATTTCCAACATTTATGAGCTTTATCATAGTTTCCAAATATTAACTCCTGCATGCACATTTGCTACATGTCTCATTCATTGTGATCATAAATCTATTTCTATCAATTCCTGGATGTTGACAGATCTATTATTACCATCAGAGAATAACAAGATTAAAATGAGATTAACTGATGTACAGTATTTGGGTAGGCTTGTTGTGGAATTTGCTGGCTTTCATAGTTTGATTTGATTGACCCCAGAAGAATTACGACGACGACAACTTGCACTTATATAGTGCCCTTCATGCAGAATAGTGTCTCAGAGTGCTTAACAGTAGTTGCTGTTATAATCTCAGAAATCAGACTCTGCTACAGAGCAGCAGAACTGTGGATTTCAACAGTAAAACAAGTTTTGCTTTATTCTCATCTCTGTGGAGAGAACTAACTGTGATTCTAAAAGAAGCTCTATAATGCCACTTACAGGCTGCAGAGAAACATCACAAGGAACAGGACCATTCACTCATATACAGTGGGTTTAATTGTACTTCTCTGCTTCCTCACCATAGATGTCCTTTGAGATTAGGATGTTTATTTGAAACAAGTACATATCTTTCGTTATCTAGTTATCTAACATCCATCCTGGGTTTTATATAATTGTTAGTAAATTTGTTGTGTATTTAATTTTAACCTGTGAAATAAGCCATATTCAGGACAAGAATAATAATATTGGAAGGGGAACAACAAAGGGAAGGTAACTTTGATGCGGGCTTCAAGTAGCCAAACGTAAATTGGGATTTACTTCTGTGGAAGACAGAGATGTTGCTGTTGTTCCAAAAGATTGAACCTGACACCCAAATCTACTTCTCCTCTGCAATCCCAGGTTCACCGATGTTCTGCTTGTCAGATATCAAGGCCTGTATGAGCACCAATTTCTGCAGCAGACAAGATGGAAGTCATCCTTGGCTCCCGTCAGCATCTCCTCACCTGTGGCTCCGACCTTCTGAACCTCAGACTCACTGAACCCGGTCCCTAACCAGGATCACATTCCTCCACCTCTGCTACGTTGCCTGCCCCCATTCATACCTCACATCCATCGAGGCCAAAATCCTTATCCATGCATTCATCACTTCTCGCCTTGATTACTTCAATGCCCTCCTCACCAGTCAACCCTCTGCAGTCATTCATAATATCCAATTAACTCAAAACTTCACCACCTGTATCCTCTCCTTCATCAAACTCCGCACCCCCATCAGTCCAGTACAAGCCCAGTTGAACTGGCTCTCTATTGCAGAACAGATCAATTTCAAGATCCTCGCACTCAATCACACACCCTCAAACAATGAAACTCTCTGTCTCAATCCCTCTGTGTTGCCTCCTCCATACCTGTCTTCAGATCACACCTGAAACCCTTCCTCTTCAACTGTGCCTATGGCCACCTACCCTCTTTCCCCAGCTCGGCATCAGATTTTGTCACTTTTGTTTTAAGTGCTCCAAGGTGCTACCCTGTGGGAAGGGCCCTAGATAAATGCATGTTGTTGTTGAAGCAATTAAGTACTTACTTTGAATTAAATCATTGAGTTGCTGGTTGATGGTCCCTAGGTGACGCTCTCGTACACGGTCAAAAAGACAAGAGGACGAAGCGAAAAAACAATATAGTTATTGAGTCCAATTGAAGGCAAAGCCAGATACACAAATGATTTTATGCATCTCAAAATGAAAATATAAACCTTATTCTTTAAACTGGGGCAAATATCGTTCCTTCCTCTTATCTTTATTCAGCATGAGCAAGAGGATAACTAGCAGCAATCGACTGGTTAGGGCACCCTGCTCTAGACTGAAACTCCAATACAGTGCTGGGGGAACCCTGCACAAACGGCCAAATGGCCTCCTCTGTACTGTAAATTTCTATGGTTCTTGCTTTGCACAAATCGGCCGCTGCATTTGCTTACAAAATATAGAGTCACTACATATTTTGGTAAATCCTGTGAAGCACTTTCAGCCATCATCCTGATGTGAATATTGCTCTCTCAAATGTAAGAATCAATGGTATATTTATTCTCAATGTTGTTTTCATCAATTTACAAGAAGGCTGTGCTGACATCTTTTGGCGTTCAGTGGTATTGTAATTAATATTTCTGAGTTTATAATGACATTCTGTAACTCTTGTGCTGTGACTGATTGAAGTTTCAGTATCTGGAAGAGTATTGAGAGAACTTCAGCAATGAAGGTCCCTTTTTGCTGGAGGTATTACTATAGTCTCTGTGGTTCAGTTTACCTGAATGCTGCAGATTTCAATGAAGTAGGCAAGCGAGCAGAACATGTATCATCAAAAAAATTTTTTTTTAATCATCAAAAGAAGCAACATCACAGTTTAAAACTTTTATTTATTTGTGCTTCAGAAAGTCAGCAATTCTCAGGCTGCATTCATAAAATCAATGCCTAATCTCAATCTATAGTAAGAATGGCAACACCTTTGAAGAAATGTATGTCCATTGTACTATTATAGGTGCCCGATGCCAAATCTTACAATAGTGAACAAAGTACAATGTGGTATGAGTGTATTGTCAGAGTGGGGTTCTTTGTTAAGTTCAGTTTAATCATGCGTCCATTTGTAATAATTTATCTGTAATGTGCGTCATTATTTGCATTAACTAGGTTTCAATGTTCCGCAACCATTTGTCTATAATTCTGTCCCAATTAATATTTATTTTAAATCTTCACACTTCAGAACATAAGAGACGAACCTTGCGTACAGGTTTCAAAAAGTTTATTTTTATCAAATTGTGTAAAAATGACAAAGTTATATATACAGCAAAGCCTTGCCAATCTGAGCTCAACAAAAAAAGTAGCCTACAAAAATATACAGTCAATTCACTTTACAGTATATTCTGTCAAACGCTTTGAGATGTCTTGAAGATGTGATAAGGGCACCATATCTAATGTAAGGATTATTATTATAGCCTCAAAGTAAATTGTGTCTCACAGAGCTGGTCTGCAAAGCTCCGTATCTCACTAAAGTTTGAAATTGATATTAGCATTCCACTGAAATAGTACACATTAGTCAAAACTGTGACTTTTTATTCAAAATGGGGATTGCGCTATCTATATCTGGTTGAAATATAACAGAGGGAGAGGATTGTAAAAATATTACCTATTACCATTAATCATTTTCAATTCATGTTAAAACATGTTGCACAATATAAAAGGTGTTCCTATTCAAAACCTCATCAAATGATTACGCTTTACAATTGTCTTCAGACATCATGTTCCAGAAAATGCAGTTACTGAAACTGATAAGATTGGTGAGTAGAATGTGATCTACTGGATATGAGGGACATTTGATATTTTTTAAATGAGTTCTTACAGAAATAAAATGTGCATTATTACAGAAATTAAATGCACAGCATATACAGTGCTCATTCTGTGAGATTTGTTTAACTGTTTAGCTGTCACTTGTCCTAGCCTTTAGCTTTGAGCAGAGGTAGTATTTTACACTCGATAGATTTGGTCACCGTATTATGTTCATAATTTCCTGGGATAATATGATTTAAGTTTCAGAGTATAAGAAAGCATAGAACAAGGAAAACCATTCTTCCCATCAAATTCACCCTTTCCACAAGCACACAAAACCTTCAACCCAGCGCTTTAACTACTGAGGCATTCACTTTGCAGTATATCCTGTGAAGCGCTTTGAGACGTCTCGAACATATGATAAGGAGCTATATCAAATGCAAGGATTATTATTATTATATTTATTGCTTCTCCTCGCTAAACCCCAAGCACAAATTCCATAATATTCATCTATCCTCACAACTCCAACACAAACTGCCGAATTTCTTCTACATACACCAACAACAGTGCTCTTCACAGAGGAAAACGGCACAGGTTGAGGTTGAACACCAAGCAAGGGAGAAGGGGGAGCAGGAGGCGTGATTTATAATAATAATGTGTTAAGGTGAGATGTAAAGACAGAGGCAGGAAGTTTCAAACATGAGGGGCATAGTGACTGAAAGCTCAGCCACTGAGATGGTGGTATGGAAGGGGAAGGGCATACACTACGGGCCTGTGTTAACTGAAGGGAGAGGATGAGCAGTGGAGTGGGGTACAATACATTACATTTGTAAAGCACCTTTCACGTCGGTAGGACGTCCCAAGGCGCTGAACAGTCAGGGATTAGGACCCAAGCGGGGGAAGGATGGGGGTTGGGTAAGGATCAGGGAAGGTGGAGGGCAGGGAGGGTGGGGGTAAGAGGGTGGCCGAAGCAAACAGACAACAAACAACATTGTAAGTCACCCCCACTCCACCTGCGTGCCAGCTATACAGAAGTTATTTGCTCCAGTGAACAAGTTACAATTTGTATATTTTTATCTACATTTAACACTGCATCATCCAATACTGTCCACAAATAGATTTGTGAACAGGCTCATTTTTTGAAGTTGCTTAATTAAAGCAGCAGCATCCACTTTTATTAGATGTTTGATTTACGTATTCTCTGTGGGGGGGGAAAAAATCTTTCAATCTCCAGTCCTGCTGTTTATTTTTAAACGTGTGACCTCAAAAGCATGGATAATTAACCTTTAACAATAATATTTAGAGAAATATGCCTCTTGTTAAATGGTAGGCGTGGACTAAACAGCATCCGTCTGATATGAAAAATTTATATTAATATTCCGAGAATCTCTAATAATGTTAATAACAAGGTGGAAACATGTAGAAGATGCATAGCAAATTTACAATACGGTGGAGTTGACCTCCTATTTGCCTTGCGGCTCAGGAACGCCGTGAATGCAACCTATACGCCTACCTTTCAGTGCAAACATATCCAGTTTTATCTGAAGTTCAGTCTCTAAGGGTTTAAAAGGTACAGCAATTGAAAGTTCTCCAGGAGCTTCCTATCAACCTGTTCAGGATTTGCTGGTTGAACTGATAGGTGAGCTTCCGTTTGACTTTGGTGATTTCACCGGTTCGAGAGTAATTCCTCAAAGCCCGGGCCATTTTTTGGTAGGTCATAGGTTTTCTATTGGCTTTTCTTTTCCCCCAGATCTCAGCAAGTTTTTCCTTATTTTGGGAAGAGAACTGGAAGACTCCACTGGTAGGCTGTATCCACCAGATGCAGTGTTTCATTCCTGGGTCTTCTAACATTTCGAAGAGGAACTGGAAGAGGCGAACTTTTTTCTTTTCTGCAAGTACAAACCGGGAAGTTGAATTGATTTCACAGAAATTACTCACTCACTAGAGGTAGAAGTATGCTTGTGTTTAATAAGAAAATACTTACTCTTCTCAATGTTAAAGTCTCTGAACATGTAGTCAGGAATTGGAGGGGAACTGAAGTCAGAGTAACCGGAGCTATATATATAATCAGAACTGGGATAGACAGGAAGCCCACACTGGAATAACAATAAAAACATTAACAATGACGTTAACAGAAAATAATATTAATACAAAATGACATTCATATAGCCTTTAACTTAGAATAAACGTATTTAAAAATTTAAACACATGTGTGCCAATTGAATTGATGCAAAATGTATAACTATGGTCTGAAATATCAAAAGTCTGACATTAATTTGGAAATCTCTGAAATTTTGAAAATTTTGGGCATGAGGGACAAGTAGAAGGCCAGAGCCAGTCGAGCGGAGGTGGTGGGTAGTGTATTTGGGAGTAAGCAGGTCGGAGAGGTAAGTAGTTGTCAGGGTATGAAGGGATTTGAAGACAAGTGTGAGGATGTTGGGAAAAAAAAGTGACTGCTTTCAGTTTCTTTCTGTGATTAAAGACATATTTTCAACAGCCATGATACTATTTAATTGAAACAGCACTCCCAACAAAGAACAAGAACTTCCTAATGAACTCACCGAGTCAAGGGTGTAGTACTGTGATGGGAGATACATGTCTTGAAAGGCTGTATTCCTGCTTGTGGTGCAGCTAGGATGCCAGCCGTCCAGGGGGACTCCAAACATGCAGTTCCCTGGACAATACAAGAAACATAAGCAAAACAAATCTTTTATTTGTAGAGATGGAGAATGGGAAGAAAATGATTCCACAAAAAATAATTGTTGTCTCACAATATTGTGGAGGACGAGAGCACTACTGCATTTGAAGGTGGTGTCCCACCTCAGAATCCCTTTTACAAATGAACCACATAAGGCTTATGCTTTGTTACCTCTTGTGGAGATGCCCTATGGTAATACAACCCCACATAACTAGTCACTCACTCAATATCCCAGCTATTGTAGAGTCCTGTAGCTCAGTGGTTAGAGCACTCGCTTTGCAAGCGAGAGACCTGAGTTCAATTCCAGGCAGAGGGCCAAACCTTGGGCAAGTTTCCTTACTCCACACAGAGCCTAATAATAATCCCTCCAAAAAACCAAAAACAATAATAAATTGGTTATTTTCAATATACGACTGTTTGTGGGACATTGCTGTGCGCAATTGGCTGCCGCGTTCGCCCACAAATATGCAGTCAATTCACTTTACAGTATATTCTGTGAAGCGCTTTGGGACGTCCTCCCGACGTGAAAAGCGCTATGTCAAATGCAAGGATTATTATTATTAATTATTATTATTATTATTATTATTATTATTCAAGGACTTTGTATTTTCGAGATACTATACTTCAGATACCTTGTCAACGCCAATAAGCAATCGTTTGAGCTATTTCCCTTAAGGGGAATTTTGTGGGACACTGCTGTGCACAATTGGCTGCTGTGTTTCGCACACAAAATATACAGTCAATTCACTTTGCAATATATTCTGTGAAGCCTTTGAGACATCTCAGCAGTCTGATAAGCGCTATATCAAATGCAAGGATTATTATTATTATTAGGGGGGACGAGTTATCAGAATTTCACTGTAAAAGTTTCCTCACTGAACACTCACTGAACACCAGTATTAAAACTCCACCATTCATTTATAAAAAAAACCAAATCCAATTGTTTTGGCTGTCTTTAGTATGGTGCACTAGAGGGAATATTGCATTACTGAAGTCAAAAGTATATTAAATCAAACAGCACTAACGTTTAAATACAAAGTTAGGAGATTCTACTTAACATGTGCTGTTTATCTCTGAATTAAACCTGTTGTTAAACAGCACACTGTCTGGCCTGGGATTATCATTATTGTTTCATTTACTACAGCAATTTGCTGCTAATAAAAGAGTCATTTTATGTGACTCTGTGTTGTGTCCACTATCAATTTATTTAACGCTTTGCCAAAATCAAGTTTTAAAAAATCCGAGTGAAATGGACAAGAGTTATTGCAAGGCAGACAGGCAGGTGGGTATATGTGAGAGTGAGAGTGTGGGCTTTCTCCCACACAATAACACACCTGCGATTGAATCCTTCTCAGGGTCAAACTTGAATCGCTGTTCCTCCTCAAGAAACTCCATAGCCGTTTCCAAATCTTCTGAAATTTGGTTCTAGGGAGAAGCGAAATAAATCCATAAACTCTCTCCTGTTGCCCTGGAGGGTGTTGTCAGACTGAATGTTAAGAGAAGACTAAATAAAGACTCTTACCATTATCTGGTGGTGCAGATTCACACACTGAATTAATTCAGAGAGGTAGAAACTGCCTGTTAAGAAGCAAACACAAATGTTTCGGTTACAACAAGGGAAGCTTTCTCTGTGGCTTGCCTTCAATAATTACTATTATGGCAGAAACCCTCAATAATTATCATTGCAGAAACCCTCAATAATTATCATTGCAGAAACCCTCAATAATGACCATGTTCCATCCAACGCACCTACAAATTTATTTGCTATGAACCTTGTAAAAGAAACACAGTGTTTCTTTATGAACTCAGTAAAACTCTGCAGTGGTGGCGATTCGATAACAAGAATCAGACAAGTCAAACTAGTGTGAACCTTAGATAATAATTTCACTAAGAGGACAATTCTGCACAGCTATACCCAAACAGACAAAAGATCATTTAATTCGCAACACAAGTACTAAACGCCACCAAACCTTTCTAAAACAGAAATCCAATTATTTTGCCTGGAAGTCCCACTGGAGGGAATATTGGATCAATGAAGTGAAACTTGTACATTGATTGAATCGAATAGCACTGACATTTCCTCCCTTCCTCAGTTAAGTGCAAAGTTAGGAGACTACTTAAGACGTATCATTTACCCCTGAATTGAACCTGTTGTTAAACTAGACGCTGTCTGTTTCAGGATTATTATTATTATAATAATTATTATTATTGATAGTCTAAAGTCAAATGTAAAATGGTAAAATCCTCCTAAATCATGTCTGGAATCTCTCTCTCTCTCTCCTATGCACATGAAGCAGTAGATTACTTACTGTGTGGTGTGCAGCAGGTGATGCCTTGTTGCTGCTGTTGCCTTAATATGAATCTCCTTCCACTTCCCTGAAAGCTATTATACCAAGATTTTATGTCACTCCAGAACTTCCTGGGGGAGGAAAGCTCCTCCTCGTCCCTATTACAAGAAGGTACAACAAATGCAAAGTCCTGTGCACTTTCAGCAAATGATTGCCTATCATCCCAAGAGTGTGCACACCCACACCAACATCTCTCTGTGCAAACTCAGACATGATTCATCAGAGATTCATCGCTTCATTCCTGCAACCATTACATTATGAGCTGCAATTATTATATGTATTATTATTATTATGAGCTGTGGAACGTCTATCATGCTTCATTTAGCCTCGTGGCAAACGTGGAGACTCTTTATAACACATTAAACGATAATAATAATAATAACAATAATAATAATAATGATACTTTCTCGTTGTTTGCTCATACAAATACTGTCCAGCATAAATGCGAAAGACGCTCTGATGCTTTAACAGTACAAGTGTAAGTGCAGTTCTCGCTCTTGTTCAATGTTTTATGTGATGTTAAAAAGAAATATTCTACACGTTTCCACTGGAGTTCTTCCACTGTCGATATTCTTAACCTGGACTGACAACTAAGGCATCGAGTTATGTTGAGGAATCCACGCTGGAGCTCGCTGTTCTGATGGATGAACAGGAGGCATCAACTGTATCGATTGCTGTAACAGCATTGGAATTATAGAGAGTCACAGGCGAATCGTCTTTAAAGCTAATCTTTAATACATGGTGTGTGTGTGGGGGGGGGATGTCTCTCCTGTTTAAAAAATACTTCTTTTGCTGGTTGTTTGGAGGAATGCGAATCGTCTTCAAGGAAGTGACAGAAAACTGATAGAAATGGTGAAACTTGACCATTGCTGCACTGGAGTGAGTTGTGCTTCACAGACTGTTTGTGCAGCGACTCCCTTCATTGACATAGCAACTGAACTCCATCCTCTGTGGATCTTTCTGGAGTCCTGTAGCTCAGTGGTTAGAGCACTCGCTTTGCAAGCGAGACACTTGGGTTCAATTCCAGGCAGCGCGAAACCTTGGGCAAGTTTCCTTACTCCACACAGAGCCTAATAATAATCCCTCCAAAACCAAAAACAATAATAAGTTGGTCATTTTCAATCTACGACTGTTTGTGGGACATTGCTGTGCGCAATTGGCTGCCGCGTTCGCCCACAAATATACAGTCAATTCACTTTACAGTGTGTTCTGTGAAGCGCTTTGGGACGTCCTCCCGACGTGAAAAGCGCTATATCAAATGCAAGGATTATTATTATTATTATTATTATCTGTGAATCACTCGTTATAACCATCACTGAATTTCCCCCCAGACTGTCAGAAATCACTTTCTTGGCGCATTCTTAGAATAACTTGAACTTTGGTGGGAAATTTTACACTGGACATTTATTTTAGGGTTACCCGCATAAAATACTATTTGTATGTTCAGGGGATAACTAGTGTTGGGGCCTGAGTTCTGTTCATGTAATTAATGCACTTTTTCATAGAAATACCAACCTATTTATCAATATTTAAGAGGAAACTTGATAAGACAGAAGGGAATCGAGGGTAGGAGAGAAGGGGTAAGGAGGAACAAAAGCTCATTTGGGGAATAAATCTGTATATAAATCATTCTATAACTGTCTGTGTAATACCATGAAATTCCTGTTGCAATAAACACTCCAAAGCTATCGGCTCTAGACAGTTTTCATCAGAAAGTATAGGAAATGTTTATTTTATGGGTTAGTCCAATCTGACACACGAGGAAACCCATCACCAGGCTTAACAGTATCCCAACTAGACTGGGAGTCCAACATATAAATGGAAATTTCCATTTGTTTAGAATGGAGTGCTCCCACCCCTCTCTTTATATACACACATATAATACATGCATTTACGGAGGTCTAGATTTGCTGTATGTAGCATTTCAGAACATGAAGGGTTTGCAAATTCTTAAATCCAGCCTTAATTTTGAAGCTGTTATTCTGTACATTCTTTTAAGAATTATTTCAAAGTTGGGAATGAATTTAACAACTTAAATGGAGGATATTTGGACAGAGTTGTGGACTCCCCACAAGTGTCTTATAATGTATGCAATAATTTATCATTTAGCTTTTCTTTACCTATGTAATGGCAATAGTAAAACAATGTCTACCCTTGTAATTCCGTTATTCAAACTCAGTAAATAGCTTTCTCTAAACTGTAGTCTTCTTTTGTGCAACTCATGTTATTATTGTTCCTGCAATTGGCACTGAAACGCATTTAGAGCTGGGCGAAAGGATGCATTGTCTGTTTGTAAGCTTATTTATTGCAGGATATTACTTGGTACATGAAACTTTCTGGGGGAATTTCCCCTATCAACACTAATGTTGAATGAGAGCGAAAAAAAATTCCCCCCTTGAATGTTTTGACGCTTCAGATGTGCAGTATGTCTTCATGTCACACAATAATAAAGAACAGAGGAACGTTTATTCGAGTTAGCACAACAGGATATGTACATTCACCTCAATAAAACGTCCAACTCTCTGACAATTGATCATCACGAATAAATGCAAGTGAAGTAACTCTTTAGACCGTGTGTGTGTTCTTGGCTGTTTTAAGTGAAGGCGTGTGTTTACTTGGTATTCATGTGTCACGATAGGTTCTGGGAATGATTACAGCATTTTTGCAAACATTGGACCACGAATCCTGATCAACACGTGAATGCATTCTCAGGTGAAAATGTCATTGCAAGGGTAGCTCAAGTGCCAGTTGTCGCAGCCAAAGTGTTCTCTCTCGCGGTGGAAATGCTGATAGAAACCAGTTTCACCGTTACGATTGCAGACCAGTCGCTGAAGCACTTTGGCATCGAATTGGTACGTGAGCTTTCTTCTGATCTTCACGATTTCACCCGTCCCGCTGTAGTTCCTCAAGGCTCGGGCCATTTTCTGGTATGTCATGGTTTTCCGATTGCCTTTCCTCCTGCCCCACAGCTCAGCCAACTTCTCCTTGTTTTTGGAGATGAACTGGAAAACACCGTTGTTTCTGTCCACCCACTGGATGCAGTCTGCCATCTCCGAGTTGTGCAGAGATTCATTGAGAAACTCGTACAGGCGTAGTCTCTTCCTCCCTGCAAACAAGGATCAATAGCACATTATCAATCGGCAAACACAGCCATTGATCTCTAACTAGTGAGGCGAGTGTTAGTTATCTACAGATGGCAAGGGAGAGAGAGAGAGAGAGAGAGAACACAACAGTTGTGTGTATGTGAGTGTATGAGTGAGAAAGAGAGAGAGAGAGAGAACACAACAGTTGTGTGTATGTGAGTGTATGAGTGAGAAAGAAAGAGAGAGAGAACACACACACACACACACCTTTTCCTTGTCTTGGCGTAAAGAAATCTGGAAAGTGATTTTCTGGAAAACGATTTGAATTCTGCATTAAGTTCTCGCAAACCATCGCATTGGGACCGCCGTTCAACACTATCTGAAAAATATATTGTAAAAAAAAATCATTGAACAGGTGCAAAGTCACAGTGTGAGAGTGTTGGAGTACAGTACAGGATTTTTAAAAAAAAACATTTCAAGACCGACCAAATAGACTTTTCCAGTTCTGTACATTCCTATGTTCCAGATACAATCATGAGTTTTAATGTTTTTTAAAAAAATCCCCTTTACAGTTATGTTTTTACCATATCAGAAACAGCGAAAGGAGAAGTTTAAAGTTTTGCCTGCAATGAATTTTAAGTAGAAACCACACACACAGATCCCACTGAAAGTTATCATTACCATCTCCCTGACCCTGGGGGTGGGAATCCCATTTAATTCTTTCAAATAATAAGTGTTCCTTCTTTTGCAAAGGTGTCAGCATCACCTTCCCTCCTCAACACTATTTTTTCAGCCACTACATCGTTACATTACACTTGCAAATGTCGTTATTAGACTGAATTGCATATGAAAAAACCTCTTGCAATGGATTGAAAAACAAGCAAAACCCATGGTATAAAATGTGCACTGCTGGCATTTGGAACATAAATGCCTCTAAACATAAATGCATCACCACCTTATTCGTTCACTCGATTTTTCCCATTTCATTTAACTCGTAGTTTTACGAGGAGTGAATGAAGTGAATCCGTTGTTTCAGTGTAAACCAGGGATTAATTCATGATTTAATCAACTCAGACCAAGCAAATCTGCTGCTGCAAACCATCCACTGACTCCTGGACTAGTTTCTTATTTAAGTGGTTGGAACTTACAGGTTCAAGGAAGCGTTGTGAAGGCAAATCCACGGGGTAATAGGATTCAGGCATTGCCTCGAGGTGATGTTGGAAATTGCTGTAAACTGAGAGGGAAAGAACCTTGATAAATAAAACAACCAGGGATTATCCAAACAGTCTGCACCAGTGTCAGTTGAACAAAAAAAGTAGAAATAATTTGAAGGCACGTTATAAAGTTATGGCAACGTTGATGAGAAGCAATAATAATAATAATAATAATAATAATAATAATAATAATAATAATAATCCTTGCAAAGTACCTGGTAGGTATTGGTGACCAGTGTCAGTTTGTGGTATTTGCTGGATCTCCTGTGGATAGTGATGATGGTGATGATGTATTACCTCAAAGGCATCATCAAACAGGGGAGCATAAGTGTCTTGGACATAGCAGTTCTTTAAAGGACAAAACATATCAGAAAAATAAATGACCAAAAAGTAAACTTCATCAATTCCACGAATATTACTGTGCAGTCAAAACACTCAAGAAAAGCCCAACAAAAGTTATCTGACTTACTTACCATGGCAAGTATCAAAAAATGGGAATACCTGGGGGAAAAAAATGCAATCATGTGGTTACCTCCTGAACTATTCAAAGGGGTGTATAATACTTTCTACAAGTGGCCAACGTTAGAAGGTTACAGCTCCAATAACAACACACATCTGATATCAATTTAACAGGCAAAGGTGTTAATAGTGTCAAGAAAGAAAGCTTATTAAAATGGATTATTGATTTACAGTAACAGGGGGAAATGGGGGAAAATGATGTGTCAGCTGTTGAACTGGAGGTGAGATGCAGAAAAGACTTACCTACTCTTATCTACAGCTGCCAAACAGGGAAGGTGTGGACTGAAAGCATGTTAAATAGTCTGCAGGGTTTGTATAAATATGCCATACGTCACCTTGTCATTCGATCCCGGAAAATGTTATCTATCCCATTGCACATATTCCTTCAGATTCACAACAATAAGGAATATTGCACCAGAAGAATTCACTGGAGTCTGCCCTTAAGCACTTTGTCCCAAGTAGGGATTTTCTCTCTCTCTCTCTCTCTCTCTCCCTCTCTCTGTTCAGTTCCACTTCTTTGTGAAGATGTTAAAGGTTTTTTTTTTCTTCATTCATCACCAAGTCATCGTTGGATGAAGTACTTTCCTGACTGAGTTAAGAACAATTACTTTCCCACATCCACATCCAGGTATCATTCTTGTAGCTGTTAACATTGCAGTCTTGTTAGTGTTAAAAGGGTGAGAATCAAACATTGACATTGAGATTCTCCATCCAGATTTACATGGAATTCAAACNTTTTTTTTAGTGGGGGAGGGATAAAATGATAACTGATTTTTGCTAATAGTTTTGCGATTTAACAAGATACAAAAATCAAAGGAGCAGCGACTGTCTCCCAGTAAAAGGCGTATTGTTATTCGAATTCATCGAATAACTTTTCTTTGGCTTTTCTACTCTACACTACACCACACCTCACCGTCCACTAACTGAATCGTTGACGAGAAATGTGCTCAGAATTTTTTTCCTTTCATTATTTTTTATAGAAAAAGGAGAAACAGAAAAGTGAAGGCTTCCCCTTTGCAGTCAAGTTTCTGGAAGTCGACAAGAATTTCCATCTATTACTTCCATTCTCATGAGTACCCATTAATCCTCACCCTCCCTCGCCCTAGCCGGTCTGAGTTGGGGTGGGAGGGGGTTCTAGTCAAGTGTTTTTTAAGACAATATAAGGTATTCCTAATAGTGTTTGAAAAGCCAACTTTTTTCTATATTTTGTAGCGGTCCAGTCAGTCTAGTCTCTTCAGGATAACCCTAATTGTTACGGTCCATTGAAAAAAAGTAGGATGAACAGTCTCCAGCCCAGCTTGGTGAATAAATCCTGATTTTAAAAAAAGGGTCAACACTAGAATAATAATAATTATTATTATTATTTCCTTTGATATAACGCCTTTTCGCGTTGTTGAGATGTCTCAAAGCACTTCACAGGCTATACTGTATAGTTGAGTGACTGTGTACGTTGTGGGTGAAATGTGGCAGCCAATTGGGCACTGGCCCGCAAACAGTCGCGGATTGAGTGACCATTTTTGGGGGGGATTATTACTCCCAGAAAGCAGTCCAGACGTCAAGAGGTCAAGGCGGAGGGACTGAAGGAGAGAGTTCCAGAGTTTCAGGACTTAGCGGCTTAAGGCATGGTGACCGAGTGTGGAGCGGAGGGCATGAGGGACAAACAGAAGTTCGGAGCCAGCCGAGCGGAGGCAGCGGGTGGTGGAGTGGGGGGGTAAGCAGGTTGGATAGGCAGGGAGGTGCCGGGGCATAGAGGGATTTGAAAATGAATGAGAGGTTAAAATTGAGGCTTTGAACAAAGAATTAACATTCCAAGGGAACCAGAATATTTATTTTTTGAAAAAGAAAAAGAAATAGCATGACACACGAACATTGTGGTATACTATAAAATAGCATGACACACGAACATTGTGGTATACTATAAAATAGCATGACAGTTGAACATTGCAGTGAACTATAAAATATACCCTCTCATGCCATGTGACAAGGTATAATTTTAAGAAGTGGTTGAAACTACTTTTGAGTAACCACTGAAAGGCGCCTGAAATTCCCTCTAAAACTTGCACAGTTCATAAGAAAAATTGGAAATTTATACACACAAGGGTGTATAAAGAATGAGTGAGTGAGGATATAAATTCTAAAAGGTCCTATTTAATCACTGTACTCTCTTCCACATTAATGCGGAAATTCAGTGGTGAAAACCTATTGGGGTCATTTTGCATTGTTTTTTTTCTCTGTGGTCTCTTAACCTCAGCCACAATCAAGAAAGATTTACAATGAGGCAGCAAAATGGTACGAGAAATTAAAATACTGCTCTCGAGTACATTTTGTACAAGGAAGGAAAAAAACTTATGGAGTAAATAGCACCATTATACAGTTTTGAAATTAAAACACTTATTCTTTAATTGTATGGTTAGAAGACTTCAGGTGGACAAGTAAGCACAATGGGTAGCTAGGTGTAAATAGAATTCAATATAGAAAAATATTAAGTCATCTAGAACATTTTGTATTTGCAGCAGATCTGATATACAGATGCGTAAGTCTTCAAAGGTAGGAGTGCAAGTAGATAAGATCTTGAAAAAGGCAAGTCTATGTTTTATACTTAGGAGCAAGGATGTAAACGTTTTACAATCTCTGGTTAGGGCATTAGTCGAAGTATTACAACCCTATTTTAAAAAGGACATCAAAGCCATGAAAAGATTAAGGCAGACATTCATTAGAATTATATCATGGATGCAAAGGTATATGTGTATAGCCTTGAATAGCTGTACTGGAGCAGTGAAAGTTAAAAAGGGATCCAATAGGAGGGTTCAATATGACTTATCGGAAACAAAAGTTCTATTGATTGATCATTCTTGCAAAATAATTATCACAATTAATCAGTTATAAATCCCATATCTCTCATTTATGTGGAATGGATAAATGCCTTTAAATAACCTTTTTCAGAATCAATGGCCTTCTAAGCTGAATACACAGAGTGTATATAAATGAAGTTCCAAGAATATCAAGACTATTTCTATAATATTTGTGATTTTTCCAGACTGCCAGCCATGGTACTCCATGTTTATTTATCCTATAAGGATGTGGGTTGGCAGTTAGGACTGATGCAATATTTGCAATATCTGCTTGCTTTAACCAATACGTTACAGGACTCCAGTATAATGCTGAATGTCTATCTGAAAGTTTTGCCATCGAACTAAATTACACTTTGATTATCAATCAATTTCCTGAGCTTGACAGTCAAATCCAATTATTTAATCTCCCACCACCAAGGTCAGAGAATAAAATGTGCTCAATCGACAAAGATGGTAAATTTACCAATGGTCAGAACACCAACAGAGAACATGATCTTTATCAACTGACCAGTGAAAGAATTAATTTTTGCAGTGCAACCCCCTGTAATTTAATGCTTTATATAATATGTTTTTTGTATGTTAGGAAGCTTATTAACACTGATTTTGAAGATTTCAATTAACTGTCGAGTTACTAATTTAGATGCACCCAATAGGATTGAAAAGGAAATTCTGAAATCTTATACAGTCAACAAAATGAAAAGTAACATTCTAAGAATAAACGTGAAATTTCTAATTGTCAACAGAAAGAAGCAGAACAGAAAAGTAACATCCAAAAACAAACTCAAAATTATGAACTTGTCAACAACAAAAAGCAGAAGAAAAGTATTTACCTAAAATAAATACATGGACCCTCCCAGTCTTTCTATCAATTATATAGTGTATGGTTGAGTGCTTAAGGGGGCGATTGAGCTGATTCGAGCATTTAATTACTGGTTTAATACAATAATAATAATAATCCTTGCATTTGATATAGCGCTTTTCACATCTAGACGTCTCAAAGCGCTTCACAGAATAATAATAATAATAATAATAATCCTTGCATTTGATATAGCGCTTTTCACGTCGGGAAGACGTCCCAAAGCGCTTCACAGAACACACTGTAAAGTGAATTGACTGTACATTTGTGGGCGAACGCGGCAGCCAATTGCGCACAGCAATGTCCCACAAATAGTCCTGGATTGATTGACCAAATTTTTTTTGTTTTGAGGGATTATTATCCCCGGAAAAGTGATCCGCCAATGGACTAACAACTGGGTTCCTACTTACTGCTTGGTAAACAGACATGTGGAGTAAGGAAACTTGCTCAACATTTCATCCTCCCGGGAATAGAACCCAGGATTCTCGCTTTCGAAGCGAGTATATGAATACATGGTTTAATCTGCTCTGGCCATAATATACTGTAATCTATTTGTTCAATTATTATAATAATAACAATCCTTGCATTTGACATAGCACCTTATCACATCTTTGAGATATCTCAAAGCGTTTCACAGGATATACCATAAAGTATATATATATACTATATATTGACTGTGTATTTTGTGGGCGAAATAATCTTAACATTGTACAATTTTCAGTCAATTCACTTTACAGTACATATTTGAAGCGCTTTGAGAAGCATCGAAGACGTGAAAAGAGCTATATCAAATGCAAGGATTATTATTATTATTATATTTGAAGAAATTTACATAAATCACCTTTTAGGCAATATGGAATGTTTGAAACCCACATAATGGTAAGATTAATTTGGATAAAGAAGGCTTGACCCATCTGATCTCATCACTTCCAGAACATCCACTCAAGGTCAAAGGCCGAATGTGGGTCTTAAATCCACATTGTAGTTATACCAGACAGAATTACTGTGAAGTATAGTGACTGTGTACAGTGTAGACGAACATCCACAACAACTGTTTTAGGAAAATAAACATCTGTGCCAATGAGAATCTGGCCGAGTGATACCTCTGGTTGCCCCAATTAGTGGTTCATCTTTCATAGCCTACTGTGTTCACATTATATGTTCGCTGGCTAATGCTCCATTGAAGGGGTCTAACAAGGATATTAAGTCTATTTAAAAGGTATTAAAGTTTCATTCGACATGATGTTACATTTATGATGTGTCAGTGGAACACAATAACTTGAGTATGATCTTGGTCAAGAAGAAGAGGTCACATAAAATTCAAGTAATCTCAGCCCTGCTGTTCTAGGAATGCCTTATTATGTAATGCTCACATGGTCATTATTTGGAATATGCTGAGCTATTGAATTCTATTTTGTTTTCTGCCGGTTTCTCAAGTCACATAACAACAACAACTTGGATTTATATAGCGCCCTCCACGCGTCTCAGAGCGCTTTACAGTAACGGATCCCGGGACTAGCCCGTGGAGGGGGAGGAAGGTGATAAAGATGCGGTCGAAAAGTAAGGTCTTCAGCAGAGACCTGAAAATGGGAAGGGAGGGAGCGAGATGAAGGGAGTGAGGAAGGCAGTTCCAGAGACTCGGGGCATAGTGGCTGAAAGCACGGCTGCCGAGGGTGGAGCGGAGGACTCGGGGGACAAGGAGGAGGCCAGACCTGAAGGAACAAAGGCAACGGGTACTGTGCTGAGGAGAGAGGAGGTCAGAGAGGTCAGGGGGTGCAGAGGAGTGCAGGGACTTGAACACGAGGGTGAGGATTTTGAAATCAATCTTCTCTGGGATAGGCAGCAGTGCAGTCTGGCAAGGATGAGGGTAATCGGGGAGCAGAGTTTCGTGCGGGATAGTTTTCCACATACAGTGCAGTTGTGGTTTAAACACTTCCAGTTGCATTATTAAATAGTTCAAAAAAGGGTGACTTGTTTGTCATCCTTGTTACTTTCATCAGTTACAAACACACCCAATTCAGTAATATTAAATTATTGTATACAAAAACAGTCATTACATTTGACAGTAATTATTGTGACGGTTTTATTTTGAAGTTATGGGTGCTCGGAACCCTGCCCTCCACTCCTTCTGATCCCAACCTCCAGCTCAGGTCCAAATCCCTAACTGTCCAGCGCCTTGGGACGTCCTCCCAACGTGAAAGGCGCTTTACAAATGTATTATTCTTTACTGGTCTATTGCAAACAAAATAGAGATATCTTCTCTGAACTATCAATAGATCCATCAGGAGAAACCAACTGAACACTGATGTTGATCAAAACTCGGAAATGACTGGAATTTAAAAATCAATAAATGCATTACCAAGTGAATCAAAGTCCAGAAGTGAAACAGTGCCCAAAAGAAAAAGAGTGAAACCCAGCGAAAGAAATTGACCCCATGAACGGGAGCAACAACAGCAAAAGTCACAGCTGGTGCCAAAACAGGAGGAGCAAGGAGATAAGTAGGAGCAATGGTCAGTCTGTGAAACCTGAGGGTCAGTTACGGGTGTAATGCAAGAATTTCTTCAAATTGTAATCCAACGTAATCATTTTGTCATGTTAAATGTGAATGCAAAGTAGGTCTGCTGCTTGCTTTCTAAACACTGAACATCGATCGTCTTCCTTCTCCCAACCTTCTCAGTTTGACACGTTGTGTCACGCTTGTTTTATCTCGCTTTGTGTCTTGCATCACACGTATGCTGTGCAATAAATTGGAAGGCACAAGTTTTCACCGCACATCTGCAGTGTATTGGTGTTATTTGATATATTCTATGGGGTTCTTTCCCCACTTGCACGCTTTGTCAGTCCCAGATTGACATGCTGCTATGTAATTGTTAACCTCTCCAGTGAACCCAATTAATGGGAAATCTATGTTGTGACAAAACAGTTCAGACGATACAACATGACATGGAATTGACAAGACGCACGGTTAGTGGGCCTGTTTTTCCTGCAGCTGTACAATTCATTAATCAGCCATTCACCAGCATTGCTCCTTCTGCAGGGAAAGCATATAGGTGCCTAGTTTGTGATAATTCTGTGGTAAAACAGAATTCCAGTAATAATAATAATAACCCTTGCATTTGATATAGCGCTTTTCACATCTTCTCGACGTCTCAAAGCGCTTCACAGAATAGACTGTAAAGTGAATTGACCGTATATTTAGATTCCATTGGAGACGAGTCCTTGTTGGTTGGTATGACATACTGTAATAATAATAATAATAATAATCCTTGCATTTGATATAATGCTTTTCATGTCTTCTAGATGTCTCAAAGCGCTTCACAGAATATGCTGTATAGTGAATTGACTGTATATTTGTGGGCGAAACGTGGCAGCCAATTGCGAACAGCAGTGTCCCACAAATAGTCGTGGATTGAAAATGACCAATTTATTATTGTTTTTGGTTTGGGAGGGATTATTATTAGGTGTGTGGAGTAAGGAAACTTGCCCAAGGTTTCGCCCTCTGCCTGGAATTGAACTCAGGTCTCTCACTTGCAAAGCGAGTGCTCTAACCACTGAGCTACAGGACTACTGTACTTCCAGTTACTGGAAGGATTACCTATTTGTGTGTGACCTGGATTCCCTTCTAAGGAATTCCATTACTAAATACTGCAAATTACACCATATTGGGACACTTACATAAAACCTCAGGAAACATAACATAATAGACACAAAGCAAGAATGGTATCAAAACATATTTGCCTTGTTTACATTTTGCCTTCAAAATATATATATATAGTCAAAATATATGGTCAATTCACTTTATAGAATATTCTGTGAAGCACTTTGAAATGTCTCGAAGACGTGATAAGGCGCTACATCAAATATAATATTATTATTATTACGTTATGTTTCCTTAGTCCTTGTGCTTCACTGAGTACTAACAAATATGAGAGAAATCAGAATATTAGAAACCTTTATTTCTCGAAAGGTTTGAATTGTTTTCATAGATGCGAGAGGATTCCCTTCGAGTGAACCGAACACAAAGATCATTGGCCCAAATAGAGGAGGAAGGAACAGATTACTATTTCCAGAGGCAGTACTCAGAACAGTAAGTTGGGGAATTCCAAGTGGGCACAATCTTTGACTTTCTTTAAAGCACATTCATATATCAGAACTAACTTTTTAGGTCACATGCACTGAATTTCACTCACCATAGATTGCTAATATTAGTTCTTGAATCTTTAATGTGCCAAGCCAGGACTGTTAAGCGGCCCGTGATGTCTCCCTATATAAAATGTAAATTTGTATTTTCGTGTAACAGAAGAGCCTCTTGTTTATTTATAATTTGTTTGATGATTTGTCCTCGACATTAGGATAATTCAACCAGCAGAAAAGAAAGCCCAAATAGAAGATCCCGAATGCAAAAAATATTGCTGCAGCTATTAAATAATATTTTGATCCACTTGTCCTTAAGAAAATATTAACATATAGTTTAACAGCTAAAAGGGAATTCGACAACCTCCACTTTACAAACAGTACAGCAGTGTAAGTAAACAACAGAGACGTGCAATGGAAATCCCCACACCTGTAAGTTCCAATGAGATCGCTCCTTCCCCTAACANTTTCCACAGGTATTTTTTTGGAACCATAACAAATAAATAATGCAACAGATTTCCTTTAATCTCCTTCCTCTTTTATTGGAGGAACTCATTCTCTGAATTATAGCCTCAGGGAGCGAACTGCAGCTTGAATAATGGTCAACGTTTACAAATGTTTTTGTATTATTTTGTTTGACAACTTTTAGAATCTTGTTCCTGCTCTTTCTTCCATATTACTTCACTTTACCTTAAAGTGTATAACCTATGTTTGGATTTGGGGAACACAACACAGGCAGGTTACCTGTAATGTAGTTTCCCCATCACAGTATATAAATAGTTCTCGTACTGTTAAAGTCTTGGAGCTCCTTTGTGGCAGGCTCGGTATTCTGCTCTGAGCCGGGAGGGTCCTCGGTATTGTAGGACACCGCTGATATACAGACCAGCCACCCAAAATCATTGGCAGGACTTGGAAGGGCAGACCGATCATTGGAAGCAAGGATGCTTCTCATTAAATTCCTCTTAACCCTGCAAACCAAAGCCCTAACAGGTGGTTTCAGATGGACAAGCCTGCCAGACAGTGCTTTCAATCGCAAGCTATGCTGATTCACCTGGTTAAACTCCTGAAGTATCCTTCCACACACTCTGGGACCCCCAAGTTTTGGCTCTTGGCGACCTGTGTCTAATACTCTTTGGAATTAGGCAAATAGGTTGCGTCCCTTCAGAGGGAGTTGTATTCCATTCCCGACACAATGGAAATTTCCATGTGTAGGTGGCATGCATATTCTGCACATGTCAGAAATGTGCGTGATCAAATAAAATTGTCTTTCGACAAGCTTAATGTAGGAGTAGATATGCAATATATTTCAGTTCATTGGTAACATTGGTTTATTTTTGTGACTGTCAGTGTTAATGTAACTAACTTAGCAACAGGTTCATTGAACGACAAGGAATCAATAACACAATAATAATAATGATCCTTGCATTTGGTGTAGTGCCTTGTTAAGTAGACGAGACGCCTCAAGGCACTTCACAAGATATACTGTAAAGTGATTAACTGAGTATTTTGTGGGTAATACATACAGTGCTTATAAGAGAAATGTGTACTCTATGCATATTGCTTATGTTGGTGGAACCCGTGAGATTTCAGAACACATTTAACGACTATTTTGACAGTTAAAAAGCAAAGGGTATTTTTCAGAATACAGAACTGAAAAAGTATTGTGGTAAAATTATCTCTTGCAGAACAAAAAAACGGGGCGGGTCTATTGGAATATCCTTCTGGTTTGCAAGTAAAAGTATTCCTTGTGAATTAAGAATGCTGAAGTCAGTCCAAAAGACCGTGGTAAGTGCCCTTTTTTGTGTGATCAATTTATTATATCTGAGAAATTCCTCTTGCGGCTAAAAAAGGTCACAAAGCGCACATCTTCATGTCTCTGTACGTTCAGTGTGAAAACAGACGTTTATCTTCTAAATAAAAAAGAACAGCCACTGGTTTCAGTGGCGTGAGCCTCACGATAACACTGTGTCCTGAATTCTGAAGCCATCAAAAAGCAAGAGAGGAGTTTCATCCCCACTAGTCTTGATTCAGGCCCAAGTCCCAGAGGGGAAAGGATCCAACACAAACCCCTATCATTAGAAATATAGTATACGAGCTGCACCCGTTGCAGCTTCGCTTGGAACCGAAGGATCCAATATGGAATGTAGATTGACACCCAGACGGAAACACGGGCAGACATTTCGTCCTTATCTATACTCAGCTGGGAGGACTCCTGTGGGAGGAACTCCTTTCGGGAGGACTCAGTGAGAGGACTCCTTTAATAGTCTGTCTGTCTCAGTCTTTCTGTCTCTATTTCAGACTCTCTATCTCTTTCTCTCTCTGTCTCCCTCTCTATGTGTCTCTCTCCCAGTCTCCCCCTCTCACTCTCTCTTCCAGTGTCTCTCTCTCTCTCTCTCAGTCTCTCTTCCTATCTCAGTCTCTGTCTACTTCTCTCAGTCTTTCGTCCAGACTCCTCTTTCAGTCTTTCCTGTCTTGCCCACAAAACACACAGTCACTACACTTTATAATATATTCTCTCTCATAGTTCTCTCTCTCAGTCTCTCCCAGTGTGTGCGTCCCTCTCTCTCTTTCAATGTGTCTCTCTCTCTGTCTCTCTTACTATCCCAGGCTCTCTCTCAGTCTCTCGGCTCTCAGTCTGTCTCCCTCTCTCTCTCTCTCAGTCTTTCTCTGTCTTTCCCACAAAACACACAGTCACTACACTTTATAATATATATTCTCTTTCACAGTCTCTCTCTCTCAGTTTCTCTCTCACGGTCTCTCTCTCTCTCTCTGTCTCTCTCTCAGCCTCTCTCTCTCTCTGTTTCTCTCACTATCTCTGTCTGTCTCCGTCTCTCTGTCTGTCCCACACGGGAGGACTCTAACTCCCATGACAACCAGAAAAAAGTGTGGTGTGTGCTTTCCTCTGCCGCCATGTAGTTGCAGAATACGATGCATCCTGCATATTTTGGGGCTTAATTAAAGCATTTTTAATATAGCTCATCAATGATAGCCAATTCCCCCCGAAAAATGCCCATCACACAGCCGAATGCAAGTCTGATGAGGTATGAATCATGTCTCTAAGTCAATCGGTTATTGTGTGATTGTTGGACACACAGATATACAGACAGACACACAGCCATTTCGTCTTTATTAGTACAGATAACAATCAATTTTATTTTCTGCAAAGTATCAAAAAAAATTTCAATTTTATTTTAAAATAGCAAAAAATATTGAGGTTTCAAGATAGATCTTGAACAGGTAGTGGAGTCCTGTAGCATATTGGTTAGAGCTCTCGCCTCACAAGCAAGAGGAGCTGGTTCGATTCCCAGACAGGGCCAAACTTTAGGCAAGTTTCCTTACTCCACAAGCCTGTTTTTCCAGCAGTAAGTAGGAACCCGGTCGTTCGTCAATTGGTGGATCGCATTTCCGGGGTAATAAATCCATCAAAAAGTAAATAAAAATAATAATAATTTGATCTATCCAATCCATGACTGGTTATGGGACACTGCTGTGTGCAATTGGCTGCCGCGTTTCACCCACAAAGTATTCAGTCAATTCACTTCACAGTATATTCTGTGAAGTGCTTTGAGACGTCTCAAAGACGTCATAAGGTGTTATATCAAATGCAAAGATTTTTTTATTATTAAATAAACTTTGGGTGGGTAATTGGGAATAGCTCCTAATTTTTCTATTTTCTATTTTCACATTTTGTTAGGGGAGGTATATATATATAATATAATATAATTAAATGATATAATATATATAATATATATATATACGATTATGTACCTGCTGCAAACTTTAATAAACTGTTTCCACATGCCACATTACTGCAGTAACAAGTGACTGAGGAAAATATGCTGTACTTTATTAGGGGATAACTGGCGTTAACTGCATATGCAAATATATTATACAAATACTTCTACTTCTTACTATCAGTAGGGTAGACCGCAGTTTTATAATGCAGTGGATTTAGTTGATCTTGAGAAACTCTAAAGGAATATTGTACTTTATAGAACAAATTCTGCAATTTTATTGATGACTTTTTAAATCTCATGAAATCATATCCCGCTAGTTATAGCTCATTGATTTAACACACACCTCGTAGTGCCTCTCCCCTAATCTAAGCAAAATAGCATGAAGCATTTAGTGTAGCCACAACATTGTTGTATATAGTGTTACTATTATTTGAATTTATGCTTAAGGCACCAGGAAATCCAGGGATTTCCAGGGTATCCTGGGCCAACTATTGTCTAAAGTTTTCAGCAATAAAATAAATACTAAATGTCACTCAAATGCCAGAAGTACCACTACATGAGCAAAAGGCAACTAAAATAAGCATTTAAAGTACTGACTCACATTATAAGGATTTTAAACATTTAACTGCTCTTACTAATCTTGCCTTTATGCCATTCTCATTTCTTCCCATTCTCTCTATTTTTATTATTTAACTTTAATTCTACACGAATTCACTCACTTGCTCTATTCTAAATATTTTGTAGCTCTTATTCTTAAATGTGATTTTAAATATTTACGCCTTGGACAGAACTGCTTTCTTTGGATTGAGTAATTAAGCTTTTTAGTTTATTTCATTTTCATTTAAAGTCTGTGGACAGAATTTAAGTCACAGGGTCAAAACCAAATAACCTGCTTGTCTGTGGCTAGAAATGAGGGCATTTTACCTCATTCGGGAGCTTTTTCACCAGATGTTGGTTAATAAGGTGAGATAAGGGTTACATGACTCAGCAAATATTAAACAGGAAAGATGCCTTTGAAACAACATGAGTTCTTCAATTTAGACAGGATATGAAACTTGTTCATTCAGCACAGGAATATGCACGTGCAGGGCAAGGACACATGAGTGTGCACTTATTTACTAAAACTTTATTTATATTAATTCAGTATTTGTCTTTCACTATTACATTGACCACTGAAACATTAACCCCATTACATACTCCCTTCTAACACTGAGAGGTGCTTTTTGTATATCTCCCAAGGAAAATATCAGAGAGGCTTTGCTGTATTTAGCAGAATAATTCCCATTTCTCGACAATTACAACTAAACGGCAATGTTGAAGAAATTCAATATGTAAAAATTTTTTTTACACAATTACTTTCTGCGTTGATATCAACATAAACAATGCATGTTACAAATAGCCTACTTTATCAGTGGAGAGAGATATCACAAGGTTTATTGTCCTTTGATCTTGGGGAGCTGGGTTTGAATTCCATTAAGATTGATTATAACGAACATTTCTGTTAGCTATAACGGTGTGTGTGCCAAGTCCTTGTCCACTGTCTCATGACAAGAAGTTGGCAGACAAAACAGTTAACAAACGGACATTGTCTTCTCAGTCTAACTCAAAGTGGTCACAGGTAACTGTGTGGAAATTGCAAAACTTCACAGGGATGCAGCACGGTGCTCTTCTAAGGTGAGGGTTAATATCATCGGATCTGAGTAGAGAAATCTTAATTATACGCCTCGTTGTGCTTAGCGCTGGTAAAATACATCCAAAGTGGCAAAGTCATTTGCTAACATTGGCATCCTTTATCTTAATACATGTAAGCAGTACCAGTGAACATAGTGCATTAAATTTCTACCCTCATCTCTAGATCCTGATCTCTATCTCTGTTAGTTATAACATTCCACCTTATAAAAAACAAATCTACTGTACAGTATATAATAATAATGATCCTTGCATTTGATATAGCGCTTTTCACGTCGGGAGGACGTCCCAAAGCGCTTCACAGAACACACTGTGAAGTGAATTGACTGTATATTTGTGGGCAAACGCGGCAGCCAATTGCGCACAGCATTGTCCCACAAACAGTCGTAGATTGAAAATGACCAATTTATTATTGTTTTTGGTTTTGGAGGGATTATTATTAGGTGTGTGGAGTAAGGAAACTTGCCCAAGGTTTGGCCCTCTGCCTGGAATTGAACTCAGGTCTCTCACTTGCAAAGTGAGTGCTCTAACCACTGAGCCACAGGACTCCACACATGTGAGAATAGCAGTGTCACGTCACAATACCAATCTATTTAAAATATGGCTTTGTTGGCACTGAATGTTCAAGACATCTTAATAACCAAAACAACATTTTTAGTTTCATTTTTGTGTTTGCAGCATAGCATTAACAAAGTTTGGTTCACATCTGCTCCATCTATTAAAATCCTACTTTGCAATTGACAGGGAATCGATTACTTACTGTTAAAAAGATATTTGGTCTCAAAACTTGCTGTGTTGGGGAAACTATTGTCCACAACTATTCTAATACATAATAAGATGCCTGTGTATACCGAGATTTTGAATACAACATGGGTCACTGTCTAACATGTAAAAGCTTCTCTATAAAATGCTTTCATCGTAAGAAACTTCTCAGCAGATTCTAAAGCAGCTCACTATGACAGATTTACTGCCTTCAGGGTTAATAGCTATTCCTTTTAGTATTTATTTAAAAATGTGCACACTAGTCAGTGTGAGTGTAGTGTATATATTGTTTTCGTATTGCCTGGAAGCAGAACTTTGCTGAGTCAATATTAGTCAGAACATGACATGGAAAAGTCATAAGTTATTCCCATGGTGTTCATTAATTGCCTAAAGCATTTTGCAATATGGTTTTCACCAAAATAGATTTGCTTACACAGAAAAGGTTGACTTCAGATATTTGTTTTAAACTGCACTGTTATCCATTCATGTTCAGGTCAGTTAACAGTTGGATCTTATCTTAACTAAAACACATACGCACGGTTCAAAATAATACCGTTAGCATGCTGCAGAATATAATAGTTCCTTTTTTCTTAGCATGGGGATCAGTTAAGCAAGTGGAAAAACTTGTAACCACAAATAAGCCTGCTGCGTAATTCTGGTAAATGAACTTCATCTGAACTTTAGACACAATTACAGTAAAGCTAAATCTGTGCCTATTTCCATTAACCCATCAGAATGCTTACATGGCAACATACATTTTAGCCATAATCATTCATCGACCTTCCAGCTTTAGAAATCCCAATTTGTATCACTTTAGCATTACGGAACAGTAATGCAGTGAATAAGATTACTCTTCTTTCACCTCTGTGCTCTAGATCCAAGTCCATGCTGATGTCAACTGTCTGCTCTCTGTAAGGAACTTAATCAAAGTGCCTGGCTGGTATCAATGTAGCACCTAAAGGTGAAATTCATTGTGTGAGGGTAATGATAATAATCTTTGCAGTTGATATAGCGCCTTATTATGTCTTCGAGACGTCTCAAAGCGAATTGACTGTATCTTTTGTAGGTGAAATGAGATACATATAATATGACACTAATTCTCACTAAATTGGTAAGTTCACCCCAAGAGATCACACAAATAGGTATGAAAATCGAAACAATAACACTGGTAAAGTAGGAGCATTCTCCTTAGGTTGGGACCTGTTCATTGAGCTTTGCACAGGATCTAACTTATGATGGACGGTACTAGATCTGAGATAACTGAATATACCGGGTTCAAAAACATAAAGAAGTATTTGTTTTGGCATTACAACTTTATGAACATGAGCTCTCATTCATTGTCATGTTCCTGTTGATTGTCATGGTTGTTTCTGGGACATTGCTGTGAGCAAATTGGCTTCCATGTTTGCCTACAAAATACACAGTCACTACACTTCACAATATGTTGTACGTATACAATCTAATGATTATTATTAAAAGAAAGTCTAATTCTCATGGTGTAAATCCGGTTGAATTGTTTATAGTGTGTATTGATGCATAGAACATAACATAATAATAATAATCCTTGAATTTGATATAGCGCTTTTCACGTGATCTAGATGTCCCAAAGTGCTTCACAGAATATACTGTAAAATGAATTGACTACATTTTTGGGCACAAAACCGGCAGTCGATTGCGCACAGCAGTGTCCCACAAACAGTCGAGGATTGAAGTGACCAAATTATTATTGTTTTTTTTCTTGAGGGATTATTATCAGGCGTGTGGAGTAAGGAAACTTGCCCAAGGTTTCGCCCTCCCGGGAATTGAACCCAGGTCTCTTCGCTTGTGAGGCGAGTGCTCTAACCACTGAGCTACAGGACACCATCACTTCCAACTGTTCCAGGTTGCTTTAAATATTGTGCTAAAAGTTCCATGTTCTCATGATATGAAATAGAACGTTTAAATAATATCTCATTGCCTATATTTTTAGAACCTTTCATAATTTGACTACACAACAACGAGCACAGAAGAAAAATGACTGCCAACCAGTCACCTTTGAGATTGAACAATAATCTGCATCAATATACGGTGAAATGAAAATTAAATGTTACACTTTTCCAATTGACCTATAATAGAATATTCCAATATTTTAAACCCCCCCCCACCCTTTTACAACTTATGCAAGTTAGTAAATATCAGTGCTATAATGGCCTTCATTATGAAGGAATTTAACTATAGGCATGAATTTGTGGTAAACATATTAATATGTTGCAATCTTGTCATCCATTCCATTACTGATAAATCTCAACACGCATATTACACTACTACACTCAATTTAAAATATCTCTAGTTAGCATTTGTGAGCAGATTTATTATAAAGGAAAAATCAACAGAAGTTACATTGCTATGTTGTGTTATTATCACTCTAATGTGTTTTTTTTAAACAACGAATTTAAATCTGTATTTTCAGAGGAGATACAATCAACTGCAGAAACAGGAGGTACACTGATGTAGGTGTGGAAGTACTACACCACATGCTTCTGCTTTACTATTATTCATCCATGTCATTGTGGAATACAAAATGTGGAAGTTTAGGAAGCTATGGGAACTTAGATTGATAACTATAGAGCGCCAACAACGACTAAAAAAGGCCATAATAAAAATTTCCAGTAAGTTACAAGATTAACAATGATGCAGTTGAAAATGATAGCATGCAAGTTCCATCTGTTTGTCCTGATTACACAAAAGAGAATTGTTTTCTTTATAGTGATAACCTAATGGAGCTCGCAACCAGTTTCCGTACTATATGCTATACTTTTGCAGAGGAGTAAATTTCTGTTTACGTATGTAGTCCTTTGTTAAATGAGATACATATATTAATTTGCCACATGTTCATGTGACATTAGTTATCTTCTTTGTTGAAAATTGTGCCAATGCAATATAAAAAACTAAATATACCATTTGCTTTATTTTTTTCTTCTCTCCATTATGTTTACATTTAATTTCAAAAGGATGTTTTACAATATATGATGTAAAAAGTAAAAATATTTTAATGTTATACCAAATCCATTTCACATTGGTGCATATCATAATGCCGCATCCCTAGGCTGTTTAGAAAATATACTGCTGCATTGTTTTGTGGTAGCACAAATATCTTAGCTTAGTCTTAGAAATATATTAAAGAATTTTCCATTGGATGTTGCCTTTGTTCACTGGACCATCAGATGAGCTTCTGTAATGGATACATCATGATATCAAGGAAGATGAGATTATCAACAACAATTTGTACTGACGTAGTGCCCTTCACACAAATAGTTTCTTGAAACACTTAACAGTAGTGTGGTTTGACACCGAGTTGGAAAGAGAGGGGAGGTGACTGAAGGCATGGTTAAAGAAGAATGCATCTAAAATGTAAATATTTGTAAATATTGTTCAGTAGCATGTAATTGCTCTAATAAATAGCATTTAGAATTCAAGTTGTTGCAATCTTGCAAGTTTATAGATGGTTTGAAAATACTGTTGTATGCACGCACTGAGTTATGTTTAGAAACAAAAAATACACATAAACTAATTATATAGAATATAAATGGTTTATATGGCATTGGCAAGTTAGGCAACCCTGTGTTTCTCAATGGTTTATTCTCTATTTTCCATTGCTTCATAAACAGATAGAGAGGGGAAAGAACAGCCCGTGTTTTCCCAGGCCATCCTAAAGCCAGCTCTACAATAAGAGCATTAAGAACAGTGAGTGGTAGGAGAGGAACACCTTGCCCGCTAGCCTGGCCTCTTGAAGATTTAGGGAGATGAGAAAGAACAGACAATTGGGCAATCAGAGAGTAATGTCCCCTCAAAAACATCAGCATCTGTAATAGGTAGCTATCCTCCATTTGCCTCACTTAAAAATAAAGATGGACCACTGGTCTAAGCATAATCAAATAATCTATAATGCAGGAGGTTCAATCAAGAAATTGTGTGACTACAGCCATAACGAACTAAGCCTGGTGTTGCTCATAAAATATACAGTCAATTCACTTTACAGTATATTCTGTGAAGCACTTTGAGACGTCTCAACAACGTGATAAAGCGCAATATTAAATTGCAAGGATTATTACTATTATTAATATAATACTTCCAATTCCTGTATTCTCTAGAGGAATCGGTATGTAGAGTTTAAAATGATAACTGAAATTAACCTACATGAAAGAATCAATATTCCAAAGTCCAAGGCTAACACCAATAGAATTCTTACAAAACTAATTCTATAACTAATGGTGAAAATCAAAGCAAATGCAGTTGCCTGCCATTATGTGTTTCGGTCTTCATGTAATATTTGTTTCAACAAAAGCTAAACAATACATTCAATGGTAAATTACCAAGTCATTTAGTTTGTTCCCCTTTAAAGTGCAACACACCTGCATATTTAAATGAAAGGAGAACTACATATGCCCACCCACCCCATCACCCCATATGTCCCCTTAGTTAACGTTCTAAGGAAAAATATCAGTTAATGTAAAGGTTTCAATCTTAGCAAATTACCAGAAGGGAAAGGAAAAATTGCCAGGATATTTCCAAAGTATTCGTTCTCGCTGGATGCTGAATTATTTATGGGGCTGTGACTGCTACAAAAAAGAACCACAATTATTTTGTTCACAATAGCAAAGATCTTTTCGTATGGTCAAAGATGTACATTAATGCATTTCTTAACCCCTACCTGGAAACGTAAGCATTCACTTGTGCTATAGGCTAACACTGTGTTTTCAGGCATTGCCATTCTACTCTAAAAGACTAACACTGAGCCCTAGATCAGCAGTTACCGTTCAGTTATCAACTCAAATCTACCCCAGTTTCATATTAATCAGCTTCTCGTGTGTAAAGTGAAACGTGTAGCGAATAAGAATATTACCCAGTATGGAAGAGGAACTTGGCCTAAGATAGAATTGATACAGCATCACAATAATAAATGTAGGGGTGTCCCACCATTCCCATGTACAGTGAGCCGTTTTAAACTAGAAGTATTGGGTTTCATAAAACTATATCAGTTATAATGCCATCCTCTGTTCTATTACTGGAAAGGAATGTGTTCACATTTTCTTTTAGACATTCTTCATAACCCAAGATTTCCAGCTTCATTCCTCTAGATCTTACACCTGAATAGAACTCAGATAATTTCTTTGTGAACTGTTTGTAACAATCCAGCTCGTTCAGTTATTGAGCACCGGACTTGGGACGAAAGATTCTGTATCGGAATCTCAATCCATCTCAGCTCTGCAGCTGTGAGTTCAATACAATAAGTACCATATCATTTTTTACAAGTGTTCCTGCAAGGAATGCAGGGAAACGATGGAGGATAAGTGCAATGAATTGACTCTAAAAGTGATAGCCAAGAGGGGTGTCTAACAATGGTATTCTGACAGTGCTGATGCTTTGTGTCCCACAAAAGCGTTGTGCTGCAGGGGAAGCCTGAGACCTCGTCACATGGTCGAAACCTTGGGCAAATCTTGGGCAAGTTTCCTTACTCCACACAGAGCCTAATAATAATCCCTCCAAAACCAAAAACAATAATAAATTGGTCATTTTCAATCTACGACTGTTTGTGGGACATTGCTGTGCGCAATTGGCTGCCGCGTTCGCCCACAAATATACAGTCAATTCACTTTACAGTGTGTTCTGTGAAGCGCTTTGGGACGTCCTCCCGACGTGAAAAGCACTATATCAAATGCAAGGATTATTATTATTATTATTTATGGTCAGATCAAGGCTGTTCTGAAGAAGACCTGCAGTAGGGGAACATAGAGTGAGAGATCGTCTCTGTTAGGCTATTTGTTAGGGTAACAGGGTAGGTTGTGATTGCCAAGTTGCGATAGGCGTTGCAGATGAGAAAATCATCATCATAATAATAATAATAACAATAATAATACTTGCATTTGATATAGCACCTTATTATGTCTTTGTGACGTATCAAAGCACTTCCCAGAATATACTGCAAAGTGAATTGACTGTATATTTTGTGGACGAAATGCACAAACAGTCATGGCTTGAGTGATCCCTTAAAAAAGGGATGATTACCCCCGGAAAAGCAATCCACCAATCGACTAACAACCGGATTCCTATTTACTGCTCGGTAAACATAAGCTAGTAGAGTAAGGAAACTTGTTCAATGTTTTGCTCTGTTCGGGAATTAAACTGAGGTTCTCTCACTTGTGAGGCGAGTGCTCTAACCACTAAGCTTCGGGTCTTCACTAACAACAACAACAACAAAATTACATTTATAGAGCGCCTTTCACGTCGGGAGGACGTCCCAAAGCGCTGTACAGTCATCTGTCGGGGCCCGAGCATAGGGGAGGGGTGGTGTAGGGGTGAGGGAAGGCGGAGAGGAGGGAGGAAGACCAAAGGCACGGTCGAAGAGAAGGGTCTTGAGACCGGCCTTGAAGGAGGCAAGGGAGGAAGCGAGGAGAAGGGACCGTGGGATGGAGTTCCAGAGTGTGGGGGCAGAGAGGCTGAAAGCCCGGCCACCGATGGTAGGGCGGGTCGGGGGGGAGACATGGAGCAGGCCTGATCCCAATGAATGGAGGGAGCGAGCAGATTGGTAGGGAGTCAGCAGGTCAGAGAGTTAGGAGGGGGCGAGGCCATGGATGGGCCTTAAAGGTGAGGACGAGGATCTTGAACTCGATCCTCTGGGGGATGGGGAGTCAGTGGAGTCGGGTGAGGGTGGGAGTGATGGGGTCACAGAGCCTGATGCTAAGATATCATGAACCTCCTGTAGTGAGCATTGTCCGTTTCAATTCAGGATGCTGAAAAGCACTGATGTTTTACCCCTTGTGTTAATAAACCACTTGATTCATGAATCATGTCTGACTCCACATGTATTTAGTATCCATCCGGCTCAGGTGATCCATTGCTGCCTTGGAAATATGCATGATAGAATTACGTTCAAACCTTAAACTGAATACACCCCTCAAAATCATCACTCCAAAATTAATTGAATTAATTGTGGGTCTTGAACCCACAATCTTCTGACTCAGAGACAAGAGTGCTACCAACTAAACTCGGTTTTCACACATAATTTAAACTTTATTCCATCTGCACAGAAATCTGACGGCTTTCACTTCAAACAACTGTTTTGACTTTGCCTCAGTGTGTGTGTGTGGTTAGCCACCAGTATAATGAAACAGTTACTATAAAAATGGTTAACACATGGGGGCAGTGCTAACATTGCAAATGAATCCCTTTGAATAAGTTTCTAATAATAATGATCCTTGCATTTGATACAGCACTTTGTATCACTTTGTCAAGACGTCTCAAAGCGCTTCACAGAATATACTGTAAAGTGAATTAATTGTATACTTTGTCATTTGCATGTTCCGGCTGAACAATAAGGGCAATGACACATAAGGGCAGAGCTACAACTGGATGTTTTCAACAATATTTCCTATTAACACAGTGCTAGAAATACATAAAGAAACGTATCATTTTGAAGTTCTATCAGCTTGTCTGGCAGACATCAGGGTCGGGATGAGTGCAAACGTCCTGCAGCTGAACTTGGACAAGACAGAAATCATACTCCTTGGCTCCCATCAACGTTTTCAGTCCTGAGGATCTGAACTCCTCAACCTCCTTGGGCTCCCTCTCACACTCACCGAACCAGTGTGCAATCTAGGCATCTGGTTTGACACCCAGCGGTCCTTCGTCCCCCACATCCGGTCCCTGACCAGGACCGCCTTCTTCCACCTCCGCCACATTACCCGCCTCCGATCATATCTTACCCCAAACGCAGCCGAAACCCTCGTGCATGCGTTTGTCACCTCCCGCCTGGATTACTCCAACGCACTCCTCGCCGATCTCCCGAGCTCCACTATTCAAACGTTCCAGCTCATTCAGAACTCTGCCGCCCGCAAACTTACCCGGACTAAACTCTGTACCCACATCTTACCAGTTCTGGCCCAGGCCCCACTGGCTCCCCATCACCGAATGCGTTGACTTGTGTTCAAATCCCTTCATTCCCTGGCACCTCCCCACCTCTCCGACCTCCTCACTCCCCAATCCACCACCCGGCACCTCTGCTCGACTGGCACCGGCCTCCTGTTCGTCCCTCTCACACTCCGCCCCATCATCGGTGGTTGCGCTTTCAGCCACTGCACTCTGAAACTCTGAAACACTCTCCCTCATTCCCTCCGCCTTGCCCTTTCTCTCCCCTTTTTCAAGTCCCGCCTGAAAACCTTCCTCTTCGACCGTGCTTATGGCCATCTCCCACCCACCCCACCACTGGCTCAGAGTCAGGCTCCGCCACTGTTAAGCGCTCTGAGACACTACCCTGCGTGGAGGACGCTAGAAAAGTGCAAGTTGTAGTTGTGTGCCAAACGCAGCAGTGAGATGAACTTTCGGTGCCAATTGAATTTTGTAGGTTTTTAAACGCAAGCTGTTACTACATAAACTGATACATTCCGTTCTTTAAACAGACTGAGGAGTGAATAAAACTTTGGTTTGCGTCTTCTGATGTCTTCTGATACATTAGGATTTCATTTTCCACTAATATTTGTTATAGAGTATATAACATCATAAGGTCACACCCTTTTAGCCATTGTTAGTAAAAGTTCCATTTAACAGTCATTCTTTTCAATTCCTGGCCGCAATGGAGATTTTAGCTCCATTAAATTCTACAGCTGGGTTTAGCCATTTCAGCCTGCTAGAAAACATCTCATAAACAGCAACACACTCCAATTTTAGAGAGAGAAAAATGTTAAAGGAAAACCTTACCAACCCAACAAAGTGAAGCTGCTGCCAACTGATGTCTGTGGATTTGATGGCCCCACTCTCCAGAATACAGGGCAATATAGAGACAAAGAGGCTCACCACTTTATTAGTTCCATCATGCTCTTATTTGTGTTTTTCACTAATGGACCAAATAAGGGATTTCACACCTTCATCTTCGCAGTATCCTCCTTGGTGGGAATATAACAAATGGGTATCTAAAAGAAACAATAAATGCATAAAGAAAATATGTATTCCAAGATTTATGCATTTTCTCATATGCGTGTCTTGTTTTCCTCTTCCTTAGATAATCTAAAAATATCAGTTAGTTTCCCAAAGACTACAATCTACTGTTTACCTTTTATTTAAGTGAAGTTGCAAAAAATACATTCGTTGAAACATACTGCATCCATTTACTATGTTTTATTATTCTCAGATTTGGCTAATATTTGCACAGAATATCTCTCTCCAATACAAAATATATGAAGCTATGGTTCTCCAGGTATTTCTGTGCTAACAGACTGACTGCCCCAGGCTGCAAAGTTTAATCGTAACACCCACATGTGTAAATTTAAGATGCTGGAATTGAAGCTGTTATCTATAGAACCTGAAGCATCAATAAGCAGTCAATGTCATAATTAAAAATCTCAGCAAACGTATTATTTATCATATCTTCAATTAAAACTCCCAAAATATGCAGTCATTTGCTGTAAACAATACAATTTTACTGCACTACGTTCAAAATAAAGAGAACTTCTTACCTGGTAGTGAATTGTTTAAGGAGTAATTTGTTTTTAAATGTGATTATATCTTGATGTAATAAAGATGAACTACAATATAAATGAAAGTCCCAGAAAATAAGAAGTCATCTAATTGATTAAAAGATGAGACAAATTTGTGGCCTATTTCACTGGCATTGGCAATCGCTAAACTGAATCCAATTGTTTGGGTAAATACATCAAATAGTTCTAGAAAGGGGAAAATATATGTACAGTATTGGCTTATGTGTAAGTAACGCATAGGTAGGGAAGTTGTTTTACACTAAAATTAGTACTTTCTTCTTCCTCAGGAAGAGTGTGCAGACATGTGACTATTTTTGCAAGTAAATCCCCTAATTATCAGGGTTTGTTTTTTACTGGTAAGGTATGCCAATTGGGCAGGAGAGTATTACAATATTATTAATCAATAAAGTTTTAATAACAACAACAATAAGAATCCTTGCATTTGATATAGCTCCTTATCACGTCTTTGAGATGTCTCAAAGCACTTCACAATTCCTGGGCAAGACGAAACCGTAGGGATGTCTCCTTACTCCACACGCCTCTGTTTACCCAGCAATAAGTAAGAACACGGTTGTTAGTCGATTGGGAGATCGCTTTCCGGGGGCAATAATCCCACAAAAAAACAGAATAATAATTTGATCAATCAATCCACGACTGTTTGTGGGACGCTGCTGTGTGTAATTGGCTGCCCTGTTTCGCCCACAAAATACACAGTCAATCTACTTTACAGAATATTCTGTGACGTACTTTGAGACGTCTCACAAACAGTTTAGAAACGCTAGGGGTCTTTACCCTTGAAAAGAGACATTCCTTAGGGAATCTTATAGAGGTACAGATCCAGGATTCCACAGGGGAGCAGAGGTTATGTTTTTTAAAAAAAATTCCCACTGTCTGTAATGACGCCAGTATCCCCATATTGGTAGCGGGAAATTCAAAAATTAAACTAAAAAAAACTCCATGCCTCTCTGTATCCATCACAGCCTCTAGCTGTCCCGGTCACTCACTGATAGGGTTAGGCAGAACTGGATAAAGATGGATAATGAGAGACAATTTTAAAAAAAATCTGATCAAATCAGGGCTTTCGGTGCCATTACAGACAATGGGTAAAGTCAGTGATTCAAATAAAATTGAGGATAACGCTGAAGATAGGTATTAAGACTTCTGCGCTTCCATTGATCGTTAAACATGATCAAAGTTGCTGGGAAGAGTGTTTAAGGCTGTGACCAGTTTAATAAATAAAAAATGATGCTGTGAATGGAGGGCTAGAGGGCGGAAGGATGAGATCAAATGGGCCAAGTGGTTCAGATCTACCATCTAAACCAGGGGTGGGCAAAATACGGCCCGTGGGCCACATCCGGCCATATCCAAATGATTCTATCCGGCCCGTCATTGTGTCTTGCAATAGAAAAAATTATAATTTGTTCAGTCCCAGAAAGTCGCACAAATTTTGCATTTGAATCAGACCGGGAACATCAGCCAATCACACTGCTTAGTTGTGCGCACGCTCCCTTAAGTGTTGAATCAGGCTGACGTCAGAAATGTACAGATCGTCAAATTTTCAAACACGCGCGATAACCGCGACAATACTTTTCACTGAAGAGGACGTTAATTCGAAATGAGTTTATCAAAAAAGCGGAAAGTGGACGCTGAAGACCGAATATTGAACAAAGAATGGACTTCTACAATTTTTTTTTACCAGTGTGGGTGGAAAAGCTATGTGCTTAATTTGCAAACAAAGTGTGGCAGTGCTCCAAGACTACAACTTGAATCGCCATTTTGAGAGCAAACAGGCTTGCAAATATAAGAACGTTTCTGCCGAAGAAAAAGGAAAGAAAGTGATGAGATGGTTGTTCAAATGCAAAAAGAGCCAAGTATTTTTACAAAACAATTTGCGTCCCAGGATGAGATTACAAGAGTCAGTTACGTGATTACACACAACATCGCCAAGAACAGCAAACCATTCTCTGAAGGAGAATTTATAAACGAATGTATGGTTGACTCTGCCTCGATTTTATGCCCAGATAACAAAAACCAGTTCGAGAACATTAGCTTGTCAAGGCGAACTATTGTGAGATGTGTCGAGGATATCTCTAAGTATCTGCAGTTACAAAATAAAGTAAGCAATTTTGCATGTTTTTCACTGGCACTCAATGAGAGTTGTGATGTCAAACGCACAGCCCAGTTGATATTTTTTATTCGAGGTATCACCAAACATTTTGAGCCCACAGAAGAATTGGCATCAATGCAGTCAATGAAAGATATGACAACTGGAGAAGACTTTTCGGAGGCAGTAAATAAACGTATCTTAAAATTAGGAGTGGAGTGGAAAAAATTGGTGAATGTGACCACTGAATGGAAACCCAAATCTGACAGGCAAAAATGTTGGGTTACTGAAAAGAATTCAAGATCGAGTCAAAGAAACAAATCCAGAACAGAATATGGAAGGGGGTCTTTGTGCACGATTTGCATTGCAGTGTCGAGTCATTTATGACGAAACGATTTATTTTGTCGCATCAGATAGGAAACAGGCTGCTCGCCCACTTTCCAACTTTGCAGCAGATTACCGTTTGCGATCGAAGCCTTCAAAACCATACTTCGTCACCACTTGACCTATGCCGAATTTCCTCGCCGATTCCAGGATATCAATTTGATCGAAAATGACCTGTCTTTGGTCTCTTCGCCCTTCTCATTTGATGTTGACAAAGCCCCCATTTGACCTCCGACTCGAGCTTATGGACCTGCAATGGGATGGGATCCATCGTTTGTGGAGCAATTCAAATCAGTGCTGCGGAGAGAGAGTTGGGGGGGTGGGGTGGGGGGTGGGGGGGTTTATGCGTAATCGTTCCAACGGACCATCTCTGGGAATTCCACGTGTCGGTGGGAGTGCATGGAATTCTCAGCTTGGGTTTGGATGCTCTTGAGCAATTGGTGATGGGTCTCTGCACCTGTGCCGACAGAGCCCATTGGCCTGAGCGGTATTTGCTTTAAACAGCGCCGCCTGTGGCGGGCGGATGCAATCACTTCAGAGCGACCCTGGAAACTTACCCCCTATCACGTGACACTGGCGTCACGTGACACTGGCAACCCGCAACCCCCCCCCACCCAAAAAAAAACATGGCGCCATGTTGGCTTCAAACAACACAGCGGTGTTTCTCTGCCTCCACCACGTCCGGTTGGATCACGGACCTCCAGCCCCACCCGCCCCCTTCAAAAAAAATAGAGTTTATTTTAATCCACCCTCAGGTGGAGGTGGGGTCTCAATTCGTGCGCCTTTCGTGTTCCCGACCCCGCCGCCTGCGGTGCGGAATCTGCCGAGCGCGGCGCGGGAGTGGTTGCTGCCTGGAGGTGCGCGCGCATCGCCCCGGAGCCAGCGGACACGTCGGAGGAAGTAGCGGCGCGAGCGGCAGCACGAGAGCAGCCCCGGCCCCGGCCCCACCGCCCCGCACAGCCCCGCACCGCCCCGCACCGCACACAGACATGGGTGAGTCAGGCCCACCGAGAGACACCGAGTCACCGCCCGCCCGCCCGCCGCTGGGGCAACCGGACCCTGCGAACCAGGGGCCCTCTCATGTCCTGGTAACCGGCGCTGACACATTGAGATACCCCTCAAACACACACACACACACCATATACACACACACACCCCATATACACACACACACACCATATACACACACACACACACCATATACACACACACACACACCATATACACACACACACACACCATATACACACACACACCCCATACACACACACACACACCCCATACACACACACCCCATACACACACACACACCCCATATACACACACACACACCCCATATACACACACACACCCCATATACACACACACACCCCATACACACACACACACACACCCCATACACACACACACACACACACCCCATACACACACACCCCCATACACACACACACACCCCATATACACACACACCCCATACACACACACACACCCCATACACCCCCCCCCATACACATACACACACCCCATACACACACACACCCCATACACACACCCCATACACACACACACACCCCATAATAATAATAATAATAATAATAATAATAATCCTTGCATTTGATATAGCGCTTTTCACGTCGGGAGGACGTCCCAAAGCGCTTCACAGAACACACTGTAAAGTGAATTGACTGTATATTGTGGGCGAACGCGGCAGCCAATTGCGCACAGCAATGTCCACAAACAGTCGTAGATTGAAAATGACCCAATTTTTTTTTATTATTGTTTTTTGGTTTTTTTGGAGGATTATTATTATCTTGTTGATACTCGTCAACAAGGTGATGTCTCACCACTGTAATCATAGACAGACTGCAGACATGGTTGGGAAGAGAACTGCAGACATGGATGCAGTGGCATGGAGAGAAGATAACATGACCAAATCCAGTGGCAGCCGTTTCATAGCCAAGACCAATAATTTATATTTGAAATAGACTGAGAACAGAGAACTGTCTGCAATTGTGTAGCCTAGAAGCTTTCTGCTTAAAAGCAGATATTTGAAAAGGTTAATGATGTCCTTTGAGAACACAGACTTCAGATGAATGCACATATAATACCAAATGTTGCACACATCAGTTTTGAACCCTCACCTGCTTATTTGGATACAGTGACAGCTGACTTGAGCCCAGGTCCACACTGCATACAGCTGGGCGGAGCGATTACACCCCATACACACACACCATACACACACACCCCATACACACACACACCCACACACACACACCCCATACACACCCCCCATATACACACACACACCCCATATACACACACACACCCCATATACACACACACACACCCCATATACACACACACCCCATACACACACACACCCCATAGACACACACCCCCATACACACACACCCCATACACACACACCCCATACACACACACAGCAGAGCAATCCCCCTCCCCATACACACACACACAACAACAAGATTCCACTTATAGAGCGCCTTTCATGTCGGGAGGACGTCCCAAGGCGCTGTACAGTTGGGTCAGGACCCGAGCATTGGGGGGAAATGGTCAGGGTGAGGGGAGGGAAGGGAGGGAGCGAGGAGGGGGTAGAGAGTCGAGAGGGGAGCTGAAGGTTCGGTCAAAGAGAAAGGTCTTGAGACCGGCCTTGAAGGAGGAAAGGGAGGAAGCGGCGAAGGCACTGGGGGATGGAGTTCCAGAGCCTCGGGGCTGAGAGGCTGAAGGCCCGACCACCAATGGTAGGGCGATTGGGGCGGGGGACGTGGAGCAGACCGGAGCCGGAGGAACAGAGGGTACGGGCAGGTAGGTAGGAGGATAGTAGATCGGAGAGATAGGAGGGAGCGAGGCCGTGAATGGCCTTGTAGGCGAGGATGAGGATCTTGAATTCGATCCTCTGGGGGATGGGAAGCCAGTGGAGGCGAGCGAGGGCGAGGGTGGGAATGATGTGGTCCCGAAGCCTGGTGCGGGACAGTACACGAGCTGCAGAGTTCTGAATGACCTGCAGTGTGGAGGGAGGGCCGGGAAGGCCGTCGAGGAGAGAGTTCCCATAGTCCAGCCTTGAGGTGATAAAGGCGTGGACCAGAGTTTCAGCAGCGTGAGGGGTGAGGTAGTGCCGTAGTCTGGCGATATTCCGGAGGTGATGGAAGGCGGTGCCAGTTGTGGCGCGGATATGAGGGAGAAACACCGTATACACACACACAGCAGAGCAATACCCCTCCCCATATACACACACCCCATATACACACACAGAGCAGAGCAATCCCCTTCCCCATATATACACACAGAGCAGAGCCTCTCCCCATATACACACACAGAGCAGAGCCTCTCCCTATATACACACACAGAGCAGAGCCTCTCCCCATATACGCACACACACGCCCCACATATACACACAGAGCAGAGCAATACCTCTCCCCATATACACACATAGAGCAGAGCCTCTCCCCATATACACACACAGAGCAGAGCAATACCTCTCCCCATATACACACACACCCCCCTTATATACACACAGAGCAAAGCAATACCTCTCCCCATATATGCACAAACACACCTAGCAGAGCCTTCTCCCCAATACACACACCCTATATACACACATGGCAGAGCAACTCCACTCCCATATACACATAGAGCAGAGCGCCCCTCTCCACACATACACATACAGCAGGACTCCTCCCCCCCTCCCTCCTCTCAATACACATAGCAGAGCCTTCCCTTTCAATATACACACACAGGGGGAGCAAACCCCCTCCCCATATATATATACACACAATAGGCCTCCTTCCCCCCCTCCATACACATACTCATAGCAGAGCCCCCCTTCCTCATATACACACATGCAACAGGCCTCCTTCTCCCACACATTGCAGTTGTGCCCCCTGTACACATGCTGAGCAGTACCCCTTGCCCATACTCACAGCAGTGGCCTTATGGCCAATGAAGGACTGTCTGTCCCTGATCCCATATGCTGCAAGTTAAGATTTCACCCTGTAGGCTTAGTATGAATGTTCTGCTAATGCCATGTTGCTCTGCTTCCTTAGTGGATGGTCTCATTTGTGGGTGCTGAAACTTATTTTCCCCCACCCCCGCCGAGCAGACCTGAAACTAAGTTACTGATATTTGGAATCAATTCAAAGGGACTGAAAACTAATAAAAAACCCTGTTCGTCGTGTTTTAATATAATAAAACAGGATGAACAGTACCACAGTTTACCAGGGGAGATTTGTGAAGCACTGACACACATTCTGATGAACACTGGGGAGATTCTTTTAGTCAGCAAATATGGTTTAGAAAGATGCACTGCATTGGAATCATTACCCTTATTGAGAAATGATAATAACAATCCTTGCGTTTGATATAGCACCTTTCAGATTGTCGAGACATCTCAAAGCGCTTCGCAGGATAGACTGTAAAGCTCAGTGACGGTATTTTAGTGACTGTGTATTTTGCAGGCAAACTGCGGCACCCAGTTTGCGTACGGCAATGTCCCACAGACAGTCATGGAATGAGTGACCAATTTTATTGTAATGGAATGATAAAGTAACGATAAAGGAACAGAATTCTTTTATGAAAATAACAATACATTTCGGCCAGCATAGCTTCAGAAAAGGTAGGTCTTGTCTGACCAACCTCATGGATTTCTTGGAGGTGATAACATCTCTTAATTGACCTGGTGTAACTCAACATCCAAAAAGTATTGATAAAGTACCACATGGGAAACACTTTTACAACCTAATCACAGTGGGTATCATGGATAAGGAATGAGTATCCATGACATGGTAGTCAGTGATCTTGCAATTACCCTCTGTGTAATTAAATATTATCTGGTCTTTGTCTTAAAATTGGGATTTCACAACCCTGAACTTGTACAATCTTGTCCTGCTGCCTTAACTGAAAGTATGATTCTGAAAGTCGTAATCCAGGGGCGTGGGGTATCATGAGCAGTGGTTGAAGAAGGATATGGGTCTCATTTACACAACTACTTGACAACGTAGATAATTGTAACGGTAAGGTGGTATGATGAGATGAAATGGACTGAAGGACCTTTTATATCTCCACTTCTGTGATTTCTATTAAAAAAAATTATTTCACACTGGAGATTTAAAATATTTGAAATCATTTCTGATTCCTCAATGAAAGTAGAAATCCAAACTGCTTGAACAAAAGACCGCTTGAACAAAAAAAGAGTTTAAATTGTGAATGGTTTAACCTAATGCATGATCCAATGGGCAATGAAGCAGGCATTAGTGTTGGCATAAGCATCTTTTCCAAAAAAGATTATTATTTTAAAATTCGACCATTTAATCATTTTTATTTTTAATGTTTTATTATGATTTGCTGCAATGGAACTGTTTTCATGCTAACTTTCTCCATTTTGAACTTGAAGCGCCTTGGGACGTCTTCCCGACGTGAAAGGCTCTTAACAAATATAATCTTGTTGTTGTTGAAGGCATTTGACTACTTTTCCTTTTGTTGGTATGATTTCCATGACGGCACTCTTCATATGTGAGCTTTTACAGTAAGTGGAAGCAAACTACATAATTGAAATAGGATCACAATTAAGCCTCATCTTGCTCCCAGCCAAACAACAACAACACGATTAGATATGTGTAGCGCCTTTCATGTCGGGAGGACGTCCCAAGGCGCTTAGCCAAAGGTCCATTTGCAAGCACCTCTTCACATGGATAGTAAGCAGAACTCAGAATGATTTTCTGCTCCGAAACTCACGCCTTCTACTTTCAATGCTGCCCTGGCTGAGGTCAACTAATTTAGCACCAACTTTGAATTGAACTTGGGATTGAGATAAAGTTGAGACTGTGGTTAGGCATATTTTCATTTGATTGATTTCCATGCACCTATTCAGATATACATTTCAATAGAATATTCTTAATCAAAAATAACTTGTATATAATGCTACCTCCAATTCAGACTACCTCCTGTACCATTCTGGATTGAAATAACACTTGTGCAAGTCCTGCTTTATGGAGGTCAACATAATCTTCAATAGTATTCTGCATTTGACATCTCATTATTTCCTGTTTACAACAGTGGTTAAACTCAGGGAGGTAAATCAGATAAATAAAACTGAATGTTTCAAAATGGTCCTCAATAAAGCCTTTTTATATTGGAAGACCTTTGTATGCAGGGTCATGCTGTTATTTAGCCTGATGCGCGTGACTTAAAAGTGCTGCTCTACTGACAGCAGCAATTCTAAAATATAAATAAAATGTTACTACTGCTGACTACAGCATCCTGTGGTGGGTTTTAATTCTGTCACCCGTTAGCAGAATTGAGTTGAGATGTCATTTTGCCTGTAAAGGCCAGCAATTAGGTGGGGCTTGGCTTTTAATAAGTGATATAGTAGGTAAATACAGTAATGAATGACACTAAATACTTTAGTGGGGCACCATTGGGGAGGAGTTTATCAAAACCAATGCGTCAACTGGCTTAAGTTCTGAGCACGCACTGTTTATACAATTAGAGTCATCGGATATAATAATAATAATCCTTACATTTGATTTAGCCCCTTTTCATGTTGTTGTGACATCTCAAAGCGCTTCACAGAATATATTGTAAAGAGAATTGACTGTTTATTTTATGGGCATAGTACGGCAGCCAATTGCGGATACCAGTGTCCCACAAACACTCATGGATTAGTGACCATTTTTTTTTAGGCATTATTATCTTGTGAAAGCACTCCATCAATGACTTTAACAACCAGGTCCCCACTTCCTGCTAGGTGAATAGAAGCATGTGGAGTAGAGCGAGCGTACTTAACCACTAAGTCAGTTGATGGCCCATTCTCTAAACCACTACAACTTTGGGTGTAGTTCTGGCATTCATGAGTACATATAACAAGATGTGTTTTGATCAACTGTGCATGCTCACAGACGATGCACTTATCTACAGTCAGTTATTATACATATCCATGAGTCACAAAATGCCCAAAAGTATAATGCATTTTTAGTTTGTTTTGTATAAGTTTTTAAGGGATGCCCAAATGCTCCATGAAATTTGGAAATTAAAGTAAATTCCTGAGAGTTTACCTCTAATGGAAATATGGTGTAATTCCTTGACGAATTCCCCTAATGGTAATATTTTTAAAATATTTTTTGTGCCTGTAACGGTTATTTCCTGTTAATGTTCAGGCCCACTGGGCACCAGATTTACTTTTTAGGGGACTTAGGCTGCCAAGACCTGTTCCTGAATTGTGGTTCAATGATAACTTTGTAGTCTAGCACATACTGTGTATAACCCATCTGTGAAATCTCAATTTTATGCAACTAATGTCTGACCTGATTGGTGAAAAATTCCATAGTAGCCCAAGCAGGGGGTGAATCAGAGGCATCGTGACTCTTGATGTGAATCTTCATAGTAAACTAATGGTAAATTATTGAAAACCTTTACATCAATTTCCCTTTAAACCTTGTCATTTAGACGTTAAATATCTAATTTAGATCCGTCCGAATCAATACAACTCATCTCTACAACAGCCAGTAAATTTATAATGTGAGTTATCAGAGATCTGGATTACAACAGTAATAATAATAATCCTTGCATTTGATATAGCGCTTTTCACCTTTTCTAGACGTCTCAAAGCGCTTCACAGAATAGACTGTAAAGTGAATTGACTGTCTATCTGTGGGCAAAAACAACAACAAAATTACATTTGTATAGTGCCTTTCACGTCGGGAGGTCGTCCCAATATTTTTCAGGTTCTCAATTCAAAAGGAGAATCTGGTGAGTTCTGTTATACAATAGGGAAACGCTAGGTCTGTGATATATGATTGATAGAGCTGTCTATTCCCACAATTATCTCTTTAACATTTGTGTCAGCCTGGCTTGGTTGATAGCGCTATCACTTTTAAGTCGGAAAGTTGTGGGTTCAAGCCCTACATCTGGACGTTGAACTCTGTCAAGTCTGACACTGCAGTTCAGTCATGCGGGGGTGGGGGGGAGGGATGTAGCAGTATCAACAACAACTTGCACTTATATAGCGCCCTCCACGCAGAATAGCATCTCAGAGCGCTTAACAGTGGCGGAGCCTAACTCCGAGCCGGTGTGGGGGGGAGGTGACCGTAAGTACGGTTGAAAAGTTTTCAGATGGGACTTGAAAAAGGGGAGAGAGGGCCAAAGCAGAGGGATTGACGGAGAGTGATCCAGAGTTTCTGCACGTAGTGGCTGCAAGCTGGACCTCTGATGGTGGGGCGGAGAGTGCGAGGGACAAGCAGGAGATCGATCGGTGCAGTCGAGCGGAAGTGCCAGGTGGTGGACTGGGGAGTGAGGAGGTCAGAGAGGTAGGGAGGTGCCAGAGGGTGAAGGAATTTGAACATGAGTGCGAGAATCTTGAAGTTGAGAGATCCAGGAAAACGAGGAGGCAGAGGGAGCCCTCGACACAGATAGAGGATGTTGTTTGTGACTTTGACAAGCTCTGTCTCTGGTCTGTGGGCAGGGCGTAAACCAGACGGCAGGGGCTCGAGGAGGGAGTGGAGGGAGAGAGGTGACCGATGTTGACCAGTAACAATGCGTTCCAGGACGTTAGTAAGGAAGGGTAGGTTGCAAATGGGACGGTAATATGAGAGATTAGAGGGATCAAGGGGGGTTTTTTGAGGGGTGTGATAACAGTGTTTTTCAGGGGGAGTGGAACAGAGCTTGAGGACAGAGACTGGTTGATTGTGTTGGCAAACAGGTGGGAGAGGAGGAGGAGTTGCACACACCTATATACACACCATAATATAGGTGTATCAAATGCAAGGATTATTATATTATAATTGTGATACTGTGTTTTGAAAACATCTGCCTGCCTGCCTCCTCTTCCTCCCCATGTCCCCTAAAAAGCCCCTCCTGCCTTCTACATTCTCCATGTTGTTGTTGAAATTGCTAAATTATCGCTTTACCTAGCAATTTTGATTTGATTGATTATCTTGACTTCATTGGGCATTTGCTGAAGGGAAATGTCTATCAAATAGCTCAGGAGGAAACTCGGAAGTTCGAGATGGCAGCTGTAGGAAAACATTACCTGGAGGTTCGATTCATGAGTACACACCTATATTATCCAAGGCATGGTATCCACTTTGATAAGTATACAGAGAGGAATGCAGGTACTGCTAAAGCTCTGTGCTTTCAAGTGTTGACAATATCACTCAATGGATTGGGATGTGTATCCGAGCTGTGGGCAGGAGAGGAGAATAGAATCATTGCTCTTGTGTATTTCTTGCTGTGTTGTACTCCTCACCTGAAGCTCACAGAGAGTTTCTGGGACCTGCTATCTACCAACAGTCAATTCACTTTACAGTATATTCTGTAAAGTGCTTTGAGACGTCTCGAAGACATGATAAGGCGCTATATTGAATGCAAGGGTTATTATTTTTGAGTGCTCGAACCTGCGCTTATTGCGTATCAAATGACCTCCTTGGAGGGAGGAAAGTGCAATCTCAGAGTCACAACCACAACAACAACAAATTACATTTGTACAGAACCCTATTGGTAAATATATTGTTAAACCAAAAAACAGCTGAAGTAGCATTTGCGGAAACCTTAAAAAAAACTCACTGAAAGGATAGTGTACTGTTAAATGCAGTTCAGCTTCCTGACCAAACAGTGGCATCAGTTTTCTATTTTTGACTATCATACAAACTTCCTTCAGTGGGTGAGATTTGGTAGTTCACGGCCAGAGGGACTCATCCTCTTAATAAGTGAACTAGGTTCTCATGCTCAGCTGAGTTTGGGTATCAGTATCAGGTTTAGTTGGTCTTGGGAGTATTGTGGAAACGCCTGTGGCCTTAACTCTTCTGATCTTTTGCCTGAAGGAGGCAGAAAAATATAAGAAACTTTCCCCAAGAATGTTCAGTTGTGATGCTGAACTGCATTTAACAGTACACTATCCTTACAGTGAGTTTTTTTTTAAGGTTTCCGCAAATGCTACTTCAGCTATATATTATACAGACAAATACTGGAGTGTCATATCAGCTGAATCCAGCTGTGTAGTTGTCACTTAATAATGGTTATGGTACAGGGTTGGGTAAATGCTCATACTTGTATCTCAGCGATTGGTGTTAAATTGGTGTAAGGAGATATATTTCTGGTTACCTTCAGCCCAAACCCTGTTTCGCGGAACAGGCATGTGAAGCAGACTTGCCTCTTGCTGTTTCAATCATTTTATCAACCTTTTATATCATCCTTCATAACCTATTATTTTCACACTGCAACAAAACGTTGTTAAATTGGGACGTCCTCCCAACGTGAAAGGCACTATACAAATGTAATCTTGTGGTTAAATTGACCAAAATTCGGAACAAAATAATTCCAAAGTATATTCCATTTTAACTCTTGTTTAAGTTCTATTATTGAAGAATCAGGTGTACTACTTCAGATGCTAAAAAAAATATTTTTTTTGGTAAACATTCTTTCCAAACTGCAGGGAGCTTATTCAGCAAAATATTTAATGCTTTAACCGGCAAGCGAGAAATGCGGATATTGATCCTGGGTCTCGATGGAGCTGGGAAGACTACAATACTCTACAAACTACAAGTGGGTGAAGTTGTCACTACCATACCCAGTGAGTATTTTGAACTGGCAAATCTGTAATAAGCTATTATGCTTAGCAAAGCTTTTTGTAATACTGTGTATTATTTGTTTTAAATATAAATATAGAAGAGAAGGATTTCACCTCCCCCCGCTTCCCCCTCCCATGTGAACTTCTAGTTTTCCAATTAATACTAAGCTTTTTTAAAACAATTGGTTGAAAGAAAGAGTAGAAAGCCCCAGTAATGAGTTAGAAATTTATGAGTACAGAAAATTTAGCTTATTTTGTTCTGGAGGAGGGAACCTGTAACATGTTAAGTTATTATAATAATAATAATCCTTGGTTGGCAGAATATAATTGTCAGTACTTAGTCAAATGTTGCTGTATTTTTATAAGTCAGCTGGTAAAGATCATTAGCAGTCTTTAACAAATATTGTATTGCATTCACTCTAGTGCTATGGAAGCATGCATTGATTTGGTAAATAATAGTAATAACAATAATATTGGTAAATGTTTAATAAATTAACTAATTTGCATGAAACTGCTGAATTTATTTAATCATCGTTTCATTGATTACACCACATTTTTTAATTTACATGTTCCCAGTCTTAGCTGGATGCAACTAGTGATTATAGTTGAAGTGCAGCTCACCATTAGCCAACCTCCTCTGCTCTTTTCTTCCTCCTCCACAATTTTTAAAAATAATGTACATTACATTATAATTGCTTTTATTATAATTTAGCAGATATGAAATGTATCTCAGTTAAGAGCTGCTTATCAATATTATTTCATCATAGATTTTATATGAATGTAATGACTTATTGTAATGAATTATAGTACATCTTCATTTGGGTGTGTGCAGTATTTATTTATATTTATTTGTATAAAGCAATTGTAAAGTGGAATAACGTTTGTTTTCTTTTGCAGCAATTGGTTTTAATGTTGAAACTATACAGTACAAAAGGCTTAAGTTTCAAGTATGGGACTTAGGTGGACAAACCAGTATAAGGTATGAAAATATTTATTTTGAGTGCTACCAATATCAATGTTGTTCAGTTTAAAAAAATTGCAAATCTTTTTGCAAATAGTTGATGTAGAACTCCGTTCAAGACATCAATTTCCAGCAGCCTCCGTTGACTGCAATTTGGAACCTGAAACTGGGAGAGAGGATTCACTTGAGACCAACCCATTATTTTCAGGGTTTTCTATTTGCAATTCCTTTCTTGAAGCTGTATTTGTTGCACTGCTTCAGACTTGACTTTCAACATCATCAAACACAGTTGCGTTCTTTTTTCTCTTTCAGGCCATATTGGCGTTGTTATTACTCTAACACAGATGCAGTGATTTATGTAGTAGACAGTTGTGACAAAGACAGGATGGGAATCTCAAAGTCAGAACTTGTTGCAATGTTAGAGGTAAGGTGGAAAAAATCCTTTTAACCCTTAAAATATCTACACTCAAATTATCAAGAGGATGCTAAGTGGACAGTAATTGCTTTGTGACCGGAATTTATTTAAGCAGTGTAAAAAAAGCATTATGGGAAGTTCTTGCGTAGTGTATTAGTATTCTTCTGCTATACAACCCATGAACTGGTCACAAAATGCATTGCGTGCTTTATGATGATACAGCACACACTATAGATGCCAGTATGTGAGGAAGAAAGGAATTCAGTCACATGAACTACATGTGTTTGCATCAGTGTTTAGTTTCCAATTAAAAGTTTCATCTAACTTTTTATCATTTAATTACTGTACTTACCTAATATGTGAACTGCATGATTTATAGCTTACTAGTATCACCGAATCAAATTCATTTAATTTCATCACATCTAGTTCATTTTTGCAAAGATTCGGTAGAGATTGGGAATTGATGCAATTTAACATATCAACCCATAACTGAAAAGAAAACCACAGATTTGGACAAAACCAAAGCTGGGAAGCAAACTGACTAAAGGGACCTGCCACATTTAGCATCCCATACTTGCATTGACATTTAAAATATTCATACACATCAGAGGAAAACTATAACTGTAATTGTTATTAAACCATTTGTGTTTTTTTTTGGTCTAGGAAGAGGAGCTGAAGAAGGCCATTCTGGTTGTTTTTGCAAATAAACAGGATATGGATCAGGCCATGACTCCCTCGGAAGTCGCCAATGCATTGGGTTTGTCAGCTCTCAAGGACAGGAAGTGGCAGATATTCAAAACCTCTGCAGTCAAAGGCACTGGACTAGAGGAGGCTATGGAATGGTAATTGAATTAATACTACAAGATCCAAGGATTTTTTTCTAACTCATTTTTGTATCTTCTCTCTCACGTGTGTTCTGAAAAATAGAAAGGCAACAGGCTTGCGTTCAGCTACACAAGAAAGTTTCATTTTACCATTTGCAAGAATGTACTGTGATAGTACTTGAAGAAAAATACGCTATTTTACTGAGTTTGTATAGCTTGAAATAGTTGTGTGGGCCCTTTATTAAAGGGAAGCAAAGCTGGGAAAGTACTTTCTGTTTAAAATACTCCGAGGCTGAACAGGGACATTAAAAAAAAATCCACGACTGTTTGCAGGACACCACTGTGTGCAATCTGCTGCCGCATTTCGCCCACCAATGCACAGTGAATCCACTTTACAATATCTTTTGTGAAGTGCTTTGAAACTTGACTGGAGATTGAATGGAAGAATATTATTGGGAGGGAAAAGCTGCGTCCCCAAACAATTCCCATTGCTTCAAATAAGGGTGGCTGCTTCTGACTGGACTGAAAGTAAATCTTCAGCTATTAGCCTAGAGTTTAATTTAACCAATCTTCCAAGTTTCTCTCCTCGCCTCCCCCACCTCCTCCACACAAAAGAAATCTGGAAAGCATTCTGCTTGTAATCTGCTCTGAGACTGGGATTTTGCAACCAGGAACAGCCTTAGAGGAGAATTATCCCAGAACTTTGTATATGTGTATATCTAGAACCAACAATAGGGTAGGAGTATTATTTTAGCCTTAATATCCATCGTAATTGGTTTCTGCGTGGCGTTTTGAACGAGCAGAATAGATATAAAAGTGAGTTGCATTTGTCCTAACATTGTCACTTTTCTTGCAGGTTGATTGAAATGTTGAATAATAGACAGTGAGGACAACTGTTTCTTTTTGTATCTATTGCAAGAGACTGCAACAACTACAGATGGCAGAGATCTTGATATGAGTTGTACAAGAGTCACTTAACTCCACGGTGTTCTTCATTTATTCCTGCACTCTTTTTTTTCATTTGTATTTATGTGTTTTTCAATTAGAAGCAAGTCTTATGATTTTTGGTTGCTCTCTCAGTTGAAAAGGTCGAGGTAGTCTAATAGGGCATCAGTGAAGGGTACCCTTTGTTGTATGCGCTAACTTTCTGTTTGTAATTACTGTAAAACACTAATAAACAATTCTTTTGTTTAAATCAAAGTATATATACTTGTCCATCCTTTTGCTCCATTAACGGAAATTACTTTGAAGATAATGAATACAGTAGTTCTTTAATGACTGTTGAAATGCCTGTAGTGCAGAGACTTTTTTCCTAAATGTCTATTTAAAATGTATATGGTACAAGAATTCAATTGAACATGCAAAATAAAACTTGTAGCTGATATATATTACAAAATTGTTCCAGTCTCGAGTATCTGTTAAATGTCTTGTCTTAAAAAATCTCTATGAATTGAAAAATATCCTGTTTGGTGATTTTCTGTTTAAGATTTGAATTCTGTGAGAGACACAATGATTTATGATTAAGTCAGTTGGCTGCAGGGGATTGTGGATCATTAGCAGAATTTTATTTTAGATTGTGGTCATTTACCAGAATGACTGGTGTTCATTTGAAAACAGTTTCAAAGTTTGTACATTTGGTTACGTGTATGTCATGCTGTTTCTTCTAAACATGATAGCCTGCCAAATCATATGATTTTTCTAATAAAGGTAGAATTCATGTTGTTTTCCTTTGTAATTGTTCTACACTTGACCTCCAAATTACATTTGTATAGGGCCTTTGAGGACGTTCCAAGGCTCTGAAGCTTTATTATACAGCACATCAGATGTATAGTAAAGCTTCTTTCATTCCAATCTTGTAAAATGTATTCTGTACTTTAACAACTTTGACTGACATTTCAGTTTTGCAATAGTCATCCTGCTTACATGTAATAAATTACTACTGAATTTTAGAGACAGTTTTGGGATGGTTGGTGGAGGGAGGACTTGTGGGACTCCTATCTGCTGGGAATTGGGCAAATTCATCTATCTCACATGGGTCCTTTTCAGTTGGATGAGAGGAAGAAGACTTAAATCCCTTCAATCGGGATTGGGTACTAACCAGATTAATTGAATTTTACCTTGGATTTAAATAAATTTAACACCTTCATATTTGAAAAATGTTTTAAATATTTAGTGTACTTGTACTTTAAAGAACATAATCAAAAACATACTCAAACCTAAATATGTAATTCGAAAAGATCTGATCATTCTGAACCTGTTCCAGAAACAAGCTTTGCAATTTTTTGTATATTCAAACACTAACCACAAAACTGAGAATCTTTATCTTGAATCTTTTGGACCATCTTTATTAAGTTCCCTCATCTGAAAAAAGTGCATCATTGCTTTTAGTTTTTATAAAGTTTCTTCAATATTCTTCCAAATTTGGAAAAGTGCTTGATCAGTGTTTGTGTCTGGTGATTGCTACAGGAAGCCTTTTCCTAACACCAATGGTAACCCACAGTGCCTCCTGTAAACCACAGCTCCACTGTAAATTCTGTTAATGCAAATACTGAAGATTTGAAAGTCCCACGAAATACCATATCAATAGCAAAGGGTCTTGTTTCCCACCTCCAGAGGCAACAGCACCCACTTCTTTTCTCATGTAGGACAAAATGAACTTGTCAAGTAATGTTGTTTTGACATTACTGACCCTCGTATGGACCACGACCCAGAGATTGAGGAAGAAAAAAGTTTCAAGTCACAGCTGAGAAACCACTTAATATGTGGGTGTTTTTTAGCTGTGTTGCTCACGGTGTCTTCAATTGGATTCTGCAAAGTAAATATGGTGGAATAAGGCACTCATTCTCAGACATAACTATGAGCTTCACATGTTACTACAAATATAACCAAGCTAAATATGCCACTGTAAAATGCTTATAGCACTTAACCCATTTAATTTTACTACGTTTAAATAAGTCAGATTGACAAGAATTAAATTCACAATGAGCTTGACAAGTAGGCTACTTGAGAGCTGTTTCTTGATTAACCTGAGAATGCTGCGTTCCTCTCACAGCATCAAGCTGTTTTTTTCAATGTCCGACAAACTGAGCTTAACAACCCACCTTGTTAACCTGTTTCATTTGTTAATTACCATGATAAAGAAATGGTTCCTAGTGTCTATCTGAAAATTACCCTTTTCAAACCTAAATGTGTTTCCTCTTGGCTGATGCCCCAGTGTATTTGAAAGTATTTGAAAGTTTACTTTCTCAATGTTGTGGAGTCCTGTTGCGTAGTGTTTAGAGCACTCACCTTGCAAGCGAAAGGACTAGGATTGGATTCCCATGCAAGGTGAAACCTTAGGCAAGTTTCCTTACTCCACACGCCTCTGTTTACCTCGCAGTAAATAGGAACCCGGTTGTTCGTCGATTGGTGGAATGCTTTCCAGGGTTAATAATCCCTAAAAAAAAAGGTCACTCAATCCATGACTGTTTGTGGGACACTGTTGTGCGCCATTGGCTGCCTCGTTTCACCCACAAAATACAGTCAATTCAGTTTAGAATATATTTTGTGAAGCGATTTGAGACGTCTCAACAAAGTGATAAGGTGCTATATCAACTGCAATGATAATTATTTTTAATTTAGATCCAATTAGAAATCACTGTTCTTGAGCTTTTTGAATCATGAAAATGCCACAAGGATTAATACTGTAAGGTAGTGGGAGCCAACCTTTTGGCTGTTGAGGGCCAGATTCCAGATTTGACAACATCTGCAGGCCTCATATTTTTGTGTTTCCTTTCCAGAAACATAACCCATAGGAATGAGAAATCCTATGTTTTAAATTGTGTAACTATTAGTTCATTTCACTATATTTTAGTTACAATGCAAACATTAAACAGGCAATATAAAAATTCATGCAAATTTGAAAACAATAATACAGCCAGTGATGAGGCTTTTGTCTCTGTGTCTCTCTGTATCTGTGTGTGTCTGTCTGCGTGTGTCACGTATCTATCTGTCTCTGTCTTTTTTCGCTTGAATAGCTGTAATGTAACCAGATGGCTTGCTGATAATTTTGGATTATCTTATCTTATCTGAGGCCTGTTAACACCAAGAAAGTAAAAAGGTGCTATATCAAATGCGAGGATTATTACTATTATTCTAAATCCTTTCAATTTTGAATGAATAAATGCTGAACTAATCTTCTATTACAGTATGGTTTCAGACCATGACAGGTCACCTTCCCGCTTCCCCTCATCTGTGACCATTACTTTGGGATATGACATGCAAATCAAACATTTCATTTGCTGGTTTAATTCACCAACATAAATGAATCATCACATAAATGTATTAACTTGTGCATTATCAGCTGGGTCTAAATACATCCTTCACGCAGGGTGTGCATAACTTGTGATTACCGACCATCCAATGCCTGATTTTAATATTTTCCATGAAGCCATTTCACGCAGTGAGCTGCGTTTCAAAATGAAGATTGCATTATCAGTAGGCGATTGAGTAACAACTTCTGTTTAAAAAGCTTCCTCAATGCTGCAAACTGGTTCAACAGGTCCTTCCTCAGAACTGTCATTTCCTTAACCCAGCAAATTCCTGGCATTGAAATAGCAGCTCACTTTCACATTTTACAGACTCCAGAACTGCACCACAGTGACGATTAAATGCAGCTCCCGAAGTTTATATTCATCTCCAAACAAACGTTTATCAGAGCAGAACATGTGATATTCCGTTAGGCCTGTGGCTTCTCACCAACACTTTTTAGCTTTAAGTGTTGATTTGGACTGGTGCAAATGAACAGGGTTTTTGCTGCACTTTAGCGCACAGCAAGGGCTCCAAACCCAAAAAGAAAAGGTGATGCTCCTTAACGATAGCATTGTCTAATTGTAGATTTAGTATGATTTCTCTAGATAAACATCAAGCTACAATTTACATGTTACCAAGTGGGGAGTTTCCTGGCCAGTTCAGTTGCTGTTTCGGGGAAGAGAAGCTGAAGAAGGTTATTGCTGAAGCGGACTTCAGGAGATTATGGGGTGGTGGAAGTGGTCATCAGAGAGAGAAACCTGCTGTAAATGTGGTGGGTGACTGAGGTTTGTAGATAGAGAATCCCAAATGTGTCGTGACTCCTCCGCTCACCCCCTCAAACATCCTCTATCCTCTCATCCAATGCCAAATGCGAAGAGTCCTAGACTTTTTCATCTCAATTTGAAAACTTTTGCTTGGCTACATCCTCCTCCTCCTCACGCTCCCCCACCCTCTCATGTCCCCTCTCATGCCACCGCCCTTCCTGCCTTTTGCAAATCTCCAGTAAAAATAAGGATACCTAACAGATACCATTGTCCAGAAACTGCTTATGATATTGGTTTACATGCTTTAGATGCTGTTTGTGCATGGACCTTTTCAGTAGACCAGGCTGTGACAAATATTGGAAAGAAAATAGGTTTATTACAAAATATTTCTCATCAAAAAGTACAGCAAGATACCATTAGTCCCTTTAGAAAAATGTTGAAATCACCAAAATAACACATTCGCCCATAAAATACAGTTGCTGCACTTTACAGTATATCCTGCAAAACACTTTAAGAATTCCTTCAGATGTGAAATTATTATTATAAAATAAACTAGTTTTAAAATCAGAAAATGAATTGTACAAGAACATCTTAAACTAAGACATTGCTTCGATATTCTGAATACCGGACTATATAGTAATTAATTTTTACATCAGGAATTCTCCCACTCGTGAGCACAAAAGGTCTGCATATTTCATTAGGTAACATTTACATTAGGATGAAGGCATCCCTGAAACAAACAACTTCATTAAACAACTTTGTTTTTTAACAAAAAAAGACTTTCTTCGGTCTTTATGGTTCACAACATTTGAGAGAACAGTATATCTTTGAGTTCAGTGGTCTGTGGCTTAGCGGTTCTTACATTCCAATGCATTTTATAAAGATTGCACTGTAAAAACATTGTCTCTGGGGATGCTTGTGAGAATTTTGCAAACTCTTGGGAGTCTTCGAAATAATATGCGCTCCATTTCACGGTGGTTAATTTATCTGTTAAAACTCTGAAATACTGTGCTCATATAACTTAAAATAATATGTAAACAATGTAGATGTGGACACTTCACACAATTTACAGGGTCACAGAGAAAAATGCTTCTGACTGTGATGGGAAGGCAGACACGACGTATAAACTTATTTACCAAACGTATGTTATTTATTTGAAGTGGTGTCCCCCAGTGTGATTGGCTTCAGGTATCACATGGTGATGGGTTGCCGCATGTTTCAGACACCGGCCTGACCATAAAAAAGGATCGCAATGCACTCTCTTTTTCAGTGTAGTCTAATATGTCTGTATGTTTACTGTGTTGTTGAATACAAAAGCATATTTTTAAAACTTATATATATATAAAATCTTTACAGTAGAACAAGTTCTCATTCCTTTTCTTTCCAACCGATGGCATTTTTTCCAAATTTGTAGACCAGTCGACGCCCATCCATTCGCTCCAGAATCCCCTTTTTGTAGTAATATCTACACAAACAATATATTTATAATAGTTAGTAAAGTAAGTGTGGAGGTTCAGCCACTGCATCTTCTTCAAGCTGATCACCATTACAAGGGCATATTGGAGCTACAAGGGCATATTGGAGAGAGTACAGTGATGATACCAAGTTTGATAGTTAGTATTTGACACACATTATGAGGAGAGGCATGGAAGCTGGGAACATTCACACTGGAGAAGAGAAGGAACAGGGGAAACAAAGTCTAATAATATGCTTAACATGGACAAAAAAACAATCTAAAACAAGGGAACTGAGACTGAAGCTGGGAAGAGCAGGGGTGAACAGACCATTTAGATTTAACTTATTTCCACAGACAGTAGTGAATGTGTGGAATGGGCTAACCATGGAGACAGTAGGGACGAACTGTGTTGGCAAATTCAAGAGAGAATCAGATAGCTCTTTTGATTGAGGGATATCACAGAGAAAGAGAGGCAGAGATAAATTAGGTTTAATCTCGAAGACATGATAAGATGCTATATCAAACTCAAGGATTATTATTATTATGACCACAGAGAGGATTGCAATATTTTTTTCCAAACTGGTTTACGTAAGTGAGTGGGTGTTGAATGAGAACATGAGTTAAAACTATCTCACTGACCTCATGGCACGGCTCAGTTTCTCATATGTCATGGTACTGTTGTTCTTTTTCTGTCCCCACAATTGAGCAACTGAATCCGACTTCAAGAACCGGAAAGTACCTTCTGTCCTGTCTTCCCATTTCAGCAATCCTGGATTTACATCAGGGTTTTGCAAAATATTGAGAATAAATTCCCACAGATGTATTCCACATGGACCTGCTTCAGAAAGTAAATAGCATGCGTCACCTCCCATTAAGAACTTTGCCATAAAGTCCTAAAAACAATTGCAATACTTTAGAATAGAGCTGTACAATACTTCCTTATACATAACCTCGCTCAGCGAAATGGGATGAAGGAAGAAGAAGAAAATACATGAATTCCAAGTCATTTTAGGCATGATTAAAAACTACAGAGATACAAGCTGTTAGAACTATCCATTGCTGCTCTATGATTTTTCATGACTTGCTTGCTTTGAAATCCACAGTAGATAAAGCAGCAATCAATTCCACCTTGTTTCAACCTGTAAATTAATTTTGCCTTAAAATTTTAAATTACGCAAAAATGGTCAAAAAACCCTTGGAGGTTTTCTAAATGTGGAGGTTAGGTTCTTTTCAAGAACTATGGAGAAAACTTCCAAATTAAGAGTGCATATTAACATGTTTCTATTCTGTGTTACTTTAGATTTTAATACAAACAAAATCTTACAGGCTAGGATGGTGAAATTTTGGGCACACCCTTATTCAAAGTGATCTCGTCCTGATTTTGTCCCATTATTAGCAATAGAATATTGTTTTAACAAGCTGATATTGGCTTGAGTTCAATCCAAAGTGCAGGTTTAAGCAGATAATACTATCAGTTGATTTCACTGGGAAGAATATACCAGTATAGCATCAATAATGTTGTCAGGACACTATATTTTTGAAAGTGGAAATGAGATTCTTTATTTCATGCTTGTGTGAAGACACTTACTGTACTTGTTTCTGTTCATTCTGTCATTTTCATTCAGTGGTTTCTTTGGCCTCCCTCTGTTCCGTTTTTCCAGTTTGGGAATGTTTCTGAATGCCGACTCTAATAAACCAATGGTGAATAATTTTTACTCAGTTGTTGGGCAGTTTTATTGAAAGTGAAATAACCAGAGCTACGTCTGTTGTTTCACTGTAAAAGAATTTCAGAAAAGTTTGAGGTTTTGAAGCAACTTATTGGCATATTAAAGCTTCACTCTATTGTTGTAGGTATTAGACATGGTAACTCTAATCTCTGCAGTTGTCAGTAAAATGATTTTGCTGTAAAGGACCCCCTGATTTTTTTCTTTTCTTTGATACTGTAACTTCTTTACTGTGGGCTGAATAATAATACATATTGATTGTATCCATAAAGAGCTTATCTATCTCATTGCGCTTCTGATAAATAGGACATGACTGTAGACCAGAGGATAGTGAAACACTGAGTTTGCCATCTATGAGCATCAAAAGGGATAGCTATTTTGTACTTCTGCAGTGATGAGGGTTAGATTGAGTGTTAGTCAAGACTTTGGAACAGTATTTGAGTTTATGCAGTAAAAAATAGCATTCAGCATAGAGAATGTTGGTTCAGTTAATACAGTGAAACCTCACGTATCAATATACATCAGTGTAAGGCAACATCACAGCATTCAACTAAGAAATCGGAGATTGAATCTCATTTTTAATTTGTGCTCAAAATTTCAAATTGGAGAGGTAGAGTAAATAAGAAAGTGTATCACATATAAATAATGGTTTAACATTGCAAAAGAAAGTTATTATCTATTTGAATATATGAAATAATACATATTTACTGTGATCAGCGGTGACCTAGAACCAGGTGCAGGAACTGGACTACCAGATCACAAGAGGATTGACTTGATTTCAAAATTCGAAGCGCATCATCTTGAAGCCAGCTCAGCTCAAGGAAAGTCACCAGTTACTATACCTTTAAATTAGGCTCTGCATTAGGTCATATGAGAGTTGTATAATCTTCTCATACTGTTTAAAAGATGTAGGTGTTAGCCGATGGATGAAGAGGTGGGGAACTTTGGCAGAATTCTTACCTTTACAGAAGTTGCCTGGCACCTTGTTATGACTAATATAGCTTACATTTCCCATCATTTTCAAAGACCCACTTGGAACAATAAATGGTGAACCTATTGCAAAGGTAAAACAATATAAAGATTTTGTAAATACTCTCAATATAACTTCTCAAATAGTAACATGATTAATAAGAGAGAGATTACAAACGTATTCTTGCTTTTGCTTGCCTGGATATTCTTAAACTCGACTGAATTTTAGCATTCATTTAAGGCGGAGTATAAGTTACACCCAATAAAAGGGTTATTTCAGCGGATTTACTTTAAATGGCATGCATTGTGGTTTTGTTTGGATGTTAACATTACAAGGTTAATCTTCATTAGCATAACAGAAAATGGATTACAATGAACTATATTTCTAGGCTTCAGTTTGATTTGGTTCATAGAGTTTAAATTTGGTACCTTTGATTTAGCCTTTAGCGCTAGAAATGTTACAACCTTACACCAGTACATATATCGGCCAGCCTATAATTGGCTTGAAATAATCACAGGACAAGAATGACACATCTCACAATAAAATTCCCAACACCATGCATCCAGTAAGAGGCTGAACAATTTCTGCCTCTCATGTTCTCTTCGCCTATGATCTAATCACCAAATAAAACTACAAGGTTCACAACACTGCTAAATCACCTTCATGTCATACCAGCAGATATGGTCACCAAGTAGTTATTTTTCTGACCTAGAGCTTGAGAATATAATATTTGAAAGCTAGAACCAGCAATGTGAAATGCTTTGAGTCTCAATGATGTGATAAGGTACTACATCAAATATAAGGATTATTATTATAGCAATCAGCAAGAGGACAGCAGCACTGACTTCAACTGAAAGACTGCTTGCTGAAGCAGAAAGCAAAGCAACATGCTGGACTCCTTTCTATCCAAATCTCTGGCTACCTCTGGGTTATTTACCTCTCATTGGACATGCAATGTTCATTAAATATTCCATCTACATAATCCTAAATAAATTCTTATTTTAAAGGACTGAAACAAATACAAAGCACAGTTCTTGTGGGTGGAAAGGAAAAATAATAATCCTTGTGTTTGATACAGTCAGCCTCCGAGTTAGAAGATTGTGAGTTCAAGCCACATATTGGGAACGTTGAGCTCATCGTCCAGGCTAACACTGCAATGCGGTGAAGGGGAAGTATTGTATTAGTAGAAGTAACCTCCTTCAGATGAGACGTTAAACTAAGATTCTATTTTCCTGTTCAAATGGACATTAAAGATCTTATTGGCATTCTTTTAAAAGAAAAGAGAATTTTTCCTGGCGTGCGTGTCAATGAGGCACCAGAGAGAAAAAAAAATCATTGTTTTCATGGTTGGTCGTGGGACATTGTTGCATAGAAATTAGATGTTGGGTTAATCCACAAATATGTGGATATGAAGCGCTTTGAGATGTTTCGATGTTTCAAAGTCAAGATATTTCGCCCACATATATACAGTCAATTCACTTTACAGCATATTCTGTGAAGGGGTTTGAGATGTCTAGAAGACATGAAAAGCGCTATATCAAATGCAAGGATTATTATTATTATTACTATTAAGAGGTCCTGTATCAAACAGAAGGACTGTTATTTTATCCCTATGATGCCAGAAAGTTAATTGCTGTCAAGTACATCCACAGTTAATTTGCCTGCAGGAAAAAAACACAAATATCCTTGACAGATTCTTGACTTATAGCCTTATCATATTATCAAAATGTCTCAAAGTAGTTCACAGGATTATAAAGTCCAGTGACACCAATCCTAAAAGATGTCCTTCACAACTCTGTACCTCTTGTCCTGTTGCCCGGATGCATCCGAATGTATTGTCTGGAACTCAACTAGACCATCTATATGACATGAGTTTAGTAATAGGCAAATACATCACCCCCTGGCAAACATGGACATGCAAATCTGTCTAACCCAAGTCGAGAAAACCTAAAATATTATAATTAGGTCATTGAATTAAATACATGTCAAAGATAAGCTTACCTGGACTTGTTCTGCTGTTAGCAGATACTTTGTTTCTGGGTGAGGAACTTTCAGATCCATAACCCTCATCACTGTTTTCAACCTTTATATCTTTTAGGTCTTCAAAATTTGCTTCCATGAAAATCATTTCATTAAGCGCATTGTTTTGCCAAACTAGGAAGATGAATATATATATACACATACATTTACTTAAATAACAATTTTTTTTCCCTGTGCAAATTCATTCTATGCAAAAGAAGTTGCAACACCAATACTCCGAAATGGGAGTAGAAAGTCGAGTGTATTTGTACACAGTTTGTGCCGCAGTGAGTAAATACTTGGGTGTTATTTTTTTTCCGCTTGGGCATAATGCAGGGTGGATTAAAATCTTGCAAAGGTTATATATTTTAAAAAGACTTGTATTGCATCTCATCAAATCTCTGCCACCTGAGACGGCATATTAAGGAACAATGACTCCTCCATTGTTTCTGGTAATTACATGATAATAAATAAATACTATTGTGTAAACGTATTATTTGCAATATTTTTCAATGTAACATCAAATACGACACGCGTTTAAGTGTAGAATCAGTTGAAGAACATTTAATATTTGACTCATCATATGACATCCCAGCTCTGCCTCTCCCATTTGGTGTGACCTCCACGGAGGAATCATGCAATGTTGTACTATTTTGTGATAGGAGCAGCTTGCTGACAGGTGCCACAACTTAAGCTGTTATAGTTGGTGTTGTAAGAAAAATAAATAAGAAAAATAAATACAGCCTCTGTATTTGGAAATATTGGCTCGCTCCCTCACCCCCTAATTTTGCATGTCTCAATACAAAATCTACTTTCCATTGCCACAAACATAGCCAGTAGCCATGTATTACACTTGAGGCTGGCTTGTTAATGCAGACTGTAAAAGGTTACTGGTTATCCAATCCAATGATAGTTGGAACTTTTTTCAAACAAAATTTTGCCTTTGTACAATTGCTATATTATAATAAAAAATAATAAAATGCTTGCATTTGATATAGCGCTTTTCATATTGAAAGAATGTCTCATTCAGAATGCTTCACGGGATTTACTGTAAAGTGTACAGACTGCATATTGTAGACAAATGTGGTAGCCAATTTGCGCACAGCAATGTCCCACAAACAGCTGTGCAGTTAATGACCATTTTATACAATACTTTGTACAATATTTCAATGTCCACACACATGCCCTTCCCCCCAAAAGTGACTTCAGGGTGTGATAAGTGGTGGGATGTGCAGCAAGAGTGAACTCGGTGATAAAAGGTTAAGCAATAGACATTGATACAGAGACCACAGTAAGAGCAGTTAGCTCATGTACATGTCCTCCAACACGCATGCCTGGCTATGCCAAATCTGTCTTTGAATGTGTATGTCAACAGGTTACAATAGACCCACTACTATAGAGAATATAGGTCATTGGAGGAGGCCATTCAAGTAATTCTGATGAAGGGTCGTGCTCTAAACTTCAAACCTTCTCTATGAGATTCTCACTTCCTGCATTTGTTTTTTATTTTAAGATTTTAGCAGGTAGATAATCTGAACCTCAACTCTCCTCCTACAAGGAATGCACTATATTAATAATCTGAGGGGATTTCATAATAATAATAATCCTCGCATTTGATGTGATGATAGAATTGGCCAATGATCACCACAGTAAAAGCTAGTAGCAGAATTGCAAATCCAGCATATTACAATTTGAGACAATTCTTAGACAATTTGAAAACACTGATCTTCACCTAATTTAAACACTTTTATATGAAGCTCATAATGTAAAAATCACACTTCAAAACCACTCTGCTGTCAAGTTCACACAAGTTCCGATACTTGTTCCCTTTCGTTCCCATTTAGTTTGCGAAAAGGAATTTGTGGCCAGCATACCACGATTTGTTGCTGACAGGACGTCTAAACAACAACAAGAAATTCTATTTGTATAGGATATTTCACGTCAGGATCATGTCTCAAACAGTCAGGGAAGATGGAGGAGGAGCGAGGTGATAGTAATCATGGTCAAAGAGGCAGGTTTTCAGGAAGCTTATGAAGACAAATAGAGAGGGTGCCAGGCAGAGGGATTTAGAGAGGGAATTCCAGGGGTAGGAGTAGTGACTAAAGGCTCAGCTGCTAATGGTGGGGCAGAGATAGTAAGGAATGTGCAGTACACCTGTTTTTTGACAAATGGAAGTAGGGAAAAGAAGCTGGAAAAGATCATAGGCATGAAGGAACTTGTATCCGGCACAATTCTGAGCTGAGCAGAGGCCAAAGTGATTTGCATTAGCTGAATATTCAATACAATATGCATTTATATAAACACCTTTCACGTTGGGAGGATCTCTCAAAGCACCTAACCAACAAAAAAGCATTGCATTTAGGCTCCAACACAAATTGCTTTGGTTCACACCAGAATTATATAGGTTTTTCACAGCAAATTATCTCATAAAACAGTGTAAACAACCTAATGCCCGAGAGATGTATGTGGTGTATATACTTGAAAGCATGTGATTCCACACAGCTATAACTAGTAGCAAAGCTCTTTGGTAATTTGAAACAACTTACTGTGATCTTCTTCAGGTAGTAGGAATGAGGATTTAGCACTCTCCAATGTACTGGGTGGCTCAATCTCAAAATCTGTCCAAATAATTCCATAAAATCAATGTTACACAGATGGTAATAAAAGGATACGTCAGTCAGAAGTCTCAAATGATCGATAAATTGAGCTCTAAACGTGTACATTATTTGTTTTAAATGATTCAGGAACTGCTTTGGGCCAGTCACAATTTTCAGTTCATGGTAACAATTTTAATGCAAGAATGTTGAACATTGGGGCAAAGAATTGTCCATTCACATCATAACAGTTTTTATGAGACAAATTGGCTGTCGCATTCGCTCACAAAACATACAGTCACAATTACAGTCTATCCTATGAAACACTTTGGGATGTCCTCCTGACATGAAAGCCACTAAACAAAATGTAAGGATTATTATTATTATTAAAAGGAAAAACTGGCATATCAATTGTGTGGAGGACAACCCAAAGCGATTCACAGGATATACTGTAAAGTGCAGTGACTCTGTGTTTAGTGAGCGACCTCGGCAATCAAGTTGTGCGTGAAGTGAATGATCAATTTTATTTGTCACAAAAATATATCCAATTCCCTCATGAAACTGCTCACATTCTTTGCCTCCATGGGTAAACTGGTCCATATTTGCATTACCTTTTACATAAAGTACAGGTGGTTAAAATGGAACTGTCTATTCATTCTTCTCCTTTAAAGTTAGACACAACAACCCCTTCTTGCAAATCTCTTAAGTATAATAATAATCCTTGCATTTGATATAGCGCCTTATCATATCTTCGAGACGTCTCAAAGCGCTTCGCAGAATATACTGTAAAGTGAATTGACTGCATATTTTGTGGGCAAAATGCAGCAGCTAATTGCACACAGCAGTGTGGATGACACCCAAACTGTACCTCTTTGCCTCCACCCTTGACTCCAGGACTACTGCTGTGGTCCTGGAGAATGTCTGTCAGACATCAAATCCTGGATGAGAGCTAACTTTCTTCATTTGAAAGTCAATATCAGTATCAGTTGAACCGAGGCTCTCCTAATTAGCTCCCGTCAGCACCTCCACATCTCAGGTGCTGCCAGCATCACCAACCAGGGATGCACACTCCACCTCACTGAGCTAGTCCAGAACCTTGGCGTCTTGTTTGATCTTCAACTATCCTTTCTACCCCACATCCACGAAATGACCCACTCTGCCTTACTCCACCTCCGCAACAGCTCTGCCACTGTCTCACAACGCAGGCCACTGAAGCCCTCATACAAGCTTTCATGACATTGAGGCTGACAATCCAAACTCCTTACTTGTTGGCCTCCTCAGCTCCTCCCTCCTCCTCTCCCGAAACCAGGCTCCATGACCCTACCACCACCATCCTTGCCCGACTCCACTGGCTTCCCATCACACAGAGGATACAGTTCAAGATCCTGGTCCTCACCTTCAAAACCCCCGACTTCTGCGACGTCCTAAACCCCCCCACCACCCTGCCCGCTCCCTCCCTTTATTTGTTTTTTTTGGAGGGATTATTACTCCAGAAAAGCGATCCACTAATCAACTAAAGAAAAGGCATGCAAACAAAACGTATAGTGAAGAATGCATTAATAAATAAACACAAATAAATAAAACTCCATTTATTTTGCTATTGAGACAACCACCTTGATTCCAGTAGATAAAATTATCTCTGCATTTCAGGGGGGAACTTATGTTTTACTAAATGTTGCTGTAATCCCTTTTGGAAAGAGAAAACATAATTTGTAAAACAAATTTTAATGAGAAAAACATGCCTATTTGTGATTTGTAGCTTTTAATTTGAATATCCTAACTTTTACTAAGCGTTTTGAATGACTACATTTTCATTGTGGTTGGAATTATTTTAGCTTGGAGGACTCTACTTAAAGTCATCTCTCAATGCCAAAAGGGTGAAATGTGAGTTCAAAGTGTACATATATATTCACATTTTTGCAATGTAAATCTTAGTAACAAATGGTCACTACACTCTAGGTTATAACTTACCATATTTCTTTTTAAGATTTTGCAGACTTCTGTACAGTTCTTCTCCCAGATGTCCAAAAGTCCCAATAAACATTTCGAAAGACATTTCACATAGATGTCTTCCATTGGTGTCAGAGGGAGACAGGATAATAGTAGAAGTGTCATATTGGTTTTTTTCGATGTAATAACTTAGCCAATCTAAAACTTCTTCTTGTCCCCAGAACTGTGGATCGGTGCTATACCAGGCGAAAGGCTCTGAAATAAACAATGAACTTGTGGTACTCTTGGAAATTGCTTCAAATGCTATAAGCATTATTCAGTGTGATGAGATTACAGTTGTAATTTTATTTCAACACATTCCCAACAATTGACTTGTGATACCATTGTGGCTAACTGATTAAACTCTGCATTAAATATGCAGCATCAAAATATGAATCTACTGAAAGTGCTGAAAGTAATTATTTTAATAAAGGATACGTTTGTTCATTTGTGTTTCACATTCACGCGCAGGTGGTTTAAAAGTGAAGGAATCATTCTAATTTCCATTAATCAGTATCATTTGCTATAAACAGAGCACTCAGTCATTTCATTTGAACTAACAATTACAACTCTATGACCAAATTTTAATGTAGGAGCAATTTATTGTAGAATACTATAAATCAAACATACATATTTTGTATTTTATTTAATTTCAGCTTTTCGCTAGACTGTCAAATAAATTCTGCTATCAGTAGCTTCCCCATGATTGACATTGAATGTAATAACTAGATGATTACTTCATGGATTCATAAGGTTTGGTCTCTCCTAGCTGAACGCCCTTTTGCAGACTTGTTATTATCCGGGTATGGGAGTTAGAATGAGAAAATAGATCAGGTTTCATGCTTTTATATTCGGCACAGCCCAGTATCAAATCTGTTCCTGGTGAAACAAATCCCATGCCACATAGGAACGATGCCTACATTCAGCTTATCTGCACTCAGTTAGGTCAGCAGAAATAACCTTCGTTGGACTTGAGTTCAGTTTTTTTTTATTAATATAAAAAGAAAAGTTTGATTAGAATCAAATTGTAAACTTGGCATTGAACCATTAAGTTTTTTTTGGCACCAGAGCAGCGAATTGTTTGGATATTTGAATTTGATACAGAATTTACATGTGGCTATTTGATCGTCCCAGATAATACAAAAGGCAGCTTGAATTTCATAAATACAGTTTGGATACAAAAACTTGCCAATTTCACCAGCTTTGGAGATTCAGTAAACCCTAGGATTATTGGCTTTGGATCAACACACATACTGTTTCTCACACCTGTAAAGTTTAGTTTGATATCTTACTTAACATGATACCTCACTCACACCTCAACATCTGTAATTAATGAAGCTTTTATCTGATGTAATATAGTTTATTTAAATGTACGATATCTCACCCACCCCCCCTCCCCCCCCCCCACACACACACAGGCATAAGATATTTTATGTAAAAAGTATGGGCCCAAGGAGACAATTGGAAAATCCACACCAGGCAGCAATTTTTTAAAAAAAAACTAATAATAATCCTTGCATTTGATATAGCGCTTTTCACATCTTCGAGACGTCTCAAAGTGCTTCACAGAATATACTGTAAAGTGAATTGACTGTATATTTTGTCGGCAAAATGCGGCAGCAAATTGCGCACAGCAGTGTCCCACAAACAGTCGTGGATTGAGTGACCAAATTATTTCACGTTGTGTTATTCAATTCCTCCGATAAAATTATTATTATTATTATAGTGCTTTAACCACTGAGCTACAGGACTCCACACAAAATAGGGATTTACAGTATTTTCAACACGGTCCTGTGCAAGACTAAAAAACTATTTCAGCTGAAGGCCTTGTTCAGTGTGAAATGTGGTTGCAATCTGAATGGTTAGTGCTGATGGCTCAATGTTAAAGAGAGAAACCGTTTTTACAAACATCTTGTTTTACCATATTTCTTTCCAATCCTAAATGCTGAACATCAACAACAGACATTGTCTATTAATCAGAAAGGCGTGAGGCTGGGATTTGTGGGCTTTGCTAAGCCAACAGTAATACTGGACATGATTGAGTGACAAAAGGTGCAAGTTAGCAGGTCAGACTATTTCTCCACATTAATCTTCCTATGAAATAGAGCAATTTGGTAGAACTGGCAAAACCCAGGAAATGAAGGCAGGGTGCTTGAAGTCTGTGGATTTATGGTATAACTTTCATAGTTATGACACAATATAAAACATTGTAAGCTTCTAGTAGTCTGATAAGCATAATTACAGTCTGTAATACTTCTAGTGATTACCATACCTTGCCTATTAAGTTGAAGTGGTGGCGCTGTTGTTTGCAGGGTTAAACTATAATGGTTGGGCTCTATGATGTTACAATGGCCTGAAACAGGATTCTCTTCGAGCTGATAGACAGAGCGTAGGGCACTGCCAATGCCAATAATTTCCATTCTTCGATGCTTCTACTACCACTGCAAATAACAAAACATCAGAAATAATCAGACAGTCTCCAGAATAGAGGACCTGTAAATTAAACGGCTAACTACAGTCAATTTGGAAATGTTAATAATAGGCAATACGGAAAGTGAATAAGGCATTCACCAGGGAAAGACTGATATTTTATTTTATGCTTTAAGTCATCGTAGGTTGAAAGTACATGATTTGGGAAGAATTATGGAGGGTTGTATTTCATGCTGTGTTATTCAATCCCTCAGATAAAATCTTCCAGATAAAATTAATCACTCACGACAAGAAGACGTCTAGAAGATGTGAAAAGCGCTATATCAAATGCAAGGATTATTATTATTATTATTATTGTTTGCGGGACATTGCTGTGCGCAAATTGGCTGCCACCATTGCCTACAAAATACAGTTACTACTTTACAGTAAATCTGATGAAGTGCTTTGAGATGCCATCTCGATGTAAACAGTACTATATCAATAAAATCATTATTATTAGTATTAATGAGTGGCATAGTGCCAGATCTCAACCAGTTAATATTATGAAGTTAAGAGTTCGTTACCTCTTTTAACTTTGTGTTGAGCTCACTCTCAGCTGGTGTCACTTGTCTTGAGCAATGCTTGTATTACTGTGTTCCAAGCTCTGACAGAAATGAAAGTATCTGTGTGCCGTACTTGTCAATGTGCCAAGGCCCACCTTTATTTCATGGCTTCTTAACTTCTTAACTTGCCAGTCTGGACTGAGAAACAGAGTTCTGGGGAAATTCAACTTGCTCTCTGCTGCATTCCATTGGCGCCAGTTAGAAATATTTGCATAAAAGTATTTGCATACACAAAGTGCAATACGCCACCAAGCAAAATGAAATCCTAGACACAGTTGACTCATTGATTTGGGCACAAATTTGAATCTTAATAACCATTAACTTTTAAGAAAATGACCAATGTAAAGGACTAAATGAAAGTTTATGTTCAAACCAGCTATGGAGGTTGATACATTCTTAGCAACTCCTAAAACAGCAAACTGTTAGCACCTCTACTCATTTATTTCAACGCTAAGATTTATGTACAACAATTTATTGTTGAGATTAAAACAAAATCCCTTCTTGCGGACACATTGGTTTAAACTTCTGACCAGACAGACAGAGCGCTGAGGGTGTAACTTTTGTTATGTCACAGCAGCAGGTTGCTGTAAATGTAAGATATATGTCTCATATATGTAAAATACATTACTAACTGTTGCATTTGATATAGCACCTTATCCATGATGGTGAGATGTCTCAAACGCTTCCCTGGATTTTACTGTGAAGCGTAGTGACTATACATATTAAAGTCTCATCCAAAGGATGGTATCTGCACCAGTGGAACAGATCCCCACCACTGTATTGGGGTGTCAGCCTGTACTGTGAATTCAAAGCCTTGGCATGTGGCTTGAACCTACAACCATTCTGACACAGAAGGTGTGACACAGTGCTACCGAGTGAAGCAGGCTGACACCTGCGATAGATACCCAATGCAGTATATCACATCACTGGATGTATTATTTTACTACTCTCACTATTTTTCCAGCAATATCCCCCTTGTGGCATTGAGATATACTGCAGATTCTAAAAAAAAAACTTACTGAGAATAGATTACATTACAACGTGTGGTCACCATTTACAATCAGGCTAAGCAAAAAAAAAATGCATTATGCACTGGTCAAGACCAGAAAACAAGTTAGCTTCTAATAGTGTGGTATTTTTAACTTGCAAGCTAGGCTCGGCTCATAATAGCACACCCTAAAGTGTATTACAGGATGACATATATGATATTGCGGTGATCTAATCCTGGCGTAATTCATACATTGTAAGATTTTTCACAGAGTCAAATGAAACAAGTGGTTTTGAAGAAACTGAGACTAAACCAGAAAATAGAAATCTGACACCAGAGCCAATGTAAAAACGGATGCTCAAGTAACTTCCATTAGAGGGTACTGACATATACCAGTTTTCTAAAACCTGTGCTTATATAATCTCAAGAAAATAGGACTAAATGATGGTTAAGGGCTAAGTATTAAAACTGCCAGGAATTTTATCACCTGATTCCATCCAAACAGAAAATTCCACATATTAAGAAGCAAGAATATGTTTAGCAGGTATTATCCATCCTTCGCATTGCATGATGAGTTTAAAGTCGACTGTTAGGAACTTAACCCTGCATTTTGATTTACCTATTTTGACTCCATGAAGATTTGACAATTTCAGTGGCTGAACACTGGAATATAACTTTGTCCTTTTCAAGACCTTGGGCTGCCGGTTCTAGATCAGTTTAATAATAATAATCCTTGCATTTGATATAGCGCTTTTCACGTCGGGAGGACGTCCCAAAGCGCTTCACAGAACACACTGTCAAGTGAATTGACTGTATATTTGTGGGCGAACGCGGCAGCCAATTGCGCACAGCAATGTCCCACAAACAGTCGTAGATTGAAAATGACCAATTTATTATTGTTTTTGTTTTTTGGAGGGATTATTATTAGGCTCTGTGTGGAGTAAGGAAACTTGCCCAAGGTTTCGCCCTGACATGCCTGGAATTGAACTCAGGTCTCTCGTTTAAAACTACTGGTGGAGCTAGGTAAGCAGCGAGAAGAGCACTGGAAAAATCTTTTCTCAATACAACAAAAGCCTGGCTAAGTGTTTCATCTATTGTGGGAGAGAGATATGTTTGTTTGCCTAAGGGATGATTTAATGTGAATGTTTAGAATTATGAAAGGGCTAGACAAAATAAAGCAGTGACCTATTTTTTTTTCGCTGATGGGTTCATCAGTTAACGAACAGACGATCTCAAAATTAGAGCAAAGCAGGTTAGGCGAGGACCAGAATAAGTAAGAATTGCTACTGAGTGCAAAAACCAAATAGGGTGGCTTCAATTTTGTTGGAAGTTCAGCTCAGAAACTTATGGCTCATCAAGGATAGCATTTGCGACACTCATTTTAAAATACTTCAACTGATGAATATTTTCAGGGTTGGAGAAAATGGCTGTTTTTGGTACATCGCTATGCACAATTGCACTGCCACATTTGCCTACAAATAGACAGTCACTCCATTTTACAATCATTCCTGTGAAGCGCTTTGAGATGTCCTTCGGACCTGATAAGGCTCTATACCAAATGCAAGGATTATTATTATTATAATATTGTGCTCGTCTTGCCAATTAGTTAATGAAATCAATTGCTTCTTTTAGTTGTAGCTGGGGAGATGCTTGAACAATCAATCACCCTGCACAATTCCTCACAGCAGGTGACAATTTATTTTGTCTATGATTAAAATGGGAACTGATTACCTTAATTGGAAATACGGAAGCACAGCTTAAGCAACTTAACCAACCAAGTGAAGCATAACAACAACCATTTCAGAAAAGTTCAATCAAATTTATTAGCAAAGTACTTATTAATGTCTGGCAAGTTAACTGAAGCACTTCAAAAGGAACAAAATAAAACCCATTGCACAATAAATTTAATTAAATGACAGGAATGTGACAGATAAATCACACATAGGGACTGCCCAGTGCTGAGGTGAAATGATGCGATGGAAGAAAGCACAAAGTACACCAGAAGTACAACATGCTAGAAATAAGAGCATAATAGAAACCACAATTAAGATACTTTACTTGTCCTAAATTTAGAAAGGAAAGGGTAGCAAGCAGGGAATAATACGTTCTGAGGCAAGGCATTTTTATCGAGCAGATACAATCGAGACCAGATAAATCTCATCAAAAGGAACACATAAACACAAAGTGTTAAAAGTGAGTGAAGAGCAGGTACCAGAGAGTGGAATTATTTGGTACACAAGACTGAGATGAGAAAATACTAAGAAATAGGTGAAACAAGTACACAAGGCAAACACATCCTATTGAGGAGCAAGAGTCCAGGCCCAATACTAAGACAATGTAGCTAAATCCTCCAAAGTTCTGATGCAAAGGATGACCAGAGATAAACTATTTATGTTCTTGGAAACTCCATAACTTGTGAAATGCATTATCTAATATGTATTTATGAAATATTTATAATTATGCTACAACCCTATAGGTTCATTTGACTCAAAAAGTAAATTTTCATTGTAGTGAATCTCAGTTTGTAGATTGATTTATGCTAGTTATACTATTTTATGCTGTATGAACAAAGACGCTAACATTGGTTATCAAAATAAGCGCAATGTAAGTAAATAGAACACAAAGATGTGACCAGCAATAAAGCTGAGATGCATGTTCATCTGAGTATTGCAACTTATCTAGATACCAAATGAGACAAGTGTGAAGAATAAACAACAACAACAACAACAAGATTCCATTTATAAAGCGCCTTTCATGTCGGGAGGACGTCCCAAGGCGCTGCACAGTTGGGTCATGACCCGAGCAGGGGGGAAATGGTCAGGGTGAGGGGAGAGAAGGGAGGGAGCGAGGAGGGGGAAGAGAGTCGAGAGGGGAGCTGAAGGCAGGGTCAAAGAGAAAGGTTTTGAGACCGGCCTTGAAGGAGGAAAGGGAGGAAGCAAGGCGAAGGCACTGGGGGATGGAGTTCCAGAGCCTGGGGGCTGAGAGGCTGAAGGCCCGACCACCGATGGTAGGGCGATTGGGGCGAGGGACGTGGAGTGGACCATTCACCGACCCCCACCAATCATCGGGATGGAATTCAGTCCTGTCAGTTGTGTACAAAACTTACCTTCTCCATATTCTTTCATCGAAAGAAATCGTTAAATTATTTCAGTGAGATGTTTGAATGAACACCGATTGAAATTAAACACTGCTACAAGGTTCAATTTGTTTATGTTCACCACATTTTGCATACCCAAAATAATGAACACTTTACTTTTTAAAAAAAATTACAACATTTAGGTACAGAATTCCTAAAAATTAACCAACAGATTACAGTAACAATTTGTCCTCGGAAAATAGACTTCATACGAACAAACATCAGTGTATTTTCAGGATCTTTGGTAGTAAAAAAAGTCTGTGATAAGCACATGGCACAATGTCATACCCAATAACATGGTATTGAATCTAAAGGCCATTTCAACCTGAGACTTCTACAAGGATACAAAATAATGCTCAGTGGTTTATATTTTGGCAAAACCAGCAAACTCCAATGTGTATCGTGATTACACCGCAACTTCAGTGATTTTATATTTAATTTGTTCTGAACAATTAGTTCTAAAATGTATAGTTCCTTTATTATTCAGAGAATTACTGCTCAATGAGATTGTTGTGTGCTCCTTGATACACAGATGCAGTTCTGTGATGCAGGCACAAGGCAATTTAGTGTCAAGGTAGACTGGTGCGAGCCTGCCATCGTGAAGAGGTGAAGAATAGTGAGAATGTTTATTACTATGCAGCAACGGGTGAAGAACTAAATCATTTTAGGAGAGGAGCCTTCAATAAACTACAGCGGGGAGAGAAGAAGGATTACGCAGGAGTACCTTAACCCACGGTTTACATCCATTGTAAAGAACAGCAGCTTAAGAGACATTTGGATATACAGTGGAAACCACTTTTGTCGGACGCCGGTAAACATGGAAATTGGGCAAATGAAACAAAACCCCTGGCCCTGATTCATTTGTACTATTACCCATTTTAAACATGTCTGCTAATTCAGACGAAAATCCGGTTACTCCGGGCAAAATATCACGCCTGGTCGCTGCTGAACCGACCCACTCGGGACTTCTGTGGTGTTGAACACCTCCATTCAGCCACGAGGGATGGGGATAAGGAGGGGTTGAATTGCAATTGACACCGGACTTCAGCCATTCACAAGGGGCTGGAGTTGGGCTGTCAATCAGTGAGGGGGTCGGAGAAACGTAGCAGAACAAGGGAGGGAATATCGGGATTGATTGACGGCTGAGCCGCTTGTGAATGGCTGAAGCTAATCGATTAATCTCAGAACCTCTTAGGTCGGACAAAATGTAACCGGCTTCCACTGTAAATGGATATATCCATCATGCCATCCATCGTACAGTGTCAGAACTCAACTTTCCTTAGTTCAGAAATAATCGATTGCAAACAAACCATCGTTATTTGGCCCACAAACATAGATGAAGTGGAATGCACCTTATAAACTGAACTCTAGTACAGTATGCAGTATTGAACGTGAGTACACTCTTCAACTAATATTATCCAGTACAGAAACAAATGCATGTATGCCAGTTTAATGTGAGTACCATCATTTAAGAAGGAAAGCAACACAATTGAGCTGGCTCTGCCAACCAAGCTTAAATAAAAGCAAATAAGTAAAAAGTACACTGTGAAATCCTAATCCAGTAGAATTTTCATTGACATGGATACCCTGAATGTACACCAATTTATATTAACAAATCTTCAAAAGTTTAATTAGCAATTTAATTGGTCTTCACAACTTCCCTGCTTTCATGTAAGAAGGGATGGTTCCACGAGCTGTTAGTCCTTCGAACCTCTTGTACGTGTAGTTGATGAATACCCAGTCTTTTGCTTTGTAATCAGATTCAACTGCATTTGGTACTGCAATTAAAAAGTAAACTTTATTCATTTGAAAGCTCAAAGTTAACACTTCTTGAATGCTCCTGAATTCTAAAAGCAAACAGTGAATACGACAATCATAAGATGTTAAAGCCCGTCTGCATTTATTTCTATAAATTATTTTGTCAACACATTTGAGTTTAAGGTTTTATGCCATACTTTATGATTTTTAAAAAACTTATTCCTATTATTTAGCAAGACTACAAATCTCCCCTTTGAAAATATTGGCTTTAATTCCCCTCATCAGTAGTTTCCGAATTGAATGATGACAACTTAAAACATTTATGTTAAACTCTTATTTTCCCCTTCTCCTCTCCCCAAGGTTATTTGGGGCTATATATATATGTATATATAATATATGTATATATCATATATATTCATAGGTGATTGCTGAATGGGCACACAAATTAGAGTAGCCTTTTGATTACTTGTTTAAGGGAATTGTTTTAATAGTATCTCCCATAATAACTAAGAGAGTTACTTGCAGCGATCAATCTCCATTGTTTTCCCTCTTTAACTTTTCCTGACTGTGATGAAACGAGACAGAGGTGATCCTTACGTATTTCCTGCCAATGTTATAACTATTTGCCGGGATATGCGCAAGAGCGGCCATGAAAACACACATTCCAATCCTCCCAGTTTCTCCAGGAAAACTGGATCACAGATACAGAAGCAAGCTCTCCTCTTTCAAATGCTTAATTGTGAGATCAATACAAAGAGTTTAACAAACTACATCTTACCTGGCTGTAAGATGTCAGATTCAGGAAATTCATCAAAATTGGAAGTGTCATCTATACTTCTTATTTCAATTGGAATTGCCGCTGGTCTCTCTCTGTCAAAAACAAAAGTATCATTAGCGTTGCAAATTCTGAAAAAAGGCGAGGTGGATTCAAGTAGAGTCAGTAATTTTCTTATTTATTATAAATCACAAAATACAAGAATCCCTGTGAAGCTTAGGTTTCCCCAGAAACGGCAGAGAATGCCGTCTGAGTCACATTATCCTCTGTACCATCGTGGACCTCATTTATAACAGAACAAAATGTCTTCCAAGATACATTAATCTAAATTGACATTTCAATTATTCACCTTTTCGGCGGAGTGAATGGAAAATGTACATTGGCTGCCATTCAACAGATAAATAGTTTGCAAAATGGATGCAGTTCAAAACCAATTGTAAAAATGTCAAAATAAAAGGCTGCTGAGCAATGCTGAAAATGCTGTGAAAGTCGGTCATAAAAAGAGTGAAAATGTCACACTATTATCAACCCTAAGACTGAAACAATCAAGATATATTACTACGTACAATATTTCAGCAAGATGTACTTGGAATAAAATCAGTTTTCTAAATTTAGTCATTCCCAAAACATGTTTAAGGGCTATCAACTTGTAAAAGTTATTGGCAAACCTTTTGAACTTTGGTCATAAGCATACACAATATCACGTTTAGAGAAAAAGAATGTTATAGAAATGCACATTTTGATGTTCGACGCTTAGTGGTAAAAGTATATGCCCTGAAAATTAAAAATAAATCTTAGTTCGCATTTGGAAAACAATATTAGCAAGAAAGTTGCATTCTGCTCCACATTACGTCTAATCCTTTGGATTTCATATCTGACACCATGCTACTAAGTATCTTTACGCCGAGGATTTTAAAATAACATATAAAAAGTTTCACTAAGTCCAATTTTATAAAAATCTGATGGGAATATAAAACTGTTTGCAGAATCTAAACATTACAAAATATACCTGGTGTGTTCCCAGTCCACTCCTTCAAAGAATGCATGACTTTTAATCTCTTCAACTCCGCTAGCTCCAGTTCGGCTATCTGCCTCACAGCAAAACCTGCAAATATACAATTACAACATAAACCGTTGCAGAAAGTCTTACTTTATGACCCCGCGATCACAAATTGAAAAGGTAACAAAAGTATTTGCCAACTTATCCTTTATCTATGCCTTTCTTTCCATTTTACTTTGCTTAATACCTAGTAATTATGGACAAATACATTGTGCTCTAAAAATCTACGGACTAATATATACTGGCACAATCTTAGCTTGGCAAGAATTTCACCTCATAAGAGAATACGTCCAACAGTAACAATAATACTTGCATATGATGTAGTGCCTTATCATGTTGTTGTGACATCTCCAAACAGTACAAATAGACACACATTTTAAACCAAAATCACAAGGACTCATTGCTTGGGTTGATTTGAACCTGGCTCTGTTACAAATTCCTTTAAAACTGGAGCATATACTAGATCACCAAGCAATATATTTGAAAACTAGAATTGAATCAAATCAATTGAATCTAAAGTATCTAAAAAATGGAAAGGAATAAGAATAAAAATAAGGAAATGGGCAACACAGTGTTCCCCGCAATATTCCATAATGCAGTGAATGTAGAAAAAAAAACGTAGCAGTCAGAAATGGAAATACTGGACTGATTCTTTTCTCTGTTTGTAGTTCCAAATCCCTGATTGTCCAGCGACTTGGGACGTCCTCCCGACCTGAAAAGCACTATGCAAATGTTATTTTGTATTGTATTTCTGCGCTGTAATCAGTCCAGTATTTCCATTTCTGACTGCTAGGTTTAGAGGTTGGCTTTCAACCAAGAATATTCCAACAAAGATACCTTTGAATCAGATCCTTCGACTTCTCGGAGATTGGAACCTCTGGAGGAAAAATTAATGTCTCCTTCCAGTTCATCACTTTCCGATAGGTTTCTTGAGGAGTTTCCGAACAAAATGGAGGGTACCCTGCAGGATACAAGAAGCTCAATGTCATAAATCAGGATGGGTCCAACCTTTTGGCTGGAGGGGGGTGGGGGGACGACATCCTATTTGAGAAATGTTCGCGGGCCGCATAAGCAATATTTTTTCTAGAAACTTAGCATAACACTTACGGTCGGGCAGGTGAATCTCTTAGGAGTAGATGGCTCGTACTTACCTATAAGCATTTCATACATAATAACTCCCAGGGACCACCAGTCACAGAGCTTGTTATACCCAGTCTGCATGAACACCTCTGGTGCAATGTAATCTGGAGTCCCGACAGTGGAGTAAGCCTAAAGAAAGGGAAATGCAAGGCTTTCAGGAACTGCAAGCAGAATAGCAAAGAACAAAAAAAAGCGCAGAAACACAATACAAAATAACATTTGCATAGTGCTTTTCACATCGGGAGGATATCCCAAGGCGCTGGACAATCAGGGATTTGGAACTACAAACAGAAACGATAAGAGTCAAAAAGTGGCAGATTGAGGCAGGTTCACCAATAGCAACTCAGTCACGAATGGGGAATCCTGCCAGGAACTGGCAATATTGTCATAGCCAATTCCACGATCCCCATTCAAAGGCACAGGAAGGAGATCACAGAGATTCCAGACAGCAGTACTGCCAGTTAATAACTCAAAGTCTCGATCAGTGAATTCCCTTGTGAATCGCCACTTTTCAATGCCAATATTACAAACCAGGAACCAGTTTTCAAGTTTAAAAATCTTCCGTTCTAATCAACACTTTGCGCATCATCGTTTAATAAAAGTTCCATGAGAATCCGTGAGCAGTCAACAGAAAAATATCAATAATTGTTTTAAAGTAAGGGTTTGCGACTACATCTAATCAGGGCTGAGGAAACTGTGGATAAGCCAGTGAGCGAAAAGTCACTAAAAATATGGCAACTAGTACATCTAGTTGTAACATTACTAAACAAAGTGAATGATTAAAATGCAACTTGCCAACTGGCGTCTGTTTTTCTTCCATGTTTCTGCTTTTCTTTTGGAATTCATGTTCTGAAAAGCTGTTGAAATATTAATGTCCAATGTGCAAATGACAAAACAAGCATTTATTTATACAGCGTCCTTCACGAGAGACAGTGTCTCGCGGCGCTTAAGTAACGCCTGGCCGGGGGGAGGCAGGAGGTGACTGTAAGCACGGTCAAAGAGGAAGGTTTTCAGTTCGTGGCCAAATTAAAAGACTTATCACAAGAAAACGTAGCATCACTTAACCTGTGGTTGATTAAATGCACTTACTGAAATCCCTGGGTGGGTTGTGGGTGAGGTTCCTGTAGAATTCAGTTCTGTGAGCTTTCTTCAATCCTGTGCACAGCCCAAAATCAGAGAGCTTCACATGACCCTACCCAAACAGAAAAGGCAATGTGAAAGAATTCTTTGTTCACAATTTCCGAGACAACTATCGGCATTTCAATCTTAAACGTATATATGGCTATAACTAAATACATTCTTGGGTGATACCAGCAAAATAGTTTTCTTCAATCATATTTGCTCACTGAAATCTTATTCAATTAGGATATTATTATATTTCAACTATAGGTCTTGAATAGTCAACTTTTATTGATTAAGGAATGAAATGTGAGCTTTAAAGAACCACAGACTATCTTTATTATTATTATTATTATTTGCACGTTGAACAGCATGTAGTGTGACAGTGCATACTAATCAGTGGGTAAGCTTCCATTATGCTCTATTATGTTTTGATAATTGACAATGTATTCTTCCTACAGATCGTTTCAAGATCGCTTGATTTTAAACCTTAAACCTCAAGTATCACATCTTATCAACTCGACTTAAAAGAACAACTATTTTATATGTCGGTGACTCAGTCACAAATGACAAATGAGTGTGCCCTGGGTCACATTTCAAAGTGCTTAACACGGCTGACTGGGTACTAGAGCTGTGGGTGGATGGGGAGATCAATGGCAGAAAGCGCGGACAAAGAGGTACATGTCCACACAAATCTTGAATTTGCTATATTTAAAAGGCCATTTTTTTTAAGAGCTCTTCCTATAAATGATGAGGTATTTGTACAGTAAAGATCACACAAGTCGCCATCAGTCAGGACTACAACATTTAATATGAGTATTGTCCATCTAATCTTCATCTCGCGTGATGTACTCACATCCAGGGGCTTACCCTGCTGTCTAAAAGGAGGTTATCTGGCTTAATGTCTCGATGAATGAAGCCCATTTGATGGATGGAATCTATGGCCAACACAGTCTCTGCAATGTAGAACTGAGTCTCTTCTTCAGATAAGGTATCCTTCTTCATAAGTAATGTCATCATGTCACCTGATGTGGTGGGGGGTGGGGGGGTGGGGGGGGAGAGAGAGAGAGAGAGATAGAAAATAAATAAGGTTAGATTAGTGCATGTAAAATCTCTGCAATTTTTTTTGGGTGGGGGAAAAGAGATAAAATTGTCAAAAATGTTCTACAAGATCATGGGAAATTAAAATAGATCACTAACCAACTTTTCACAGGTTTAGTTGTGTCAAACTCAAAGGGTATGAAATTCTTGTTGTTGCTAAGTGTAGCAGCTTTGACAATGTGCATTTAATATCTGTTTTTTCTCACAAAGGGTACAGATATCAAGGTCACTAGCTTGGTGCAAATGTTATTTTTTTTAAAAATTCTAAATGTCGCAAAGCTGGGACACATTTTCTTTACCTCCAGGAAGAAACTCCATAATCAAATACAAGTTTCTTTTGTCTTGAAAACTGTAGAACATTTTGACTACCCATGCTCCATCCGCTTCCACAAGGATATCTCGCTCAGCCCGAATGTGAGCTATCTGGAACAAAAACAGAATAAGAATAAATACCACCTCAAACAGACAACACATATACAACAACAACAAGATTCCATTTATAGAGCGCCTTTCACGTCGAGTGGACGTCCCAAGGCGCTGGACAGTTGGGTCAGGACCCGAACAGGGGGGAAATGGTGAGGGGAGGGAAGGGAGGGAGCGAGGAGGGGGTAGAGAGTCGAGAGGGGAGCTGAAGGCATGGTCAAAGAGAAAGGTCTTGAGACCGGCCTTGAGTGTAAGTATAGCCGACCTGCTGTAAGTATAGCCCCCAAATAAACCTTTGTAACCTTTAATCTATTTATAACCGCATCCAAAGCAAAATCAATATTTTCCTCTTTACAGAGTCAGACTCACTTCTTCCACTACAGCAAACTACAGCAAATCCAAATATCGATGATTCTAACAAACCACAATCTGAATCCTGCTGCCCTTGTATTTCTTTATATCAAACATGTCGACACCTCTCCTCTTTTAAGTGCTGAGTTCTCCAGAATGCAGGAAGATCAAGCTCAGCTGAGATTGCTCTGTAGACGAACAGCCTGGCAAAACGTATGACTCACACATAAAAAATGTGTCACTTGAACAAGGTAATCCAGCACCCAAGGAACAGTACCCCAGTAAGGAGGACAAAAATAAATTGAATTACACCAGGAGAAGAGTAGGAAATAGAATTGGTTTTCATGCATTAAGACTTTGGTTTCTGTGCATCAATTCATACCTGTTCCTTTTCTAACATGTCTGCCTTCCTAAGAATCTTCATGGCATAGATGTGTCCAGTGTCTTTCTTTTGCACGAGACGAACCTGAAAGTGGTTTTCCAAGAAGTCATCATCACACTACCACAACCAGATTTAACACTAAAAACATAGAATATTTTTTCACACCAACATTTAGCAGATTATCCTTAAAATGCACTATCACAAAGGAAGCTTTCTTATTTCATAGTATTGAAGATCATGTTGTGGTTATAAATATTTCAGTATAATAGTTTTGTTAAGAATGCACCTTTTACCAGAAGAATCTACTTTTATAGATTGAAGTGAATTATAGTGTTGTATTTTTGAAAATAGTTGGCCTTTTTGTTTTAAAAAGCATGTATGAAGATGAGATCATAAATTAAACAATTAAATCTATTCCAACAAAGGTGAATTTGTATTTTTTTTGTTCAAAATAAATAGAATTGTCAATCTATTAACATGGAATCTTTGTGGCATAAATTTGAATCAGGGGTTCAAAATTAATTTCACAAGATCATTTATGTCCTCCCACATTCTTGAAAACTACTTTATTCCCTTTATCTAGTTCCTTTCTCCAAATCCAGAAGAGTGACAAAATGCATTTTTCTGGCCCTCTTTTTAGTCAAACCAGTCAAAAAGCAGCAACTAATAACGCAGGCGAATTTGCTTACAGCCACAGTTAAACTTCTATTAGTTCAAGTCAAAGAAAACATTAAATCGCACATTATTTAAGATCACGGGATAAATCTAAACGTCAATGTGGTGTTTGAGGATGAACATTTCTCAGGCGTATTTAACCCATTTCACAATTTACTAATGCATGAATACCCTCGCGGTTAATAGGATTAGAAACACTGAACTTCCACAGAATTGTTGCCTGAATGGGCAATCAATTTAGCCATGGACATGAACACACTCATAAACGTGACGCCAAAATGTTCTGAGTGAAGGACAAAATGGGCAATAGGAAAATAAATTTGCTTGCTTCGCATATGGAATCTAAGTGCAAAGATTCATTTATTGCCTTTCACTAAAAAAAAGGCTTCATTTTTCAGAGGGGCTTTATATAATACAATGTAATTGTTTTTAAGATTAAGACAAGCCATCATGTAATCCTAGGGTCATTAAAGGGAATCCTTTGGTTCCTGTTGAGAAATTTACAGCACATAAAACAGGTCTTAACAGTTTAGTTTAAAAGTGGGAATTGTAGAGCGAGCTGTAAAAGTATTTAGAGAATGATTTGGGGAAGGTCCTAACAGGCCATGGATCAATGAGACACATGGTTTGGGAATGTCCAAATTGACTCCAAAGGTCTTTTCCAGTCCTGTACATTCCGGTTGGCAAACGGGTTTGGTGCTGAGCCTGTATAAAACTAGTAGCAGTAATAGGCTGCCCCTTAATTACTTTTGACAGTTCATAAAAAAAACACAGACAAACCTCTCCAAAAGCACCTCTTCCTATAACCTTCAGAGATTCAAAATCATCCAACCCCAATCTTGTCCGCTTGAGTCGGAGGAATTCGGTCTCTTTGCGGGCATGCTGAGTTCTTCGCATTCGTTTCTGGAAGCCAAAAAGATTTTCCTCATGTCATCAATTCAATAGCACAGCATATAAGACACAAGTTGTTCATTCAGCTGAAAGAATTTATGCTTTGGAAGCTTCACCATGTAGTTATAAACTCAAGTGCATCAACAATCATTTGCAGGATGGAGTTACACTGCCAGCTCCACATGGCTTGACTCTGGATCAGGAAAGACTCCCTTCCTAAGACCCAGAGGGAAGAAGAGACTTGCAAATATATCTGTCTGGCTGTAATTCAGTCACGTTTCCACAACAAAAAATTACATTTGTACAGCGCCTTTCATGTTGGGAGGACATCCCAAGGCACTGGAAAGTTAGAGTTAACTCTCCAGAGTTAAAAGGATCATAATAATCCATCCTGTTCCCCATGTCAGCTACTCCATAATACTAATAATGCTTGAATTTGATATAGAAGTTCATGGAACATTACATCATCGAAACACCACAAAATACTTCAGTGTTTTACTGTAACTGAAGGCAAGTGCAAAAGATAATATTTAAGGGTTTTGTAAAACTCCATTCTAATAAAACTATTGCTTGGACATGAAGACAACAATTGCTTACCTCCTCATCAGGCAGTCCTTCATCATCCATTACTTTTTCCAATTGCTTTTGTCTGGAAATTAAAATGAACACTGATTAGTTAGTTAAAATAATGATAAAGAAAAGATACAACAACTTGCACTTTTGTAGCACTTTTATAGAGAGAACATCTTAAAAAGTGCTTTACAAACGACTGAGCGGGAGCCAAAAGTATGAGGGAGATAGGAGGGGTAAGTGATCCAAAAAATGGTCAAAGAAATTTTTTTTTAGATGGAGCTTGAAAGCCACAATAAGGGGCAGGGCGAGGGTGGGGAGGGTAGAGGGATTTAGGAAGAGAATTCCAGATGTTGAAGGCAAAGTGCCTGAAAGCTCGCCTGTTGATAATGGGGTGGAACAAGCTTAAAGGAGGCCAGAGTTTACAGAGTAGAGGGAATGTCTGGAGGAGCTGGAATGCAGGAGATTACAGGAGTTACTGAGGTGGAGTGAGGCACTGCCGTGGAAGCATTTGAAGGAAAGCAAAAGATCTTAAAATTAATTTTCTCAGGGTTCAGGATTCAGGCAAGGATGGAGGTCGATAGAGTCAGCACCTGAAGTGAGGAGGCACAGTAAGGAGCTGAGCAGGATAGGCTCAATTTTGTCAATAAAGAGTTGGAGAAAATGAAACATTATAGTTTTTGAAAAAAAATCAACTAATTCTACAGTCTTTTAATACTGATTTCCCTTTGGTTGCTTGTATAACACCAACTTTGTTTAATGTCTGAAACTTGATGTAATACTCTCCTTAGTCAAAAGAGATCTCCTGTGAAATGAACACTGTGCCCGCTATTCCAGTTATAATTTAGGAAGAAATACGAGTGTTCCCTTGATCCTTCCAATTACAAAATCTTTCCGAGCCACGAATCCATTATATATATTACCACGGCCTCCGGTCTCTGGAGCCACAATTGTTAAGAAAATGTTCTCCTTTGTGACCACAAACAAATTGATACGGAAACTGCAGTCCTCAATCCCATTCAAAACACCGGCACAGTCATTAATTACTCCCACAGTGCATTGCCATCCAGACCAAACACTTAGGTTGGCAACATGACGTAACGCAGCCATAAATAACTTGGAACGCATCCAGTTTGCAAATCAGTGCCCTGCACTGCTGCCAGCCACACCCACGGAGAGTGGTGCCTGGAGAACAGAATCTCTTTATGCCAGCAACAAGGAACAACCGGAGCCAGCGCAGAGAGTCAAGAGTTTTGCAGCTGACCCCCACCTTCGGTGGCGCCGATATCAAGTGGTGTGCAGAGCCGGCCTCTGGGTTGCCAGTGTTCGATGAGAGAGGGAACATAAAAAAAAAACCTGTTACGAAACAGGTTTGGAAAAGCTAGTCGCAAAGCTTCATTCAATTCTGATAATTAACACAGCTGAAAACATCTTACTAACCCAGGTAGCTTTTGAGTTAAAAAAAACGCTCGATTTGTTGGGCTTAGAGACCTTGTCCGGTTCACTTTGCTTTTTTCCGCAGAAGAATGTGTTGATTATTACTTTAATCCCCCTACCTACCTGCCCGTACCCTCCGTTCCTCTGGCTCCGGTCTGCTCCACGTCCCCCGCCCCAACCGCCCTACCATCGGTGGTCGGGCCTTCAGCCTCTCAGCCCCCAGGCTCTGGAACTCTATCCCCCAGTGCCTTCGCCGCCTCCTCCCTTTCCTCCTTCAAGGCTGGTCTCAAGACCTTTCTCTTTGACTGAGCCTTCAGCTCCCCTCTCGACTCTCTTCCCCCTCCTCGCTCCCTCCTTTCCCTCCCCTCACCCTGACCATTTCCCCCCTCCTCGCTCCCTCCCTTCCCTCCCCTCACCCTGACCATTTCCCCCCTGCTCGGGTCATGACCCAACTGTGCAGCGCCTTGGGACGTCCTCCTGACGTGAAAGGCGCTTTATAAATGGAATCTTGTTGTTGTTGTTGTTGTTAATATTAATAAACACTGGTAATTTTGTCAAGAGGCAGGTATTTCAAATCTGATTCTAGACTGCTGTAGCTTGCATCAACATTTTAATTTCTCCCTGAAATGTACAATTAAAATGGCTGGCAATTTCCCCTCCAGACACTAAAATGCACCAGTTATGCAGTTTGGTGTGAACTATAAACTATAAGCAGTGCGTTAGATTTTCTTACAGTAACTGCTGACTTTCAAAATGATCCACTTTTATCTCCCCTTTCCCCCCCATAAGGCTCCCTATGACATTTGCATGTTCTATCTAATTGCATAGACTTAAGGGCACAGTGATCTGTGACTAATTCCATTAGTATGTTTACCAGAGCTTGAAATGGAGCTCAATAATGTTCAAGTACTTGTATGAAAGGTTATTTTACTTTCTGGAATTAGGTAATCAAGATGCATCCCTTCAGAGAGAGAGAATGCTAATTCTGTTCCAACAATCTATCCCTAGAATTTCCATGTGTAGGTGGGATGTATGGAACTCTGTTTGGTTGATCTTAAACATGGTGATGTGTCAGACACCCTTTTCAACTTTTAAAATTACTTTGGAAGGAGTTATTAGAACAAATTCTGCTTTCTTCAATAAAAATGACAACTGTAGCATCTACCCTCCTGGAAAGCAAAGGGGTGGTGGGGGTGGGGGAGGCGGAAGAAAGAGAGGCAAATGGGGTTTCCTTGGAGCTGAGCTGACTCCAAGGTGATGTGCTTGGAAACAGATTGTCAAAATCAAATCAATCCGCTGTGGTGGTCTCAGATCCTGTGCCAAGGGGGTCTGCAGGCCCTGCTGATCAGATACTTTGCCTCATCAGCTGGACTTGGCGGGCCCGATCAGTCACTGGGAGCAGGGATTCTTCTGCCTTAAATACTGTTAACCCTGCAATCCAAGGATGGTCCGAGCTGGACAAGCAGCAGGAAGCTTGCCAGACAGTGCTCTCGTCCACAAGCTAAGCAATTTTAGCCGGTTAAACTCCAGCAGCAACCCAATGAAAATCTGGGGTCACCAAGTCTTGACTGTCGCTGACCTGCGTTTAACACTCTGCGATACTAGGTAAGCTTCAAGGAGATAGAGCCCATTCCATTCCCACAGGAATTTCCGTGTGTAGGTAAGCATACATAGGTGGAATTCTTAGTCTGATTAGGATTCAGTTAAACATGGTGATGGGTTTCTGCATACGTCAGACACCTGGCTGACATTTTACTAATTCAAATGAAATTCCAGAGAATTGAAACATTCGACATACACAACACTTACTTTCGTTAGAAAACATTTGCTTGGGCTTAGCAATACAAGTGAAGCATTGGAATAGATCTGCTCAATTTCTTATGACAATTTGGAATCAGATAATTATTCAGCTCCTCGCTTCTCCCCCCTCCACCCACCTTCTGCCTTTTTGAAACAGTTTTCATGAGGTCACTGTTTCAACAAGTCTTCCAATTTCCCCTGAATTACAAACGTTAACTCTACAATCGAGTAAGGTGAAGTCAGACATTACCTCATTTCTCTCTCCTCGTGCTGCATAATCAAATTACTGTAGAAGTTTTCCAGCGTCAGTTTGGCTACAGTCACTCTCTCCCTTGTGTGATTACTCATGGGAAAGGATGTTGTGGTGCCTCCAGTCATTGCCATAATAACCTGTAGAGAAGAAACGAACATTTAAGCAGAGACGATTTGTCAATTTTCTCTGGACAACTGTCAGTTATGCAAATTGTTTAACAAGCTTAAACCAAAACACCCCAACAGGATATCTTCTGTTATAAAAGATGTAATAAAATTCTAAGATTGACAGGGTACCAGGTTTTTTTTTCTGTTCAAACTTGTTACAGGAGGTTGCAGATAGATTAATGAGTGGGCAGATCGATGACAAATGGAATTCAATGCACAAAAACGTGAAGTCGTGCATTTTGCGGGGGGAAAAAGGACAAAGCAAGGAAATGTGTCCTATAATAGTTATTCTTAATGGAGTGGGGGAGCAGAAGCATCCAGGAGTACAGAAGTAAAGCACGGAACTGAATGCCAACGTTATACACCGAGTGCGGGTGCAGAAAGGTTCAGTGAGAGAGGAAAGGCAAATGGTGGAGGATGGGACGGTTAATGGTATTCAAAGAGGTTGAGAAAGACAAGAAGGCAGAGGGAACCCTTGTCACAAAGTGAAAGTATGTCATTTGTGACTTTGAAGAGGACTTTCTCAATGCTGTAGGGCAGGGAGGGGGCAAATGTGAGACTGGAGGGGCTTGCACAGGGAGTGGAGGGAATGAGGGGAGTCAAGTTGAGTAACAACAAGAAGTTTCAACATAATTAGATGCCGATAAAAAGGCAATTTCTCCCCTTCCTCCATTCTTTTTAATCATAAATTGCGCTTCAAACATTATACTACTGTTGAGAGCTTGACAATAAACTGAAATGAAAAGCTAACCATGATTGAAAGCAGCAGCCCAGCTGTTTGATATGATATCTATATCATACGCTCAAACAGCAGTTCCTCAGCAGAATGACTTGCAAAATATCAGGAAACCACTCAGTGTATCCACAATATAATGGAAGAAATAAATTAGCCATCATTCAGCCTTCTGTGAATAGCTTTGCAGTTAGGGAAATGACGCATTTTCCTCAATTTTCTCAGTTTGCAAACAAATTGAACTTTGAATTTTAAAAAAATTCAAATGTTAATGTAGCTAGTACACAAGCTGATAAAAAAAATTATACACAAATAATAATCCTTGCATTTGATATATCACGTCTTTGAGACGTCTCAAAGTGCTTCAGAGAATATAGTGTAAAGGGAATTGACTGTGTATGTTGTGGGAGAAACGCAACAGCCAATTGCGCACAGCAGCGTCCCACAAATAGTCATGGATGAGTAAGCAATTTATTTTGAATTTTTTTTTAAGGAATTATTACCTCCGGAAAAGCGATCCACCAATCGACTAACAACCAGGTTCCTACTTACTGCTCGGTAAACAGAGCCGTGTGGAGTAAGGAAACTTGCCCAATGTTTCGTCCTGCCCGGGAATCAAACCCAGGTCCTCTCACTTGCGAGGCGAGCACGCTAGCCATTAAGCTACAGGACTCCAGGATGCTCTGGAATTTATTTGATCTCATTCTTTCAGATTAACCACACAAACATCGAAACATTATTACATATTAGTTGTTTCTTAAAGTAGTCAGGCATCCATGAGGCTATTCATTTTAATTGTGAGGAGTGAAAAAAGCTCTCTCGGATGGCCTAGTGGGTACATTTTATGGTTAAATGCACATGTGGTGTGGCACAGAGCCATACTGATGAACAGCATCTGTGGATGGAACTGGTCTGTGCTGCTCAGAATTGGCAATGCATATTTTCCCCCCAGCTCTCACTCAGGGGGTGAAGAAAAGTAAAAATAAGTGGAAAAAAGGAAATAATCAGCCCTGACGCCTGCTGGAAGAACATATTTGAGGCAGAAGAAGGTACGAATAGAGTAGATTTTGATGATTGGTGTAGCCAAATAGTCACCAATATTTACTGAGGAATAATTGCCATTTGGCCAAACAGTCGTTAAAATGGTGAAATCGGTGGACCAGTTTAGCGGAAGTTATCTTGAGGTGACAGATAAGTTGAGAACTTGTGCATTTCATACAGAGTTCCTTTTTTACATGTACAGCCAAAAAAAACTCAATTTTTTTTATAATTGCTGCTCAAGATTACAACTGAAACATAATAAAATGTGGATTTAGAGTGATTTTTAAAAAAAACAGGAAACAGAAGTCTGCTGATTAGAGCTTTGCAGGTGATGAAAGCTTGTGTTACAATACAGCGTACAAAACGGAACACTGCAGTTCCTCCCATTTTTAATCCTGAATCTATTCATTGCAGTCATCACACCAATAACCCATAAAAAAAACACTGCTGTAAAGAAATGCAGAAACGTATCCAATTATAGATCCAATTGTAGTCTTTCCGACCATTAATAAAGGCAAACATCTGTAATATATGTATGTTATAGTCAGCGCATTTATAATGTTGAATATGTTGTTGTATATTGTTGCTGTGAAGCCATGAATTTAAGGAGAGTAAACAAGTATGCTGCCAAAATTGATTGGCGATACTTCAATAATGAAAGATTCTCAATCTGTTGGAAAAGTTATAGACTTCAGAGCTCACCCAATAAAAATAGCTGCTGAACGCTTAAATGACATAATCATCTAATTAAAGAATCAGACAACAGACTTTGCTGACTTCTCTCTCTGATTAAGGAAGCTACACCCACCTAAAAACACATTCAGCTACAAGTTTTACCACTTACAATCTGACAGTACTTACATTTCCGCACTATTAATGCCTGATAGTTAGTTATCACACTGTCCTGGTGTGCACTAAGGCATTAAAATTAGTTACTACAGCTTGGCTCAATTGGAAGCACTCTAGCTATCTCACTACACAGCATGTTCAAGGTCCACTCAAGACGTGAGATCTAACCATTATTATATTGAGCCTAGGCCAGGCTTACCCACCCCCGTGCAGGAACGGGTGGAAGTGCATTCAGATAAGACATTAAACAAAGGTTGAATCTGCCTGTTCAGCTGAACAATAACAATCCCATGACACTATTTGGAGGAGAAGGCAGCTTCTCCCAGCATCCTGAGCAATAACCATCCATATAATAATTGATCATTAATTTCATGACAACATGTGCGACCTTGCTTTGTACAAATTGACTGCTCTGTTTCCCTACGCATACGGAAATACTGCATTTAACAGCAACTCCCTGTGAATTTCTCAGAGACATGGCAACATCATTGCTGGATAGTTCCCTAAACACCACTCTCAGTTAGGTTCTACAATCCAGGATAATGCCTTATGTCTGTGGAAAGAACATGAACTTTAAATGTGTTGATTGCAGATATCTGTAACTTTGCATACGTGAAATACTATCTGGGGCGTGCAGGTTATTTTAGTGCTTCAATGATGTGCCCCATTGATACTTCTTTACAAGACAATACCACTCAGCAACTGCTCAACTTTTAAATAGTCACTAAACTGAATAGCGTTATAAAAACAATGATTGGTTTTCCAATCATACCAGATCTACTCCTATTTCATCTGTCTACTGATCATCGTCGGCTTATGCAACAGCTGCAGCTAGTAGTACAACCTCACTCACTCCCTATCTACTTACCCAACCGGTGTAACAACTGCCCCAAATTACTTATGCATAGGGAATTATGAAGTCTACGCACCAAATTAGTTAGCATCTCTTTAAAAATACAATCAGGGGAATATTTTATTGACAACATTTCCCCCTCTACAGAGCTGTGAACTGCCAGGCTGCACAAGCCTCGTGGAGATGCATTGTAAGAGAATGAAAAAGTTCTAAATATAGCTGCACAGTCTAGTTCTCACTCAATTTCAGTTACTACAAAGCAAATATGCCAGTTACACAGCTCCAAAGGTCACACCTGTCTCTTGAGAGCAGCCAGACCCATTGTACCACATGAGCCACAACTCCCCCTGAACACATGAACTGCACATCAGTTTGATTGGAGTCTTGTAGCTCAGTGGTTTAGAGCACTCGCTTTGCAAGTGAGAGACCTGAGTTCAATTCCAGGCAGAGGGCGAAACCTTGGGCAAGTTTCCTTACTCCACACAGAGCCTAATGATAATCCCTCCAAAACCAAAAACAATAATAAATTGTCATTTTCAATCTACGACTGTTTGTGGGACATTGCTGTGCGCAATTGGCTGCCGCGTTCGCCCACAAATATACAGTCAATTTACTTTACAGTGTGTTCTGTGAAGCGCTTTGGGATGTCCTCCCGACGTGAAAAGCGCTATATCAAATGCAAGGATTATTATTGTTATTATTAACAACAACAAATTGCATTTACATCGCACCTTTCACGTTGGGTTGACATCCCCCAAAGTACTAGACAGTTGAGGTTTGATGGAGAACATCATTGAAGCACTGGTTTATTTTCTAAAATCGTTACTAGGATATACTCCACAGAAGCCAATCTGCTGCAAGTGTGAGTGAATCAGTTGAACATTTATACTCACGATCTTCCAATCCATAATTGTAGGTACACCTTTATTGGGAAATGGGAGAAAGCGTTTTGAGGAGAGAAAAAGGAGCTGATTTCAGAGTGGCATTGGTGGAGGCCGAAGTTCTTGAGAAGTTTGAGCACTAGAAACGACACGTGGTGTGGGATGACTCCAGGAAGGAGGAAGGGAAAAAAATTGTGCCATCTCATCACAAATAGGAGGATGGTTTAATAATTAATCTAGCATTTACACAAACAGCCACAGTCAATAACCAATTTTATTTGGAAGATTGCTTTTCCTGGACACTGGGAGAAATCCCTTCTCTTTTCCAATAGTACCATGAGACCTTTCACATGCAAACCCTCAACTGTCTAGTACTTTGGGATGTGAACCCAACGCGAAAGGTGCGATATAAATGCAATTTGTTGTTGTTGTCCACCCAAACAGTCAGACAAGACCTCGGTTTAACATGTCATCAGCAGTCATTTGCCCCAGCGTCGCCCCCCAAAACACCAATGAGCTGAATGACCAATTAACCTGCATTGCTGTCCAGAACACCAAGAGATGACTGACTAGTACAAGGGATCTTTAACATGTAAATGAGCAAGTAGATATGGGTATTAATAGCTGACAACTCTCAATTTGACCTCTTCCTTTGGCAGTTTTAAAATCTAAGAATTTTATTGCCGGAAGGTATTGTGTACCAACATCAGCATGTTAGACACATACATAGAAGATAATAATAATCCTTGCATTTGATATAGCGCTTTTCACATCTTCTCAACGTCTCAAAGTGCTTCACAGGATATACTGTAAAGTGAATTATTTGTGGGCGAAACAGTGTATATTCTTCTCCCCCCCAACCTTTTCAGCCTGCTGTAAAGGAAGACAGTTAATTATTGACAATTCCTATTTGAACTCCCTATCCTCTCTTCACATTCACATTTCCACACTGCCCCCTCCAATGTACACATTTCCTTCAGTATTTCAGGGAACAATTCAGAAAATGAGCTGGACCGAAAATCTGGCCTGTGAAGTGGATCGAGTGCAGTTATTTATGTAACAGACTGCATAAGGTTTGAGATGTACAATTTTACCCTGGTCCCTGCAGGTTAGCTGAACTGAATTCTAAGCCGCAACCATCAGAGTTATTTTAAAGCATTTGACATCACACCAGATTTCCTGCTTTCCAAAGGCTTAACCCCTCCAGCCCAAAGAGGGTAAATTCCCACTCCTAGACTCTTTTCTATTATGTACAATGGAACACTAACTGTGCATTTCTATTTTGGTACAATGCCTATTCAAAGAATCATTCAGATAGAGAAGTCACCTTCAGATAGCTGAGCTAACGTTGACAGTACAGAAAACATTCAATTTCCCTTACATACACCTAATTATTGTATTTAGGATTAAAATATACAATTAACTGCTTAACGATTGTTTCTGACCTCTCAGGAGCACTGAGAACTCTAACCTAATCCCACGAAGGTGATGCAATAGTAAAATGGCAATCTAGTCAATATTTCTAATCTGGTATTTGCAAGTCCACAAGTTTCATTGGTTTGCAAGATTAAAAAAATAAGTCTTAATGGCTAGGGTGGTCCTAGCCGGGCAAACAGTAGCAACCATTTCCCCAACACGCACTGGTGTACCAAGCACAAGGTGATGGGTTTCCGTATGTGTCAAACACCTGGTTTGACTAAAAAATGAGCAAACTGTGATGGTTCAAGAGTTGGTGCCCCCCTGACAATTTAATTGATTTTAATGCTTACACAAATGTATTAAAGGATTTACATAAAGTATAGTATAACTTACTTGTTTCAGTATTGATGACGGAAAATAGGTGCGGGGGGAAAAAAAATTGATTTCACACTCCTCTGGTAAATGTATTTCTGTGTCACACTGAATGTCTCGAGTTATATCCTGGAATAGCAGATGGTGAGTCCAAATTAAAATTGGATGTAGCAACAAAGTGCTTTGGCCAGTGTAAGGATCCGGATTTCATCATAAAAAGGCTTCATTCAGATGCCTGTACCAATGGTCATTGTTAATGATCCAGCAGTTTACACTGGTTTTAGATAAATGTTTTTTGTTCTGTGTCCCCACACCCCATTTTACAGGAAGTAATTCTAAAAATATTACTTTCCCAGTTGCACTTTTGTGCTGCTTGTTTATTTATCATTTGGTTCTTCAAAGCATAGCAATTTCCCAGTAATTTATTAAACCTAATTATAACAGACAGATTGGCCAATTTTTATGATTTATGTTCTGGGGTGTTTAAAACTTGAATGGAGAAAAAGAAGCTGATACTTTTGAAATAGTGATCTCAATATGCAGAGGTCTGTCTGGAATATGCACGATGGAAACATTTTGGGATTGCAGCACATATTAATGCCTGCCATCACACCCCTTTTTTTCCATCCAAGAAATGCATTTTGCAGAACACATTAATGTAGTTTACAAACTTGTTTCTGTAAACCCCTGTCGCTTATTGTAAATTTTTTATTTTGGTTAGGAACACACAAGACACCCAACAGTTTAAGTGAGAATGAAACATTCAGAACACTCATAGGAGGAGCACAAAAGAAACCATCTGAGCTGAACTTGTTCTCTTGTTTCTGTGATGAAGCTCCTGGAAAAAGCTCAACATCGCCCTTTAATGACTTAACTGAGGGTGGTTCAACCTTTTGGCTGCTGAGGGCCGGATGCCCTATTTGAGAAACATCTGAGGGCTGCATAAGCAATATTTTGGGGTTTCCCTTTCAGAAATATAACATATATGGGTTATGGAGGGAGAGGATGGGCCAGAAAAAATGGAGGGAGGGGGGAGCAGGATGAAATCAGCTCATCGGCTGCCGGTTGGACCACCGTGAACTGATTAAGGTGGGAAAACACATCCTTAGAGCAATGAATGCAACATTACAGATTCCCAAATCTTGCGGAAAGATTCCTAACCAAATACATGGTGGTTGCATCCTCTTACTCAAGCAATTGTTAACATGGATACCTACTCGGAAGAAAGAGAGGAAGAGGAGAATTTTAATGCGGTATTTAAATATTTCAATGTTGCAAATTGGAAATTGATAATTTGTTTAAAACATTAGCTGGCCAGCTTGTGACAAAAGCAATCTGGTAGCTTCATGCAGTCGAGTTTGAGTATGAAAAGGTTGCTTATAACCAAAATGTGGCAAAGAGCATGGATTTCATTATCTTCCTTTATTTACAAGAAAGGGAAACCTTGCTTCAAGCCTCCATATTTTACCTGTCAATGTTCATGATTTAAAATTGCTTCAAATTTAACAACTGATTTGTAGCTCATGATTAAAATCTGGTCCAAATTGGATTCGTAAAGTGCAAGTGCCACACCCAATGTGTGAATGAAATATTCCCACAGATTCATAAAAGGTGCAGATGAAACACAGGCCATCCAGTCTAACCAGTGTTTATATCTCCACAAGGAGTATAATACTTTACCATACTTTAGTACACTTACTGAAATTAGCTATTAAACTGCATAGCTGGCAATCATTTGTCTTGCATGAATCATATTGAAAATCCTATTCATAAAGGTAAATATACATCCTGAACACTCCCTCCAAACAAACAGAACAGCGTGATCTGGTTTATGATCCATCTTAAATTATTGGTCTCGGAAAGGAAATGGGAACTTTCAAATAACCTTCATATGTGTGATCTTATTTCTTGCCATCACAATATTTGTTAAATTGGAGAATTGGGGGCAGAGAGCAGAATAGAGGGACAATTCCATTGCCAGTTTGGACAACAGCATTTCGGCATCTGTGGGAAACTTACAAAATCACAAGAAAGGTGTACAGGAAGAGCTTTCAACCCATCCCTCCTGAATACGCACTCTACCTTCTTCACATTTACAGCATCAACTAATTTTGAGGAGGTCAAGTGGCCTGGCCTCTACCATTCTTTCTGGTAACCCATTCTAACTGTGTAAATAAATACTGCGCTTCCAAATGTCTGCCCCAAAAATTGCATAGCTCTGAATCTCTGTTCTCTTCTGGTTCCCTTGAGATGCATCTGTTTGGAAGACACGAGCTGAGTTCAACCTCAGAATTCAAGCTATTTGCACTGATGTGTCAAACAAACAAGCATGATCTCATTTGACCACCCATAAATATAGCATGAGAAAAGTGGGAGCCATTCCCCCCCCACCCCCCGCCCCCCCATCCCCTTCACAGCATCAGTAGAACGTTACCAGTCTCCACTACTGTAGTAATCAGAAAGAATCAGTAGTATTAAATTACAAGCTAAAGGCTGATGTTGCATTCATTAGAAAGTCAGGTTGGAAGAATCCAAATGAATTCAGGACCCTCGAGAGTCTCAGGGCATAAATCTTTTATCCCGCCTGGTCTGGATTCAGACCACAAAGGCTTTCTTTTGTCTATGTGCCAAACTACAAGTACTTTTTTTATATTGCGCACATATGGTGATAAACATACAACAGTAGCATCTTATCAATCAACTATAAATCTTTCTTTATTAAAACTACTACTTGAGAATTTACTGCGACAGCTGCAAAGGCTAGTTTGTAATACTATTGCACACAAGTTTATAGAAAAGTAAATAAAGATTAATTTGGTTTGGTGCCAGCTTTCTGATAACAAACCTCCTTACAGAGCTGAATGTCCTTCGTCAAGGTCCTTTGAAACAAATGTCGCCTTCATCTAGTCTACCATATAGTTTACCATTCTGTAACATTTTTCTGATGTTATTTAAGGAAATGTGTGCAGAGGGAAGAACTGGGTGTTGCAACATATTAACAGTATCATCCTTTGAACATCGGATCACACTCCAAAGCATCAAGTCTCTTTGCCTCTTTTCTCCGGCTGTTGAGAGTCTAACATGAAGATACTAGAGGCGTCTCAATTGCAATAGATTCTGGCTATAATTCAGCCCAAAACTGGCATTGCTACTTGAGAGACTACTTTTTTCCCCCCAAATAAATGTGGTATAAGAAAGCACAGCAAGAGAGAATCATTGTAAGAATTCTGCACAAGGCAGTAACTGGCAATAGATTGCCATAAGATTAATGTACCCAGCTTCCTGGTTTAATAATTAGTGCACTAACAGAAATTTTTACAGTGGTGCGTAGGAGATGCTAATCAAAGGTTAGGGTTTAAAGCATCAAAGTTAGGCAGAGAAATGGATGTTACTCCCATATCTGAATAATATGGCATATCAGAGAAACCTTTCTAGTTATTCAGTGCTTTCTTCATGTCGTACTTAATCTTAAAGGCTTGATACTTAAATGGGATGCAATCACAAGAAAGCATTTTCCCAGCAATGTGGCCCCTTATCTTTACAAGCAAAAAAAAACATATTAATGAAAGCTTAGGCACAATGGTAGTGCAGGCCAATACTCCAGGAAAAGCTTTACAATGGATAACAAGGTGAGTTTCTAGAAAGTGAAACTCCGTGACACTATTGCTCAAATCCCAGCAATGGGACTCAGACTTATCAATAGCAGATAATGCATAACAGGGAAGGGAACAAAGTAAACGTATCATTGAAAGCTAGGAAAATACTCCAAAGGTTGACATTTGTGCAGAAATATTTGGAACTGGACATTAATGGATAATAGATAATAATAAATGAACATTATTTGATGCTACCCCACTACCTCCTTTGTGTCTAGAAAACAAAATCTGCCTTCCAAGGCCTAATGACCTGTGACAGTGCACCTATAAATGTTCTTGATTTATGTCTGCCACTCAGTATAAGATTTTGTGTAATATACAGGCATGCAGACACGCATTTAAAGACTGCCCTGTGCGACTTGCAGACATTGACATCATTTCAAATAAATGCAGCATTACATCATTCTGAATGGTGGCCTGCTGTGGACAACATTGGCCAAGAAACAACTCATTCAGATTATTCTTTAATTGAAGACATAAATGTATTTAGGTGGAAAATAATTCAGAGAGATTGTTCTAACAACATGCTTGTACAGTATTGGCTTTTTAAATTGAAACCGATTTCTAATTGCTTAATAATTTATGGGCCAGTGTTGACATTTAGCATCCTTTCCAATGGGATGAATCTGGGCAGATGCAAGAGAATTTCTACACATACATATTTTATTGAAACCTTTCAGTTTTGCCAATCGGTTAAGTAACATGAGCATCAAGGTTACTGCTGGACTTTCACCCCAAAGTGCTCAAGAGACATCTTAGACAAGAAGTGCCCGAGCTATACTTTCAGAAATCTGATAATACAAACAAAAAAATGAATAATTCACTCATAACTCCTGAATTCCAGAAAACTATGGGAATAGACCCATTGTTTAACCTGTATATTAACCAGGTCACTTTTCGCCCATAAATGACACAGTTAAAAAAAATCCACTTTACAGTATATCCTGTGAAGCACTTAGAGACTCTTGATGACATAATAAGGCGCTATATCAAATGCAATTATTATTAAGAAACCATCAGTATCACTATACAGGATTTACAAACCATACGATTACCAAAGAATTTGTTGTTATGTTTTCATAAACTGAATGAATCAACTTTTCAATTGTACTAATTATGTAACCTATGCAGTTTTTGATACCATGTAGCTTTAGACAGTGTAACGCTCTTATGTATCAACAACTATCAAAGAGTTTCAATTGGGAGTCAGCGGCCACTGTTTGTGCAACACTCACTAGTAGCTTTTGAGTTACTAGATCACAATAAAATTGTCAAAAGAGTGAGAAAAACCAACTGCATTTACACAGCGCCCATCAATCACACCGAGTATTTAGATGTCTATTGTGGTTGCAGAGACCTGTCATAATTAGATTGTGGTACACTTAAAAATCAGCCATTGGCGGAAAAGCAAAATTAATGAATGCAATTGGAAAGTATGTTCCTAGGTTTGTTATGCTGCATGAGTTGAGTGAGCAGCAGTATTATCTATAAATAACACCGACACCGTCTGGCACTTGCACAAGGCAGGTCGCTTTGAATATACAGTATGAGAAACCGGTTTGTTAACACACATAATCATTGATAGGAGAGTGGGGATTTCAAAAATCCACAATTCTGTAAGAATGTAATCTTGTTTCACTCGCAAACTTCACAGTCAATCCCCTTTACAGTATCTGTCGGTCAAGTGCTTGAGACGTCTCAACGACGTGACAAGGCGCGATATCAAATGCAAGGATTGTTATTGTTTAAAAATAAATATGAGTTACAAGTCTACAGCTACGACAAACTACCTTTTTGAGTGGGGCAGGGAGCAGGCGACCAAGATGGGAATGCACAGAAGGAGATGATAAGACTTCAGCCCAAAAATGACACTTAAAAATGGTTCTATCCTGAGACTGGTACAATACAGAAAATACAATACTGCTGTACAGATGGATTACATCAAGGTTAGCTTTACCCCTGACTTAACGCTTAACAAAAGCGTAAGCCCAGATGAACATCATGTTTTGGTAGCTACATTACAAACTTGACAGATTGTGGAAACCAGTCGTTACGCACTGTACTACCATCACCTCCAAACACTGTCACCAGTGAAAAAAAAAGTCATTACACTTGACAGTAAACCCTGAAGTGCTTTGGAGACTTTTTGAGCACCAGATAAGGCGCTGTGTCCAACTCAAGGACTATCATGCATATATTATAGGGTGACCAAAAAGCCATGGTATCTCTCTTATGATCTTATTAAAAAAAAACCACAAAATATCATCATTACTTTAAGACTTATTAGACTTTATAATGGGATCACGACTTTTCTGGTCACCTTGTGTGTGTGTGTGTGTGTATATATATACATATATAATTATACACACACATGAGATATAAACAAAAGTCATAGGCAAAACGCCCCAAGTCACAGGTAACTTAACAGCAGCTAATGTTGAACTAAAACACTCCCCCATTCCCCACACACACACACACACACAAAATATCCTCACCTGTTGGGTCTCTACAGTGCAGTCCTTCCAGGGGAGGGTGTGGGGGGGAGGGGGGGAGGGTGTGGGGGGGGATGGGGTGGAAGGGGATAAATGATCGTCTGTTTAGAGTCTCAAAATGTCCTTTTATGCAAGAAGTCGAAGCCCAGAGAGTGGAGCGATCGCTTTGGTGTCACAGTGCAGAGGAGTCAGTGACAGTGCAGCAGCCAACACCGGCAGCCTGGACCTCCGGGGGATAGAAGGACCAAGTGACCATTGGAATGAGAAGGTGATGGGTCCTGGAGGAGAGGAGAGAGAGAGAGAGAGAGGGGGGGAGAGAGAGGGGAAAGGAGAGAGAGAGAGAGAGGGAGAGGGGGAGACCAGGAGAGAAGGTGGGTTCAAGGCTCTCCTTCCTCCTGCAGCTGAGCCGTGTTGGCTCGGGTCTGGTTGGGTCGGGTTGACTCGGGTTGGGTCTGGTCGGGTTGACTCGGGTCTGGTCGGGTTGGGTCTGGTCGGGTTGACTCGGGTCTGGTCGGGTTGACTCGGGTCTGGTCGGGTTGACTCGGGTCTGGTCGGGTTGGGTCGGGTCTGGTCGGGTTGACTCGGGTCTGGTCGGGTCGAGCTGCTCCGGGTTGGACTTGGGTTGGGTTTCAAGCTTCGCTGCTCCTTCCCCTCTTCCCAGTGATGAGATTTTCTTGAGAGAGAGTGAGTGAGAGAGAGAAAGAGAGAGAGGGGAGAGAGAGAGTGAGTGAGAGAGAGAGGGATAGGAGAGAGAGAGTGAGTGAGAGAGAGAGAGAGAGAGGGAGGAGGGAGGGAGGAGGCGGTTGAGGTAATGGGATTGGGATTGGGATGGGGGAGGGGATGGGACCCTCTTCCGGGCTCAACCAAACCTGAGCAGCACAGAGCCGGGCTGGAGCCCCGCGGCCGCCCAATGGGGAGGGAGACTGGTGGTGGCAACACTGAGCTCTGCCCATTGCCAACCAATCAGCAGCTTCAGTTCCCACAGAGGAGGGCGGCATTTCCTTTAATAGTCAAGTTCGGGTGAACCAACCAACCAACCGATATAGTACTACACCTGACACTCCCCTCCACCTCCTCCTCACTCACTCACTCACTCCTTCATTCACTCCCTCCCTCCCTCCCTCTCTTCCTCCCTCCCTCACTCACTCACTCCTTCATTCACTCCCTCCCTCCCTTCCTCACTCCCTCACTCCTTCATTCACTCACTCACTCCTTCATTCACTCCTTCCCTTCCTCCCTCCCTCACTCCCTCCCTTCCTCCCTCACTCACTCACTCCCTCACTCCTTCATTCACTCCCTCCCTTCCTCCCTCCCTCACTCCCTCCCTCCCTTCCTCCCTCACTCACTTACTTCATTCACTCCCTCCCTCCCTCTCTTCCTCCTCCCTCCCTCACTCCTTCATTCACTCCCTCCCTCACTCCCTCCCTCCCTCCCTCACTCCTTCATTCACCCCCTCACTCCCTCCTTCCCTCACTCCTTCATTCACTCCCTCCCTCACTCCCTCCCTCTCTTCCTCCCTCCCTCACTCACTCCTTCATTCACTCCCTCCCTTCCTCCCTCCCTCACTCACTCCCTCATTCCTTCATTCACTCCATCCCTTCCTCCCTCCCTCACTCCTTCATTCACTCACTCACTCACTCACTCCCTTCCTCACTCCCTCACTCACTCCCTCCCTCACTCACTCACTCACTCACTCACTCCCTTCCTGACTCACTCACTCACTCAAAGGCACAAGATCTCTGCAGTGTTTCACCCCAATGAGCTTGTGCTGTTGTTGCGTTCCTTTCCCCCAGGGAAAGCCGCTCTAGGATCATGACAACAACTTGCATTTATTACGGCGCCCCCTTCGCGCGAGGGCGCCAGAGCACCTTAATCCCGAGTGGCTCGGCCCCGCCGCGTGCCGCGAAGGGATCGTAACGAGTTGCGGCTTTCCTCCTGTCGTGGGAATTATTTCTTTGAGATAAGTGCACCTTTATATCTTCTGTGTACAGATAAATATGTACTTGGTTTTTTTAAAAAAAAATGAACCCTCCATCGATCGCCGGCAAAATAGTAATAACAATAACAATCCTTGCGTTTGACATAGCGCCTCATCATGTCTTCAAGACGCCTCAGAGCGCTTCATGCAGTATACGGTAAAGTGAATTGACTGCTTATTGTGTGGGAGAAACACAGCAGCCAATTCTATATTACACAGTCACTGCATATTACAGTAAATCCTGTGAAGCTCTTTGAGATGTTCTCCGAAGTGAAAGGAGCTGCCTGTATATGGCTTGGGACTGCATGGAATCAAATAATTAAAATGTTTTTCCTCTGTCTATGATCTGTGAAACAAAGCTGCAGTGTCTCGTCGAGCTGTCAAAATATTGAGGCTGAGGATAGGTACCAAAAGGGGCCGAGTTTGAGGATACCCATTTTTTCATCAGTTTATCCAGACTTGCTTCCCCTGCTGCGGGGAAAGGTTTGTGATCAATATTTGTAAATGGAAAAATGTTGTGGTGAGCGGCCAGCAATATTTAAAATAATGCTTGTGTTTGATATTGCAACTGTGACATTGTGAGGACATTTTCAAAGCACATCACAGGATTTTTTATTGTGTGTAGTGACTGTGTTGATCTCAATATTTACCACTTAGTCTGTATGCAATGATTTGGCAACTGAGTATATTTCAAATGTAAAATTAGCTACTGTTCAAGTTGTTCATTGCGGGACATATAATTGTGATGATTTTGCAGATCCAAGAGGACTTACAAAATATCCCGACACAATCCCTAGATTATGATGGTGGTGGACAAGTTTTACACTGATTTGTCATCAATCTCACACCATTTGCTCTTTCCCATCTGTCTTACCACACACTCATACTTTCACTCAGTATGTTTATATTAATAATAATAATAATCCTTGCATTTGATATAGCGCTTTTCACGTCGGGAGGACGTCCCAAAGCGCTTTGCAGAACACACTGTAAAGTGAATTGACTGTATATTTGTGGGCGAACGCGGCAGCCAATTGCACACAGCAATGTCCCACAAACAGTCATAGATTGAAAATGACCAATTTATTATTGTTTTTGGTTTTGGAGGGATTATTATTAGGTGTGTGGAGTAAGGAAATTTGCCCAAGGTTTCGCCCTCTGCCTGGAATTGAACCCAGGTCTCTAACCACTGAGCTACAGGACTCCATATTATCAGTGTCTTCCTTGTTTGTGACACCCACTCTCTTCTCTCCCAGATCTCCCACTGTCACACATATTCCTCCCCCCCCCCAATCATTTTGTCTATTTATCTCGTTTAGCTCTCATACTGTGTCTCATTCACTCTCACTTTTCACCCTCATACATTTAACAGTCACAGTCAAAATGCAAAATGGCTGTTTTTGCCACACTGGTTAGTTACAAATAGCGTTGAATAAAGAGGGATGATTAGGAGGAATATTTTTACACAGAGGGTTGTCAGGATGGGAAATACACAACTGATGTGGTGGTCGAGGCAGGATCCATTATAGCTTTGTAAGAGGCAACATGTGATTTTCAGGTGTATGGGGAAAAGACAAACACAGTGAGATTGAATTAATTCTTTCTTTCAGAGCCAGCAGAAGTGATGGACTAAATGGCCTTCTGGGCTGTAATATTCTATGGGTCCAATGCACTTAGCAGGACACCGTGTGAACATTTTCTCATGTGCAAAATATAGAATCTAGTTAACGTGTAACACGATAAGTTGACTAAATCTATTTACCAGAAATATTAACAGGTGAGGGGAGACAAATGAACTACTATTTTCAAAACCAGATACAAGCACAGCAAGTCACACCTGATAAAATACTTCAGTCATTTTCTCCATGCCTTCAACACCAAGCCAAAGTCAACCATTGAAAAGTTTATTTATAATTTTAAACTGAAACATACACCATATAAACAAAATATTATATAGGAACTTGAATACAATATTTATTCCATATATGCAGAAGATCTAACTAACTATACAGTTATGAAATCTTCACTGGAACATCTACTGTTCCAAGTTTCTATTGGTTTTGTCAGATTAGGTCTGGTCTAACAAAAGGTCTTATTTCTAAGAACATATTTCAATTCTCTAATCACTCTAATGACATAGCACCAAAGGGAACATGTTTCAGTATGCAACAGATTAAACATGTGTTTTCCAAAATGTAAAGAACTTTAGTTTTATGAGAACAGTTGATTTATTGAGTTTTCAAAGCCAAATTGAGACTTTTGCTGTAGCAGACAATGTTACATGTCCAATTGCTCTTCTTTTTAAAAAAAACTTGCAAAAGGATCAAAAAGGAAGAAAGTTGAAGACAAGTATGCTGAGGAAAAATAAGTTTACTCTTTCACAAAGAAAAAATTGTTACCGGGAGCATTCTTTAGAGTTTTAATAAAAATAATTTTTAAAAAAATCGTATTTTTTGCAGCAACAGTGTATGATCCAAGGCGACAACAGTTCTCAAGCAGTTAAGATCGCGCCCTTAGTTTACCATGTCCTGCTATTACGATTCAGGAACATGCTGACTATGTCCACTGCTTCTTGTCCCAAGCTGCGACTGAGCAATATCAGCTAATGCACTCTGTATCTTTTCCAACAGCATATCCCCTTGGTAAACAACCAATTCTAACCGAGCTGCAGCTTCGTGATTTTCCGCTTCTAACCGACGTAAACTTTCAGCCTGGAGGTCAAGAAACAACAGTTATTACAGCTTACGCTTCACCACAGTCCACTAACACCACATATGGAAAAGCATTTATTCTTCCAGGTTTACAGCTGTTGTCCTGAATAGGCAAACCTACTCATTTTCTTGTGAAACATGATACTGCATCGGAAAAGCAGTGTTTACACGGGACGTGATTGCAGATGATGTCAGCACATTATATTCTCATAACCAGGGGATATTACCCTGGAGGAGGGCAATTTACAGGTATAAATACTTTACAGTAATTGAACCAGCTAACAGGAAAAAGGAAGTTGGACAATTTCTACCAGCAAGATGCATTAACAAGATAATTTAGATTTCTAATCTACCAATCGTTCCAAGTGTACCAGGCCAATATCTTCAATGCTCCTGATTATTACTGTGATGTTCACGAACTATTTTCTTAAACTCTGCATTACCTTGAATATCCCATAGATGGCTCACCAACAATGTGATAAAGATCACATTGCTTACACTGCACCTTGGCATTAAAATCAGAGGGCAAAGAAGCTCTCTAGAGTTTCTTCTGAGAACCAGATAACTTCTTGAGCACAATGAGATATTACAACTTAGCTGAAAGTCTATATATTACAGTAAAGGTTGTGAAACCAGGGATTTCGCAAAATCCCTGAATTTTTCAGTAAAATTGTGAAACCATGAAATCATTGAAATTAGGAGTCAGGGATTTTGTGAGAAAGTGATTATTTCATCATATTGATAACCTTCTTTGACACTGGATAAGATTATCAACAAATAAGAAACACATTATGAAAATGAATATTTTATTCACCATAATTTCATGTGACATTTCATTCATTGATGAGTCAAATGTTCATTTATTAACACAAGTGAGGCTTGCATGGCACCGGGAGTCTTTAACAGGATACTGGCTCCATAAGGTGGAGTGATGCAGGTAGTGCCTGAGGTGAGAAAGCGCTGACAGAAGCCAAGGAGAGCCTTGGTCTTGTAGACATTGAGTTATAGAAAGTGGAAACTCATCCAGAAATTATTGTTTGACAATTAGTCAGAACAGTAGTGGTGTCGGAATCAAGGGTAGAGTCAGAAAGATAGAGTTGGGTGTCACCTCCACACATGTAGAAGTGAACTCAATGCCTATGAATGATGTTTCCGAGGAAGTCTACAAGGCTTATTGGGAAATACCACATCCATGCAATAGGTGCCATATTTCTGCTGTTGAATTTTAAAGCAAACTGTTGGTGCAATATTGTAAAACTATAACTCATGCTTTACTGGATGTGGAAGGATTTGATGGAAAGATTTTTTGTTTCTTCTACAGAATGGATTATTCATTCAAGCACAGACCTTTAAAATTTACTTAAAACAGGAGTGAAGCTAAACCTTTTTTGAATTACGTGGGGCAGTCAAAACAACAACATGCATTTATGTAGCCCAGAGCGGCCGAACATGACGCTGATCCAGGTGATCATAGGCATGGCTGAAGAAGAAGGTCTTCAGGCACAAATTGAATATGGGGAAGGAAGGGGCAAGCAGAGGAATAGAGGAAGAGTGTTCCAGTTTTGGGGCATAGTGCCTGAAAGCGCAGCCACCGATGGTGGAACGAAGGACACAAGGTCATGCAGGAGGCCGGAGCCAGTTCAGCGGAGGTAGCGGGTAGTGGGTTGGAGAGTAAGCAGGTTGAAGAGGTAGGGAGGTCCCAGGGCATGAAGGGATTTGAAAATGAGTGTGAGGATCTTTAAATCAATCTGTTACAGCGACAAGGAGCCAGCGGAGCATGGCTTGGACTCGTGTGAACATAAAATAGGTTTATAAATACTTCAGTGAAACGATGGCACCATTTTCATCACATGGTATTGCATTTCTCATTGTCAACTACAGTGACAAAATGTTAAGAAACAGGATGAACCTTCTCAACCGTTTTAACAGCGCAGTAATAAAGGAAGTTGATGGGCCAAGTTTCCAAATTGATACTACCCTAGCTTACCTAAACCCTAGCTTTTTTTCAGTTCACCTCTCAAACCCTTGGATGGGTGCAGCATTTTACTCTAATTCTGAGAACTCTTTAAAGCTTAACAATGCATTTAGGTTTTTAATCTTTCTTTCTGGTCTGGGAATTCTCATACGGTACAAGATCTTTCTTATACCCTACAAGCTACTCTGTATACATTAGTGTGAAGATAAATCACACTATTTGGATGCTAGGTGGAAAAAAAATATTGAAATAAATAAACAGACATACTTCAATTTTATTTTATGCCTTTTACACAATGCACAAAATAAAATTCAACTATACAAAACGTCGGCAAAACGTGGCAGTCAATTGCGCACAGCAGTGTCCCACAAATAGTTGTGGTTTGAGTGACCACATTTTTTTTACATTTTATACTTTTGACTCAGGAATTTTCAAAAAAAGGAAGCATTTCATAGAACATAAAATCCCAAGCTAGATCTCAGTTGAGTTCAGATTTTGAGAAGTCTATACAATGTTCTGGTCAACCAACACTTGGAATGTGTCAACTCTGCCATTAATTCATTGGGAGCATCAGCTGCAACTATGAGCTCAAACCTGATGTGGAGACTCAACCAACACAACAATCTTCTGGCCCAGAAGCAAAAATACTACCAGCCAAACACAGCTAAAGAGACAATGCTCTAAACTAATGTGAAAGCTGAGCACTCTGAAAATAATATCATACTGGGTTTAATCTGAGCTCTACCCCCACCATTATGGACACCTAGCTAAGGTATGGCATAGCCAACTATGCAGTATGGTACTTACACTGTGCCTCAAACATACTTTAACCTCATCATCGGCCACCGTGCAAGTGTTAATTTCAGTTTCAGATCTTGAGCGATAATGCTATGACCCAAAATGTGAACCTGGTTCCTAGTAAGTGTGAATAAGTGTTGTAGGACTGCTATGCATTTGATCTGCACCTACTTTAATGGGTTTGAGATAATTTTAATTCACTGAACCTATAGCTTTCTTAACCAGAGAGAGTGGGAGACTTTCATATTCTCATGAAATATAAATATTTATAAATAATAGTATAAATATCTATATTATTTTATGATACACCAACTAATATGAAATCCAGCCCCTAACAACAATTAAAAGAACAAGTTATATCTGTTTGCTTCATTTATCTCATTGTTTCTTTATCGGTATCTAAACAAATTCATTTCAAAGTTAAAACATTCACAAACCTACTATGGGTTGAACAGCCCTATATAAATATATACAAACACATTAATTATACAGTAACTGATTGTTGTCCAGGTTTACTAAATTATGGTTCTACAAAATTATTACTGTTCCTGAAATTTACAAAGCCCCTTTCCAAAATTTTCTGTGCGTGACCCACTTGTAATTACCTGTAATGCTGCTGTAGATTCTTCACTGGGTAGTGAGTCAACTAACACATCTATGTCTTTAGCAGTTCTGGCGATCAATGCAGCAAAAAGCTGAGCATATTCTAGGAGAAAAAACATAATTATCCCTAAACACCAACAGAATCTGAGGGTCATGAAAAAGTATATATCAGGATAAGGCTCTATTGTGGAGGTTTCTTTAACTACAGAAAATGTACATTCCACCTGTTATTTAAAAATCCATAGCCAAGTCAAAAAGTATTATGTTTGACAAAACAGAATATGTGATAAGGCGCTAGATCAAATGCAAGTATTATTATTATTATGTCCGGTTATATTCTCACTGTATGTTGTTGGATAAACTAAACTAGAACACTTTAATTAGGTATACAGGGAGAAAAAAAAGTGTCTCACTATTGATCACTCCTGCAAAATACAGAATAACATTTTCCTGATCCCCTTTCATTGTCAAACACTCTGTCAACACTCAATACTTAAAGTTACCCAAAGAATGATCACTTGGGAAAGGATTAAAGGGCAGCCAACGCTTGTCAAACTATGCCTCAGGAAGTGACAAAGTCCCAAACCTCAGACATAGTAAGAAAGGGAAGGCCACAATACACATTTTGCAGATTAGTTATGAATATAATTTTAGTGCCTGTAAGTGCAGTTTGACAACATTTTTCTTATTTAATCAATAACTGCAGCTCTGGAATATTAGCAAATAGTAATTTTGTATCATTTGCTGGTTATCCCTGCCTGTCCTGTGCCTCGGGGCGTACTCCTGATGTGAAAGGCGCTACACAAATGTAATTTGTTGGAACATTTTGTTCTGTCTATTCTTTCTATTTGCCATTAACAAGGTAAAACGCCATAATTTATAACTAGAATGTGAGCTAATTTTCTATTTGAAATGAAAATCGGCAAGTATATAATACTGCATAGGTTTAAAATTGTATGATAAAGTTGTGACATGAATAATGTAATGCCTTGATTGTACTACAGGGACTGGTTTGATCAATTGTCAGCAGTATAGATGAACTTAGCAGACCAACGCCTGAACCTGGAACTTTTTGGATTTTTTTGGCTCAGTTTCATTTGGGGGACTGAAAAATTAAAATTGATGCAATAGCTTAATACGTTTTGTACAGCATTCGTTACAGCAGCTATATCATTTAAACATTAAGGAATTGTTTTCAAGTGTAGTGACTATTTATAGGCAAACATAGCAATCCAATTTGTGCAAAGCAGGTCCCATAATCAACTTGATATGAATGCTTATCTATAGAATGTTCCAGCAACAGAATAAATATTAAACTATAAAAAAAAATTCATAGGTTACTTCAATATTATAATAAGTTACTTATGTAGATCTGATTCCAAAACAACAAATATAATCTAGACCTCAAATCAAAACTTTAGGTATCTTAATTATACCACAAACTCATTGAATACAAAATTACATTTGTGTAACACCTTTCACGTTGGGAGGACTTCCCAAGGGGCTGGACAGTTAGGGATTTAGACCCAAGCTGGGGGGGTTGGGATCAGGGAGTGCGGCTGGAGGGTAGCTAAAGATGCGGTCGAAGAGGAGGGACTTGAGACAAGCCTTGAAGGTTGTCCTTATAAAAATATATTATTTAGTACTTACCTTCTGTTGGATTAGAGGGCTGGTCTTTGTTTATAGCAGTTTGGATGTTACTAAATGATGCTGGAGGTGCACACTGTTGTAGCACACCTACAGCATTACAGAACTGGTCTGCCAGCTACAAGGAAAACAAAGAAAGCCCAATTACAGAGAAGTTAATAACAAAAAAGTTAAACAACACAGTACTGCATGTTTTATGTATTTTATGGACCCTATAAGAAAGTTCACACTCATTGTGCACATTTATAACAATGCTCAGGACTCAAATACCAAGTCAAAATCAGTTGCTGCCTTTAATAGTCCTGGCATTTGATATAAAGAACCTCATGATCTATGTCATCAAAATGTCTCAATGCACTTCATAGGTCCTACTGTAACATGTAGTGTACCTATATTTGTAGGAAAAAATAGCAGACGATTCCCACACAGCAGCGTCCCACAAACAGGGATTTACACGTGTAGGTGGGATGCATGGGATTCTGCTGGGTTTGGATGCTCTTAAGCCTTGTGATGGGTTTGCACCTGTGTCAGACAGACACCAGGTTGGCCAAACAAGCACACAAGACCTGACAGGGACCACCAGGGATCCACCACTTCATAGCCCACACAGCTGACCCCCACTGACTCACACACACCCATCCCCACAGACAGACTCTCACACACACACACACACACACACATCCCCACAGACAGACTCTCACACACACACACATCCCCACAGACAGACTCTCACACACACCCATCCCCACAGACAGACTCTCTCACACACACACACCCATCCCCACAGACAGACTCTCACACACACACACACACCCATCCCCACAGACAGACTCTCACACACACACACACACACACCCATCCCCACAGACAGACTCTCTCACACACACACACATCCCCACAGACAGACTCTCACACACACAGACAGACTCTCACACACACACACACCCATCCCCACAGACAGACTCACACACACACCCATCCCCACAGACAGACTCTCACACACACACACACACATCCCCACAGACAGACTCTCACACACACACACACATCCCCACAGACAGACTCTCTCACACACACACACACACACACATCCCCACAGACAGACTCTCACACACACACAGACAGACTCTCACACACACACACACACATCCCCACAGACAGACTCTCTCACACACACACACACACACACATCCCCACAGACAGACTCTCACACACACACACAGACAGACTCTCACACACACCCATCCCCACAGACAGACTCTCACACACACACACAGACTGTGGCCTGGGGGAGGCCTGGCCTGGGGGCCCTGGCCTGGTGGGGCCGAGGCCTGGTGGGGCCGAGGCCTGGGGGGCCCTGGCCTGGGGGAGGCCTGGGGGAGCCGAGGCCTGGGGGAGGCCTGGCCTGGGGGAGCCCGGGCACTGACCGAGTTGACGGCGTCCTGCAGCTGTGTCAGTCTGTCAGCCATCTTCACCCCAACAACACGCCCTGTGATTGGACCAACTCACAGCCACCGCCAGCCAATCACACAGCCCCAACACACACAGCCAATCACACAGCCCCAACACACACACACAGCCAATCACACAGCCCCAACATACACAGCCAATCACACAGCCCCAACATACACAGCCAATCACACAGCCCCAACACACACACACACAGCCAATCACAGCCCCAACACACACACACACAGCCACACACACACACAGTCACACACACACAGACAGTCACACAAACTGACAGTCACACACACAGACAGAAAGTCACACACACACACAACAACAACAAGATTCCATTTATAGAGCGCCTTTCACGCCGGGAGGACGTCCTGAGGCGCTGTACAGTTGGGTCAGGACCCGAGCATTGGGGGGAAATGGTCAGAGTGAGGGGAGGGAAGGGAGGGAGCGAGGAGGGGTAGAGAGTCGAGAGGGGAGGTGAAGGCTGAAGGTCAAAGAGAAAGGTCTTGAGACCGGCCTTGAAGGAGGAAAGGGAGGAAGCGGCGAAGGCACTGGGGATGGAGTTCCAGAGCCTCGGGGCTGAGAGGCTGAAGGTCCGACCACCGATGGTAGGGCGGTTGGGGCGGGGGGTGTGGAGCAGACCGGAGCCAGAGGAACGGAGGGTACGGGCGGATAGGGAGGGGGATAGTAGGTCGGAGACGTCTGTGTGTGACTGTCACACAGAGACACACACACAGACAGTCACACATACACAGACAGTCAGAGACACACAGACACACACAGAGACACAGACAGACCCACACGGAGACACAGACAGTGAGCGAATCACACACACAGACATACACAGAGACAGAGACTCACACAGACACAGAGAGGGCGAGGCAGGGATTAATGGAATATTTTAATGTGGAAAGGTGCTAATAAATTGAAAGAATTAAAGTTCTTTCGTTGGAATGATTTACACTGCTACAGTCATAGTGTTATCATTTAATAATAATTCTTGCATTTGATATAGTGCTTTATCACGTCATTGACGTCTCAAAGTACTTCACAGTTATCTGTAAAGTACTGTAAAGTGTAGTGACTGTATATTTGGGGTTGAAACACTGCAGCTAATTACACACAGCAATGTCCCACAAACAGTTGTGTATTGAATGACCAAATCATTTTATTATTATTATCTATTATTTTATTTATTACCATTAATAGATACGTTACAGTAATTATACAGGGGATTTCATTGTTAAGTGCTAGTTACGGGGGACACCAAGGTACATTAAAGGTGCTTGGACGCAATGTCATTGTTCTATGTTCGGCATCTAGATCTTTTATCTACTACAACGTCCTTTCATTTTATATTTGGTATTGAGACTGGTTAGTGTTATGCTTGTCCATGAGGCAAAAATAAAAACGATCCGAAAATATAGCTGGTGTAAGTGCAGTGGTGCAGCATTGCGGGCGAACAAATATAATGGGGGGAATTAATATGTTTGTAAGTGTCGACCCATAGGCACAATATTGGCTAAATATTCATACAGCTGGGGCTCATAATATTGTGCAGCCAGCAGCTGAAAGCAATATAATAGCAACTTCCACTTTAAAGCTGGCAATCACTTTCAGAGATTGGATAGCTTGTCTTGTGACATTTTTTTCAAGTCGTGCTTTGGTACAAATTCCGAAACACGATGCACCTTGCCCATAAAATCCCCAAAAAGTTTTGGGTGCGTGCTATATTTTTTTTCTTGAGAGGAGGGGCAGGAGGCTGGATCTTGTGTTGTGTTTAATAGGATAGCAGCTGTGGTGATGCATCATCTCCGATTTATCTGTGGGGTAAACCAGAGGAAGTTAGGCTTGTTAACGAAGGGAGAAAGACGAGAGAGAGAGAAGCATAGAGGAGAAGAGTCTGTGCAAACAGAAAGAGAACTGCTCGCAACATGTGGCAACAAACACTGAGCACATTTTCGACTCGATTCACCTAAAGGGTGAGCAACAGCCTGGAGGGTGGCCTTGGAGAGAACTGGACGTTACCTAAAGAGATGGGTTCAGTCGACATAAGAGCAAAGGAGGTGGTGGACCTGGGGAACATTGATGTCTCCTCCACCTGGCATCACTTTATGCTGCTGTTCGCTCTTCTTCTGGGGCAGGGGGTCACCTACACTCACTCAGGTGCGTTAATTGTCCTCAATAGCCCACAACCCCAAAAGGTGCGTGTTTGGCACATCAGCAAGACGCCACTAAGTTTATTTTCTTTCATTTAAAAGTTGATATTAAGTTGATTAAAAGTGGTAAGAATTGGTAGTATTTTTAAAAAAAAATGTGCACTGCAGTGTTACGGCTTATACAGGTGAAGTTGGGCTTTAAATTCTGCTTCTGTTGCTTTATTTTTAATGCTTTATTATTATTTATTATTAATATACACTACTGGCCAGGAACATGACCTGTCTGGTATTACAGTTGTGCGTGCGAATCGAGGAACTAGATTAAATGAGATTCACTTGTAAATTGGAGTTGGATCAAGTCAGACAAATTCTGTAAACTTGTTTGAGAGTACTACTGAAGGTTGGATTGTTTGTTACCATTTCACAAGCAGAAGTTGTATGTTTCATGTACAAACCCAACCCCCCAAAAAAAACCACATCTTTAGTTCTATAGGGTAACAAAAGTCAAAGCAGAATTCTGGTATCCAGCCAAATGGAATATATGACTGAAAGTGAGAATTCCAGGTTGACACCGTTTAAATTCCTATTATATGGAGCGGAACTAAAAAAAAAGGTTTTGAACTGTTTAAAAAAACTACAAGGGGAACTGCAGATTAGAACTCCCCAACACCACAGCAATGTTCATGTGGAACTGATTGCTGACCCAAGTTATAATAATAATAATCCTTGCATTTAATATAGTGCCTTTCATGTCTTCCAGACATCTCAAAGCGCTGCACAGAATATACTGTAAAGTGAATTGACTGTATGTTTGTGGGCGAATTTTGTTGAGAATGTTGAATTGATATAAAATGCATCTTATCTTGATCAAGATCAGGTGGATGTCAAGATTTAATAGCACGAGTTGACTAGAGGCTTATTCACCATTGCCTTCCTCTCTGGGGAGGGTACTACTGCAGTTGTTTGCTTACATAATAGTTGTCTGCACTTCGGAGTTTCGTAATTTTTTTGGAAGAAGTGCTTTGAGTTGTGACATTGTATTCCTGTGCATCAAATGAGAGGTTCCGCTTGTCAAGATTGGATTTTAAGTTCAATGCTATTGATTATTTGCTTTCCATTAAGTTGGATTTTTTTTTTGTTTTGAGAAGGTGATTTTTATGGGAGTTTCCATTTCGCCTCTTGTGAAGTGACCTATAATAAATGTGCACCAATCCCATACTTGACTTGATCCTAACCAGTTCTGACTTGATCCTAACCAGTTCTAACTTGATCCAAATGCTCTGAAGTATGAACTACTAGAATTCTGAATTTTTCAGTTCATTTTGCTTTAGATAATAATAGTCCAGCAGCTCAGTGGTCAAGAGTACTCGCCTCGCAAGCAAGACACCTGGGTTTGATTCCCGCAGGGCGCAACCTTGTGCAAGTTTCCTTACTCCACACGCTTGATAATAAGCCCTCAAGAAAAAAATAATAATTTGGACTCTAAATCCACAGTTGTTTGCGGGACACTGCTGTGCGCAATTGGCTACCGTGATACGCCCACAAATATGCAGTCAATTCACTTTACAGTGTATTCTGTGAAGCGCTTCGAGACGTCGAGAAGACGTGAGAAGCGCTATATCAAATGCAAGGATTATTATTGTTTATCGTTAGACTAATGATAACCTCTATTCTGCAATTGCTTTCAAAAAGTGAGAGCTGAAGCATTCGCCAGTTCCAGAACAACTTTTATATAAAACAATGTCTCGAAAGTCTTTCACAAAATGTAACTTGCAGTGAAGCAGATATTAAGTGGACACATGTGACTGCGAGTTTGTGCCAGCAACATTCCACCAAAAATGAAACAAATTACATCTTGCTTTCCGTGAAATTGGATGGGGAAGGATATTAATCAGGAGAAACTGTCTAAATAGCAAGTGAACTTCCTTATTTTTGGAGTCTCTAAATTGATCGGAACATTTTAAAGATGCTGGTCAAATGTTAGCACCTCAGAGCTTCAAGAAAATAGTGAGAGCAACTGATGCGTAAGGTTATGATACTATATACCTAAATTGTTCGTGAGACTGTTTTACATCTTGGTAAGATTAGAGATAATATAAGGTAGAGCTGCAGTCCTTCTATCATTGCTACGATCATCAAACATTGTGTAGTGGTAGTGTAAAATGCTAATGTGTTTTATGCTAACTGTTACTAATGCTTGACTTAATCCATCCTTGTGTATAATTTTTAAAAACTTTTCATTCTTAATATTAGAGAATCTGTGGATGTCAAGAAACTCACTTGGGGAAGTAAACCATTATCAAAAATCTAATCAACTCAGACTATTTTATTTTCTGTATCTGACACTTATTGTATCCTGTATTTTTTAAAAAAGAAATGCTGCTTTCTCCATTTCAGTTATAGGTGTCATCCAATTACTGTGTTCACTAGCATTAACATATGGAAATAAACTGATTAGCTCTGGGTTGGTTTTGATAAGTCTCAATTTAATGTAAGAAGCAGTATTGGGCAGATTCAGGCTCATGTATACTGTATATGAATTGGGTTTTAATATGGTCATATTATCATGCTGTATTATACAAAATATCTTTAAACCTGTTTAGACCATCAGAAATATTGAATTAGAATTAACTTCTTTAAAGGAATTTTAAGTGCAATATGGTTGTCTATACTGATCTATAAATCTATAATAGTTAGGGATTTCTATTACTGGTTTTGAAGAATTCTAAGCATGTATCAGAGAGAATTGAAAAGTACGCTTTTGTCTGTCTTGTTATATCATGTGACATTTTTTGGCTATAATCATGGAATGTAATCAGCTGCTTCATACGATCATGAGACAAAATTAGTTTTCAAATAAGGAAGCCTCTGTTAAGAGTGCAGACTTTGGGACAGAGTATTGAAGATGCTGTAAAATCTGATCATGTGTGAATTTGTAATGAGCTGTTTTGCCCCTGGCAATGTTGAGCTATAAATGTAATCACAAGGTTTCTTTGACTTTAAAATCAATCTTTAGACTTCAAACATAGATTTTGTTCTGCAAATGTGCCTGCATTATCTCTCCCCCCCCCCCCACTCCGCCGCCGCCACACCCACCCACCTTGACAAGGTAAAAGGTTTTAGCTGGTTAACCTCCAACAGTACCACAAAGGGCTTGTCTCTTGCAAACCTATTCCTTAATCTGCTAAAGCGCATAGTTTACCAATGAGAGCACTATTTGGCAGGATTCCTGATGCTTGCCCGCTTGAACAGGAGCTGGATGAGAATTTTATATTCCCATCACACGAGGATCAGGGTAAGTTGATGGTGGGGAGAGAGTGTGTACTCCATACAAAGCAATCTATATGTGGAATTCCCAGTAGTTCTCAGAAGTGGAGTCCTGTAGCTCAGTGGTTAGAGCACTCGCCTCGCAAGCGAGAGACCTGGGTTTGATTCCCGGGAGGGTGAAACCTTGGGCAAGTTTCCTTACTCCACACGCCTGATAATAATCCCTCAAGAAAAAAACAATAATAAATTGGTCACTTCAATCCACAACTGTTTGTGGGACACTGCTGTGCGCAATTGCCTGCTCTGTTTCGCTCACAAATATACAGTTAATTCACTTTACAGTATGTTCTGTGAAGCACTTTAAGACGTCTAGAAGACGTGCAGAGTTTTATATCAAAATGCATGGATTATTTTATTATTATTGTTTGATTTGGAGACTTCTGTGCAAATTAGTGATTGATTTCTGTGTGTCAGTTGTCTGTCTGATCAAACCTACTGTCAATTGAGAATGTGATTTCCTTTTAGAAAGTGTGTGGGTTGATCAGGCAGGGTCTGTCCTTCTGAAGTCATGTTGGTTATTTTTATTCAGATGCTCTTCAATTTGTATTGATTTTTGGTTTCTTCAGTGTTCCAGTTTTTTAGGGCTAGTTAATAGCAGGCCCGGGTATTCAGGTCAGGCTAATAAACCCTTTTGGCTGTCGAAACTTCACCTGTTTCATTAATTCCTTCAAAATAGAAAGTCAGTGCTTTAAGTTTCTCACTCTGTCTATTAACAGTATACTGGGTTATAGCTCATGCATTCCCCACAGTATCGTCACAATATGGTTGACGGGACATTTACTCGTGGTTACATTGTTGGGTTGGAAAAAGGTTCAGTAATCACTGGGAATTTTTTTCTGAAACATTTGCGGAAAGCCCATCCATGTTTTCTGTATTTTCCAGTTGTCTTTGCTTTTTTTAAATTTAGTTTTTACCTGTTTCTGTATATGATATGTGCTCAGCTCAATGAAACTCTTCACTATCATGTGGTTGTACATCAGTGAAATGTAGATGTGCAGCAGCTATTTACTGTGATTCTCTTTCACAGGTCTAATTGAATTTTCGCTTGGAAAATTTCAAGAAATATACTTAATCAAGAATGTATCCTTTGAAGCCATTTTACAGAATATTCCAGAAAACGTAACGTACATCATCTTTCAAGTGCACACACAACATACCAATACAACTATTTCCTTTAATAAGGTATGTCATATTTTGTAATAATCCAGGATTTTTCTAAAATGTTACCACTTGTTACAGTTGAACATTACACTTGTTATGTCTACTGATCAACAACAGCTACTGGCTGTCACATTACTATCTATGTCAAGATCTAATGATAGTAATTGCAGGCAACATTAAAGTGCAAATCTCTGTTCACAAAATGATTCTAGTGTTGAGTTGATGTATCCTGCATTTGGAAAATAAATTGGACTGAACTAGGTGAAAAAACATGTCCAATATTTGGTTCACTAGACGAGCATTCAATAAATGTATTTATTGAAGAAAACGATAATCAGATCTATGTGAATTATCAATAGATTTATTTAATATGTTTTTTTAAAACCTAGTGTCTTGAAAACCCAGGCTTAAATCTTAAACTGTCTGACTATAAAGTTGCTTTGTTATCCTAATTAAATCCTGATGTTTACTTTTTTAAAAAATAAGATTTGTTTCATGTTTTCAGATTTCTACAAGAGAAACGTCAAAAACTGGTGAAGACACTGGCTTGCTCCTCAGGTTGAAGCCTAAACAAAGCACATCAGTGTTGTATGTAGATTCATTCAATCAAAGTGTCTCTGCATCTGCTGCCATTCTGCCTTATAACGAGAAAGGTTAGACTTGACTGTCACATAGTCCTAGCAAAGCTCATTTATAAACGTGGTTGTTTTTCTTTCGGCCAACTTTCCAGTGATATTGTGGTGCAACTTGTGAGAATTCTATCTGTGTATATTACAGTCAAAGCTGTCTTCAACAATTGCTCAGGGGATTAAGGCCATTGTAGCCTTTATATAAAGGTGTAATCTGAGTAAGGGTTCATTGGTGGTGTGTAGAATTTCTAAGTGTACAGAAAAATATAGTGCATGTACAACAACAAGATTACATTTGTATAAGCGCCTTTCACGTCAGGAGGACATCCCAAGGCGCTGGACAGTGTACAGTATTTTAGACCCATGAATTGAAATTAATTTTGTATAAATTAAAGATTACAAATATTTACAGATCATTCAATTACAATCACAAGTTGTCGGGTCCGAAACACTGACTGTCCAGCACCTTGGGACATCCTCCCGACGTGAAAGGCGCTATACAAATGCAATTTTGTTGTTGTTTGCTGGAGAAGTCCACGTGGTCTTCTGGTGGTCGCTGGCTATTTTCTGACTGTTTCCCAGAAAGCTTCGCCTCAGAAAAGGGTGTTGGTACAAAGGCACAAGGTGTAAAAGGACTAACAAAGTTCGGCCTCTTGTTGTGCTTTATATGGGTGGTTCCTGAAAAGAGGTGGTTTATTATTCCAAATCTGTCTGGGCTGTTCCAGGCTGGGTGCTAACAGTGAGTGGTTACTGAATGGAGGTGGTTGCTTGAACGGGTTGAATTAATAATCCCTGTAATGGATAATAAGTGTCTTATCACATCACAACATCTTAAAGCATTTCAGTTTTTTCTGTAATGTGTGGTGACTGTGTATTTATAACAAACACTGCATAAAGCAATGTGACATGTGGAGGCAGGAAACAAATGACCAATATTTTATGTGGGGGTTTATTGGCCAGGACATAAGAAGAAAATCTCTTCTCTTTTCAAAGAGTGCTATGGAATCTAATACCTGTCTGAGCAGGCAGATGGGCCCTTGGTTTAACATCTAAGAATAGCACATTTGAGAATGCAATGCTTTCTCAGCACTGCATTGGAGTATCAGCTAAACTATAAACTCAAAGTCTCAATCTGTGGTTTCAATCCACAACTTTCTCACCTCCAGGCCCACTGCTGTCCTGATAGACTGTCTGTCGGACATCAAGTCCTGGATGAGGGCAAGTTTCCTACAGTTGAATGTGAACAAGACTGAGGCCCTCCTGATTGCCTCGCGCCAGCGCCTCTGCACCTCAGGCTCTGGCAACATCAACCTCCATGGTTGCACACTACAACTCACCGCCAGTCAGGAACCTCAACTGTCTTTTCTCCCCCACATTCAAGCCATGACCGGCTCTGCCTTCCCTCACCTGCGTAACATCGCCCGATTCCGCCATTACCTCACCCCTCAGGCCGCTGAAACTCTTGTTCACGCCTTCATCACTTCCAGGCTCGACTATGCAAACGCCCTGCTTGTCAGCCTTCCCAACTCCTCCCTCCACAGGCGGCAGATAATCCAGAACTCTGCAGCCCGTGTCCTCTCCCGCACCAAACTCCGTGACACCATCTTCCCCATTCTCGCCCAACTCCACTGGCTCCCTATCCTTCAGAGGATCCAGTTCAAGATCCTGGTCCTCACATACAAAGCCCTCCATGGCCTCGCCCCACCCTACCTCTGCAACCTCCTAACCGCCTACCAACCCGCCCATTCCCTCCACTCAGCCGGCTCTGGCTGCTCCACGTCCCCCGACCCACCCGCCCCACCATTGGCGGGAGAGCCTTCAGCCCCTCCTCCCCCAACCTCTGGAATTCCATCCCCAGTCACTCCGCCTCACCCCCTCCTTAGCCTCCTTCAAGTCCCGCCTCAAGACCCTCCTCTTCGACCATACCTTCGGCTATCCCCGTCCCCCCCCGTCCCCCCCGTCCCCCAGCTCGGGTCAGAAATGCTGTACTCTGTCCAGCGCCTTGGGACATTCTCCCGACGTGAAAAGCGCTATACAAATGTAATCTTGTTGTTTATCTCTGAGGCAAGAGTGGTTGACACTTGATAGAACGCTGCCCCATTGCAACCTGTTTCTTTAAGGTGCGAATTTGATTATGACACAGTTACAGTGTAGACCGCGTTTCCTGTACATGTTGTGCACAGCCTGAGTTCCTTTTCACATATGCCAGATGTCTTTTGTGATGATTTAAGGTCATTTGGTTGCCATGTGTGTTGTTTCCAGCTTTCCTATGAACTCAAGACGAGGGCTGTGAAGTTCAACTTTCTGACCCAAAGGCAAAAGTGGTACCAACCAGATGTAACTTAGTTACTAGATTTAGCTGCTGGAGCCCCTTCATATATTTACATTGATTGAAGTCCAAGAATCCTGGCAACTTTTCACTTACCTTAAGAAATAATTGCCAAATTGCAGGTTTGTGCAACTGGAAATCCAGGCTTGTGATCTCATAACAGTTTGACACTCTGTAGTATAGTTGAATTGTGTTCTTTTTAAAAATTATTGCTTTGGACTTAATTTGAGTATGTAAAATAGAAGCAGATTTTTAGAATGTCTTCTGAGTTTTGTTCCCGAGGTGATTTAAAAACTGTAGATTCCATCACTAGGTGCATTAATATCCTATTAGAACCATGGAGTAGCAAGGGTTCAAAATAGCAGAGGCAATGTGACCATTTTAAACCTCAAAATCCAATATAAAATTGACAGTTGACAGATATCTACTTAAAATGCCTTAATATTTGTTCAACTGTTCAAACGTGCAAATTCTTGTGGCTAGCAACATCGCTGCGAATCGCACTTTGTAAACTGATAATATAAAGGTTGCTAATCTGAGAAAACATAATTCTCATAAATACCAGCCACCACAAAGGTATGATCTCGCCTCATTTTTCAATGCAATAATCTTTAGATATTTCAGGAAGTGGTTATTTTTTTCTAAGCACTCCACCCATCTGTGGAAAAAACATTTAGCTCTGCTATTGGCCTACATAGGTAAGACTGTGGTGATTCAGATTCCCAGAAATCAGCCTAAATGTTCAACGGATGACTTGATTTTTCCACGCAGGATAGTGTCAAGCGCTCTGAGATGCTACCCTGTATGGAGGGCTGTATATAAGTGCAAGTTGTTGTTGTTGTTCATTTTAAGATTCAGTTGTTCAGTGATTTAATTCTACAGTGGCACATTGGAACCAGCTTTTCCGTAACCATGCTTCAACCCTAAAATGTTCTCTCTTGTGATGCAATTCACTTTTTTGATTTTTAAATAATCAATTCTCCCAACACTGAAACAATTCAATTTAGTTCAAGTCAGTGGCATATCCCAGGCTTTGAGTCAAAGCCTCTCTTTTTCTTCCATCTAGATAAGCAAAGGGAGCAGACTATCCAAAATAGCAACATAATGGAACATGCTGTATAGACAGAGCTGTAGGACCTTTCTGTGTATACATGTAAACAGTCCCTACACTTGAAAGTAATTACTGTAAAGTACTTTGAGGTGTTTTGATTTAAGGATTATAAAATGTAATTTTGTTTGAAACACAACTTCTGTAACTGATCTATAATTGAGGGTTTGCTGTTGGATTCATTTGTTGTTAACATTTCTTTGGCAGATCCGGTACCTGGTGGATGTAATCTGGGATTTGACTTGACTCACGATCCAAACCTGTATCTGCAATATAATCTATATGAAGCAATATTGAAGTTTGTACCAGCTAATCTTGGTTATCCCAGGTACAATAGTCCTTTTTTTTGTGACAATCTAAAAATTCAGTTTTGCTTTTGTTTTAACGTACTTTTTTAAAAAAAGCCCCTATAATTGCTGCCACTTCTTCATTTGGTGCTTCAGTAAAATCAAAAGTGATTGTTTTAAGCTTTTGAAGTGATTTGAAATGGAACGAGGTGTGAGGAAGTCTGAAATGCGTGAGAACAGTGAACTGCATGAGAATCCTCCTGCCCACAACTTGGAGGTATTTCCCAAACCATTGAGAGGTGGTTTTACCAGTTGGTAGTGTGGAACTTGAACAGGATCCGCTTACCTCTGCCGACACATCAAGGTGGATACCGTGGATATACGAGGCGTAATCACCTTTGAAGGATCTGGTGTAGGTGTTGGAAGAATTCAAAATAACAGCATATTGGCTTTTTGCAGACCTTTGGTCCTTCTAATGTGACATGAGGACAGGAGGTCCTTCATCATCTTATCTATAGGAGGATAGAAGCATTTAGTCCTTGGCCTGTGTGAAGGGCACTATATAAATACAAGTTGTTGAGGCTATTTGATTGTTGTCTCTATCCAGACATTTTAAAGGTAATTTATAATGTTTTCTGTATTACAGGGGAATATCTACACCCTCCTGTGATTTTGATTCCGGTCAAAACTACAGACTAAGATACGATATCTATCAGTATTTCATGCCAGAGAATAACCTTCGTGAAGATGTTATCTATACCTTGCTTCCGAAGATGGCCCATGTACAGCAAATAGAAGAAGATGGCATTTGGGTACGTCCGTAAATATTTTTTGGGAAAGGAAGTGAAATTGGACAACTGAAAACTTACCACTCATAATCAGACTCAGCACAACGTCCTGTTCTCAGGAAATGCAGCTAATTAGAAAGGGTGCAAAGCTTTAATCTTTCTTACTCTTGCACTCTATTTGTTCTCATTTCCCTCTCCCTCCCCCACCCACTTAATTAATGCATAAATCCAACTGTGCTCTGGAAGCTAGGTTTTCTTCAATTCTTAAAAAAACTGTTTTTTAATTAAGAAATGTTGACAATTCTGCTCAATCTTTAAGGCAAATGGAATTATAGCCTAAACACCAAATTACATTTTGGGCTTCATATTTTTGCAATCTCATAGATGTTCTTAACAAAAAGTCTTTATCTGCCTTCAACAAAGCGTGGGGTAATCTCAAGTGATATCTGTTCTATAGACTTTGCATGTACAATATAAGACAGGGCTGGGAGGAAATGGTTGTAATTGTAACAAAAGTAACCTAAAGCTGGGATGCTATGTTGGTTTAAGAAATTCAACATTAATAGTGTTGAGAAATTGAGCTCCTGGCAATATAAAGTACAGTGATGATTTACCCTTTACTTGGAAAAAATCATATTTTTTTCTTTTATACTTGGAGCTAAATATTTAAATATCTATTTGACCTATTTTAAAATAAAGGTAAAATTTGGCAAATTATTTCTTCTAGGCATATAGTTGATGCACTTCAAGCTGAGGTTGAGGAAGAAGAAACCATTATGACTTTGATGTTTTCCTGTTTGTTTTTCTGTTTTTAGTTGCTAAGTTTGAGTTCACAAGATAAGAAGAGTGTGACCTTATCTTCTATCCCAGGCCAAGGGGTGATTTATAACATTATTGTCAGGGATCTAATACTAAACACATCTGCACCTTATATACCAGTTCATACGTATGCCTGCAGCTTCACAGCAAAAATGGACAATTGCTATACTCTAAGTAAGTATTGACTTAGGAATTTAATTAATATTTGAATGTGTGTGTCTAACCATGTTAAATGTTAAATGTTAAATTGATACATGATCATGATAAAATTTGTGGTATTTTCTTTGTATTTGCCTGTGGCTTTAAAAGCATCCGCTAGCTTTTTCATTGCACTTCATTCCCATCCGCAAAGCTAACATTTTCTTCAAAATAAAAATATCATGCTCAGACTTCATGCACTCATTTGGCCCAATAATGGGATGACCAAACATAAGCCATTATACAATTTATAGAATTATAGTTTGAATCTAAAAAAGTTTACTGGAAGGCCACAGAGCCACAAGAGCAATTATGGATAATCTACAGATAATTTGGCATAACACAAAATTGGCTACAGTGCTAACTGAACAATTATACCAGTTGTGTTGTTACTGTAGTACTAAAAAGCCTCATCATAACTTGTTAGAGATCCCATAAAATCCCAACCAGTATTATAGCTGTGCAATCATTAATTGGTACTAATGCACTTTCTGTGCATGTATACAGAAAGCTGGCTCAGTTATTTTGGTAAGTGAATGTCGAGGTACACACCTCAATTATGCTGTAAGCGAACTCACATTATTAAGAAAAAAAAGAAAAACTGTGTGTGTAAGGAGCATTTTTCCCTCTATATTGAAGTGTGATGCAACTAACTTACTGTGTTGACTTTTCGCTAGATATCCTTTATAGTCCTCTTTAGTTGTGTTGTTTAATAATATGCACTGGCAATTGTTCTTAAAGCAATTTTTTGTGTGAATTTAACAATTCTTATCTCACTGTTTTTCAAAGCCTAGTTTGATTGCATCTGCCCACACGTTGCCCTTTAGGTGTTAACTGAATTGGTTTTGCAAGCGTCTCTAGACAAAATTTATAGCGTTCTTGCTTAAGTCTTTGGAGTTAAAATGTAAATGCTGTGGTTAAAGCTGGTGCATTTTGTATTAAGGCCAGCAATGGTTAAATTACTCACTTCCGAGAATTGAATTTCAAAGTTACTAATCATAAATCATGGGTATCTTTAAAATTGAGTTATTTTTCCATTTTCAGAAAGAATATCGACAAGAATACTTTTTGTGTCTGTTGGATTTGCTGGATTATTTATATGCTTCTTTGGGCATAGATTTCTGAAAGTTGGTGAGTGTTTGTCTGTAGTCTACTGTTTTACAGATATAAAACTTCTAGACCTCAGTTTTAACCCATTATTACAATGATCAATCATCAAATAGCAAAAATTGTGAAGGAACAGAACAGTGATTGAGTATCACAGCAGAAATATTGCATGATTGTTGCTTATGGTTATTCTTTCTACATGTCCTTTTGATACAGTAATACCATGCCTTTCCACATTTTCTCACAAATTGCTGCAACTTTTCAACCTGGGGAGTGACTTTTTATATTATAATAATATTCTTTGCATTTGATATAGCGGCTTATCATGTCTTTGAGACATCTCAAAGCGCTTCACAGAATATTACTGCAAAGTGAATTGACTGTATATCTTGTGGGCGAAATACGGCAGCCAATTGCGCACAGCAGTGTCCCACAAACAGTCGTGGATTCAATATTTATGTTAGTGGAATTTGAGACTCTGGTAGTCAAAGTAGTATGCACTTTTTTTTCCAGTGCAGTGAATTATAACATTTATGGTTTTATAACTTTTTAATATTTTTACCCAAAACTTATACAGATCTAATACAGCCACTCATTTTTGGTTCTCTATATAAAAGTTGTGTTTACTCAATTCCAGCTAAAGATTTCCTCTCTATAGAGGTTTCTATCGAAGCAAACGTGAGTTGTAATCATTTTTTTAAATCGCAAAAGGTGTGCAGAATTGCAGATTTAAAGTATAAATTAAGTTTAAAATGTCTTTCGAGTTGTGGAGCATAACAGACACGAATAATCTTTTGCTTTTGTATTATTCAGTGCTAAGTAAATGTGTCTGTTTTCAGAATTATTCTTCATTGGATTCATCTTGTCAAGCTTTTTGTTCTTTGTTTTGATTACAAGGACAACATCCTTGGATTATGATAGTAAGTGAACTTTTTCATGAATAAGACATTAGCATTGAGTTGAGGAATGATGGTCTTTCATTCAGTTCAAAGTACAAATTAAGGTTTAAAATTTAAGATTTAAAATCTAAAATTATATGAAGTTTGTGCATAACCAGTTGAAGACTTTCAAGCCATCTTGAACGGCTTTAAATCTAATAAACCCATTTTTATTAGAGGCACTTACAATGGCTGAGATACTAATTGGTAAACGTAGGAGAAAATGGGTTTAGTTGATCACTATACTATTTGTGTACCAAAATACAAAACACAATGTGTGAATAGAACTATATAATGCTGCCTTCAGTACTGCAATTCAGCTATTTGCCACTGCATGGGACTATTAATTGGGTTAGGTAATGTAGCTTTAATCCCATAAAGGATTTGACTATAGCTTCATTTACATTTGCAGTGTGCACTTTTTAGTTACCATTGTTCCAATGTCTTACTTTCACTCTCGGGATTTTTTGTTTTATAACTTTGTTTCACATTTCATCTAACTTTGGTGTCTGAGATACTGGTCTTCTGTACCCACTATATCACTCTATAAACAACCTATTCCATAAAGAACACCTAGAGAATGTGTAGAGAGGAAAGCTTTTGTCATTGCGCTAAACCGGGGATAAACACTCGTTCTGAATGAAAGCATGCAAGGAGAAGGGAATAGAGGGGATTAGGATGGGTGGAGGTTCACATGGAGTATAAACACTGGTATGGACTATTTGGGCCAAATAGCCTGTTTTGATGTCTGTTTCAGTGCTGCACATTCTATCTAATTGTATGAAAGAGCAGTGTCTTGGCTCACTGATTCCATGGGGATGGTAATTTAAAGTCTGATGCTTCATCCATTAGGCATTGGAAATCTCAAATTCCTGTACTGTGTACTTGAGGCACAGATGTGTGTGTGTGTGTGTGTGTGTTTTCTTGGTCAAAGCACTTTTTAAAGTCTGCGTGTGGATGTCTTTGAAATTGCAATCTTGCTCATCAAAGTCCTTCCTGTTTCAGTCCGTTTGGGCCTGGCAGCACTTGTAGGGTTTGTTGGTGGCAGCCTGTTGCTGACGTGTTGGTGGAGATCTGGATCAGTTGTCTTCTGTATGGCACTGGTGGGATTAGTGTTTGGATTTCTATGTTCATCTTTGTTCTTCTTTACACCGTTCGGTGAGTATTGAAGGAAACGTGTGCTTGACTCATCGCGGTCTCTCTTGGAATTTCCATGTCCTTTTCCTATGACTAGTTTTATATGAAGAATCATAGAATCTTTTGCAATACAGAAAGCATTTTGATCTCATCATGTCTGTGCTTGTGTCGTCTACAAAGGAATGATCGACTTCATTCTCCTATTTTTTCACACCTTTATTGAAGTATTTATTTCCAATTTCCTTAAATACTATAGATTTATTTTAACAGTTATTTATTATATATATATATTCAGACTTTCTTGTTACTGACTATCATAGAATTATACAGCACAGAAGGAGGCCATTTGGCCCATCGTGTCTGTGCTGGCTCATTGAACAGAGCTTCCAAATCAATCCCACTCCCCTGCTCTCTCTCCGCAGCCCTGCAAACTTGTCCTCCCCAAATTATTATCTAGTAAATGTTCATTCTCTTCCTCCATCACCCTTTCTTCCATTTTTATCCTCATTCATAATTTTGAAAAGCTTAGATGCTTTCCTGGTATTACTCTCCAGTTAAAAAAAAGTCCCAAACTGTTCATAATTCTCTTTCTCTCTCAAAACAAACTTTTCTTCCCAGATATTATCCCACTGGACCCTCTCCATGTTCACCTTTCTATATAATGAGGGGGGGAACCCCAAACTGCAACCAATTTTCCATATTTAAGTCTAACATACACTGTTGTCACTATTTATGCTAAATATGATTATTTATAGATCCGCTCGTTATTTCTGTAAGATGGCAAAAGGTAGGCAGTTTTTTTGTACTGCCAACACTCTGTTGCTTCATTCCCCCCTCACTCAAGAATTCAGCTGATTATGATGCAATTCTTTATGGTGTGAATTTGGTTATAACTCTGTTGTGATATGGGCTGTGTCACTGTGCACGCATGCAATAGGCCTTTTTTGTTTCCTGCATATGCTCACTCTTCACAAACTTTCTTTCTTGGGAAGAAAAGAAGCAGCTTTTGCTTCCTTCGCGAATTAGCAATAAAATGCTATCCACATTGTTGTGGTTTAACCGGTATAGAAATCAGTATTTGTATAATAACTTAAGTAATTGTCTGTTCCAGGATATTTGAAGATTTTTCATGTTGATTCTATCTTCTGGGTGATATTCCTATGTGTGGTTCTTCTTGTACCTCTGCCTTTCATTAAATATCCAAGAGCAGTAAGTATCTTGTTATATTGATGATGATGATGTAAGCAAGTCAGTTTGAATGAAAAGATTAAAGGACCTTAGGCCTTTAAATGAAATGCTCAAATTTGGTGACTTAAGTTTCATTAAGTTGCTCTGTAAATTTCATTTGCCTTATTATTTTTTGTGAATCAGCTGAACATAACAACCTGTGGATTTGTTGGCTCCTACGCTGTTATTTTAGCCATCAACAGTTTTGTTTACACCAGTCTCGCCTATATCACACTGAATATTATCAAGCGGGCATTGAATGATAATTTCAACACAGCCTATACTAATGTACCCTTCCAGATGCTTGGTAAGTATGAAATGCATAATATGTAATGCAACCATGGAATTTTCTAAAATTGCAAAGAACTTAATAATAATAATAAATCTTGCATTTGATATAGTGCCTTATCATGTCTTTGAGACGTCAAAGGGTTTCACAGGGTACACTGTAAAGTGTAGTGACTGTATTTTGTGCACGAAATGCAGCAGCCAGTTGCGCACAGTGACATCCCACATTCAGTCATGGATTGAGTGACCCCTTTTTTTTGGAAGGGATTATTACCCCCGGAAAGCGATCCGCCAATCGACTAACAAGCAACTTAATGTCTAGAAATCACAAGGTCTGAGAAGCAGTTGAGGGATTTGTCTATATTCAGTTAACTGTTTTGCTGTCTGCAGCTTCCCAGATAATGAATAAATAGTCATAAAAATATATTTGAATGTTGAACATGAAAGTAGATTGTACAGGGCAGCAATTCATATGTACATATTATTTTGGCTATTGGATAATCATTAAAATTTGCTAAAAGCTTTTCGGGACGTCCTCCTGATATGAAAGGCACTATACAAATGTAATTCGTTGTTTTAACGATCAAGCTCATTCTAGAAATGCAGGCCTTACAATTCATTTCAGTTCTGCTCTTTCAGTCAATTGTGATTGTTTGCAGTAATCCAATTCATTAATGACCAAGGTCAGGAATTATGTGTAAAGAGAACAAGAAAATTCTGATCCCATGCTTACAAGAACTTAATTATAATAAACTAAATGTCTTGGCAGTAGTGTTAGTTAAACGTGAATGGTAATAATAATAATAATCCTTGCATTTGATAGAGCGCCTTATCATGTCTTCGGGACGTCTCAAAGCGCTTCACAGAATATACTGTAAAATGTAGTGACTGTGTATTCTGTGGGACAAAACATTAACAAGTATACAGTCTTAGGGGAATGTCTAGACATGACTCCTTTAAGCACTTCACAGTATAAACGCAACCAGCTGAGCCAAAGAATATATTCTCTCCTCTCTCCAGAGCTGGCAAATATCTGCATGACATTCTGAACACAGCTGAATGGCCAAGACATTTTCAATTGAGTGCCAACTGAGTTCACAGTGATAGTTTCCCTCTGTTGAGATGAAGTTGCGAACAGTACAAGACTCCGGGACACCAAATAATTAAATTCTTTTGTTCCTGGTTTTCTTGGAATCCATAACATTTGTCAGGCGTAGAATTCAGAGCAGCATTACTGTGGAATTCCTCCCTGCTCACTGCTCATTCTGTTGGCCCTCTGTTATGCCAGACACAGCTCCTTGGCATTTGTTGACACTGATGCAGACCCATTGGCCATGCATTCTTCTTCCACAAGCTAACCTTATTGTCCCCTCCTGAGACAGCTAGAATATTCCCGGTGATGGACCTGCTAACGTGCTACACTACATCACTGAACTTGTCATTTTGGCATTGCAATTGCCCATCTTGTAAGCCATTTCATTTCAGTGGTCTAAGTGCAGAAAGACTTCAAATAGTTATTAATGTGACTTGTCAAGTGCAGATTTGGTTTGCGAAAAAGGATTTGCAGCTAATCTGATTGGGTTATGTAGTAAATTACAAGTTTATGTTTTTCTCCCCTTTTTTTACAGACTATATTATGCTAACTGTATGGGTTGTCTTGTTCGTAAGTGGTATAGTGCTCCAATTTCACAGAGAAAGAAACCAACCTTTGTTCCCATCAAATCCATATGAAACCTGGAAGCGTGACCGAGAGCGCAGACAGACCAACATTCTTGACCCAAGCCACCATATTCCACCACTGAAAGAACGAATGAAAAGCTCCATGACACTTCTTACACAGGTCTTTACAAAGGAGCCATCAGCAGGTGAAAGCACACCATTGCTCTTATAAGATCTGCATTGATTTGGTACATGAAGAAGTGGCATACTTATTTTTCTGTATGCAAACAATACCTTTAGATAACCATATTTGTGCATTTACACGGAGTGATATTCTGATATGCTGGTTTATCAAGTTGCACAAAAAATATTTATTTACATTCAGATTGTGTTAATGGTCTATCAGTGCCTTAAGGGATTGGAAATCAGTGCTTTATTTTCACTACCAGATCCCACTATTCAGTTGGACTCCAGTTTATTGGCTACTCAATGGATAATTAATCTGCAATTAACTCTGCATTCTAAGATGTTTACATTTAAAATCCTTGTAGTCCCGATGGCCGTTGTGTAGGAATGCACAGGATGTAATCTAATTCACTGTTAGTTCTATCTCTTATGGTAGGTCAAACACATTTCTCTTCATACTATAGTGATGGTGCCATATCTTGAGAAACTCTGTATGAAAGAAAATTTCCATTTAAAGCATTAATGTTTGGACCACATTGTAGTTTCATTACTGAATAGTGACAAATGCAGTTATATTAAGTTTTACCAATCTTTAAAACTATTTTGAAGGCTTTCAAATGATGCACTGTATTTAAATACCTCAACAAGTTGTAGAACAATGTTACATTTTCTGATCCAGAAATTAAATGCAATTTATTTACAAAAGTTTTTAAAAAAAAAACTTGAATATTCTTGCCTTTTAATAGTTCATCAATCCACAATATTAACAAAGTTTGTACTCTCAAACACTTTAGAACAAATCAATGGGTAATTTGAAAGGGGGTGGGGGGGAGGGGTGCGGTTAGAGTGATTTCATTTCTAGAGCTACTGTATCTTCAGTCCAGGCTGGCCTATCCTGGTGTTATAGCGACTCATTTTTTAAACCGTTAAGATTCTGAAGCCATATGATACAGTTCTGAAGGATAAAGACTCCTTTTTGTTTCTACTGTATTGAACTAGTCCATATGGGATATGTGAGGAGTGGAGAAAAATGTGGACTGACCCAATTTTAATTTTTAAAACCTCATCCTTTCTCTCCTTGTCTTAAGCCCCCCGCCACCCCACACCCACCACCACAGTCTATTCAACATCTTAAATGTAGTCCCACCTTTCCCAAATCTCTAGTGTAATTTATGAATGAAGCGCCATTTACCGCCATTTTAAGATTCATAGTGAATGTCGTTCTGAAATCTGGTGCGTTGCATTTGAAACTACAAAGGAATTGTGAAATGAATGTTTGCTAAACGCTTCTATTGTGTTCCCACCTTGCTTACTGCCTACATCCACTCTCTGAATCTAATACTGGCACTTTATTAAGAGAATGAGGAAAATAATCTGCTGTAGATCTGTTACAAATATCCCATGATTGAGAAATGATTGTAATATGAATAAATGAAGCAATCTTGCATTATGTGTATATTTTATATTGAAGATGTAAATAAAAAAAAATTCCAGTGCAATTGAATGGTGCTTGTTTGGATTGCTTTGATATTGACGATATCACAATGGTGTTTTGAAAATCTTAATTGTCCCACTATTCTCCACATACTGAGCTAACAGATAGGTTTAAGTAACTTCTATAGGTGCAGGGAAGACTTCATTGAATAAGTTAAATGTTGTTAGTACAGATTAGTCTGAGCTTGATTGTTTTTGTGCCTATGTACTCTGTGTAGGCCATGGAATAAACTCCGGAGCACATCCAGATGTGCAGTAAGTGAGAAAGGGGCTGCTGAGAGGTCAATTGTATTGAATGTTTATGAAATATAATGGAGTCGACATTTAAAAATATTGCAAGGGATGGACTGAAGTGTTTTTGTTGATGGGGAGGGGGCTTTAAAACAACATGTTAAGAAAAAAAACACATGCTGTTGTTGGGAGGGAGCAAATCAATACATAAGTTTATAATGCTGAAATATTACACTGGGTTTGAATATTCATAAATTAGAACTTGATGAAGTGTGCCCCAGGAATTAAGTGGGGTGAGCTATGGCTGAAAACCTCTTGTGGCTCATTGAATAGGTAGTACTGAGGATTGCTTAACAACTAATGTCACAATGGGCAATCATTACAAAAACAAATGAACTGCTAAAGAAACTGATCCATAGCAGTACATTCTCTGCTGTATATAGCAGTTATTGGAATACATTTATTTGTTGATATGTTGGCCAGACATCGGGAGAAACTCCCTTCTCTTTGAATAGAGCCATGGGAACTTTAACATCCACCTGAACAGGCTGACTGATCATTGGTTTAATTTCTCCTTCTACATTACAACACCCCTCCCCCCAGCACTGTATTTGAATGTCAGCTTAAACCATGTGAGATCAAGTCCTGACGTGGGATTTGATCCCACAACCTTCCGACTCGGAGGTGAGAGTACTACCAATGAATCAAGCTGACACACAAGTGCTCTTGAAGTAGGATAACTTGGACATAATCAAAAAAGCTTGCAGCTTTGCCTATAAAATAGTTGCTAGGCTTCAGTGTATTCCTATGAAGCACTTTGAGATGATTTTTAGTTTTCAAACTATTGCACCATTTTCTAAGTTTCATAACCATTGCCAGCAGTTGCATAGTGTCTCTTAGGCAGATAACAAGTAGCTAAATCTACAAAACCAACCTAGCTTCATTCAATAAACTCAGATATTCAATCGGCAGCTTATGAAATGTTTCCAAAACTGCTGAATAAAAAGCAAGATTAGAATCATTTGACAAAGTACATCACACTGGGACCCTGTATATTACAAACAATTTAATCAATATGTTCTTTTTATTAAAACAAATATAGACATCCACAGACAGTGTATAATAGAGCAATTCTGTCAACAACCCATTCTGAGACTTACTGATCTTGTTATGAAAACGTGGTAAAAAATAGAAATTATTTTATGTAACCAACTATAGAGCTTTTAGCATGAACTAGTCAAACTTCACAATGACAAACCTTCCCCCTGTTCTCTGCTCAAGTCCCAGTACAACAGAGAGAACTAAAACCTTGGAGAGTTACTCCTGAGTTTGTTATAGCGACATTTGACTATTCTACAACTGTCTTATCTGCTTTGTTATTTTTACATTATAAATTATTAACTTTCTACAGAAGGGGTAATCAGTTCTAAGTATGAACTAGTGGTTGGTTTATTTTCCCTGAGGTGTTTTCTGGTGGCAGCAGCAATGTACATTTATTAATCTGAATTTCTGGCAGAAAATCTAATATGGCCATAGCTGCCCTGGTCTGAACATAATGGTATTTAAACAGTGCATGAGATTGACAAAAACAAAATATACAACATTTTATCTTGGCCAACCACATAGAAAAACAAGGTGAGCTCTTATTTTACTGTCAGTTCAGTCAACCAGTCATGAAACCCCTATCATTTTTAAAAAATTTACAGAAATCTGTACATATTTCACGAAGTGCAGACTCCCAAGTCAGCAATAGAACGTTCATGTGCGCTGAAAGTGAGCTTAGTAAATGGAAGCTTCTGGATATGAGCAGGCTTCAGCTCTTCCGCATGCTGAGGTCAGAATTAGTCACTAATCCAGATAATGATGTATTCTCTGTGTCCTCTTTCCTCAGGAAGAGGAATGATTCTTTGTTTACCTGTAGAATTTCTCTCAAGCCTTGATTTTCAAGCTGCAAAGGAAAAAAAAATTAAAAAAGAAAATCAAGCATTCTTGCAAATGCAATACAACTGTAAAATGTAGACAGAGCAGACGTTTAAAGTACGTTGGATTCAGGTCAAGGATCTGGACAAGTTTTTAAAAAATCTATAAATTCTCGCAAATCAGGTAGAAAATGTGGGTGTGAAAACCAGGCCATAAAAGTTGATCAGTTTTCTGACATTCACTTGGGTGTTCAAGTAGGTGAGGTGAACTTCACTATAGGAATGAATACAGGCTGAATATATCTATATATTGATGACACCAATTGAAGCAGTGGGTTCACAAAACAAATTCAACCCATGTAAATATGTGCATGTAAAGCAATTGTTGAGGTAATTTTTAAAACTTCCAAGTAGGCCAATATTTTCGGAATATTCAAAACTAATTGTGCATTAAAAAGATTGTCCTAGAATTAAGGCACTATAATTGGCCTTGGCTCCCGTGGGCTGGTGATGACAAATCAGACTGGATTCCTGTTTCTGACTGATATCCAGTTGATAGTGCTCGTGAGAGGACTTGACTGTGATGCCTCTCATGGTCGAAGAAGGCCCTTCAGCTCAGTTGATCTAGTTGTTCCAAAACTATCGAGCCCTCTGTCTTCCCATTATGGTAGAACCTGTCAATGTTCAGCCATTTGGATAAAGTACCAGAGGACCGCTAGTACCCTTGGAACCATACCCCAGCAGGTCAGCGCCTTCATGAATGGAGAACTTTCTCAAAAATAATAATATAAGATTGCCATTAATACATCTTCTATTTAGTTTAAATATACTGCTGCTCAGTTACTTACTTCTAATTGAACAATTCGTTCCTGTTCTTTACATAGACGTTGTTCATCTATTTCAATGGCTTTTCTCATCACTGCAGCCATTTCATTGATCTTATCCACATGTACTTGAAGTTCCTGGAGAATGTGTGGAGAATGATGACATTATTCAAGTGCTCCAAGAAGTTACCCCTCATGAAAGGCACTATATAAAAGCAAGTTATTGTTGTACATAACAAAAAGTTGGCCAATACTCTTAATAGTTCTGATTTTAACTAACCGAAATTCTATGCATATTTAAAAAGCTGATTACAGTTGAATCTCACCTTGTGGTTACCTTAGTAATGAGGGGCAACTCACTATTCAGCTACATTTTCAGTTTGTTTTCATTTAAGCTGATGGTATCCAAACCCACTATTTGAGGGCATTTTATGAATAAAGGCAAAACAGAGCAGTCAAATAACTGCCCTTAATCGTGAGCTTCCACTGTACTTATGTGAAGACTCCAGATAACAAGAAATTTCTTGTTTCTCTTGAGTAAAGAGAAAAATATATTTAGTCCTGGAGTCTTGAAATAATTTAATTTGGTTTTGAGAATACCAATTGCTATAATTAACTTGTTTCTACAGTCATACATCAAAATGTGCATATTTATAGCTTAGACCAGGATGTTTTGAATTTTCTTTTGACAGCCAGACTTCCTATTGCAGACAAATGGAGAAAAATAAACACAAAGTACACCAACACAGACTGTAAAGTGTAAAGAGACACCTCTGCTCACCTTGGAATGCTGTTCTTTCAATTTTGTAATCATTACAGGATCATCTTTTTTACTGGCCATCAGTAATCGAAACATCTGTTCCCTGTATTTAGTCATGATCAGCTCCAGGGCTGATTGGTGTTCTTCAAGTGATGTCCGTAATTCTAGGAATATAATTAAGAGTTTCCACTTAACTCATTACTAATGCTTTTGGATAATCTAATGTGCTATTAATTATCAGTCACTGCTCTTACCAACTTTTGTAATTTTATAATTACACAAAAGCATAGTAATAATTCAGATCCTAAACCAATTAGTGCAAACAACACATAAAGGGAGGTTAACAAACTGCGTTTTGCATTTCATCAAAAATGAAGGTGTAAGTTTAATGTTTATGATTATGTGTGCAAAGTATATGTTTCTTGAAGTGCACAAATCAGTGTTCTTAGATCTTCTGTTCATAATGGATGTTACTGGAAAATGGTAGTTTAAACAAAGTGGTAAATTTCTAATTATAGAATATCACCATTAGATTCCAATAAGTGCCTAACAAGATTAATGCTTATGATACATATATTAAAAAAAGTATTCTGAAATTATTCTGAAACAGTGGCAGTATCTAGCCTCATGAAAGGGAATATTTAGGACTACAAGGTAATTTAGTAGAATATATTCCCCCGTTAGGTTACACATTATATGAGAACCTCTGTACATTTTTCTTTCTTTTGGCAGAACATTGCTTTTGTTCCAAGTTTCAATATAGAGGAGACTCACCTTTATTTTCCTGTTGCAGTTCTCTAATTTGTCGGTTCTCTTGCTGGATTCCCATCACCAGGGTGGAGCGGGGTCGATGTCTGGCTACTTCATTTAATTCCTGAATATTTTCCTGGTACTAAATCATAAGCCAAGCGCAAAGCATATGCAACACAATTAGTACAAATTATTACCAGCTACATAGAAATGAATGGCAGTTCTTCTCTTGGAAGTACTTGAATGCTTGGTTTCCTCTCAGAAGTTTGAAGGTTAGATCCCCCCTCCCCCAAATGGTTGTCTGTCATTCATATTTGCTTCTCCTGTCAGGATCCTAGAAGGATCCACCAAGCATTAAATGGAGGTAGAAAAAAAATCAAACGACGTCATCCTGGGTTAATTCCCATGGCATAACCCGTTGATCACAGGGAGATGATGACAGTAATCATTAAATACTTTATCACTCAGACCATCTCCTGGCTGGAGAAGGGACTGCAGTATGTAGAAGGAATAGGATAAAAAGTGTGAAAGTAGTAAAATTGCTTTAAATATATATACTAACTAAAGCTAAAACCTTTTGGCAGCAGTGAAAAATACATATATATATGTGTGTGTATAATATTTGTGTGTGTGTATATATATACAGAGAGAGAGTTGACTTACACTTATCGAGAACACGTCTATTTGAAGCGTTCAGTTAAGTCAAAATATCTATTGATCGGGATAAGAGGAGATCCAGGAGCATGATACCAGGGAGTCAGAGAAAGTAGATAACACAAGCTCAAATTGCATAGGGGAGATCTTGGCTCAGCAGTGGCTGATTTACATTGTTACTATTAGTTGTTAATGCACTTTTTCCTTTCTTGCTTCACTGGTTTACCCTTTACATCTTCTTCTGAAGATCACCCCACCAGTCTAAATATAGAAAATGATCAAGATATTTTGATTAAAAATCAAAAAGATGTGCACTTTTATAATGATTTGTCAAAATGCCTTAAAGTGCTTCTTCAGCAATCATTGTCAAGTGTAATGATAATTTTCTGTAGCCAAATAAAGACCAATAAAGAACTTGACAGAGCCCTGCTGTTTTTAAATGTATTGCCGTTTTGCTGATTATCTTTCACAGGCATGGACAGAAATAGCTGAGGTAAATCCACTTGCTGAACGTCAGACATCTGGGAACAGGGGCAGGCTGGAAGAGATTTAAGATTGCAGATGGGGGTCTCTCACATTTGGGAGATCCAGGAGTGTGGAAATAAAAAGGGCTTCTCAATGCTAGATCAAACTCCTCGTTATCTAAAAAAATGAATCTGAAATATTTTGAATACATAGAAGTTCAATGTATGCTAAATATCACAGCCTTCTGCAAAGTACAACCTATTACAAGCTGTAATAATCCAGCAGTTATAGGACTGGGCTGCTATAAATATCTAATAGAACTGCAACACTTTGTAATATCTTAACATAGCAAAAATCGTGTGAAGGTACACGGGTTGTCATAGGTTCCCCACTGCTAGGCAAGTTTTATGGGATAAATCTATTTATACCAACGCAATCAAACCGGCAACAATTGATACGTTTACATGAACAACTTCTCATTACCATTGATGCTTCATCTGAAAGAACCCCTAATATGCCTGGGCTTTCTTCCCATTTTTATTCTTAATCATCTCCACCTACTCCCCAATTACTTGAACCATTATAAATTTCCTCCTCCACACTGTCCTTTTCCAGGAGGAGGTTTCGTCCTTCAGCAGCTTCTATTATCATCAAGATGATTCAGAGCTAATAAGAGGCACTTACCGAGACAATGATGAATTGTTCACCCCTTATTTCACACCCCCCACACCTGAGTAAAATGATTTGTTGGTATAAAATGTTTAATTTTGATTGAGACCAATGCATCTCATTAAGTTAAGGCTCGAGAGGAATCAATCTTGAGAAATTGACTGCAGTGAAGCTGTATCTTAGTCACTATGCCTTTGTGCCAGCCATAGGACTGAGTCCTGAACAGTAGCTGATACATCCAGCAGGGACTCTAATAAGCAGTTTATATCGAGTTTCGCTCGGAAATTACCATAAAAGACACAGTCTAAATTCACAACCCAAAAACAAATTGCATTGATGCCGGCTTCTGAGATCACCTTGAGGAGGTGTTTTTTGTCAGTACATTGAGAGTTATACCGTTACAATATAAATACAGCAGGGGAAAATCAACTTGGGCTCTGCTCAGAAATAATTCCTTAATAATTCTGGGGTTTTCCAAATGACAAAAAGAATTTGTAAGGGGCTGCTTTAACGTTTATAAATTGTACACGAGCAGAGAAATTCTTGTCAATCAGTGCAATTATGTGATTATAAGGACCACTGCGATTACACGGTAGAATCAAATCAGGCTTCACACTCCTCATCATATTGCTGCTGGAAGCAATATTCATTCGCTTCCAGTACAAACTGTGAATTAAGTAGTTATTGTTGCTTTAGAGTAGAATACATTAGTTGCAAAGCTTTAATTTGCTCTAAGTCTCAAAAAAGTAATTCGCAAAACTTCTTTTAGTTCTCCTTTAATTGGCCATTATGTAGATATATCTATCACAGTCAGTGATGAATACGTTTCAAGATCAGTGCCATAAGAATAATCTTGCACTTCTTCGACTCCCACACAGTTAATAAAGCTCACAAAGGCCAGAAATGCTGCACTTCTAGAATGGTTTGAAATGCTACATTGTAATTCATTGTTAATGACCATAAATAAAGTACTTCAATTTTTCAGTAGTTTCCATACTTTAAGCAACATCTTAAGAATGTATAATAATAATCCTTGCATTTGATGCAGTTGTTGAGACGTCTCAAAAGTGTTTCACAGAATATACTGTAAAGCGAATAGACTGGATATTTTTGTTGTCAAAACGCGGCAGCCAATTGCCCACAAAGAGTGATCAAATTACTTATTTANTTTTTTGGAAGAGATTATTATCCCCGGAAAGTGATCGACTAACAACCGGATTCCTACTTACTGCTAAGTAAACAGAGGCGTCTGGAGTAAGAAAAGCTGCCTAAGGTTTTGCCCCGATATATGGACATTACTGTAAATTTTGAGGCCAAGATTCTTGCAATTCTGGAAAGTACATAATTTGTTTTAAAAAAAATTGGTACTGTGTCATACAAACCAGGATGAATTTCTGCGTTAACCAATTCAGGGCAACAGTGAGAATTTGAGCTATATTTGCCCAACTCCTTGGGCTAGGAACTGGCACTTTTAACAAAATAAGCAATTATCATTCCTTTCTAGTGAACCCTGCTGGACATATGTGTCAATGTCAGATGACGAAAGACTGATTTCTGTCCCAGTCAAATAATGCTAACACACATTGTCTACGCTCATGTGAAAAATGGTAACTTCAGGTAGCAGAGTTACTCGTGTTAGGATATCCCAGCAGTAGTCATTGCAGGGTAAGGGATAAGGAAAGAATTCAGCAAAAATGTCATATGCTCCAGTCAAACTCATACTTTGAAGCTACAATGTGGAGTAGGAGAGAGTATTGATAGATTGAGTAAGTAAAAACTAAACTGGAAAAGCACTGCTAAGGATATTACAACATTATTTCATCAAAGCTTCATCAAGTTGAACAAGCAAAACTTTGGCTCGACTTACTAAACAACAAAACAACAAAATTATATTTGTATAGCGCCTTTCATGTCGGGAGGACAAGTTTAAAAAAAAGTTAAAAAGTTTAAAAAAAGGTTAAAAGGACATTCTACAGATGTGTTAAAACTTGTTGTTTGCATTACAACAGTTGAAGCAATTTTTGAATATGAATTATTTAGAGATGCCTAAACTGAAAGAATCTTTGAGGTTATTTAAAATAAAAACAGTTTAAAGTACTTTTCCCTTTAAATTTAAATAAACAAGGTGAAAATTCAAGTGCAAATTCTCAAATTTGATCTCTGTGAGCCAAAGAGGAACCCTAGAAATTCTATTACCTGAGGAAAGTTATTGCAAAAACAAAACTATACTGAACTATACAAAGTGACACAAAAAATATTATTTTTCACCTACTTTCAAACATTTATGCATCTTTTAACTCAGTTACTGATCATACTCTAGAAAACATCAGTCAATTAATTTTGCTTCATAGGTCATTCCACCCTATTGGCACAATTGATTTTAAAATAAATAAGTGTGGTACGTTGAAGAATACCACTGTTTCTGTAACAACAGCTTGAGTTTTATGGTAGTTTTCCATCCTTTATGTATCCTTTCTAACTTGTTTGATCTGTCATTTTGAAAGAGTAATATTGCGAGTGAAGGGTAAAGCCCCGGTGTAACATTAAGAATCAAATCTGGTTTATATATACATGACATTCCACAATTGAGTTAAAAGCTTGTTGTATGCATTATAGCAGTTGAAACAATTTTTGAATATGAATTATTTAGAGATGCCTACATTGAAAGAATCTTTGAGGCTACTTAAAATAAAAGCAGTTTAAAGTACTTTTCCCTGTATGCAACCTTTAAACACTTATCATTTTAAGATAATCCCCAGTTCAAGGACTCTTCTATAGAACCAAGGAGTCTATCAGTTTCAATCGGTTTCAGATTGTGCAGTGCTTGCACTTATGCAAACATTCCCTATAAAAGTTAATTAGCATCTATTTTTGAGTCAAGATACTTTTATCTGTTTAATTAAATTAGAAATAGCCTGATTTATTTGGCTTCTAGAGAGGAGTGACTTAAACCGCAACTGTAAAACTTTCACTCTTTCTATTACTCCCCTATCTAAACACAAAACATAGAAGACACAAAGTTAAATATCATCTACAATAGGAATTCCAAATATCCCGTCAGCCCCATATCCACCACTTTGACCCCTAGAAGACCACATCAGCTGACCTAATTTCACAAACAATTGTATTTACATAGAATAGTTTTTTATAATGAGGAACAATTACACTCAAGTGGACTAACCTACTGAAACGGATTCTAGGTTAAATCTGTATTTTTTCTCCTTCACTTTTAATTGCTTAAAGGAGGGCATCTATAAGTCCCTCTGACCATATATAATAATAATAATCCTTGCACTTGATATAGCGCCTTATCACATCTTCAAGACGTCTCAAATCGCTTCACAGAATATACTGTAGAGTGAATAGAGTGAAGTGACTGTATATCTGTGGGCGAAACACAGCTGCCAATTGCGCACAGCAGTGTCTCACAAGCAGTCATGTATTTAGTGACCAAATTATTATTGTTTTTTTAAGGATTATTATCCTCAGAAAAGCGATCCGCCAATCGACTAACAACCGGGTTCCTACTTACTGCTAGGTAAACAGAGGCGAGTGGAGTAAAGAGTAAGTTGGCCAACATTTCACTCTGCCGGGAATAGAACCCAGGTCTCTCACTTGCGAGGTGAGTGTTCTAACTACTGAGCTACAGGACTAATTATCTGTATAATTATAAATATAATTATTTAAATATAAATATCCAAATAATATTTCAGTGAAGCCACTCTTATATTTTCCTGCGAATGTTTTCCAATTTAAACCTCACAAATAGACATTCTTTAAGTACCCAAGGAAAACTTAACATGACTGCTAAGTTATGTTGGAAAGCTACCATTAGACATTTACCTGTTTCATAGCCTCAACCCGTTTGTTGAGAGCAGTGGTCTGTTCAATGAGTGCCTCGGCTGCACAGTCATGTTCTTTCAGCCGTTCAACCAGCGCCTTAGCATCAGCCAGAACCTTTTCTATAGTACAACTCATTTCTCTGGAAAGAGATAAAACATAAATTATCAATAAAAAGTAAATGCTCAAACACACTTAATTGAAATAATCAGAATATTTTTAGATTTATAACAATATTTATGCATTTATAAGTAAACTGTAGTGTTTTAGTAACTACAGATTTCCCAAATTTTAAAACTGGTTTTCCTGTGGAGTCCTGTAGCTTCGTGGTTAGAGCACTCGCTTTGCAAGTGAGAGACCTGAGTTCAATTCCAGGCAGAGGGCGAAACCTTGGGCAAGTTTCCTTACTCCACACAGAGCCTAATAATAATCCCTCCAAAACCCAAAACAATAATAAATTGGTCATTTTCAATCTACGACTGTTTGTGGGACATTGCTGTGCGCAATTGGCTGCCGCGTTCGCCCACAAATATACAGTCAATTCAGTTTACAGTGTGTTCTGTGAAGCGCTTTGGGACATCCTCCCGACGTGAAAAGCGCTATATCAAATGCGAGGATTATTATTATTAATATTATTATTATTTCCCTTGGTTTTCCTACATATCCAAATAGGAGAGCATTTATCTAATTTACATTTTAAAGTAATAAAAAAAGGAAAATAGTCAAAAATAGGATGGAAGAACAAATACAAATTTAAACAAGTATTAAAATATAGATAGTTTCATAGCCTCAACGAAGTCAATCTAGTGAAAAAAAACACATGGAAACTATTAACAGCAAATTTACAAAATACTGTATTTATAAGAGATACAAATGATTTCATCAAAGAAGCAAAATGCTCGCATTATTTTAAAATGCATCACTATGTTGACATAGCTTTAACGACGTCATTGGAGCCTATGAAACTGTAAAACCCATCAGTCTTATTCAGAGGCCTATGCATTCAGGTGTCTGTTTTCAACGCAGTTTTCTATTTTTGTCTCATTAACTTCGCCAAGCTAAGCCTTGCCTATCAGCTCACAAACAGTAACTGTGTCTGGGTAACAATCTTATTACATTAGTATTTTTAGGATTTATTTTCATTCTTTAGGCAATTAATTATTTTCTTCTGATATCAAATAGTAAGGTTCTAGCACTTGCTTTTCTTCTGATTCTAGTTAACTCTGCTTCAGTGTCAGAAACTGGTCAATCGAGGACAAAGGCTTCCCTCTGGACACGTTCCTTTTTTCTGGATGTAAATGTTCTAATTTCATATATACTTGTCTCTCAAGTCTTGTGAAATAATTTCATTTGAAATTGTTGGCAAAAAGAAACAGTTTTTATTAAAAATGTGTCAGCTGTCCACAGTTGGTAGCAGTGGTAGTAGTTATGGATAAATATTTGAGAGATCAGAGAATACTAATGGCTCTGATTCTTTGCAAGAATAGTTCACTAAAAACCTCTTTTACAATTGATAACTGAGGATAGTCAGTTGTTGGCCCTGGTTTGGTTCCCCATGTTTCAGGCCCAAGTTCAGGAAGCCTGTTATTCTATTTCTGTTTTCTTCATTATCAGATGCATATATAGTCGATCACTGACATTGCTTCTATTTGGATATAGATTGTTTTTACAATAATTCCATCCGGCTTGTTGAGAATGAACTATTAGTAATTCCTTCCATTTGGTAGAATGTGGACCCCATGGCCTGAATTGATTAACCATTATATTTATTGAAGGGTGAATATATGGGTTGTGACGTGAACTGTTGTGGGCTATTCCTGTTCAGAACTTAAATGCTGATTTTAACATAGTAATTATTAGCAAAGTAAATATGTATTTACTGAAATGCAGGTTTATCTTTGTGGTGCTTGATACTTCATAAAGAAATTTTATCTAACTCTCATGTGCACCAAATTGCTTTATTTTACATTGTTCACGTCAATCAGTTATGAAAAGTAAGTGGAGTCCTGTAGCTTAATGATTAGAGCACTCGTCTCACAAGCGAGAGGACCTGGACGGGGCAAAATATTGGGCAAGTTTGCTTACTCCACACACCTGTTTATCGAGCAGTAAGTAGGAATCTAGCTGTTAGTCGATTGCCGGATTGATTTTCCGGGAGTAATAATCCCTTCCAAAAAAATAATAATACGGTCACTCAATCCACAACTGTTTGTGTGGACATTGAGGCCACAATCGTGTTTTGCCCATAGTATATATCTAGTCATTTCAATTTCCAGTATATTCCGTGAAACACTTTGAGACATCTCAAAGATATGATAAGGCACTGTATTAAATGCAAGGATTATTATTATTATTATTATAAATCAAATAGAGAATAATGGGTTCCTGGAAATTGACATTACCTGCAATTGAATTAGAAGAACACTGTTCTGTTTTAATGGCTAGAAACTAAGTTTCTTTAGGCTGAACACTCCTGCAACATCGATAACTTTCTTTGGACATTTACAAACATTCTTTTTAGGGGAAGCGAATAATAATACCATGTGTCTGTGTCAACCACACACACCAGCACATAAGAGCTGACTAACTGCAGAGGGTGGAGAGAGGCAACAGCTCTGTGCAACAGTGCTTTGAAATGACCAGTGACAACGCTCACTGACAGGTTCCGGCTTCCCCCCCACACAAAAAAAACCTTAGGCACCAGATGCAGCCGATACCATCTCCTTGTCGGTAAATAATAGGATCCAGAAATGCACGTGTGACACACAGCTTTACTTTACAGCCTCACTAATCGCATTAGAGCAGCGCACAAGGACTGGAGCTACTGTGAACTCCCCCCCACCCCCCCAACCCCTCCCCCACAACCCCCAAACCCACAACACAACCCCCTCCCACACCCAACCCCCCCCCCAACACCCAAACCCACAACACAACCCCCCCACCACAGCCCTCCACCCCAATCCCCCAACCCCCCCAAACACCCCCCAACACCCAAACCCACACCACAACCCCCTCCCACACCCAACCCCTCCCCCACAACCCCCAAACCCACCCAACCCCCCCTCCCACAACCCCTCCCCACAACCCCCAAACACCCCACACCCAACCCACAACCCCCCCCACACCCCCCCCCACCAACCCCCAACACCCCAAACCCACACACAACCCCCTCCCACACCCAACCCCCCCCCCAACACCCAAACCCCCCCCCCCCCTCACCACAGCCCAAGCTGTGTTTGACAGGAGCCGCCACCATCTTTACATTGCGTTATAGTCATCACAGTCAGGGAACCCTCCCCCCAAACCTGACTCTGACACGATCAGAGAGCGGCTAAACTGGGGACCACTGGACAGCTCCTCACACACTGCCGGTGCCGCCACCGCGTCTCCCGGGCGGTTGTGAGGGAGGGAGGGGCGGTGCCGGTGCCCCCCACCCCGGTCACTCCTCCCCCGGTTCCTCTCCCTCTCCCCCCCACTCCTGTGCCGCCATCTCCTCCTCACCGGACAGCCGCAGCTTCGACTCTCAACTCGACCAACCGCCGCCGCCGCCTCCTCCTGCTCCAGCAACGTCCGGAACCGGATGTGTCTCGCGCCGCCCCCCCCCCACTCTGCGCCTGCGCACGGATGGGAGCGTTGCACGCTGGGAGGTGTAGTTCTCCATCCCTTCCCCCCGGCACTCAACCCCGCCCCCTCGCACTCAGCCCCGCCCCCTCGCACTCAGCCCCCCCTAGCACTCAGCCCCGCCCCCTCGCACTCAGCCCCGCCCCCTCGCCTTGTCAGGGGCGGGGCTTGGGACCAGTGAGTGTTGCTGCTCAGAGCCCAACACCGAGCAATAGTAATAATAATAGTAACAATAACAATAATACTACTATTAATCCTTCTTCTTCTTTTAAGACTTAAAGTGGAGCAAAGCGATAATAATCCTTGCGTTCGATCTCGCGCCTTTATCACGTCTTCGAGACGCCTCAAAGCGCTCCGCAGGATACACCGTGAAGTGTAGTGACTGTGTGTTTTGTGGGCGATACCTTCCTGGCGATGTTTCCCGCCTGCTGTCAATAAAGTATATTGCTCACAACTGTTGCGCAATGAAGGATCGTAGGAGGAAAATGCAGTTGGCCTCTTTCTTCCTCAAGTGCAACAACAACAACAACAACAAGATTCCATTTATAGAGCACCTTTCACGTCGGGAGGACATCCCAAGGTGCTGGACAGTTGGGTCAGTTGGGTCACATGGTTGGGTCACCATGTGAATTTAATAGTCCCTGCATTTGACACTGTGTCTTATCTTTGTCATCAGGACATCTTAAAGTGCTTCACATGATTTTATTGTGAAGTTAAGCGACTGAGTATTTGCAGACAACAGACAATTTTCTGCAATACGCCATGAAATGAATGATTGATTTTATTTAGAGGATTTTTGCCCAGGATATTGGAAGAAACTCCTTTCTATTTTAAAACAGTGCTATGGAGTCTATGATGTTCACTTCAACAAGCAAAGAGGACCTCAGTTTAACAACTCATCCAAAAGATGGCACCTCCCAACAACACATCACACCCCCAGCACTACATTGGAGTGTCAACCTAGACCAAGAATCGCCAACTGGTCAATTGCTGCTAGGTGGCACTCTCGCACATGATCAACAAGACAAGAGTTATTAAATCCAATTGAAAATGAAGTCAGATGCATGAAGTGTTTCACTTGGATTCAATGACTACATGAAATATTTCATGCATCTTGAAATAAAGATATCAACCTTAATGTTTCAGCTTTGGTAAATATCACTCCTTCCTCTTGTTTTTATTGAGCATGTGTGAGACACCACCTAACCGCAATCGACCAGTTGGAGACTCCTGGCCTAGACTGAGTCCAAAGTTCTGACAAGGGGCTTGACGTCACAACCTTCTGACCCAGATGCAACAGTGCTACCAAGTGAGGGAGCTGAGAGAGTTCTGAATTGTCAAGTTGCTGTCCTTTGGGTGAGATGTTAAACCCAGTCCGGCCTGTCCAGGTGGACCATTAAAGATTCCATGGCACTATTTCAAAAGAGAAGTTTCTCCTGATGTCCTCACCAACAATTCTTCACAATTGCCTCCCAAAACAGTTGTTACATTTTACAGTGAAATCCTGAGAAGCGCTTTAAAATGTTTTGACCAGGTGACAAAGCACTATATCAAATGTAAGAATGATTATTATTATTAAATGAAGCAAAACTGCAGAATATCTATATCTACAAATACATTCACCATTTGGCCTTCACGTGTATGAAGTTTCTATAATCTCAACAACTGACTGTTTTATGTATTTAGCTTAGGTTTTTTTTTAGCAGTTTAAGAGTCACAATTTAGTGACCTTTATGTTTATTGTGGCCATGTGAAATGAGAGTAATTGAAATTGAAATAAAGTTTTAAGGTATAGTTACCTGCACTGCATGAGGTATGTACATATTAGGTCATATGATGTCTATTCAAAATAATTGCAACTTGATGGATGTGTAGGTCGTTGCAAGGAGGAAGATATGATTCAGTGAGTGAATTCAATAGCACATGCAATTGAGTTATATGTTTCCTCAGAGCTTCCAAGATCAGAGAAATGTTAAGAGGCACAAAGTATATATCATTGGCACTACAGATATTGAGACTTTACAAAGTACTTTCAAGCATAATACAGAATATGGGATATTTTAAGGGAAAATGAGTGCTTATCAGTGCTGCTAAGGACTGGCACTCAACTGACCTTTTCTGTTCCTGCAGGACCCAAAGATGTATTTTGGTTGACAAACACTGAGTGTAAAACTTTGAAAATTAGTACATAAGTGTCTGAAGCAGGAACAAAATAGAAAATGATAGCACTTGATAACGTTACATCTGTTCCAGTACAGATGAATGATAATTTAGTTAGTGTCTGGATTAGAGTAACCAGCCGAAGTGTTATTGTCATATTACTGGAATATTGTTGGTCTTATCCAAATATCTTGTCCCAAAAAAGGAACTTCTAAAAGGAATTGGAAAAGGCATTGAAGAGAAGACAGTAAGAGGTTGTGAAAATGACATTGGGATGGAAGTTAGAGTAAAATCGTGCAGTGCATCAAGTGTTCACAGAGTCAGTAGGTCTTTGAGAGTTTTGTGGTTGGTATTAGACGCCTGAATCTCCTGGAAAGGAATTGTTCACAAAGTGCAGATCGATGACATTTAATGAATATCACCCAGAACCAGCAGAAAGTTGAATCGAGCCAAGAGATTAGCTGATAAAGTAACAGGTGGAGTGTTACCCTCATTCACCACGAGGAGGCAGCAGAAAATCAGCTGCAAACCCAAACTCTGGTCCAGAAAAAGCGAACAAAGAAAGCATTACAAAACATCAGAATGTCACAATTTAACAAATAATACAGCCTTTTTTAACCAAAACGATCTTCAGCTCCTACCTGTTAGGGATATGCATTCTTCAGAAGATGCATAAGTCGTCTGCAGTCCAGTTGCTGTTCTGAGTGTCCAGTAAAGGAACATGGTATCTAATAAGGTCTTGTGAGAACCTCTGGTACAAACCCTCAAGAAATGCAAACTTGAACAGACGTATTGCAAAAAAAACAATCACCTTTATGTTTTTATGTTCTTCCTTAAAAAGACTCCAAACTGCAGAGATTTGTAAAACAAGGTTGCAGTTGCATCCATCCAATTAATTGGCTTTTCATTTCGTTTCCCCTCAGCTAGTGGTTTTTTGAAATAATTAGCATGTTTTAGGAAAGTCGACTGGGTTTTAACAAAAAAAACCTTGGGAGCATTTTCCTGTCTGCTTAAAGCACTTCCTTAATTGATTTAAAACCACCGATTTGGTGTGCTCAACTACAAACACAGCAAAAGTATTTGATTATACCCTGCAAGTAAATACAAAAGCTGGGTAATAAAATGCTGGGGTTACATGCACAAGCTGCTAATTGCTAATGAAATATTAAAGGACCCACGTAGGTCAAATGCAAAAAAAAAAAAGGTGTGGGTTTTAAATTTTAAAACCTCTTTCCATCCTTTCTGTATCCATTGCACAGAGATTGCTAACCTTAGACGTGCGTCACGCAGCCAAAGGACAAAGTGGTTCAATTTTTAATAAACTCTTTCTTTTTTTTTGCCCCCCCCCCAATGCTGTGACGATGGCAATGGAGAAATGCAATGCTTTTGGGGGGGTGGGGGTGTGAGCTGCAGCAAGAGCTCCTATGTGCAGTTGCAGCAGTCAGACCTGCTGCATCCCAGCTCAGGACAGCTGATCAGTGCAACAGTAACTGGACCATCTCATAGGGTTGTATTTTTTTTCTCTCTCTCTCTCTCTTTCTCCTTATGTTTGCATTTAGCTCTTTTGCAGAAAACCATCTGCTTTTTTTTGGGTGGGGGGAGGTGGGGGTTGCTGTTATACACCAATTCTGCACTTCCACACCTGTGTGCAGTAAACATTAAGGATGCTTCGATGAGTTGACTCCTTTTTTTTGGGGGGGGTGGGTGGGGGGATAACGTGAAGGATGTAAAGATGGGCTTTTTGGTGTTGCATCCCAGAACCAGTTTCCATTGACTGAAATCTCCAGGATCCAGGAACGCACACACACTCTCTGCTCTGCTCTCCTCAATTGATTGGGAAGATCCTCAAGCTGTCTTGGAAAGATCTGGTCAAAAAAGGAGCTCACACACACACCAGCAAAAGCACACCAGGCTGAGCATGAAAAGCCAAACCAGGACAGTATTGCAGTGATCGCAGTGCTTAACATCTGGATTGACAATAATTGCAAACCCACACTCTCCAAAAAAAAAAAAATACAAGCAGGAAAAATGCCTTTCGAAGGGTTTAAAAAGCTGCAAGATAAGATCTTCAAGCCAGTGAAGGAGGAGGCGAAGTTTGTGGTGGCAGACTCTTTGGGTAATCTGCAAAGGTACAGATTTGCAAAGCATGTTTGTTGATTCAACGATTTTCTTTGTGGCATTGGAAAGTTTGTGCAATGGTGAGTGAGTGCACGTCTCATCACCTGGAAAGCTGGGAGCAAAGTGTTTATGTTTGTTGTCCACGTAGAAACAAATGCAGAAAGAAATATACCCCCCAATGACTGGGTAAATAAGATATCATCAAATACTTAATTTTTGCTTTGAAAGTAATTGAGCGAAAATCGATACTTGTTCCAATATATAATGCACAAAATATCTAACAGTGACAATGAACTGTACACCAATGGAAATAACCTATGATAACTCACTCTTTTTTTAAAAAATAGCAAAATAGATAAAGGGGAATGAGAGGTACTCTACTTAGAAAGTAATATTGCTTGCAGTTGGTTTAAAATATAGTAACCTACACACATATGCATCTGTTTTAAGCACTCGTTTGAATGTAAAATACTATATGTGAAACTGAAGAGGATTTATAAATCACTTGCTATGATCAACTCCTTTCAACAATCATGAATAAATTATTTGGGGAAGTATTTATTCCCCATAACTCAGTGAACCCAACCTAAAGAGGAAAACATGTAAGAGGTTGAATAACAGGCACGTAATTTAGTTCAGTTACATTTTTTAATACAGAAATACAAGAAGTAATGAAAGGTGTTATTGGTACATTTATATGAAAGCAAAATGGTGATATGTGTAATATTTATGGACTTGTTGTAGTTCTGAGCTATGTATAGTTGTGACTTTGTTTATAAAATGAAAAGGCTCAGAGGAATGATTTATAGTGCATGCAATTGATGCCATCTTAACCAAATATTAATAAGACGCCTTCATAGCACCTAGTTATTAAAAAAAGGCACTTAAATGATATAACAAGAAAAAACACTTTCATTAAGATGCTACAAAAAAAATGATCGTTTATTAAAGACTGTTCTGTTCCTACCTTAGTAATCATACCTATTTTGATGCATAATAATCTACAGTTTAAATCCATTAAGTGGAAGGATTTGAAGTGATAATGCCTTAGTTCTGCACCACTATTGTTTAGACAATGCCATGTGTCATAGCAGAATCGCTTTACACATAGAAAGTTTCCATTACACGACATCTAATTCACTATCATCGATCAGAAAACATTCACCAACACTGTAAAAGCACTAACTAACTAACCTCAAGATTATTTTCCATTAACACTCAATGACTGCAAATCATTTATCACTGTTGGAGATAGCCACAGATGAACAGAGTGGTGCCCTGTATGAAGAAAGATCTGCATCGTGGTGTCCTTTTGTGGAACAACAAGAATGCCTGTTCCTTTATATCTTCAAATATAGAAGAAATATTGATTTACAATTACTTGCCCGAGTGTTATGAGGATAATAATAATAATAATAATCCTTGCATTTAATATAGCATTTATCATGTCTTCGAGACGACTCCAAGCACTTCACAGAACATACTGTAAAGTGAATCGACTGTATATTTTGTGAGTGAAAGGATGGTGTCTAATAATAATAGTTTGAGATTTTAGACATTATCTTGTGCTATTAGACTCCCCTGAGACCCTGGGGGTAGCCTCATTTTAAATCATCATCAGTCACAGGCACTCTGCTCCTCCGACAGTATATTGAATGTACATTTATTCACATTAAAGCCACTCTACTTTGTGTATGTGAATGAAACTAAAAGGCAATCATTGACAAAATATGATTTAAACTAAAAAATTAAAATGCATTCAGAAAATGCAAATATTTATTTGAAATAAGTTCTTTGAGTAAAATACTTTAGGGTTGTGTCTAACTTTTTTTCCTCATCTGTGGTTATAATATTTACACAACAGCTTTGGTGTGTAGTGCCCAGTGATGCATCTCTTTTTAAACAGGTTAGGTGGGATGGAACTGGCTGGATTAAATTACAAGACAGCGACACATCAAGCAGTAAAGACAACATTATAAACTGCTGGAACAAAGCTTGATCTATTTATCAATGATATTTAAACCATGGCATGTGGTACGGTTTTGAAATTTACACCAAACTGTGTTCTGTATAATTTATACAGGTGGAGTCATGGGACGTTTTTGTTCCAATTTTGGAAAGTTCTTCTTGAACATTGACTAACATGGTGAATGGTGACAGATGACAGACTAACGTAATTAAATTGCATAATCTATGAGTAGAATGGTGTCACAGTGGCTTAGGCTACTTAGATGACAGGAAAAGTTCAGCTGAAGGCGTTCGACCAAATTGCTCTCATCATTTCAAATACTATCATTTTTTTATTATAGCATCAAGCTATTTCTTAAAGAGTCCAATATATTGGCCTTTATCACTCTTTCTAGTATCTCAATGTCGATTACCCTTTCCTTAAAGAAATATTTCCTGATATCTATCCTAAAATTGACTTTCATAACCCTGAACCTGTGTCTTCTTGATATGTTTCTGAAAACATTGTTCTGGGTTTATCTTTTCTATCCCATTTAGCAGCTTTAATGTGTCTATAACATTCTTTCTAAGATGTCCATATGTAGGACTGAAGAGTCCCACTTATCAAGTTGTTCCTTTTAAGGGATGTGGGAAGAAGTTATATTTTTGAGAAAAGTAATAAACATAAGTGGATTTCTACAAAACTTCATAAACAGAAGTGTGTATAGGAGATCACACTGATGAAAGAACTGTCTGTATATTGTGCACAGAATCAAGAGTTAAATCTTAACCAAACAGGGATGAAACCAGATTAACTTACTGTAATGCCCAAAGTTTATAGTTTAAAATATCACATTTTAAAGTGTGCATGAGTAGAGATTTTTGATGGTTTAATGATGCCCCATCATCTTACTTTATACAAACGTGCGACTGTATATTCTTTCCAAATTTCATCCAGTGATTTACATTATGTACATTTCACATGTGTGTGCTAATAAACCACAAGATGGTCAACGTATTTGCAGTCACATTTGATTGTTTGTAATTATTGTCACTCCTAGAACTGTGGATGGCACCAATGTGGAAGAAGACCAAATTGAGTTGACTGAAGATGGTCAGCCTGTAAAGGTTACGGTGAACAAACGACCGTTGTGTGACTGGCTCTGCTGTGGAATCCCCAAACGCTACATAATTGCTATCATGAGTGGTCTTGGATTTTGCATCTCCTTTGGGATCCGGTGCAATTTGGGTGTGGCAATAGTTGAGATGGTCAATAACAACACTGTCTATGTAAATGGAAAGCCAGAGATTGAGGTAAGTAAAAATAGTATGATTGAGGCAGATGGATAAACGTTTAAGTCGTTCTGATCAGAACACAGAATTGTTCAGTGTTTTAATCGTGTGATATAAGGATATCTGTCAAATATCGCTGCATGTTTTCTTCCATGAAGATCAATGGCCGGTCAGGGGTGATTTACAGAAGTGAGTATAGTTCCAAGTGTGTATGAATTTGGGATGTGAAAAGTGATGCCACCGTGAATAAATATCCGAGTATCACACTGCAAAGGAACTAAATACTGCAGGTCTTTATAATAACCACAGCACAGTGACTTTCTGTAGGCGTAACTGATGGGAGTGAACCAATCATTCTGGATGTAGTGGGATGTCCTCCCGACCTGAAAGGTGCTATGCAAATGTAATTTTGTTGTTGTTGTAGTGGTGTTTCTGAAGGCAGTAATTCATGGTTATCTAATTGTGCAATGTAATACTCATCTGAAAAATTCCTTCTCTGGTCAGCTCAGCAACATGGAGCTGAATATAAGAAAGGTCATATCTTGTTTTGAACAACTACAGTAGTTTGGGAGTATGAACTCGAAGATCCAGTTTCTCAGACTTAGCATCTATGAACATTTAGGTGGGCTATTTTTGTAAAAAAAAAGTCACTGAACGAACCATTGATGATTTTGGGCTACTTTTGATGCAAAAATAGGCTGAAACATTAGAGAAATAAAAGGATGCCCATTGGAAATTGCTCCATTTGAGCTGCAAGATGAGAATGCATGGGAGTAGCAATTTCTTTTGAAGATGAGGCTGTTTTATGCAAGTGTTTGCTGCACTTTAGAGCTGTGATGGACTGGTTTGAAAAATAATTAAGCAGGATGATTAAATAAACCAGTATGAAAAGAACATGCACTTTGCACACGTATGATAAGGGTCATGTGTCTCTCTGCTGCTTCTTCTGNTTTTTTAGAAACCTCAATTCAACTGGAATCCCGAGACTGTGGGACTGATTCATGGCTCCTTTTTCTGGGGGTATATAGTTACTCAAATCCCAGGAGGTTTTATCTCGAACAAACTTGCTGCAAACAGGTAAGCACACTTGCACTTTCGCACTTCCTAAGTCTTTGTAAGATGAAAGTTGTGCGTGATTCATATCAATGTGCTGTTCGTCCAGCACTGAGAGGTAGCAATATTTGCAGTATTTCACCCTTTCCTATAATAATCTCTCCAAAAAGCAAAACAATAATAAACTGGTCATTTTCAATCCACGACTGTTCGTGGGACGCCCATTGACGTTGCTCTGCGCAATTGGCTGCCGCGTTTCGCGCCCCCGTTTCGGTCAATTCACTTTACAGTCTATTCTGTGAAGCGCTTTGAGACGTCGAGAGGACGTGAATAGCGCTATATCAAATGCAAGGATTATTATTATATGTTTAATCAGTTCTAACAGATTTCTAACAGATTGAAATTCAGGCACCTAATCGATCTATGCTTTTTGTTTTTTTCATATTCATCATTTCAATATGTTCAATCAATTTTCTAAAGTTTTCCCTTGACATATGCTTCTCTGCTCCTGATCGTTCAGCGCTCTGAGATGCTGCCCTGCGTGGAGGGTGCGATATAAGTGCAAGTTGTTGTTGTTGTTGTCGATCTGACCTCCTCTTGTTTCTTCCCCCGTTCCTATCCTGCTGACTGAGGATAAATGGGGCACCCAAATTACTCCACAGCAAAATTCGGATAACCTAGCAGAATCATGATCAGCTGTTGTAACCTAGAATCAAGGCGGTGAGCTTCCAGTCTGCATGGATTAGGGCTGCTCTGGCAGCACTAATGACAACACTATCCACTGGAGGAACTTGAAGTGAATCCAGTACCCAGAGATTAATCTGCCTAACTAACATGCCTTAAAAAGGAAAAATGTGCCATGGGTTAAGAGCGGGGGAGTGGTACTCGTTGGTAGCTCTACAAAGAGTCGGCACAGGTACAACGGGCAGAATGGCCTCCTTCCGGGCTGTAAGATTCTGTAATACTATAGTAAAAAAAGGAAAAAATTTCAGCTAACTGTTACTATGCAGAGATTGGTACAAATGTTTCCTGGCACAATAAAAAGCTTCAGAAAATTAAACCAAGTAGCTAACTGGGCTTCCACCATTTTTTAAAATAAGCAGCTGAATTCAGATTTGTCAGCTCAGCTTACTGTGATTTTGAACCCTGGTGAAGGAACATGTCTTAGAGAAAATAAGTATTTATTTCTTGTAAAAGTATGTTCTTAAGAATGTAAATAATCGAACAATATAACTTGGCCCTGTTGGTACCACTCAGTTCTGGGTCGGAAGATTGCGGGTTCAAATGCATGTTGAGATTTGAGTTAGTCGAGGCTGACATTCCAGTGCATTATTGGGGGAATGCCACAGTGTCAAAGCTGCCATGCTTTGGGTGGACCTTTAAACTAAGATCCAATTTGTCTGTTCTTGAGGTGAATCCCACAACATTATTCCAAGAGACCTGGGGTCCTTGCTGACAATCCTCCAGATTAGTTTGTCAGTCACCTCATGGGCTGTTTGTAGTTATTATTGCCCACTGAAGTGGTCACTACACTTGATACGCTAAATAATATTAATAATAATAATTCTTGCATTTGATATAGCGCTTTATCACGTTGTTGAGACGTCTCAAAACGCTTCACAGATCTGGTGGATTGACTGTGCATTTTGTGGGTGAAATATTTATATATGTATATACTGTAATGCACTTTGAGAAACTTCAACAGGAGAATATAAGAATGTAATTTCTTTCTTACTTCCACTGTTATAGGAATGAGTCAATGAGCCATCCTGGTAAAAGAGACCTAAAAAATATTTTATCACCTTTATTAGCATATTAAAATCAATCATATTGCATATTTTTGTTACTGCCAATAAATGTGTGTACAGCTGGGCTGTACTTTTATGGTCTTCATAATGATAAAATGACTGAAATTTTGTAGAAATTAAGAATTTTAATATTCGAATGACCATGTTACTTTGCAGTTATATAAAAAAGTATAAAATATCTGAGCTTGTGTACATAAATCAGAAATTACAGCATACTTTATTGTCAGATGATATTGTTGTAACAGGAGTGATGGAGAAAGGAGGGCACAGCTGGCAAAGTTAATTATTAATAAACCTTTTTCTGCATTCAGTGTCAGATTGGCGAAGGTTGAACTGTCACTTAATATTGTTTCATAAACACACTGACACAGACAAATTTGATAAACTATGGATTTATTTTGCAGATTGGTAGTAAGTGAAACAAATACAGCAGTTTAAGTCCGATGAAACAGGCGCTCTTGTTTTAATAATATAATAATAATCCTTGCATTTATTATAGTGCCTTATCACGTTGTTGAGATATCTCAAAGTGCTTCACAGAATATACTGTAAAGTCTGTATTGACTGCGTATTTTCTGGGTGAAATTATTGTTCTGCCTTACTCTGCAAAAGGTATCAGTGTGGAAGCAGTCAGGTCAGACCTGCCCTTGACCTAACCTGACCATAATCAGTCAAGGCCACAGAGGTATTTTCTTGTTCACTGTATTCATTTGTTCATATTATTTTAACGGAGAGCTATAAAATATAAAATGAGCAATGAAACTGGTAGACAATTCCTGAACTTTATTGTTGCATTCATGGTTACATCAGGACAGTTTCTGCATATACAGGGTGACCAAAATGTCATGATAGGTACCTTATTATCTTAAAAAAATTCTTTAAGACTTATTAGACATTGCAATAGTATCACGACTTTTTGCTCATCCTGTAAAACTGATAAAAATGTAAAAATAATGCTATCAACAACGTTTGAATTTAATTTAACGCTCGAAAAAATGTTGAACTGCCTCAAAGTTTTTACAGAATAAGAGTTATTTTAACATGTAGTGACTGTTGGAAAGTAGAAGCAAAGTGCAGGAATCCTCCACATCTACTCCCTTGTCTCCTTCAAGACCTGCCTCGAAACCTTCATCTTTGACAATGCCTTCGGTCATCCTCCCACCTCCTGCACAGAAAAATCCCATGAGATAAATGACAATTTATTTCCGTGAGATAAATGACAATTTATTTCCCGTGAGATAAATGACAATTTATTTTATTTTAAATTATCATTTTTTTCTTGAATAGATTTGGGGAGGAATATTGACCAGGACACCAAGAGAACTCTCTGCTTCCTTTAAAATGGTGTCCTTCGATAATTAATGCCCAGAATCTCCAGAACAGGCAGATGGGATGTTGGTTTAACATTTCATCCAAAGTCCTGTCCCTCCATCAGTGCAGCACTCCACAGTACTTCACTACTGCAGTGGAATGTCAGCCCCTATTATTAGTTCATATCATGATGTGGTCTTGAAACTTTAACTTGCCACTAGACTGTGTAGGAATAGATGTTGTTTAATTCACTTTCAACAACAATACCAAAAATAACTTGCATTTATATAGCGCCCTTCATGGGGGTGGCCTGTCAGAGCTGTTGTATTTCCTTGTAAGCAACAGTAGAGAGTGTTGAAGAGTTCAATTTATACCACTGATATAACAACCTTTCTGCTGGAAGTGTTCACTTTAGTTCACTGACCTGACTGAAGAGAGGATTCCCTGCAGAGCAGAGGATGCAGGCTCTAAGCTTTCGCAAGATAGGTTAGGATGAAGAAGGTCGTGTTTCACACTATCGAGTGAATAAGGTCTAAAATATGTTATTCATAACAGGAATCACAGTTTGTGACCCCTGCAGGTAAGTGAATATTGTATATGTCAAACCAACTCACAGGAATATGCTGATGAGTGCTCCGGGACACTACCCCACATGTAGGGCGCTATATAAATGCAAGTTGTTGTTGATATAGGTCAGCATGATACACATCTGTTTGCTGGCAGGAGTTGATATTTGCTAATGAATACCGTATTACGGTTTAGAACCCAATGTGCAAATACAAATTTAAGCACACTTTGATAAACGTTCACGCCAGTGAGCTGGAACTGTTCTGTGTGCACTGTCTACTTGACTAGTTGAATTAGCTTCCAATACTCATTGCAAAGGCTCGCACACCGGTAATGAATTATGATCCTATCCTCACTTGACCTCGACAAACATGTGCAATTAGTGTGGGAGGAGTCAAGAGCTATTACATGACTAGATTCATTGAGCAATTGTGTGCAAAGCAGGTAAGGAAATAGATTTCCACCCATGAACATTGATGTGTGCTTGATTTCAATCAGGACATATTTTCCCATATGGTCCTATATTTTGGGTTTCTTGAAGCCAGAAACCTAGATATAAAATGACTCAGTGCATGATATGGGTGCAACTGAATGAATGATGGACAAAAATGGATAAATGTGCTTTCAATGAATGCGCTTAAATGGTCTGTCTGCCGTGGGATATCACAAAACTTATTGCTTTCTTAGTAGCAATATTACAGCATGGTGGCATTTCATGTAATAGCAATTCCATCACCAAAGTGGCTTTAACTACGATAAAGCTATTTATGTCTGTTCGAAAATAACCTTTTTTAGTATTCTAAACAGGAAGAATATGTTTTGTTATATCCACTAGATGGTACTGTTAACAGAGTAAAGACTATTTCACAGACTATATAATGCACAATAATTGCTCCACATACATTCAATAAAGTCCTGATCAGTGGCTGAAACTCGCAAAACTAGAATCATTGGTACTAAACTTCAGGCACAACTGGAACAAAAATTTTTTCATTTTGTTGTGATTATTCGTTTCACGTTAACAACTTATTTTGGTTTATGAGATGAAATGCTTTGAATCTTTATCTTATATAAATGGAGCAATATAGGTGTAAATTGTTATTAGGAATGAGGTCCAAACTGAACCAAGACCTCAATTAAACCTAAAAGATGTCTTACAGATTATATCGATTTTAAAGCAGTTTGCATTTACTTTAATTTGTCTGTATATACGTCATACCACTCTCCGTGTCTTAATATTACGCCAGTCATATGTAGGATCATAAAATACCTGTTTATATGTGCATGACTAGTTTTTCACCAATCTTTCTCCACTGTGATACTATAATAATGGAAGTTCTTTTTTTCTCCCTAACTCTTATTCATGATGATGGCTCTGCCCTTAAGCTATAATTTCTGTGCCTCTCAGTGGAATTGCGAGCGCACAGTAGTGCTTTTCAGTTTTACATTACTCTTGCTGGCAATGCATTTGAGATTACATGTCACTGATGCTCTATATTCCTCAAGTTAATGGACTTCCCCTTAGTCTGGGTTGCTTTAAGTTGTATTCACTTGAAGTTGTGGATAACTGCAGTATGTTCATCACCAGAAAGCACTTTCACTGGTTAGCTTTCAGCTGGAAATTGTATTGACAGAGTTATGAGTCCTTTGTGCCTTATGTAAGGGGCAAAAATGTGTCAGGATTTGATAGAAGGAGGGACACAAACACACTTATTTCCCATCTGAATACTGTACTTTATTTTAGAGTTGTAGAGAAATGATATGTTGCTTACTAGAAACTGAAAGAGTGTCAAATGTAATCAAGATTCTGAGAATTGAAGGTATTGGCTTGGGGCGGGTTAGGTGTAAAACATTAATGTTTAAATATTTCTTCAACATTACCTAAAGGCACAATTTTAAGCTTACAAGAAATAAGGCTCACCAACAGTTTAAACCTTTAATTTGAAACTCAATCAAATAATAGTAATAGTACTTATATTTGATGCAGAACCTTTTATGCCAGGAAAAGTGCTCACAGGATATACTGTAAAGTGTAGTGACTGTGTATTTTATAGTTGGACACGACTGTCATTTGCGCATAGCAATGTCCCACAAACAGCCAAGAAGTGATGAATTTGAATGCTTCAAGGTAGGATTGTTCTGGTGCACAATCAAATTGAAAATAATTTTAGTGCCTGTTTCAAACCTTCATAAGCTTTAATCATAAACTTTTTTACTTATTTGCACTGATTTTAAAATTATTTTGCTGTTACACGTAGAGTTGATGACATTTTAAGATACTATTCAGCCTGACATTCTGCATAACAACAACAAATACAAGAACAAATTGCATTTACATCGCGCCTTTCACGTTGGAAATATATCCCAAGCCATTGGATGTGCTAAATAGCCTTAGCCAAAAAGAATTTTGTCGAAAAACATTGGGTTGTGGGTTGGGGAGTAAGCAAGTCGAAGAGGTAGGACACAAGAACAGTTAAACTTCACCTGATTTCTTTCAATGTTGTGCTTTATGTTTTAGAGTTTTTGGAGCTGCTATATTTTTGACTTCAACATTAAATATGTTCATCCCAGTGGCGGCAAGGTTTCACGTCGGCTGTGTCATGTTTGTAAGGATCTTACAAGGTCTTGTCGAGGTAAGTCTTTAGCATATAAAGGATGGTCATAAATAGTGATCTTTTAGAATGACTTAATGCATGCTCGTTGAATTATTTTATGAATGCCTGTTCCTTAAATAACTCTGTTCCATATTGTAGTACAATTGTGAGTTTGATTCTACAGTTCTACTGTAATTAGCAATGTGGAGCTTTATGCCTGATTTAGACTTCTTCCTCCACATCACACAATATCAGGGGGCATATAAAAAACAACTCATTTCAGACTTCTGCACACGTGTAGTTTGGAATTTGTGCCTGAACGCCAAATGAATTTCTAGTTAACATGAATAAACAATCAGTTTTGAAAGAAACTAGTTATGTTCCCGTCAACTAAAAGATTTAAGGTTATTAAAAATGGATACCTTTAAGGAATTTTGTGCTGATTGGCTGGGTAGGCTGTGTGCCTGAGATGGAGTTTTGTGACCAGCTTTTAACAGGTGACGAGTGATGTGCATTTGCGAGTCAATTAAATACCTCTAACACAACCTCTTCTAAGTGGCGTGAGGAGTGTGGGCTAGAGGGTGATTCACTCTTACATGTTCATTTGCCAGAGATTGGTTGATTGATCAGATTCAGCAACGAGCAACCTTTAATTCAATTAAAAATTGTGCTTCCATGCATTTTTTTGAAACTGCACACACAGCATGGCCATGAATGGCACAAAAGTCAAACAGGGACCAACAAGAGAGATGGGGTGGGCGTATCCTGCATTGTCAGAGATGCTGTCCTTCGGATGAGCCGTTAATCTGAGGACCAGTTGTTAAAGATCCCATGGCACTATTCGAATAGAGATGGGAGTTTCTCCTGGTTTCCTGGCCAACAACAACCAACAATTACATTTGTGTAGCGCCTTTCACATCGGATGGATGTCCCAAGGCCCTGGACAGTCAGGGATTTGAACCCAAGCAAGGGGTTGGGATCGGGAGGGGTGGAGGGCAGGGAGTGTAGGGGTAGGAGGGTGACTGAAGGCGCTGGTGAAAAGGACGTTGAGATGTGCCTTGAAGGAGGCAAGAGAGGCAGTAAGGCGAAGGGGCTGTGGGATGGAGTTCCAAAGAGTGGGGGCAGAGAGACTGAAGGCCTGACTGCTGATGGTGGGGCAGGCCATTTCAGGGGAATGCTGAGTGGAGGGAACGGACAGGTCGAAATGACAATCCCTCAAATAAAATTGATCATTCGTTCATGGCTTCTGGAACATTGCTGTGTGCAACTTGGCTGCTGTCCTCCCCCCACAAACTACGCAGTAACTCCACTTCTCCACTTCACAGTATATATCCTGTGAAGCACTTTGGGACATCCTCACAACATGAAAGGTGCTATTCCAAGAGTAAGGAAATGCAAGGTTTATTAACCTCAGAGTAACATAATTGTTACTGCTTACGATAAGAATTTTCATAAAGGAAAATTATAAAGCATTGGGCAGAATAAATGGCTGGTTTTCCCACTCCTTCCTCCCTCCCTCCAATTTACACATACTGCCCACACACATCCACAGACACACACAGACCCGCACAACACCCCCACATACTTCACCCACCCACACAAACACGTGCCAACCCCACATCCCACCCCCCACCCCACACACACACATTCCAGCTAAAATGACAACAGCTGCTTACTGTTTAAGTGACTGGAGTCCAAGGAAATGATTAACTAGTTGTTTCTTGCTGACTATGGTAAAATATTCGGCCTGGCTTCACCAAAACTGATTCTCATGTGGAAATATGCCTTCAGTCTGGATATCTCATTGGAATCCTTGAGTATTATCAACTCAAATGATTTTATTAAATACAGGCAGTAATACCATATAGATTTTTTTCATGGCTATAATTCTTTAGTTTGTCTGTGGAGGCACGAGATAGAGACATGCTCATGAATATATCATAATATCATAATAATAATAACCCTTGCATTTGGTATTGCGGCTTTCAGGTCAGGAAGACGTCCCACAAGCTTCACAGGATTTACAGTGAAGTGGAATGACTGTAGGTGAATGCAGCAGCCCAATCCACACAACAATGTCCCACAAACAGCAGTGACAGAATGACAAATTTTATTTGGGGGTTTGCTGGCCAGGACGCCAGGAGAAACTCTCTTCTCTTTTTGACTTTGGTTTAGCATCTCATGTGAAGGAAGTTAATGGAGTACATTGCCATCTCATCTGCAGGATGCTAATGGAGCTCACTAATATATCAAAAAATCATGCTGCCGTGTACCCAATAGAAAGTAACACCTCTATTACTTATGAAGCACGTATTTAGAAGTTCTTTCCCCTCAATAATCTCACTTCTATTTTTAGCTGTAATAACGAAAACTGTATTATATAAATCGGTAACGGAGGTTCAAATACTCTACACATTTCTCTGCCTTTTCCATTGTTCTATTTTGGAACTGCCCTATTTTGGAAAGGTAAAAACTAATGTTGTTGAAATCTCCATTCATGTTCCAGGGAGTTACCTATCCTGCATGCCATGGATTATGGAGCAAGTGGGCCCCTCCTTTAGAAAGAAGCCGATTGGCAACAACATCTTTCTGTGGTTAGTGTTTGCATCCTTTACATCTCTTCAAGGTATCAAGGGATAAGGAGCAAAGGTGGGTAAATGGAGTTGAGGCACAGATCAGCCAATTTAATAGAATGGCGGTACAGGCTCGAGGGCTGAATGGCTTACTCTTGTTCTCATTTTCCTATGTTCTTGTAGAATGCCTAGTTTTCAATTCCTTGTGATGTGCGTTGTTTAAGAACTCCAAAAAAACCTTCAAAGTTAAGACTGATTGCAACAATTTGCCGAATTCTGGACTTTCGAAAATGCTGCATAAATGAATGCATCTAGACCCAGGTGGAATTGGTATATTTGAGAGAAAGTTCTAAAGTAGAAATTAATGAAGGGATGATAAGGAATCATACATTAGCTGAGCTATATTTTCCAATGAATAGAATTTAACTATAAGCATCAGCCTAGCCTGCAGATGACGCGGAAATGTTAACATATTTTGTCTGTATTTCAGCAAATATCAAACAAATTACTGATATTATCAGATTTGTTATCTGAAGGAAGAAATATCTGGAGATGGAGAGTTATTGCTTGAATAATTTCCAGTGTTGTTTTTGTAGGGACGTGTGGTAAATCTTCTCTTGGTAACCGATATCTGATGGCAATGAATGCCCGTTTCTATGGCGACATATTAACATTGCTTCATAAAAGAACTTTTTAATACAACTTGTTGTACAACTACATAGCAGCGATTGATTCAGAAATGTCTAATATAATCAATTGTGATAGATGAGTCCTTATTGAATTCTGGCTGTTATCAGCCTGGCCCGAAGGTTTCAGCCTGAAGGGAGAGGTAATACAAATACAATACAAAATGATATTTGTATAGCGCCCTTCACGTCAGGAGGACATCCCAAGGCACTAATGGGTGAGGCGGGCTAACCTGAGCCACTACCACTAAAATATCGTCTCCAATGCAAAGTTTAAATATTCATAAATACTGTATTATTATGCTGCAGTGTCAAGCGGTTTGAGACATCCTCCCAACATGAAAGGTGCTATATAAATGTAAATTGTATTGTAATTGTATTGTATTTCACAAGAGTCGTGTTTACTGGTGAAATAAAGATGAGAGCAATGGTTTTCCTCTCACTGAGAGCTTCTCTGTTTTTTAGGTTCTTATGCAGGAGCCGTGGTTGCAATGCCACTTGCAGGACTACTGGTGCAGTATAAAGGATGGTCTTCAGTTTTCTATGTTTATGGTAAGTACGCTTCAAAACTACAAAGTATAAGAGGATGGGTAACCTTCAGGAATTGCACCTCTAACTTCTGCAACTCCCTCCAGGATGTGTGTTCTTCTATATCATTCTGCTTTTGGGGGCAAAATATTAGGAGAGGGGGGTGATGACATTTAGGCATCCAGTAAATATTTTGGTGCTGGTTAAGAGATCACAGTAACTCTATATTAGAAAATCTACTAATTTCTGCACAATCGGGAATGTGGTTCTTTGCTTCAGGATTTACATTCAACTTAAATTCTCTTAAATAATTGTTTTGATGGAAAAAGTCAAGTAGTTCTAGTTGTGATTTGATTTTAAACAGATGGCAGTAGTACAATACAATAATAATCTTTGCATTTGATATAGCGCATTTCGCACTGGGAGGATGTCTCAAAACACTTCACCGAATTAAGTACCGTAACTTGTATATTAAGTGTCGAACAGCACAGACAAGATTATTGAGTGATCAGAAATAAAAGATTGTGGGATCGTCTTTCTTTCTACTACACAAAACATTCACTTTTCCTTTTTAAATACGATAGGATTTTTTGGAATGATTTGGTACATATTTTGGCTTTTGCTTGCCTATGAAAGTCCAGCAACGCACCCTACAATAACACACGAAGAGCGATCCTACATTGAGGCAAGCATAGGAGAAGGGGCCGGTTTACTGAGTGTAACCCAGGTGAGTTTAGAGATTCAATGTAGTTTCAGAAAGGACTTTTCCTTAAATGATATTTTTGGAACTGATAACTCAGTGGATCAGACCTCCGTATTATTATGCTGTTTTTTAACTTTCAAAGTTTGCCCGAGTAATCTATTCTACCTATTCTGCTTTCTGTGTAAAATAATTAAATCTCACCTATCTCCTCACCTTCTTTCTACTGAGTTTGAGTCTGTCTCCTTCTTCTACATTTTTTGATCTTAGGGTCCAAATTGCAGCAATTTATAATAATAATAATCCTTGCATTTGATACAGCGCCTTATCACGTCATTGAGACATCTCAAAGCGCTTCACAGAATGTACTGTAAAGTGGCTTGACTCTGTATTTCGTGGACGAAACGCGGCAACCAATTATTACCCCAGCAAGCAAGCTGCCAGTCAACTAACAACTGTGTTCCTACTTACTGCTAGGTAAACAGAGGCATGCGGAATAAGGAAACTTGTCTAACGTTTTGTCCTGCCCAGGAATCCAACCCAGGTCCTCTTGCTTGTTAGGCGAGCGCGCTAACTAACCACTATGCTACGGAACTCCAAAAAGTTTTCTAAATAAGCACTCCAGGTTACAATGAGGATTCCTTCCTGTAACCAGAATTACGTCATGCCAATAAATGGGGGACCTGCACTCTAATGCCATCTATTTATGGAACAGGATTTGTGTGGGCTGAGTGATGTACCTTTGATTACCAGAAGTCCCTAAATCTTGAATCGGGGCTGCACATCATGACCATATTGTAGCCTAAACAATATTTTAAAAGTGACAGGCGATTGGACTCTCAAGTCATTTTTATTTCTTTGTTTTCTCCTGTACAGTAAACAATGCTAAACGGCTCTGACCTAATTTAACAGTAATTCTGTTGGTTTCTTGTGACTGACAGATGCACGTACGATAACTGTGACTGTTCTTTCATATCCATCAGAAATTCAAGACACCCTGGAAGAAGTTCTTCACCTCAATGCCAGTTTATGCTATTGTTGTGGCAAACTTCTGCAGAAGCTGGACTTTCTATCTGCTACTCATCAGCCAGCCTGCTTACTTTGAGGAAGTTTTTGGATTTCCTATCAGCAAGGTACAGTGCGATTCCTATCAGTTGCTCTGATATTGCTGTCACTGTACAGTGATATTGTTATCAAAGAAGGTACAACATTATTGCTATTGAAAAATATGATAAATATGTTAAATTTTGGAGATTACAGGTCAGGAATCACAGGATGTGTGGCATATTCTATGAATCGTCCAATAAGTTATCAGTGATGAACACATCAGTGAGTTATAGTCAGTGGCATACATGGTATAAGATGAAGGAGATAATCACCGAAGAGTAGGTACTCTCATGCAAGTCCATTAAGAAAAAGATAACTTTCCTCTTTCAGTTTCAACTGGAAGAGTAGCTCTGTTATTGCAATTAATTGGTGGCCAAATTGATTTGAAACAAACCAGCCACAGAGACAAACTAGAGCAATGGTATTACAGTATGTCGAACCTCTTGGCTTATGCCACACTCAGGCATGTACGGTTTGGCAGCTGAAATAAATGAATAGCAAATATCATTGCATGTATTTTTCTTTAATTTTTGTATTGAAGAAGTTGGACTGTTTTGTAACTATAAATACAATACGATACTCCTCTTTGGTATTTCAGGTTGGCATTCTGTCTGCAGTTCCACACATGGTAATGACAATAATTGTGCCGATCGGAGGGCAGCTTGCTGATTTTCTGAGGAGCAGAAATATCTTATCAACCACAACCGTGAGAAAAATCATGAACTGTGGAGGTAACAGTACAACACTTCTTATTCTGTGCTTGCTACAGTTAATTGATTTCATTTAATTGATGAGGCTACAGAATGTACATAATTAGAAGATGAAATAATTTATTAAACAAAGTTAATTTAATATCTTTGTGGGCTAACAGATTAGCTGTATTTATGGTTGTTCAATACAAAGCCGCTGTGCTCGTTTACAATTCGATTCACAACAAAAAATATCAAGGGGTTATTTATCTTAATATATAAAACCATGTCCTACTTCATTTAGTACAGTTCTCATAGAAATAAAATTACACGGATGATTTTTGATGCATATCCTATTGATATCAATAACACTATTGTTTACCACATCAATACTGTAAGTGAACATGAGAAAAAGTGGAAATAATTGTCTTTAAAGTCAGTATTACTATGTATACTATTTACAGCGTGTACTTAGTTGACCATTCTCCCACTAATTAAATGCGTCCTTTTAAAAGGGTTTGGCATGGAAGCAACATTATTGCTAGTTGTGGGTTTTTCTCACACTAGAGCAGTGGCCATTTCCTTCTTGGTGTTTGCTGTGGGATTTAGTGGCTTTGCAATTTCAGGTAGGTTGACTTCTTCATTTCAATCTTCTGTCTCCAATCGTGTAATTATTTGATACAGTATTTACCATTTGTCATTTTTGTCGAGATGATATTATGTATAAACATGGCGATGATGTTTTATAATATAATTATGTGTCTGAGATTGCCTTGTTGAGATATTGCTTGACAAAGGTATAGAAACTGATGCACTGTTTTGAGTTATTCTTCTTGTACACAGGTTTTAATGTAAATCACTTGGACATTGCTCCTCGGTACGCTAGCATTCTGATGGGAATATCCAATGGTGTGGGGACCCTTTCTGGGATGATCTGTCCAGTAATAGTTGGAGCATTGACAATACATAAGGTACATCTGAATTTTTGTTCCGTTTCTTGTTCAACAATAATGTCCTTCTTTAATTGATGTCTGAAGTGTTTCAAATGATAATACACATATATATATATTATTTTGGTTTGATCAGCTGGGTGTCTGACGCATGCAGAAACCCATCACCATGCTTAAGAGTATCCAAACCAAGCTGAGAATTCCCTGCATCCCAGAGATAGATTGTATGGAATGGAATGCGCACTCTCTCCCGGAGGGATGCATCCTGCTTACAGGATAATATATATATAGAAAAGCATTTACAAGAGTCTGAAGGAAAGCGGTTTGTTTTTTATTATCTCGGGTCTCTTTAGGTGACTTTATTCTAATTTGTTTTACAATAATTGTCCCTAGACACGTGAAGAATGGCAGAATGTGTTTATCATTGCGTCCGTAGTCCACTATAGCGGAGTGATATTCTATGCGATTTTTGCTTCCGGGGAGAAGCAGGACTGGGCAGATCCCGAGCAGACCAGTGACGATAAGTGTGGCATCATTGACCAGGATGAACTGGCGGAAGAGACTAATCTTAATGAGGACAATTACATCAGTCCAAAGAAAAAGACCTCCTATGGTGCTACAAGCCAAAACAATGGAGCCCGAAAGGAGGGCTGGAAAAAGAACAGAGGGAAAGCACAAGAGGTGGTAGACGAGCAGAACACTTACAGTTATGAAAATGGAGACTATCGAGAGTTGTCCTAATAGATCTGGTGATCTGGACTATGTGCAGCGGCAATTCGTTATTCACGTTCGACACAGGATCCTTTTTATTGGCTTATAATTTTAACGTTTAGCAACAGCCAGCTTTCTCAGTAAAATGTTGCCTTTTTGGATCTCACTGTCAGAAGCAACAGTACATCAAATGCTACAAATTGGTTATTTAGATAACTTAGAGTCTATAACAAAAAAACTCTCAATAGAGTAATGTTGATGAAGGGAATGATTCAGATTAAGTAAAAGGAAAGATGAAATAACTTTAATAAAACGCCTTTTTAAAAAAATATTTCCCAATTGTGAAATACTATCTACACAGGCCAATAAAATGGATCCCACAGTTTGAACATTTTGCCCACACCAAGATACACTCCCAAAACAGATTCCTGTGTCAACCAACAATTTGAGCAGAGGGGACAAGTAAAGTGATTATTCGAATTGATAAAAAGTAAAATATGTTATTGGTTCAATTCAGGAATTAACTCAAATAGCACCATTTAGAGTACATTAAAATCGTGTCCACTTTGATATTCTGATTGGCTTAGTATAAATTCTGTCTTCGTAGATCCTATAATCTTATCTATTGACGTGAAATGAATTGACCTATGACGTGAGCAAATCTGAATTTGTTGACCTTGGTGTGATTATAACCGTAATAAACTGGATGTGTAACACACTGACGCAGTTTTGAAAATTGCAGAGTGTAGAAATGCAGAAATGTTTAGCATTTTAGTAATAATAATGAAGACTGCCTGAAAATACTCAATGATGTAATTTAGATATTATTTAGTTTGTTTAGCGATCAGTCTCTAAACAAATCTACATATGGTAAACCAACATTGAAACAAAAATTTAAAGCAAACCTTCAGTAAAGTGAATGTGTTTGAAGATGTTACATGACGTGATGTGAGAAGAAGAAATCATGAAGATATGCTTCATAAGTGATGTATGTACCCCTCAAGAGGAGTCTTGGTATGGGTGAGGTACAGTAAACCGCGCTCTTTACCTGAATTTTAAACAAATTTTCCCTTTTAATGGCCGGCACAAATACCTCCATACAGTAATCCATCCTTCTTGTATCATTTATTATTTGATGTATAAAAGAGTATCCATGATTTGAAATCAACGATTAGCCCTTTTCAATTTATTTTGGGAGTTTTATCTTCCATTACTGTGATCCTTTTGCTGGGAGAGCAGATAACCATTGAAGGTAGTACTGATGTGTGAGACACTGGGTAGACAACAGCCAGCTAGACATGGAACATGGAACAGATTTCCATCAGTTTTAAACTACACTTCTTTTAAGTACAGCTAAGAACTAATGAAGCTTAATGAACAAATGGCACGCAGGTGGGATAAACATCGTTAGGACTAATCTGTGACAATGAACGTCCCATTTTTTAATTTATATCAAATGATTCTTCAGTATTAAAAATAAAAACAGTAGCTCAGAATATATAGTTTTCTTGTGCTGGTAATCAGCAGCTTTTTATGTGCATGATCTTAAACTGCTAATCTGCATATGTTTTAATTCTCTGTTGAAGATTTTTGGACCATATTATTTAATAGAGTAATTACTAGCAATCTAGACTTAATTAATATGAATTTCATTGCACTGGGAGAAAATTAAATCCTTGCACCCGATGGAAAGTGGATGACAGCAGTTGTAAGGTTTTGTACAGGTTGATACACTGTTTTTTACACTGTGTATCTGCTGAAGCATTCAGTACTAGATCTAACAAAACATCTAACATTGGTCTCATATGAAGTCCAAATTCATAGGCAAACTCAAGGCTATACTACCTGTTAGGGGAGACTAAACAGGTTCCAATATTTTTACCATGAAGGTTTTGATGAAAATTATTCTACTGAACTACCAAAAGGGCTGGGCATCCCCTCCAGACTCCCTGTAAATATAGACAACCAGTGCACCATCCACTGGAGTATGTGGTCATATGGACATGCATTCTTTATAAAAGTATACTGCATAAAAATAAAGGCCCAGCTACACAAAGAATATAAAAAAAAATTCCCACCTTCCACTGGTTGATCAGGTCTGATTAGAAAAAATGGCTTTATAAATAGCAGCCACTTAGACACTAATCACAGGGAAATCTTGTGGTGAGCACCAACAATGGCTTTGAAGAACTTTTTCATCCAAAATTTAAACTGAACCTGAAGAAATCCAAAGGATCTCATTGATATCTCTTGAAACAGATTGAACATCAATCAATTGAAATTAATTTGAATTTGATTTGAGCCATACTGAAGAACATGGCCGTACTGATGAACTACTAGCTACAAGACCCAATAGCTGCTAAATTAGCTTAATTATTGGCAAATTATTCTTAAATGGTCCATTCACAAGATCACAAGATTAGTTTGGATGAAGAAGACCCTTTGGCCCATCTGATCTTATCCCTCCAGAATGCCCATCTTACTGTTCTCCCATCGCAGCATCAAACTGTTTTTTCAAATGAGTCCAGTGTCCTGGTCTTAACCACCTTTTCCTGCCAACCTGTTCACCTGTTTTGGACATGAACACCTTCCAACTTCTGCCCAGTGGTTTGGCCCAATTAATTGTTACATTACATATTGCAATTTTAACCCTGATATGTTTGCACAGACTGAATAAAATATTTCCCACAAATTTTGAAAGGAAATTCATAGAAACCTGAAACGAAAGTGTACTCAATCTTTGACTTGCAAATTTCACTAAGGCTGTAGTTGACGTTCATCTGTTTGTCAGTTTCAGACTAACTGTTTGTGTTTGGAAAAATCCATTAAGTACAAGTTGATTGCTCTGTAAATGTGTGTGACTATAAATATGCACTTTGGGTATCTCTTAAAAATAAATATTAGTGAAATAAAGTGAATCTAGAAATTCAGACATGGTACAGTGAAATTAGCGGTAATTAAAAGTACTGCAGCCTTGGTGTGAAATTTGTTGTGGATAGGTTAAAAAAAAGTCATCTCCATAAGCACTAATGACATTAACAACTCTAGACATTTCCATTGTGAACACTTCAATTGTTCCTTAATAGTTATTTTAATAAATGTTTGCTGACAAGTTTTCATGTAAGGAAATTTTTTTTATGTGTTGGAAATACATGAGACAATGCATTCCACACCAGTCTGTGATAGAGAAAGCTAACACTATCTCGCTGAACACTGACTGAACACTTATTCAATGCCACCCATTCACGTTTCACTCTTACTCTTGGTTTTCTGCCTTTTATACCTGAAATGATATACTGAGGTTATTTACTTCACACGGTGGATTTATTTTTAGCACTTTCAGAGCTCTTAATTCGCAATCACTTTTCAAAGTATTCTAAGTTAGTATGTTGAACACCCATCATGCATATTGAATATTATAACACAGAACCAAGTGGCATCTTATTTAAAGCACCATTTAAACATTTATTATATATATTTAGTCAATCCTCTTCCACCATAATTCAAACTAAATACAATGACTAATGTTTGTTATTAAAATGGATCATCTTGGTAGTTATTTGCAATATAGAATTAAAAGCAATTAATCCACATATTTAGGAGATAGATATAGATTACCCTATACTCTTGAAAGCCATGTTCTCTTTATGATCCTACTGATAGAATTGATATCATGAGGGCCAAGGGTTGATCATCTTCTAATATAATCTAAAATGCTGTTTCTGGCGCTGAACTAGTACAACTATGCCTACTCCATAGATTGTATGTCACAAATAGGAACCATGATCAGCGGAGACTCAGATTTCTTTCCAACCTCATTAAACATGATACAGATTTATTATTTAAGTCTCATGGATATTCACTCATGTCTTCGACATTTTGTAAAGAAGTTCTCAACCAATTTAAAGTGGTATGATATCAAAGTTATAGCTGTGACTATGCCAAAAAGGGCAACTGTACAGTACAACTGAAAATGAAACCCACTGACCTTGAATTTAGGCATGTTGGATTAAATTGTCCCTATGACACAGTATTACAGTTTTTTATGGTTGTGGGAAGGTGTTGTATCTTCTCCTATTCAAGTTTTATATTGGCAATAATATTTGAGCTGTTCCTGTCAGAAATAATAATAATATTCCTTGCATTTGATATAGCGCTTTTCATGTCATCTCAATGTCTCAAAGCGCTTCACAGAATAGACGGTAAAGTGAATTGACCGTATATTTGTGGGCGAAACGCGGCAGCCAATTGCACACAGCAGCGTCCCACAAACAGTCGTGGATTGAAAATGACCAATTTATTATTGTTTTCTTTTTTTGGAGGGATTATTATTATTGTGGAGTAAGGAAACTTGCCCAAGGTTTCGCCCTGCCTGGAATTGAACCCAGATGTCTCGCTTGCAAGGCAAGTGCTCTAACTACTGAGCTACAGGACTCCAAATGGTGTAATGGTAATGCTGTAGAGAAACTGCTGTCAGAGCTGAGACTAGGGTGAAGGTGTGATGGCAGAATTTGGCAGCAGGTCAGGTCATTGTCACCAAAGCCTCTGAAACATTACGCCTCACAAACTCAAACAAGTTTGTTAGAGATCATAAGAACAAAATAAAAATCCTTATTCTTCAATGGCTCAGGTTGCTGTCTGATCCCACATACAAAGCTTATTAAATGATCAGAGTGCCTTTCTTTTGTGCTAAGTGCACTGTTGCATACTTCTGATTATTCATTACATATTAATGCGGATGAAGAAAAAGAAGGAAACAACTTTATTTGTTTAACAATGAAAGTGCTGCACGGATCCTAGTCACAATAAATGTGATGGATAAAGTGCACCGGAAATGGATCTCAGTAGACATTGACAAAGTTGATGTATATAAATAATACTAATAATACTGTAATAATAATCCTTGCAATTGATATAGCGCCTTATCATGTCATTGAGACATCTATAATGTAAAGTGAATTGACTGTGTATTTTGTGGCTGAAATGCAGCAGCCATTTGCGCACAGCAATGTCCCATACACAGTCGTGGATTGAGTGACCACATTATTATTATTATTATTATTTTGGAGGGTTTATTACCCTGGAAAGTGATCCTACAATCAACTAATAATGTAGAGTAAGGAAACTTGCCCTGCCGGGTATCGAACCCAGGTCATCCCATTTGCGGGGCGAGTGCCCTAACCAATACCCTATAGGACTCCTGCATATGCAGTCTATATAAGGAAACTAAATGCAGCATTAAAATCATTCCCTTCTTATGTTATTTACTTATCTTTCCAGTTAATTAGTGTGAACGCTCCTGTTTCTTATTCCCCAGGTCAGAACATTCTGCTCATTATTGAGATCACTTGGGTTGCCATGACATCTTTGCTCCTGTTATGAATCCAGGGTGAATGATGCCACGGAAGCTTCAGAGGTTGTGTTTTGTGCAGAGTCTGTTCCTCTGACAATCTTATTTAAGTCATTAAACATACCTGGGTCAATGGGTTTACGCGCAGGAACTACACACACTTGATTACATTATTCAACCATAACTCACAGGAGNAAAAAAGCAATGGTGACCAGATGCTTAATGAGTGAATACAGAGCACTTTGACCAGTGAAAGAAGCAGCTTAGCAACATTCACAATAATCATACGAATGATTTCACCATCAGCAATGAGGTCCCCTTTAACTTCCGTACAACTAGTTCTCGGCTATAGTTTATCGCTCCTGTCTTCATTAACTAACTTCTGTTCTGTGTCACTAATTCCCACACAGATCAGTGGCAAGCAAGCAAGAGTTCTTTCATTATCCGTAAATATATTTCTTCATCAAAGCATAACTCTTCACTATGACTCAAATCATTTTAGTGATACAGTAACTGGCGGAGGCAGAAACAATGGAAAAAGACCCAAGGGAGAAAATCATGGGACACCTCTATGCTTTGTTCAATGCTTATCTCTGATTGTCTATTTATCTGCCATGATTTGGCAAACAGATGGGGTTTGTAGCTTTATGCTGATGTGTTTGTTAAGGCTTATTAGAGTAAAATGCAGCCAACCGTCTGCCATTGAGATGGTATAAAATTAACCGTGAAGTGGACTAATGGAATGCTATTCTTTGGTGACATTTTGAATTTTATTTTCTGTCCTTTCTTCTTTACGGTTTTCTGTTATATTGTAATTTTGCAAACCTATTGAGTAATTTTTATAAATAATGCTTAGCCAGGCCTAGAACTTTGAAGTTCAAACTGTTTTACTAATATTGAAAGAGCTCAAACTCTAAAGTGAATTCCAAATAAGATTGGAACTGAATTGAGCTGGTGTAAAGTTATTTGGATTTTTGTGTCACACTGGATAATTTCGGATTTGAATGCCTGAAGTGGTCAGTTGAAGAACTACAACTTTAAATATTTTAAGCGCATTATTCATGTGGAGTGCTGTCCAGATGATAGGCTGTAAGATGCCTGTGGAATCAACTCACAAGAAATATGTCAATGAGTTCATACTCAGAATAAATAACCACATTCTATGGACTTGGCTAAAGCATTCAGAAAAGAATTGGCCAGTTCATGGCTTAGCTTTTGATGGACAGATACTGGCTTCGTGTCAAGCAATGAAGGGGAGAAAAGAAAACTGTAGAGTCTGACTGTACTTGATTGGAGGGTTGCAGCCAGATGTGATATATCTTTACACTTGATGCAGCACCTATAATGTTGTATTTCAAAGTGTTTTTACAGGCAATTATTGTCAAGTGACTGGGAGTCAGAAGGTAGTGGGTTCAGGGACTTTGAGCTCAAATTCTAGGCTGACACTACATGTATACACATGTGCCTGCCACCGTCATATCTTCACTGTCATACCTTCAAAACTTAGTATTTAAGTAAAAAGCAAAATAAGTTGAAATATGAATGATTCCCCTTTGCCTCGTGGGGCGGGGGGGGGGAAGGAGTGAGAAATTCCAACATTATCTAGGATTCCTTGGGTATGTATACACATTGTTTTAAATGCTTTTCTTTCTCTGAAAATAAAAGTCTAATATTTTCAGATTGTTTGGTTATGTAAGAAGGGAATGCAAATCTGAAGCCCAAGGCATGAAACTACATACTTTCAGCTGAGGACTCAATAATACTCTGAGTTTGACTCCATTTGTCATCCTGTCACTTCCTTTAAGAGCAGCCCCAGTTAGCTATCAATTAATTTTTAATCTAAATTTAGCTGGAATAGCATTGGTGAATTTATGTTTATTATTGAGCCTGGTAAAGTCTAATTGTGAAGTGATTAATAACAACTGTCAGAAATTACACTGCCACAAACCATTGAACTATTCCAATATCAGTAATTAGCAAGCATTCTCCAGACCTTCAACTGCTTATTTTGAACTTGTCTTTTGAACTTGTTCAACTCGCACCGGATACCACGAACAAAGAAGCCGCTTTTATTCCCCAACTGTGTTATTGCCTAGCACAAAAGTTTTCATTAAATTGATGTATTTAGGATTTCCAATGGCTCAGGGACCTATTCCACCAAGAGACCATATAGGTAGATAGTTGAAAGGTCCCATTCAAATTCCCACTGTGTATTGGGTTGCACTGATCTCAGCTGGCAGGATAGAAATAAAGAAAGGCGCAGTCAGTTCCCAGATTTGTTGATGTTCTTGGAGAGATGTTAAGATGGAGATGTTCAAATGGTAAACTTCTATTTGAGTATTATGCAAACACAATTTGGGTTCTGGAACTTGTAGCATTGAGAATTAATTGGTGTTATATACATTATTGTCTCTTCTGTAATTAAAGAGAGATAGCTGGACAGCAAACTTAGATATAAAAAAATTAAATTTATTCAACAGTACGATAATAATAAAAATGTTGCCTGATTTAGCCATTAGCAAGTTATCCGATCAACCAAATAAATTGTTCATATTGGTTATAGCCATGGAATAAATTGAACATATCTTTTTTTTCAGAAAGAATTGTATTTGCCAGCCATTATGTCTTATATTAGTGCATTCAAAATAGTTAGTGGGCTTTTTGGAATGGTTTATCAGCACTGCAATTTGTGAGATATAGTAATACATGCTACTTTTTGTGTCCACAGGATTTCTTTTAATTCACTGAACTAAACAGCAAAGCGGAATCAAACAATATTTAAGCAATTTAGAAAAAAAAATTAACCTTCGCAAAGCAAATAAGCTTTAAAGACTTTTTTTAAAGAATGTCAGTTTCTTGTATCATAACCCAGTTGGCAGACTTTCAATAAAAATCATGCTGAGGTTTGTGACGAAGGTTTTATTTACTTAATGTGTTTGCTGATTGTTGGAAGGTCTTTAAGCTAAAGCTGAGGAATGAAGCAAGACTTTGTCAATTATTAAACATTCTTCAGCACTGAAATAATTTCTTATATATAAAAAAAATTTTGGTTTTAAAGCTCAAATAGCTGGGCTCAGATTTTCAAATGAATTAATCGCTAACACAATGATTGGATTTGATTGGTCCAAACCATTGCAAAGTTCACATGAAATGTTTTGCTAAAACCTTCAATTGTTCTGCCGTTTGATGTGAGTTACTGTTATGAATGAGAGAATCACAAATGATCACTAAAAGTCACAACACTTAAATCCGATACTAAATTGAATTCAAAGATGTGCGTTTTTCAAGATGTTCTTGTTGCATTAAAAATTATATATTATTTGCATATCTTCTAGGCTTCTGTGAAGCACATGGATCAGGAATGCCCCAAGTTTAAGGAACCTGAACTGAATTTTGTTCATTCACATATCGTACAATTTGACATATTTACATAACATGGGAATATTTGTTCCCTGATGTTTTTTGCTGATATCAGTGATCCAGTGCACGCAACTTGAACTTTGTTTAGGTAGAATCTAATCCAAGTTAAAAATTCAGATTGACTTTCTATAATGTGATTGTACCAATTTAGGTCTATGCATACCTCGATTTGCTTAATATAATGTCATTATAACTCAATATTTTGGAGAAAATTTGAACTCCTTATGTACATTCATACCCCTCCCCCTGCCCTCTTTGCACTGTGACCAGTAATAATGTTCAGTCATATAAAGCTCTTCAATATATAGAGTAGATAGGTTTGGATTTAATATGGTAACACTGCGACATCTGGCATATTGTACTGTCTTTCTCGCTGGCTTCCTGCTTCCCTGGAATTGTGCACTTATGGATCTGATATGGCCGTTTATAGAGTGGTTTATATTTTGGTTCCCAACTAAGTTACAAAGAGGCTGCATTGTGCTGTCCAAATCTGAAATGTTACTTATATTTTGCATTAACCTCAAGATCTGCATATGTTACTTGAACCACATTCATTGGAATTGCCAGTTGGCATAGCAGAAAATGATCAGTCAAGTTGCAAATAATTGCGCGACTCTTTGAAACTCAGTTCCTGAAATTCAATGTTGACTCATTTGACCAAATTCATCAAACATTTACTACTTCAAATACAAAATTGGAAATTGAACAGTGAGAGTAATCCTTATACAAATAATCTTAAAAAAGGTGTAAATGGGATGCTTTATCCCAAATGAGATAACCATCAAATAAATCTGTTATGAGGTATTGCAGCTTTTGCCCTAATTGCAAATCAGAACTAAAGTTTATGGAAAAATTTATCTCCGAGCGACATTGATCTTGTATGGAAATATTTGTAGAGAAATGTTTTTGTCTCTTTCACTTTGCCACTTTTTCTCTGTCTTGGCCAACAATCCCGCAGATTAATCTCATCACTACACGTCAGCCAAATCACTTACTCAACTGGCTCCACCACTCCTTGTCTCAAGGTCAATCACTTGTAATCATAAGACCGATGGCAAAGCTACAAGGAAGACAAATAGAGAGAGACTACTGGTCTCCGCAGAATTGGTGGTGATATGCAAATAGGATTATATGGACGATTTATATTTTAAAAAAATACATTCGTACTCTGAGCAATGTTCGTACATGTGGAGTCCTGTAGCTCAGTGGTTGGATTCCCAGCAGGATGAAACTTTGGGTACGTTTCCTTGCTCCACACGTCTGATAATAATCCCTCAAAAAAACAATAATAAATTGGTCACTTCAATCCATGACTGTTTGTGGGACACTGATGTGCGCAATTGGCTGCCATTTTTTGCCCACAAAATATGCAGTCAATTCACCTTACAGTCTATTCTGTGAAGCGCTTTGAGACGTCTAGAAGATGTGAAAAGCGTTATATCAAATGCAAGGTCTTTTTATTATTACTTTTTATTATTTATTTTATTTCTTATTTATATGCTCAATCTCGAGTATCATATTGTAAATGGGTGAAAATAACTATATTCTATGTGTTTTTAAAACTTATTCCATTGTATTATCACAGACTATTTCATTTCCATTTGGTTGGTTTGGTAATAGGAGGATCCACTGCAGTGATTTGATGCAATCCCACCAGCTAGTAAAGGGACAGATATGGTCAGAGAGTTGGGAGAGAAAAACAAACTGTTTAATGAATAATCCTCAGAGCTGCCCTTTCCCCTTGACCTGTGTGGGCTGTGCAGAAGAACGTTTGATGAGACTGGAGTGCAGTAACTCTGTACAATGTCAATGCTAAACTGATTAATGTAGAAGGACTGCAGTAAGCTTCAGTTACTTGCTGTCACCCGGACCACCCAACATTTTACAAAAGCAGTGGAATTAAACTACAGTTAAAAACATCGAGTTAGACTTGTGAGTATTACTTAAAATGTATTAATTTGGATATTTAATTTGTTTTTTTTAGGAAGGCTCAAACTAGGCTCAAAGTATTGTCAGGTATAATTCCAGAATATCAATAAAGACCAAATTTTGCATGCTACAAGCTGTTTACTACCAACAGACCAATGATTACTTATCACTAGAACAAGCAGCAGAAAGTATAACCATACTGCTCAATAACTTGGCTTTGTGCATGTTCCATACATAGAGTCTATATATCGAGTGCATTGCACATACATTATTCAGTTTAGCGTTGACATTGTATATCTATTTTTAACAGATCTATGTTTGAGTACTATTCCCTGTTTATGTACGGTAATTTTAAGTCTGTCCAATATCTTTAGTCAAAATGTTAATGTCAGTATTTAAGTCTGCATATGGGATAGAAGTGAAGCCCGATTGAACACCAGTCAGTATAAGTCAGGAATTTGTTGATTTTTGTACAGTTTCAAACTGTTTTCTGTTACCCAAGGAAGAAATGCTATTTGGATTTTGCTTTAAGCTGGAGTTTTGCGAGCAACATATAAATATAACATATAAAACATTCAGAGTTTTTTTAAACTTGATTGCACTTTTGTTTGATTGGTAACTTGCCTTATTTGCTGTCCTTACCACACACTCTCTAACCACTACACTGTAACATTTAAATGCTGGCAGGTTTGCTGTATAGTGCTGTAGAAAGTAATATTGGTCTTACCAATATGTGCAGTTCCTCAGTACATTATTTAGTAGTTGGACTTCTGAAAACACTACGTTGCTATTAAAGAATGATCTAAGGTCAAACTACCTGCTTTGATATTTTTGAAATTCCGTGACTTTCCCGAAGAACCATGCAAAGGTTCCACAGCTGAGTCTGAAGAAAAGTACTTGCCTTTCCATGCAAATTCCCATCTCATTGATCAGCTGGACAATCTGAGCTGCTGTGCTATTCCTTGTGCCAGTGTTCACGATGCTTATCCTAGCAATACCATTGGGATACAATTTTATCTTCACTATTTGTACTACTTAAGAGTACAACACTGGAGTCTTTATAATACTTTCAGATGCACTGAGACAGCAGAACAAGAGGACACAGGTTTAGGGTTACAAAAAAACAATTTTGGGATACCAGGGAATAGTTATTTTCCTAAAGGGCAATTAATGATGGGAGCAGGTAAATAGGAAGCTAGCTTGAGGCCAGGACACTGGACTCAATTAAAAAAACAGCTTGATGCTGTGATGGGAACATGGTAGGGTGAGTATTCGTAAAGAATGAGATCAAATGGACTGAAGGGCCTTCCTCATTCAAACTGATTTTGTGAAGTATGTCTGAACCCACCCTCTTCATAGAGATCTACAAGTGTTGAACTGGGACTGAGGACATTATTAAAATGCAGCTTTTGGTCTGACTGCGCTAATAATGTATATTATACAATGTGGCATTAGTGCTCGTGCCCTTTATCAGTGATGCAGAATGGAAGCTAATCTTGTCCACCTGTGAACTATCTGTGATAACTATGAATGACTAGTATTACTTTGGCTTCTGACTGTGTTACACGTGGTATAGTAACTAAAGGTGTAATACAATCCAATTATTGATATGTGATACGTGGGAAAGGCACCTAGTATATTACTTATGATCATTAAAGCAATACTTCTAATCCTTGCATTTAATATTGCACCTTATCATGATGTTAAGACATCTCAAAGCACTTGAAAGATTCTACTGTGAAGTTTAGTGACTGTACTTTTTTGGAGGCAAATGCAGCAATCAATTTGCCCTCAGCAATCTCCCACAAACTGCCATAAAGTGAATATCCATCTTTTAAAAAATCTTTATACTTTAAGGGAATAAACCTGGTTAATAGAATCTCAAAATTCTAAATTAAAAACATTCTGACGTACTGTTTGTCTCCTTGTTTTAAAGCATTCAGTGTTTTAAACAAAAATATAATAGAATTTAACAAACATGGCCAGTATTGATCTTATGCCAAAGTCATTAAATCTAGTTAGTCAGTTTTATGCACCAGTGAGATAGGAGAAGTATTTATGTCTCGGGGGAATCACATGTTGCATCTTTACTGTGTCTTATTTTATAGTTCTCTAGTCTTGTAAATTAACTAAGAGAAAGGTTTCAGTTGCTGATGCCAGGTTGTCAGGCCATTAGTATAGATACTGTTCAGGTAGCTTTAGGGGGGGTTTGAGACATATATTCGAAAATTAATTGAAAAATCATGGAAACCACGAAAACGGGGGTGAGTGAGGGAGGGGCGGGGGGGGGGGGGGGGGTGCAGAGAGTTCAGGGGAGAAGCTATTACTCACTAAATATGATCTCAGTAAACCATCATTAATCGTTGGTGAGAAAGGCAGTGAGAATGTGGGGTGGTAATGCAGTTACCAAACACTTCAGTAAGAAATTCCATCTGGGTTTAGATTAATGTAACATTTTACAGCCTCCAGAATTTGTCAACTTGACTTGTTCTTAAACATAGCCTTTCATTTTGAAGTTGCTTTATTGTAAATTCTTTTAAGAGCTACAGAACACTGGCATCACAGTTAAAACTGAATTCAACAATTTGCTAAATTCTGCACACTCTGAAATGTTATGGTTATGAGACTGAATTTAGACCCAGGTGGAATTTTTCCCAAATGTGATGTAACCGAACTAACGTGGTGAAAGTAAATATAAAACATCAGATTCCAAATTGAATCAAAGTCCAGTTGCTATACCTGCACAGGAACTACAGACCCGAATTGGGTCCATTTATCTACACTGGGTACTCGTGGATTCCACTACGATTTGAATCATTTTCATGTCGCTGCACAGTTTATTATGAAACCAAGTTAATGAAATGTATGGAACTTGAGGCTTGTTGCTGGTTAAGTGATGGAATATTGCGAGGCACAGAGGGGGTTCGGGACAGACTGTGAGAGGTTACCCGCTTGAAAAAACTAGAGTTGCCATTTTTTTCCCCATTCCATTCTACTCCCTCTGAGCTGATGTAACTTCAGAATTAATTTGTATCTTGTCACATTGTGGAATTTTTCACCCTGTCTCTGTAGTAATTACTAGCTTTTTTAATGGCTTCTCAGGTTAAATAAAAAGAATAGATCTGGAAGCTTCATTGATATATTTTGCCTTTTCTGTGTTTTTAGATTTATATAAATCGAACAAAGTAGCAGATGGGGTCTGAGGTAAATATGCTCGGACACAGTCAGATGTCTCCATCAGAAGGATTCTGCCTTAATGAGGGTTCTTTCTTTGGTAAGTTCATATTAATAAACGTAATTTTTTTTCTTTTAATAGTCACTCTTCTGTTTTTTTTTCCCTTTTCTCAGTCTCTTGCTCCTGCATAAGGACACATGAGCATCTCACTCCACATGTAGCCACAGTGCGACACTGAACCATACTGAGATATAAGAGCAACATGAGAATGATCTTCAATTGTCCCCACTTTCTCTCTAAGCACTGCTTGGCTTCTTCCACAGGGACTTGAGTACATTTGGGACCTGGGTGGTATCACTGCAAATTAATGCAGTTTTTACTAAAGTAACACATAACTTTTTTCATGGGTTTCTATAAGTCTATCTTAACATGTAACATTTAAAACTGTAATCGTATAATTCTGATATTTACCTAAAAATTATACGATCAATTCACTTTACAGTATATTCTGTGAAGCGCTTTGAGACATTATTCATAGTCTATTCACCATTTATTTTTCAAAAATGTCAGGATATTTAAACGTACTTAGGTGGTACTAAACAGAATTGCTCTAACCTAATATTAAAGAATACTTTTTAATCTAAATAACTGAATCATTCTTCTCAAACATTGCTAACATCTGCTGAAGTTCCACTTCATGAACAGGACTTGACAACTGTTCCTTAATATTTCAGTTTGTAAATATGTGTTCAAATGAAAATTATCAACGAGCTTTATATCAAATAATTTTGAATTATGATGGAATTTTAAATAACATGATCAACTAAAAACAATGAAGGGACGGAAGGAACTTAAGTTTCAGAAGCTGATGTTGTAAATTTATGGGATTTGAATGAAAAGGTAGAGAAAGACAAACACAGATATGTAAAGATATTTAACTAAAGGTATTAAGATATGTAATTTTAGCACCCATAAAGTATAATTGATATGACCACACCGCAGGTCTATGTTATGTTATCTGTTTGTTCCACTCTGTCCTGTCTGAGCATATTTGAAACAGTATGAGACATTTTCAAGTCAGGTGCTTGCTTCTGCCTACCTTTACTATCAGCATTTCTGTAAGTGAAGTTAATCAGTAAGCTTTGTAACCTTTAGTCTCTGACCCAACTAAACAATTAACCTGAGAAAGTCATGTAATGTACTATGGTGAAAGAGCATGACTCTTTCACTATTCACACAGGTGGGAATTACTTCACTTGCTTTAATGAAATAAACTTTTTTTGTGGACAAGGATACCACTAAGGTCTGCTGAACCTGTGGTTGCTGAGGGAGGCTTACTCGTGTTTCCTTGTGGCATGGAACTGGTTAGAATGAAGACTGGTGAAGGTAGGTAGGAGGTGGTTACATTTCCAGGCTGTACGAGGCACAGGATGAAATGGGAACAAATGGTTTGTTTATCCTTCACCAACCTTTGGAAGTATTATTAGAATTGGGTATTGTACTGAAACAAAACAAAGAAACCACATTGATGGAAAACAAAACTGGACATAATTTATGAATGTACTGTGTGTGACATGATCTGGAAATTTACAATTGAGATAGTTAGCAAAAACTTTAAACAAGGTGAGAATGTTTGTTTCTTCTTCCTTATCCAGGCTGTTAACATGACTGTATTGTAGAATGGTCTCCGAAGCATAGGGTAATATAGGTTTGTACAATTAATTATCCATCTCATTTGCTGAAAGGTTTGTACAAAGTCCTGAAGCATAGGTCACTAATGACACGTATAATGGAATTATTATATTTCCATTGGGCATGTCTTTAGCGACCTGTGCTTTAGGGATTTTGAACAAACATTTTAGCAAACAGGGTGAATAATTAAACAGTTTACTTGGAATTCTGTGCTGTTCATGTAATCTGCGAGGAGTTTTTTTTTGCAATGATTGCCCTCAACACATTTTTTTAAAGAAGTTTTGAAATGATTTTTTTTTTAACCAGCTCTTAGATACCATGTTTAGCTTACACCAGAGAATTGTGCTGAATCTGAAAATAGGAGCAGGTGTCAATATATATCAATGAGACAATGCAGAACATACAAAATGTGACAAAAAGGTGGATACGCTGAGAAAAAGAAAATTACTATGTCAGTAATCAGTGATATCTTTAGAAATATCTTGACTGATAAAAGTGATATAATTACTGGAGCTGACTATGAATCTGCCTGTAGAAGGATGATACATGTAGGCAAGAGAACTTAAGAAATAAATAAAGAAGTTAAAATAGATGGAAAATTCAGCTCTTTCAATGTATGTGTATTTGCTAAAAAGCACCAACATTTGCTCAAAACCAGGTTAACTTAACCTTTTTTGAATAAGAGCTGGAATAAAGATGTCGAGAGAATACGTCCATTCTTACTCAAAGTGAATAAAAGGCAAAATACTGGAGATGCTGGAAATCTGAATTAAAAACAGAAGTCCCTCGGAACACTCAGCAGGCAGGGCAGCATCTATGGAGAGAGGAAAGTTGTTTTTCTTAAACAAAATAGATATTTATTTGTAGATAGAATATATATTTACATTTACCTCAAAAAAGAAACAAATCCTGTGACATGAAGAATCGCAACACGTTATTATCCTGTTACAGGATGCAACACCTTGTGGTGTGGGGAGATGGGGCGGGGGGTTTGCCTCTGCCCACTCCACTTTAGTGGAGGGACCAAGGCTTCCCATCTCGGGGTTCTTCTTCCCTTTGCAGGGCGCACTTACAAGGAAAGTGGGTTCACGTTTCAGGTCGACGACCTATCAGCAGAACTGGGGGATGTTGGAAGGGAGCTGTTTATAAGGATCCTGTCTACCACAACGGAAGGCGATCCTCGACTGAGGAAAAAAAGGAGGACATTTTAGAGCTTCTCTCATCTTAACCACAGCTCCCATTTTCTCTCAGCCTTGCCTCCCTCTCCCTCTCTTCTATAACCATGGGTCTCAAACATCCTCTGGGTCTCAAACACATCTTTTCTTTCTCTAATCTCCCACTATTGCCTTCTTTTGTCTCGCACCATCAACACCTCTGTGATCTGATCATTTCCTGTCCTCCACCCAATTTTTCCTTTGTCTTTTTTTTCCCGCCCCCTTCACTGCTTGTCCTTATAAACTATTCTCTTCCAACATTCCCCAGTTCTGACAAAAGGTCACTGACCTAAAAAACATTAACCCACTTTCCTCTCTCCATAGATACTACAATTGACCCGCTGAGTGTTCCCAGCGACTTCTGTTTTTATTTCTTACTCAAAGTGATCTAGCTTTGTCAGGTATACATAAATAACAATAATACTCTTTGCATTTGATATAATGTTGTATCATACGGTCAAAATGCCTTCAAGTGCTTCACGGATTTTGCTGTAAAGTGTGATGACTGCATATTCTTGTCATTTTTATGTGCATCTCTCAGGTGTGTTCTGAACACATTCTGTGGTAGAGTGCTGGTATGTGAAAAATTGTTCTGCGGATAAGAATTTGAAAGAAGTAATACACTATTGAAAAAGTATTTTGCAAAGTATTTCTAAGGGAAGAAAAGCTGCGACACAACAAGCTCATATAAATGACATCACGAGGCATTTCAATGTCATTTATGTCCACATGTTTTGTAAGGGAATTTTAAAAAAATCCCTTTAAAGATCCTTGGTTGTATATTGACACATCCAATCAGGCCAGTGGATATGTTAAGGTGGAGACACACAGTCACAGAGGCTCTGATAAAGCATTGGTTTTACTTAAGTTACAATTTAGAAGTTCGCATCGAAGGGCATCCCAATGGATTGGAAATGTAGAGGGTCAGGCACTAGCTTAAAAGTTGAAAAAGTCCCATTGTATGGTAGCTTGTCGGTTACGAATGAAATAGTTGTAGTGTTCATTATGTCAGAATGTCTAAAAGCACTTTACAGATAGTGTGAAGTGCCGTGACTGTTTTATAAATCACATTTCTGCCATCAAGATCCTGCAAGCAGCCTTCAGGCAAACGGTCAATTAATATGGAGGATTGTTGGCCACCTGCATGTGCAGTTTTTAAAGGATACATTTTTCAAGCAAGTTAAAGTAACATCATTTCTCATTTACTCACTAATCTGCCAGTGCATACTGATTCCCAAGTACACTCCGTCTATTGCAATTTTTAAAAAATATCTTCACTATTTCTGTCCATACTGCTTAGTCAGTCATGTGTTAAAGAGATTTCAAGCCCTTATCCTTGTTTGACTTTGTGTTACTGTACCTATATTTAGATATTTTAAAACCAAAAGCTAGTTGTTACAGAGGATGTTTTAGATTCACAGACAAAATAATAAACACAGATGAAAAGTTATAGCTTAAATATAATTTCTGTCAAGTTTCACTAAATTTTAAATTAGTGGAAAAAACTGAAATAATAAAATGTTGAGTAAATGTAACTGTTTAAAGAAACACATGTACAAGTAATAATCTTTGTATTTCTGTCTTTTCTTCAACTAAGATGTCATGGCAGACCATACGTTACAAGACACAGATGTTTCCACCTACACTCAGTATCCCAACCTGTCATTACCTTCAATGCAACCGTCCACTACAATGCCATCTTATTACTCAAACAGTTACTACACACAGTACTCTGAGGACTGGTACACTCCAGCAATGTACGAAGTGAAAAAGCTGTCCTGTGAGAAAATGTTTAGTAAAGAAACAGAAGAGTGTGACACACCCGTTGCCAAGAAGGCCAGAATGAACAGTCTCTCTGGGAAAATGAAAGGGGAAGAACTATGTGTTGTGTGTGGAGACAAAGCCTCAGGATATCACTATAATGCACTTACCTGTGAAGGATGTAAAGGTAAGAATTACCTACTAGATAGTATTAATTGCAATTAATCATTAGTGATGCAGGGGTGGTGTAACTGCTTTTTAGCATCACTGGATCAGAAGGTCATGACTTCAAGCTTCATATTTGGAGTTGAGCTCATAGACATCCTCCTGACGTGAGAGGCACTACATAAATCCAAACTGTATTGTATTGTCTCGGCTGACGACTGATTCTCTGGTCCAGAGCAGGGAGCTGCTTCATTGTCGGAGGTGCAGTGTTCCAGATGAAACATTAAATCTATGATGGTTCAATTTGCCAAATCGTCCTCCATCATAAATGGTCACACAATCCATGACTGTTAGTGGGACACTGCTGTGCGCAATTGGCTGCCACGTTTTACCCACAAAACATAACTAATTCACTTTACAGTATATTCTGTGAAGCACTTTGAGACATCTCGAAGAAGGGATAAGGCGATATATCAAAATGCAAGGATTATTATTATTATGATTCCAAAGCAAATTGCCAATTTGGCATCAACCCATTAGAAGTTCTATGGGATATAACCACAAGTGTATGAACTTATTTGAGGCAATTCAACTCATTTTGTGTGAGATCAGTTATAGTCCCCAGAGAAAAAGAGAGAGTATCCATATAGGTCATGGTCATGTCTTGATTCAAAACTCAGGACTCAAAATGATACAAGGATATGGATCTAACTCTACTGTTTTCCAATCTGCTGGAATTCTCTGGATTTTGGTGGCTGGGTTGCATTCATTATCAACTGACAATCAGTATTTTCTCTCAGCTTTAAAGTTTTCAAAGCAGTTCATGAAAGTTGACCTCTCTGTCCCATACGTAGAAATAGCTAGTACATAGAGATTTTGTATTTGCCTTGAAGATGTACATGAAGGAACCACAGAAGGAAAACTGTTGTCATTTATCATTGAGCAGTTGTGTGCAAGTGACCTTGGAACGTTCTATGTCCTTGTGGCAGATGTAAAGTATGATAATGTGTTGTGAAATGTGATGGAGAAATTAGGTGAGGTGACGTTCTTTTGCAGTACTTCAGGACAAACAGAGCAAGAAATACCTCATTCTGAGAACACTGAATTTGTCATCAATAAAAAAATATTAGCTAGAATTTTCTTCCAATCATAGTCAGAAAAAAAATGTGTACCTATTGCTTAACTGTGAAATGTTTACTTTACACGGCACAGTTCTTCACTGCCAGAACACAGATCTACAGTGTGATATGAGCACTGTTACAGAATTTAACTTAATTTCTCTGTTCTCAAGGTTTCATTTAATTTATTTGAACTGTTGAGGCATAAAGTGCTTATTGATACATAATGTACACATCACTTCAGTTATGCCTACATTTTACAATTCTCTGGCTTTGTGGAATTTAACACTTTAATTACAATCTTTTTTACTGGTTATGTATGACAATGCGCTATGGTTGCCAGCTCTTGAGTTGATGTTTAACTTTGTATGCTATTCTACCAAGAACGGAATATAATGATTCCCTTCAATACAGGAAGAGAAGTGTTTACTTCTTAATCAAATGCAACAAATTAGACAATATCTATGTTTCTACACAATCTAGTTTAATTGGAACAGGAACACAGTTCTTTAGTTGCAGTTTTTTGGGGGCAAATGCATTCTGTGAGTCTCCTCTATGAAGAACGGCAAAAACCTGATTCCAGATGTATCTTTGGGACATTATCTTAGTGTCCCTGCTTGTCTCCTCGTCCCCTCCATCCCACCATCGGAGGCTGCATTTTCAGCCACTACGTCCCGAAGCTTTGGAACTCTCTTTTATATCATGAATGAAGACCTTCCTCTTCAACCGCTCTTCTGGTCACCTTCTCCCTCCTTTAGCTCGGCACCAGGCTCCCTCACCGTTAAGCACTCCGAGACACTGCCACGCATGAAGGTGGTATATAAATGCAAGTTGTTGTAGTTAGTGGAAATTGAATCTTCATTGCCCTCACATCTCCATCAGCATCATAACAACAACAACAAGATTCCATTTATAGAGCGCCTTTCACGTTGGGAGGACGTCCCAAGGCGCTGTTCAGTTGGGTCAGAACCCGAGCATTGGGGGGAAATGGTCAGGGTGAGGGAAGGGAAGGGAGGGAGCGAGTAGGGGGAAGAGAGTCGAGAGGGGAGCTGAAGGCTGAAGGTCAAATAGAAAGGTCTTGAGACCGGCCTTGAAGGAGGAAAGGGAGGAGGCGGCGAAGGCACTGGGGGATAGAGTTCCAGAGCCTCGGGGCTGAGAGGCTGAAGGCCCAACCACCGATGGTAGGGCGGTTGGGGCGGGGGATGTGGAGCAGACCGGAGCCAGAGGAACGGAGGGTACGGACAGGTAGGTAGGGGGCTAGTAGGTCGGAGAGGTGCACAATTCTTTGGAATAGCCTTCAGTCTAAATTTAATGAATGTAGCTTGTGGTTTGATTTATTCCTCAGTTAATGGAAGAGCTGAAATATGTCACTGCATGGATCATTTACACAATAGAAGAAGCAGATAACTTACACAATTGGAATTTGACAAAATAATTACTGGACTATCATTGTAATGCACTTATATATGCACGTGATTTCTGCATAATTTTCCTTTAATAATTCTAATTTTAATTCACAAGTGTAGAACAATGTGCAGTTTGAGCTGATATGAATCTTGACTCATTAATATAAATGATAATAACTCTGTAACAAAGCTTGTGGATGGATCTGGTAAGCATTAGAAAATGAATTGCACTCTTACCAGTTTTGGCGGAGTTAGCAATTTTGGCATTAGAATATTTTTCTGGAGTTTTGAAAGATTTTATTATCAAATATGAATGCAGATGTGATGAGTTTACCTCATTATCAATCAAACAGATGCTGGCACATCGCCCTTTCTCACATCATAGGAAAACTGAGGCAGACTTTGTCTGTTTCTATTCTATCTATGCTGCCCATAAACATAGTATAGAAGCTTTAATTTAGACCAGAAATCTTGTCTTGCTCAAATTGTGATTTCTTTAGAATCAAACCAAAAAATGTTGCTAAATTTAGATATTGATTAGATCGAGATTATGCCTTTGTTACAGCAAACTGCAGATTAGAATTTGAACTAAATTTCTATGTTGCCAGTGAATTCAAAGAGAGAAAGATTTTGTATTTGTCCTGACTATTCCCCAAACTCCACTATCCAGTTAGTTTGACCATCCAGATAGCATTTACACAGAAGAGAGGAGAGTTTAGCTTGGTGCTGTGATGGGAAGAAAGCAGGGTGGGAATTCTGGAAAAGTAAGATTAGATGGGTCAAAGGGCCTACTTTTATTTGAACTGACCTTATATGATCTGTCATCAAAATGCTGTGATAGATTTAGAATTTTGCATTAAAACATTGAGCCCCCACCCCCAAAATATTATTCCGGTGGGGTAATCATCCCTCCTATTTAAAAAAACGTATTCACTCAATCCATGACTGTTTGCGGGACACTGCTGTGCGCACTTGTCTACTTCGTTTTGCCCACAAAATACACAGTCACTCCACTTAACAATATATTCTATGAAGTGTTTTGAGACGTCTCAATGACATGATAAGGCCCTATATCAAACGCAAGGATTTTTATTATTATTTGTAGCATTCTGAAGGAGTTATTGCAGAAAGATGAATAAAAACTAACACATTTTATTTAAATAGAGTTCAGCCTTTTCCTCCAAGTACTGATAATTTAGCGTCAAGAAGGCACATTGGACATTCGGTTATAAAGCTGCAGTAAAGGGCAAACATGATCACATCACCATTAACTCCTCCTTCACTGTATTCAAGCTGTATTTATTGATAATGAGTTCATTCAGTTTACTGCCTGCTGCACATCTCTTCAATGGATTTGGTCATGTGTACGGTTCAAATCAAATCTAAAGCTAGTCACAAATCTAATTTATGTTACTTGGAATTAAATTTGTGGGAGTGAGTGGTAAGAAAATTGGATTCTTTTGAACTGTTCAAAGCTTCTGGTCTTTGGAGAGCAATCTGATACGTGAAAAATAGAAAGCACAGAGAGATGACTCATGTGGAACCCATTTTAGTTGTTAGCACATTGTTTCCTTCAAGTCACAATCCACAGTGCACACATCATTTCTTCCTCTCTCCCAGTGCAGTGACTGATTTATTGAACCTTAATTTCCTTAACACCCTATGACCCACCCCACATATTTGATAAAATATCTGATGAATCATTGTAAGAACAGTTTAGTTTGCGAATGGGATGGATTTTTACAGGAAGACGTCTGTTTTTACTGTTTAAACAAAGTAAATCGATGTGAATCAGACTCTGGGAATCAATGCAAGACAGCTCTACCTTTTGTGCTGGCGTTTGCAGACTCCAGCTTAAGCTCAACCTTTGCCCCATGCAGTTTTACTCACCTAACATCTCCAGCATCTCTGTCATTCACCCATACGATACTCAGCCCTCTCTTCTCTGCCCCCACCCCCCTTTGCTCTTTCCCCTCTTCATCCCCCCAGCTTCTGCCCCTGCTGAATTCTGAGCCAAGTTTAAATTAATTTTACAGGATTTACTGTAAAGTGTAGTGATTTTGTATTTGAAGTCGAACGGGCAGGCAATTTACACACAACAATGTCAAATGACAAGCAGCCATGAAGTGAATGACAAATGTTATTGGGAGATTGTTAGCCAGGATACCAAGCCACCCTGACACCAGGTGAAACTGTTAGAAACACTGGGACAGTTATTTATGGTGTGGTCTAACAACCTGGTCAGAAGGAGCAGGTGAATCAATGACTATTTACAGGGTGTGTACAGTGTTCGATCAGGAATTTCTATTGTCATATTTATTTCCATTTTAAATCAACCTTGTGATCCCAAAGTTAGTGTCACATAATTACCAGTTGAATGCCCATGTGATTTTGTAACCTGTTGGACTGAATGACCCGTTTCAGTTCTGTGCGGTCTACATAATTCAATATAATTTAGTATCATCTTAAAATAATATTGATGCCCAATTTATATCGTGTTTGGATTGGGATGATCAGGTGTATCTCAGCACCCATTCCTGTTTGTATAATTTGTAATAATTTTCCAAGCCACAAGTTTGAACACTCGCTCAGAATAGACTGATAGATATACATTGGTACCACATTGTGAATAGGATGACCAGAATATCAGAGTGACTTGATACATCATGGTGCTGTGTAACTGATGCTAAAGATGTCCTTAAATTGATGCTCATAATGATAACAATAATAATAATCCTTGCTTTTGATATAGCGCCTTATCACGTCATTGAGAAGTCTCAAAGCGCTTCGCAGAATATGTTGTAAAGTGGATTGTCTGTATAATTCCTATTTCCATACGTACTTCAATCCGTGATAAGTTCAGGTCTTCAGCATTGATTGAATGCAGCTCATTGACAACTTTAGTGGATAGAGGCAAAATACTGCAGTCGTAAACTTTTCATAGAATTACATTGACTGTAAAGCACTGAAACAGGGCATTTGGCTCACACCCTTCTGTGCTGGTGTTTGTATAGCACTTGAGCCTCTGACTATTCTAATTCCTTCTCACTATCCCCCTCCCATATCTCTCTATTACCTTCTCTCTGATGTAGTCAAATTAGTGACATTTGACATGGCCATCGTTTCCCAATGAGCAATATGACCATTGTCAATATTTTTAAGGTTGGGATATATTTATGTAATGCTGAGTTTCAGGCTGCCTTGCTCGGATTCCCAAATCTCCCACAAATCTTTTATCCACATGGTTGTACTGTACTGGGTGCTTTGGGCTGCAATTTTTTTTGATATTTTTAACTCAATAAAGCACAGATGCTTTGCCTGGGGTCTGAAAAGCACAGCCGTCATAGAGACTGATCATTGCAGTCAGCTTCACTGGCAACGCTGGTTTTGTACTTTCTCAGAACTTAAAATTCCCCAAATGCTATCCTGATTCCTCAAGCAGGTTCTACAGCAATTTCTTACTAACGTCAAATCTCCAAGAGCATTGCATGTCACGTCAGTACATTAAGAAGATGCAACATCTGTACATCCTGAGGGTTAGCTCTTCCTCTCAATGCAACCATCAAAAGCCATCTGCTACTGTCAAATTAGTGGACTAACTTGTGAACGCCAGCCACTTAAAATCTCTGCTCTATTTGTACCACTTCAGACTTATATAAACAAGGTGAAGCAGCCACTTTGGAACACCACACCTACAGAGGCTCATTCCTATATTTGTTAGTCTAGGTTCCACTGCATATGTACTGCATATTGCAAACTGCAGTGAAAAAAATAATACACTGTAGAATGCAGTTTGCCGAGAGATTAGAATTTATGTGTCCCAATGCTATAAGGACTGAATGTGAACGGAGAACTTCGTAACATAATGATCTGTTCCATCATAAGTATTGTTTAAAGAAAAGGGGCAATTATTACTTTGAAATATACCTTGTTTAAATGATGGTAAACATTCAATTGGGCTGGAAAATATCTGTTCCCTGTACTCCAGAGAATTTTAGCCATTGCTGCTATTATTTCTTCCCAGTCCTCATTTTGAAATGGCAGCTTCAGTAATGTAAACTTAATTACTGTCTATTTTGCATGTTCCTTTCATATTGCTCTGCGGGAAGTATTATTAAATCTACTGATGCTATCTTACCACGTTATTAAACTTAGCAATGAAATCAGTGAAAATATGGTCATTGGGCTTTCATAAACAAGGTTGGTTTGTTCTTAGATAAAAGCTTCAGAAGCGTTTACTGCGTATATTCAAGACTTGCATATAGTCTGGAAAAATATTTTTCTATCCCTTTGGATCTTATGAATCCCAATGAAGTTATTAAGAGCTACCTTTAACGTTGGACCTTCTCTTGACAGTTATAATCAGTGATTTCTAAGCTTCATAATATCATAGAATCCTTTTTTTAAAGGATATCATATTGCTCCATTTTCTTCCCATTCCTTGAGCTGTTCCTGGGCTGTGCACCACTTGATAATAATAATAATATCCTCATATTTCATATAGCTGCTTTCACAATAGGGATGACCTAAAGTCCTTCACAAGATCTCCTGTGAAATGGAGTGACTATGTATTTGTAGGTGAACACAGCAGCCAATTTGCGCACAGCAACATCCCACAAAAAGCCATGAAATGAATGACCAATTTAGATTGTGGGGGTTTGTTGACCAGGACACTGGGAGAAACTCCCTTCTCTTTTCAAATAATATTAACACAATGTCTGCCTCCATATAAAACAGCGGAAAAATTAAGATGATGGAAAAATCCGAACGTTCTAATAATAATCCTTACGTTTGCTTTTCAATTTATTAAATATTACCTTGCTATAGCCATTTTTATTTTGAGTTGTGTCCTACATTAATAAACTGGTGCAATTACAATTTTCTCATACATTTACGTTACTTTTATTTTCCAGGTTTCTTCCGACGCAGCATCACTAAGAATGCCTCGTATAAATGCAAAACTGGAGGCAACTGTGAGATGGACATGTACATGAGACGCAAATGTCAAGAATGTCGACTGAGGAAATGCAAAGAAGTGGGGATGCTGGCAGAGTGTGAGTGTGTCAGTATATCTTTAGGAACATCTAATAGAGCCAATATCATTTGAGGGATGTGGCCTCAGTTTAGGTTTTCAGGTCACTGTACTGGACTTAACACACTTGAGCTCCAGTGCTAGCTCACCTTTAAATCTCTAAAATTGCAGAATCCAGTTCCAATGAAAGCCCAAGCTCCACAAACTTGTCGTTAGATGTATATTCCCACAAAGACTCTTGAAGTGAATTGTATCTGTGGGATTGTTGACCTAGGACAACAGGAGAAAGTGTGATGGCAGGAGCAACCAGACTGGACCTTGGTTTCAAGACTCATCTGAAGGATTTAGAAAAGTTCTTGTTCTTCATTTTTCTCCAACGAGAATAAATCTAACTTTGAAACCTCTTTTTATAGCTCAATGATCTAAAACCTGGAATGATCTGTTTTGCCCTCTAATCATTAGTTGCTTGTGTATATATTTTAGGTACATTCGGATACAACCTCTATGTGTAGCCTAATCATATTTTAAAGTGTTTCAATATCACTTCTACACCCACGTCCTAGCAACCAGCTTATTATATTTGCCTTTGCAGCTGGTGCTGTATACCACCACAGCCCTTTAATGGTTGACCATGCAGAAAGAAATTCCACCTCTCTAGACTTAAAAATAAATTGTAGCTTTTCAGAGCTAGCACATTTTGGACACCTTTCAAATTCAGTCTTAATTTTGAAGCTGGCCTTCTGTATGTTTTTTAAGACTAAATTTAGACCGGGTTTAAAAATTTTCCTAAATTGAACACACTGAACTGCTACGAAAAGTTGTCTAAGTCCAGGTGGAATTTCTGTTCCAGAAATTCAGACTCATCTTACTTAACAATATGACCTAAAATATCCAATTAAATCTTCTATGTACATCACTGGTGTAAAATGTTTTAATTTCTCGGTATCAAATTTCATTACAGTTAATTTGGCAAATGGAAATCTTGGTAGATTTATTTCCATTTTATCCATCTTATCTGAAATTGTTCTCTTCTACACAGTTACCAATCGTGGGTAATCTATCGCTAATATTTTAATTTAGATCATTACATTTTGGCAGCCAAGCTTGATTCTGTTGTGTATTACGTTTCTACCTACACTGCAAGCTAGGTCAATTTTAGTTTAAATGTTGCAAAGGCCTAGTTTAAGGGTTGTCAGCAGTCTTATCTGACAGAAGCAGTCCTTGAAAGTGCTGTGTAAATATACATCTTCTTAACTTGAGATATGTCCTAATCCATTGTCAGCATTGCTGTGCAATCGCTATTTCCAGGTGTCCAACAGTTGTAAAATATTGCTGGGAGAAGTCCACGTTAGATATTTTTGTTCCTTCTTTTGGGCAAAGCAGTAAAAAACAATTATGCTGATACCAGTATCCCTGATGATCTAGTTAATGGTAAATACAGCACTGCGCTACACAAACCATACATTTGCAGGTGGAATCCCATTCAGTGCCAAGTTAGCTATTAGCTGCCAAGATAGCCATTGGAATGCTATTATTGCCTTAATGCCTTAATACTTTGGGGTTAGGGGTGAAAAAAAACAGTCAGGGTTCCTGTTCTTTATCGTTACCCCAAAACTGTTAGTGAAATGTGTGCATGTGTGAGGTTGTGTTATCAGCAGTGATATCTCCTGTTGCTGAGCAACTTCCCAATGCTCACTGTCATCGCTCACATATAACTAAAGGCCACATGGGTGAGGTATAGAAGGATGAAAAACCTCTATCAAACCTTATCCAGGAGAAGTAGAAACTAGTCGAACTCCTTCTGAAGAGGAATAAGAGAGCGAACGGGTAGAAAAAAATAGGTTGGTGTTAGAATTATGCAAACAAAATAAATGCAGGTACCGATAACATAAAGTGCTGTTTCAAATCTCTGAGCATCAAATAATAAGATGAAAAATGCAATATGTCGCAAGATCACAAGATTGGTTCAGATTAAGAAGGCTCTTTGGCCCATCCAATCTCACTTACAAAACACCCATCCTACCATCAGGGTATCCAACTGCTTTTTAAATGGGTCTTGTGACCACCTTTCCTGGCAACCTGCTCTAGTCATTGATTATCCTCTGAGTAAAGAAACTTCCTGAAATTGAAGTGCTGATTTTCACCTAGTCAAAAATTCCAGCCCGTTGATGGTTTCATTTGTTTTCTGCATCTATGTGGGGGTGGGGATGGGGGAGAGAGAACATCAATAAGCTTTTATCAAAAGGCCACTGCCTTTCAAACATATAAGTGTGAACTACACATCCAGAAAGATCACCTTGTTAGGTTCTTATGGCTGTCAGCAGTCTGAAGAAATCCACTGAGGTCTATTCACAAAGGGTTTGGTCAGCATTTGCCCATGACTGCTGTCAACATCTTAAAAGAAACTTATGAAGCTCAGCACTGACCTCTAATTACTCAATGTACAGCGTTGTGCTTTCAGTTACTTATTGTCATTTTACAAAGATAAAGCTTATTCTATCACGTGCTTGCTGCAAACACAGATACCGTCGACTGTCAGTAATAAAAGAGATAAAGTTATATTAAACTTGAAGCTGCATTTTCAAGAAGCTTGAAGAGTACCAAATGCAATAACAGATAATCTGGTGACAGGCCAAAGGGAAACAAAACTATCACTCATCGCGATAAGGGTCTGATTTATCATTAAATATCACTTGGGCTGAAAGCGTTGGGAAAGGGGTTCTCTCCACCATTGTTCTAAACAGAAACACAGATTTCCTTTCTAGTGGAGCACAGTGGTTTAAAGGTCAGAATTTAGCAGGAGCCTGATGCAGACCTTTTAGAAGGATGGTCAATTTTATCATTGAGACATGTCAGATCAAACTGACACAATGAGAGGTGCTATTCTCGGTAGCCAGCAGCGGAAACATTGACTTCCTTGACTGAGCAGCTCATGTTGCTCATAAATTGAACATTAGTATTTTCATAAATATTGCAGCTGCTATATTTCAAATCCTTGACAGGTTTTAACAAAAGAGTTTGTGGAGGTTTTTTAGGGACAAGGCTGGCAATTTAACTCAACTCGTAATAACATTTCACATAGGTTTGAAATTCAACATGAAATTTCTTAATATTTTCTTTAAAAAAATTTGATTTATATGTCCATGTTTGTATATCAATATGTCAGGACATCTTTATAGCTTTTGCCTAGAGTGTATCATCTCGAAACATAGAAGTACAATGGAATATTGTATGAAGCTGTTTTTAACATAAGCTTTTTCAAACTAACCAAGAGTAATTTCCCTGTCAGAAAATCTTTTCATTCTGTGTCTATTTGTAAAAGATGATTAAATGCATTATCTGAAGAGTGCAATTCCTTCAAAACAACTGAGGTCATATTTTTAATACGCCTCATCCAATTCGGCTACATTAATATAATATGAACATAAAACTGCTAAAAATAAATAAGTGCACAAGCTGGTTTAACATCTGGAGAGGATGTGCACAATCATTGCATTTACAAAGTGAATTGTGATAGATTCTGGTTTGAAAATGGTTGCATTGGGTGATGCACACTTATGGTAGCCAACTATGGTGAGGATTTATGTTGCAATCCATTTTACAAACTGAGATGTTGTTAATTAATTGAAGAATCCATTCTAGAATATTTTTGGGGAGGCAGAGTGGGTTAGCACATTGTTTGTCTGTAGTATTTTTTTTCTTCCAAACATTTTGTATTGTTTTGCTCCATTGTAATATCAAATTTCCAACTAATGATGATAATAATTCTTAGTGTCTTTTGTGTAAGGAGAAAGTCTGAAAATGCTTCACAGGATATACTGTAAAGTGGAGTGACTGCGCTATGTGGGCAAACATTCTTGTGACTCCATATTCTGTTCCTCCAGGTCTTTTAACAGAAATTCAATGCAAGTCAAAGCGACTGAGGAAAATCCCACTGAATTCAGACCAGCCAAGCAATGATGCTGTTGACAGTATTGATTACAAACAGGTGACCTCCACAACAAAATACAGCAAGGTAAAGAAAAAACTTTGGCAATATTAATTTTTTTGTCTAATATATCCAGAATCTGTTCAGCAAAGCTGTATTTATTACTGTCACGTCTAGTTAATGTATATGTTGGCAAATACGTTGGCCAAGACAATAGGGTATCACAAACAGGATGAGGTGAATGATCAATTCGGATGATTGTTGCCCAGGATATTGAAAGAAACTCCTTGAACAAGCAGACAGGATCTCAGGTTAAAATCTTATATGGAAAACGACTCCATGGACAATGCAACACTCCTCAGTACTGCATTGCAGTGTCAGCCTGTAATACGAACACACATCCTAATGTGGAGCTTGATTCTGAGGCAGAATGTGACTGGCCTTGTCAAGCTGGCAAACTAGTAAATCACCGAATATCGATAGCTCCACGTTTGTACCACATTTGTTGCCTATGTAGCTGCGTGCGCTCTGAGACTCCGTCCGGCGTGGAGGGCACTATATAAATCCAAGTTGTTGTTGTTGTTGTTGAATGTGGTATAATCTTGCCTGAGGTAACAGACAGGCTGACTTATTACCTTCTGTCATGAATCCCATTGTTTCAGATAAGGCATTGTCTTCAGTTACAGATACTCTCATTTCACATATCTTATCTGTTGACAGTTAATATCGCCCTTTACAAAAGGCTAAAGCAGTTTATAGACCATTCAGTTTACGCTATAAAACAGGTTCCCACAGCCATCCTAATACACTAAGACCTGGAGGAACAGAATATAGAGTCACAAGAATGTTTGCCCACATAACGCAGTCACTCCACTTTACAGTATATCCTGTGAAGCATTTTCAGACTTTCTCCTTACATGAAAGGCACTAAGAATTATTATCATCATTAGATATTTGATATTACAATGGAGCAAAACAATACAAAATACAAAAATAACCTCATACGTTTATTTAATTATTAGTTACTCTATTACAGTAGCCAGGCTGAGAGTGAGATGGGTTCTGGAGTTGAGAGCATGTCTAGGTTCATAAAATGATCATTTTCTTTGCTCCAATGCCTTGATTTATATCTAAGAAATGTTGTTAAATAAAAATGCAGAAATGAAAAGTGCTTTGAAAACAAAACATCTTGGGTCATTGAGTACAGAACTATGTAAACAGTTAAAGATTAAATAAAATATCTTTTTGTGTTCACGAGACTTTTGACACTCGGGAATTTATTGCTTAAAGTGTATATACTACAATACAGTACATGTAAGGTAAACACTGTATTTTGGTCATGTGACAATGTTGCACTTTGACAGGATATCTAATCATCAAAATAAAACAAATTACTCAATAAGATTATTAATGATACTGTGTTTAACGTGTGACTTGTTATGCTTCTCACTGTATTTCTGTTAAACCAGGAGAAAATAGAACTTACCCAAGAGCAACAGGATCTCCTGAGGTATATCCTTGATTCTTTTATCAAATATCGCATCCCTCAAGAGGTGACTAAGAAACTGGTAAGTGTTTGCAGGTGGAACTATCAACCACAAAAGTGGAGAATTAGTAATAATAATAACAATCCTTGCATTTGATATAGCGCCTTATCACATCTTCAAGATGTCTCAAAGCGTTTCACAAAATATATTGTAAAGTGAATTGACTGTATGTTTTGTGGGCGGATGTGGCTGCCAATTGCGCACAGCAGTGTCCCACAAACAGTTGTGGATTGAGCGACCAAATTATTTTTAAAAAATTATTTTGGTGGAATTATTACCCCCGGAAAAGCGATTCACCAATCGACTAACAACCGGGAGCTTACTTACTGCTTGGTAAACAGAGATGTGTGGAGTAACGAAACTGGCACGTTTCACCTTACCAGGAATCGAACCTAGATCCTCTCGCTTGCGAGGCGAGTGCTCTAAACGCTAAGATACAGGACTCCACAGAAATAAATAAGTGACCTGAAATCGTTAATGTCTATCTAAACAACCAGAAAGGAACTTGGTTTTAATGACATTTGTACCAATGTAGTATTCCACCAATACTACACTGGATTCCAGTAATGCATCCCCAAATGTGGGATTTGAACCCAGAACCTTTGACTCAGTTAGCGCAGACTGACAGCCTTATACTTTATATTAAATTAGTTTAAAACTGGTACTAATCTTGTAATTTGAATGACAAATATTGGTTCATTTTAAAGCTTATTCAGAAAATGTGCTCACATACCACTCTCGTTCAATTTTTTGGTTGATCTCATTTCAAAGTAATTGTACAACAAGGAATAACTAGGTTGAATTGCTTTTCATAACCAGCTGCAAGAGCGATGCAATGCTGAGGAAAATTTCCTGCTCCTCACAGAAACAGCGACAAGTCATGTTCAGGTGCTTGTGGAATTCACCAAAAAATTACCAGGTAAGGAGGCCGGGATGGTTTGTGCTAACCAGCTTATTCTAGGTCTTGGGATTCAACAGAAACTTTCAAAATCAAAACACGCAACCAGATACAGTATTAGGAAAAATAGTTTTGGGTAGAACATGTTTGGACAACAAAAATGAACCCCTTGCTCTTTTGTGTTAATCAAGAAATGTTTCAGCAAAACACTCTTTTATTTCAGACTTTTGGCCTCTCCAGTATTTTGCCTTTTGTTTAATCTTTTGTAAGTGTTCAGTGGATAGCATTAAGCAAAATGTTGGTCCTTTGAAAGAACTTTAGTTTTGAATATTTAGTCTTAAAGGGTAGGACTTTTGTAGAGACTTGTACATTACTGCATGTCAGAGCTGCTTTGTTGGAGGTGTTGCCCTTATGTTATTCAATAAAAGAGAAGGGAATTTTCCCAGTGTTCTGACCAACAATCACTCAGATAAAATTGGTCCTTCACTGCATGACTGTTTGTGGGACATTGCTGCATGCAAATTGACTCCGATGTTTGACTACAAAATACGTAATCTCTACACTTTAGTGAAGTGCTTTGCAACATCCTCCTGGTGTTTTAATTTCTTAATATCCTAATCTCCTGCTTTAAACGTTCAGGTTCTAGTACTGTAGAAATAACTTGTTTGATTTATTGTTAATAATGAAAATGAATAACAAGTGTTTGTGGATTGATAATCATTGTAAAAGTGTATAATGCCTCTTCAGTTCAAAACTGTTCAAAAGGAAATGCAACATAGTTTTTTTTCCAGATCTGCCAACTTGTGATGAGTGTGTGGGTGGGCACAGCATTGAAGTATCCATAACACAAGTAGATACTGACCATAACACAAGTAGATTTTAGACAGATACAATGGTGACTCATCCATATCTCATTACACAGTAATTCACATCATCATAACATTCATCAAGGAATAGTGGTAGATTTTGCCCTCCTCCCTATCCAGGGAACAGAGACCCATATGAATCTAACTCAGCACATAACCTTTAATAAAATAAAATAATTTAGATTGAACCTGGGATCTTGACAATCTGGGTGGTTCAGTTGCTCGCTGAAGTTGAGTATCAGAGGAGACACCAAAATATAGATCTGTAATTGTCTCCATCTCAACACATGACAGATCTCATCAGAATAAGCCTGTTAACACAGATGGTGATATTATTGAATAAGCCTGTTAAAATAGATGCTGCTGTTATTGAACAGCATTCCCTTTTCATGTAATCAAATTTTCAGGGAGACACATTGATTAGTTTGTTTTCTGCAGGATTTCAGGCTCTGGATCACGAGGATCAGATTGCATTGCTCAAGGGCTCTGCAGTGGAGGCTATGTTTCTTCGCTCTGCCCAGATTTTCAGTAAGAAAATTCCACATGAGCAAAGTGAACAGAAGCAAAGTGAACTGCTGGAAGACCGAATTCGCCATAGCGGTAGGTATAAAGAGAATCTTTTTATTATAGCAAAGCACTATCGGCTTAATATTGCAATTGATATTTCCTCAAAAGTCCTCGAATTCAAAAATATATCACAGATTATTAGACACAAAAATAATGGATGGGGTGGGGAAGTGAGTGAGAGGCTGTGTCATTAGACCATTTGTGAAGTAATCAGAACTTACTTATACCTGTAATGCTGAAGAGTTTTGTGCTCAGTTCAGTACAACAACTTGCATTGCTATAGCACCCATCACATAAGGGTAACATCGTGGAGCATTGGACACAGAGCGGGGTGGATGCTGAGCAAGGGGGAGGGAGGGAGCAGGTTTTAAAATGGGACTTACAAACAAAAAGAGAGAGCGCAAGATGGATGGCAGAGGGAAGATGTTTGAGAGGTGAGGGGGGAAAGGATCTGAAGGCTCAGCCACCGATGGTATCCCAGAGAGAGCAAAGGGTGAACAGCAAACCTGAAGTTACCAAACTAAATAGCTATAACCTTTTGTATTAATCTCTTTTAAATTGGATTACCTGTAGTACCCAACAATCTAACTGGAGTTTGAGCAGGCATGAATAATGCAATTTGCATCCTGAAACTAGGTCCAAGTAAAGATAAATATTTTAGGTGGTTCTTTTTATTCTTACAGTGCTAATGGGAACTCAGTGTCACTTGTGCTGAAAAGGAGCATATCAGGTGCAGGTTCTGGATAGAATTTCTTGTTTTTGAGGGGGAGGTTAGATTGCAGTAGATTCTGCTGAATACTTGGAAATAGTAATAAAAGAATGATGAAGCAATCCTACACACATGCTTGGTGATGCAGATTGGTTCGGGTGATTTATTGACTGAATATTCCATGTACAATGACGCAGCCTATCTTTAAGGATCTGACTAGTTCCTTGAGTGCAAAACCATGCATTGATTATTATAGGAAACTCACAATCTAAATTTCATCCAATTTTATTCCCTTGGTTGTATCAATAATCATTGTTATATTTTGAAGCCCTTTGAGATGTCTCAATGACATGATATCAAATGTAAGAATTATTATTATCAGTACAATGATTTTTCATAAATAAAATTAAATCCTGGACTTGCCTGTTTGCTTCCTGTGACAAAAGCTGAAACATGTGACTGACAATGGACTATGCCATTATCCCTGATTTATCTATGAAACAACTTGATGTTGTAATGGAAAGATAGAGGGTGAATATTGTGAAAGATTACATCAAATGGTCGCAAGAGCCTTCTTCATCTGAAACTGACACTATCACCTCTATGGAAAATAGCATCAACGATCAAATAATTCCAGATGAAATTTTCTGTCAGCATTAATTATCTTCTCAAAATTACTATTTGTTTGTAATGCATCCAGGACAAAAACTCCCTCATCTAATGTGTTGGTAACTACCACTATCACCCAAATTATTTGCAACTTTTGTAATTATCTGAAATGATGCAATGGTTTAACTTGAGGTCTTTTCTGAGAAGCAGATTAAACAAAATACTTGTCAAAAAATTTAGATTCGGAATTTTTGGGTGAAGGCAAATCAGAAAGCCACGCACAGGTTTAAGTTATCATCTGTGTTGAACTGATCAATCTCAGCTCTGCAAGTGCCCTCAGCATCCTTGGATAAAATGGGGTTAAAATCAGCCAGCAATCCCACTTCTAATTAATATCCAGTGAAGCCCTACTGGAGGTGCAGAGGTGTAGACAAGAGAATTGGATCATGCGACACTTTAGTTGACCTCCTCAGTTGATTAACCAACCAACTTAGGGCTGCTGAGAGAAATTGAGAATTCAGTGTGAATTGGTTCTGCTGGTTTTTGTACTGTGGACACAGTTACTGGAATCTAGGTTGACCTTCCAAAGTTATTCAAAAAAGGCTTGCAGCCAGCAGAGTAGGAAACTTTTATCTCATTAATTCTATCCATATCCAAACCGAACTTCTGATGAATATTATTCTGCTGTACCGTGAAAGGTTAGAAACTCCGAAATGTTGTTCAAATGCGTTCACAAACCCATATTTGCCATCTAAATTACATCCAGCAGGTTTGAAAACAAGAGTGATCAAACAGTCACAAGCCTGAAAAATCATTTCAAAAGTAGAGAAAGTTGAAAAATGTTTGATAGTAACGTCATAGACCATTAGTGAGATTCATCCAACATGAAGTTCCTAGGTGTTTCCAAAGCAGAATTTATTGAAGTCTCCTGCAAAAATATACATCTGGCTTTCCATTCATCAGCTTCCAATCTCTTCTGCAATATCAGAAGAATCATGAATATATTTACAAACTACTAGCAATTTAGGAGCCTATGTAGTGTGAACTCCCTATAGATATTATTTCACATATTGTGGATAATCTCAGTGTTCATGCAGCTGTTGTCATTTCGTCAATGCAGAAAGTGGACCAACTTCTACATTCTGAACAGCTGCATAAACCCAGTGAACTACTGTTACCAGAATACCAATGAACTTGCACATCTCCTTTGAGTTTGTCAAAATACTGTTATTCCATGTGGAAATTTCCATGTGCATAACATTACTCAGTGAGCTTCAATAAGTTATTAACCTGATGCAAGGGTACAGAAGCATTCAACCAAACCTGTATTGAACCAGATAGTCAGTGCTGCACATAGAATCTCATCTCTTTATGTAACATGGTAAATAATACTGGTTTCTGTTTCTTCACTTTATTTTAATAAAGTAATAGATATAGATCAATGGCTAAGTGCTAAAGGGTAGATATAAATCTATGTTCTGCCATTGGTGGAAGAGCCTTCAGACATTCTTTCTCATCTCTATGGAGCTCTGAAGAACATAAGAATTTGCTCACCATCCTGGCAGTCGCATGACAAGTTGTGTCTCAAACTATATATTGTATCCTGAGGTATTATTTCCTAACAGAAATCTATCTATCCTGGAGTCCCTATGCCTTGCTTGCCCGCCCCACCCCTCCCACCCCTTTCACCTTCAATACCCACCTTAAGACCTATGTCTCTGACCACATTTTTGGCCACATTTTCCCTCCCTGCCTGAGCTCCCTCCCCAGCTCAGTTTTCAGTCAGTTGTGTGAAGCATTTTGAGACATCCTTCTCCTATGAAAGATGTTACATAAATAGAGATATAAATGGAGAAACTCCCGTCATTGACAAACTGAATTTTCATGATTTGTGATGTGGCTCATGTAGATTTTATCAAACTCTGAATCCAGAGGTTTGTCAATATACTCAACTAGATTATTATATCAGTTATTAAACTGACATAACACTGACGAGGCAGTTTGAGAGTTAGGTATTATCCTGTTAAGTCCAGCCAACAGGTTTTAACTTACCTTGCTACCTGGTGTAATATGTCAGAGTAATGATGAAAGAGTATATCCTGTAAGAGCTCAAATGTCTGAAATGAAGCTCACGGGATGGGTCGTTTCATTTGTATAGAACACAACATTTGAAAGAATTGGTTTTGCCTCTTGTAGGCACATTGTTCAATCTACACACATGACACAAACCTTCTGAATCACACAAGCCACTTGGAAGTCCAGTGTTTAGTTTTCTGCCAGAACAAATGTTGTACTTCCGACCTCATAGTTGTTCAATGTGGTCATTGGCTCATCACAAGCTAGAATTTGCTCTGATTCTTTTTGCAGCAACCCCTCAACTTGCGAGAGTCTAAAAAGTTGATTCTTTCACTCGTGGTCTTTGGAGTATTTTCACGTTTGCTTTAATATTTAGGAGCACTTGTTATAAAATGCCATAGTTGACTAAATGGTGCCTCCAGGTGTGGTGGGAAGATAATATTTATTTTAATGTGGACATCAAGGGTCTAACATATCATCTGGCCCCCTTTGTTAAAACGTGACATTCTCAGTGTGATAAGTGTGAGGTTTTTGACTGAACTGTTCAGCCTGGTCTTTGCGTTGTCATTCGTCAACCTTTTTTTTACCTAAGGACAGTCTTGTGCATAATTCATTTATGTCTCTCAGAATACACAACAGTCTATAATGACTTTGAAATATTCTAAGAACTGAATGCATTGTGTCTGATGTTGCCCTTTCTATCTAAGAACTTATTCATGTGCAGTTGGAGGGTGAAAAAGAAGCTGTTTTTGGTCAGCATCTCTTTACAGGAAGGTGTATACTGTGAATAGTTGAGTCACTTACTAAATTCTATGTTGTGCCCATGTAGTTCTCTACTTAATAAAGTTGACATCTGGATATTTGAGACTTCTTCAAACATGAATATTTCTTATATTTGTCAGTAAGGAGAAATAAGACATACCTGAGAACTAGCTCCTCTCTAGGAATTGATTTGTGGACTGTGAACTTGTTGAATGTATCCATCATTTTATTTGGCGATACATTGAAAACATAAGCGCTCCGGGATGCTACCCTGTGTGAAGGACACTATATAAATGCAAGTTATTGTTGCTGTTATTGAAAATAGACCTAAGCAGTCATTATACATGATTTAGTAATTGATGGACATCCAATAGTTTCACAGCATGTTTAGTGATAAACACTCCTAACGCTATTGGTGTTAGCTAATTTTGAGTACAGTTTTAATGGATAAAGTGTAGTGTGTTAGCACTGCTAGCTCTGATTCAGATTATATTAGCACCATTACTGTTTGCAATGGGCCTCGTAAATGTAAGACAACAACAGCAACAAGATTCCATTTATAGAGCGCCTTTCACGTTGGTTAACCTAAAAATGTTGACAATTATTTTAGCTGATGTGAACTAAATTATTGGAACCCAATTTTGTTCTGTAATTCACTCTCATTATGTAAGTGAGGAGCAAGTTCTATTCCATCATTACCAGATTATGATCCTTTGATATTCACATAATGTAGACTATAAAACTGAAGACTGTACTGAATAAACCCAATGTTTTGGTTGATTATAGAATAGAACTGATGTTCATAAAGGGGTCTGTAGATCAGACCATGTCAATCTATCTGGTATCTATATAGTTTGGCAATATCTCCTGTTCAGAAAATAATTTTCTTAGGTGTATTATTTAAACATGCAAAATATTCCTTCCTTTGGAAACCCATGATGAAAATTGGTCCAGAAATCGTCCTTTTTTTTTCTCCCTCACACAACAAGAAGTGGTTCTCTAAGTGTTTTATGATAGATAGGACTAACCCTTTAGATTCTTGGTGACATCTTTTCAACACGTTCCTCAATACGTGATACCAATAAGAATGTCTTCATAATGATTTTGCTTATATAATGCAAAACATCCACTGTTAAGAGTAATAGCAATCCTTGCATTTGATATAGCGCCTTATCACGTCTTCGAGACGTCTCAAAGAGTTTCACAGAATACACTGTAGAGCGAATTGACTGTATATTTTGGTGGGCGAATAAGATGTTAATTGCAGTTCAGTATTTTCCTGGGGAAAAGAAAAATACCCGGAATCAGCTCCACCTGGTGGTGATAACAAACTGTGAGTTATGTGTGCTGGTTTGAACATGTCCCTGTCATACTCACAGCTGGTGTTGTATCGGTCCCTGCTGTTGAAATAGATTTACTGCCGTCACACATACGCTCACTGAAATGCTCAGCGCAGTTGCTCATCTCCCAATGCTGCCATGGTTTCGTCGGGGGTTTGGTTGATAGAAATTTGCCAAGGGTTTTGCCTCTACTTTGACAGATATCTGATAGCTGCGAAAAACCAAACACAATATGAAAAAAATTAAATTCATTAGTTTTGTGTCAGTTTTAGTTACACACTGCAACGACACACAGAACCGGCATCTTAATCATATTTGCAATTTATATAGCTTCTTGTCATATTAAATATCTCATTGGTTCACATGGCAGCATTCTTTGCTCTGAGTTGTGGGTTCAAGCCCCGTATTAGAACTTTTAACCCTTGGTCTAGGCTGATACTCCAATACAAATGCTGCATTGTTAGAGGGATCAAATAATGCCATAAGAATCTTTAAAATCTACCTGTTCAGATGGATGTTAAAGATCCCATAGCATTATTTGAAAAGAGAAGGGAGTTTCTTCCTGTGTCCTGGCCAACCATTCCCACCAGGTAAAATTGGTCATTCACGTTATGGATTTTTGTGGGACGTTTCTGTGTGCAAAATGGGTTTTACATCACTTTTTACCCTTTACAATAAATTCTATGAAGTGCCTTGGGATATCCTCCCAACGTGAAAATAGCTATAACAAATGGATTGTTATTTAGTGTTGCAGAGACTGATACTGAACCAGAAGGGATTGTTATTTTGTCCAGAGGCAAATGTGCAATGAGCTGAACCACACTGAGACAGCTTTCCTCCAGTAATTTAGTGAAATGTGGAACTTTAGATTTTATATTGGGCCTTTAGTCTCTCTGTCCCCACCCTTCAGCTCCTTTGATAACAACCTCCATGTTCACAGAATCTGCACTATAGCATTATTGTGACAGTGTATATAATTTGGGTAAAAATGTAATTGCATAATACTCCAAACATTTTATTAACACAATCATTCGGGCAGGGCGAAACCTTAGGCAAGTTTCACACGCCCCTGTTTACCTAGCAGTAAGTAGGAACCTCATTATTAGTCGATTGGCGGATCGCTTTCTGGGGGGAATAAAAAATAATAATAGTAAGATTTGGTCATTCAACCCACAACTGTTTGTGGAACACTGCTGTTGTGCAATTAACGGTCATGGTTTGCACCCAAAATACACAGTTACTACGTTTTACCTTATATTCTGTGAAGCGCTTTGAGACGTTCAATCACATAAGGGGCTATATCAAATGCAAGGATTATTATTGTTATGATTGAATTGTCTACTCTGATTTTTTTATTTTTTTAAATTTATTTTTTAATAAGGTTTTTATTTATTTATTTATTTATTTTTTAAAAAGGTTTTTTATTTTATTTTATTTTTTTTTAAAAGGTTTTTGCACAATATTTGTGCTTCAATATGTGCATTCTTAGTGCAGCTGTGTAGATAATAATATACTTTTCCCCTTGAATGGTATTATTCGTAAAAGAAGAAGTGATGAAATTAACAGTTGTGGAATATATTTTGGCAGATGGGATTGCACATCTTCAGGTATGTCCCTTGCATGTTTCTGAACTTGTCAGTTTGACTTAGTTGGCGGAACTATTGCCTTACAGTCAAATGGTGGGACTTGATCTCATAATCTAGACTGATACTCCAGTGCAGCAGTGGGGTTGATCTGCTTTGTCGGGGTTGAGATTGAGATTAGTCATTAAACCAAGGTCACATCGATCTGGTGCAATTGGCTACTGTGCCTAGAAAAAACATTCACTACATTTGATAACAATTCAGTATAGTTGATAGCAATTACTTTTAATTACAATTAAATATTTTTTATCTTTTGTTGTAGATTGCTGCACAACAATTTGCAATTCATTCTGTCACAATTTCTTGTATATTTCTAGTAAGAGTTTTAGTGATTAATTGATGCTGTGGAGAATTATAATTGGAAATTATTTCTGCACTTATAGGGATTGCAGAAGAATACATCACCCCAATGTTCAATTTCTACAGAAGCATTGGAGAGTTGAAGATGGCACAAGAAGAATATGCCCTTTTAACAGCCATTACAATTCTTTCACCAGGTAGGTTCTGGACAAAATTCAATGTTAGATCACAAGATTGGTTTGGTTGAAGAAGAGCCTTTGGACGCACCAATCTCATCCTTCCTGAAAACCCATCCTATCCATCACAGCATTAAGCTGCTTTTTAAATGAGTCCAGTGTCCTGGCATCAACCACCTTTCCTGGCAACCTGTTCCAGTTGATCATTACCCTCTGAGTAAAGAGAAACTTCCTGGATGAAAACACAAAATATTGCAAATGCTGGAATCTGAAACACAAACAGAGAGAGCTGGGAAAACTCAGCAGGTCAGGCAGCATCTATAAGGAAAGGAAAACGAGTCAATGTTTCGGGTCCACAACCCTTCATCAGAACTGCATGATGAACTTTCTGGTGTCTGTCCTGAAATGACCCTTTACTGCTGGGTTTATTCTTTCAATCACATTTAAAATGTTATATACCTCTATGAGGTTCCCTTTGAATCATGTTCTCTCAAGAGTAAAGAGCCCTAGCTTGTCTAATCATTGCTCACAGCTCAATTCTCTAAAACTGGGGATCATCCTTGTACTCCCTCTTGGATTCTCCATTCTCCCTTTGGATTTGTTCTCTCTGTGTTTCTCACTCAATTTATGCTTTCGCTGTGCCTATTAAGCTGACTGTCAGTCTCTGCCTCATTCTCTGTCTTGAAACAGTCTCATACTCACCTGTTGCTGTTTTAACATTCAGACTGATTTCTGGTTTACCTGTGATGCAGTACTCAAAGGTTTAAGGGAATCCTGTCTCTGTTGGTCAATTAATTCTATACATGTTCAGCTCTCAATACAAAGCAATCACATAAGGATTTTTTTTATTGTAGATCGTTCATATGTGAAGCACCGTGAGGCTGTGGAGAGACTTCAGGAGCCTTTGCTGGACATACTACAGAAGTACTGCAAACTGAACCATCCTGATGATCCTCAGCACTTTGCTCGCCTGCTGGGCAGACTTACTGAACTTAGAACATTTAACCACCATCATGCAGATATGCTAATGTCGTGGAGAATCAATGACCATAAATTCACACCTCTTCTCTGCGAGATCTGGGATGTACAATGAAGAATCCATGTGCAGTTAGTTACATGACCCAATAGTAATTAGACAAATGCACACACCAATCTGAGAATAGACAAATGCATCTTTTGTTGTTTTGTAGCTACATTGACCCATTGATTCAGAGAAGCCAATGTATCTACAAAAAAACAAAGATCTAATAGTTTCTTAATAAAAGATATTTGGCACTTTTTAACTACTTCATTCATACCAATGTATAAAATGTCTTGTCATATATATATATATAAACATATATCAGATTATTGGGAGTTTCTGTGAATTTGTGCCACATGTTGTGGAGTTTGGCTGTATAGATGTTAATCAAGAATGGATTTTAAAGAGGCAACTGGATAGCATCTTAATTTACAATTGCATATAATTGTGATTGTTGTGGCAATCAGCTTTCTCACTGGAAGAGTTTCGTAAGAAACACATTGACACCTCTATAATGGACATGGGTCAGTTATTGAAAACCGTTTTCTACTGCGCAGTAGTCTAAAATCATCTCCAAAACGTTTTTGGGTAGAAAGTTGATTATGTAGATGAGCAAAATGTTATTGTATTAAACTGATTCTAAAAAAGACAAAATTTATGTTTGGACAGATTTCTTGATATAGAGACAAGCAGAGATCTGGGCTAAAACCCGACTGTATCCAAGGTTGAGTAATGAAGGAAATCTGAACCAAACTCTAGCATTGTTTGTGGATTTGGAGTGTTCCTGTGAATGGAGAGTTGGATATGAATTGTGTTCTCACTCCTGGATTGATCTAACCAATGGCACAGTGATTTTAGAGGTTTCGTTTTGACCTGAATTTGGATTGTGTTTGGTTTTCTTTTCTGCTCTCTTTTTTTTCTCTCTCGCATAGCTGCCACCCTCTAATACCTCACAATGTGTGTGAACTTTCACAATTGTCGTTGGCAGTTGGTAGTCTTTTGATTGTGGTTGGCACCAAAGCCAAGATTAATTCTTGTTGTCGCCCAAACGCTAAGCAACTTGTCACATACACATGCACCTTCCATCAAAAGTATCAGGTAAGTAATCAAAAGTAGTCTGATTTCCCCCTCCCGAACACAAGGAATATTCAACTCGAATATAAATCCCGGCTGTCCAGGTGGAGATCAGATAACACAGCATAGACCAGGATTCTAACTGATATTTTCCTGCTCCTTATAGCTTAATGCTACAGTGCCTTTATCTATTAAGATGTCAGGGAACATTGCATTGAATTTAATAATAATATTCTTTGCATTTCATATAGCACCTTATCACATCATCGAGACGTCTCGAAGCACTTCACAGAATAAAGTGAATTGACTATATTTTGTGGGCAAAATACCACAGCCAATTACACACAGCAGTGTGATGGAAAGACTATCTGTTGCCTATTTACAATTGCACAAGTTTTTGAAAACAAATTCTAGTGCTCTTCAAACTAATTTTGAGATTTGATTCTAATTGGAGGTTCACCATTTCAATTAAGATTTGGAAATATAAGACAATATACATTTTGCTATTACATTTTTAAATTTTCGATCGCTTTTAATAACAAATGATTTGTTGGAGGGTTCTGATGGTATATCTTCATTTGACTTCAAATGTTGTAAACTCTATTGTATCAGACACACCACTGTAATCCCACACTCGCAGATTTCACTCTCAGTGGCTAATTAGCAATAAGTCACACTAAGAATATAGGTCAGAAAAACATGTTATGTGAGGCTGTAACTGATCAAACAGATTTTGTAAGTGTTTATATTCTGTGCTCTACTGTACTGATATTTTTTTCGTCACTTTCAGTACATTCAGCCATTCATTCTGTGTAGTTCTACATGTTAAAGACATGTTAACACATGTTTTGCTCTGTTTCTAGTAAGAATTGTTTTCCACAGATGTGGAAATGTTTATACAATTATAAATCCACTAATTTAAGTAAAGGCTACTGTGGGAGATTTGCTTATCTTATGATTACAGGTTACAAAAGCCATTTGACCAAGGCAATGGTTGTTTTTTATTAGAAAGAATTGCAGTTTAATGTCAGATCAAATACTGTATCAATTTAATTTATTTTAAAAAAGTGTTATCAGTAAAAACAATTGTATTTATTGTTGCTGTAGTAGAATTTAGTTGTAACCGGATTATTTATGGGCTTCTATGGGTTATTTATTTATTTATTCAGGTACTCACTGTGTGTCTGGGGGCTGTGTGTGTATGTCTGTGTGTGTGGGGTGTGGTGTGTGTGTTGGTGTGGGGTGTGTGTGTGTGAGGTGTGTGTGTGTGTATGAGGTGTGTGTGTGGTGGGGTGTGTGTGTGGTGGGGTGTGTATGGGGTGTGTGTGTGTGTGTATGTGGGGGTGTGTGTGTGTGTGTGTATGTGGGGGTGGGGAGTGTGTGTGTGGGGTGTGTGTGGTGGGGTGTGTATGGGGAGTGTGTGTGTGTGGGGGTGTGTGTGTGTATGTGGGGGGGGGGGTGTATGGGGTGTGTGTGTGTGGGGGGGGGGGAGTGGTGTGTGTGTGTGGGGGGGGGGGTGTATGGGGTGTGTGTGTGTGTGAGGGAGTGTGTGTGGGAGTGTGTGTGTATGTGGGGGTGGGGAGTGTGTGGTGTGTGTGTATGGAGTGTGTGTGTGTGTATGGGGTGTGTGTGGGGGGGGAGTGTGTGTGTGTATGGGGTGTGTGTGTGGGGGAGTGTGTGTGTGGGGGGGGGGGAGTGTGTGTGGGTGTGTGTGTGTGTGGGGGTGTGTGGGGGGAGTGTGTGTGTGTGTATGGGGTGTGTGTGGAGGAGTGTGTGTGTGTGTATGGGGTGTGTGTGGGGGGGAGTGTGTGTGTGTGTGTATGGAGTGTGTGTGGGGGGGAGTGTGTGTGTATGGGGTGTGTGTGGGGGGGAGTGTGTGTGTTTGTGTATGGGGTGTGTGTGGGGGAGTGTGTGTGTGTGTATGGGGTGTGTGGGGGGGAGTGTGTGTGGGGTGTGTGTGGGGGGGAGTGTGTATGGGGTGTGTGTGGGGGGGAGTGTGGTGTGTGTGTGTATGGAGTGTGTGTGGGGGGGAGTGTGTGTGTATGGAGTGTGTGTGGGGGGGGTGTGTGTGGTGTGGGGGGGCGGGGCTCTGAGCTGTGGCCCCGCCCCTGTCCAGCCACTCACTCTGATTGGTTGTTTCGAATGGCGGCGGCGGTTTGACAACTGTTGTGGTCTCTGAGCGCCGGAGCCCCCGAGTGAAGAGCAGCTCAACCCCCCCCCCACCCCAACCCCCCCTCAACACAGCCCCGCCAACCCCCCCTATCAACCCCCCCCCCCGCCAACCCCCCCTCAACACAGCCCCCCCCCGCCAACCCCCCCCCCCCCTCAACACAGCCCAGCCCTCCCCCCTCAGCTCAGCCCTCACAGCCCCACACCAGAGAGAGAGAGAACTGGGTGTTCGTGCTGCGGTGAGTAAGGGGCGGCCTCTGCTACACTGTGTCTGGGCTGTTACTGTGTGTATGTGTGTGTGTCTCTGGGCTGTTACTCTGTGTGTGTGTGTGTGTGTGTGTCTCTGGGCTGTTACTGTGTGTGTGTGTCTCTGGGCTGTTACTCTGTGTGTGTGTGTGTGTGTGTGTCTCTGGGCTGTTACTCTGTGTGTGTGTGTGTGTGTCTCTGGGCTGTTACTCTGTGTGTGTGTGTGTGTCTCTGGGCTGTTACTCTGTGTGTGTGTGTGTGTGTCTCTGGGCTGTTACTCTGTGTGTGTGTGTGTGTGTGTGTCTGGGCTGTTACTCTGTGTGTGTGTGTGTGTCTCTGGGCTGTTACTCTGTGTGTGTGTGTGTCTCTGGGCTGTTACTCTGTGTGTGTGTGTGTCTCTGGGCTGTTACTCTGTGTGTGTGTGTGTGTCTCTGGGCTGTTACTCTGTGTGTGTGTGTGTCTCTGGGCTGTTACTCTGTGTGTGTGTGTGTCTCTGGGCTGTTACTCTGTGTGTGTGTGTCTCTGGGCTGTTACTCTGTGTGTGTGTGTGTCTCTGGGCTGTTACTCTGTGTGTGTGTGTGTGTGTCTCTGGGCTGTTACTCTGTGTGTGTGTGTGTCTCTGGGCTGTTACTCTGTGTGTGTGTGTGTCTCTGGGCTGTTACTCTGTGTGTGTGTGTGTGTCTCTGGGCTGTTACTCTGTGTGTGTGTCTCTGGGCTGTTACTCGGTGTGTGTATGTGTCTCTGGGCTGTTACTCTGTGTGTGTGTGTGTGTGTGTGTGTGTCTCTGGGCTGTTACTCTGTGTGTGTGTGTGTGTCTCTGGGCTGTTACTCTGTGTATGTGCCTCTGGTGTTTCCACAGTTACAATGGCTGCAGAAACTCTCCCTAACAGACGTCTCTCTGTACAGGGTGTGGTGGCACCTGTCCCTATCTGCCTGGTTTATAAACCAGCACCTTTAGCAGATCGGTGGCCCAGGGAAAGTTTGTTCACTGACTGCCTTGTTCAGCACTAGATTCTGTTCACTTAACACCCGCCACCTCCGACCGGGCACCGTTGGCGCATTGAACCTACCGTCGGGTCGAGGGGCAGTTGCTGTTGGTTAAACATCTTGTCGCTCAACAAGTGGAAGAATTTAGTTACTTGGGTTGCTGACGGCCACGTGATTTTGGCTGAGGTTTATTTTCACAACCTGTTTTGTTAACACTTTAACTTTACACTGTGTCAAACCGAACCGCATGATGGCATTTGTCTTTTTTTGTTTAGTATTGTGCAGTTGGCAGTGTTCTTGTACAGGTATATGCAGGCGTGCAATATATGGCGAGTTTCCCCTGATCACCTGCCTAAACAATTCCTCAGCCCCCCCAAAAAATGTTCATTTACTTCAGAGCACTTTGTGGGATGTTGCTGTGCATGAATTGACTGCGGTGTTGACCTACAACATGCATGGTCACTGCACTTTATAATAAATCATGCGAAGTGTTTTGGGATGTCCTCGTGATATGACTTATGCTGTATGAAATTGTAGGATCATTATGGTGCATATTAATATAAAATATTTTAGATGATTTGTCAAACCAAGATTCTAATTTATGACCTCATGACATAAATACTGCAGATCTTTGCATCAAATAATTGCAATCTTAACACATTTTATTTGGTCTTTTCAATTTCAACCATCCTGATTGATTCTGCCTTCTAGGATAGTGTACTTCACATGTTGAAGTGTGAATTGGAGTCACGGTTGACTTTCTTTGTCAAACATTGTCTATCCAGTATTTTAAGGGTCCCATGCGTCATAATCCTTGCCTTTAATGTTGTGCGCTTTATCATACGAAGAACATGTTAAAGTGCTTTACAAAAGTTTCTGTGAAGTGTAATTGGAGATGAACCTGGCGGCCAATTTGTGCTCAGCAATCACCCAAAATGAGTCATGGAATAAATGAAGATTTTTTTTAAAATCTGGAGAATTGTTGGCCAAGACATTAGGAAACTCCCTTCTTTTTGAAGTGTGCCATGGGGTTGTGCCTGAACAGGTAGATGAAACCTCTGATTTTTTTATAATTTCAAGAGGACTACGCCTCCACCAACACAATGCTGTGTTACAGTGTCATCTTGGATGATGAGCTCAAAGTCACGATGCCTTGAACCTATAGTCTTCTGACTCAGAGATCAGAGTCCTATCAGCTGAACTGCACTTACAACTAAATGCTACACATTTAAACAAGGTTTTTTTTTGGGTGTGGCAAATACAAACTGCCCTTAAATTAGTAGTTTAAGAAGTGTTTCTAAACACGGTGTGTTTTTTCTTTAAAAAAAACACAGCTGTTATTTTCACTAACTTAACTGAAGTGGAGGCTATGAAAATAACAACCTTAGAAATAATTCAGACTTCATGTGTGTTAAGTATATGCTATCTTCATTTTTAACTGATTGAACCCTTTCACATCTCCCTTCCAGCTCAGCCTCGCATTCAGTCTTTGTAAAGTACTTTGAGACATTATCTCTCTGTTTAAGGTGTTATATAATTCCAAATTGTTATTGTAAAAGGGAGATATGAAAATAACCAGCTCAGAAAATATTGAAATAGTTTGTGTGTCCTGCACTTTTAATTTACTGTGTTTTTAATGACATAATGGGAATAAAGGGAACTAAGAAATGCAACTAGTTGCTAGCACTATAAATAGACATATTTTGCAGCAGAAACTGTTTCATTTTATAGTGAATGGAACAACTAATATGATTATATCCTAGTAATAATATAATAATAATAATAATCCTTGCATTTGATATAGCGCTTTTCACATCGGGAGGACGTCCCAAAGCGCTTCACAGAACACACTGTAAAGTGAATTGACTGTATATTTGTGGGCGAACGCGGCAGCCAATTGCGAACAGCAATGTCCCACAAACAGTCGTAGATTGAAAATGACCAATTTTTTTTTATTATTGTTTTTTGGTTTTTTTGGAGGGATTATTATTATCTTGTTGATACTCGTCAACAAGGTATTACAAGGTATTGTCCAGACCTTCTATATTTGGGTCACAGAAGTTTAAAGAACTAGTTTATTGCGAAAATCAAGGTATACAGCAATAAAGTAATGAGTGCAGTCATTAATGTGGAACAAAATTCTGGGTAGTTGTGGATCAAAGTGGAAAATGATAAAGGTCTTTATTAAATGAAATGTTTGTAAATAACCCCCCAAAAATTTGTGCGGTTCCACAAGTGTATTTGGAAGGAATATAATATTTACTATTAACTCGAGTGAGTAAAGTGATATATTGTAATTTTGGCCTGTTTGGTTTCTCACAATAGGATATGTATGAAAAATCAGTTGAACTATTTGGAGATTTCAGAATAAATGATAATGGAATCAATACGATTTATTTTTATATCTGTTGCAACTTTTTTAAACTTGGTGAAAGTGCTAAAGTAGAAAATGTTTGAAATGTGTTTCTGTTTGACACACTTCTAGCGGATCAGTGTGGCTTTTGTTCCAATCTTGCCCATTGGGTTTCACTCTTTGCTATTTTTCTAAAAACAGATGGTCAAATGAGAGCGGTGTCTGCTGCTTGTCCTAGTTCTGTTGAATGGTTCACTAAACTTACGTTTTGCGGGTTTGTTCCACTTTTGTCGGAAACAAAGAGTTTATTGTGCTGGTTCTGCCAGCTTTTTCTGGGGCCAGAAAAAAATTAATCCATCGTAAGTGCTCATTTAGAAAAGCCCACTCATGGGCATAAATCATGACGTTCTTCTACATTGCCATTCGTGGTATTTTGATATTTCATGAAAGGGCAGCTCTCACCACCTCTGGGCTAGGAAAAGACTAGTGTCTTTATTCTAGCTTTTATCTATTCAAATATGTGTGGCCTTTATAGACCAGAGTTTGGTTTAAATTTGGATCCACTGTTTCTTGGCAGTGTGTTCTCTACTTGCAGAGAAGGTCTTTAGTCGTTTTCTGGTGCAATCTAGAACTTTACTGGTAAGTTCAAATCTATCTGTTTTATGATACCAAATGAATGTAAAGTCACGGGCAAAAGAACTGATTGAAAGAGCAGACAAGTTCAGATGTTGGAAAATCAAAGATCAAATGGAGGTGTAATGAATCGCATTTTGCAATGCAGCAAAATGCTGAAAATTATAATTGTTTCTTAAAGTTGTTTAATGACCTTATCCTCGTGAATGTTGTATATTTGAATGTGGAATCGTGCCAAGTGTCTTTACAGAATCAAATATTCAATTCATTATCTTTTTATATACATATACCAGTTAACTTAAGTTAAATGTATTTAATTTGGGAAGATATTAATATGTATGTGTATAGGTGTGTGTGTGTATAGTAATGTATGTAGTATATTCAAAAATACCCATTACATACTTGCATAAAAATTGATCGCCCCGAGAAAAGCTTGAAATGCACAACGGAAATGGGCATGGCCTAATGAGGAGGTAGAGTGGTCCGAGCTGGACATGAAGCTTGCCAGGCACCGCTCTCAAAAGCAAACTAAGCGGTTTAAACTGGCTGAAAGTCAATAGTATCTCAACTCACAAGTTGGGATCTCCAAGGTTTGGCCCTTGCCAACCTGTACCAAATATTTTCTGGTATTGGATAAGTTGGGTGTGAATCTCCATCTGTGTTCCATTCCCAAAAACTGAAATTTTCATGCTGAAGTGGCGTATCCATCTGTGGAACTCTATCTGGTTTGGATATTCTTAAATATGGTGATACGTTTGCCATTTGTCAGGCAGATTAAATCTTAACTTCAGGTTTTCATTGCTGTATTAACTTACTGAGTTTTATATAAAAAATACATTCCTAATACTGTATCTGTTTTCTGATGCTCCTATTCTCCCCCTTCGCCCCCATATTATGCCGAACACTGTATATTACTTAGTCATGTTGATTATTTGTTTTATTTCAGAAAGAGACACTGGGATCTCTGGAGGAACATGATGGCTTTACAAAATGTTGTACAGGTTAGGATCTATAAATTTACTAACTACTGAATAATTTTCTGAGATTGAAAGTTGTGTGTTTGGGGAGAGAGACAGAGCAAGAAACAGAATGTGGTAAATGTGGCCTGGTACTCATGACAAAGTTGGTCATTAAGTGAGGTTTGAGTAACTTGTTTTACTTTCAATATGACGTCCCTTCAAACTATGGTAAGAAGGAAAAGCAGGGTGATAAATTGCAAAATATAGAATTAAGGAAGCTAGTCACCTGACTGGACTGTTGAGGTTTAGATTTATTTATAATCTGGTGTAAGAAACCAACATTTGTCAATGAATGGTTGCAAACTTGCTGCAAACTTCTCACTGTTAAGAAGGAAATGTGGTTAGATGCTGTAGAATAGTTAGTTTTCTGTTGCAGTACAAGTTATTTTAATAGAGCTTTGAATTATTTAACTGTTTCACTTGATTCCCTAAACATTGGTGTTTCTATGTTTTTGTTCAAGATGTGTTTTGGTGAAAACGTTGATGTGCCTTCATGTCCGAGAAGCCCTTTAACTCCCAGACATGGTCCAGGACTTACAGATGTGTTTGAGTATGACCAATGGCTGGCGGTCCGGCATGAAGCCAGCTTAGTGCCTATGCAGGAGGATCTGTCTATCTGGCTCAGTGGCATGCTTGGTAAGCTTGTAGAGATGTTTTGACCTCTGATGATGCTTATCTTATACTAGCTGTACCCAACGCTCCCGACTAAAGGATCCAATATGGAATGTAGATTGACACACAGACAGACTCCATCTATATCTATACTCATCTGGGAGGACTCCTGTGGGAGGACTCATTTTGGCTGTTCTTTCCGTGGGCAACTCGTGCTTTTGCAGTCCTTTCAGCATTGAAGTGCAGCCAAGCTGTTCTTTGTTCTTCAGTTTCATTTAATGCGCCTTCTCTCCATTTTTTTTACATATCCTTGAAAGGCTTGATTTTCGCTTGGGCATCTTTATAATAATATAATGTATGATTTATAATCACCAGGACATCCGCCCAGCGTGAAAGGTGGTTTAAAAATGTAATGTTGTTGCTGCGGCTTAGTGTCATCTGTGTTCTTTATTTTGTTCCCGCCGCCACTTGGCTATGTGCGTGCTCCGTGACGCACATGCCATAGCGCCACGGTCAGCTGGTGTGGCCACCAAGTGTAACTGCATGATGCCACAGCGCCACGTTGACTTGGTGGCCACCAGGTATAACTGCAGCAAAAAAATGCAAAACCGAAATACATTTTAGGTCATAACTCATGAACGATGGGAGATACCCCCAAAACAAATATGCCCATGTCACTCCAATGTACAAGACCTTTCTGATGAGGTATAAATCATGTCTCTATGTCAATTGGTTATTGAGATCCTTCTCGAAGCACAGACGGACATTGTCGTTTTATTAGTATCGGTAAAGGATGATCTATACTACATTGGACATGGCAAACTGAGAAGGACTCTTTTCTCACATGTCTATGTTCATCTGTCATAGACTTGTTTAGTAAAGGCGCGGATGAAATACTGAAAGCAAAATGCAACTGCTAAAAGATGGTGAATCCTAAATTGTTTACTCAGTAACATGATTCTTCAGAGCTATTTTATATATTTGCAAATGGGAATTCCACCTACAGGTTTGGTTGATACTGTAATATTTTGATTAAGATTACTATTAACGGCCATACACAATATTGCTTCGACTGCCTTAATGAGGGATTTTAATGTAATATTTTGAATTTATGTTTTTTGTTAAATATTTCTCTAGCATTTAAATGCATTTTGTTTTCACTCCGTATTTTGTGATGTTGTAGCACTCGCCTCGCAAGCGAGAGACCTGGGTTCTATTCCTGGCAGGGTGAAACATTGGGCAAATTTCCTTACTCCACACGCCTGATAATAAGCCTCAAAAAACAATAAAATTGGTCACTTCAATCCACGACTGTTTGTGGGACACTGCTGTGCGCAATTGGTTGCTGCGTTTCGCCAATATACAGTCAATTCACTTTACAGTATATTCTGTGAAGCGCTTTGAAATGTCTAGAAGACGTGAAAAGTGCAATACCAAATGCAAGGATTATTATTATGCATTATAAATACTTTGGGTGAACGGAAAAATCTGCACTAGTTTGTAAACCAACTGTAACTGACAATGTTGCTTTGCTGTGTTTTGGAGCAAATGGCCCAAAAGACAATTTCATACGTTATCCTAGAATGATTGTATTGCCACTATACCATTCTTATCGTATGTGACTTCAGCCACTCTCTTAGTGTTGCCTTTACACAAGGCACCATTGTTGAAATTGAATTCAATTGCATGGCTGTGCTGTAAGTCTTGATGTAAAGTCTTACAATGCTGTCCAAACTATTTGACCTTAATACATATCACTCTGTGTGCTCATTTTCGAGAACCTTAACCTTCAGAAATATCATCAATGGTTCTTTCAACTTTACTAAATGGTCACCCCCTCACCCTTATTTAATAGTTACTGCAATTTATTTTAATTACTATATCTGCTTAAATTTGTCTCTTGTTTTTACTTACAGCTATTTGAGCAGAGCATTAACTTTCTGACTTGCGTTTTCAAATTTGCTGGTTCATTAAAGTTTGCTGTTAACTGTGTTGGAAACTGAACGTTTAATGCTCAGGTGGCTGTCTGTCAAGGTATATTGCTGAGTCATCTGTTGGATATAGTTGGAAAGTTGCTGTAGCTTCAACAAAAATGATTTGGAGATAAGAATGACGGCTAACTGATGTGTTGATAAAACATTTGACTATTGCAGCACATTTGCATCAAAGGGTGAAAATGTAGAGCATTAGGTTATTTAAGGCATTATTTAAGCCTTTAATAATAATAATAATAATCGTTGCATTTGATATAGCGCTTTTCACATCAGGAGGACGTCCCAAAGCGCTTTACAGAACACACTGTAAAGTGAATTGACTGTATATTTGTGGGCGAACGCGGCAGCCAATTGCGCACAGCAATGTCCCACAAACAGTCGTAGATTGAAAATGACCAATTTATTATTGTTTTTGGTTTTGGAGGGATTATTATTAGGCTCTGTGTGGAGTAAGGAAACTTGCCCAAGGTTTTGCCCTCTGCCTGGATTGAACTCAGGTCTCTCGCTTGCAAAGCGAGTGCTCTAACCACTGAGCTACAGGACTCCACAATAACCAATAAAGCGGCTAATTGGCCTTTTTCGTTGCAAAATTGACTATTTTTCTTAAGTTCCTAGAATTATTCTTGCTCTTGTGGCAAATATTAGTTTCATCACAAAATAACTTGATTCTAGGATTAAGTATCTCACAATTGCCCATACAATGCAACTGGTAAACGCAGAATAGTACATTAAACAAAAGATGAAAACATTGTTTCGGACGTTTATTACTCCTTCAGAAGGGGAGGATAGAGAAATAAATTGAGGGTTTAACTCAGTTGCTAATATATACTTGTTTCTTGACATTCTTATATTATCATGGTGGCATCTGTATGTTTAAGTTACTACAATAATGCATTTCGCCCATGAAATATACAGTCAATTCACTTTACAGTATATTCTGTGATGCGCTTTGAGACGTCTCGTAGATGTGATAAGGCATCATATCAAATGCAAGGATTATTATTATTTCCTACCATGCACAAAAATGTAAAAGAAATGGGCAGCATGGAACACTCTTATCCTTTTTTTTCATTTTAAGCCAGAATTTATATATAGTCCTGAACCTAGCGTGCTTAATAATCACTGTTTGTCCGTTCTGTTTTGTTTTTGTCACTTTTAAAGTACTTGTTTGATAGAATAATAACTTTCCAGAATAGCATGTGTCACACAAAAGTGATCGTTTAAATTTGTTTTAGGAAAGGAAATCAAAGTTGAGAGGTTCATGGAAGAGCTTGATAATGGAGTGGTGCTGTGCAAGCTGATAGGTATTCTTCAACAGAAGATAAAGGAATGTAGAAACCAAGAGTATAAAAAGGTAAGAATGTTTTTTTTAAGTGTTGACCAGTTATATTGGTATTTGCAAGATACTTTGTTCTAGAATCCAGTGACATTAGTTATTTTGTGACAAAACTAATGTTTGTTACAAGAGGAATTCTAGGAACCTAAGAAAAATAGTCAATTTGTGCAACTCAAAAAGTTAATGTAGCTCCACGCATATGCTTTTCACATCAGGGGGACATCCAAAGCACTTCACAGGACTAACTATGAAGTGGAGTGACTATTTTGTAGGTGATTTATGATCAATCTCCTCCAGTACACTTTTTCATGTATCCAACTATTTCCCCCTTCTGTAGAATCTCATTTAGAATGGAGTTGCTCCTGTTTTCCTTGCGAGCAAAGCTTATTGTAGGTGTCTTAACCCTATAAGCTATTGTTATGGTGTTTCACCAGCACACGAGCATCCTCTGTTGCCAATGTATGAGAACTACAGCACAAAAATTGGACAGAATGCGTAAATTTCAGGATATTGGTTTACACAGAGGTGAGTTTGAGAGGGCATTGATGTAAAGAGGATTTTTTTTTGAAAGAAAATAAGGAACTGGTGGATCTCTGAATGAAATTCTCTGCATTTTTATCACGTTATATATAGTGACTTCCTAAATTCAATTTTTAATACCAACAAAGCTACCACCCCTTACATTGCACATCAGTGAATAAACTGATGTTATTTTTCCACAGAGCTCTTATTGGTTATAAGCATAGTTGTATAAGCTTTGATTAATTAGCAGATGAGCTAGAGCATTAAGCACCCTTGTATAAGGAGCTCATTAATTTGAACACAGCTGTCAGCAGTGAAGGTTCAACAACGTTTGCTGGAAAGATGGAAGTAATTAGAAAGATGTCGGTTGTCAAAAGTGATCATAATGAATGTTGCTATATGAACATGGTTGATGTTGCCCTGACTAATGAAGCTGCATAACCGATGGGAAGGAGCTTTCAAACATGATTTGGTGCGAGTTCATATTTGCAAAGGCTGATTAATTAAAGGCAGGAGATTAATTTTGAAGCACAAAAGGATTGAACCAAACACTGCCCATGCATGGGTTGGAGGGGAGAGGGTACTATTCTGCCCCATTCTAATTAAATGAGAGCAGAATTACCTACTGTGATATACAGCGATTGCTGGAATTGTAGGTGTTCCCGTGACGGCTTAGAACTGATGCATTGTTTTGTATGAACTTTAACAATACATCATAATAATTGCATTTAATAACGTCTTTCACATCAGGAGGATGTTGTGACTGCTTCACAGGATTTACTGTTAAGTGTAGTGACTGTATTTTGAGGGCAGCCACTTGCATACACAGCACCGTCCCACAAACGGCCAAATGTATTCTGCGAGTTAGTTATTCCAAAACATTTATATAAAGTTATGTTCAAAGTCCCCCCCCTCCACCAAAATCTTTATTGATCAAAATTAAATTATTTTGGTACCCGTTTTAAGAGTCAGATTGATAAAAACAAATGTGATTACATTTTTGATTTGGTTTCAATAGAGAACATACTAAGCAACAAGAGATTGAAATTTAGGTCTTCAGTGTTTAACAAGATTTTCGGTATGCAATTATTTTACCAAAATGTTCTACAGTGCTTGACATTTCTTTGTGTTATCAAAAACTGCACAGCTAACAAGGCTCAATATTGCAAGGTTGTTGTTTGATCAGATAATTAATTTCTACATAGGATTAATGTTACAGTAAATACTTTCTTTCTGACTTTTCATGTACATTGCTTACTGTTGACCAAAAGGTACTGGTTGCTTTTTTTATACTTTCCATTAAGTATTCAGATTTACAAAAAACATCATGCTTCCATGTTAGTGACTTTACATATGCATCCATTTTCAGCATTTTACAATGAGAAGTGTTCCCTGTAAGAAAGATGCTCCATCGGGGTCTTTTTTTGCACGTGACAATACCGCCAATTTCCTTTCCTGGTGCAGAGCAATTCGTGTGGATGAAACCTATCTCTTTGAATCTGAGGGATTGGGTATGTTACTTATCATATACCGTTTCAGCCTATTCTTTGTTTATCAAACAGTTTTTTAATCAACAGAAATGATAATATTCAAACTAACGTTGTATTAATATTTTTTAATCCTGAATTATTTAATGGCAGTTTGTATATTTGAAACTCCACTAAGATTGGGTGTTAATCTCACATTATTGCATAGTTTTGGGTTGTCGAACACCCTTAGAGAAATAGATACTTTAGATGTAAGAAAGTTGCTTACCTCGAAATGTGAATGGACTTCTTGATACCTTAAGCATGTCAGGAGTACGTCTCACAGGATGGCAAAGCTTGAGGGTTCAAAGAATTTCACTCCCTCCCATCCATTCATCATTTAGATTAGTGGATATATGGAATAAACTCCAAATAGAGCAGTAATGTTGTGTCAATTAAAACTCACAGTATCTGGCAGGTTGTATGGTTAAGTGGTGGGTGTGGGGTTGGGCTGAGCAACTTGGACCTTGAAACTTCTTGTTGGTAACTGGTTAATATTGAATAACCTATGTTAAATTAGCTAGATGGTCTGGAATTTTTCTTTTGTGCTTTTCAGAGGGCCGGGGAAGTGCATGTAAACATTCTCTGGTGAGATTAAATGGATCAGGCACATAACCTATATTTGGGGAGACTGTGTACGGCCTGTGAAAGAAAGTCTTTATGCTCCAAAGGGCTTTCCTTGTTCTAAACTTTAGAGCCGTCTTGTTAATTGGAAAAATATTCCAATTAATTTTGAGTTGAAGATAGGTCAGAATTAACTGAAAAGAAATTTAATTTTGAAATGGGAATACAATTATATATTTATAAATCTTCCTAAGAGCTTAACAAATGTGTGATTTCATTGGAATCCATCTGAATAATTTAAATGGCTTGTACAGTTCGGGAAAATAAAATATTCTGACAAACATTGTAATCTACATTCCAAATTGAATTCCTTTTGGGTCAGTCCTTCTGGGTTGCTTATTCTTTTTATGATGTTTTGCAGTAGGAGTTAAAGGCTTTAGTTAGATGACTGAACAATTTAGTTCAGTTATAACAATGCTTCATTTATTGTGGGACATTGCAATGGAATTGTGATTTCTCTTTTAGTGTTTCAAAATAAGATGTATGAGAATTTCACCCTATCTTAAGGGCAAAATTCTTTTTGAAGGCTTATTTTATATAACAGCAAACTGTACACTTGAACCATTATAAACTGTACAAAGTGTGCCATTCAATTACTTTGCACAATGTTTCCCACTGTTTTTATATTACAGGAAAAATATTACTAATCAGGGGGTAACAAAATAAATGCGATTTTTTTTTCCCTTTTTTGTTTTTCTGAGTTGCTGCTACATTGCTTTCCTATTTATGTTAAGGAAGCTACCAAACTTTTAATTTATTCTCAGCAAGCTTGTTCAATGAAGAGTGAAATGGGGACAATCTGCTGTTTTATGCCTCAAGTCTCGGTCTTGTGCAAACAGCTGGCAACACCATCTTTTTCCATAGGAAAGCAATGTTATGAGGAGACCTCATTAGACATAGAATTCATAGCCATTACATGTAAATTAAATCATTTGCATTGTTTGTTTACCAAATATAATGATAATAATGTAAGGCCTGTAAACCCACAATCTTAGCTTAAGACCATTTTTGGCCTGTTTAATAATGTTTTTAATGTTTTAATTAATAATAATAATCCTAAATACTTGCATTTTGATATTGTATCTTGTAAACGTCTCAATTATGGGCACTTGGCTATTTAAATACTTTGGCAGCTTTAGGTACTTTGTCGGATATAGTTCTTTTGGTTTTAATTCATGCTTATCTTTCCAGTATCTTTCTTTTCTTTCCAGTTTTGCACAAGCAACCGAGACAAGTGTGTCTATGCCTGCTTGAGATTGGTCGGATAGTGTCTTGGTAAGCTTTATGAAACTGTTTACATTATTAAACAATGCTGTTTCTTTTTATGTGTTTTGAATTGGCTTACTTTTATAATCTTTTTTGATTTGTTCTTTAGCCTCTGAGCATTTGACGCTATGAATACAATTACGAAAGGGCTGGTTTCCACAGTGGCAGAATTATTAGTTTTGGAATTCTATCACTATCTTAAATAGTAAACCTCCAATAAAGATGTTTCAGTGTTAAAGCTTTGCCAGGCCAGGTATTGTGAAATTCTGACTTGGGATTTTGTTGGTCTGATTACCAATGGTCTTGTTGCATTATCAATGGTGTTCTGTTTCATGATTCTTGAGAGTATCACTTTCCTATTTTATTTTCTCCTGTAAATTTCAGCTATGGTGTGGATCCCCCGGTGCTGGTGAAGCTGGAGAAGGAGATTGAGCTTGAAGAAACTCTTCTGATTGCCTCTGAGCCAGTCATTTCTTCTGTCGAAACCAAAAAACCTTGTTGCCATAACAAAGAGCTTCATGAAGCAGTGAGTTGGATAATGTATCATTTTGATAAGAGACAACTTAATTTGAAATGGGGATCAATTTGAATGAGGAAGAAAAATAAGCCAATATAATCAGAAAGAAAATCTCCAGGTTTCTTTGAAAAACGTTTTTTGTGTGGTGGAGGATATGAGATGGATATAAAAGCAGACACAAGTCCCTTTATGTCTGCTTTTATATCCATTTTGTAGTTTTTTTTTTAGCTTATCAGGATTTCGTGCTACAACACAATTAAACAAATTAAAACAGAAAAGAAACCGTATAAATATACATTTAAAGTATTGGTGGAACATGCAAAGTGAGAATCTAATTACCACAGGTTATAATAGTGTACAACTCTTTAGAACAGCTGTTATGATGTGATTACAATATATTAATTAAAGGAATTGAAAACTACCTTGACATTAAAAACATTTCTGTAGCATTTTGAGATGCATTCATCAGAATGTTATGAATTTCTAGTATAATGGACTAATTCTACATTGTTTCCCTACTTCAAGGTTAAGACCATTGCAGCAGATCCTCCCTGTAACTGCTCTCACCGGTTTTCAATTGAGTTTCTATCTGAAGGACGTTACCGGCTGGGAGAAAAGATTCTTTTTATTAGGGTAAGCAAACTAGTGAAATATCATGCAATGCATCTGTATTTTACAGCAGAATCCCAAGCCCTTTCGAGGAGCCAGTCTGCAGTTGGAAAGACCATTCTCCAGGAGTGTGGTTTATTGATCAGTCATGGAACCATTTCTGAACAGAGATCAATTCACACCATTAATACTAAAAGCATTTTATTTCTAAATTTCTTAGCAGGCCAACTGGGTTATGTTTAGAACAATCTTAATGCACAAATCTACATTTAACAAAACTTTAAGTATTTATTTGGTTTTGCTCTGACAGAAATTTAACAATTTTCTGCACTAAAATGAGTAAGCAAAATGTGGTAGACTGGCAATTTGCAGCAATTCACCATTGGGTCAAAATAACTGATGATCTGGACAAATATACTGTGCATATTCGGAGAGAGTCGGTGTGGTATAGTGGAAGATAGATCAATCATGTCTCACCATTCTAATACTGACTTGTTTGACAGACCCACTGACACAATAGGTAAAGGAGGATTCTTAGATGTCATTTACATGGATTTTCAAATGGAAATTGATAAGGTGCCATATAAGAGATTACTACCTAAAGCGCAAAGAGTTGAAGGTAATATTATGACACAAATAAGGTTGGTTAGAAGGCACTGAGTTAAGTTTTTTATATATATATATATATATATAAAAAATATTCTGATTGATGAGCAGGCAACCCCCAGGATATGTGTTGTGACCCCAAGAGTTAACCCTGTGTATATAAATGACCTAGATATTGAACTAGCGGGCAGCATGTTCATGCTTGCTGATACTACAGTGTAAGGGTCATAAATGTGAGGACAGCAGAAAATTGGAAAGGGACATAAACGGATGAAACAAGACATGGGATATATTCTTTAGAAGATTATGGGATTATCTGATTGATGTGTTTAAAATAATGATGGGAACTGAAAAAGCTAGATAGAAGATGGTTGTGCCCTGTGGAAGGCTCAAAAATGAGACCTAATCTTAACATTGGAGCTAAACACATTAGGTATGAAATCGGGGAACATTTTTCACACAGAGTTGTGGAAGTATGGATTGTCCCATGAGACCACACAGGAAGAATCGATTAGGATGGTTAATGGGTGAGTGGATACTTGGGGGAATAAGCCTATTAAAGGTAGTGAGAAAAGGCTGGGGAATGGAACCAACACATCTGCCATGACCTAATAAATTGCTGGGTCACTGGGGTGTATCTTCTTATGATTTATCTGAAACTATTATCCAGGTTGCTCACAGAGCTAACACTCAAACTACTATGAAATATAACTACATTGTAAAACTGTTTGGGTGTCATTTTGAAATCAAGTCATCTTTATCAAAATGTATATTTAAAAAACACAATCCCACATGTTCCCAGAAACTAAAAGCAATTGGTTCAAGACGTTCCTTCCTTCTCAAAGGTGAGAGAAAGTTAACTGAAGAAAAGTGGAGTTATTCAAGACATTCCTGAAATTGGCTTGGTTATTGACAGCGCAAGGTTTTGTGTGAAATTTAAAGCTGTCAGCATAATGAGTAATCTTTTTAGGTAAACTGGATCGCATGTGCTCTATGACTAGTTTGTTGACAGGTGGTAATGTTGACTGCTGGCACAAAATGTTACTGACGATGTGCCCAAAGAATCCTAAATAATGCAAAATAATGGGTTTATTTTGATCTACATGCTGAAATTGGACTTACCTAGGGGTCATTGAGTTTGGCTTTTTTGAAAGTGCAGAATTTTCTTGGAAGCAAAACCAAACTTAAAGTGCAGTTTAATTGCATATGCAAGGGATATGCTGCAAAAATCCATTGATGTTATCTATTTACCCTTCCTTGTGGTATTGGTATTATACATTTGTATTATGTTGCCTTCAAAGAACAGTTTTTGTAAAGTTAGAATTTATAGTCTTATGTACTGCAGCAAACATATTTTTATTTTGTTTATGAATAATGAGGTACATTTATTGTTATATATAAAATATTGTATGTAAAAGTAATTCTGTTCCTGAAACGTTTTTTTTATAAAGTGTGTCATATTGCCTCTAGTTAACTTTTTTTAAAACTGTTTCAGATGTTGCATGGAAAACATGTCATGGTACGTGTTGGTGGAGGATGGGACACTTTGCAGGGCTTTCTGCTGAAGTATGATCCCTGCCGTGTCCTACAGTTTACAAAGCTCGAGGAGAAAATCTTATCTTTTCAGAAAGGCCTCATCAATGGTGCTGACAACATTCCCAAGAGTGCAGGAAAGTCTCCCAAGCCATCTGCCATGAACTCGCCATCAGTTGTTAAAATGGCACAATCCCTTTCTAAATGCCCAGGTTCTCCTACCTCAGCACGGTTTGTTTCTAAGGCTGTACGTTCTCAACATAAATGTCCCTCAGCTTCACCTTTGACACCAAAGGTTGGTACAAAATCTCATCCGCAACTTGCTAATCACTTACACCATGTGACGCCACAATTGTCCTCTAAACTGCCACAGTCTCCCCTTAACCTCTTCCGTTCTCCTGTTGTGAAATCACAATTGCCCTCCAAGCGTGCTGAATCTCCAGCAAAATATTCAAATTTACCTACTTCTAAAGCTGTACAGTCTCCTAAATGCCACCAGACAGCTTCAAAGACACAATCTAAGTTTCAACATCTTCCGGTTAAATGTTCTTCTGGTTTGGCATCAGATTTTGCTTCTAAGTCTCCACTATCTGCTAAGCCACAGCGGCCTGCCTCTAGACTGGTGCAATCTTCAGATAAATATTCACGTTCTCCTGGTCCACCATCACATGTAGCCTCCAAAAGGCCACCTTCACCAGCTAAAAGCACTCAGTCTGGATCAATCACTCGTGTACAGATGTCTACAAGAATTATGCAATCACCAGGCAAGAATTCGCCCTCAGCTGAGAAAATCTCGAAGATGTCCACTAAGGCTCAGTCGACTAGCATCAAGAAGCAATCTGGTGCCCCACCATCAACTCCAAGGATGCCGTTGGCGGCTGTCAAACTTCCACAGACTAAGGTGAAAACTCCCCAAACTTCAGTAAAATCCGCTTCAGCTTCCCCCAAAATACAGTTAACAAAATCAGCTCTGTCTTCCCCCAGGATACAATCAGCAGTCAAATCCGCACCAAATACAGAGAAAGATGCAAAGTACATGCCTCCAAACAAAATGGCTACATCTTCATCTCGTAGTGTTTTGGCTGTACCTTTGAGCAGGTACGCTCTGAAATCCAGCAGTGAAGATAGCTATTTTGTTATGAGTGGAAGTAAGAAACGATGCAAGTAAAAGAAGTACATGCACATAGATGGAGGAGAGGAGTGTATTATGTTCTGTAAATATGAATGTAATTTCTGGCCAGGATGAATGTAAAATGAGTTGTGAATTTCTAGAGGAAAAGAGCTACGTTTATCTAGCCTGTAGAGAATTCTTGCTTTGTTTTCATTCTTTCTACCCCTTACAAGGTTATAAATGTTCTGAAAATGTATTTTATTTTTGTCGTGTGGAGATTATTTAAAACTATCTTTAACATTTTTGGGGGGCAATTTTATTTTATTTTCTTCGCCTCAGGTAAGCATTGGGGCATATGATACTTGCATACGTGCTTGAATAGCTTTATTAAGTGGCTTATTTCATGTGTGATAACAGGCTCTTTGACCGTGGCCACATTACAGCCAAGTTCTGTTTTTTTTCTTCTCCCAAAATCTACACACACACTTTTCCAGGAGGGTCACCATCTAGAATATCAGGAGTAGGTATCCTGGTAGATCATGTCTGACTGAGGGGTGAGAGGGTTGTAGAGAGATAGAGAGAGGGAGAATTAATTGTAAAACTCTTGAGTGTTGCTCTGGCTAAATTCAGGAAAGAGCATGGACCCAAACAGCAATCTTCTGACCTCTGGAAGTTGATGCAGAATCTATATCTCAGAATCATAGAGTATTGCAGCACAGAAGGAGGCCATTCGGCCCAACTTCTAATTTTTAACTGAAAGCGAACTTTTCTTGATCTGTCGCTTCTTTAAAAGTGAGGAAACCTAAATGACACAGATGTAGTTACAAGCAGTCATGTTAAAAAAAACTGTAACACGGGGAAAAAGAAGTCCAATTGGTCCTTCAAGCCCATTCTTACCTTACTTTAAGCGGTCTGGGACATTACATCATGTGAAGGGTGCTACCTAAATGCAAGTTGTTGTTGTTACTCTACACCACCCACTCTTTTGCTTCCTGAGCAAATCTAAGACCAGAAGTTGGAGAGGAGAAAAGAATTTAAAGCAAATTATGGCTCTTTCCTCTGGTCCATCAAATTTCTACATAAACATGCTCTGATCACCAAAGGTATTTTAGTATATTCACTCAACCCCTATCATCTCCATCGTCACAACCTCAACTGTGTCTCGATGCCTGCACCCTCACATTTAACAGCACAAGGAGCTTTATGCCCTAATTCTCAGAATTTGATCACCTCAGTTTATATCCTGATCATCTACAATGACATTTATTTTGAAGGAATTAGAAGTGTATACCACATTTTTTTTTGGACATGCAATGAAATACTGAGATGAAACTGAGATTTTGATTTGTTAGAAGGTTCCCGTTAACTCAAAACTTTAAGTAAACGATTCAACCCAAATCCTTCTCCGCTCCTGCCAAATGCAATTTGCCTTGCACGCACTTATTGACTTCATATCTAATGGGTGGGATCCTACGTTTCTCTACATTAAAATCTGTCTGCATTCCTTACTCAGTTACTCTGTTCTTCTGCACTGATAGTTTTCCTTCTGATAAATCTATTGCATTGTTTGGTATCTCACAAGACGTCCTCTGTCCTTCAGCTTTCCCAGAGTTCTTTATGTATACAACAGTGTGACTAGCAGGGGAACCATAACTTTGTTGGTCACTTTCCTGCAGCTTTATTTATGTAAAATACATTCAAATTTTCCCATGAAGGCACGCAAATTGCATAAGAGTCTCTTTGTCAAAGTCAAATTAATGACAAAGTGTGGTTACACATGTTTTTTACATGAACTTGTAGTCACCTGCGTGTGTTGCTTTTAAAACAAACTCGGTTATCGCTTCTGATCGCTATCCAGTTGCTTCCCTGCTGGAATGTCTGTGTGTCCATGTATATTTAGGGGAAAGGTTTCTACTGGCCAGTAAATTTTACCAAATTTGTTAGAGTGCACTTTTGGCAATTTTTTTTGTAGAGGATAGGATATTGCTCATGTCCTCAATGAGCAAACCTAGCTGATATTTGATGTTCATCTTACACATTAAGGGTGACTGCTTGAGTAAGGCACAAGAAGGTTGCCAGATCTATAACACAAATCATTAATTCTAGGAAAAGAGAGAAGAAAATTGGAGATTATTTTTCATCGACTGGTATCAACTTAATTTGTCGATTTCGCACTAAAATTTCCTTTAGTTACTCTACGGACATTTGAATTTTGTTTCGCTTTAGCTAGCATCTGTTTTAGGAAAAAATTATGATTAATGTTTGAGTAACTTTTCATGTTAAACCAACTTTTATTTTTATTCTGTAGGTGTCTGTTTTTTATATAAAAACTATACATTGGTCACCTTAAATTTAACAGTAATAGCAGGATGGGTTTGATATGGAATTGCCTTATTAAAAGTTGTATGGTTTTTAAAATTGCAATGTTACAGATATTTAGGTTGTGTTATTGTATTTTAATCAAATTATGTTGGGTTACAAACCGACATCATTTAATTAAAATACGATATACATTATAAACCCAACAAGAAGATAGATTTAACACTTTCTATTGAATGTTACAAATAAAAGTATTTAATATGACTCCACAGCACAGTGGCAAGAATGTCAGTCAAGAGACCAAAGGTTGGATTCTAAATTGCCTTATGCTGTCATCTACGCACCTTGTTTGCAATGAATTGTTTGTCCTTGAATAAGCTGTTTGGTAGCAATGTGATAATACATGGGTGGTGGTGGGGGGGTAGAATTGAATGGCCCCACCTTGCTTTTTGACTAATATGTACTGTTAAACATCATCGATAGATTCTGTGGAAAAGTCCACAGCTCAAATAGTTCTTCCTTCTTACTAAGAATTGCTGTATCAAAATAGTCACCATGTGTGAGAGAAAATAAGTAATTGGGAGGGATAAAATATAAGAGAGATTTAAAATTCCTTCTATGCTGAAACACAACTTGATTAATATTAATACTCCTACTCTTAGCATTATGATTATAATAATACTCATTCCTACACATTCGGCATACAATAAACAAATAAACTTTGACGAATTGTATTTTTTTTAATGGCTAAATGCTGTTTAATGTAATTATTTCTTGACCAGATATGATTTCAAATTGTTTGAAGGTCATTTGATATTTATCATAGGTTTTGGATGTCAATATGTTAGAATATTAAAGTTGTGACTATCCTACTGAAAACTAGCTGCTAAACTTATTTTTTTGTCCTCGTGTTTGATACTAGAACAAGCTTCCATCTTATTTTTTAATTGAATTGAGTTGAGCAACTTATATTTCTTAGGCTTCTTTTGGTTCATGCACTGTCTAAAAAGGTTACAAAGTGCAGGGATGATAGGGAGTGCTGCTTGACTATATGTTATAAATAACTCAGAATTCAGTAGAAGATGAAACATGCATAAGTAATTGATGTGCTGCAAATTTTCTACATTTATTTATCAGTATATATTTACTAAAAAAAAGTTTTTAACACAGTTATAGATCTTTAACCACAGTAAATTGTGAATGTAACATTTATGTTTGACTTTCAATTGAACCATTAGTGCATCGGATTTGATGAGCATAAATCTATCTTTTCAAGTTATTTGATTTTTTACTTCTCTAACATGTCAGATCTTGTAGTGCCTTTACTGTAAGTACAGCCGAGGGGGCACTGATTTGATCCCAAGACATTACTTTTCCCTCTATCGCTTTTTTCAGAATTAATGCTAAAGACACTTTCTTGAGTTTCTCCTTCAGGGCCAGAATGTAATCTTGAATATGGAATAGACTGCCTCAAAAGGTCATAGACTCAGAGGTGACTGAGGTATTAAAGAAGATATCTAGAATAGATACTGTACTTGATGGTTAAGAAAGTATTTAAGAGATGTTGAGAAATTGGGGGGAAATTCAAGGTTGCCAAAGATTAAATCGCAGTGCAGGTTTGACAAGGCTCTTCTTGCTTCATTGTTGTGTTATATTAAGAGCAATAATAATTTAAAAAGCTTTTTTATGTTGGCCTACATAACTCCAAAATTAAATGTAAGCCTATGAAAGGTGATGGGTTGTGGCACTGTTTATTTGTAAAAGGAAACTTCAAAACTTTAAAAGTGTTACTGTTCAGTGGAAAGTATCTGATTGAGACCTCTATAAAATGTACATCTGTGGCAAATTTATTTATAATAATTTCTGCATTATAATAGCACCTTATCACATAACCAAATGTATTTGTTTACAAATTGAAAAACCCTGCAATGTAAATTTAAATGAACACTAATATGATTTTTGAAATTTTAGATTTCTGTTCAAATGTTTTTGGTGCAAATGTCGAGCAATACAATATATTGTTGACCCATAATTATAAAAAATAGTCAACGTTTTGCTTACTGGTTGTGCTTAATTTGATTTAGACGACTGGCAGAAAACAGATTATATGAGTATTTCAGAGGAACACTCAATTTTAAAATGTTTTTTTACAGTATTTGTTTGGGGATTAAAACTGGATAAAACTACATTTGAATTTTTTCAAAAAAAGTTGTGCTACTTTTCATGATTTGTTTGACCGCACTTTACAGCTATTGAATTGTATCCTGTTTTAATAAACGATTGTGTTCTAAATTATAGGCCTTTAAGTGTTCTGTTTCTGCACAGTTTAGTTATTTTCAATCCCCACAGTTATATCAGTGTGACAATATTTGTGCTTGTGCTTGTTTTTTGACTATTTAGAATGAATGACATTGTAGAATCAATAGAAATTACAGCGTAAAAAGAGTCCATTTGCTCATAAAGTCTATGATAGTAGCTCAACCCCTGAAACTATCTGCCATAACTCCATTCACTTGTTTGATTTATTTGTTTTTGTTTTTCCGAGTATTTTTTAGATTCTTACTCTTCAAATATTTATCCAATTCCTTTTTAAATGCTACAGTCTCAGCCTCAATAGCTACTTGTGGCAGAGCCTTTGGACTGCATCAAAAGACACGTACATTATTGTCTCTACTAAGAGTTCAGGAAATTGAAATGTCTGTCTGCTTCAGCTTTATTGTTCTTTTCTATTTATTATTTACATGAAACCTCTCCTTTCCTTAAAACCCAGTCTACACCTCACCATCATAATCCAACCTGCAGTGTTCTGCTTCAGTTTTTTCAAACAAAGTTTGAAGAAGTTATGACCAGCTTAGTTTTGCAACCAGATACTATATTTAATGCACTGCCAATGTTTCTAAACTTCCTGCATCATGTACATTCATCAAATTGGATGTTTAACCTTCAGTAGAATTGTTATCATTTACTGTACACCTTATTTAACTTATTTATTTTAGTGACAAATAGCATTGAAGTTATATGTTTACATGTTTCTTGCATATATGATCAATCCCACTCCCCCGCTCTCTCCCCATAGCCCTGATCAACCCCGCTCTCTGTCCATAGCCTGTGGAGTCCTGTAGCTCAGTGGTAAGAGCACTTGCCTTGCAAGTGAGACACCTGGGTTCAATTCCAGGCAGAGGGCAAAACCTTGGGCAAATTTCCATACTCCACACGCCTAATAATAATCCCTCCAAAAAAACAAAACAATAATAAATTGGCCATTTTCAGTGCACGACTGTTTGTGGGACGCTGTTGTGTGCAATTGGCTGCTGCGTTTCGCCCACAAATATACGGTCAATTCACTTTACAATCTATTCTATGAAGCGCTTTGAGAAGGCGTGAAAAGCGCTATATCAAATGCAAGGATTATATTATAATTATATGTGAGTAAGCAATACATTCAAAAGCCACTGAAAGTTATTTTCCCCCCAATTTTATATTGGATCTGATCATTCAACATCAAAACTAACGTCGTACAATAATTCAAAGAATTCTCAAATTATTTTTAAAAAATGAGTTTGATTTAAAAACAAATCTGTGTAATGTCGTCATTCTGCAAAAAAAAGTAAGAAACAGTAAACTGAAACTTAGAGTGTAGAAAGATATCTTAATTTGTTTAGATCAAAGCAACCACATCATTTTGAAAAATGTGTCCACACAATGCCATCTACTGGTTAGAACTGATAACAGAACAATATGTTTCAAATGTGGTAAAGGTGGAGAGTTAGACTAAAATAGTGATCACTGTACAGCGCTGCTGCTTACATATACTTTACTTGGTTTCTCCCAGCATCAAACAATATTGGCAGAGGGCAAGAGAAGGATTCACAGTTTCTCCGCCTAGCTTCACTTTCCTAGGCTCATTTTCTCTTTTTAATAATAATACTCCTTTGATTTGCAGTTGTTCCTTATCACATTGTTGATTTTTCTCAACGTGCTTCATAAGATGTAAATGTGTAATGACTGTGGGCAAATGTGGCAGCCGGTTTGCACATGACGATATCCCACAAACAACCACGAGTGAATGACACATCGTATCTGGAGGATTGTTTGCCAGGATATTGGGAAAAATTCTTTGTGAATAGAGCCATGGGATCTTTAACTTGCTTAACAGGTGAGACCTTAGTTTAATGTCTCAAGCAAAGGATGCCATTTCTGACAATGCAGCACACCCCCAGCACTGCATTGGAACGTCAGCTTAGACTATGAGATCAAAGTCCTGATGTGGGGCTTGAACCCACAGCCTTCTGACCCAGAGTTAAGCGTGATACCAACTGAGCCAGGCTGATACACGTTTATGATGGAGGAGCGCAAAAAAATCAAATGAACAGGGAATTTCATAAGTTGCTCGTCTGTCTGAATAGGATTAACTGTTTTTCTAACTAGTGTTTCAGCAATTGCTCTTTAAAATGTCTTAATAGATTATGGTGACTCACATATTCCTCTGGTGCAAACTTATGATGACAGTGTGTCAGTAAGAGCATTTGTGCAGTATAAAGAATCTGTTAAATCCACATCTAAATATGTTAGATGTGAGGATCAGAAGATTCTCTGAGACATTTAGTCTATGAAGCAAAAATTGTTCTTCAATTTTGACCGTATTTATTATGATGATACAATATGTCCTCTAGGTGGCATTACAATCCTTGTAGAATATCTTTGAAGAATTATTAGTGTGTAAGGTGAGGAGGCAACAAATAGTTTACTGGTCCGGGAAATAAAAAAAAATTGTTTCGGATCAATTTTAGGCAAACTATACCATTGCCTCCTCCTCGTTGGATCCTGAGGGGCAGCACCTCAGACAGCATAAACACGGTGATTCGAAATGACACCGGATCTGCTCCCAACGGGTCTCTTGAAAATTCTCAGATGGTTCAACCGAGCAAGGAATTATGGAGGTAGTGGGAGAGAGTGCGCATTCCATTCCAAACGCGCACATTACCACGTGCAAGTAGCATGCATGGGGAATTCTCAGTCTAGTTTGGATACTCTTAAGCATAGTGATGGGTTTCCACGCGTGACAGACATCTGGCTGGGAGCATTTTATTAATTTTAACCAAAGAGCAGTTTTGCGATTGATTCTTTAAGAAACATTTTTTAAAAAAATCTGTACCCAATTTTGTCGTTCTCCCCTTATCCTGAGCTGGGGATATCACGTTTTAACTGCTGCGGATCAGGGAGTACAAATCAGATTTTCTGTTTCATGTTACTGAAAGAAAAGTTAGCTTTAAATAATAATAATAATAATCCTTGAATTTGATATAGACTATTAAATTAATTTAATATTAAAATATCACATTTTAATTTAATTGAAATTTTAATTTAAGACTATTGTCTCAAAATTAAAGACCTTATATTTTGAAAATTCCTTAACGTGAAACCTAGATTCCAACTTAAAAAAAACCCAGTGAAAACATCGGCGGGTTTAGAAATTATCTTCTGCATGTGTATATATATATATTATCCAATATTTCATCTCTGATGTCATCTCACTAACAAAATTGATATTGAATTCAGGAATTTCCAAAAGCTGCAGAATTTCAACTCGTTGTTTGAAAGTTAGTGGCATAGGATTCAGCCATACCATATAATATTGTCCATTCATGTAAAATAATAATCCCTCCAAAACCAAAACCAATAATAAATTGGTCATTTTCAATCTACGACTGTTTGTGGGACATTGCTGTGCGCAATTGGCTGTCGCGTTCGCCCACAAATATACAGTCAATTCACTTTACAGTGTGTTCTGTGAAGCGCTTTGGGACGACCTCCCACCGTGAAAAGCGCTATGTTAAATGCAAGGATTATTATTATTATTAAATTGATTTACACTTAGAATCCCTTTCTTGTTACTTACTTGCTGAATGCTTTGGAAGCTTCTAAGTATGATTAGCAACACTCTAGTAACTTATAACCAACGTAATATGATAGATTCCTAGAAATTACAGCACAGAATAAGGGAAGATAATTCTGCACACTAAGGCTAAATGGTACTTATCCATTGGAACTAAGTAATTTAATCCCAATTCTTCCACCATCCCCTTTTATATATCCAATTTCCTCGTAAATGATAATGTAAATTTCAAGTGATTTGGGGACAAGTAAAATAACATTTCTTGGAATTCTTTTAATAGTTAAATGAAAGACTGTGCCTACGGTCACCTCCCCCCTTCCTCTCTCAGCTTGGGTTCATGTTCCGCCTTTGTCAAGCACTCTGGGACGCTAACCTACGTGAGAGGTGCTATATAAATGCAAGTTGTTGTTGTTATGGTCTCAGCCTCAATCGTTGAAGAGGTATTCTAACCTTTCCCCTAACTCTACCAGTGGCAATCTTCATATGATTCATGGGAGTGTAATTGGTTTTATTTGTTCTAAGGTTATTTTATATGAGCGCAATCATTTATGTGATGTTTGATTTCTCCTGTAATCTATTTATTATTGTAGGTGTGAAGCTTCCTGTATAAAAGCCTAACTGAATAGAAAAGTTAGTTTATTTCAAGTCTTTCTGTGTCCAATAGAGGTGGAGCATGTCACAAATTATGTTGATGTTTCATTTTTAAAATAACTTAACTTGATGTCATCAAACTTGATGTGATAAACTTCTATCAAGGGAAGTCATTCATCATAGAACAGCCACAGGATAGCATTTTGTGCTGATATCATTGNAAAAAAATAATGTATTAATAGAAAATGCACTGCCTGGGGGAGTTTGTGAGTTATTATGCTTGAAATCATTTGATTGTACATTTTATCCTGGTTCTACTTTTGAGGTGCTGACTCAAACCTCAAAGTTAGTGCAGCATAACATTTTNAAAAATATAGCCATCCAAAATTAAGTGAACATATTATTAAGCTCATTTACAATGGTCAGATTTGCATTGTATAATAAATACATCGTGCCCCAATAAATTTGCTTAAGAAAGCTGAACATTGTTTTTGCGTTGTCGTCAGCAACTTTTGCCTTCAGTTCCATCAGTAAAGTTCATTCACCAGTAGGTCAGGTAGTGGTAATGTACCATCACACATGTAGAATTACTCTATTTTTGAAACCAGTTTTAACATTTAGTTCTTCAATAGTTAGTAATTTTTATTTTAGTGATATCTAAGAGTTAAAAATATTATCCAGTTATGTCGAAACTCATTCTAATGAATACAAAATGATGGGTTCAGGGAGATGGGTACAGTAAGACAATGTATAATATATATGTTCTAAGTTAAAGAAATCTAAACTCATCCTTCTTGTATTCTTTCTTGCCGCCTTTATATTTTTGTTGCAAATTTCTGAATATTATTTTATTTTAAAAAAATTCTAGAGAGATTATGGATCGGGCATCAGAAATAAACGGGATATTTAACTATAAGTTACTGAATAGGGTAATTACCTTATTATGATGGCCGCAAATAACTACAGGTAGCAGAGAATTGTATACATTCTCTGAGTTGATTACTTTCTGTATATAGCCGCTAATTACACTACACTCTGTGGAGTCCTGTAACTCAGTGGTTAGAACACTTGCCTCGCAAGCGAGAGACCTGGGTTCGATTCCTGGCAGGGTGAAACCTTGGGCAAGTTTCCTTACTCTACACGCCTGATAATAATCCCTCAAGGAAAAAAACAACACTTTGTCACTCAATCCACGATTGTTTGTGGGACACTGCTGTGCTCAATTGGCTGCCGTGTTTCGCCCACAAATATACAGTCAATTCACTTTACAGTCTATTCTGTGAAGCGCTTAGAGATGTCTAGAAGACGTGAAAAGCGCTATATCAAATGCAAGGATTATTATTTATTATTATTATTATAATCTCTTCATACCACAATTATAATTATCCTTTTATTTTAATTCGATTTTAAGCTGTAAATGTCATTTGTTTAGCAGCTTTCACTTACTCTCCAGAAAAAAATGGTTGCCCTTTCTGAGAATCTTCAGGCCAGAAATTAGAACTGTAGTTTCATTTTCTATCTTGGTGACTCAATTTCAACTTGATATTAAAAAAAAACACATTTCAATGATGTACTATGGCCTCATTAGCAAAAGTAGATTTCCTCCTTTCACCCGCAACACATCACAGAGGTACCAAATTTGCAACCGTGGCAGAATATACTTCTGCATTAAAGAGACTTAAAACTAAGGCTGTGTGCAAGTCATAGAGTTACACATCTGAAGTAGCTCACATGCTGTTTATGAAGTATAGAAAGTAGTTGAAATCTATGCAGGTAGTTGAAAGTGGGAGACCACTGAAATATAATGTAAAATCTCGGTTCCCTGTGTTAAATATGAAAATACAGATTATGGAAAAAAGTTGACACAATATTACTACAAAATAATTGCTTATAGTTAATCTAAAATGATGAAATTAAAACAACTAGTGTAATATTTTTTCTAAGAACCAAATACATTTATATTTAAGAAACTAAACTCATTTACATTTGGCATGTTATATTCATCTCACAGAAGTCCTTCAAAATTACTGACATGATTTTTCCATATTAAATTATTTTCCTTTTTTTGTTATAGAATGATCAATATCTGGGTGTAGTTTATCAACTCAATGTAACTATTGCTAAGCTGAACTTGTAAGGTCCTCATTCCTGAGTGTCAATCAGTTGTAGAAGTGCCCATCATTGACATCATTTGGCTCCTATAAAACCAAACCCATCCTATAAAATGCAACCATTAGGAACAGACACACTCAATGGGTTAAATTCACACTTTACACTTTTTTTTAAAATTAAGTAACATTTTACAAGTATTTGCCGCAAGGAAGGGAAAAGTGAGTGTGATTTTGTGAAGTTCTAAGTGATACACTTAGCAAAACTAAATGATATAAGTTTGAATGGTCGTTTAGTCAGTTGATTATGTCAAGCTTTTACCTTGTTTTTTCTTTACGTAGAACTTCAGAAATGGAATGTAATGAAACTCTCCATTTTTATTCTGATCAAAAGCTTGACACAATTTATGGATCTCTGTTGGCAGAACATTCAACTTCAGAGTTATGCAAAGAGCCTGGACATCTCTAAATGGTACCTTCCCTGTACCGCATGGATCTCGCTCCTTAAGGACAGACTTCAGATCATTCCAGTGGTCGACTATGTCTCGCCGAAGTTTATTCAAAGTGAGGAACACAGGGCTTTCCTGCAGATATTTGCCTCCTGTGAATGTTTCAGAATAAAAGATAAATCCGTCAATACATTGAGGTGAGCGACATATTTGCTAGTTTGCAACCTCTTCAAAGTTAGAAAAGCAAATAATAATAATCCTTGCATTTGATATAGGACCTTATCACGTCTTCGAGATGTTTCGAAGCGCTTCACAGAATATACTGTAAAATGAATTGAATGTATATTTTGTGGACAAAACGCGGCAGCCAATTGCGCATAGCAGCGTCCCACAAACAGTCTGCGAGAGAGGCCCTATATAAATGCAAGTTGTGGTGGTGGTGGACTGCACAGTACTGCTCTGAAGACCAGTCAGTTGTCAGTCACGGTACCATAAATTGAAAGGGTCACAAAAACAACACTGGTAATTGGCTTCTGAGTTAGGCTTATCTATTCAGGATTGTAGACCTGTTCAGCTTATTTATTGGCCTTCAACAAGACTAATCAGCAGTTAAGTTGTATCACTTTTGCAGAAATAATTCAAGAAGCACTTATTAAGGCTAGGAAAATACCTTGTGCGTTGCTCAAAAATGTGCTAACTTTAATGCCATATAATCTACTTGCATCAATTACATAAACACCATAAGAAATCCTCTCTAAACTTTTCTGTTTGTTCTGGTAATTGTATCAGAGATTAATGTGAGGATGGCTCCTGCATGCATTGCCTCCTAATTCTAATTAATTTTACTCAAACATATTCATCATCCTTAGTGATCTGGAATACAATGAGCGCTCTTCCTGTATAAGTTTCATCTACAGTGTATGAACTACTTTTGTTTTATAAATTTTGATTGTGCTCATACTTTGGCTCTTTCCCTTTTTGTTAAAAATAGTTCTTTTGTTGAAAGGGGACAATGATTAATTTCTGATGTCATGAAAGAAGTGTTCCTGTGTGACTCCATGGTAACAGGACAGGTTTCAAACTGCACTGTGGAACCATCTTGTGTTTTCCTTTTGCATTCTTCCATCTACGCTCGGATGAAAACGACAGTTCAAAACGTTGTTTAAATAACAACAACTTGCATTTATATAGTGCACCTCACACAGAGTCCCAGAGCACTTGACAGTGGGGGAGCATGACACCGAGCCAGGGGGAGTGGGGTACGGTCGAAGAGGAAGGACTTCAGGTGCGACCTGAAGATGGGGAAGGAAGGGGCGGTTAATCCAGTTTTCTCATTGTTTCCAGACTTTTCAAATCTTTCAAATGCTCGGAAATGACTTCAACACCATTTACCATTTACCCACCTGATTCCCTAACGTTCTTACATCTGCTGAAATGTCGGAGTAGCTTTCGCAGAGAGATTGCCTCCACAGGGTAGCTGATTGGCAAACTATGCCACAGTTTTTCAAGTTCCATAGGAAGGAGTATAATATTCATTCTAAAAGGAAAAATAAGATTTCAGTAAAATCCTGTGAAGTGCTTTAGCTTGTCTCAATGATGTGATAAGGTGCTCTAGCAAATGCAAGGATTATTATTTATTATTATTATTTAATTTGTTCAGCGACTAACAAATACAGGTTTAACAAAAAACATAGCTCATATCATTTAAAGTAAAACATTTCTGTAAATGGCAAAGGTGCCATCATTGTTCAGAACAATGAACTTTAAAGTCTAATTTGAATTAACAGTGGGATACAGCTATCATTTTGAATAATTAAATGTATGCTTCTTGTGTTTGAATCAATAGTTACTGCATCTTTGTGGTAAAATTCCAAGAGGAATGACTGTATTTTCATCATATCTGTTGCAAATGTATTACAAACATTGTGTATTTTCCCAAATCATTTAAATCTTAATTTAACCAACAATTATATGGTACAGTATAGACTGAGTTGCAAATGTCTATAACACAAGTACTAATACTAATAATTGCCTTGTTTAATAACCACAGAGCTCTGTGATGGAATCCTTTACTCTGATTAAAGTTATGACCTTGGATTGGTGTGTTTAAACACATATTCAACATGTAAAATTCAACAGTAATCAGTACTGCTACCTCAACACAAATTGAAGTGAAAATTAAGTTCAGAGCAAGTTTTAAGCAAATTATCTAGATTTTTCTGAAAGACTGTCGCTCACTTGAATTTGATTCAGTGTACGATTACTCAATGACCTAAGCCAGGAATTGTAAAGCGATGTACAAAAGCAATCCCCAGCCATTGTAAAGGGCACAGTGGCAATTAATGTTTGTGATATTGCCTCCCTCCAGGTACAGGTAGAAAGAAAGGAAAATTCTTTAAAGAAACATACTCCTTGGCCTGTGATTCATCAGGTGTAAACTTAGTTATCTTCCATTAGTAAGGGACTAGGTTTTTCTGCTAACACTATACATTGAAAGGATTACACTGGGCTTTAGGCGAGCAGCAGCTAAATGAATATTTCACTATCGCATCAGCACCAAGGGTTCAGTACAATAACAAGAAACATTCAAAAATCAAGCTCCAACGTTCATGGAAGTAAATAATTAAATGGCTAGAACAATCTCAAGAACATTTAGGTGGGCAATAATAATATTGATAAAATATAATGATATTATTAGTATATTATATAAGAATAATTATTACTAATATATTATAATAATTATATATTACATGATAGCAATTATATAATAATAATCCTTGGATTTGATATGGTCCCTTATCGCGTCGTTGAGACGTCTCAAAGAGCTTCACAGAATAAATTGTAAAGTGGATTGACTGTATTTTGTATATTTATATCTTATAAATGTTACCTTAGTAGTACACTATCCAGCTTCTCTTTATCTGCTGTGCAGGCATCATTTTTGCACACATTTACGAAAACTTTACAAAAGGAACGTAGTTTCCTTTGCAGGAGGTTGTGAACTATTGTGCGCAGCTGAAAATGTCAATACACAGAAGATAATTAGTACATTGAAAAGCTGTCACAATTGCTTAAGATACCTTGCATAAAGAAGCATCAAACGTCTACACGTTTGGATTAGACTCGGTATATTACAATTTGTCATCTGAAAGTAGGCAGATGTGTCAGCCTGGTGCAGTGGTAGCACTCTCGTCCATACTCCCACACCCCTCTATTCCTTTCTCTCTCAGGCATGTATCAAGTTTCTTCTTAAATAATTCTTCTTAAATGCTTTCTGCTTGAACCCCAGCTTCCAGCAGTGAGATCCACATTCTCACCAAAAAGGTTCCTCCTATACTCTTATGTTTCTTCCTCCTTCTCCCCTCTCCATTTGCTCCATTTCCAATCCCATTCTGTGAAGATCTTCAACTTATTATTTTATGTGAAGGACCTATATAAATTCAAGTTACTGTTTTAGATCTGCTACTGGCTTTCATATATATTACATATATATTATATGTGTGTGTATATATATATATATATATATATATGTAGTTTCGATAACATTGGTTCCCTGCTTAATTCCTTTCTGTGATAGATTTAAATCAACTAATTGAGCTAGATGTTGGTTTATTCCAAGAACTGTGTCTGTGTTGCCAGCAAAAAATAACCCTCTCCAATCATTGTCAAATATAAGTGCCTCATTATGCACTCAATCAAAAAACTGATTTGAAGCCTCACTTTGTTGCTAGTCTTTCTGCTCTAACCCTAAGGTCAAAGTGGCAGGCCGGTTAATGTAACTGCTTATGGTCTGATGTGAAGCGTAATTACAGAAACGGTAAAAGCAATAAAGGATAGAAAGGTTATAATAATTATGTCCCACTTTATCAGCACTGAACGCACTTGTCAATTACAAGAAATTTAAATCTATGCGTTGCCGCTAGTGGATTAATTGTTGGTATTAACTGCACTGTATTCCATCAGTTTTAACATTCAGATTGAGGCACTAGTATCAAACTTGGTTTGATATGTACGCATCCAGAATAATAATTCACTGCCCACGTATTCCTCACTATTGTTGTCAATAAATGACAATAAAAATCCTCTGAGCTTTATCTAAACCAATTCTATTTATCCTTGTAGATTAACTTCATGAAAATCAACCTCTTACATTCCAGAAAGGATTTATAGTGTTTACATCTGAGATAATCTTTAATTCCATTGCCATCATTTCGAGGTATCTTTGGGATTCAGCAATGTAAAATAATTAGCATTGAAAACTCCTTGATTGATAAACACCTTAATTGAAGCAATGAGCATCTCTTTTTATAATTGTCACCATGTCCCCATTGCACCCATGTGTTTGGATACCGCTCGTATTTTAATTTCAGTGCTAATATAGAATCCCAATCTGTATTTCAGTCTCAATATTAATAACGCAGGTTCTTGGATCCTAAAATGCTGCACCAGAAATGAACCTGCTCATATGTCTGGTGAGCAGCAATGCGACACTTTATTCATGCTGGTTTTGCTGTTGAGTGGTATAAAGATGATATTTCGCCAGGACTAATGGATTTATTCATGGGTATGCACTTTCTAAGAGAGGCACAACACATGAATTAAACACCATGCGCTATTCTAATCTAGAGTCTACTATCTAAATGTGTAAGACCAAACTGCATTTTTGTTTTAGCTTTAAAAGCAAAAGAGGTGCACACTGAAAGTCTACTGCGTGATAGAACCATACATCTGTAACATCATTTTTCTTTGCACTGTGGTAAATATTCTCTATTGGGGGATTGTAAAGACAGGGTTATGGAGTTTAATAAATGTCATTATCTTTTTTATTCAATAATTTAAAAACATGAAAACAAACATCCAATCTGAGAATATAGATGTTTTAAAATGGGCTTTTTATCATTGTCCCAAGATTGTATAAATTCACTATCTTATTTCGGAGAAATAGGAAATGTTTTCAATGCAGAAATATGAAACATTACTGCTTGTGTCATGAACTACTTGTAATTACATTGTCTTGTTTATTATATTATAGTATGAAATAACAAACACACTTTTATTGTAGTAACCTTTCAAATGTTGTGAAATCTAGATACTACATTGTGTGATTTTGTTACACTTTATTGATAAATTGAAAAACAATGCGAAATGCTAAAACTAACATTAAGGCTTTTAGTGAAGCATGTAAAAGTTTAATGGTAACTTTACTTCCTGTAATGGACGTTGTTTCTGAGCGTGGCTGTATCTGGCAAGGTCTCCTCCAAATCTTTCTATGTAGCGTATTCTATCCACACGAATATTCTGATCTTTCAGCCGTAGAGAGAATCTGGCTACTTCTTCCTTCAGTTCACATGTGCTAGGTCTATATTGAAAAATGTTTCATATTAATACCATTAACATATAAGCATTATACATTAGATACTGTTATACATTAGCCACCTACAACAACAACAACAAATTACATTTGTATAATGCCTTTCATATCGGAAGCACGTCCCAAGAGGCTGGACAATCTGTGTATCGGAGCCGAGCTGGGGGTCAGGATGGGGGAGGGTGGAGGGCGGGAGGGGGAAGGAAGGTGATCGAAGGCACGGTCGAAGAGGAAGGTCTTGAGATGGGTCTTGAAGGAGGTAAAAGAGGGGAGCGAGGCGGAAGGACTGCGGGACGGAGTTCCAGAGAGCGGGGGCAGAGAGGCTGAAGGTCCACCCGCCAATTGTGGGGCGGGTGAGGCGGGGGACTTGAAGCAGGTCAGAACCCGCTGAGCGAAGGGAGCAGGCAGGTTGGTAGGGGATTAGCTGTTCGCAGAGTTAGGGGGAGCGAGGCCATGGAGGATCTTGAACTGTATCCTCTGTGTGATGGGAAGCAGTGGAGTCGGGTGAGGATGGGGGGGTGTGATAGCGTCACAATCACCTAGATCATAATCAAGGGTTAATTATCCAGATGAAAGGCCTGATGTTCAAAAAAGACTACACAGTACAGCGTTAACTTTAAATAATAATATTAATAACACTTACAACTGATGTGGAAATTGAATGTGAAACTACTAGTCGCTGAAAATATGGAAGTCTTGTAGAATTAGTATCAAGGATGGAAATCCTTGAGAAGCTTTTACGACTGCTCCCAGATTGGTGGAAGCCGATTCGATAACAGCTTTTAAGCGAGAAGTAGATAATTATTTGGGGAGGACAAGTTTGCAGGGCTATGAGGAGAGAGTGGGGGAGTGGGATTGATTTGGAAGCTCTTTTCAAAGAGCTGGCACAGGCACGATGGGTTGAATGGCCTCCTTCTGTGCTGGATAATTCTATGATTCTATGATGATGAAGTCACAGATTAAGATGTTCTTCATCCACAAGAATGTGCAGCAGCCAAAGCCAAACAGAGCCAAACATATCCCGACTCCAGACCAGACTGCAGGCACCTCTTTCAAAAGTAGGCAGAGGGAGCAGATGTCAAATCAAGGAGGTGAGGAGATTGCAATTGTGCACCTTAACATGAGAAGTCATCCCATCATATGAAACATCCCACAGAGTTGTTGAGCTCACCTATCTTGGAAGAGAAGAAGGAATTTGGGGTAGTCAACCAAATTGTTTTCCAGGTAGCCAGCTTTGTTCACAATGGTGTCAAGTTGATCCTTCGTCAGTTGAATTTGGAAAACCTTTTCAAGGATTTCCTTAAATTCGTGGTAACTGACAGTCTCATGGTCAGAAATGTCAGCTTTTCTACAAGTAAAGGGTGAATCAATTATTCCTTTACAAACATTCCTAAAAGAAACTGGAAATGTAAGATTCATTAAATTCCCAATAGTTAACACGCCCACACTTCAGAAAATCAGGTTTTCTGCCAGGAGCAGAGAAATACCTACAGGAACAAATCGTGAACCTGCTACCAATGTTGAAAAAGCATTTGGAAAATAATACTTTTGTTTTAGAAGGTACAACGTTACTGTGCTACAAATATCTCAATGTGCCTTGAAAATGATTTACAATACACATAAAAATACTGATTTACTTGTTCCATGGATAGCAACAAAATATGATTCCTATTTTGCATGGTTGGCAAAAACCTAATCATTTAACACGCATAATAGTGCAGATATGTAAGATTAGATTACTCAGTACTATTAGCTCTCCACTGTACAATTGCCATTACCATTTCAAAAAATAACACTTAAGTCCTGTTGGCCCTTGTTCACTATAGATCGGGCTGATGCAATCAGTCAATACTTTCTATTTGATTAAATATATCAGTTCTTACTATATTTTGGGAGAAAATGACTACAGGTATTAAGAACACAAGCTTCTATCAATGGTTTATGGCATAATTAACCATTTTAAATAAGTAGAAACGGTAAAGGTTGTGTTACAATAAGAATCTCGTATGTTTAAACTTGTGAGCTCGTGTGTACAATCTTGTTGAATCCAAAACGTCTTGATTTATCAAACATGCATTTAGTTTTCATTCATTTCAGATCTTATCACAGACTATCTATTTGTATAATTTTATGTTGGATTAATTTAAAGGAGCCTCATCATCTTTCACCGTTATATATTCATACCAGATTAACTGACATTTGACATTCACTTTGAATGTAAGACAGATATTTAAACACATTCACAGAACATACTGGAAATGTACAGACACAAGTCAAAGAAAACAATAGGTAAAAACGTTGGAGAGAGTAGTCTGTATTTAAACTATTGTGGAGTTTTTTTTGACCCTTCATATATTTCCAGGGCTGGGCAAAAACTGTGGCATTGGTTCATCCAACGCATAACGATGGATATTTGCATGACTTCAAGGGCCATCCTGACCTTCTAGAATTCTACTCAATACTTTCATCTTCCTGACGGGGTGATCCTTTTCTGGTGAGTCATATGGATCTATGAATGTCTGTGTGTGTGTGTGGGGGGGGGAGGGGGTGTGCGGAGATTAATACCCTGCTTTAGCGCCCACCATTTCTAGATAAGGGCTCGTTGCTTGGGTCTTCGCCGAAGAGTTTTCCTCGGGAATCCAAAAGTGATCATGACAATAATTTTGCTTCTGTAAGGTATTTCGGTAGTTTTAGTAATACCAGTAAATGAAGTTGCTGATGCAAAAATTGTCAGCACACTGGTGCAAATCATAATCTACATGAGGGACATGTTGACGTCCATTTGGACCTACAGAGAAGATTTTGATTTAAGAACAAAGCGTCTTAGTGAAAGTGCTACCTTAATTACCAATATACCATTTCAGGATTATCAAGGATTACATGCCTCATCCAGGGGTAAATCCTCAGTGCTGTCTATCATTTGTTGAATATTAAAATAGTAAGATTGTTTTCTCATCACTGAGTGGTATATTGATTACATTTTGTAGGATTACATTTCAGGAAAAAATACAATGACATAGTAAAGGTGTCGATTCTCTGTGAAAGTCATAGATACAATTCTTCAATATTAATTAAAAATATGCTAAAATAATTTAACTTTCCCTAGCTTTTCATCACACCATTGCACATTATTAGAATAACATGAAACTTTTTGCAAATAATGAAGTTTAACATCAGTAGAAAACAGAATTTCAATGACAGTGTGTTGAAAGAGGTACAGTTCCATTTCTAAGGTCTTGGTGGAAACATGAAGCATTGTCCCAAAGGAAATCACACCCGGGATTATCAAGGTATGGTAAAGCTGTTTTAACGCAATGCTTGGATTAAATCCCAACCAACGGGTTGTGTTGGCCAGTCAGTGCTTTCGCATTTACTGCACTGGTGTATAGCTGTTGGCTGGCTTCAATGATAAGGCTTTACTGACACTTCAAAACGCTGATCAACATGAGGGAAGCCAAATTAGCTGACGACTGAGTAATGTGTGTGCAGGAAGCTCTTACCTCCCATATGGCCAGCAGAGAAAAAAATAGCTCCACAACACAGTAACAAAACCAACTTATTTTGCCTTCGCAGTAAAAGCTGTTTAAGGAAGTCTTGCAGGATATGAAAACAGATGTAAAGAGCGAGCAATCAATTTTGAAGATACTTGGAACAAGTTTTTTAATTCTCTAAAATACCTTTGTAAACATAAAAAGAGCTACCTGAATGCTGTCAACAGTTGAAGGAAAAGCCTGTGACACTGTTTTAACAAGCAAACCTCAGCTTCAGAAGCCGTCAGACCATCTTTATAGACTCGGGGATTTTCACCATCAGCATAAAGCCTGGAAAAGATGAGGGAAACGGGAAACCTGTCAGCAAACTTTCACCTATCACCAATGATTGCGTCTGTCTTGTCTATGTGTCTATCTATCTGTCTGTAATGCTGTAAAACCTTCATTAAACTTTAAAGCGCTGTAAACCTTACAAAGGGAACATTTTAGAAGTTGCCCGGAAGTAGGTAAATCTATATTATCGATTTTCTCCATTTCACTTTTGATTTCTCCTGCAAATATTTAGTCCTTGATAGTGTTGAGTGTTAATGCAAGATTACACACATATTTTGATACTATTGCCATTTTGTTGTTGGAAATGTATTGCAGGTGACACCACACCATTACAATATATTAGACATAGACAAACCCTAATGTGGGAAAGGAGCTGGAGCCAAGCTTCCACCTAAACATGAGAGTCTGTAGTTTCAAAGTACTCGTCCCACTAAAAAATCATCTGCATAAGATTCTGTAGCCTACTTGTACTAACAAATCCTTGCTTTGTTCCAAGCACTTTCGCTTTGGGTTCCGGGCTGCTTAGTATTTGTGCTATAGGGAGAATTCCTGGGCATCCTAGAGTAGCTTTATTATAGATTAATGTAGTTGTATGTGTGTCTGGACATGTATGACAGATGATCAGGAACTGCCTGATTTGAAAGCACAGACATGAGGAGTGTGTAACAATATTAAACACATGATGTAGTTTCCTGGTATCATGTAAGCTCAGATCACCTCTCCAGCTGGATCATTGAATCCTCTGGGAAGCATCTGTCTGTTCTCTATAACATACACATACATCATTGGAGCAGCTTAACAGCTGGGGAGGAGATGGCCCCATGAACGCACCAAAAGCAAGGATTCCTTGCTACAGATGGAATACATTAAATAGGAATATTTTATTTTTCAGTGGGAAAGTTTGAACAGAACATGTTCTCCTTTGACTTTCCTTCTTTTTAACAACTGACAGAGTTCATACACACACACACACACATCACTGAACCACCTCACCATGTTTCCACCATTTCTGGCATTATTAGAAGGCTGTCTACTGTTTGGAAAAAGGTATTTGCAATGCCCTTACCATATATATTTTGTTTGCAGAAATTACCTGTGATTTAGTTTTGGAAGCATCTTGTTGAATAGACTTAGATTTGATCTGCTTTGCAGTTTTTCCACAAATTTTAAGTAGTCCACAAGCCCATCTCTCCTTTTCAAATTAAACCTAAGTAAAAGATTAAAAAGCAATGAATTATGCAAAGTGACTTCCACTTTATTTGTTCTAATTTTTTATAGTATATTTTAGGAGTTTAAAATGCTGCTATTTTATTTTTATTTGAGCATTTAATTTACTGCTGTAACATTTTAAAAAGTAACATTTTCTTGCCAAGAAATACACTATTACATACATTGTCAACGCTTCCAATTTTTTTCTTCAATTTATTATGGACTATAAACTACACCAAAGTCAGATTTTCACATTGTAAAAATATTATGAATCATGAATAAAATAAATAAGAGGCAGTAGGTCCCACTTTCAGAACTTGTTAAGAGATTTGGAATATCATTCCTGCAGGTTTTAAGTCAAAAGCTACAGAGCGCTGTGTTCCGTGTTGGAGTTGTGTTCCGTCATATATCCATGATAATATTTATGTTCTTGTGATTCTTTGCATGTAAAATTTCTAATTTGAATCAGAGATTAGACCCGAAACCTGCATTATAACAAGGTTTCCTTGCATCTATTGGTATGTGGAGAATAACTCCTACATCACTAGGACTTAAACTTAAGTTCTGCTGCATCACGTAATAAAAAAATAAAATAATCCTTGCACTTGATGTATCATCTTTCAAGTCAAGGGGACTTCTCAAAATGCTTCACGGGATTTACTGTACAGTGTATTGACTGCACTTTGTAGGCAAATGTGAAACAAACATTTCTCTCACTAACAAAGAATATAAAGTGAAGTCTTGGTACATTCCTGTTAGGGCAAGGACAGCTAAAAAAATCAATCTCATCATTTCCTCATGTCAGCCAATTGTTATGTAGCAGCAAAGTATTTATTGGTTTTAAAGGGTGATTTAACCCAGACTATTCGCTGCTGGGATGTTGCTGATGCCCTTTGTATAAGCAGGGAAGAAAAGTGCTTGGTAAAGGAAGAGCTCAGAGATCGCACAGCAAGCAAAACGGCTAACAACAGGGAAAGAATAAAGATCAAAGGCCACAACGCTTCTCTCACTATTCCTCCTAAATAATCTTCCTACCTATAATCATCCTGTGGCAGCATCCCAGAGGATTTGCTCTCTGTAACCAATTTATGCTGCACTGTATGTGATTCTATCTATTATACAAGACACAATAGAAATCTGCATTTAAAAAAAAGTGTAATGCCTTTACACATTCCTATTTGTGGGTATTAAAATTCCTATTCTTGGATATTCAATAACTATTACCATTGCAAGATGCTCCCCGCCAGTGCAGTTTCAGTTCATCCAAGTCTGTTAATGATGGCTGTTGACCTTCTGCTACAAAGTGCCTTGGGACTTCCCCACAACGTGAATAAATGTAATTTTGTATTATATTGTAAAGTGCAATTTATCATTGCTACCAACAGTCCAGTCTCCACCATTTGGGATCCATAGAAAAAGCCCATATGCATTTTGGTTTTAAGGAATAAAATGTGTTTGGTTTAAACAAACTTTGTTAAGGAATCTTATATTAGATTCAGGAGTGCAGGAATGCCAGGAGAAGCACACATTATCTGTTGATGGGATCTACTTATATTGACCCGTTTATACAGCTTGACATTGCTATACAATTTGAGGCCAGAGGAGTATCAGCCCTGATGACTACAACTGAGATCGGTTGGAAATGAACACACTCTGGAGTTCTCAAACCCCCTGGCTCTTGCCAACTGACATCTAATACTTTCCGGAATTAGGTAAGCAGGATGCATCCCTCCTGGGAGAGAGTGCGCATTCGATTCCAACAATCTTTCTCTGGGATTTGCATATGTAGGTGAGATACGTGGAAATCTCAACTTGGTTTGGATACTCTTAAGCATGGTGATGGGTCTTTGCATGTGTCAAGACACCCGGCTGACAAAAACAGGAATGTAATTTAAGTAAATTAGAATTTAAATCTTACCGTTCATTGTGGAGATGGCTAGAGTAAAGTACCAGTGGTTTACTGCAGAGTACTGCATGTTTAATATTAGACCGTATGTTATGCGAGGTTGCAGATTTTTGAGGTAATATCGGACCACTTAGATAACGTGGAATAGACTTTCAAATCATGCTGAGGAATTTAAATTGTACAAATACAACTTGACAGCTTGTGTATCAAAATGGTATAACTCATCAATCACAATATGGCCGAACTCCTTGTTCATTTCTTCTGAGAAGCTGTGTTTGCAAAATATGCTTTTTTGTGCAAGTTTGAACATTAATAAATTAGTGCAGCTGGGATGTGTGAAACAAACTCCCCAGGTGCAGAATGTTCAACAGCAAACCAGCAACGGTACATTTATCATATACGGTGGCAATAAGGGCATTCTACCCAGTGTAACCAGACACATTATTGTGTTACTGGTGAAATACAATTTAGATTTCCATAGCGTATTTCTTGTCGGAAGGATATCTTAAAGCACTTACAAAACAATAATATTAAAATATTACAAAATCCATGTTCCAGTCCTGTAAAAATATAGTTTGAACCTGCGTTTCACATCTTCCTTTTAAATAAGATGTTTTTAGAACCCTCATTTAATGCTGTTTTGGTAAAATATCTTTGATATGTGCTGAATTGTCAGTACATTAGAGCCAAAAGTGCAACATAACATTGCTAGTGCAGATCATTACCAATGTAAGTGAGACGACCTCCAAGGGAAAGCCTTGCATCGATTCTGCTTCAGGCAGGTATTTACGAATCTGGCCATTTGAATTGCTCTCCTATTGTTAGCAACTAGAAAGAGAGGAATGTCCCCAGCAGTTCTTGGCAATCTGAAAGATCTCACTTTCTGAGGCCACACGTACAGAGATCAGCTACACAAAGTTATGTGAGCAGCAAATGTAAATATGGTTATCCATTCACATCCCTGTAAATTGTTTTGGGCACTCCACCAACATGTTCAGTGTAACAAAGGATTAAATCAATTCCAGCCCTTGTAACATCATCATTGTTGAAAACTATGACAACATTATTCGATAATATGATATCCATTGTCAATAACCCAATGTCAGCATCAATTCACTATCCTATTATACAAGCTCCCAGCCAAAGGATTCCCTAAATGGATCGTGAACTGGTGAAATAGTGAGTGACTCAAACAGGGGCAGATACCCGACCCTTGCTCAAGCATGAAATAAAGTATGCTTGTCATCCATTTAGACTCCAGACAAATTAAGTCTGATTGTAAGAACAGGATCATACGTTTATATAGAAATTGTTCTGTGCAAGTGCAGCACTGTCTCATTGACGGTGCAGTTGACCCAGAGAGCTTTAATCAGACTAGTTGTCCCTTTCACATGGCAGAAGTTGGGAACTGATGATGCAAAGAATCATGGCCATAGATCTATGTCAAACAATTGAGTGCCAATTCTGGCTGCTAATACAATACAAAATTACATTTGTAAAGCGCCTTTCACATCAGGAGGACATCCCAAAAGGCTGAACAGTCAGGGATTAGGACCCGATTAATATAATAATTGCACTCTTGCAATACCTGGCTAACAGATGCTCCAAATCCATTGCGTACATGGGATTCCTCAAGTTAGCCAGTGCATGCCGAAATGCTGTTTGCTAATCTGAAATTATAAAGCGTGCAATTATGTTTCAATCATTTAATTATAATTATAATCATTTGATATTGCACCTTTCATGTTGGGAGGAAGTCTCAAAGCACAGCACAAGATTCATTGCATATATTTGTAAGTGAATGTGCCAGCCAATTTGGTAATGTGTCCACACAGCCATGTTGGTTAGGACACGGGGATTATGTATTTTAAGACGCACTATTCTTTAAAATATTCTAAGAATACAAAACTTCAAGATTTAATATATCTCCTTTGAATTCTTCCTTCCTCTGTCAGTTTTGGAAGAGGAATACAATGTTTTTGTTGGTTGGAAAGCAGCTTTAAAGTCTAATATTACAATAAAAATGTCCAAACTCTGAAGACAGGACTTTGAACTTGCAGTCTTGGCCCACACTCCAATGCAGTGCTGGAGTTGGGATACATGGTTAGAGCTGTCAGATGGGATGTTAAACCAAGATGCCGTCTAGCTGTTCAGGTTCAGATCTAATGGCACTGCTTGAAAAAAGAAGGGAGTTTCTTCTGCTGTCCTGGCCAACAGTCCCCCAAATAAAATTGCTCACTCACTTCATGGTTGTTTGTGGAACATTGCTATGCACAAAATGAATGCTACATTCATCTGGTCACTACATTTCACAGTAAAATCCTGTAAAGTGCTTTTAGACGTCATGACAACATGATATGGCACTATATTAAATGCAAAGATTATTATAACATCAGAAGCAGGAAGCTCACACAAGCACATGAGGGGTTACTCGTAGTAGTAATGTAAAATATTTAATTCATAGCCTGTTCTGAGGTTGCATAAGTACAATTAAATATCACATACAATATATTCAGCCAATAATCTCAAGATTTATCCACCCACTTTGCATTTTCTTTATTGTATTCAATTTATTATTGCTTGATCATTCTCTTAGGTCACTCTTGCCATATAAAATTCTAAGCCCTCTGCTATTATTCCTCTGTCAAAATAGTACTAGTAGTCTGCGATTAATCGCTCTTCAAATTTCTTTTCCTCCCTGTGGAGGAAGTGTATAGCTTTCACTTGACACCTTCTCCTGATCTGGGTTGGCTGAGTTTGCACATTTAGCAATGTGAGGAATTATGGTTATGAATCGGTGACCCAGAAATGTATTGTGCTGGCAAACCATTCAAATTTTACTCAATTGGGGCTATACTACAATAGAGAATAAGCAGAATTCCCACTCCATCCAGCCCAAAGTAATTATGAAGGGAAGAAATTCTAAGTGTTATTGCAGAGTTATTCTACTGATTGCATATCTACTTAGATTTTATTAAAGTTATTCTATTACACAGAGACTTAATGCTACTAGTGATAGTGAGTTATTGCTGTATTTCCACATATTAAAATCAATCCAGGGATCGCTAATATTATCAATAACATAAATAACAGTAAATAATGATTTTGTGCACCGAAAACTGTAGTCTTTACTGTATTATATGACTAAAGTACAGTGGCATCGTACAATATTTAAGAATTCCTTGCTCGTAATTATTATTCATCACATAATCACGTTGTTTCACTTACAGTAACATACATGACATTAATTCCAACTTTTAAAAAATTTGTTTAAAATTCCAAACTTATTGTGAATTGCAGCATTCAGCAGTGAATTTCTTCGAGGTCGAAGTATTCATTTACTTACCTGACAGGTCTCCTGCTTGTCATACTTTGCAAATTCATGTAGAATAATCATACAGGCTTCGTCTAACTGCAACAATAAAGGAGGTAATTGGAAAAATACTGTAAGTTAAAAGTAAGTTTTACTGTAAGTTCACCCTGCTTTTTCAAATCAATTATCTATTATACCTACATGAGATATTGGAAAAACAATTTGCAAAACAGTCTTTAGTTAGGTAAGAATACTTTGAACAAAAATGTACAACTCATGATGACCGATGGGTCAAATCCTTGTCATGTGACTGTGTAATGCAGTTTGGCATGAGCTGTTTGTCAAACTGTTTGTAAAGTGAAGTAATTACTGTTGGCACCAAGGTTGGATCGATGTCTCCCCAGATGACTGAGGAGCAATGGTAGCTTCCAATTAAAGGTGATATGAAGAGAGAGGAAAATAAAAAAATCTAAGGAATGAGAGAGAAAAATAAAGGAAGACACACTGAGCAGAATCAATGCATTAATGCAGTGATTATTTGTGGATTATTGCCAACATTTAAAGTCTGTTCAGCTCGTCCATTGACCACGTGTAACCCATTCTATCATTGATCCTAACCACTTCTTTGAACACTTTGTAAACTTTTTCCCTGGCCCCAAAAATATTCAAACAAAATTCTATTTACTGAATATCTAATTAAATACGCATGCATCTCCACATCTGCACTATTCAACTTTAGCTGTTTGATTTTGACAAATGACACTTACTTGGTTGTAACAGCACAGGAATAATCATGGTCTGCAGAGTATTTGATTATCTCTCTCCATAATTATCCCTCTAACATTCAATCCTGCTCCTAACTAGATATTTATCTAGCTCTTTTCTGAAGGAGTTAATTGACACAGCATTAACTACTTTGTTTGGGAGTCTGTTCCACATATGAGTTACTTTGTGGAACAAAAAACATCTCTTGATCCCTGGTATCACTTGAGTCTTGTTGAATTTGTATTCATGTCATTTAGTTTTATGTTCACAGTCAAATTAAATAGCGTGCTTACATTTGTATTATCCGTGCCTTTCACCATTTGAGAAAAACTAGATGATGTCTCCTCTCAATGTTCTTTTTGCTAATGAAAGCAAGTTCATAGAGAGTCTCTTCATAATTTGTGTTCATACAACTATGTTTGGTTGGCAGTGAATGAATGGAATTTTAGCAGCAATTTGTGAAACCTTTTTAATAACATTAAAAAAAAACAACTTTAGCATTTGTACCAAGGTACGCGTATGCAAAAATCAGGTATTTGTTTTTCCTCAACCCCAGTTTCCGACAATGTTGCAACTACAAAACACAGTCACTTCACTTTACTGTGTATCCTGTGAAAGGGCTATAGCAAATGTAAGGATTACTATGTAAAGAGAAACATTATTGAAGGTATAATCTTTGGGACTACTTAATTGCTAATAAAGCCATTGCCATCAGAATGGCCACAACAGGTACAACAAATTCTTTGGTGCTTTGAAAGTAAGTGGGGCTTACAAAAAATAGGTAAATGGGCTTCAGTTCCTTTTCATTGCTCAGGAGAATACATCCCAATTTCTCTGGTATTATTGAATATTTCCAAGTTGTTAGACATAGAATTTGCAGAAACATAACACAATAGTAAATAGCCCTTTTCTCATTGGAATTAAACCATTGGTTCATCTGGACTACCAATCTAACTTTCCAAAGGATTGCTTGGACAAATCTATCTCATCAGCTAATAAGCCTGAATACTCTCAAGTTCCTTTTTGAAATCATTTGTGCTTTTTAAGGTTTTTCACCTGAATACATTTGTGCTGAAGCAATTTCAGTTGAATTATATCAGCAAACCCCCCCAAAAAACAATAATAAATTGTTCATTTTCAATCCATGACTGTTTGTGGGACACTGCTGTGCGCAATTGGCTGCCGTGTTCGCCCACAAATATACAGTCAATTCACTTGACAGTATACTCTGTGAAGCGCTTTGGAAAGCTTTGGAAAAGCGCTACATCAAATGCAAGGATTATTATTATTATAATAGTACTATTAATAATAATCCTTGCATTTGATATAGCGCCTTATCACACCATTGAAGTGTGTCAAAGCACTTCAACGTATAGTGAATCAAAACTGATTGGGAACAAACACTAAAGTTTGGCCAAACATAGACCATGTGACCCATATAGTACGAGCAGAAATCAGTAAAACAATTCAATACGATACTTATCAATATCTCCGAAATGTGAGGGGTTGGCAGAATGTCATTTAGTTGTTTCTCTTTCTTGAAACTAGTTGAGGATTTATGCAAGAAAGCAATTTGCGCATAATTAACTGACCTTGAACAAGTCCACAAACACCCGAAAAAAATAAACATTTTCAAACAAATGTCTTGTCACATTCTCAACAGAGAATGTAATAGATCACTTTTACAGCTGCAAATAATTAGGTTACCGCTGAAAAAAGCTGATCTTTCAAGTGGACAAATCAGGTGCAATTCATCTATAACATGACACCTTGTTATAGAAGAGTATGTGCACTTGTAAAAGCTTACTGGTTGGATAATTAGGTGAAAAAATCTAGTTTTTAGAATGTTTTTATTCATAAAATAGTACGACATACCTGCTTTATGATTAACTTTTGCGTGAACAGGCACTTTATTCAGCAAGATTTGACAAACTCGTTACAGTCAGTGCAAGGAAAGTTCAAGGTTATTTTGTTGTATCCTATAATGGCCCCATAGATAAACTGAACCCATATAAAGGGAAATAAATCCATGCAGACCATTTGGGGTTGAGGATGATGATGATAAACTCTGAACTTATTTCATCATTTAAGAAAATCAGTGTTTTAACTTCTAGCTGTGACCCAGCGTCTGGTGCAAACTACTTTAAGGCAAGTCAGACGAAAACAATCTCCATGTACGACACAGAGTTTACACATATTAGAATTTATAGTTATAGCTCCATTTAGTACTTAATCATGCTAGCAGTTTCTGAAGGTTGAATTAGTTTATTTCCAATATAACATGATCAACTGCCATCCTAAAAATGCAAGTATATTACAATTCTTGTTCTGTCTTCCTGTATGGCCTAGTGCTTCACTTGGCAATGTGTAGTTTAATTCTGCATAGCTTTGCTGTGGTATTGTATTGTATTGAACAAGTACTTCCAAAGACTACTCTTGAGGATAATTCTATGTTGGTAGTAAATTCACTGGCCTGACACATACATGCGTTGTATTCTCCACCAGTTGGTAAATGTAAAAACAGCACTTGAGGTTTTTGCCTAAACTAATTTGTGTTGAATTAACTGATCTTGACCAAGTCCACAAATACTTACAAAATACCACAAATGTGGTTGCATTCAGTGCTTTGCTGTTAGATGGAGTGTAAAGCCCAATTTGTGAATTACTAAGGTACCTCTTAAGGTTGAAGGACAGTGCCCCTATCCCTGGAGCAAGTGATTTGCTATTGGGGGCTGCAATATAAAGTGTTTTTTGATAGAACTAAAAATGTTTTAGTTTCATCAACCTGCTCTGAAACAGAAAGGATGACTAATGCTATTTCACAAAATAACACTATTGATTGCAAATATTAAAGTTATGGACTTTACAAATAGCTTCCTGTTTAAACAATCATGGCAGCTATGGACTTCCAAACATGTGGGCTTTTAGAGAAAATATTACTTCAAATGTAATTAAAGCTAAATTTCCTATAATTTGTTAAAAATCATATATAGAAACAGAAGATTTATGCTGAGTATGGTAGATCAAAGAAAGTAGAGCGAGTTCTATAATTCATAAGTGTCCCAACTAAGTAACTAAGGAAAGGAGACTACAGATTGACGCATTAATTAGATTAATAAGGGAAGTATTCAGCAATTTGTCACCATTAATTTAGGGCATTGTCTGATTCATTCATTGGAAGAAAAAGTACAGAAAGGATTTATCTTTAGGCTTATAGTATCAAAAACTAAATATGTAATTGTAATAAGTTCTTGTCTGCTCTATTTCTCGGTAAAAAAGAAATAGATGTTGAAGCTTCTGTGATAGTGGAATGTTATACTGATGGAGCAATTTAATTTAGTGGATGCACTAGATTAATGGATGAAATCAGGTAGACAAAGCTCTGCTTGTTCCGTAATAATGCATAGAGCTTTGAAGCTGTGGCTGCTTAAATCCATTCAAAAAGCTAAGTATTCTTTCAACGCTATGTGCTATTTTTATCCATCACCAAATCAGTGATTTGTACAATGAAAATTACACGCATGAAAAAGGACCAGAGGAAGCAAAAGTGAATCGAGCAAGGTGGGTTTCGAAACTGACAATGATTTTCAATAAGAAAAAGCTTTAATGCACTGGAAAGCACTGCCTGAAAGGGTGGTGGAAGCAGATTCGATAATAGGTTTCTAAAGTGAATTGGATAAGTACGTGAAAAGGAAAAATTTGCAGGGCTACGGGGTAAGAGCGGGTGAGTGGGAACCAGTTGGTTAGCTTTTTCAAAGAGCCGCACAGGCACGATGGGCTGATTGGCCTCCTTCTTTGCTGTAAAATTCTATGATTCTAAGAAAAAGCTTTAAAGTTAAATAAAATTATTTCCATTTCCAAGCAAACCGTTGCCATGCCATTTCTTACAGAAACTCACTGAAAAGAGGTGTATTTTCCAACAAGAATAATAACTACACTATACTGTCCTAGTAAATGATAATATAATAATTCTTGCATTTGCCATAGTCGTGGATTGAGTGACCAAATTATTATTTTTTTTATTTTGGGGATTTATCACTTACCTTAACTTTAAATATCTTAATAACATCATCATCAAAATTAATAACACTATTTGATGTTTTTTGTTTACTTTTAGCTGCTTGCGTTCTTGTTAAATCTTCATTTACTCCTGAAAAACATTCAAAATAGCATTAACATTAAATTTCCCTCACTAATTGTAAAACGATGGGACAGGTATTTCATTGTGGGAGGGGCATAGCCGGGTCAGGTATTTTCTAGAGATAGTGATCTACAGAATTCACTGTAATCTATAGTGACTGTGCATTTTGTACAAGCAAATTGCATACAAAATCCACAGTCACTATAGATTGAAGTGAATGACCAGTTTTATTTGGGGATTGTTGGCCTGGACACCAAAACAACAACAATTTGCAGGTGAAATGCTACTCCCTTGTTTTTTCTGAATAGTGCCACATGAGCATTAATGTCCACCTCAACAGCTGGATTGGACTTTGGTTTAACATCTCATCCAAAGTACTGTATAATGACAATGTATAAGTACAATGAACTTACTTTTTTTTGTACATGATACTGCTGTTCATGTCATGATGTTAATGCCGATAATAAAACTACCACGTCTCGCCACTGAAAGTGCAATCACAAAATGGTGTTGGAAATTAAATTCCACAAACAGAAGTAATGGTGGTCTGTGATGAACAATGTGGTGAGAAATCGTTACTTTATTATGTTTCTCATCGACAGACAGGGCTGGTCTTAAAGCTCCAACATCCAGTTTATCCTTTCTGCATCCAGCTCTATTTGGTATGCAAAGTGCAGTAGTTCTCTTCAATTATATCCTGTACTCCAGACTGGCCCAGAGTTCTGCCCTTCCATCAACATCAATTACCAGTTATAACCCAAGGACCTTCAGGTAATTATAAGGAACATAAGGAAGTGTAAAATGAGAACAGGCCATTGAGTTCAGCAGATATTTCTCCAATACAGCATGCAAAATTTAAGGTATCCTGACTCTTCATACAACATTTAATCTCCTCGGAAAATCTCCTTACTATTCCTACATTGGAAATTTGACATTAAAGTTTACACCACAAAAGTTGATGAAATTACTGGCAGAGTCGAAAGTGTTAGCCAACAAACATTAATAAATATAATGTCAAGTTAGAGAATCTTGCCCTATTTATTACACTTTTGATTCACAGATTGTATCAAGTAAGAACATACAGTACCTGTTAAAGGATCATTAGGGCTGAGCATTGTTGTACAATGAACAGTTCCTTGGGAATTTATTCCCATTTGAGTTAAAAACTGCTGCGTTGGCACTTTCCATTTTCTCTCGGCATCTATTCTGCAAAAGAGTACACTATGATCAAAATCAGGAACAAATATGTTGGCTGTAACATTGCTTGATGGTAGAGATTGTCTTGAAAACATCACCCGTCTCCTTTCAAAGATATATATCTGGATAATGAGGCAGAATTTACAATATGATTTACATTTATACAGTGACTTTCATGTCAGAAGGATGTCTCAAAGCGCTTAGCCCTGCTGGGTGGACACCCGAGCTGGGGGTAGGAACTGAAGGGGATGAGGAGGAGAAAGATGATCGAAAGCACAGACAAACAGGTACATTCTTGGATGGGCTTGGAACGAGGGGAGTGAAGGACGAGTCGGAGATACTCTGGGATGAAGTTCCAGAGAGCGGGGCAGAATGGCTAAAGCCCACCTTCCGATGGTGGGGTGAACAGGACAGAGGACATGAAGCAAGCCGGTATTTGCTAAATTTATTCATAACATAGCAGTAACTATGAGTAAACTGTTGTAGTAGATGAATAAAATTGTCACTTTCTAAGACATCCAACACTTCATATATGCAACTGAAGCAAAACAAAATTCAAGAGTAAATTTGTGTGGGACAATATCATAATTCAAGGCAAGATATTTTGACAGATGACAGATTGTGTTATTTGAAAAGAGAAGATTTCTCCCAGGTGACTTGGCCAATCCCCAGACAAAATTGCTTATTTACTTCATAGCTGTTCATGGGATAATGCTGTGCATGAATCGGTTGCTGTGTTCACCTGAAAAATATACAATCACTCCACTTTACAGTGGATTCTGTGGATGCACTTTGAGGTGTTTTCACAATGTGATAAGGTGCCATATCAAAACCAATAATTATGATTAATAATATTAATAATAGTATTAATAATACTTACTGTCTAAATAAATTATACAACCTAGTGCAGTCATGTTCAATAATTGTACCCTCAGTGCAGTTTAGATTAAACAAGGTATTTGCAATTTAGTTGTGATTACTGCAGTTGATGAACTGTTACTAAAATACATAATTGCAACATAATGTATCGTTAAAAGCAGACAAGTTGCCAGATAATTGTCTCCAATTATTTTTGGCAGCTTATTGTAACATTTAGTTAATATCAAAGAAGATTATACAATATTTTGACATTTTATGACTGGTTCTGTTTTTTTAAATAAAATGTTTAAAATTGTAACATTGCATGTCAAATGTGAATATCAAACTCTGACTTTTGCAGTATCTCTTTAAACTCTACATTATTACTAGGATTGAGAATGCCAGCTGCGTTCTTCCATTCCCAAGTGGGCTGAGTTTTCAGTCTGCATTATTTTCAAAAATTGCAATTTGCAATGGTTGTGGTTTATTGTCTTTCTGAAAGATTTTCTGCCGTTTCTGAAGCCAGCTGCAGGCAGCAATTATAGCAATTACAGTTTCCAAAATATGCTAATCTAAGCTGCACCATTGGAGATGCTGAACAGCCCCCATAGGCGGAAAGGATAAAATGAAAGGATGGAGGACAATTTGCTTCAAGTCCCAATCGCCAGGTCAGGGGAACATATCACCTACACATCCTTTTGGATGGAGAATGATAAGTACAGTATATGGAGCAGAAGGCACTTGACACAGAATTCATGTTGGGTTCTTGCTCCTGATCCGTATCCAGTCATCCCATCCGGAAATTCTCTTGCAAGGTTATGTGTTTTTCATAACCTTAGGACAGATAGTGTTCAGAAAGCACAGTGTTCTTTATAAGCAATCTAAGCAATACATTCTTTGGGATAAAACATAACTCTGATATACACATTACACATTTTCAAGGTTTTGTATTTGTTAGCAAATCATACCAGCTAGCAAACGTACTCAGACACACATGGAATATAAAATATGTGCTTATGAACCAATATTTCTGAATAATACTGAAACTTTGGCAATCTCAAATGAACAGGCACATTGCCAATATTGCACATTGTCATTTCAATCCACAACTGTTTGTGGGACACTGCTGTGCGCAATTGGCTGCCGCATTTCACCCGCAAATATACAGTCAATTCACTTTACAGTCAATTCTGTGAAGCGCTTTGAGACGTCGAGAAGACGTGAAAAGCTCTATAACAAATGCAAGGATTATTATTATTATATAAAGATAACGTATGATTTGATGTCAGTTAATTATTTCTGTTAAAAGCACTACGTTTTCAAGGTTTTGTATTTGTTAGCAAATCATACCAGCTAGCAAATGCACTCAGACACACATGGGATATAAAATATGTGCTTATGAACCAATATTTCTGAATAATACTGGAACTTTGGCAATCTCAAATGAACAGGCACACTGCCAATGTTGCTATTAGCCTGGCTAATCATATCCTGTATGTTGAGAGAGCAAACAACCTCCTTTTAACAGTTTAAAAGAAACCAAAGCTGGATTAAGTGGTTGAGACTTGATGGTGGCCAGATATTCCATCAGCAGTAGTGGTGTGGAATACCCTCAGCCTGAGATGAAGACAAGTGAAAGCTTAATTCAGGAAGCCAAGTTTGTATTGCCAAATTAACAATGCTGTATTGCCCAGTGCCAAAAGAATTTGCAAAGTTTTATTTGCCGTATACTTTGTAGCTGGAGTTCTGCAACTCAATGGTTAGGAGCATCACCTCTCAAGCGGAGAGGACCAGGGACTGCAAAAAGATGTAGAAGAAACGGGATTGATTTGCAGCAGATCCAATGCAATGCTGGGGGTGTGGGGTTTGCATTATCTGAGGTGCCATCCTTCAGATGAGTGTTTCACGAGGACCTGTTTACCTGTCAGGTAGGTATGTGCTGAGTATGAGCTCAAACTGATACTAAATCGGTGGTTATTTTTGTCCAAAATGTGTGCAAATGGCTATGAATAGCAGCACAAACTTTGCTTTTTACACACCTTTAACAGCAACAAATTACATTTGTATAGCATCTTTCATTTTTGGGAGGACGTTCCCCAATACAAATAGGAAAATGTGTCAACACATCCCTCCATGTTATATGAGATGATGAGGCAAATGATGGCAATGATTTGCTACACTGCACTGTACTTGGGAGCAACATTCTGTTACATTAAATATTTTTTTAGTACTGTTAAAACACAATGAACACTGTGCAGTCATAGTCTTAATGCTATTTATCAACATCCAAACCTTTCCAGATAGAACATAAGCTGCAAATGAAAAATAAGTGTGTGTGATCCACTCTGAGTATAACAGATCAATAATTTAGGTGAATTAGTGTTCAAAAGCAGGATAAAGCAGAAGGAAGCCCTGAGATTCGGTTGTTGAAAATGTGTTAACCTTCCTTGGCAAATAAGTCCAGAGGGACAGGAGAAGGCTCAGGGAAGACTGGCTTTTCATAAACGTAGATATTGTACTGGCTTACTTAACATCACTTCCTGTGTGCCTACATAATATGTGCAAGAAGCATCACTGATATCACTTCCTTCGCAAATGACATCAGGAGCACACCCTGTGCGCATGTAGGAAGTGACATAAGTGTTGCTTCCGACCCACAGCACAGGAAGTCAACGAGTCAGTATTCTATGCCACGGCGTGTTGCTTCTGGTATAGGGTGGGTCACATTATACAAGCTTCTAAGTAGCCTTGTGTGAAACCGCAGGTTGTACTGATGGGGACATATCCTGTGTATTTACTTGTTCACGGAATATTTTACAGTATGACGGGAAACCTTTACCTAACAACTGGGGTGATAGAATTAGAGTTGCAGTACATCGATTAGTCTGCACAGTAAATGACTCCTTCAGTGTATCCCTTTTAACCCCAAAACATTTCCTCACCTCACCCAGAGGTTGTTGAAATCGTTTTTGTTCATTATAATACCCATGCTCTCGAGAGCTTCTTTCAGTTGCTTTGCTGTAATAGCTCCGCCAACTTCCAGACACGATGGTGGGAAATGTGCTTGCATTGCAAATCCCCTGAAAAAACAACACAAAGGGAGAGCAGTGAGTCAGACACAGATCGCTTGGCCAGTAATTTGTAACTTTGTAAGGTTATATTCCCCAGAGTACACGAATAGCCTTTTCAAGTCATTTGTTAAATTCCTTAGAGGAACTTCAAGGTGGAAGAAATCAAATATTTGTAATAAAAGTCCTGATCGTGGAAATGACTTGAATACCAGTGCCTGTAATGCTGTTAGATTGATTGTCTACAGCAAAAGCAGGTTTGAGATGCACCAAAAAACAATCTCCAATTTAAGGAATTCATTATTTATATAAATTTATGTAGACTGTTAAAGCACAGAAATGGCTATTCCAGTACAGCACTTAATAAGAGCTCCGAGACGCCGTCTGGCGTGAAGGGTGCTACATAAATGGAAGTTGTTGTTGGCGGAGTGCTGACTTGTTGGATGTGCCATCTCCGGGATGAGATATTATATCTGCTTGTTCTGTTACAGATATCTGCAACTGCAATATGTTGCAAAGTGATGAAGGGAACATCTCCGTAGATAGCAGGTAAAAATATTCTTGGGGGGGAGGACTGAGTAAAATTGAGTTAAAATGTTGGTCTCCTTTCAGACAGGTGAGCCGTTGGCTTGACTGACAGGTCAAGCCAACGGCTCACTTGTCTTAAAGGGGCCAATCAGAGTTGGTGACGACCTGATGAGCAGCCCACCAGACTGGAAATAGGGAAAGGGAGCAAGAGGGTCCTGTGAGTGCCTTGGGTTGTGGGTTTCTCGGAGGACTGGCTATTGTCCTCCTCATGGCTCAGAGCTTTCCTCTCCCAGCTTCCATTAAAGAAGGTAGATAGATTTGGGGTGTGGGTGGGAGCTCCCTCTATCCACCTGTCATGTGGTGTCCCCAGATAAAATTGGTCATTCACTTCAAGGCTGTTTGTGGAAGATTGCTGTGTGTAAATTGATTGCCAGCTACCTGCAAAGTAAATTCTTTACAGAAAAGAACAGTTTTCCTTAAATGTTTGGTCTAAGCGATGAGCATCATGAGGCAAATGAGACTGCTTGCAAGGAAATCTCCTGTTGGTCTATTACATTTCCAAATCATTTGAGAATTCAAATAACATTTCAGCTGCAAGCTGACCTACCTTTCATGCATTTTCTGTTTAAGTAAAGTAAAATCATTTTTGATGCTTTCTTCAAGCTTGCCTGATGATTTCTGTTGCAGAAAACTAGTCTTGGAATTCTGTAGCATAGTGTCATTATCTTGCAATTGCTTCAGAGTTGTCAGTATCATCCATTTATTTTTCATTACCTATGGGACAAAAGAACAATGCAAATTTTTAATCATAGATACTTTAATTGTAAAAACATACTGAAGCAAATACTCCCTGCTGAGGTTAACTTCCTTTAATACTGCTCTCCCATTCAGCTTAGGTATCGGGACATTCTGAACCTGTGGACTCTCACCTTTCAATGTGCTTATGTGCCTACACTTTCTGTTTGTCCCACTCCTCATCTGAAACGTTGCTGAATGTTAATAGACCCCCTACCCTGTTGCTAATCCTTTGCTTGACTTGTCAAGGTTTGTGCCTGTTAGCGACAGCTCTTATCTATAGGTGATTTGTATCCAGGCTCTTTAAGCGATTGTGAATTGCAAATTAACCTACTCCAATTGGAGCCATCATTGCAGTAAATTTCCCCTTTCATGCTGTTAGGAATGATGGAGAATCACTTCCAGTTTCCAATTCTGCGAGCAGATTAATTGGATTTATGCTGTCCCTATGAATCAAATAGTTTTAAATAGTTTCCCCCATTTTGAGCAGCTGAGTGAGTCCAGCTCTACGGTTTGATGAAATTTGATTGGCGATGCATGCAGACAATTTCAACCTCCAAACCTTTTAAAAATGAATCTTGAGCCGGATTTTTCAAGATAGGAACCGCAATTTTTTAGTCTAAATGTGTAACATATGTGGGGCTAGGAATGGAAGACAAACAGATGGGGAGCATGGTTTTAAATTGTTCTGTGTTGTTTGCATTGATACACAGCAGTGCAAATTGCTCTTTTCAATGTAGTTTCACCAATTGCCAAAAATGACCTTGCAATCGTTTACCGCAGACTTGATTTGTACAGAATTTCAGCATCAATTCAAAGCCATTTTGTATTGAATGAATGCTCAAAGGATAGTGTAAATGGAACATTAGTGAACTTAATTGATGTATTCACAGTAAGTTCCAAACTTGTGTCCAATATAAAAAGAAGCTTCTTCTTCATCATAAGTGATTCAATGCACGACTGTATCCCAAGTATTTTTAAACTATCAGGTAGAACAACGCTTTCAGATGCACTGAGACAAAAGAACAAGAGGATAGATTTCGGAACCCAAAGGACAATTTCAAGCCATATACCAGGAAGTATGTCTTTACCCAGAGGGTAATTAACAATTGGACCAGGTAACCAGGAAGGGTGGTTGAAGCCAAGGCACTGGGATCATTAAAAGACAGCTTTGAGATGTCAAATGCACGGATTGTTATTATTATTAAAACTGTGATGGAAAGACAGTAAGGTGAGTGTTCTCGAAGATGTGATCAAATATTCTGAAGGGCCTTCTTTATTCAAATCTCTCTTGCAAAATAAAACTAAGACACAGGAAATGCTCCCCTCCCCCAATCAATCTCAGTGCAGTAATTTCTTCTTCTAAATAATCGAGGTACTGCTTCTTAATACTAGAGTTCACAGTGAGTTCCACAGTGATTTCCAATCTCCTAACACCTTATTTCCTTTACATGTGCTTTTCTTACCTTAGTTTCCTGGAAACAGCCAACAAAGTCAACAAAGGAAATGCGTGATAGTCCAACAATTCCTAAACTATGAACAAATATAGGAAACAAATGCAGTCTAATTATCAAGAACATTTCATTCATTCTCATGACTGTTTGAAACTTGGTCCAATAGCTGTGTTAAATCTGTGAAAAATCTTTTCAAAATGCTGAAAATGCATTGCTGAAGGATCTTCAGAAAGGATGATGCTATAACACCCTTTACAGCAAAGCTGGTTAAATAATTTCTCAAATGTTACATTATATCTAGAAGTTTATGTTTAATTCCAAACAGTAAGAATGGGCATATATAATCTTTTACAGAACAGCCCTAAATACTTAACTGTACAAATCTCATGATCCAATTTAAAACAAAATCCGTTGCTGTGTTTACACCAGCTAAAGATTATGGATTCAAAAATTTGTTGCTCTTCTAGCTAATGCCCTTAGGAAGTCATTGTGAATGTACAATTAAACTGGTGACATGACCTCTCTCCCTTTCCAGTTAAGGAGCCGTTTATGCTAAAATCATGGTGTTTATCATTTGCCACCTAATATTAACAATGGTTCCCTTTTAAGACATCCAAACCACGTGAATAAAACATTTTAACCCAATGTAAAATTCATGAAGGCAGCCCAAGATGGAGCATAAACATCACCTTTGAAATAAATATTTGATATTGCCTTGGCAGCTCTCTTTCATCTAGTCTGTTATATGCAGGTCATTGGAGATGTTATAAGACTTTATAAGGCATGTTTAATCTTCAAAACAAAAATGGCAAATCTTCCATGTCTCCATGTTAGGGCAGAGAAGCTTGTGCCCTGAGAGCTGACCAAATTCCTTAATGTTTCATTAAATACTGATGCATAAAGTGATGGGGCGAGCTGTGTACAGTGTTGTCACTCTGGTGTATATGTTGTGTTCCCTCCTTGCCGCCTGTAATCCAGGGATGTCAGGATTCGGTTGAATTCATACCACCAGGGTTTTTATGGTAAGGGGATGGGGTACCTCAGCCTGATCTCTCATTGAGCGTCCTCCCTCCCTATAAGTGAGTTTGTTTTTTGCTGACAAAAGAATTTGCATCCATTCACATGGCACAGCCTTCAATACATCAAGCTTGTGTCAATACACCAACACACCCAATCTAAGGTGAGCTCAAGGGAGAAGCCTAAATGTATAAGTTGAATCTTTGAAAATGCATTTTTCCAAGTGTAGGCACAGACATACCAGCAAATTCAAAGAACGGTACCTCTCTCCTCAAGCAACCGAATCGTACAAACATTTTACAAAATATGTCTCATCATGTAAAGGGTTGAAAAATAATTTTAAAAAAATTGATAATAAAAAATGCAAATTTCTATCAGGGTGAGGGGAGGGAAGGGAGGGAGAGAGGAGGGGGAAATGGTCAGGGTGAGGGGAGGGAAGGGAGGGAGCGAGGAGGAGGAAGAGAGTCGAGAGGGGAGCTGAAGGCACGGTCAAAGAGAAAGGTTTTGAGACCGGCCTTGAAGGAGGAAAGGGAGGAAGCAAGGCGAAGGCACTGGGGGATGGAGTTCCAGAGCCTCGGGGCTGAGAGGCTGAAGGCCCGACCACCGATAGTAGGGCGGTTGGGGCGGGGGACGTGGAGCAGACCGGAGCCAGAGGAACGGAGGGTACGGGCAGGTAGGTAGGGGGATAGTAGGTTGGAGAGGTAGGAGGGAGCAAGGCCGTGAATGGCCTTGTAGGTGAGGATGAGGATCTTGAAATCAATCCTCTGGGGGATGGGGAGCCAGTGGAGGCGAGCGAGGGTGGGAGTGATGTGGTCCCGAAGCCTGGTGCGGGACAGTACACGAGCTGCAGAGTTCTGAATGACCTGCAGCTTGTGGAGGGAGGGCCGGGAAGGCCGGCGAGGAGAGAGTTCCCATAGTCCAGCCTTGAGGTGACAAAGGCGTGAACCAGGGTTTCAGCAGCGTGAGGGGTGAGGTAGTGCCGTAATCTGGCGATATTCCGGAGGTGATGGAAGGCGGTGCCAGTTGTGGTGCGGATGTGAGGGAGAAAGGACAGCTCAGGGTCGAACAAAACGCCGAGGTTCCTGACTGGCTTTGAGAGGTGGAGAGTGCAGCCTTGGATGCTGATGGTGTCAGCGCCTGAGGTGCGGAGGCGCTGACGTGAGCCAATCAGGAGGGCCTCGGTTTTTCGCACGTTGAGCTGAAGAAAGTTGTCTCTCGTCCAGGACTCGATGTCGGACAGGCAGGCTGTCAGGACATCGGTGGTCGTGGAGTTGAGAGTAGAGGAGGAAAGGTAGAGTTGGGTGTCATCCGCATACATGTGGAAGTTAACCCCATGTTTGCGGATGATGTCACCGAGGGGGAGCATATAGAGGGTGAAGAGGAGGGGACCGAGGACAGAGCCCTGAGGGACACCACATGAGACAGTACGGGGGGTGGAGGAGAAGCCATTCGTTGAGACGAAGTGAAGACGGTGGGAAAGGTAAGAGCTAAACCATTCAAGGACAGTGCCTTGAAGGTTGAGGTGGGAGGACAAGCGGTGGAGTAGGATAGCGTGGTCGACCGTATCGAATGCTGCCGATAGGTCGAGGAGGACGAGGAGACAGAGGGAGCCCTGGTCACAGATAGTCAGGATATCATTGGTGACCTTGACCAGGGCAGTTTCTGTGCTATGAGCAGCACGGAAACCTGACTGAAGGGGTTCAAAAAGAGAATGGGTGGAGAGGAAAGAGCGCAGTTGGGAGGCGACAACTCTTTCCAAGACCTTGGAGAGAAAGGGGAGGTTGGAGATGGGCCGGTAGCTTGATAGCTGCGACGCATCAAGGGAGGGTTTTTTCAGGGTGGGCGTGATGATGGCAGTTTTTAATGGAATGGGGACAGAGCCAGAGGAGAGGGACAGGTTTATGATGTCAGTGATGTGTGGGGCAAGAAAATGGAGCTGGGAGATAAGGAGTGGAGTGGGGATGGGGTCAAGGGAGCAGGTGGTTGGTTTTAGGGATAGGAGACACTTTTATTGTAAAACACACTTTTATTGTAGTAACCTTTCAAATGTTGTGAAATCTAGATACTACATTGTGTGATTTGGTACACTTTATTGATAAATTCAAAAACAATGCGAAATGCTAAAACTAACATTAAGGCTTTTAGTGAAGCATGTAAAAGTTTAATGGTAACTTTACTTCCTGTAATGGACGTTGTTTCTGAGCGTGGCTGTATCTGGCAAGGTCTCCTCCAAATCTTTCTATGTAGCGTATTCTATCCACACGAATATTCTGATCTTTCAGCCGTAGAGAGAATCTGGCTACTTCTTCCTTCAGTTCACATGTGCTAGGTCTATATTGAAAAATGTTTCATATTAATACCATTAACATATAAGCATTATACATTAGATACTGTTATACATTAGCCACCTACAACAACAACAACAAATTACATTTGTATAATGCCTTTCATATCGGAAGCACGTCCCAAGAGGCTGGACAATCTGTGTATCGGAGCCGAGCTGGGGGTCAGGATGGGGGAGGGTGGAGGGCGGGAGGGGGAAGGAAGGTGATCGAAGGCACGGTCGAAGAGGAAGGTCTTGAGATGGGTCTTGAAGGAGGTAAAAGAGGGGAGCGAGGCGGAAGGACTGCGGGACGGAGTTCCAGAGAGCGGGGGCAGAGAGGCTGAAGGTCCACCCGCCAATTGTGGGGCGGGTGAGGCGGGGGACTTGAAGCAGGTCAGAACCCGCTGAGCGAAGGGAGCAGGCAGGTTGGTAGGGGATTAGCTGTTCGCAGAGTTAGGGGGAGCGAGGCCATGAAGGATCTTGAACTGTATCCTCTGTGTGATGGGAAGCAGTGGAGTCGGGTGAGGATGGAGGGGTGTGATAGGGTCACAATCACCGAGATCATAATCAAGAGTTAATTATCCAGATGAAAGGCCTGATGTTCAAAAAAGACTACACAGTACAGCGTTAACTTTAAATAATAATATTAATAACACTTACAACTGATGTGGAAATTGAATGTGAAACTACTAGTCGCTGAAAATATGGAAGTCTTGTAGAATTAGTATCAAGGATGGAAATCCTTGAGAAGCTTTTACGACTGCTCCCAGATTGGTGGAAGCCGATTCGATAACAGCTTTTAAGCGAGAAGTAGATAATTATTTGGGGAGGACAAGTTTGCAGGGCTATGAGGAGAGAGTGGGGGAGTGGGATTGATTTGGAAGCTCTTTTCAAAGAGCTGGCACAGGCACGATGGGTTGAATGGCCTCCTTCTGTGCTGGATAATTCTATGATTCTATGATGATGAAGTCACAGATTAAGATGTTCTTCATCCACAAGAATGTGCAGCAGCCAAAGCCAAACAGAGCCAAACATATCCCGACTCCAGACCAGACTGCAGGCACCTCTTTCAAAAGTAGGCAGAGGGAGCAGATGTCAAATCAAGGAGGTGAGGAGATTGCAATTGTGCACCTTAACATGAGAAGTCATCCCATCATATGAAACATCCCACAGAGTTGTTGAGCTCACCTATCTTGGAAGAGAAGAAGGAATTTGGGGTAGTCAACCAAATTGTTTTCCAGGTAGCCAGCTTTGTTCACAATGGTGTCAAGTTGATCCTTCGTCAGTTGAATTTGGAAAACCTTTTCAAGGATTTCCTTAAATTCGTGGTAACTGACAGTCTCATGGTCAGAAATGTCAGCTTTTCTACAAGTAAAGGGTGAATCGATTATTCCTTTACAAACATTCCTAAAATAAACTGGAAATGTAAGATTCATTAAATTCCCAATAGTTAACAAGCCCACACTTCAGAAAATCAGGTTTTCTGCCAGGAGCAGAGAAATAGCTACAGGAACAAATCGTGAACCTGCTACCAATGTTGAAAAAGCATTTGGAAAATAATACTTTTGTTTTAGAAGGTACAACGTTACTGTGCTACAAATATCTCAATGTGCCTTGAAAATGATTTACAATACACATAAAAATACTGATTTACTTGTTCCATGGATAGCAACAAAATATGATTCCTATTTTGCATGGTTGGCAAAAACCTAATCATTTAACACGCATAATAGTGCAGATATGTAAGATTAGATTACTCAGTACTATTAGCTCTCCACTGTACAATTGCCATTACCATTTCAAAAAATAACACTTAAGTCCTGTTGGCCCTTGTTCACTATAGATCGGGCTGATGCAATCAGTCAATACTTTCTATTTGATTAAATATATCAGTTCTTACTATATTTTGGGAGAAAATGACTACAGGTATTAAGAACACAAGCTTCTATCAATGGTTTATGGCATAATTAACCATTTTAAATAAGTAGAAACGGTAAAGGTTGTGTTACAATAAGAATCTCGTATGTTTAAACTTGTGAGCTCGTGTGTACAATCTTGTTGAATCCAAAACGTCTTGATTTATCAAACATGCATTTAGTTTTCATTCATTTCAGATCTTATCACAGACTATCTATTTGTATAATTTTATGTTGGATTAATTTAAAGGAGCCTCATCATCTTTCACCGTTATGTATTCATACCAGATTAACTGACATTTGACATTCACTTTGAATGTAAGACAGATATTTAAACACATTCACAGAACATACTGGAAATGTACAGACACAAGTCAAAGAAAACAATAGGTAAAAACGTTGGAGAGAGTAGTCTGTATTTAAACTATTGTGGAGTTTTTTTTGACCCTTCATATATTTCCAGGGCTGGGCAAAAACTGTGGCATTGGTTCATCCAACGCATAACGATGGATATTTGCATGACTTCAAGGGCCATCCTGACCTTCTAGAATTCTACTCAATACTTTCATCTTCCTGACGGGGTGATCCTTTTCTGGTGAGTCATATGGATCTATGAATGTCTGTGTGTGTGTGTGGGGGGGGGAGGGGGTGTGCGGAGATTAATACCCTGCTTTAGCGCCCACCATTTCTAGATAAGGGCTCGTTGCTTGGGTCTTCGCCGAAGAGTTTTCCTCGGGAATCCAAAAGTGATCATGACAATAATTTTGCTTCTGTAAGGTATTTCGGTAGTTTTAGTAATACCAGTAAATGAAGTTGCTGATGCAAAAATTGTCAGCACACTGGTGCAAATCATAATCTACATGAGGGACATGTTGACGTCCATTTGGACCTACAGAGAAGATTTTGATTTAAGAACAAAGCGTCTTAGTGAAAGTGCTACCTTAATTACCAATATACCATTTCAGGATTATCAAGGATTACATGCCTCATCCAGGGGTAAATCCTCAGTGCTGTCTATCATTTGTTGAATATTAAAATAGTAAGATTGTTTTCTCATCACTGAGTGGTATATTGATTACATTTTGTAGGATTACATTTCAGGAAAAAATACAATGACATAGTAAAGGTGTCGATTCTCTGTGAAAGTCATAGATACAATTCTTCAATATTAATTAAAAATATGCTAAAATAATTTAACTTTCCCTAGCTTTTCATCACACCATTGCACATTATTAGAATAACATGAAACTTTTTGCAAATAATGAAGTTTAACATCAGTAGAAAACAGAATTTCAATGACAGTGTGTTGAAAGAGGTACAGTTCCATTTCTAAGGTCTTGGTGGAAACATGAAGCATTGTCCCAAAGGAAATCACACCCGGGATTATCAAGGTATGGTAAAGCTGTTTTAACGCAATGCTTGGATTAAATCCCAACCAACGGGTTGTGTTGGCCAGTCAGTGCTTTCGCATTTACTGCACTGGTGTATAGCTGTTGGCTGGCTTCAATGATAAGGCTTTACTGACACTTCAAAACGCTGATCAACATGAGGGAAGCCAACTTAGCTGACGACTGAGTAATATGTGTGAGGAAGCTCTTACCTCCCATATGGCCAGCAGAGAAAAAAATAGCTCCACAACACAGTAACAAAACCAACTTATTTTGCCTTTGCAGTAAAAGCTGTTTAAGGAAGTCTTGCAGGATATGAAAACAGATGTAAAGAGCGAGCAATCAATTTTGAAGATACTTGGAACAAGTTTTTTAATTCTCTAAAATACCTTTGTAAACATAAAAAGAGCTACCTGAATGCTGTCAACAGTTGAAGGAAAAGCCTGTGACACTGTTTTAACAAGCAAACCTCAGCTTCAGAAGCCGTCAGACCATCTTTATAGACTCGGGGATTTTCACCATCAGCATAAAGCCTGGAAAAGATGAGGGAAACGGGAAACCTGTCAGCAAACTTTCACCTATCACCAATGATTGCGTCTGTCTTGTCTATGTGTCTATCTATCTGTCTGTAATGCTGTAAAACCTTCATTAAACTTTAAAGCGCTGTAAACCTTACAAAGGGAACATTTTAGAAGTTGCCCAGAAGTAGGTAAATCTATATTATCGATTTTCTCCATTTCACTTTTGATTTCTCCTGCAAATATTTAGTACTTGATAGTGTTGAGTGTTAATGTAAGATTACACACATATTTTGATACTATTGCCATTTTGTTGTTGGAAATGTATTGCAGGTGACACCACACCATTACAATATATTAGACATAGACAAAACCTAATGTGGGAAAGGAGCTGGAGCCAAGCTTCCACCTAAACATGAGAGTCTGTAGTGTTCAAAGTACTCGTCCCACTAAAAAATCATCTGCATAAGATTCTGTAGCCTACTTGTACTAACAAATCCTTGCTTTGTTCCAAGCACTTTCGCTTTGGGTTCCAGGCTGCTTAGTATTTGTGCTATGGGGAGAATTCCTGGGCATCCTAGAGTAGCTTTATTATAGATTAATGTAGTTGTATGTGTGTCTGGACATGTATGACAGATGATCAGGAACTGCCTGATTTGAAAGCACAGACATGAGGAGTGTGTAACAATATTAAACACATGATGTAGTTTCCTGGTATCATGTAAGCTCAGATCACCTCTCCAGCTGGATCATTGAATCCTCTGGGAAGCATCTGTCTGTTCTCTATAACATACACATACATCATTGGAGCAGCTTAACAGCTGGGGAGGAGATGGCCCCATGAACGCACCAAAAGCAAGGATTCCTTGCTACAGATGGAATACATTAAATAGGAATATTTTATTTTTCAGTGGGAAAGTTTGAACAGAACATGTTCTCCTTTGACTTTCCTTCTTTTTAACAACTGACAGAGTTCATACACACACACACACACATCACTGAACCACCTCACCATGTTTCCACCATTTCTGGCATTATTAGAAGGCTGTCTACTGTTTGGAAAAAGGTATTTGCAATGCCCTTACCATATATATTTTGTTTGCAGAAATTACCTGTGATTTAGTTTTGGAAGCATCTTGTTGAATAGACTTAGATTTGATCTGCTTTGCAGTTTTTCCACAAATTTTAAGTAGTCCACAAGCCCATCTCTCCTTTTCAAATTAAACCTAAGTAAAAGATTAAAAAGCAATGAATTATGCAAAGTGACTTCCACTTTATTTGTTCTAATTTTTTATAGTATATTTTAGGAGTTTAAAATGCTGCTATTTTATTTTTATTTGAGCATTTAATTTACTGCTGTAACATTTTAAAAAGTAACATTTTCTTGCCAAGAAATACACTATTACATACATTGTCAACGCTTCCAATTTTTTTCTTCAATTTATTATGGACTATAAACTACACCAAAGTCAGATTTTCACATTGTAAAAATATTATGAATCATGAATAAAATAAATAAGAGGCAGTAGGTCCCACTTTCAGAACTTGTTAAGAGATTTGGAATATCATTCCTGCAGGTTTTAAGTCAAAAGCTACAGAGCGCTGTGTTCCGTGTTGGAGTTGTGTTCCGTCATATATCCATGATAATATTTATGTTCTTGTGATTCTTTGCATGTAAAATTTCTAATTTGAATCAGAGATTAGACCCGAAACCTGCATTATAACAAGGTTTCCTTGCATCTATTGGTATGTGGAGAATAACTCCTACATCACTAGGACTTAAACTTAAGTTCTGCTGCATCACGTAATAAAAAAATAAAATAATCCTTGCACTTGATGTATCATCTTTCAAGTCAAGGGGACTTCTCAAAATGCTTCACGGGATTTACTGTACAGTGTATTGACTGCACTTTGTAGGCAAATGTGAAACAAACATTTCTCTCACTAACAAAGAATATAAAGTGAAGTCTTGGTACATTCCTGTTAGGGCAAGGACAGCTAAAAAAATCAATCTCATCATTTCCTCATGTCAGCCAATTGTTATGTAGCAGCAAAGTATTTATTGGTTTTAAAGGGTGATTTAACCCAGACTATTCGCTGCTGGGATGTTGCTGATGCCCTTTGTATAAGCAGGGAAGAAAAGTGCTTGGTAAAGGAAGAGCTCAGAGATCGCACAGCAAGCAAAACGGCTAACAACAGGGAAAGAATAAAGATCAAAGGCCACAACGCTTCTCTCACTATTCCTCCTAAATAATCTTCCTACCTATAATCATCCTGTGGCAGCATCCCAGAGGATTTGCTCTCTGTAACCAATTTATGCTGCACTGTATGTGATTCTATCTATTATACAAGACACAATAGAAATCTGCATTTAAAAAAAAGTGTAATGCCTTTACACATTCCTATTTGTGGGTATTAAAATTCCTATTCTTGGATATTCAATAACTATTACCATTGCAAGATGCTCCCCGCCAGTGCAGTTTCAGTTCATCCAAGTCTGTTAATGATGGCTGTTGACCTTCTGCTACAAAGTGCCTTGGGACTTCCCCACAACGTGAATAAATGTAATTTTGTATTATATTGTAAAGTGCAATTTATCATTGCTACCAACAGTCCAGTCTCCACCATTTGGGATCCATAGAAAAAGCCCATATGCATTTTGGTTTTAAGGAATAAAATGTGTTTGGTTTAAACAAACTTTGTTAAGGAATCTTATATTAGATTCAGGAGTGCAGGAATGCCAGGAGAAGCACACATTATCTGTTGATGGGATCTACTTATATTGACCCGTTTATACAGCTTGACATTGCTATACAATTTGAGGCCAGAGGAGTATCAGCCCTGATGACTACAACTGAGATCGGTTGGAAATGAACACACTCTGGAGTTCTCAAACCCCCTGGCTCTTGCCAACTGACATCTAATACTTTCCGGAATTAGGTAAGCAGGATGCATCCCTCCTGGGAGAGAGTGCGCATTCGATTCCAACAATCTTTCTCTGGGATTTGCATATGTAGGTGAGATACGTGGAAATCTCAACTTGGTTTGGATACTCTTAAGCATGGTGATGGGTCTTTGCATGTGTCAAGACACCCGGCTGACAAAAACAGGAATGTAATTTAAGTAAATTAGAATTTAAATCTTACCGTTCATTGTGGAGATGGCTAGAGTAAAGTACCAGTGGTTTACTGCAGAGTACTGCATGTTTAATATTAGACCGTATGTTATGCGAGGTTGCAGATTTTTGAGGTAATATCGGACCACTTAGATAACGTGGAATAGACTTTCAAATCATGCTGAGGAATTTAAATTGTACAAATACAACTTGACAGCTTGTGTATCAAAATGGTATAACTCATCAATCACAATATGGCCGAACTCCTTGTTCATTTCTTCTGAGAAGCTGTGTTTGCAAAATATGCTTTTTTGTGCAAGTTTGAACATTAATAAATTAGTGCAGCTGGGATGTGTGAAACAAACTCCCCAGGTGCAGAATGTTCAACAGCAAACCAGCAACGGTACATTTATCATATACGGTGGCAATAAGGGCATTCTACCCAGTGTAACCAGACACATTATTGTGTTACTGGTGAAATACAATTTAGATTTCCATAGCGTATTTCTTGTCGGAAGGATATCTTAAAGCACTTACAAAACAATAATATTAAAATATTACAAAATCCATGTTCCAGTCCTGTAAAAATATAGTTTGAACCTGCGTTTCACATCTTCCTTTTAAATAAGATGTTTTTAGAACCCTCATTTAATGCTGTTTTGGTAAAATATCTTTGATATGTGCTGAATTGTCAGTACATTAGAGCCAAAAGTGCAACATAACATTGCTAGTGCAGATCATTACCAATGTAAGTGAGACGACCTCCAAGGGAAAGCCTTGCATCGATTCTGCTTCAGGCAGGTATTTACGAATCTGGCCATTTGAATTGCTCTCCTATTGTTAGCAACTAGAAAGAGAGGAATGTCCCCAGCAGTTCTTGGCAATCTGAAAGATCTCACTTTCTGAGGCCACACGTACAGAGATCAGCTACACAAAGTTATGTGAGCAGCAAATGTAAATATGGTTATCCATTCACATCCCTGTAAATTGTTTTGGGCACTCCACCAACATGTTCAGTGTAACAAAGGATTAAATCAATTCCAGCCCTTGTAACATCATCATTGTTGAAAACTATGACAACATTATTCGATAATATGATATCCATTGTCAATAACCCAATGTCAGCATCAATTCACTATCCTATTATACAAGCTCCCAGCCAAAGGATTCCCTAAATGGATCGTGAACTGGTGAAATAGTGAGTGACTCAAACAGGGGCAGATACCCGACCCTTGCTCAAGCATGAAATAAAGTATGCTTGTCATCCATTTAGACTCCAGACAAATTAAGTCTGATTGTAAGAACAGGATCATACGTTTATATAGAAATTGTTCTGTGCAAGTGCAGCACTGTCTCATTGACGGTGCAGTTGACCCAGAGAGCTTTAATCAGACTAGTTGTCCCTTTCACATGGCAGAAGTTGGGAACTGATGATGCAAAGAATCATGGCCATAGATCTATGTCAAACAATTGAGTGCCAATTCTGGCTGCTAATACAATACAAAATTACATTTGTAAAGCGCCTTTCACATCAGGAGGACATCCCAAAACGCTGAACAGTCAGGGATTAGGACCCGATTAATATAATAATTGCACTCTTGCAATACCTGGCTAACAGATGCTCCAAATCCATTGCGTACATGGGATTCCTCAAGTTAGCCAGTGCATGCCGAAATGCTGTCTTGCTAATCTGAAATTATAAAGCGTGCAATTATGTTTCAATCATTTAATTATAATTATAATCATTTGATATTGCACCTTTCATGTTGGGAGGAAGTCTCAAAGCACAGCACAAGATTCATTGCATATATTTGTAAGTGAATGTGCCAGCCAATTTGGTAATGTGTCCACACAGCCATGTTGGTTAGGACACGGGATTATGTATTTTAAGACGCACTATTCTTTAAAATATTCTAAGAATACAAAACTTCAAGATTTAATATATCTCCTTTGAATTCTTCCTTCCTCTGTCAGTTTTGGAAGAGGAATACAATGTTTTTGTTGGTTGGAAAGCAGCTTTAAAGTCTAATATTACAATAAAAATGTCCAAACTCTGAAGACAGGACTTTGAACTTGCAGTCTTGGCCCACACTCCAATGCAGTGCTGGAGTTGTGATACATGGTTAGAGCTGTCAGATGGGATGTTAAACCAAGATGCCGTCTAGCTGTTCAGGTGGATGTTAAAGATCTAATGGCACTGCTTGAAAAAAGAAGGGAGTTTCTTCTGCTGTCCTGGCCAACAGTCCCCCAAATAAAATTGCTCACTCACTTCATGGCTGTTTGTGGAACATTGCTATGCACAAAATGAATGCTACATTCATCTGGTCACTACATTTCACAGTAAAATCCTGTAAAGTGCTTTTAGACGTCATGACAACATGATATGGCACTATATTAAATGCAAAGATTATTATAACATCAGAAGCAGGAAGCTCACACAAGCACATGAGGGGTTACTCGTAGTAGTAATGCAAAATATTTAATTCATAGCCTGTTCTGAGGTTGCATAAGTACAATTAAATATCACATACAATATATTCAGCCAATAATCTCAAGATTTATCCACCCACTTTGCATTTTCTTTATTGTATTCAATTTATTATTGCTTGATCATTCTCTTAGGTCACTCTTGCCATATAAAATTCTAAGCCCTCTGCTATTATTCCTCTGTCAAAATAGTACTAGTAGTCTGCGATTAATCGCTCTTCAAATTTCTTTTCCTCCCTGTGGAGGAAGTGTATAGCTTTCACTTGACACCTTCTCCTGATCTGGGTTGGCTGAGTTTGCACATTTAGCAATGTGAGGAATTATGGTTATGAATCGGTGACCCAGAAATGTATTGTGCTGGCAAACCATTCAAATTTTACTCAATTGGGGCTATACTACAATAGAGAATAAGCAGAATTCCCACTCCATCCAGCCCAAAGTAATTATGAAGGGAAGAAATTCTAAGTGTTATTGCAGAGTTATTCTACTGATTGCATATCTACTTAGATTTTATTAAAGTTATTCTATTACACAGAGACTTAATGCTACTAGTGATAGTGAGTTATTGCTGTATTTCCACATATTAAAATCAATCCAGGGATCGCTAATATTATCAATAACATAAATAACAGTAAATAATGATTTTGTGCACCGAAAACTGTAGTCTTTACTGTATTATATGACTAAAGTACAGTGGCATCGTACAATATTTAAGAATTCCTTGCTCGTAATTATTATTCATCACATAATCACGTTGTTTCACTTACAGTAACATACATGACATTAATTCCAACTTTTAAAAAATTTGTTTAAAATTCCAAACTTATTGTGAATTGCAGCATTCAGCAGTGAATTTCTTCGAGGTCGAAGTATTCATTTACTTACCTGACAGGTCTCCTGCTTGTCATACTTTGCAAATTCATGTAGAATAATCATACAGGCTTCGTCTAACTGCAACAATAAAGGAGGTAATTGGAAAAATACTGTAAGTTAAAAGTAAGTTTTACTGTAAGTTCACCCTGCTTTTTCAAATCAATTATCTATTATACCTACATGAGATATTGGAAAAACAATTTGCAAAACAGTCTTTAGTTAGGTAAGAATACTTTGAACAAAAATGTACAACTCATGATGACCGATGGGTCAAATCCTTGTCATGTGACTGTGTAATGCAGTTTGGCATGAGCTGTTTGTCAAACTGTTTGTAAAGTGAAGTAATTACTGTTGGCACCAAGGTTGGATCGATGTCTCCCCAGATGACTGAGGATCAATGGTAGCTTCCAATTAAAGGTGATATGAAGAGAGAGGAAAATAAAAAAATCTAAGGAATGAGAGAGAAAAATAAAGGAAGACACACTGAGCAGAATCAATGCATTAATGCAGTGATTATTTGTGGATTATTGCCAACATTTAAAGTCTGTTCAGCTCGTCCATTGACCACGTGTAACCCATTCTATCATTGATCCTAACCACTTCTTTGAACACTTTGTAAACTTTTTCCCTGGCCCCAAAAATATTCAAACAAAATTCTATTTACTGAATATCTAATTAAATACGCATGCATCTCCACATCTGCACTATTCAACTTTAGCTGTTTGATTTTGACAAATGACACTTACTTGGTTGTAACAGCACAGGAATAATCATGGTCTGCAGAGTATTTGATTATCTCTCTCCATAATTATCCCTCTAACATTCAATCCTGCTCCTAACTAGATATTTATCTAGCTCTTTTCTGAAGGAGTTAATTGACACAGCATTAACTACTTTGTTTGGGAGTCTGTTCCACATATGAGTTACTTTGTGGAACAAAAAACATCTCTTGATCCCTGGTATCACTTGAGTCTTGTTGAATTTGTATTCATGTCATTTAGTTTTATGTTCACAGTCAAATTAAATAGCGTGCTTACATTTGTATTATCCGTGCCTTTCACCATTTGAGAAAAACTAGATGATGTCTCCTCTCAATGTTCTTTTTGCTAATGAAAGCAAGTTCATAGAGAGTCTCTTCATAATTTGTGTTCATACAACTATGTTTGGTTGGCAGTGAATGAATGGAATTTTAGCAGCAATTTGTGAAACCTTTTTAATAACATTAAAAAAAAACAACTTTAGCATTTGTACCAAGGTACGCGTATGCAAAAATCAGGTATTTGTTTTTCCTCAACCCCAGTTTCCGACAATGTTGCAACTACAAAACACAGTCACTTCACTTTACTGTGTATCCTGTGAAAGGCGCTATAGCAAATGTAAGGATTACTATGTAAAGAGAAACATTATTGAAGGTATAATCTTTGGGACTACTTAATTGCTAATAAAGCCATTGCCATCAGAATGGCCACAACAGGTACAACAAATTCTTTGGTGCTTTGAAAGTAAGTGGGGCTTACAAAAAATAGGTAAATGGGCTTCAGTTCCTTTTCATTGCTCAGGAGAATACATCCCAATTTCTCTGGTATTATTGAATATTTCCAAGTTGTTGGACACAGAATTTGCAGAAACATAACACAATAGTAAATAGCCCTTTTCTCATTGGAATTAAACCATTGGTTCATCTAGACTACCAATCTAACTTTCCAAAGGATTGCTTGGACAAATCTATCTCATCAGCTAATAAGCCTGAATACTCTCAAGTTCCTTTTTGAAATCATTTGTGCTTTTTAAGGTTTTTCACCTGAATACATTTGTGCTGAAGCAATTTCAGTTGAATTATATCAGCAAACTCCCCCCAAAAAACAATAATAAATTGGTCATTTTCAATCCATGACTGTTTGTGGGACATTGCTGTGTGCAATTGGCTGCCGTGTTCGCCCACGAATATACAGTCAATTCACTTTACAGTATATTCTGTGAAGCGCTTTGGGACGTCTCGAAGACGTGAAAAGCGCTACATCAAATGCAAGGATTATTATTATTATTATAATAGTACTATTAATAATAATCCTTGCATTTGATATAGCGCCTTATCACACCATTGAAGTGTGTCAAAGCACTTCAACGTATAGTGAATCAAAACTGATTGGGAACAAACACTAAAGTTTGGCCAAACATAGACCATGTGACCCATATAGTACGAGCAGAAATCAGTAAAACAATTCAATACGATACTTATCAATATCTCCGAAATGTGAGGGGTTGGCAGAATGTCATTTAGTTGTTTCTCTTTCTTGAAACTAGTTGAGGATTTATGCAAGAAAGCAATTTGCGCATAATTAACTGACCTTGAACAAGTCCACAAACACCCGAAAAAAATAAACATTTTCAAACAAATGTCTTGTCACATTCTCAACAGAGAATGTAATAGATCACTTTTACAGCTGCAAATAATTAGGTTACCGCTGAAAAAAGCTGATCTTTCAAGTGGACAAATCAGGTGCAATTCATCTATAACATGACACCTTGTTATAGAAGAGTATGTGCACTTGTAAAAGCTTACTGGTTGGATAATTAGGTGAAAAAATCTAGTTTTTAGAATGTTTTTATTCATAAAATAGTACGACATACCTGCTTTATGATTAACTTTTGCGTGAACAGGCACTTTATTCAGCAAGATTTGACAAACTCGTTACAGTCAGTGCAAGGAAAGTTCAAGGTTATTTTGTTGTATCCTATAATGGCCCCATAGATAAACTGAACCCATATAAAGGGAAATAAATCCATGCAGACCATTTGGGGTTGAGGATGATGATGATAAACTCTGAACTTATTTCATCATTTAAGAAAATCAGTGTTTTAACTTCTAGCTGTGACCCAGCGTCTGGTGCAAACTACTTTAAGGCAAGTCAGACGAAAACAATCTCCATGTACGACACAGAGTTTACACATATTAGAATTTATAGTTATAGCTCCATTTAGTACTTCATCATGCTAGCAGTTTCTGAAGGTTGAATTAGTTTATTTCCAATATAACATGATCAACTGCCATCCTAAAAATGCAAGTATATTACAATTCTTGTTCTGTCTTCCTGTATGGCCTAGTGCTTCACTTGGCAATGTGTAGTTTAATTCTGCATAGCTTTGCTGTGGTATTGTATTGTATTGAACAAGTACTTCCAAAGACTACTCTTGAGGATAATTCTATGTTGGTAGTAAATTCACTGGCCTGACACATACATGCGTTGTATTCTCCACCAGTTGGTAAATGTAAAAACAGCACTTGAGGTTTTTGCCTAAACTAATTTGTGTTGAATTAACTGATCTTGACCAAGTCCACAAATACTTACAAAATACCACAAATGTGGTTGCATTCAGTGCTTTGCTGTTAGATGGAGTGTAAAGCCCAATTTGTGAATTACTAAGGTACCTCTTAAGGTTGAAGGACAGTGCCCCTATCCCTGGAGCAAGTGATTTGCTATTGGGGGCTGCAATATAAAGTGTTTTTTGATAGAACTAAAAATGTTTTAGTTTCATCAACCTGCTCTGAAACAGAAAGGATGACTAATGCTATTTCACAAAATAACACTATTGATTGCAAATATTAAAGTTATGGACTTTACAAATAGCTTCCTGTTTAAACAATCATGGCAGCTATGGACTTCCAAACATGTGGGCTTTTAGAGAAAATATTACTTCAAATGTAATTAAAGCTAAATTTCCTATAATTTGTTAAAAATCATATATAGAAACAGAAGATTTATGCTGAGTATGGTAGATCAAAGAAAGTAGAGCGAGTTCTATAATTCATAAGTGTCCCAACTAAGTAACTAAGGAAAGGAGACTACAGATTGACGCATTAATTAGATTAATAAGGGAAGTATTCAGCAATTTGTCACCATTAATTTAGGGCATTGTCTGATTCATTCATTGGAAGAAAAAGTACAGAAAGGATTTATCTTTAGGCTTATAGTATCAAAAACTAAATATGTAATTGTAATAAGTTCTTGTCTGCTCTATTTCTCGGTAAAAAAGAAATAGATGTTGAAGCTTCTGTGATAGTGGAATGTTATACTGATGGAGCAATTTAATTTAGTGGATGCACTAGATTAATGGATGAAATCAGGTAGACAAAGCTCTGCTTGTTCCGTAATAATGCATAGAGCTTTGAAGCTGTGGCTGCTTAAATCCATTCAAAAAGCTAAGTATTCTTTCAACGCTATGTGCTATTTTTATCCATCACCAAATCAGTGATTTGTACAATGAAAATTACACGCATGAAAAAGGACCAGAGGAAGCAAAAGTGAATCAAGAGCAAGGTGGGTTTCGAAACTGACAATGATTTTCGATAAGAAAAAGCGTTAATGCACTGGAAAGCACTGCCTGAAAGGGTGGTGGAAGCAGATTCGATAATAGGTTTCTAAAGTGAATTGGATAGGTACGTGAAAAGGAAAAATTTGCAGGGCTACGGGGTAAGAGCGGGTGAGTGGGACCAGTTGGTTAGCTTTTTCAAAGAGCCGCACAGGCACGATGGGCTGATTGGCCTCCTTCTTTGCTGTAAAATTCTATGATTCTAAGAAAAAGCTTTAAAGTTAAATAAAATTATTTCCATTTCCAAGCAAACCGTTGCCATGCCATTTCTTACAGAAACTCACTGAAAAGGAGGTGTATTTTCCAACAAGAATAATAACTACACTATACTGTCCTAGTAAATGATAATATAATAATTCTTGCATTTGCCATAGTCGTGGATTGAGTGACCAAATTATTATTTTTTTTATTTTGGGGATTTATCACTTACCTTAACTTTAAATATCTTAATAACATCATCATCAAAATTAATAACACTATTTGATGTTTTTTGTTTACTTTTAGCTGCTTGCGTTCTTGTTAAATCTTCATTTACTCCTGAAAAACATTCAAAATAGCATTAACATTAAATTTCCCTCACTAATTGTAAAACGATGGGACAGGTATTTCATTGTGGGAGGGGCATAGCCGGGTCAGGTATTTTCTAGAGATAGTGATCTACAGAATTCACTGTAATCTATAGTGACTGTGCATTTTGTACAAGCAAATTGCATACAAAATCCACAGTCACTATAGATTGAAGTGAATGACCAGTTTTATTTGGGGGATTGTTGGCCTGGACACCAAAACAACAACAATTTGCAGGTGAAATGCTACTCCCTTGTTTTTTCTGAATAGTGCCACATGAGCATTAATGTCCACCTCAACAGCTGGATTGGACTTTGGTTTAACATCTCATCCAAAGTACTGTATAATGACAATGTATAAGTACAATGAACTTACTTTTTTTTGTACATGATACTGCTGTTCATGTCATGATGTTAATGCCGATAATAAAACTACCACGTCTCGCCACTGAAAGTGCAATCACAAAATGGTGTTGGAAATTAAATTCCACAAACAGAAGTAATGGTGGTCTGTGATGAACAATGTGGTGAGAAATCGTTACTTTATTATGTTTCTCATCGACAGACAGGGCTGGTCTTAAAGCTCCAACATCCAGTTTATCCTTTCTGCATCCAGCTCTATTTGGTATGCAAAGTGCAGTAGTTCTCTTCAATTATATCCTGTACTCCAGACTGGCCCAGAGTTCTGCCCTTCCATCAACATCAATTACCAGTTATAACCCAAGGACCTTCAGGTAATTATAAGGAACATAAGGAAGTGTAAAATGAGAACAGGCCATTGAGTTCAGCAGATATTTCTCCAATACAGCATGCAAAATTTAAGGTATCCTGACTCTTCATACAACATTTAATCTCCTCGGAAAATCTCCTTACTATTCCTACATTGGAAATTTGACATTAAAGTTTACACCACAAAAGTTGATGAAATTACTGGCAGAGTCGAAAGTGTTAGCCAACAAACATTAATAAATATAATGTCAAGTTAGAGAATCTTGCCCTATTTATTACACTTTTGATTCACAGATTGTATCAAGTAAGAACATACAGTACCTGTTAAAGGATCATTAGGGCTGAGCATTGTTGTACAATGAACAGTTCCTTGGGAATTTATTCCCATTTGAGTTAAAAACTGCTGCGTTGGCACTTTCCATTTTCTCTCGGCATCTATTCTGCAAAAGAGTACACTATGATCAAAATCAGGAACAAATATGTTGGCTGTAACATTGCTTGATGGTAGAGATTGTCTTGAAAACATCACCCGTCTCCTTTCAAAGATATATATCTGGATAATGAGGCAGAATTTACAATATGATTTACATTTATACAGTGACTTTCATGTCAGAAGGATGTCTCAAAGCGCTTAGCCCTGCTGGGTGGACACCCGAGCTGGGGGTAGGAACTGAAGGGGATGAGGAGGAGAAAGATGATCGAAAGCACAGACAAACAGGTACATTCTTGGGATGGGCTTGGAACGAGGGGAGTGAAGGACGAGTCGGAGATACTCTGGGATGAAGTTCCAGAGAGCGGGGGCAGAATGGCTAAAGCCCACCTTCCGATGGTGGGGTGAACAGGACAGAGGACATGAAGCAAGCCGGTATTTGCTAAATTTATTCATAACATAGCAGTAACTATGAGTAAACTGTTGTAGTAGATGAATAAAATTGTCACTTTCTAAGACATCCAACACTTCATATATGCAACTGAAGCAAAACAAAATTCAAGAGTAAATTTGTGTGGGACAATATCATAATTCAAGGCAAGATATTTTGACAGATGACAGATTGTGTTATTTGAAAAGAGAAGATTTCTCCCAGGTGACTTGGCCAATCCCCAGACAAAATTGCTTATTTACTTCATAGCTGTTCATGGGATAATGCTGTGCATGAATCGGTTGCTGTGTTCACCTGAAAAATATACAATCACTCCACTTTACAGTGGATTCTGTGGATGCACTTTGAGGTGTTTTCACAATGTGATAAGGTGCCATATCAAAACCAATAATTATGATTAATAATATTAATAATAGTATTAATAATACTTACTGTCTAAATAAATTATACAACCTAGTGCAGTCATGTTCAATAATTGTACCCTCAGTGCAGTTTAGATTAAACAAGGTATTTGCAATTTAGTTGTGATTACTGCAGTTGATGAACTGTTACTAAAATACATAATTGCAACATAATGTATCGTTAAAAGCAGACAAGTTGCCAGATAATTGTCTCCAATTATTTTTGGCAGCTTATTGTAACATTTAGTTAATATCAAAGAAGATTATACAATATTTTGACATTTTATGACTGGTTCTGTTTTTTTAAATAAAATGTTTAAAATTGTAACATTGCATGTCAAATGTGAATATCAAACTCTGACTTTTGCAGTATCTCTTTAAACTCTACATTATTACTAGGATTGAGAATGCCAGCTGCGTTCTTCCATTCCCAAGTGGGCTGAGTTTTCAGTCTGCATTATTTTCAAAAATTGCAATTTGCAATGGTTGTGGTTTATTGTCTTTCTGAAAGATTTTCTGCCGTTTCTGAAGCCAGCTGCAGGCAGCAATTATAGCAATTACAGTTTCCAAAATATGCTAATCTAAGCTGCACCATTGGAGATGCTGAACAGCCCCCATAGGCGGAAAGGATAAAATGAAAGGATGGAGGACAATTTGCTTCAAGTCCCAATCGCCAGGTCAGGGGAACATATCACCTACACATCCTTTTGGATGGAGAATGATAAGTACAGTATATGGAGCAGAAGGCACTTGACACAGAATTCATGTTGGGTTCTTGCTCCTGATCCGTATCCAGTCATCCCATCCGGAAATTCTCTTGCAAGGTTATGTGTTTTTCATAACCTTAGGACAGATAGTGTTCAGAAAGCACAGTGTTCTTTATAAGCAATCTAAGCAATACATTCTTTGGGATAAAACATAACTCTGATATACACATTACACATTTTCAAGGTTTTGTATTTGTTAGCAAATCATACCAGCTAGCAAACGTACTCAGACACACATGGAATATAAAATATGTGCTTATGAACCAATATTTCTGAATAATACTGAAACTTTGGCAATCTCAAATGAACAGGCACATTGCCAATATTGCACATTGTCATTTCAATCCACAACTGTTTGTGGGACACTGCTGTGCGCAATTGGCTGCCGCATTTCACCCGCAAATATACAGTCAATTCACTTTACAGTCAATTCTGTGAAGCGCTTTGAGACGTCGAGAAGACGTGAAAAGCTCTATAACAAATGCAAGGATTATTATTATTATATAAAGATAACGTATGATTTGATGTCAGTTAATTATTTCTGTTAAAAGCACTACGTTTTCAAGGTTTTGTATTTGTTAGCAAATCATACCAGCTAGCAAATGCACTCAGACACACATGGGATATAAAATATGTGCTTATGAACCAATATTTCTGAATAATACTGGAACTTTGGCAATCTCAAATGAACAGGCACACTGCCAATGTTGCTATTAGCCTGGCTAATCATATCCTGTATGTTGAGAGAGCAAACAACCTCCTTTTAACAGTTTAAAAGAAACCAAAGCTGGATTAAGTGGTTGAGACTTGATGGTGGCCAGATATTCCATCAGCAGTAGTGGTGTGGAATACCCTCAGCCTGAGATGAAGACAAGTGAAAGCTTAATTCAGGAAGCAAGTTTGTATTGCCAAATTAACAATGCTGTATTGCCCAGTGCCAAAAGAATTTGCAAAGTTTTATTTGCCGTATACTTTGTAGCTGGAGTTCTGCAACTCAATGGTTAGAGCACTCACCTCTCAAGCGAGAGGACCCAGGCACTGCAAAAGAGATGTAGAAGAAGCGGGATTGATTTGCAGCAGATCCAATGCAATGCTGGGGGGTGTGGGGTTTGCATTATCTGAGGTGCCATCCTTCAGATGAGGTGTTTCACCGAGGACCTGTTTACCTGTTCAGGTAGGTATGTGCTGAGGTATGAGCTCAAACTGATACTAAATCCGGTGGTTATTTTTGGTCCAAAATGTGTGCAAATGGCTATGAATAGCAGCACAAACTTTGCTCTTTTACACAACCTTTAACAGCAACAAATTACATTTGTATAGCATCTTTCATTTTGGGAGGACGTTCCCCAATACAAATAGGAAAATGTGTCAACACATCCCTCCATGTTATATGAAGATGATGAGGCAAATGATGGCAATGATTTGCTACACTGGCACTGTACTTGGAGCAACATTCTGTTACATTAAATATTTTTTAGTACTGTAAAACACAATGAACACTGTGCAGTCATAGTCCTTAATGCTATGTTATCAGACATCCAAACGCCTTTCCAGAATAGAAAGCATAAGCTGCAAATGAAAAATAAGTGTGTGTGATCCACTCATGAGTATAACAGATCAATAATTTAGGGTGAATTAGTGTTCAAAAGCAGGATAAAGCAGAAGGAAGCCCCTGAGATTCGGTTGTTTGAAAATGTGTTAACCTTCCTTGGCAAATAAAGTCCAGAGGGACAGGAGAAGGCTCAAGGGAAGACTGGCTTTTCATAAACGTAGATATTGTACTGGCTTACTTAACATCACTTCCTGTGTGCCCTACATAATATGTGCAAGAAGCATCACTGATATCACTTCCTTCGCAAAATGACATCAGGAGCACACCCTGTGCGCATGTAGGAAGTGACATAAGTGTTGCTTCCGACCCACAGCACAGGAAGTCAACGAGTCAGTATTCTATGCCACGCGTGTTGCTTCTGGTATAGGGTGGGGTCACATTATACCAGCTTCTAAGTAGCCTTGTGTGAAACCGCAGGTTGTACTGATGGGGGACATATCCTGTGTATTTACTTGTTCACGGAATATTTTACAGTATGACGGAAACCTTTTACCTAACAACTGGGGTGATAGAATTAGAGTTGCAGTACATCGATTAGTCTGCACAGTAAATGACTCCTTCAGTGTATCCCTTTTAACCCCAAAACATTTCCTCACCTCACCCAGAGGTTGTTGAAATCGTTTTTGTTCATTATAATACCCATGCTCTCGAGAGCTTCTTTCAGTTGCTTTGCTGTAATAGCTCCGCCAACTTCCAGACACGATGGTGGGAAATGTGCTTGCATTGCAAATCCCCTGAAAAAACAACACAAAGGGAGAGCAGTGAGTCAGACACAGATCGCTTGGCCAGTAATTTGTAACTTTGTAAGGTTATATTCCCCAGAGTACACGAATAGCCTTTTCAAGTCATTTGTTAAATTCCTTAGAGGAACTTCAAGGTGGAAGAAATCAAATATTTGTAATAAAAGTCCTGATCGTGGAAATGACTTGAATACCAGTGCCTGTAATGCTGTTAGATTGATTGTCTACAGCAAAAGCAGGTTTGAGATGCACCAAAAAACAATCTCCAATTTAAGGAATTCATTATTTATATAAATTTATGTAGACTGTTAAAGCACAGAAATGGCTATTCCAGTACAGCACTTAATAAGAGCTCCGAGACGCCGTCTGGCGTGAAGGGTGCTACATAAATGGAAGTTGTTGTTGGCGGAGTGCTGACTTGTTGGATGTGCCATCTCCGGGATGAGATATTATATCTGCTTGTTCTGTTACAGATATCTGCAACTGCAATATGTTGCAAAGTGATGAAGGGAACATCTCCGTAGATAGCAGGTAAAAATATTCTTGGGGGGGAGGACTGAGTAAAATTGAGTTAAAATGTTGGTCTCCTTTCAGACAGGTGAGCCGTTGGCTTGACTGACAGGTCAAGCCAACGGCTCACTTGTCTTAAAGGGGCCAATCAGAGTTGGTGACGACCTGATGAGCAGCCCACCAGACTGGAAATAGGGAAAGGGAGCAAGAGGGTCCTGTGAGTGCCTTGGGTTGTGGGTTTCTCGGAGGACTGGCTATTGTCCTCCTCATGGCTCAGAGCTTTCCTCTCCCAGCTTCCATTAAAGAAGGTAGATAGATTTGGGGTGTGGGTGGGAGCTCCCTCTATCCACCTGTCATGTGGTGTCCCCAGATAAAATTGGTCATTCACTTCAAGGCTGTTTGTGGAAGATTGCTGTGTGTAAATTGATTGCCAGCTACCTGCAAAGTAAATTCTTTACAGAAAAGAACAGTTTTCCTTAAATGTTTGGTCTAAGCGATGAGCATCATGAGGCAAATGAGACTGCTTGCAAGGAAATCTCCTGTTGGTCTATTACATTTCCAAATCATTTGAGAATTCAAATAACATTTCAGCTGCAAGCTGACCTACCTTTCATGCATTTTCTGTTTAAGTAAAGTAAAATCATTTTTGATGCTTTCTTCAAGCTTGCCTGATGATTTCTGTTGCAGAAAACTAGTCTTGGAATTCTGTAGCATAGTGTCATTATCTTGCAATTGCTTCAGAGTTGTCAGTATCATCCATTTATTTTTCATTACCTATGGGACAAAAGAACAATGCAAATTTTTAATCATAGATACTTTAATTGTAAAAACATACTGAAGCAAATACTCCCTGCTGAGGTTAACTTCCTTTAATACTGCTCTCCCATTCAGCTTAGGTATCGGGACATTCTGAACCTGTGGACTCTCACCTTTCAATGTGCTTATGTGCCTACACTTTCTGTTTGTCCCACTCCTCATCTGAAACGTTGCTGAATGTTAATAGACCCCCTACCCTGTTGCTAATCCTTTGCTTGACTTGTCAAGGTTTGTGCCTGTTAGCGACAGCTCTTATCTATAGGTGATTTGTATCCAGGCTCTTTAAGCGATTGTGAATTGCAAATTAACCTACTCCAATTGGAGCCATCATTGCAGTAAATTTCCCCTTTCATGCTGTTAGGAATGATGGAGAATCACTTCCAGTTTCCAATTCTGCGAGCAGATTAATTGGATTTATGCTGTCCCTATGAATCAAATAGTTTTAAATAGTTTCCCCCATTTTGAGCAGCTGAGTGAGTCCAGCTCTACGGTTTGATGAAATTTGATTGGCGATGCATGCAGACAATTTCAACCTCCAAACCTTTTAAAAATGAATCTTGAGCCGGATTTTTCAAGATAGGAACCGCAATTTTTTAGTCTAAATGTGTAACATATGTGGGGCTAGGAATGGAAGACAAACAGATGGGGGAGCATGGTTTTAAATTGTTCTGTGTTGTTTGCATTGATACACAGCAGTGCAAATTGCTCTTTTCAATGTAGTTTCACCAATTGCCAAAAATGACCTTGCAATCGTTTACCGCAGACTTGATTTGTACAGAATTTCAGCATCAATTCAAAGCCATTTTGTATTGAATGAATGCTCAAAGGATAGTGTAAATGGAACATTAGTGAACTTAATTGATGTATTCACAGTAAGTTCCAAACTTGTGTCCAATATAAAAAGAAGCTTCTTCTTCATCATAAGTGATTCAATGCACGACTGTATCCCAAGTATTTTTAAACTATCAGGTAGAACAACGCTTTCAGATGCACTGAGACAAAAGAACAAGAGGATAGATTTCGGAACCCAAAGGACAATTTCAAGCCATATACCAGGAAGTATGTCTTTACCCAGAGGGTAATTACCAATTGGACCAGGTAACCAGGAAGGGTGGTTGAAGCCAAGGCACTGGGATCATTAAAAGACAGCTTTGAGATGTCAAATGCACGGATTGTTATTATTATTATTAAAACTGTGATGGAAAGACAGTAAGGTGAGTGTTCTCGAAGATGTGATCAAATATTCTGAAGGGCCTTCTTTATTCAAATCTCTCTTGCAAAATAAAACTAAGACACAGGAAATGCTCCCCTCCCCCAATCAATCTCAGTGCAGTAATTTCTTCTTCTAAATAATCGAGGTACTGCTTCTTAATACTAGAGTTCACAGTGAGTTCCACAGTGATTTCCAATCTCCTAACACCTTATTTCCTTTACATGTGCTTTTCTTACCTTAGTTTCCTGGAAACAGCCAACAAAGTCAACAAAGGAAATGCGTGATAGTCCAACAATTCCTAAACTATGAACAAATATAGGAAACAAATGCAGTCTAATTATCAAGAACATTTCATTCATTCTCATGACTGTTTGAAACTTGGTCCAATAGCTGTGTTAAATCTGTGAAAAATCTTTTCAAAATGCTGAAAATGCATTGCTGAAGGATCTTCAGAAAGGATGATGCTATAACACCCTTTACAGCAAAGCTGGTTAAATAATTTCTCAAATGTTACATTATATCTAGAAGTTTATGTTTAATTCCAAACAGTAAGAATGGGCATATATAATCTTTTACAGAACAGCCCTAAATACTTAACTGTACAAATCTCATGATCCAATTTAAAACAAAATCCGTTGCTGTGTTTACACCAGCTAAAGATTATGGATTCAAAAATTTGTTGCTCTTCTAGCTAATGCCCTTAGGAAGTCATTGTGAATGTACAATTAAACTGGTGACATGACCTCTCTCCCTTTCCAGTTAAGGAGCCGTTTATGCTAAAATCATGGTGTTTATCATTTGCCACCTAATATTAACAATGGTTCCCTTTTTAAGACATCCAAACCACGTGAATAAAACATTTTAACCCAATGTAAAATTCATGAAGGCAGCCCAAGATGGAGCATAAACATCACCTTTGAAATAAATATTTGATATTGCCTTGGCAGCTCTCTTTCATCTAGTCTGTTATATGCAGGTCATTGGAGATGTTATAAGACTTTATAAGGCATGTTTAATCTTCAAAACAAAAATGGCAAATCTTCCATGTCTCCATGTTAGGGCAGAGAAGCTTGTGCCCTGAGAGCTGACCAAATTCCTTAATGTTTCATTAAATACTGATGCATAAAGTGATGGGGCGAGCTGTGTACAGTGTTGTCACTCTGGTGTATATGTTGTGTTCCCTCCTTGCCGCCTGTAATCCAGGGATGTCAGGATTCGGTTGAATTCATACCACCAGGGTTTTTATGGTAAGGGGATGGGGTACCTCAGCCTGATCTCTCATTGAGCGTCCTCCCTCCCTATAAGTGAGTTTGTTTTTTGCTGACAAAAGAATTTGCATCCATTCACATGGCACAGCCTTCAATACATCAAGCTTGTGTCAATACACCAACACACCCAATCTAAGGTGAGCTCAAGGGAGAAGCCTAAATGTATAAGTTGAATCTTTGAAAATGCATTTTTCCAAGTGTAGGCACAGACATACCAGCAAATTCAAAGAACGGTACCTCTCTCCTCAAGCAACCGAATCGTACAAACATTTTACAAAATATGTCTCATCATGTAAAGGGTTGAAAAATAATTTTAAAAAAATTGATAATAAAAAATGCAAATTTCTAGAATGTTTTGGTGGAACCTGATTATCCACAATCCAACTATCCGCATGTGCATTTATCCACGTTGGAATCTGTTGAAGTATAGGGTGCTCCAAGATACGGGAGAAATATCCAATTGTGCAAATGCACGTGAGGTTACTAGAGACAAGATTTAGCTGGTCTACGAGACTATTGGCAAGGCTACACAACCTCACACGTGCACACATTTGGATTTATTTTGTAAGGGTCAGAGATAGATATGGAAATAAAGTCAGAGAGAGAGAGAGAGACGACAGATACAGACAGGTAGAAATTGAGAGAATTGTAGAGAAAGAGAGAAAAATTCAGAGACTCAGAAAGAATGTTAGAGAGTCAGCGAGAGAACTGACACAATGTGATACCGTAATCATAACATAACTCCCAATGAAACAACGTTTTAGTTAGCACTGTAGCCAATTTGTATTTTGAGTGACGTTCAATTATTCATCCAGGTTGTTATAGTTATGCAATATATATATTGTTCAACACAGTCATTTAGTAGAAAGAGATACTGTAATTGCATCCCTGATCATAAGTGCAGTGACCCAAGTCATCAAAAAATAAATGATTTTCCCAATTAATCATAAAAAGATGTGCAGTGGATTTAAAGATCCCGAGTACCTGCTAAGAAGACTGTTGACTTGCTGAGGCCTTAAGTATCCACATAAATTCCACAGAATTCTTGTAAGTGCTTCTCTATGAAATAGAATTAGTTAATAGTTTCTGCTATTTTACGGGCGGGTGAGGGGAACAAGCCTGGACACATCACATTTATAAAATTCAGAGTATTGTAGTTATTTCAACTGTAAATAATAAGGTACCTCAGGTTTTTTTCGATTACTTAAGTAAAAATATCTGTAGGATTAAATCATAGAAATCACAGAAAATTAGAATACTTTTATAAAGTATCACCAGCCATTATGCAATGCTTAATCTGGAATCTAAGTGGTCTCTTTATAGAAGGCTGTTGTGTAAGCAGTGAATTACAATGACAAAAAGTACAGGTAACTGGAAAAAACAGCACAGTCCTGCCTTCAGAAGCAATCTAAATGCTGTAACTGTTCAGCCAAACAAAGGAGTTTGAATAATTGCTGCAATGCGATACTCTAACCCCTTATTTTATGTTGATTCTGCACTAGAACTCCAGTGGAGTGGTTACATTAATGCAAGATTCACTATTTTTTTTACTGAAATCCCGCTAGCTGTTACCAGTATTTATTAGAAATAATTAGTAGTTGTATCTTTCTATTCTTATTTATGTATCAGTTATAAATAAACTTATTATTTAACACAACCAGTAACATAAGAAAATCAGTTTGAAAAAAACAATTATGTTCTACTGAAGCTCATCCCTCCAATGCATTAATTCTCATTTTATGGGATTGAATTTTATTAAGTGTAAATTACTAATAATAAATAAATAATCCTTGCATTTGGTAATAGCCTTTCGTTCTGGGAGGTCATTAGCCTTTCATGTTGGAAGATCATTTCAGAGACTTCACGGGATTTAGTGTAAAGTGAAGTGACTGAATGTATTGCCTGTTTTTCATTCATCTCAACACTAGCAATGCTGGCAAGGTGAGCATTTATTGCCCATCTCCGGTTGCCCTGAGAAGTTGGCGGTGGAGTCTTCTGTTTAGACCACTGCAGTCCCTGTGACGATGATGTTTTCACAATGTTATTGGGTGGGAAGTTCCAGGACATGGATTAGCTAAAGGGGGTGGGGTGAAGGGCATTGCCCTGAAGAACTCCTGCAGCAACATCCTGAGGCTATATTGATTGATTTTTTCCCCCTTATTGATATCAGTTTTGCTAGGACTCCATGGTGCCGTGATAAATTGAACTCCTTCCCACAGTCCCTTTGCCTTGCTCCCTCGCTTGCCTCTGTTTCAAGATCTTCCTCTTCGACTGTGACTTCGGTCACCCTTACCCTCCCTGGCTTCTACTCCTCCTGATCCCAACCCCCAGCTCAGGTCCAAACCCCTGACTGTCCAACACCTTGGGATGTCCTCCTGACGTGAAATGCGCTATACAAATGTCATTTGTTGTTGTTCTCATACTTGCTTGAATGCTGCCTTGATATCCAGGACAGTTACTCTCCTCTGGTGTTCAGCTCCTGAGTCCATTTTCAGATCAGGGCTGTGACAAGGTCTATTAGTGTACTTAGTAGATTATTTCCAACACTCACTGTTCTTTGAGTTCAGAGGGTTTTCCCCAAGTGTCTGTTCTAAATAAACTTTTCACTGATTGTCAGATGCAATGCTTGCTGTCATTTAGGAGATACTACAGCTCTAGGCAGGAGGGAGGAATATTTTTTCCCCATCCAAATGAGCTACACAGAAGGAAAAAGGAATACCTGCAATTAATCAGGATAAAAAACCACATTGTGGCTCTTTACACCCCAAACAAAGTCCAGAATTATATAACTTACTTGGAAACTGTGCCTTCTCCCTTAGGATCACTGGCCTGAAACATCTTCCGAACACCATGGAAACTGGAGTTTATTTTTTCCTTGATCATCGTGATGGCCTAGTGTTGAAATGCCACAATGTTACGTTGTGAACTTGTAAATTGTTTAGGGAATTTGCAGAGTAAAATAAATAATCTGTGACCTAATTAAAATTTAAAAAAAATTAAGACACATCATCAGATTTTCAAAAGCTAATGAACTTTCTTTCATTTCTCATGTTTCCTCTCTCCTAATTTCTCCACAAATGGCATCCCTTAATCGTTTCCATTTAATCCTTCAACCCTCCTGACACCTCCGCTCCCTTCATTCAGTGAATACTGGCCTGCTTCATGTCTCCTGCCCTATCCTCCTAACCATTGTTGGGTAAACTTTCCCCAATTCTGACCCTGCTCTCTGGAACTATATCGCAGATTGCGTCAGATTCGATCCTTCCTCAACTGAATGACATGTTCTAATCCTATGAAAATGGAGGTCAAATTGGGGATAGGGCTATAGTTGAGATGATAAAGGAGTCAAGCGTCAACACTCAATACGCTTATCAACTTGAGCAGTAATAACTGGTGAAAACCAAATCAGTCTTAACAAGTGATTGAAGAACATCAATTTTTAACGTAGGTTAAAAAAAAGTGCTAAGTAAACCTTGTCTGTAGTACAGATCTGTTTCGGTAAACACTCCACGGAAAATCGGCCCATGGCAGTCTGTGCTCGATTTGCAGCAACATTGCTTGGTAGGTAACCTAAAGAAAAACACAGGTGTTTCACAGTCATGATGAATGTTTACATATTAGATTATCTGGTGGGCATAGTCGATCAGATTGACATTGTGCTGGACTTCTTTCTCTTTGGTTACGCCTGGTTGCTTTCCAAATTGATCTACACTTTGATTTAGTGGCACGTACACTGGCACTCTTAGGGACCCCACAACAGAATAAGCATCTTGAAGTTTTGGACACTTCTGAGCAAAGCATCACAGCAATTTGCTGTGAACATGCTGTATAAATACATGAGCTAAAGTTCGGAACATAAGGCTGAGGCTGGTTTGGGTTTGCTGAATTTTCTCCTGAATCTATTGGATTTTGCCATGTGTTTTTTCCTTACAGTATATCCAACGGCAAACATTTAGATCGTGGCATTTAGAATTTTTCTCCACTGCAGGTAATTCTCTGGGACCCTATCCTGCGAGAGGGACACTATATAAATGCAACTTGTTGCTGCTGTCGTTCTCTCTCCAAGAATTGTTGTGTCAATTGCATGTGCACTAAAATGTAATAAATAAACTGTAATCTCATTTTGATTGAAAAGTGCGTAATCCTGAAACTTCATTTAAAACATTGCAAGCATTGTTTAGACCAATGTTGGCCATGTTAATAAAGTGCAAACATCTATGAATAGGATTTAAAGCAATATTATTCTATGTTAAAAAGGTTAGTTTTGACCATTAGAGTCCCCATTAATGATCAAACCACAACAAATAATGATAATTAATGTGAACACCTATTTGATATTTTTACTTTTTTATTCCATCAGACGTGGTACTGACTCAACATTTACAGCGCCCTAACTAGGTTCAAGAAAATAATTAGCATGATTAACCTAGGCTGCGTCCTTTGTGTGTGTGCTCATTCAACCCTCTCACGTCACACAGTTTAGTAATTCCTCTAAAACCTCCACTCTTGATGTTATCAGCAATCACACTGTCAACATTTTTTTTAAAACAACAACAGAAATGAATTAAATATATGTTAAAGGTCATCCTAATTTTAAAGTTGTTTTTTTTAAAAAAGAAGGGATTCCGATGGTGGTTCTCACTAGCAAAGTGCTCCTTGAATTAATGTGTCTTGAGTGAAAGTACCTCTCCATCATTGATTAAATCTGAAGTGGTGTACTTCTCCCTACTGTCACAGAATCATTCATACTTCACTTGTACAGGACCCCAGGGTCAAGTCGTGTGACATTTCACAGTCAATTGAACTTGTATGTAAAGTAATCAAGTTTTGTACTGTCTCCTTTAAGTCTGATCAACAGCTAACAAAATATAGTCAATTCACTTTACAGTATATTCTGTGAAGCGCTTTGAGACGTCTTGAAAATGTGATAAGGTGCAATATCAAAATGCAAGGATTCTTATTATTTCCTACCTTGCACAAAAATATGAAATTCAATCTCATACATTTATTCTTTTTCAGGTTATTATTCTGGGGCTCACTAGCTCCTCAAATCTCACATAAACGCTCCTCTTTCCTCTATTATCAAATAATTTTTCAAGAAATTCAGTTTCCTCTTTTGTGTCAAGACTTAATTTTTCCATCAACAATTCTTAACTCTACAAAGCCCAAATTCAAGACTTGAATACAGTTTCTGTAACTGTTAAAACATCTTTCACACTCCTAGAAACTCCCTCAGAAGAAAAATGCTATATTGCCCTCTGATAGAAGATCTGTTATCTCCATTCTTTAACCTCTTTCTTTCCATTGCAATTGAGTGTCAGACAGGTTTACTCCCTTCCCCTCCCTCACACAATAATACTTGATGAAACAATTCCATAGTATTAACAGTAAATAGTGCATCTACTATTTACATCATAAAACAACAAAGATAATTCAAAACAATACAAAAATGTCCTTTTTTTATTTCACCACCCATATAAGAAAACACATTTATTGTGAAGAGACACATAGTTGGTCGGAACCTTTATAGGTTACCTTTTACAGGAAAGCACACTTTAGGGAAGAATAGAATTTGCGCAAATGTTGATTATTGAGTTATTTGTCAAATGTTTGAGATTTTGTTTGATTTTATTCAGGTCCAGAGGTGATGGTTTAAAATCAGAACCACTGCTATTTCCATGAAGTTTAAACACTTCTCTTTATTGACTATAGTTCATTCTCCCAAGCTTGGGTTCTGCTTGCAAGTTTGCGTGTCTCAAAGCTTAATTGAAGCAGTGAAAAGGAGCCTAACAAGATAAACTCCTTTTTCAAAATATAAATCTCACCTAACAAAATAACCTTTGCATATGGTTAATCAAACCCACAAAGATGGGACTACAAATTATATTCCATTGAATACAATTTACATCCCAACATATCAGGATGTGTGCATATATTAAATATATTAATTAATTAAACAACGTCTGAATCATACAAATTGTTCATTATTCATTAGGCAAAGGACAAATATAGAGATAATCTTTGGTAGTTAGGACCACTGCTGAAAATTGAATTGCTCAGGTTTGATGGCACCTGCTTGTTCAACACAGATGGTGGATGTGGAGTGTATTTTTGGCACAGCTATTCTACAACTCTTGTGTTTCAAAAATGCTGAGACCAACTTTTCCAAGTAGTCTTGCAACTGACATGTGAGTTCAGCTTTTACACTTGTATTATGCAGATCGTAGAACTGTCGGTGGTGCTCTGGGTTTCATATCAAGTTCATTAAATACATTGTAAAATAAAGAAAGAAGTTAAATAGATACGCAACTTAAGTTGGACAACATTTTGGTGCCCCAATTACAGAAACAGCTACAGAGCCATAGAAAAGAAACAGTGTGGATTCACACAGATGTGTAGGCTGATGGGGGTTATAGCTATGCAGATATGATCGAAAAATTGGAACTGTTTTCATTGGAACAAGAAGGTTAAGATGGAATCTAATCGAAATCTTCAACATCCTGAGAGCAGAAACGGTGATTAGATTTTTCACACTGATTTGTAAATCGGGAATGAGGGAGTATATGTGCGTGATTGCCACTGGTCAATTAATACAAATTAGAATACAAATTACATAGTATAGTGCCTTTCAGTTAGCAGAAACCTTTCCATACAGAGGCTTATAACCTAAATTGCTTTAGAGGAAGAGACCATAATATTTTGAAAGAATTTGGCTAAGCCAGTGAAAATGAGTATATCAATATGAGAGGAAGGAGGGAATGCAGCAGGGCATAAAGTTATGACTGTGTAAGCATCAACTCAATTAGCTCCTTCCATGCAGTAGTTTCTATGATTCTGTGAAAGTGGAATGTTAAAATGTACTTTGCACAGTACGTTTGGTACAAGATTCTGGAAAAAGATTAAATAATTAGAAATACATTAGACTTAGAGGGAGGTATATTATACGACCTGATAGTTTTGCTTTAGAAAAAAACGCCTTTTAAATCTGCAAACACTGTAAGTTAGTTGTGTAACATAATGCTTGCGACGGATTCAGTAGCTGCTATCCTGTTGTCATTTCAATCTGCGTTCTGTAATTCATTAATACTCAGGCCTGTTGAAACTTGTCTCTTCAGTTAACACTTCTAAATGCCTAATCTGATCTGGTAATTTCAAACCACTAATCTCTTTGGTAAATACAAACCTGGCACTGACTGTTCCAAGGCTATATATTTTCAGATATGACTGGTGTTACTAAGCAGCAAATTGCAGGATTGGGAAGCCAAGCTCACAGGGCTGAGGGGGGAGAACGGGGGAGTGGGATTGATTTGAATAGCTCTTTTCAAAGAGCCAGCACAGACACGATGGGCCTCCATCAGAATGGCCTCCTTCTGTGCTGTATAATTCTATGATTCTATGATTTGTGGAAAGGCCGAACACACTTAGGAGAAGAGGGCATCTAAAATGATCGGCTAACCTATCAATCAGCATTAATCCTATGTCAGGATTTGTGTACACATGCCTGTAGTTAAATTTTTAATCACTGATATTTACACTTAAACTGTGAATGAGTTTGGTTTAATTCACAAGAGTCTGTCATTGTACTCACCATGCTGATGTCATTATTGTAGAATACCGACTACTCTCCTCCCTTCACAACACAACCTTTTTTTTAAAATGAGTCCAGTGTCCTGGTCTTAACTACTCTTCCTGATAGTCTGTTCCAGTCGCTAATTACCCTCTGGGTAAAGAAAAACTTCCTGTTGTCTGTACTGAAATTGCAACTCAAAACATATGTCCTCTTGTTCTACTAACTTGGTGAATCCTAAAGTCCACAACAAATCAAATCTTTTAGCAAATTAAAATATCAAAAAACACTGTAAATTCAGAGTTGGTTTACAATATGACTTAGGTGTGAGACTGCCTTGACATCCAGTGCAAATCATTTTGAAATAAACCTGCAGTTATCAGGAATATAATAGCCTACTGGGAGCTGCACTTGGCGCTGTACTGAAATTCTGGAAGGATTCCAAATGTACAAAGAAATACGGGAACACTTAAGGAAAAAAAAGCTTGACATTCATTGCACAATATGTGTGTGTGTATACATAGCCACTATATATAGAGAAATCCCACTGTAAGACAGAAATCTGAGTCCATTATCTCAGGCTCTGGGTTATAACACAGCACGGAAAACTGGCGACTTCCATGTCATCAAGTTGCCAATGTTGTCACTTCCTGCATGTTGTAGATGACAGTACAAAATGGCCGGTTACCTTTGACGTCACTTCCTATGTACTGCTATGTGCGGAAAGTGCTGCAAACGCATGCACAGCAGGCAGTAAGTGATGGGAGTGTAGTTTACTGCACATAACTCACATGGACAGAGTGCTGGTAGTCATGTTGGTAGCACCTTGCGTGGGAGCCAACCAGTCCAAGCAGAAGTTAATGCAAGATACGCAACTTATGAGGTGTATGTTATAACAGGGCTGCCTTGCGTGAAACTCAGGTACCAGCCTGTAGGAGTTACGGGTTTAAACTGAGTCCAGTGTTAGACAAATGAGCCACGAGTAAAGAATAGACAAGCTAGTGTTCTTCAGTCTTGAAAGGAGAAACGTCAGAGGAAATCTCATAAGACTTTGAACGGGAATGAAGATAGACCCAGAACAATACTTGAGGTTGGCCCAAGACAGTAGAACAAGAGAACATAGGTTTAGGGATACAATTTTGGGACAATCATCAGTAAGTATTTAGTTTCATAGATGATTAGAACAGGTTGCCAGGAAGAATGGATTAGGCCAGGACACTGAACTCATTTTTTAAAAAAATGCTTGATGCTGTGATGGGAAGACTGTAGAATGGGTATTGTGGAACGATGAGATCCAAACCAATTTTGTGATCGCAGTAACAGCAACCACCAACATGATCATATTAGCTGCAATTCTAAAATGTTTGACCTTACACTGGAATATTGTGGCATCATGGAAAAAGGAGAGGCAAAATACAAGAGAACACTGTAATTCAATAACCCATTATAAAGTTAGGATAGATTTCTATATCTATCACTACTGTAATTGGAACAGATAACTTTTAAGTCCCTTGAAACATTCCTTGTTTCTTTTTTGTGAGTTCATAAGCAATCAAATCGCATGTAAGTGCATTGTGGCATTCATTGCTTGTGTGTGATGATTACATGATGAAAATAACATACAACTCTGCTCCCTCTCCTTCCAAACAAAAATTACAAACATTTGCCATAAAGAGGTTGTGATTGCAACTTTTTATCACGTTCAATTATTGATTTCCCCCACGACCAATTCAATAACATGTACTGTAAAATGAATTGACTGTATATTTTGTGGGCTAAATACAGCAGCCAATTGCGCACAGCAGCGTCCCACAAACAGTCGTGGATTGAGTGACCAAATTATTATCTTTCACGCACAGGAGAAGCCAAATTTCTCCACAACCCCCTACAGCTCAGATGGGAGAACAGAAGCCTTGCTCGGAAAGAACAAAGGGAGCAATATTAGAAATAAAACATAGAGAGGCGTAGCATCAATTATTTACTGATTTCCTTTCAGAGTCAGTGACAGACAAATTCATCTGAGTTACAAAAGGACCTTCATAAATGTTAAATGAAGAATCTTAAGCGAAGGGCACTGACTCTCGGGCTGTCTTGTAATACAGTATTAATGTGTTCTATCTGCAAATATTGCTGTTTGTTACTACAGTACAGCAGTCAGTACGCGATAGCTCTATGTGTACCTGGTGGCCAGGAACCCCTGTAGTTGAGCTGTGGTGCTGCAGTCTCAGCTCTTGCACCTCTCCAGGTGGCTGTGATCAGAGGGGCAGACACTGAACTGGTACCTTCTGCTCTCAAGCTCAGCGGCTCTGTTGCCAGCCTCAGGGCCGGGAGAGAGATGTGGGGCAGCCTTAAGGCAGGGTCCATCGTAAAGCTCCTTTAGCTTCCGAAGCCAGAAGTTACTAATACATTTGCTAATCTAGTCTCTAATACAGTATAATGTCGTGAGACTGGAACTTAAGCAGTGTCCAGTTACCAGCGCATGAGAAGCAAGGAGTAGGAGGAGAGAGGGTTGTATACAGTATTAAGTTTCTATAGTAACCTGGCATTACAGCTAGTTCTATCAATAAGCAACTTTCTAAGGAAGTTGCAGGAATTGTGACTGTTCTGACCACAGTCAGACCACCCTGGTGGTTGCCTTTCAAATGCATTACACAAGACCGCTTTGCTGCTTTGTTGTATATCTATTCTTATACAGTATTTGTCCAGCTTCTCAATTACCTATTTAAAATGAACATAACACTGAATTTGTGTGCCTAGGAAAAGGAGAGAGAAGTCAGTCAGGAGTGTTTTTTTATGGGAGGATCCACATTGAGAAGCTATGCTTACTGACAAATAATCACCAAATAGCAATTACCCAGCAAAGTTGCTGCCAAGCACCGATACATTATTTGGCAATAGTTTTATTTTCTCTGCATCGTACGTTCTGATATGTGTTTCATTTATATATTAGGTGGGAACTTTTTGCTTAAATTAGTGCTTAACTCATTTAACCTTTACCTTATACAGGTAGTTGGCCAGATTTATCGGGGTAAACTGCAAAGTGACACATATAGAGATATCATGGGAAGTCACTCTTAATCTGTAAAATTAGCAAAGCAATCTTTTAAGCCTCTTATTTTTGAATAAATACATTAAAATAGCCTAGTCGTAAGTCATGCAAGAACATGAAATAATATGGGGTATTTGATGGTTACATTTCAGAAGCATTCATATTTACGGATTACATTTAATTATATTGGCTCATCTGCTCATTGCATAAGAATTATATTTTAGTCACTAAGAATAGGAGGCTATATACAGTGTGTCAGATGTGAAACATGTTTATCTGTGTCTATTATAATAATAATATTATAATAATAATAATTAATAATCCTTGCATTTGATATAGCACCTTATCACATCATTTAGACGTCTCAAAGTGTTTCACAGAATATACTGAATTGACTGCGTATTTTGTGGGTCAATTGCACACAGTGGTGTCTCACAAACAGTCGTGGATTGAGTGACCAATCCCAATTTTGTTTCTTTTTAAAAGGGATTATTACCCCCGGAATGTGATCCACCAATCGATTAACAACCAGGTTCCCGTTTACTACTAGATAAACAGAGGCGTGTGGAGTATTGGACCTCGTCTAAGGTTTCGTCCCACCCAGGAATTGAAGCTGGGTCCTTTCACTTATAAGGAGAGCCAGCTAACCACTACGCTACAGGACTATAGGAGGTAAATTAGGTGTTTAGCAAGATAAGGATTTTGATTTCTTTTAGTTGGTGTATTTTCATGACAAAATCAATAATAAGTTGCTGTGACAATTGCGTCGGGGTCTAATAAGCAGGGAAATGGAAAACAGTTTGAAACCAAGTGGGGACTCCTTCCAGTAACTGGAAGCACATGTACATTACGCCCACTCGTGCTAACTCTTCTATGAAGATACATCATATCAGAGCGGACATCCCAGGAGCCTGACTGACCTACTTCGTGTTTTGTTATAATGAAGTCCTGCTGACCCCCACCCACCTCCCCACCCCACCCCCAACGCTTCTCATTTTTTTGGTTATTGATAATGAAATCATGGTATGAATGATATTCTAAATCTATCATATTCTTTGAGAATACATTTTGAAATGATTCAAGTGAGGTTTTAATGAGACTTTCAAGACGAATTAAAGCTGGAAAAATACGTGGCAGATGCCAAAATACGAATAATAGGCATTTGCCACTATTGCTGTCGCAGGTACTAGATACTGTGCATATCTTAATGAGCATATCATTAACATATGCACAGCTTTTACATCTTTAGAGATTCTGATAAAAATACAAAAAAGTTGTTTGAGTGTTCGACTCCCAATGGTTGATAGACATTATAGTGAATTATTTGCTGCAATTTAGGCGTGACACAGAATTGTAATATAATAATAATATAATAATCCTTGCATTTGAAATAGCGCATTATTAAGTCATTGAGACATCTCAAAGTGCTTCACAGAATATACTGTACAGTGAATTGACTGTACATTTTGCGGGCAAAACATGGCAGCCAATTGCACACAGCAATGTCTCAAAACAATCGTGGATTTATAAAATGTTGAAGCACAGAAACAGGTCATTTAACTGAATAATTCTGCACTGGTAATTTTCTCCACCTGAGCCAGTCAAATCTAATCCTACTCTATGGGTTGCACTCTATTTATTTTAATATTTATCTTTTTCCAGCATCTATCTAAAATGCCCTGTTTTGAAGAGGGATATAATATATGCCACCTTCCACCTCTAATATAATCTTCCTTTCCAGCGAATTTTTGAAAATTATTTGCAGCCACTTTATCTTTTCCCAAGCTAAGCTTGGGATCCTTGCCTGTAAACCATTATTTGCTCACCTTATATTTGAATAACCTATTTCTCTTTTTAAACAATAAAGTGGAGTCCTGTAGCTCAGTGGTTAGAGCACTCGCTTTGCAAGTGAGAGACCTGAGTTCAATTCCAGGCAGGACGAAACCTTGGGCAAGTTTCCTTACTCCACACAGAGCCTAATAATAATCCCTCCAAAACCAAAAAACAATAATAAATTGGTCATTTTCAATCTACGACTGTTTGTGGGACACTGCTGTGTGCAATTGGCTGCCGCGTTCGCCCACAAATATACAGTCAATTCACTTTACAGTATATTCTGTGAAGCGCTTTGAGACGTCTAGAAGACGTAAAAAGCGCTATATCAAATGCAAGGATTATTATTATTATTATTAATAGTTACTGATTAGTTTATGTCCACCTCTACCCTCTGAATATGCACCTTATTTGTGAAACACTTGGCAAAGTATGTGTCAGTCAAGCTCAGTTGGTAGCACTCTTGACTTTGAGTCAGAAGATTGTGTGCTCATTTGGCTTCTACTGTGCCTGAAAGATAATAATTTGGTCACTCAATCCATGATTGTTTGCAGGACACAAAATATACAGTCAATTCACTTTACAGTATATTGTGTGAAGCGCTTTGGGACATCTCAATGATGTGATAAGGCACAGTATCAAATGCAAGGATTATTATAGGAACATAGGAATTAGGAGTAGGAGTAGGCCATTATATTATATTAATATATTATAATATATTATTCAGAATTTTGATCTCACAGTCTAGGCTGACACTCCAGCGCCTTGGGACGTCCTCCTGATGTGAAAGGCGCAATACAAATGTAATTTTATATTGTATTTTGTATTGCTGGGGAGTGCTGCTTTGCAGGAGTTGTCACCTTTCACGTTATTGTTAAAGTGAGGTCCCTCTTCAGATGGGCGTTAAGGATGTGGTTGGACAACTTAAAAGGAGAAGGGAGTTTCTCCTGGTGTCCTAGCCAACAATCCCCCAAATAAAACTGATCATCGGTTTCATGGCTGGCAGTGGAACATTGCTGTGTGCACATCGGCTGCTGCCTATAAAATACATAGTCCCTACACTTCACAATAAATCCTGTAAATGCTTTGAGACATCCTCCCCTTGTGAAAGGGTCAGTTATAACAAATCCAAGGATTATTACCATTTACTGTGTCTATCAATCCCTCACTCTCTCCTACAAACTTATCTTTTTCACCAGTCTAAGTCGTTACCTCCACTAACCTCTTTCAATAGTACTACCATGACTCAAGAAAACCTCACCCAATGCCTTTTTAAGCTGGAACAGCACAATTCTATGTATGTATGGTAAACATTTGCCACGCTTCTTTAGACAATTACTGGCTAGAAAGCTTAGTACAGTAGAAGGGAGCAAATACCTTGTTACCATGTTTGGAAGTTTGAAGCTTGCCAGCCGAACTGCGAATGGTTTCTCCCGGATCCTCCACATCCCCCAATGCAACACTCATCAGAGCTAATGCTATCTATAGGTCCATTTGAGATCCTAAGCCCAGGATTGCCCACTTTCCACAGTTCAGAGCTGATGGGATGTGCAACCTGTTCTTTACCACGTGGATAGACAACACAACACGCCTGAACGCAGCAGCTCCATTGAAAGAATAAGCAAGTGGCACAGGCAGTTCAGGCAGTCGGATGATGCTCAGATAAGCTCTGCCACACCAGTCAGTGCAGCACGCTGCCTGCACCTGCATTGCTAAGCTGTTACATGGATGGGATTCAAGCTGGATTCCTCTGCACACAACGATTCAATGGTTAATGTTTAGCTAGAATGTGGCATTCGTACAGTCCCAGAGCAGATGGAAACGTGACTCCCACACTCAGCCCAGCCATGAAGATTAAACCCATCTTTTCTACTGGCACTGTGGAGCTGAGAGGCTACAAGGCTAGAGATCTGGAGGTGGCCGGCAGAAATGATGCACATCTGCAGCCAGTGGGGGAATGCTTGGCTCTGCCAGAAAGTCCACCTGAAGTTAGGTCTCGGGGCTCTTCTGTAGCTGGACAAGGTAAGGCACTTTACCACAGGATTTACATTGTGTTAGTGATTTAACCTTAGGCTAGTGTCTGTGTCAATTAATAATAATAATCCTTGCATTTGATATAGCGCCTTATCATTTCTTCGAGACGTCTCAAAGCGCTTCGCAGAATATACTGTAATGTGAATTGATATACACATTATATTGATATACACATCCCTCCTATTAAATGCAAGGATTATTATTATTTTATGGGCACAATTACTATGGAATTATACATAACCTTGTCCATGTATTAGTACAGTAGTGTATGTTGATTTTTTAAATTCAGGTTTGCAGTGTATGTACAGCAACTAAATAAATGCAACATGCAGTATTTATAAGGTTTGAATAATGCAATATTTGTGAAAGAGTTCTACTTGAAGTCCACCCACACAGGAGTGCCTTTGTAGACAGCTACATCTGGGATGTAAAAGTTAACTGTCTGATATCTGATGATGGCAATGAAGGGTTTGTTTTAAATGTTATCATGCAGATTAACTGATATTTACACTGAATTAAAAAAACAGGAATTTGAATATATATGTATATGCATCATATCTTATTGCTTCAAATTCAAATACATTATGCCCGACAAACAGCACAGAACTAGCACTGTATGGTGCATTAAATGTTGGCAGGAACCTGCTGAAAGGTTGTTAATGGCTGACTGTAATCTTCATATGAAAGGATAAAGCACTAAGTGGACTGAAAGTACAGTTAGCCTTACTAAAAGAAGATGCTTTTATTCATATTAAAGCACACTAAATCTAGTTCAGTGGCATTTTGTGGCAGCACAAATAGGGAGCTTGAAATTCCCTCCTACTTGATTTATTTATTTCAGTTTTTAATTTGAGAAAAAAAAGAAAAAACAACCACAAGCAGAAACAGGAATGACATTTACAGTCTTGATTAATAGGTTGGTTGGTAATGATGTTATTATTATCCTTCTAAAAAAAATAATAATAATAATAATAATAATAATTTGGTCACTCAATCCATGACTGTTTGTGGGACACTGCTGTGCAGAATTGACTGCCACGTTTCACCCACAAAATACAGCCACTGTATTTTATAGTATATTTTGTGAAGCGCTTTGATACGTCTCAATGACGTGATAAGGCGCTATATCAAATCAAGAATTATTATTATTACAATTCTATAGGAATCTCATTTGGCTCTTATGGCATTTTGAAAGCTTGTCTGACTGTCTTCCTTAATCTGATATCCATGAATATTGTGTAAGTCTTTTCAAAAGACCCAAATAATCAATATTAAACCTTTGCGAGATGAATAATAATTCCTTTAATACAGCGATCTTACAAAATAGGAAAGGATTTTGAATTTCTGGTATATAATTGTGTACATATTTATTTTTAGAGTGCTTCATTTTATATTCCAATAAAGCTGCAACGTTCTGGTGCTATTGCAGTTTATTCTGTTCTGTAGATTTTACTTAAAGCCAATCCATTAAAGTATTTTTCTAATCTCATCTGCTCTGTCGATTAACTAGTTTTTTATAGTGGTGATTTTAAGAATTATACCATTTGTACACTCTGCTTTCTGTACCGTATACCCTGTTTATGGACTGGTAATTGACAGTAAACCAAGTGGAACACTATTGATTAGACACTGCTGCAAAAACCTGAAATATTTTGATAACAGATTACATTCAGTGTACTCAGTTGGTTGCACTCTTGTTTTGGGAAGTCATAAACCTGTGGGTTCAACCCACACATCAGAAATGGGGTCAGAGCCTGATCTGACATCTTGTGCAGTACTGGAAGAGTGCTGACTATCTGATGTGCCATCTTTAGGATGAATTATTAAAACCAAAGTCCTGACTACCTATTCAGATGGATATTAAAGATCCCGTGACTCTATACAAAAAGAGAATGTTTTCTACCAGTGCCATGGCCAACATTTCTCCAGATGAGTTGAACATTCAACTCATGGCTGTTCTGGAGGCTATCCTGAAGTAAATGGCTGCAGTGATTGCCTATAAAAACAGTCACTACACTTGACAGTAACTATCCTGTGAAGAATTTTAAATAACTGAAAGCGATGAGGAGCTTTAAAAATGCAAATTATTTGCTTCTTTTTGGTTAGAAATGTTTTGCTCTTGTCTTTGTATCAGAAGACATAATCTTGTGGGTTTAAATAATTAAATAAATAATTAAGATAATCACATTTGTGTTTAAATAATCATGGTGCCATACTTGCTGTCACTCCTTTAAATATCGTATGGCCTTCTTCAATTCCTTACAAATTGAACACCATACACATGAAAGTAATGCACATTCAAGTATATGAGCACTCGCTGCAGCCTTGGAAGGTCAGTTTGTGCTTTTTATTAATAATATTATTATTATTTTATTAATCATATTGTGGGGCATCCTCTGAGTGTCTGACACGTGTGGAAACTCATCACCATGCTAAAGAGTATCTAAAGAAAACTGAGAGTTTCATGCATCCCACCTTTATGTGGAAATTCAAGAGATATTTATTGGAATAAAATGCACATTCTCTCCTCGGATGGATGCATCCTGCTTACCTAATTCCAAAGAGTATTAGATGTAGGTTGGAGAGAGCCGGTTAAGATCCTCGACCACGAAAGGGAATATGATACAATTTTAAATATTCAATGTTCATCGAATCGTATTTCCAAGTTATTACTATCACATGAATTTACCACTACTGAAATGATAGCAGATTTCTCCCATTATGTAACTGACTTACAATAGTTTTTTTTTTAGGAGGAGGGAGTGAGAACATTTTCTTTTGGAGATTTCAAACTCTCCTAGTTTTTAAAATGAGTTTGCTTTGGCTGGATTAAAGATAAAGGGTTTATCCCAAGGATCTCCAAACACGTCTCTTATAGTTGATTAATTATGCTAATATATGTGGATTATTTCTTAATTCATCTGTATTAGTTGGTGATTGATGAAGGTTATTGCAAAAGTGCATTGTTTAAAAAAAAAACAGAAATCCATTGGGTTTGAAAGTGTGTTGGTGGCACAGTATGTGCCCTGATATACTGACATTTTTGACAATACAGCAATTCTGTTATAAGCACTGGTGAGTGTAAAGAATATGAAAGAAATATGGACAATCAATAAATGTTATTATGTAGCGTATTCATATACGGGAATGACATTTTTAACTTTGATTTTGAGCATATTTAAGTTGAAATCTAAATACGTTGGACACATTTTAAATTGGAACGCTTTATTTGTATTAATTTCACAGCAGAAATAAAACAATTACATGAAGCTATACTGGGAATCAAATGTTGCTTTAAAATTAGTGGGAAGTAACAAAAGCAGAGCTAAAGAATAAGATGTTTACAATGCAAATTGACGCAGTGAATGGAAATAATAAACATTGTATTCATTTGATTGATCGGTGGTGCTCAGGACTGCTAAGTGCTGGGGTATTATTGTTTGTCTCTGAAACCTGACTGGATAATAACAAGAGAGCGAGGATGATCTTTTCACTCTCATGGTCAATTCTCAGTCTGAGATTTGGATACGCTTAAACACTGTGATGGGTTTCGGACTGTTTCAGACACCCAGCAGACAAAAAAAATAGTTTCATGCTTGTATCAATCTACGTGAGTAGATTCTCCATGGCTTTGGTTTGTTGAATATACATGTTCTGATTGTTAAATGTAATTTCTTTTTGCCCCTTTGTGTATGAATATTGAAAGACCTGCATTAATTTTGGAGTATAAAAATTAATGCAAGAGGACTGGCAATGGCAAACTGAATACATAGGATATCTTTTCAAATAAAATCGCTTATTACAACTGGAAATAAGTGTAAGTTTACCTTTTATATGATAAACATAGACTGATTAAGTTTAGAGTTACATTTATAATTTTTTGAGCTTTCCAGGAAATGTTCATTTGCTAACAGCTCGGATTATATGTTACACAAACAGATATTGTAAAGTATGGCTTTTGATCTTTTACAGATAAAGAATCAAGCAGTGCAAGTCACAATCTCTCCACTGGAACCAGCTACTACAGTTGTGTCAGCCAGGTCACTGTGGGTAAGTATAAAGACGGAATATATAAATATATATAAATTACTCTTTTCAAATAGTGTCACGGGATCTTAATCGGCTCTGGGACGCTCCCATGCGTGAGGGGCGCTATGTAAATGCAAGTTGCTGCTGTTGTTGTTGCTTAATGTCCATCTGAACAGGTAGATGGATCCTCATTTTAATGTGTCATCCAAAGGAAAGCACCACTAACAATGTAACACACCTTCAAACACTGTACTGGGGTAGAAGCTTAAACTGCACGTTCGTAGTTCAAATGTGCGGCTTGATAGGGAATGTTGTACCAATGACATACCCACTTTGTTTTCCCAGTGAGGGAGGACATAGTGCCATAGTAATCACTAAGATTTGAAGGTCTTTTATATGGTGGGTATTACATCAAGCTTCACTATGTATTTTGTTTCTAAAATTTGCATTTAAAATAATAATGCACTAAACTGAGCTCAAATCCCAATACATGGGGCTTAAAACCATAGTATTCTGACACAGAGTTAGAGTGCTTACCAACTGATGCGAACTGACACCAGTTCTGAATGTTACAGACAACGGGTCAGACAATTTAGAAATACTGTACTGTAGTTTCTGTCTACAATACAAAAATTAAAAAAATCTGATCTAGCATTATATTTTGACAAAGGGCACAATACTGCAGATGCCGGAAATCTGAAATAAAAACAGAAGTCGCTGGGAACACACAGCAGGTCAGACAGCATCTATGGAAAGTGTTCATTTAGGATGTAGTTTCTGGCAAATTAAATCAAACGTAATAACTCAACCGTAACAAATCTGCAAATCTTGGATTAAAAAGAGAGCAGTTCTGAAGTAGTTTGATTATTTTGTTAAAATAATTTAAGGTGGCCACCAACGGTTATGACAAACATAACTTGCTTCTAAATAGTATGTAGCATGATGAGAATAGATATGTTACTCTCTATCTATATATCTGTTTACAAATAATAAAAGTAGGAACCTCGATTTCTGCTACAAGTCTTGAAATAAACCGAATTAAACGGTTTAGTGTACGTTTACTTCTTTAAAATATAACAAATAAAATAGCACAGTTTCATGCTGTTTATGCAGCACATTTGGTAGCAATTTACTGACTGCCATGTATGAGTTGAGCCAATATGAATCATGCTGGAGCTCTGGTATTGAAACTACCTGGAGAAAGTGTTTTCAGAGCACACTGCAGTATAAACACAGCCCCAGAACTTTACACTGTATCCTGAGATTACTAAAAGGGTACGGTAGACATGGCAAATCTCTGAATGTGAGTGATTTATTCATAATTCAGTGGATTTTGAAATGCAAAGTAAAAATCAGCAAGCAGCATACTCACTTCTGTACTCCTCCCTGCAGTATAAATAACAGCGTTATTATTCTTCAATGATTACTAGGTAGTGTTTGAAATTTTATTTACAAATTGCTTACAGAATAAATAATTAGCTTTTGCCCAGTAATTAGTCTAATTTCAGTGACCTAAGCTTTAGGGGTTATTTAGCTTGATGCTTTCCATGCAGTTCTTTTAGTGATGCACATGTCTATCCAGATCATTCAAAACTCTGCCGCCCGCAATCTCACCCGCACGAAACTCCGCTCCCCAATCACCCCAGTCCTTGCCAGACGGCACTGGCTGCCTATCCCAGAGAGGATCGACTTCAAGATCCTCACTCTTGTATTCAAGTCCCTACACTCCTCTGCGCCTCCTACCTCTCTGACCTCCTCTCTCCTCAAAAATATACCCGTAGCCTTCGTTCCTCCAGGTCTGGCCTCCTCCTCATCCCCCGATTTCGCCGTTCCACCCTCGACGGCCGTGCCTTTATCCACTATGCCCCGAGGCTCTGGAACTCCCTTCCTCACTCCCTTCGCCTCGCCCTCTCTCTTCCCATTTTCAGGTCTCTGCTGAAGACCTTTCTTTTCGACCGCGCCTTTGGTCACCTTCCGCCCCACCTCCCATTGGCTCGGTCCCGGGATCCGTTACTGTGAAGCGCTCTGAGACGCCATCCGGCGTGGAGGGCGCTATATAAATCCAAGTTGTTGTTGTTGTTGTTTGTCTTATAAGTGCTTATAAATACTTGTAATTTAATGTTAAAAAAATTCATGTAATTTTAGCACCACATTACTTTTACTTTAAAATTGCATTCTAGGTATGTATAGGTAAATTTGCAAATCTTACCAAAGGAGAATAATGCCCAAATGAAAAAAAATGTTTTTACATGGAAATACAATAGGTATTTTGAGACTTATTGCTCTTATATTCCAAATCAATAAGGCTGGACAAAATGTAACAGTGATGCGTGTTTATACTGGCTCAACTGGTAGCATTCTCACCTCTGAGTCAGAAGGTTGTGGGTTCAAGCCCCACGTTAGGACTTGAACTCGCATAGTCTCGTCTGACACTCCAGTACAGAGCTGGGGGTATGCTGCGTTGTTGGAGGTGCCGTCCTTTAAATGAGATGTTAATTATTTTACTTCATCTGATTTAAACTCAGATGCAATATCCTGTGATAATTTTGGCAAATTCCATTTCTTTTTCGCTGTCACATTTCTTTATCAGTCTCGTAGTGTTTTATTAATGATCACAATTTGACGAAACGATCTGGAAATAATCTTCAGTGGAAATTAACCTTTATGTTTAAAAACCTTTTTAACAAAACACTTTATCTCCACAAGATGGTGCTATCAGATTGTATAAAACAATCCCACATTGTGCTATATGTGGGTTTAACTCATAATCTTCCATACATTGAGTTCCTATATTCACATTAAGGCTAGATAATGTGAATATCACTATAGTTCACTACCAACAATATATTTTGCAGAGGCCTGTTATGGTATAATACAGTCTGGCCATATTAAATTGCAGCCCAGTATATCACAGGACGATTTATAGCATAGGTTTATTACACTTCCAGTTTCTGGTGGTGACCTGTTTACACCCTACTCCTCTACCGCCTTCACTCATCTGGCTCCAGGCTCCTGCAAGTCACTCGTCCCTTTCACTCCACCCCTGAGACTCTGGAATTCTGTGCCTCAATCTCCCTCCACGTTGTCCCCTCTTTGCCGGCTTCAGATCACACCTGACCACCTTCCTCTTCAACTGTGCCCACTGTCACCTGCCTTCTCTCCCTGGCTCAGCCTAAAGCCTCACCACTATAAAGTGCTCTGAGACTCTAGCCCGTGTGAAGGGCACTTGTTGTTGGTGTTCATTATCATGTTGGCTCCCTATCCTTCAGAGGATCCAGCTCAAAATCCTGGTCCTCACCTACAAAGCCCTCAATGGCCTCGCCCCAACCTATCTCCGTGACCTCCTAACCCTCTACCAACTCGTCCGCTCCCTCCCCTCAGCCGGCTCTGGCCTGCTCCACGACCCCCAACCCACCCGCCCCACCATTGGCAGGAGAGCCTTCAGCCACTCTGCCCCCAAGGAAGCCAAGACAACAGCAATCTAACACTCTGCAAGTCCTGGCCGACAGCTAGTGTTGAACAAGCCACGTGGTATCGTTTTTTTTCCCAAATCATCGAATTTTAATGATGGCCTTGAATATAAATATAAGTAGGAGGGGTAGAGCCATACAGCGATGTCAATATATTAAATGAGAGTTCCTACCAACAGTCACATTGCAGATAGAGGAATGACTATAAATTCTTTCAATATTAATGTGCTAAATTTTTCTCAAAAATGAAAGCTTAGATTTTTGGAAAAAATGTATCGTGGGATGTTGGAAGTTCAGAGGTGGGATGAACACAATCTGTTTAATATTCAATCGCAATGTTCATCCACAAATACATAGTCACTACACTTGACATTGAATCCTGTGAAGCACCTTGAGACGTTTCAATGACGTGATAAGGCAAAATATCCAAAATGCAAGTGTCATTTATTATTGAGCTATAATTCTATTAAATTGCATTGCTTTTTAGATAAGTATGCTAAAGTTCACGTAGGATCCATAATCTTTTTGTTCATAGCTTATTCAGATATCTCAAAATTCTTCAACCTAAGTATTTGTTTAAATGATTGTCTGTCTATATGATTTTCAGTGTTGGACATGATCAAACCGAAAATAACAAATGCTGTCTTAATAACTAGTTATTGAGATTTATGGAGATGTATGTATTGAGAATTGCTATCTATTATTAATGGTAACTCATTTGAAAATGTCAATACAAACCCCAAATGTATTCCTGATTTTCACGGAATTCATGACATTTGCAATTTCTTTTTTTTTAAACTAGGATTTGATCTTGGGGGACAGCTTGCGATGGGCCTTTCTGGCTGGTCACATCCACAAGATGGCCTACTACCTGTTCATCAACAGCAGTATATGTATAAAAGCTTTGGCCTGCCCATGTTTGTTCCTCATGTCGAGCTTTCAGCCCCTGTATCTTGCCCAGCGTCACTGTCAATCACTCCAGTGCCTTCTGACAGCAGCAGTCAGGAAACCCTCAGTCAAGAATCTGCAGGTAGGAGAGATACCAATTTTTTTTTTAAAAAATGATTAGAAGGTGTAACTTTTACTAAATAATTGATAACATAAGATTATGTTGTCAAGTTATTTCACTAGTCTAGAATGTAATTGTGGTGCACTGATAACATCAGTTAGGTGTTTGCTCTTTTTATTACAGGTGTAATTAATTCTTGCTTCAGCCTTTCTGCCCCCACCCTTTGGAACTCCATCCCACAGTCCCTCCACCTCCCTCTCTCCCTTGCCTCCTTCAAGGCCCATCTCAAGACCCTCCTTTTCGACTGAGCCTTCGGTTACTTTCTTACCCCTACCCTCTCTGCCCCTACTGATCCCAACCCCCAGCTGGGGGCCAAATTACTGACTGTCCAGCGCCTTGGGACGTCCTCCCAACGTGAAAGACGCTGTACAAATGTAATTTGTTGTTTATTTCAAAATTGTACTTCCTCTGAAACAGTTTGTGGTGTTGTGTGAAATGTTCTGAGGCACCAAAATAAGTGAAATAATTCTATTTTACTAACAGGGCACATTAAATATATTGACATAAATAACCGTAGATTGTCAGTAATATTATTCATCAGTTTAAAAAAAATACAAAAAGGCCTATGAATATAATGGGGAGGATAAAGAGTATTCACAGATTTGCACCAATTAAAACATGTGCAGAGGACTCAGAGATGGAGCTGATGGATTGATGTGCACATCCAGAACCATCAAGTGCTTTGGGATGTCCTCCTGATGAAAGGCGCTTTACAAGCGTAACTTGCATTGTAATTTATGAGACGTAGTTTACAATACTGAAATGTTGTCATTGGAAAAAAGAATGAGGGAGATGATTCTTGCCTTGACAATGATGAGTGGTTTAGATGATCCAGATGTGAGTTTGATCGCGATAGCAGGACGAGAGGTTAATGGGATATAAGTTTAAAATTTAAAAGTCTCAAGTAGAATGAGAGATTCGAATTTTTTTTGCAGAATAATAGTTAAGTATAACCCATTCAAACAGACATAGTTTAATAAAGTATCACACTTATTTGCACCAAAGGACTCTTTTACATATTAATATCAGTGAGCATCAAAGGTAAGGCATGAATGCAGGTTTGTAAAACTGTCAAAAGGGATAAAAGCAGAAGCTAATTGTAAGAGGTATTATGTTGAAATAGGAAGAGCAATGGGTGCCTCAGGAGTCTGTGCTGTGACCTCTCCTGTTCATGTTATATATAAATGACCTAGATTCTCAGACACAGTGCAAATTAAATCAATTCACAGATGACTCCAAGCTAAGAGTAGATTGTGGGCTCAGGAGGTAGGCAAGATTTTACAAAAAGTGTCTGAAAATATGCACCTGGGCTGATAGAGATGAAATTCAATGGGGATTTTATGATGAGATATAAAATGCTTCATGGAATAAAGATAGTAAGGTTTATGTTCACATATTCCAAGGCAGCAGCATTGGTGAGGGTTATGAAAGACAACACTCACCAGGAAGTATTTATTTTCACAGAAGGTAATCTAATTCCCTACATTAACTCTGACACCATATTTAATGTAGGCAATTAATGCTCTAATGGGAAGCCAGTAGGTTTAGAAATTTGTATTGAAAAGTCACGTTGTCAATGTTTGTAATTTTAGTGATCTTTGTAGAATAATGCCTCTCACAACATCATGTATGCTTTGACCAAGTAGATCTCACCTGTGTAAAGTCACTGAATCAGTGGCATTTGGTTCGATCCTCAGTTCCCTTTCTTCCCTCCCATGTGGTTCATGATCATGACCATTTCTGTACATCATCACCACATCATCTGCCTCTATCCCTATCTCTGTCCCTTTCCTGTCGCATCTGCTCATCCCCTCTGCTTAGCAAACTCAGGCCTTCAGACACTACCCCTTCAAACTCTGGAACTCCATGCATGTCATTTATGTAGCGCCCTTCATATGGGTAGTGTCTCGGAGCGCTTAACAATTGTTTTGTCTCTTACCTTTGTGTATTATTTTCCATGACATTATTTCCACTTCATGCAGCCTTCAGGTGCTGGATTAAATGTGGAGCCTGAAGTAGCAGCCTGTTTGGATTCTTGTTATGTGTTGAATTTGTCTGCTTTCTAACGAGTTGTCATCTGACCACTTCCCATCCTGTGGAATAGGAACAAAAAGTAACTTTGTGTAAGGGGAAAGAAAGCCCCGTGTTAAGTTACAGATCATGATTTTTAGATGTCCCACTAGAATTAGCCTTGTGTGCTACTTTGGGCAATGTGATGGGTTTGGAAGCCAAACCCAAACCTCGGGAAACTTACAATAATAATCCTTGCATTTGGCATATGTCTTTCACGTTGTTTCAAAGTGCTTCACAGCATTTACTGTGAAGTGGAGTGACAATGCAATATATATTGACAGTGCGATGGCTTTGTATTGTATTCGTACAATAACAGAAAAAAGAAATAGCCTGACTTTTTGAAGCATTTTGGTAATATTGCAGCATTTTTTTTCTTGTGCGCTAACTTTGAAGTCAATAATTTAAACAATTAAATGATAAAATAATATCTAATAATCTTATTTTGTAAATCACTTAGTTTCTTTTTATTCTCTTCCTGACAATTTAGCTCCCTTCTCTTGAAGGCTTCAGAATCATTTTTTCCTTTGCTAATATTTGGCTATTGAGCATGGAGGGCATACATAAATTCAAGATGCTCTTAATAATAATAATCCTTGCATTTGATATAGTGCCTTAACACGTTGTTGAGGCGTCTCAAAGTGCTTTACAGAATAGACTGTAAAATGGAGTGACTGTGTATTTAGTGGGTGAATTGCGGCAGCCAATTGCGCAGTGCAGTGCCCTACAACAGTCTTGGATTGAGTAACCCAAATATTTTTTTCAACATAGTCTAATATGATACTCCAATGCAGCGCTGGGGTGAGCCATGCGTTGTTTGAAGTGCTGGTGTTGTTCTATAAAGCTACGTTGCCCTTCAGTTTCTTGCCCAATTGGCTTTTATGCATGTGCAAGCTTAGACAGTAAGTGTTAGCGAGGTATCTGTCTATGGGGGCACAACAATGAAACCTGATCTAGTCCTTACATGGCCTCCGCATGCATGCAGCTTTCAGCAGGATTTGCTGGATTGTAATAAGGGTTGACGATTGTGGCTGAATTTGCTCTCCTTATTCCTTGGTGCTCAGCGAATCAAACCTACAGCCTTCGAATCTGTTTGGCATATTACAGTGCTTTTACCCGAAATGCCAATGGGGAAACAACTCACTTAATTTCTGTAATGCATCTCTAAATTTGGCAGAGTCTGCCTTTCCAGTATTATTTGATCCTATTATAATCATTCAAATTTTCAAGCCTGAGGTGGATGGATTTTTGTTAGGTCAGGGTATCAAGGGAGATTGGGCAAGGGCAAGTAATTGGAATTGAGGTGCAGATCAGCTATGTTCTTATGGAACGGCAGAACAGGCTTGAAGAGCTGAATGGACCACTCCTGTTCCTATGTTCCTATACATATATATATATCCCTTTATTTTTAAAAAAAGTGTTACTTTAATTGATGCAATTTTTAATTTACTGCTTGTGTGAGACAAACAATTTGCAATATAAACAGGTGTAGAAGAAGTGCAATAGTTGCAGGGTTCAGTAACACTTTGAGTGACTGCTGAAACAAACATCCATTGGTGGAGACAGAGCTATTTTCAGCAGATTGTTTACAAGCTGATTACTCGCTGAAACAGTATATTGTGAATGTATATTATTTACTATGGTGCAGTCAACCAGGATTAAAGACTATTGGCTTTATCTGATTGTACGTGTAAGCAGTGACAAGTGCTTGGTTCAATGCTGTACTGTCAGTCCTTTGGTTGGTGCTGTGCTGACACAGCTCAAGCTGTTTGGATTGGCTGACTGCAGTGACTGATGAAGAATACTAATACTCTTCATGCAGTTTCTTGCAGTTGTCTGAAAAGCAGTCTTTCCAGTCTGTACAATTCAGCCTCAGTAGAAACACAGTCTGCAGATTTGTACGTGCTGGTCACTGACACCAGAATCAGTCAGGGATTGCAGCCTATTCCTGCCGCAACCAGGGAGGAAAACCTTTCCTCTCTTTAAACTTGAGAAACATTGGCGTGATTTTTTAATGACTAATTGTGGCTTGTTTTGTACTGCTTGTCATGTGATTCCTGAATTTGACTGGAACCTTGTATTCCTCCTCCTGACATACTATACCTGGACAGTCACACTGCAATTGGGATATAAATGGACTTGCCTGGAGCAGACAAATCAAATCATTGTATGGGAATTTTGACTGGATCTTTATGTCTGTAATGGTAGGTGCTGTTTATACCGTATTCAATGTCAAGGATGTTATTGCAGAGCAAAGCTTTCTGTTGCAGTTTCTTATTAACCTCTACAGCTACATGACCTTCAGCCCTTGTCCTTGTCAAGAATTTAAGTTTGTTTTTCAGTTGTAAAGGATCTCAAATATGCCTCTTAGTCAACGTTATCTGTACTGTTGTCTTACATTCACTGAGGACGAATATAGATACAAATGCATTTTATAATGTGGTGTGTCCAAATGCCCTTGGCAGTGTCAATAAGTGTCAATAAATTATCTGTGTTTTATGCTGTGAGACTATGAATGATTAGCACATAGACATACGGCATTATGTGCTGTGCTGATATCCTGCAGAATGTCCAGAAAACAGCATAATATGTGATACTGTCTTTGCACTGGGGTCATTTTTTGCTGACGTGTGTAGCAGTACTGAAAGTTGCAGGTCTGGCTTGTCACGTGGATGCTTTTAATTCTTTCCTGGGAGTATTGGTGTGTGAAGACAAATACTGTATCGTGATAACACGGTGCAGACTGTAGGCATCCTATCACTGGGCTCTGCTTGTAAACAGCACACTGGTTCAGATTGCTGCACAGTATTAGTATGTGCATCGGTAATGTGAAAATCGGGCCATGTAATCATTTTAAAGTGAGTTGTGCTATTATTATTTGCTTTTCTGTTTAAACGTAGCATTTGGTTTCAATTCAGTAATTTATACATTTCGAGGATTTGTGACCTTGGGGAAGAGAGAATGCTGCGTGTTATTTTGAAAAAATTCCAAAAGGTAGGCTCATTTCTACTGCTTTTATAGCCATCATAATGATACGAAAATAGCATTTACACTAAATTTGATCTTGTAGGGCATTTGTTAATGTGGAACATAGAATAAGAGGTGCAGCGTCTAATGATTTCTTTTTCTAGAAAATCAATTGTGTGTAAAACCATACTGTATCTCTTCCATTGAGAACAACTGCAGGGTATTTCCCTGGCATGTCTCAGCAGGATGCTGTAGTTCAGAAACACTTACCTGAGTCACTGCAGTTGTGTTTTCATTGTTGTGGTACCTACTGGAAAATCCGTAATCAGTTTCAATTTATTTATGTGATGTATGCAGGGTCCTAGCTAGCAAAAGAAGCTGCTGATGTTTTTAATTTTGGTATAAGAGATTTACTATAGGCTTCATTTTACTGGAAAAAATCTAACTACTGTACGTTCTAAAATGCAGCAGTTTGTTTTTCTTAAATAAGGATTTTTCCATTGAGGAATTATAAAATGAGGTCAAATGGTCATGGAACTAGCATTGTTTTTGCTTGGATGTAGAAGTTAGGAGGAAGCAAATTATTGTTTCATGGACAACAATGCACAGAATAGGCTATATTCTGCATGGTGTTCAAATGGGCATTAATAGCAGTTTGCATTCAATGGCGCAATATAATTAGTGCTGTTGTGGGATTGCTAAGAATTCTGAAATTAGAATTGAGAGAATTGAGCGATAGTGTTAACTTTAACATCCTTACTTCACCAAATAATGTGGGTGCTACATCTGTTCAGTTTGGGCACTTCTGACCACATATAATGAGGTACTAATACCTGGATTAATTGACCTGATCATCTGGACAGATGTGGAGCAAATAATTTGAAGGTCCAAATTGCTGAGTCTGATGATTAAATGGTAGCTTTCATTTCTTTTTTGAATAGTTTTCTTAATTCTATTTCTTTTTATTTCATCGTAAAAAAAAGTCTTATTTAGGGTTGTTGGCAAGTTTGCAGAACCAACAAATTTCGCAAAATTCATAGTATCTTAGAATAAACTAAAACAGTGGAATAAAATACTGTATCTTGTAATGTTTAATTTTGCAATAAGCTAAAGCAAAAGCTGGTGACATTTTTAAATTTTGCTATAAGAGATATAGGCTTCAAATGCTAAATCTGAACTTTTTTTTAGAAAATAGGATTTTAGTTAACCAGGATTTCTTTATATATTTCAAATTTTGAATAGGTTTATTTTAAACTTATATTATTGTGATTTGGAATTATACTAGATCAATCACAGGTTAGCTTTGACTTTGGCTGATCAGACTCACAGCAATGCTCCTGCATTAGCTGCATTAATTGCTTTATCCTTGAATCACCAATTAACCTCTCCCCATTCCACCATTTACATTGTAAATCCCTATATGAAAAAGTTAATAGTGTTGAAAGAAATTGGAATATAAAAAAATCTATAATAGAAACAGAATGTAAAATAACATATGGTGGTATGCATTTTTATACCATACTGTCCTTATCTTATTTTTGTGAGTTATTTAGATGCACTACACATTGGTTCTATAAAATGTATGCTAACATGCTCCGATGGACACCCATTGTTTATGTATTACTCCTCTTTGCTCATTTTTGTCACCAGTTTGCTCCTCTCCTTTCTTAAAAGCATTTCATTCCTTTTTCCAGGCACCCTCAAGTAAGTCTCTCAAGGGAAACCTTGGGCAAGTTTCCTTACTCCACACAGAGCCTAATAATAATCCCTCCAAAACCAAAAACAATAATAAATTGGTCATTTTCAATCTACGACTGTTTGTGGGACATTGCTGTGCGCAATTGGCTGCCGCGTTCACCCACAAATATACAGTCAATTCACTTTACAGTGTGTTCTGTGAAGCGCTTTGGGACGTCCTCCTGACGTGAAAAGCGCTATACCAAATGCAAGGATTATTATTATTATTATTATTATTTAAACATGTGTGAAACTCGACTGATAAGGCAGATTATTGCACCTTTGAGCAACACTAACCAACCTAAATGTTGTTCTTAACACAAAAGTTGTGTATTTGCAGAAGCTATCACTGAATAGTGATCCATCAGCCTCAATGTGTGGAAAAACAGCCAGATGGTAACCCTTGTCTGTGCTATGTTATCTGATCTCTGCAAGATCGAGTGGAGATATTACAAAAGTCCTCATGGAAGAGAAATGTGCCAGATCTTAACTCTGGATCACTGGCTGATTTTTTTCTTCCAGGGGGGCAATTGCAATACCTCCACTCTTGAAAGAGGTTGCCATCTGGTTATTTTTCTACATATCTAGGCTGATTGCTAGTTATAAGCTTTAACTGGCTATACTTGAGGTGTTTTTCACTGAATGGAGGAACAAAATGGGACTCGGAATTTCAAGTACCAGGGAGGGGGCTACTGATTGCCCCCTCACCCAATCTATAAGATATCGTTGGAACGTAGGAACAGAAGTAGGCCATTCAGCCCATCAAGCGTGTACCACCTTCTATTAGATCAAGGCTGATATACAATTCAACTCCAATAAGAAGGCAGAAGGTGGAATCTTCTGTAAAATTTATTTTATTTGAATTTATTCAATTCACAAGATCACAAGAGAAAATCAGATGAAAGAGACCTCTCAGCCCGTCCAATCTCATCCCTTCAGAACACCCACACAAGCATCCTCCCACCACAGCATCAAGTTGTTTTTTTCAAATGAGTCCAGTATCCTGGCCTCAACCACCATTAAAATGTTTGATTGCTGCTCATTTTGCTTGCGTACATATTGGCATACACATGTGATTACAGCTATACACTGTCAGCCATTCTGTCAATACATAAATGAGAAATAACTTTGTTCAGGACGTCCCAGACTACAGAGGAGGGAATATTGAACTCTCAGGTCAAATGCAGAGTACAAATTCAAGGCCGCGAAGCAGTGAATGGTGGGCAATGTAATTTGTTCACTGTTTGCTGTTTGTCAACAAAATGATTGCTGTTGTGTCCCAAACCAAAAAGCTCATAAATTCCTGGCCTTTGGCAAGAATTCCTGATGCTTATGGTTGAGAAACTCACTGAATAAATTTGCTGAGCCATTGGTGGGGGAGGGTAGAGAGACAATTTTTTTTATTATTTATGTAGGATAAATGATCAACCTCATATTGGTGGCTGAACTTCAGTGTCCGTATTAACTGTGTCACAAGTTGTGTATCATGTTGAAAGCAGATTCCGTTGAATAGCTGATGAGGAAACTCTGAGGCTTGGGTTGACAGCTGCTGGAAGGCATTACCTGAAGTGTAGGTTCGCTTCATGAACACAATTTCATAAATCCGGTTGGTATCCACCTTGATTGATATGCAGAGAGGTAAGTCACTGCTACACAAACTCTGCAGTATCAACTGGTGGCACCATTGCTCAATGGGTAGGTTATATATGCTTAACCTGTGGGCAGGACAATGGTGCTAATGCTTTTATTCAATTCATGCTGCTCTACGCTACTCACCAGGAAGCTCAGTAGGAGTTCTGGGTACCTCCATCTAATGAAGGGTCTAACTGCCCACAAATTCGCCCACAAATATACAGTCAATTCATTTTATAATCTATCCTGTGAAGCTCTTTGAGACGTCTAGAAGACGTGATAAGGCGCTATATCAAATGCAAGGAATATTATTATTATTATAACCTGTACTTGATGGATTTCAAATGGCCAACTAGTGATTATCATTTTTATGGGATATGCGATAAAAGTCTTTTGAGGTAAGTGGGACTTCTTAGAGCTGAGCTGGCTCCATGTGAGATGTTTGGCAACAGAATTTGGAATCAGATCAACCTTCTGTGATGGTCTTGGTAGTCTGTTGTTGATGGCCCATCCAACAGGCAGGCCCTGGAAGGGCAAATGGGGGCAGAGATTATTGACATTCAGTTCCAGTTACACCTGGAAACTAAATCCCTAAAGGATCATGTGGTACTAGCTGGACAAGCAGTGGGAAGCATGAAGATGGTGTACTATGGCCTTCAGTCTGGTTTGGATGCTCGCCTGATCCCAAAAACATGCTAACTGAGAAAGCCCATTTAATTTAAAACTGTTCTGAGGTGATAACATTATGCGATGATTTCAGAGGAAAAGTAAAAACTTGCCTCGTTTCCACAAAAACATTGGAATCATCTACTTATTAAGTGACTAACCTCTAGCAGGATCTCAGCCTAAGTGCATCATCTAAATTGGAAAGTTTCTCATTTGCATCTTTGTTGCAGCCCATTTCATTGACATTAATCAGCTTCAGCCTTCCATATAGTTTGCGCTCACTGTCCTCTGGATGAGATGTTACACTGAGGTCCCATTTGCTCGTTGACATCAAAAAACCCATGGTACTATTAGAAAAGAGATAGGAGTTTCTAATGATGTCCGACAGGTAAACAATGTGGCTTAGTTGGTAGCACTCTCACCTCTGATGCTCCAGATAAAATTGATCATTCACTTCATGACTGTTTGTGGGACATTTCGGTTTGGCAGATTGGCTGCTGTGTTTGGCTACATTTGCACAGTCTCAACACTTTACAGTGAATCAAGTGAAGCGTTTTGTGAATTTTGGCAAGGTGATAGGATGCTATATCAAAATTGCAAGGATTATAATCCTCCAGATAAATTATTCATTAAAATTTGTGGGACTTGGTTGAGTGTAAATTGACTGCTGTACTTGCTTATAAATGCACAGTCACTGACACGACAGTAATTACCTGTGAAGTGCTTTGTGAGGTATTGCTGTTATATGTGATATATCAAACACAAAGATTATTATGCATTATTCTTATTAATGTTTATAAACCCACAAGGCAAATACAACGTTGCTTCCAGTAGAAGAACAATTGAGTGGGAAGCTGTATTCATGCAATAAATGGTACCAAATTTGGAGCTAATATTTCAGAAGTCGTCTTGCTAGCAATCTATTACAAGGATAAGACTACTTCTTTCTGCTTATAGCATAGTATTTGCCCTCGAGGTGCAACCTAATACAGTATTTGCTTAGTTGTGTTGGCGACAACTTCACATTGGCTGGAAATCTTCAGTGAATAAATCTATAATCGGACCCGATGGCTTTCCTTCTCCACCTCTAACTAATACTCCCTCATTTTGGGCACATTTTTATTGCATTTTCTTTCAATACGTATTAAGCTGCATTTGTCTAGTAAATCCATGTACTCCGTGACCTATCTGCTGGTTATTATATGCTTTATGATGCCTAATGCTACTTTCGTACAGGTACTAGTTTCACTCTACTATACTATCTGCTTTAGAGCCTAGTGAGGTTCTAATAATAGGTTCATACAAGTCTATTTGTATGCTCTCATACATATACACGGTTCCACTCATCCATATGTAATCAGCAGTGACATTTTAATGTTCCTGACGAGGAGAATGACCTGTTTGCTCTTTGCTAACATTAGAAACACAAACACAATTTGGTCAGGAACCTTTTAAAACTTTCAAAACTTCAGAATGAAAAGCAAAATGATAAATGATCCAAGAAAACCTACAACCTAATATATAGTTCACTTCACTTAAAACTAATTTCCTTCTTTTGACTCCAATGTCTGCCTCCACATTAAATTCTCTCCGAGCTCTCTCCACCTCACCACTATTATGACATTTATTTAACTTTTAAAAGATTATCTTATGCTGGTTCCAATTGTACTGAGAATGGAATGAAACCGAAATGGTGTGAGACTATGGCTGCTTGTGAGACATTGCTGTGCACAAATTGGCTGCCATGCTTGACTACAAAATTCATAGTAATTACACTTTACAGTGTATCTTATGAAACACTTTGAGTCATCTTCCTGATGTTATATCTAATGTAAGGATTATTATTGTCTACTGTACTTCCCCAAATTCTGATTACACCCAGACCCACATGTGATGTCATATCAAATGTATACTAGTTTCCACAGACACACGTTCTGGAATATATTCCCAACTCACATTTTATACTGCAAACCTTATCATTACCCCCAGTTATCAGTCACACTTGTTAAAAGTCACAAAAATCTGTATCGTATCAGGTGTCATTTATACTTTTATAAATTTACAGTACAGAGGGTTAAACCTTCCAGTTCATTTGGGATAAAAATAGTATAAATAAACCACTTGAGCCACATTCCAGAAAACCTCTTTATGACAGGCATAAAGCTTCATTCGAAATATTGATAAATATCATTCTCTCATCCCCTCAATTAGCAATTTGGAGTCGCTAATGCTGCTGGATTGAGAGGTACTAACACCCCAGACATTGTGTCTTGTATCTCTTTGTACAATAGTTTCCTGGAATGTGACATCAGACAGTTCTGTCAAGTGTATCCCCATAAAGTACATTCATTGTTACGGCCCTGATTTCAAGTGATTGGCATCATGATACGTGCTAGACATAGAGACTACAAAACTGTGTTTCTTTCTATCAAACTTTAAACTCTGTAAATCTGGTTAAACAACTGAGCAATCAGCTGTTACAATTAAGATTCATGTAATTTTGTAAGAATTATTAATGTTCTAATTTGTTTTTGACTGTAATTAACAAAGATGACTTATTGGCTTATATTGGATTACTAACCATGCAAACAGAAATGGCTGGATCTAAAAGCTACCATACCATAAGCAGTTACAATAAATTATGAAGTTAGCTATTATGGAATTATTGCAAAATTTTCTTAAGCATCTTAAGGATAGCTATATGCAGATCTCAACAGGTGACTTTCTATTAAGTACTGTAGTATTTCATTTATACTGTGACACTAAAATTCTGTGATTCACTTTGGAGTTTGCTATCAGGACCACCTTGAGGAGAAAGTTTCGGCAGGACATTGATTCACACCACTACATTAAAAATACAGACTGCGCAAATTGATTTGATCTCAGCTCCCAAATTACCCCTTAATAGCCTTGAACCACCGTAGAACTTCCAAGACAACCGTTTTAATGCTGTTAAAGAGTCAGTCACACAACTACCTAATTGCATTAAAAACAGACCCTGGGTTTAGCTGCTCCCTTTCAAAGCTTCTCTCAGTCTCCAGCAAGAACAAAGCAGGGAGTTAGAGAAGAACATAATGATAATATTCCTTGCAGTTGATATAGCCCCTTATCACATCTTCAAGACATCTCAAAGCGCTTCACAGAATATACTGTAAAGTGAATTGCCAGTATATTCTGTGGGCGAAACTCAGCAGCTAATTGCTCACAGCAGTGTCCCACAAACAGTCATGGATTGAGTGACCAAATTTTTTTTATGCTTTGAAGAGATTATTATCCCCGGAAAAGCGATCCACCAATCGACTAAAAAACAGGTTTCCATTTACTGCTGGATAAACAGAGGCATGTGGAGTCAGGAAACTTGCCCAACGTTTCACCCCTCCTGGGAATCGAACCCAGAATCCATCACTTGTGAGGCGAGTGCTCTAACCACTGAGCTACAGGGCTCCACCAACTGATATCTGTGTAGCAGCTTTCATGTCGGGAGGATGTGCCAAGGCATTTAACAAGACTGGCTTGGTACCCGAGCTGGGGTGTGAGAGCCAAGGAGGCAAAGAAAAACACAGTCAGTCAAAGAAATAGGTCTTGAGATAAACCTTGAACAAGATGAGAGAGTGAATGAGTCGGAGGGACTTCGGATGGAATTCCAGAGAGTCGGGGCAGAACGACTGAAAGCCCCGGTTAGATTATTAGATTTATTAAGTTTGACTGTGCAGTTGGTAGAGAGGACATCACAGCAAAATCATTTTCAAATCCCATTTCCACATATGTGCACTTTCCATTCCCACAATATCAATGAGAAGCAGGAACCTGACAGATTTTCCCCCCAGGACTGTTTGAGGCCAATTAATGAGCCCCAGCTGCTGTTCCCATCTGAAATCGGCCAACTCAGTGAAGGCTGGGATTCAGGAACCATTGTAGATTGTGTGGACTGTGGGGAGAACAGGCTTGATGGGATGAATTTGTCTTCACCTTCCATGGCTTCTTATGTTCCTAAACGTAGTGATAATATGAGCTGATCGGATACCATTATATGGTTTCAGAACTGTAACTTTAGTTATGAATACATGCATCTCTTATACCATTAACAAAGTTAGCATCGAAGCCATTCCGCAAGGTCGTGATGACAGTATTTGTATGCCCAGTATATTTTAAGTATATGCTTGAAATTTGGCAAGATTTCAGATTTTAAAAGCATCAGATTAGTGTTTCTTTTGGAATAATCAAAAGAGAAAAAATAGATGGAACATTTTACAATACGCAGTGGCATGTAAAGGATGAGTCTGCCTGCTGTAGGCAAAGCAAGCAAAACACAAACAAGGAAAGGTCCTTTGAAGCAATCATGTACAATCTGTTTGCTCATGCAAAACAGGAAGCTGTTAACACAATACTGTTTACAATTCTCATGAAAAACTTAGAGGGCTACAGAATGGTTCAATCAGTTGTAAAATTCAAAAGCAGATCATGTTCTCATATCCTTTCTCAATGTTTGTATGCTCTTATTTCACCTATTTCTGTGTTACTTCGAAAGAGGGTTGTTTGATTTTATTAATACAGTGAAGTTTGGTGAATTCTACATTTGCAGTAACTGCTGAATATTGCAATAATAAGTGGCCATATACTTTTTCTACATTATTCAATGTCAGTGAAAGCTATTAACCAATAAACTTAGTTGTTTACAGTCATTTTCACTGAAAATAAAAGAGAAGTTCATTGGTACTGTGGAATAGAGAGTACAAGTTTCCCTGGAAACAAAATAGATCAATGGGAAAGGTCACTGTTGAACCAAGCATGTTGCAGTATAGTTACCATAGAGGTGATGAAACATATTTTCCATCTTGACTCCTGATATAAAAGTGGCACTAATTTATGGATGAGCACTTGATTACACTAATGTACACGCTTTAAACTTGATAGTCGCTGGCAATAGTTTAAGTTTAAAGAATTTACACTAGTTAGACTTCTACATGGATAAAATCATGGGTACGAGTATGAATGCTTTATAGACAGTAATACTCTGAAGAAGTATTAATTCATCTATAAGGATATAATGCTTAGTATGACTCTTATCTCTCTGTGTGCTTCAGCTTGACTCGGTTGGGAGCACTCTCACCACTTAGTCAACCCTAAAGTGTTTGCAATTTTACATATTTCTTTTAGTTTGTTTTTATGTGTTTCACCACAGGACAACCGAGTTGTGATGTGTCTTGTTATAGCATGAGATTGTTTGTGGATTAGTCACTTCCTGCACACTGTTCAAGTGCGTTATGCATAGGAAGTGCTGCTGACATCACTATTATTAGCGATCGGATATTATTTCTGTCATCAAACCGAACACATCAAAACCATGTGCTTTTGTTTTCTATTCCAGGTATGAGTTTAGCTATTCATGGGGCTGAAAACTACATTCAGATACATCACAGGAGAAGTGCAAACAGCTATCAAAAATCTGAACACATGTCTGCCCCCAAGCATTCCTCACTCCCACCTGTCACCAAGTCAATAACAATGGATTGCACATCTTCGGGATCCATTGATTCGGCTGTCGGGAATGGGAGAAACAATTATGCAGGTTCGTGATAACAGGCTCCTGAATTTGAATTGTGTCTGTTCCATGTTTTTCTTTTCCCTCTGAACATTTTATCCCAAAATTTGGATGTGATATTACAGATTCTCTCTCCAACTGACTCAGAGTCTAAGATGCAGGATTCAAACTGGAGTTGTTGATTTAAACATCTCTTCTGGTTTGCAAAATTTGCAGCAACAGAATTACAAATCCTACGCACAAAAGTTCGAATATACTCCAATTTGCCAATTCAGGACTTGGGATTTGCTAGATGTGAATTTAACAATCCAATATTGATAGATTGGTAGATACCAGTAATGAAACAAATCTGATCTGCAAATATTTCATTTTCGACTCCAATGTGTAACAACGTTATGTAGAATTGCTTTGCCCACTTTACTCATGATATTGTGTAGGGTGTTAACCAACTGGGCTCTTCTGCACACAGCGTGATGTATTGATGTAGCACCTCTCACTTAACAGAGTGCCTCAAAAGTACTTGCTAAATGTAGTGTTGTATGCCAAGCAGGGAAATGAGATACTGAATAAGAATCCAGGAGAAATTTCACTTGGGTCTAGGCGTAAGACCTTTTTCTTAGCATTTAGAGAATGCAACTTTTTTGACAATTCTTAAATTCGAGTGTTCATTTTGAAGCTGTTTTTTTCTTTCTTTAGGTTCATTTAAACTGGCTTCATAATTCAGTCTGACTTTTGAAATGCTTAGAAAAAAGTCTAAGTCTAAAGCCAACTGGAATTTCTCCCCCTGAAGAGAAGGAACATCAAAGAGCATGGGGAAGAAGCAGGAAATTGAGACGAGAGTAGTTAAGCTACCAGGAATTTAGATTTGATGAGCTAAATGACCTTCTATGCTGCATTTCTATGATTCTAAAAATATTCACTAATGGCATAATTGAAGAGAGATGCTTTTAGGAGGCTTTTGAACACAGAGATAATGAGACAAAATGGTTTTAAAAGAGAGTTCAAGAAGATAGGGGCAAAGTGGCTGAAGGCTGAGCTATCAATGCTCGAGTGAAGAGTGCTGGGGGTTGGGTGAGTGATAAACAAGAATCAGAAAAGTGGTGAGTATGAGCTAGGATGCATGGCTGGAGAAATTTGTATAAATAGGATGTGGCAACATCATGGAGGGATTTGACTCCTTTCAAGCTACGCAGATCAAACAGCTCTCACAAATACCCAACTTCTTAATAGATAATAATAATAATCCTTGCATTTCATATAGCGCCTTATCACATCTTCGAGACGTCTCAAAGCGCTTCACACAATATACTGGAAAGTAAATTGACTGTAGATTTTTGTGGGCGAAACACAGCAACCTATCACTAACAGATAGATACTGGGAGTAAAAAAAATTATAGATTTCACTTCTAGAGCAACAAGGAAACAATCATACTTTACTGGTACTCTCATAAATACCGCAGAAAGGGGGGGGAGCAGTTGATGTGGGAACAAATTGTTTTTTTCTTTTGTCATTCATTTGATTGATGTACTCACTTCAGCAGACTGGAATTTTTTTATAAGGTTTGGCTGCCTTTGCTGGCAATACTCAAAGCATTAAGAGACTATATAAAATGAATAATAGCATCAAAGCTACACAAGGTAGAAGATACAGTCCTTCTTCATCTGGAAAGTACGATGGATGAGTGTTTAAGTTAGCTTTTTCTTCTATTCTTGCTTCCAGTTGTAATTCATGTAAGGTGGTGATTTGATGTACCTGTGAAATAGGTTCAGTATATAAATAGATCTTTTTTTGAGATTTCAGAATCTGGGTATTTAAGCTGTAGAATATGTTTTGATGATGTATTCTCTCAGGAGTTTTCCTGGGAAACATTTAATAATGCAAAGATTTAAAATAAATGCTCTTTCTACTACAAATGAACATTATAATGTGACTGTTTTGAACTTGTACGGGTTGTGCTAATGCTGCGAAGAGGTCTTTAACAAGGATTGCTAAAGTAATAAAATTTTCTGTGATTAATGACGTGAGGCTTATAAACGTATCTCACAAGATTTTCTCCTCCCACTCCCATGACAGAAAACTGCTGTAAAAGGTACAGCTAGTCAGAGCAAGGAATGCATCACATTTACTACATCAGCCAAACTGCTTATCCTCAACATTGAAATCTGCCACGTCTCACTTTTTTGTTACAAACGCTGATTAAAGCACTTATATGTCGAAATCCATGCACTTTAAGGCAGGAATTCAATCTAGATTTGAATCTAGATCAAAAGCCTGACAGTAAACAAATGGATAATAATAACAATCATAATCCTTACATTTGATACAGAGCCTTTCATGTCGGGAGGATGCCTTAAAGCACTTCACAGGATATACTGTAAAGTGTAATGACTGCGTATTTTGTAGGTAAACGCAGTAGCTAATTTATACATAGTTTGACAAACAACCTTGAAGTGATTGGCCAATTTTATTTGTAGGCAGGTTGAACGCCGAAAGGGGATAGAGACGGGTGGGAATACTATCAATTGAAGAAACCAGTCTGCATTCATCTTTCAAGATCACAGTCTCTGTGTGCAGGCCAACCTGGGTTTGTTATTGCTGTAGAGTAACTTAAATGTGGAGTCCTGTAGCTCAGTGGTTAGAGCACTCGCTTTGCAAGCGAGAGACCTGAGTTCAATTCCAGGCAGAGGGTGAAACTTGGGCAAGTTTCCTTACTCCACACAGAGCCTAATAATAATCCCTCCAAAACCAAAAACAATAACAAATTGGTCATTTTCAATCTACGACTGTTTGTGGGACATTGCTGTGCGCAATTGGCTGCCGCGTTCGCCCACAAATATACAGTCAATTCACTTTACAGTGTGTTCTGTGAAGCGCTTTGGGACGTCCTCCCGACGTGAAAAGCGCTATATCAAATGCAAGGATTATTATTATTATTAAATCAGTGGTAAGGAGAATATTGAAACAGAAGCAATAATCTGGGAAGTCTACTCAATTTAACTGTATTTAATCTCCCTGAAATAGATAAAGGCTAAATGTTTCAATGTTGCCAATCAATTTCAATCCATCATAGTTTCTCATAATTGATTTGAAATAAATCATAGAAAGAGGTCAGATGGTGGAGGTTTGTAAATTGGATAATCTGAAGGAAATTTAGATTCGCAAGGAGTTTAGCCCTGTGCGAATATAGCAAAATAAATTGACTGCAAAAGCGCACCAGTTTAAAAGTATCTGCCAATGTTATTGTACAGAAGACCCCCCTCCATATCAGGAAGTATTCATATCAGGAAGCATTCATTAAATCAGAGGGCATTCTGCTCTGTTCACTAATATAAGCTCTTTGAGACATCCTCCCGATGTGAAAAGCGCTGTATGAATGTGAAATGTATTGTATTGTAATTCTACAGTTAAACTGCAAGGAGCAAAGCTGCTTCAACAACAACAGCAATAACAAATTACATTTGCATAGTATCTTGCACTTCGGGAGGATGTTCCAAGGCCCTGGACAGTCAGGGATTTGGACCTGAGCTGGTGGTTGAGATAAAGTTGGGTAGTTTTGCTAACAATCTTTTCCAAACCATTTCCAACCGAACGCAATCCCAAATGCCAGCAAAAATCATTTTCTACCTGGAGTTTTGCTTTCTGACTTTTTATCAGACTTGGAGCTTTTATCAGTTGAGAAAAGTCCTGAAGGTAAAATGACAGTGTTTTGTATTTGGAGCCTTTCTCAAATAAGAAAATGACCGAAAAGTCTGATAAATGATAGGAAAGCAAAACTTATTTGCAAATTGTTGAGTTTTAGTGAATTTGATTGCAAATCATACATTTTTATTTGCAAACTGGAACTCTTAGTCACTGCATAAATATCTGTTTTATGAATCCTACATTTTAGATCCCACAGTAGCTAATAAGCATGACTAATAGGGCAGAACGACCTGTGTCAAGTGGTCTTGCAGTTAATAGTTACAGTGAGATTGACAGGATTGCACTGATCATTTGGAGCTTTTCCAGTGGTCTTTTCTGATGCTGAATATTCCTGTACTCCATTTGTTTAGCTGGTGCAGTGCAAAAGACTGCACTGCACCACTGGAAGACATGTAGCTCAGTATAATTGCGTTTAAATCTGCATTTTGAATATCATCGGCATAATTTTACACTTGTGAATCGATTGCTGCTATGTTGAGATAACACCCGACAGTGGTACAAACAGAATACTGAAAGCGATTTTCAATTGTTGTTCTCCAGACACATTGGTTAGAAATAACATAATTCAAATCTCAGGAGATATGTTGCAGAAGTAGGTTATATACCCTTGTGCAGTTTATCGCATCGTCAGAATAAAGTAAGTATCTTAGCATTTTGAGTCTGATAACAAAAATAAATGACATCAACAAATGAAAGATTATTAAACGAGGCCAATTTCTTCCTCATATTTTAAATTAAATATTTTAATTGCCTGTCGTACTCTTGTCCCTCTGGGCCAGGAGCTCTGTGTTAAATCTTTTTGACATAAGTGGCAGGCTGCCAGCTCAGTGCTTTTTCAAAACAAAATAAAGTTGGAAATAATTCACCTTACACCAAATTCTTAAATGTAAAGAAACAGTTTGCATGCTTTTAAAGATGTATTGTCCTGCCTCAAGGGTAATAATAATCCTAATAATGCTCTGTAGTTTGTAGTGAATTACCAATGAGATTCATGGAGTATCTATACAACTTTCCCCAGAAACAAATGTGATTGAGCTGAAGTCAATGATAGGTTATGGGTCTGCTTGACTGATTGTGATTGTGATGGGCCTTTTCTTATTCCATGTTTTGTTTTGTTGTCATCGAAGTCACATAACCTTGTTACTGATACGGTAGGAATCCCAATATCCTCACTGTTGGACTGGCCCCATTGTGGATATGATAATAGTACAGGTATCGGGTGTGGGTGGTTGTGTCTCTCTTTTTCACTCTCTCTCTCTGCCTTTCTAACTATTTGTAATATGTATGTCTCTCCCTAACCCTCTGATCAGTAGCCTGTACTGCAGTTTCAGAAATGGTACAAATGGTAAATCTGGCAACCTGACAACTAAAAGTTCTGTCAATTTTGCAACCCAACTATACTGATAACCAGAACATCCAGATAGTCAGAATGTGATTAGATGTCAGTCTAAAGTATATTAGAAAATACAGTCAATCCACTTTACAGTATAATCTGTGAAGCACTCTGAGATGTCTCAATGATGTGATAAGGCGTTTTATCAAAGGCAAGAATTATTATCATATTGCACTGGTCCACATATTGTGTGTGTATATATAAGATATATAATATGATCCATAACTGGATTCTGTTATGTATATGCCATACCTTTAAAAATTTAACATAGCACCAATTTGGAAACTGTTTAATAATTGGAGGAAGGCAGACTTGATCAAGGACCAGATGAAAAGTTTAAAGGAGAGGTGAAGGTTGAACAAAATACTGGGATTGCTTGCTGGTACTGTGAGCTGGAGTGAGCAACCAGAGAGGTTAGAGTCAGAGGTGAGGAAATACGGATGGGTTTTGGTGACATTCAGTTATTACATATTAAGGCACATCCAGCCTTGATGTCTGACAGTCCGTCTTTCAAAATAGTTTAGTATATTTCTCCCCAGGATTTTACAGTGAATAACTAGTCTAACACTGCAATAACAGAGTGAGCAAATGCAGCTTAATATTTAAAAATGTAAAGTAGTGTGTTTTGGTAAAAAATTATTCAATATATATACCCTTTTGTAATATTGATTTTAATCATGTTAAGGTACAGATACATAGGGGTTCAGATAAGTAGACCTTTAAAGCTTGGAGTTCAAGTAGAAGATGTTTTTGAAGTGAGACGAGAAAAAAAATCAATGCTTAGAACAGTGGTGTCCAACCTTTTTGGTTGTCCACCAAAATAAAGCTTTGTTGATTGAATATTTCTTGATTTATGGCATAAATCTGTGCTGTTTTATTATCTCTATGATTACTTTCTTGCCAAACAAAAAGATTGTCCTCTACTGGCTTGAGGATGAGAAAGAGAGAACGTTTTGTTCAGCTTTAATTTTGTAAAGATCAATAATAATAATAATAATAATAATCCTTACACTTGATATAGTGTCTTATCACAATGCCCCTTTATTAATAATATGCTCTTTCATATTCATAATGAGATGCAGAAAATGTAATTATACTGTCAACCAGATATTGTCAAAGGACATTTTTGTGGGTGTTGCAGTGAATTTTGACTCATTTCGAAATAATTATTTTTCACTGACTTCATTGGCAACTGTGTAGATTATCTTTGCTGCGTGACTTTCAATGTTCAAGTGCCCATTAACATTTACAAGGAGCACTCAAAAAGGTGGGGTTGATTCATTGTGTGAAATACTGTATTGTGTGAAAGTTCTGTACGCAAATTCTTACAGTCAGATGCTCTGTAGGGAATGCGGTGGGACAATGCAAAACTCATACCCACAATTACATACGCTGAGACCCCAATCATAACTTGGTGGAGGATGCAACAAGCCGAATGAGACTCTTCCCACAGAGGGAGGTTAATTTTGAGGAGAATCAATCAGCCTGCTCTTATGTATCTCCTAGCAGGCAGCGACAAAATTGCATTGGCAGAGCACAAGAAGCACGTTGTGTGACTGCTTGCTTGCTATCTCAGCTAGGGCAATAATAATCCCTCCAAAAAACAAAAACAATAATAAATTGGTCATTTTCAATCCACGACTGTTTGTGGGACACTGCTGTGCGCAATTGGCTGCCGCGTTCGCCCACAAATATACAGTCAATTCACTTTACAGTATATTCTGTGAAGCGCTTTGGGACGTCCTCCTGACGTGAAAAGTGCTATATCAAATGCAAGGATTATTATTATTATTATGTATGGTATGGACAGACTTAGGCACTGGTGTGAGAAAAACAATGCCCTTAGAACAATTGCAAAAATGCTTGGCAGAGGAGTAGCATTGATGTCATTTATAAAGATTATACAGACTACTATCTTGCTCTCTTAATTGAGGAATTAATTAAGAAGGAATTACCTTTTTGGGAAGCGAAGAAGAAAAACTATAGTAAGGTGTCAAAATTGGTTCGGAAGGAGGAAATAGGTATTGCACTGCAAGGTTGTTTCTATGTATTTTGATATGTAACTTTAGGCATCGATTCTAAGGCTTGCTAGTTTGAGAGAAATACCCATTAGAAAAAAAAAGTGAATAAAATCGAATTGATGAGGCACGGGTAAGATAAAATCAATTGTTATTGAACTCACTACAATTTAATTCATTTTCCCGTCATAGTCTTTGTGGGCCGTATAGAAACGTAGACACATAGAAACAGGAGTAGGCCATTCAGCCCCTCGAGCCTGTTCCACTATGCTATAAAATCATGGCTGATCTGTACCTCAACTCCAATTACCCGGCTTGCCCCATCTCCCTTGATACTCTGACCTAAGAAATATCTATACACCTCAGTCTTGGTATATGGGGTAAATATACAGGTAAATGGGACTGAAAGGATTGTTCTTTTAAAGAGCACAGACACAATTGGCCGAATGGCCTTCCGTGCTGCAAACTTCTATGGCTTTATGATTCTATATTTTATCATGATGGTTAAATAGCAGAAGTGTTCGAATTACACGGTTTGATTCTCACAGATATTGTTCAATGTATTTTAGTTTGTTTGATTTTACACCTTTTGTTTTCGCCCAATCTCTGTAAACAACTGACAGCTCTTCTTCTGCATTGTATGGCGCGCTTGAGAGTGTGACTGCTGTTTTACCTTCCATTTCAGTGGCTAAAGATATAAATATTTTCTTGGATGAATCTGAATGCAGGAACAGCCCTTCCAAAGATGATGACTCTTTACTTCATCCTGGCAATTTGACAAGCACTTCAGATGAGGCAAGTAGGCAGAAAGCAAGTGAAGGGTGAGAGGTTCTGTGTTTTACTTCACACTGCATTGTCAGAGCAGAATCCTGGTAAACTTGGCATAACAATACTTTATTCAGGAATATGTAAGCTTTCATATAAAGATATATTTTGGGTAGGATTCATTTTCCAGAAATTTTAGGAAATGAAATATGTAAACAAATGTACGAGGAAAAAACATTCAATAGTTGTTTATTCAGAAAGGCATTTACATGATTTTTCTGATACAGATATTTATTCACAGACTGTCTACCTGACATCCATGTAATCTAACTTGCTAACATTTCTGAACTTGGAATTCAGAGCATTCAGTGGGTTTGATTAGATGGAAGCAAGGGAAAGTGAAAGCAAAGAGAATAATTGCAACCCAAAATGAGAATAAGATAATAAGATACATTTTCCAAGTATAAGGTGTTGCTCTGAAACAACATTGAAGCAGCGATAATGCCCCACGTAACCATAAACTAAAACATTATCACGAATAACCTGAATTCATGTCTGAAAAAAATATTTTTCAAGCTTTGAGGGTGTTTAGGGTGTGTGATATATGCAAAGCTAAAAATTACAACTTGGCACCAGATCTGATATGCAAGTGTTTCAAATGAGGCTTTAATCTGACTTCTTCAGAAAAGAGCTGGGAAAATATCTGTTTGAGAACAATCTGTAGGATTCTAAGGATAGATATAGCCCGAGGTAATTAAATGCTGCATTTATAACAATGGTTCCTGTCTTTCTGGGACAGGGAAGTAAAGAATAGTTATGTGCTAGATATTCAGGAGATTTATTTGATTATCAAGGATAAGAATATTTACCCAGAATTTGATTTAGAAGATTAAACGGGTTGGAGAATCTACGATGGGGTGGATTGTGCCGGGGCTGTGGAGGAAATGGTCATGCAGTCTTTCCTTATATCAGGCTTTCTTAAAACCAATGTAAAGAATTAGCAAACTAATATATCCCTGTCCTATTTCTATGCAGGATAGCGTGGACCGAAATAAAGGAAATGGGCTCTTCCTTAGGGATGGGCGATGCCGAATTGATTACATACTTGTTTACAGAAAATCCAATGCACAAACAGAGAAACGGGAGGTGTTTGAAAGAAACCTGAGAGCTGAAGGATTAAACATTGAAAAGGAGGTAGGTTTGATGATGACTTTTTCCTTTAAAATCCCTTGAGAAATAACTGAAAGGAACAATATTGCCGTTTTGCAAATTGGTTGGTGCCAACATTTTTTTATCTTTGATGAATTAAATACATTAAATATTGAATTGAATATCAAAGTAAATAGCATCAATATATCTAATAGGAAACTTGATGCATAAATGAGGGATAAGTGAATAGAGTGGTATAGGTGAGGGGTACAGGAAGAGTGGGGGGGCTTGTGTGTCATATAAACACCGACAATGACTAATTTTGACGAATGGCCAGTTTCCGTGCCTTATCATTCTATGCTATTCAGTGTACTTGTTTGGAAATATAATTGAAGGTTTAGGGGTAAATTTAGACTGTAATGATCAGTTAATCTACTGGATTCCCATGCTACTGGGTGGGATTCTTGTTGTCTGTGAAGAGCAGCAGGACAGGGTGAATGGTCAGGATGTGCAGATAGTTATATCTAGAGCTGTCCTTAACCTTTGGGGTCAAGGGGTATTATTGCTGATGTTCTCTCAGGAGATTAAGGGGTTACAATGTACGTCAAAGTTGCTTTCTCTCATTCCACACTTTCTTAATTCTTATGTAAAATATGAGCATTTAGTCAAACACGTTAGTCATCATAACTTAGACCAATATGGGCAGTAATGTCAGTTTTGATAGGTCTTCTGATTGATGGAAACCAGATTCAGTAAGCGCAAGCAGAAAGCTAAATTTAATGCATGTAAGCATCAAGGACTACCGTTGTAAGCAAACTGATGTTTTCTTACAAATTGGAAATATTATTTGTTTCAAACTCTATTATGGGTTTTTGTTAACCAGATTGCCTATTTTGCAAGCACTTTAGCAGTTGTCTGAGCCCTACATTTCAATTATTTTATTACTGGCAAATATCCAAGCTACAAATTGTTTAGAAAAATGTTAAATAGTATCTTTAAATTAATTTTGGAATTGTAAAACGCTGGTGAAAATAGCTTTCATTGCAATTAAAAATGACTGTGAACGATTTAATATGTATGGACTCAAAATGCTTTTGAAGCTTTATTCCTGCTTAACAGAAGGGTCTGATATAATAATTGCCTATATTATTTGTTATTTAAACAGAATGTGTTTTCACCTCAAATATGACTTCCTATTCCGTAGAGTAGATTGATAAGTTTGCAAAGAGATGCAGTCTGGCTTGCTTAAGGCTATACTGAATATGTATGTATTCAGGTGCAGTTTTCTTAAGAAAAGCTGTTGTCTTCATCATTCATTTCTGTGGAAGTGTGATCCTGTATGCAAGGGCTAAAGAGTAATTTCATGCCAGAGCTTAGATTTGCAAGCAAATGCCATATTTAACAGGAACATAAGAAATTGCGAGAGGAAAGTTCGCCTTCTACCATCCTGGCAGTCACTTGACATGTCATGACCCAAACTATGTATTATATCCAAAGATATTATTTTCTAGCAGAAATCTATCCAATTTGTACTTGAAACAAACAGCCCTTTCTGCTTCCACCATCTCCCTCGGGAGCCTGTTCCATACATTCACTCTCGCTCACTGAAGTAGTGTCTCCACAGATTTGTTCTAAATTTAACCCTCTTCAATCGCAGGCGGTGTCTTCTGGTTCTACTGTTCAGTACAAGATAAAACAGCTTATCATGGTCTAATTATCTAATCCCTTCAGAATCTTAAAGACCGTAATCATATCACCCCTCAACCTTCTCTTCTCCAGTGGAATATGTACAGTTTATCTAATCGCTCCTCGTAGTTCAGTCCCTCCATCCCCTCTATTATTTTGGTTGCCCTCCTCTGTATCCTCTCAATCACTGCAATATTGTTTTTATATGGGGGTGACCAGAATTGCACACAGTATTCCAAGTGCAGTCGCACCAGTGATTTATAAAGTGACAGGATCACCCCACTATTTTGGCTCAATTTGCCCTTTTAATAAAACTCAGCATCTGGTTTGCCTTATTCACTGCTACTGAGCACTGTTGCGATAGCTTCAATTTATTGTCAATCAGGATCCCCAGGTCCTTTTCAGTCTCTGTACAGATTATTTTCTTCCCATTTAATTAAAAGTCTCTTCCTGAATTTTTTGTCCTCATGTAAAGCACTGACATTTCTCTACATTGAATTTCATCTGCCATCGATCAACCCAATTTCCAAGTATGCTCAAGTCATCTTTGCAGTCTATCACATTCATTACATTCCTCCATTTCTCACCATTCCAAACTTTAAATGAATTTTAAGAAAAACACTACCCCCACATGAAGGGTGCTATATAAATGCAAGTTGTTGTTGCTGTTGATGTTGGGACTTTGCTGGATAGACAATTTTACAATTTATAAAGATAAGATTTATGTGAGTTTTACTGAATTAGGTTATGTTTTGAATGAGGTGCTTAAACCAAAGTTTGATCTGCCTGTTTTCAGCTGGACAATATGCTATTTCAAGAAGAGATGTGAATTTCTCCCAGTGTCCTGGCCAACAGTTTTCCAGATTAATTGATCATTCACTTCATGACTGTTTGTGGGAATTTACTGGTGCAATGGCTGTTACTTTTACTTATTAAAACGTTGCATTTGATAACATTTTCTGTGAATTGCTTTGAGACTTTCACACACACAAAAAGTTGTAGGAACTCCTGTTTTTTTAATGCTTTATCAGAAGGTACATTTCCTTCTTAGGTCTGTGATTTTCCACACATTAGTGTATGAAACGTGTTAATAGTTTACTTCACATTATTATGAACATTTTTGCTGTGTACATGCTACACTTTCCTTAGTGATTCATCTTGAAAAGTGCAATATAATTCTGGGCTGAGCAGATTGATTAGAAAGTCAATAATAATAATAATAATAATAATAATGCTTGCATTTGATATAGCGCTTTTCACGTCTTCTAGACGTCCCAAAGCGCTTCACAGAATATACTGTAAAGTGAATTGACTGTATATTTGTGGGCGAACGTGGAGGCAATTGCGCACAGCAATGTCCCACAAACAGTCATGAATTGAAAATGACCAATTTATTATTGTTTTGGGTTTTTTGGAGGGATTATTATTAGGCTCTGTGTGGAGTAAGGAAACTTGCCCAAGGTTTCGCCCTCTGCCTGGAATTGAACTCAGGTCTCTCGCTTGCAAAGCGAGTGCTCTAACCACTGAGCGACAGGACACTGGAATCCCACTGCTGAGACTATTAAAAGAGATATCATTTTGCTTTCTGCGTTTACAAACATAGCATGAGACCATATTCTAGGCTTGTATTAGAAATCCCAAAACACTCGTAATTTTGATTTTGATTGACTTCAGGAATATTTATGAATACGATTTTTTAAAAAAAAACTAGACACACTGAATATTTTTAAACTATTCAACTTTCAACACCTTGAATGAAATAGAAAAGCATAGATTATAAAACGTTATTAGTATTTGAATTTTAGTGTCCTATTGGCCACTTCTTTTACCTATTCAGTTTTTGTATTTGAAGTCATTTGGTAGTTTAGGTAAAACTGCAGTACATATACAAATATTTTGGACTTCATAGTAGGTAAAAGGAACAAAATGTAGCATTCAGCCTTGTAAACCGGATAGCTCAAATCTGGCTTGTGCTTAGAAGTTGTAAGACTAAATTAGCTTCTGTTCACCTTGGCTTAGGGAGGAGAAAATAACCAACACAACGATACAGCATGTAGTCCACAATGAAGAATATTTAATACTCTAGATGCCTTGGACTGCAAAGCACTCCATGAAATGATCTAGGTAACAAAACCACTGTATAAGAATGAGTATTTGCTTCATCAGTGATCGTACCACAAATTTACATGACTCGTATCTTTGTTCTGTTGGATGTTGAGTTATGGTTCGGAGACTACAGCCGCAATCCCCCAAAAGCAACGTTACAGTTGGTTCTAATTCAAACAAACCAGGCAGACACACAACTTGACTAAGGAGAAGGAGTTGTGCTTAATTTCAGGCACAACACATTATAATAATAAACCTTTCATTTGATATAGCGCCTTATCATGTCTTTGAGAAGTCTCAAAGTGCTTCACAGAATATACTGTGAAGTGAATTGACTATATAATTTGTGGGCGAAAATTCACTTGGATCATTATTTTCTAGCTGTCACCTGCAACTTCCTTTATAATTAATGCATTGATATCAAATTGGTTGCTGGCACCTACACCTCAATACACATGTGGCTGTTCACAACCAACACGATGGGAAATTGGATGAATGTGTCAGCTCTCCAGAGCAGGCCATCAGTCACTGCTTGAATATGGATTGACATCGGTTGATAGTCCAACATATGAAAAATGAGCAATGACTACCAAGCCTGTAAATGGATGATTGCTGTCATTTTTCATAACTTTGAGCAAACCAGCTGGAGACGGTGGTGGTCTCTTTAACTCGTACCAATCGTGTCCATGGAAACTGTAAACCTCTCTCATAGGCCTATATCTGACCCTTGAGGCTTATACACATTTGTTCTCCTCATTGCCTCTATCATATATGCCTACATTTTCTTCTAGTAATAACACTGTTATTACTGATGTAAGGGTCATGCTTGATACGCTTGCTCTAACTCAAAAACAAAGGCTTAAATGTACAGGGAATAATAAACCATAGTGAAAGCCAGATCTGAATGTTTACTGATGTATTTCCATTGCAGTGCTGCTGCCAGTGGCAGGTCTACTTTCAGCAGCAATGCAGCAATTTAGATTAGGCAGAAATGCATCCTCCATCAATCAGCACAAGGTGCTGCCCGAGAGAGCTCAGTCTCCCTGTACACAACAGCAATGTCATTTTTGTACATCTGCTCCATAAAATAGGGAAGGTCCGCAAACAGAACACAAAACTGCAAATCACAATTTGGAAAACTGCTGTGCGTGTGTGAGCTTCATTTCTCTGGCTTTTTCCAGTTTGCAATGGGTGTTATGGAATACATCCCACAGTTTTAACTGCTCCAAATCACAGCACTAACAGCCTCAGGCTATGCTATTGAGTATGCCAATGTATGAACAGAGGATGCTTGACTATATCATTTCAGAGTGCAAAATATGCAATGCAACCAGTTATTTGAATTTCTGCTCCCCGCAATTATTAGTTTTAAACCGTCACATTTGTGTTAAATCTAAATTAAGATAAGTAAGCGCAAAGTAGGAATAATATCTGGACAGCCCGCAGCAGTAACAGCATAAAAACTAGCAACAGTGAAAAATACCCAGTGATTTTTTTTTCTAAGCTTGTATTAAAGCTCTGCTCAAAGTCATTTTTTTCTGTTTGATTTTTTGAGAGAAACATTTGTACATAATTAAAATTAAAATACATTCCGTTGATACAAGGATCTAATGTATCCAAAATAGACAAGTTTTTTTTTTAAATGTACACATTTGCCCGAATATTCCTGGACTCTCACTCACATAGGAATAGATGCTTCTAGAATCATCATCTGCGACACTGGAATGGCAGCCTGGGCATCAGTGCTCAATAAGATCAATTCTAGAAATTTCCATGCTTAAGCCAGATATCTCATTTAATGGTAACAACATAAAAGCTGCTTAAGCTACATCTCATTGTTTATTTATAAATCCAAAGTGCTCACGGAATAGCAAAGTTTCACCTATTGCTTCTCCTGCTCATGAAACTCTCTTAGACATTTTTCTGGACCCGACATTAGATACATTCAGAATGCAAACACAGAGCAAACCATCACTAACTGAAGCAAGGTTACTGGAATATGCATTAAGCTGTGGAAATCTATAGCTTAACACAGGCAGTTTCTCCCAATGTCCTGGCCAACAATTCTCCTAAACAAAATTGGCTACATGCCTGTTTGTGGGAAAATATTATGCGTAAATTGGCTGCCACGTTTGCCTACAAAATACTCCTTCACTATACTTTACAATGTATCCTGTGAAGTGCTTTGAGACATCTTCCTGACATGAAAGTAAAAGATCAAATGCAAGGATTATTTTTTATCCAACTTTCTCATTGGCAGCACAGTATAATTTCTCATGTCTTTCTGCGATCTCACCAAAAGGCAGGGTCAAATTGTGAGAGGTCTGCCCTCACTGTACAGCAGTTTCCTTTCTCTGCGTGCTGTTCAGTTTGTGTTTTTGTGTTGGTGACCATCTGTGCTATTTGGCAAACTCAGTAGCAACAAAAACATTTGTGTCCAACCAGCTTATGCCTCAGGCCTCTACCATGCACTTTGCTCGGCTAGTTCAGACCTTCTGCACGTCCCTAGTTCAGACCTTCTCCACTACACCATTTCCATCTATGCCTTCAGCCACTACTCAGCTAGAACACTGAATTCCCTGTCTCAGTCCTTCCACCTTGCCTCATTGCCTGTCTTCAGATCACACCTGAAGACTTTCCCTTTCGACCATGCGAATGGTCACCTCGGCTTTCTCCCTGGCTCAACATCAAACTGCTTCGTTATTCAACATTCCCAGACACTACCCCATGTGAAGGGTGCTATATAAATGCAAGTTGCTGTTGTTATTGGCAGTCATATGATCAAATGCTCAGAGCTACCATTCCTTCCTTGGCTGCCAGCAATGATTTGCACAGTGTAAATTCAGAACCTAATTCTCAAGTGTATCACTTTAAGATTAATTGAATTTACATTCACATGAAATTAAGAATTGCCACCTAGCTGAAAACAAATTCAGCTGCATGTTTTAGTAGCTGGGATTAATGAATTACTGGGAATTGTACAGTGGGAATAAGGATTTGTCTGATTTCATTCATATATTATAGTTAGAATTGCAGGGTTTCTCCTTTCCAAGGAAGAATAATAACTTCAGTTGCAAGTATTTCTTTTACAATTTTTTATATTGGAATATATTAAATTTTGCTCAATCTTTCTTGGTCCCCAAGGCACTATTCACTGTTTTTGCCCCAATTTCCAGGACAAAAAAACTTCAACAACAACAAATTACATTTGTATAGCGCCTTTCACAGCAGGAGAATGTCCCGAGGAACAACCCAACCACTGATCAGCCCATTTAGGGGACCATCTATTCCCCCCGCCAGCAGGCTCAATATTTCACTGAAACTGTTTATGCATGAATATAAGTAATTAGGAATGTGCCTATTAAGGAATCTTAAATTAATAAGCCAGCTGTACCAGAATACATCCTGCTGTGCATTGTTTTTCATTAGCTAGTTTACACAAAGCCTTTTTTTTTGAAAAAATGTGAATAAATTATTGCGGAAATTGCTATCTTTGCAATGAAAACAAACACTTTTTAGGGATATAAGGCAACTATTAGCTACGGTTGCTGCAAACATTGAGATAATTGTTGTGACACTTTGGGGTAAGCAATACAATATTGCATAGCAGATTCAGTAATTGTCAAATCTGTTCTTCAAGAATAGGTGTGGGTGTGAAACTTTTCCTTCCTCTTGACTTAGACACAATGGTTGGACCCCAAGTACCAAATTCCTAGACTTCTACTCTGCAATCTTGTAAACCTTCACGATTATCCATTGAAACACTGTGATCACTGTGAATAATTCCTCCAAATGGAGCAGGATAAATATCTGATTGAGAACAGAGTTGCCGATTTTAGCTACAATATAGACTGATGGGTCGACACGACACAACGGCTATGTTACTGGAGCAGCAGTGTTGACAGAAAGATGAACAGTGGAGACAGGAGGATGAATGGTTATTACGGGAATTATGTAATTTTTGTTTAGAAAAAAATGTTAGTGTATTTCCATATTTCAGGAACTGCTGAGAGGGTTTGCTGTAGCTCAGTCCTGTTAGCAGTTTCAACCCCAAACCTGCCTCCCCCCCACCACCCAGGTTCTTAACCAGTCCGTCAAACAACCATTCTCTCTCCACACCAGAAAGCTGATATGTTACACCGCAAACATGTAATTGAAAAAGCAAAGGAAACTTGTCAACATGATAAACAATTCAGAGGTGAAAATAAAAATGAGTTAATCAATAACCTTTTTCCCATTCCTAAACATTGGAAGTGGATCAGAACCCAAAACTTGTTTCAACTTCACCAAGAAAGCATAATATGATTTAATATGTGCATCAGTCTGTTATCATTTCAAAATATCAGTTTTACTCCAAACCCAAGATTAAACTTATTAACTTCCAAATTCGACCTACACCAATAGGTAATTGAAAACAACTTCAACAGAAATGACTGTACCTCATTTTACAGATGACAACTATTAATCCATTAGTTCAGTAAAAGGATATTAAAATAAATAACACAATGCAGATAGTCAGTTAAAATACCGTAGTGGCATGACAACTGACTTTGTTTCTCAAAAGATTGAATCTCTGTAACAGACAAAACTGAAAAAGCATTAGATGTTAAGAATACAAGAAAACAAAATACATACTGAGGTCAAATCTGTGGTGATTTCTAACAAGTTCTCTTAATAAGTGAATGAGGTGGAGACTTCTGATCAAAGGAAGTGTGTCCTACTCTCCTATAGCACCCCTGTTCCAAAAGTACATTACACCGGAGTGAGATTCTGCCAGTTGGTGTACCATACTTCTGATTTTCTTATTGGAGTCTAGTATATGTTTACTTCCTAATAAACTATCTAATAGATCAACCAGTTTAACATGGGTTCAAAATGTTAAGGAAATGTTTGATGGTGGATCTAGATGTCAGCACAGTTCAATTAGTAGCACTCTCGCTTGCAAAACAAAAAGTTGTAAGTTCAAGTCCCGCATCAGGAGTCTGAGCTGATAGTCCAGACCAAACCTCCATTGCAGTGCTGAGAGGTGCTGAATTGTCGGAGGTGGTGGTTTTCAGTTGAGACATTAAATCAGATCTCATTTGACAGTTCAGGTAGACATTAAAAATCCCATGGCACTATTTGAAAAGAGAAGCGACTTTCTCCTATTGACCAACAATCGCCCAAATATAATTAGTCACTCACTGCATGACTGTTCATAGGATTTTGCTGCAGGCACATTGGTTGCTATATTTGCCTACAGATATAGTCACTACGTTTCACAGTAAATTCCTGTGAAACACTTTGAGACGTTTTGACGATGTAGTAAGTCACTGTATCTAATGCAAGGATTATTTAATAAGGTGAATCTGTAATTTTAGGATCAAATTATTGCACGATTCACCAATGTCTCATTGCAATCCTAAAGCAAGAGAAAAATCAATCTCGGAAATCTTCAAACTCTCTCTCTTGATAACAAATGGTTATCACTGTGATAGACATTTCTTTTTTAAAACAATATTAGAGTCAATTGGCAATTAATCATTTCAAAGTCACACTTTAGATCCCTTGAAGCCCTGACTTCAGGATCAAATTATCACTCACCAACACAAGCAATTAAGCAGACATTCAATATAGAATAAAGGAAAGGCACCATCCATCTGCCCTCAATCTCCTGAGGCAACACTTCATTTGAAATGTATACACTCTGCACTGCTGTCTTTTAGAACTTATTATCTTTTAAATTTTTTTATTTCAAGGGCTTTAAACTATTAGATGGATAGCTGTTGCAGGGGGATTCCAATACAATAATGCATCCACTTAAACTGTTCTCTTGCAAAGAACTGTCAGTACATAATGTAAGTACGTCAGTCTCCATTGTACCGTTTTCGTTCAAAATAAACTTTGCGGAAGGAAGGACGTTTTGGGCAGGCAATTATTAACACTGAGTTTCATCATTTAGTCAGTTCTGTGATAAGGGGAACATAATTGTCACACACAGAGTGATTTGGCTGAAGGAAGAAGAAACAATTGAGAAATGATTGGAATAATTTAAATAAGCAAACGCACACTAAGCACTAATAGACTATTTTGCTCCAATTGTTTGGTTCTGCTTCATGGAAGTATGAAAATATAAACATTAAATCACATAATTGATATTCCAAAAAACACAGAAATAAATAGTAAAATTACAAGGTAAATCTGCATTAGTCTAAGGCAGATCAGTGGGTAGAGTTGTTGAAGCCCTAATAGGTATTTGTAGGCCAACACAACAGCTTTGTCCACAAACAGCCATAAAGTAAATGATTAATTTTATCTGTAATAATTTTACTACTTCCTACTCTTGACAAATTCTGTCCCGTGCATGGGGATAATATGCCTCCTACTTTTACTTCCTTTTGGCAGTACCTTACATTATCTATATTCAACTTCATTTGCTTTGATTATTTGCTGAGATGTTTGAACTCTCCTTGTAAAATGTGCGCCAGCCTGGCTCAGTGGTAGGACTCTCCCCCCTGAGTCAGAAGGTTGTGGGTTCAAGCCCCAAGTCAGGACTCATATAGTCTAAGATGACGCTCCAGTGCAGTGCTGAGGATGTGTTGCATTGTCAGAGGTGTCGTCTTTTGGATGAGATGTTAAACCAAGGTCCCATCTGCCTCTTCAGGGGGACGTTAAAGATCCCATGGCCCTATTCAAAAAGAGAAGGGAGTTTCTCCCAGTGTCCTGGCCAACAACCCCTCAAATAAAATTTACTCCATGGCAGTTAGTGGGACATTGCTGTGCTCAGTAAATCCTGTGACGTGCTTTGGGATTTCTTCCCTATGTGAAAGACACGATATCAAATGCTGGGATTATTAAAATCATGGTGGTTTGGAGTCAAGCAGGAAGGAGATTAAATGGGCTGTTACTGTTGTGGAAATCACCAATGTTTCCCATGGGAACTCATCAGGGTAGAATGATCTCTCCTTGTCCAGCCTTGACCTTATTTGGCCAAATACAATCTTCAGAACAATCAACAATCAGAAAAAAAAGATTTATTTTTAACCAGAAATATTTTCACACGTTTGATACAAGTTATTAACTTTATCATGTTGACACGCTTGTTCAGAATTCCTGCACACTGATGCAATGTTCAGCAATAGTAAAACTATTTTTCTCAGGCTCTACAGTAAGTCAAGTTTAGTATTCTGGCCTCAGATCATAATAATAAACCTTTTTTATGGAATAGGAAACAGTTTTGCTTACAGCACTCAGTGAGAGTAAGGTGTTTTTATGTACCGAAAAATCTCATACTGATGTAAAGACTACTTTCTGGGCCATTTATCACAACCATTAATATATGAGAAAGAATGAGCCATTTTTACATTGACTTTGCACAAATATTTTGGGTTTATAGAATATACCGTAAAGTGCAATGACTATTGTTTTACGGGCAAATGCAGCAGTCAATTTGCGCACAGGAATGTCCCACAAATGGTCATGAAGTGAATGACAAATTTTTATTGAGAATTGTTGACCAGAATACTAGGATTAACTCCTTCCTCTTTTTGAGTAGGGCTATAGGATCTTTAATGTCCACCAAGTAGACCGACAACGCCTTGGTTTAACATCTCATCCAAAGGATGGATACTTCATAAAATAGAAAACTATTGCCTTCTTTTTGCTATAAACATTCTTTTTCTCTTTTGATGTTTGAAAGAGCTGGAATAAAGCAAGGTTCATGGCCTTGTGCTTTAATCTTCCCTTTAACTTATGTAAAATAATAATCATATCACCAGTAGATAGACCAACCAAAACTAGTTACTTTAAAATACGTGTTACAATTAAATACATGGCATCAGCATTATGCCTTTAATAGATCATTCTTCAAACTTTCAGATGTTATATAATTATTTATTTTGTGTGTTTTTTTTTGCAGTCATCATTAACAAATAGTGATATAATATTTGTGAAGCTGCACGCTCCCTGGGAGGTTCTTTGTAGATATGCAGAGTTAATGAATATACGAATGCCTTTCAGGTAAGCCAAAAAATACTTCATTTGCAATTTCTTCTGTAGATGTTTCAATTATATGTATGACCTGAAGTACTGCTAATCTTATGCTGTTGCCTGTATCTGCAGCTCAAAGTGCACCACAATTTTGAGAAACTGCATTACATCATCCTTGATCAAATTTTCAGAACATTCGAATGTTTTGAATAGAGTGGAATGATTTAATAAAATCAATTCACGGCCCCTCTGGTTAACTTCTCAATCTCAGCCCCTGTTCTGTCACCAGGCTTTTCATCCTGTGGTGTGGGACATCTTGACATGGATGACATGCGTGTTTGAAACTCAAAATCAGCGCATCCTTCCTTTCATTTAAAGGGGCTAAAAGCACTATATAATTGTAAATTGCATTGTAGTCCTCTGCCGGGCATAAGATAACAGAAATACTGGTGTTTGAGAAACAGCACTTCCCAACATGTTGTAATAAATTAACGTGTGCAGTACGTGTCTGAAAATGGAGAAGGAACAAGCAATATTCACCGACATGTATTGATGTTTTACTCAATAAATCATATTGTGCTTTTCTGATAATCTACAACAGTATCTTTTTAAATTACGTTGAAGTCTGTATTTGATCTCTTAATCTCTCCTTTTAGTCTTTTTTTTTCTACCTCTTACAGGCTTATGTCTTCAATCTCCCTTTCCTTCCTTGCTAGTTCATACTGTAACTGACGATGGGTTTGCTTCTCGACTGGCTTCATTTTTGCTGTTCTTCCAGGAGAAAAATCTATTACCTGCAGCGGCGGTACAAGTTCATGAGCAGGTTGGTGCTATTAACCATTGCCTCACTCACATAATAAACAGTTTATAATTGGAGGATGCTAGGGTTAGTATTCTGAAAGGATGAGATTAAATAAACCGAATGGCCTACTTCATCGGAACCTCTGTTGTGAATTATCTGTTCAGAGAGTAGATATATCTCAGCAGTAATGCCCAGATAATTATAAATCTATTTATCCAGAATAGACTTCCACACTTGCTTAACATTTGATTACCAAATAACTTTGCTGCCTCTTTAATATGTTGTATGTGTAAGATGACAAACTCCCACATCTTTATCTTATCAAATAAAATGATAAGCATTAAGCTGAAAAGTATAAATTACGCAGTTTGTTTAATGAATACAGTAGGAGGAGAATTTGAAGTGTAATTAAAACAGTTCATTTTCAGTTTTGTAGTTCTAAATGAAAGTGGATTTAACAACAGTCAACAGATAATGTATCAAACAAAACTGAACTGCTGTAGTTTAAAACTGGGCATATATCTAGAACAGAGACATCTATTTCCAGTACATTTATTGATCTTTGACTGTGAACATGTATTATTCTCTGTTGGTCAATTTACCAGCTTTGGCTGCTGAGTTTTGCCCACAAAATACCCAGTCAATTCACTTTACAGTATATTTTGTGAAGCGCTTTGAGACATCTCAACATCATCATAAGGTGCTATATCAAATGCAAGGATTATTATCAAGGGAAAATAATATAAGGTTGCCTGAACATTCAAGTCTGAATGGTCAATCTCTTTCTGAAAAAAAACTAAGCCAGACAACAAGCAAATGTATTCACTATGACTTAAGCAAAATGCTAGAGCTGAGAAGCAAGGAGAGATTTCTTTGTTAGAATTCTACATGTGCAATATACAGAAATTATATATATTTGCTATGTATGTAACTTCTAGTAAGATAGAAGCATAAAACATGGAAAATATATAGCCACTGTTAACATTTGGTTTGTATTTTTGTTATGAATAGGATGGAGAAAAGATTGAGCATGTTTCGAGGATGGTTACCTAAAAAGCCTATGAAATTGGACAAGGAAACGTTACCAGACCTGGAGGACACTGACTGCTACACCGCGCCTTTCAGCCAGCAGAGAATTCATCAGTAAGTATGATGCTGATAAACGGCAGAAAGAAACTGTTAAAATGAATGATTAATTATGACAGTTCTTATATCACTCAGTGGGGAATTTTTGGGGTGTTATGCAGCAATCTTTAACAATTTGCAACGCTTTGGGATGTCCTCCTGACGTGAAAGGTGCTATACAAATGTAATTTGGTATTTTATTAACTGAGGAGTTGTTTGTGCTGTACAATGTGAACAAGTTGGAAAGATGTGCAACAGGGTAGCTGCCTCTGAACATGATACCTCCTGTTTGTTAAGTTGAACCAAATCCAATATGTTAGGAGCAAAGTTATCACAGTTTAGCATCTCAAGGAGCAGGAAATGAGTCTTCTGATGACTACAAGAAATGAACTATCCCAATCCAGGCATCCTGATGGAAGGTTTTTGATGCTGTGACTCAGACTAGCCAGTGAAACTCTTTGCATTGGCATTCGAAGTGCCAGCTTTGAAATGAATTCGAAAGTAACATAAATAAACTTTTAAATAAAATGAGGAAAATATATTTTTGGTGAATCAATATTTTTTCAAGTAATTGAATAACCATCAGAAACACCAGTGGTATGCACATGTGGGATGTCTTGACTTGTGAACGGAGGTATCTTTGCTGTCGGAAATGGCTGGGTTTGGAACCTGCCACAAAACACCATTAACCATATTAAGAAATGATGGGGGTGAGGGATGGATTTCAATTAAAATGGACCATGTTGCCATTTCTAATAACTTAAACGTCAAATTTTGGGAGTCCTGTTGCAGATTGGTTAGAGAGCTCATCTCAAGTGATTTGATTTCCAGGCAGGGGGAGACCTTAGGCAAGTTTCCTTACTCCACACGCATCTGTTTGCCTAGCAGTAAGTAGGAAGTCGGTTGTTAGTTGATTGGTGGATTTCTATCTAGGGTAATATTCCCTCCAAAGAATAATAATAATAATAATTTGCTCATTCAATCCACTACTGTTTGTGGGACACTGCTGTGTGCAATTGGCTGCTACGTTTCGCCCACAAAATATACAGTTAATTCACTTTGCAATATATTCTGTGAAGCAGTCTCAACGATGTGATAAGGTGTCATATCAAAGCAAGAATAGTTGTTATCATTATTATTGTGTTTATCTAAAGGGACTGTGATTCCAGGAAGGTAAATGTTAAATAATGTCAAATTGCGCTAGATAATTCAAAGGTTTCCTTAATGAATCAAACTGTGGTTGTTTAAGTCACAGCTGCACTCAACTTTTTTTTTACCCACTGGATGATTCTCAGCATTTAGTGTGATATTTATTCATCTTCATTCAAGAGTTGATGGATGTATTGTTGCTGAAAGATCACAGAGGTTATCTGCTTCCACAAAGGTACAGATGTATAGTCAGAAGGAAACAGCAACAATTCTAAATATGTGCTGCCTTCACCTAAAATTTCAGGTGCCATTGACTGAATTCACTCGGCGATAAGGGAACTCACAATTAATTAATGTCATGCACTATGTCAATTGCAAAAGCCTCAATTAGGTCAAAGGACCTTCAATGTGAAATACAGAAAACCCTGGATAAACACATTAGTCTCCAATATGCAAAGATTACCAATAGGAATTCCTAATTAGGAATGTAATCAGAGTACCTCACTCTGCGTCACAGAATTGCCACTCTAATGTAATTTGCTTTTGTTGCATAGATCTGAGTTCCCATTTGATTTCCTATTAAAGAATTCCACTGAAACCAGACAGTAGCACAAGAGGACATCAGCTTAAAGTTGTAAATGGCAATTTCACGACCCACATCAGGAAGTTGTTTCTTCAGTCAAAGGATGTTACTGACTGAAACAGGTTACCAGGAAGGGTGGTTGAGACCAGGATACTGGACTCATTTAAAAAGCAGCTTGATGTTGTGAGGAGGACAGTGGGGTGGGTATTCTGGAGCGACGGGCCAGAAAGGCTCAGTCATCCAAACCTTGATCTTGTTTAATCACTGCATATTACATCCAATTGCTGCTCCGTTCTCACCTTGCTCAACTATCCTATTAAGTTTTTTTTTAGGAGATCTCCTATGTGAAAGGCACAAATTGTTGCTGCATGCCATGGTTACTATGTCACTGTTATGTAGCGTATCGGAAAGTTGTCTTTATTAAAGTTTACTGTGTAAAGAAAAACAGAACTTATTAGAAATCACATCTATTCATTGTTAAAATATAATGCATCTTGAAAGCAATTGAATTTCACATGTCTTTTGTATTGCTAATGTGTTTTTGTTAATCTCTTCCTAAACTGACAGTTCTTCCAGTTTGCCTTAGCCTTGGATGAGAGTTGAAATTCTCAGACCAAAATATTTGCATAAGATTTCCTTTCAAATAAAGTCAATATTCCAGAAGTACAGAATAGTCTGGATAATCCGCACTTTGCTGACTGATCCTCAAATGACTCCACTGAACTATTTAGTGTAATAGGTTTTGGTAACTGCCAAGTGTGTTGATATTACTTTGCATCTATACAATGCAGCTGTTTTAAACTGATGGTTCTAATGAAGAATTTATAATATAATTAAACTGTGTAATTATCTTTAATTGATTTATTTACGTTTTGTAACAAAAGTAACAAGTTTGAACTCTACAGCTTCTCTTTGAATTGTGTGCAGATTGACTGAGAGATGCAAATCAAATTAGGCTAGGTAGGTACAGTTCTAATAATCTTTTCTCCAAATAGAATATTCTGTCTCACAATCCCAGATGGAGTAAAACTGTTGATACGTTTTAGTAAGTAGGTTGGGTATCTGCCTGCTGCAGGACTTGCAACCACAAAGGTATGAATTATGTGCCTTTCCTTGTTACCAATCCATAAATTTGATTCAATGAGAATTGAAAAGTAAAGGTAAAGATTCTCAATTGTGGTAATTACAGATGGTAAAAAGCAAAAAAGCACATATGACATCAAAATGTAGGTGATAAAGAATATCACCAAATAGCATAATTATTGTCACACTAATGTTTTGCGAATGGTTTCCTATATGTTTTATATAGCTAGTAAATAAGCGACAAGTAGGTAGAGAAGAAATTGGAAATTCAAAATTTCAATTCTTTCTTACTACATTTTCGATGTCTATTACTTAAACACCGTTTTAACCATAAACCTGAAATAGTTGTTGCATTGATTTGTACTTCTGTTTGATTTTTGAGGGTAGAGAAGGGAATTGGGATTAAGATAGATTCGATAAGAAGATAGATGTAGGGTTTAAAGGACTCTCAATTGTCCTTTAAACCCCACATCTGTAATGTTGTAGCAGGTTACAGAGGTACCGAGGAGCAAGACCGTGGAGGGCTATAAAATTAAGGATGAGGCTCTTAAATCAATCCTCTGGGGGATGGGGAGCCGTTAAAGCCGTTCTGCCTTCCCCCACTTCCACAACATTGCTTACCTCCGCCATGACCTCTCCTTTCAAGCCACTGGGACCCTCACCCATGCTTTCATAATTCATAATCAAGCACCGTGAGCCGATCATCTCTATCGTCGCCCGGCTTGAACGGCTCCCCATCCCCGGGGAATTGATTTAAGATCCTCATCCTTAATTTTATAGCCCTCCACAGTCTTGCTCCTCGGTACCTATGTAACCTGCTACAACACTACCTACTTACCTGCTCACTCCCCTTAACAGGCACTGACCTGCTCCATGTCCCCCGCCCTGCTCGCTCCACCATCGCTGGGCGGGCCTTCAGCCTTTCTGCCCCCACCCTCTGAAACTCCATCCTTCGCCTCGCCCCTTCTCTTGCCTTTTTCAAGGCCCAACTGAAGATCTTCCTCTTTGACTGTTCCTTCAGTCATTCTCCCACCCCCCACTTGATTCCAACGCCCAGCTCAGGTCCAGCACCTTGGGACTTCTTCCTGACTTGAAAGGCTCTGGATAAACAGAATTTGTGGATGTTGTTTTGGATTGAAAGACTTTAAACTGCACCAGAATTGATCTTTCCAAATTCAGCCTGCACAAGAATTATTTATCTAGAATATTCCTTCCAATCAATCACATAAAGCATCACTTTGGCCACATATCTCTTTTGTGGCACCTTCTCAAACACCTTTCAAAAATCCAGATCTGATATCCAAAGTATATTCAATCTTATTTCAGCTTTATTATACACAACAAAGACACTTTCTTCAATAATTCTACAAGAAGCAGAATTGTCCATCATATTTTACAGAGGATCAAATATGAGGAAGGAAAGAATAAAATTGGTAAGTATCGCCTTTTTTTTTAATGCTGTGTATTTTATTGATTTGATAAATGTGAAAATTGTATCACCATTTGTAAAATATTAGAGAATGTTTTACGGTGTTTTAAATTGTGTTTAGCAGGAGGAGGCGTTACTAAAATGTTACTTTGAACATTATTATTTTATAGATTTCAAGCTATGATGTTGTAATGTTCTTCATTAGACACGATAAACATAAGATGTATAAGTTATTTGCAGTTACGAGAGAGCTGTTTTGTAATTGAAGTCTTGAAGTAATATTTTATGCACTTAAATATAAAATAACTTACATGTCCACTCACGGTGTACAGTGAGCTCATAGTGTAGACTGCACCCACGATAATGCAGTTCTCTGCAGTACTAAAGGAATGCTTCATTATCAAGCGTGACATTTCAGATGAGTCGTTAAACCAAGGTCCCTTTTGTCTGTTGAGGCATTGAAGATCCCAAGTCACAATTACGAAAGAGAAAGGAGTTTCTCTGGGCTCCAGGTGACAATCCTCCAGATTATTTGTTCATTCATCTCATGGATGTCTGGGGGATATTGCTGGTGCAAATCACTGCCTGAATTTGACAGTAATTATTGATGAAGCTCTTTGAGATGTTTTGATGCGATGAGATGCCATAGAAAGTTCTTGCTTTCTGAGACTTGTCATTAATTAGCCTGTTTTGCAAATACAGTATTTTTGTTTGAACGGGACTGAAGTAACAGCCATGAGAAGGGGTACAAAGCTTTTGTAATTGTACATCCAATCATATTGTGTATCACTCTGGTTAAATAGACATAGTAATTAATTAATCAATCAATCTGAGAGGTATTTGTCTCAGAAAGGAGTTTTACATGAAAGCTCATTACCTATTAAAGTATGCTGCTTATTGTAAAGTCTTGCAACCTTAAATATTTGCCTCAAAAGCTTCATAGAGCAAAAAAATTCAGCTGCACTTAATATTCATTTTCTTAGGGCTCAATCGTTTACTTGGCAACAGTACCTATGAGGCAGCATTTCCACTTCATGAGGTAAATATGGAGTTCAATAGTGCATTACCAACAAGTGATAGAAAAACAGCCACTAAAAATAATTGTGCTCTTTAATGTACAAGTTCACTGGATGGGAGTGAAATAAAAACTGTTAATTTTCCTCTGGTCCTACTCTATAAAATAACATGGCACAGAAAATGTTGAATAAAGAATTAATTGCTGACCTATAAACTACAGTCACTTATTTAACCTGTAGCTCAGGATTTCAGGGAAATATTCTTTAAATTGATCCAGCTGAACTGACGAGTTGAAGCATATGTGTTGTCTTCAGGGAACTCACAGAAGCAAAAATTCCATAAAGACCCACGGAGCTGAAAACCAGCGGCATTTACTGTTTGAATGCTGGGCATGGTGGGGAGTGTGGTACAAATATCAGCCACTGGATCTTGTAAGGTAAACGACATAATATCTCCATATTATTTCTCTTGTGTTGTTAGTTGGATACAGTTAGCACTGTTGAGTGAATGACCTACTTTCCATTCAATATCATTTACCTGTCAGGAATGGTTAGCATGAATTCACAGCAAAGTATTCATAGGATTTTCCTTGAAACTTTTGAATACGATGGAATATTTTCAGAATTCAAATTTGGTTTATACTGTCATTATTTATCATTTTCAGCAATTTAGTAGAACAGTGAAATGACGTGTCAGACAGCCTTATTTCGATTGATTTTACAATCCGAACTTTAAATAATGCTGAATGCTCAAGCTGAGGTAAAAGAAACATTCACTGAATCAGAATGAAAATGTGACTGTGTTCACATGAAAGGAATAAAGCTATGCATATATGTAAGAAAAAGAGGGTTTGGTTTTTAAATTTGGGTCACTTCACAGAAAATGTTGGTTTATTTATTTAAGTAGACACACTGTAATCAAATTCTCTCAGCAATTATTTGTACCATTTGTAGGGACTTTGCTACAAATTTAAAGTAAAGCTGTCCCATTGTCCTTCCACCCACACAGTCAGTGTTCCATTGTACGTAATAATAATAATCTAATAATAATAATAATCCTTGCATTTGATTAGCATAACACCGGCAACAACACCATCTTTCACAAACGAAGGGAACTTGGTAGAAGCTTCTCAGACACACAACCATTAGGTTAATGAAAGCTTTAAAATCATTTATAGAACCCAATACGAAACAATTGCAATAATTATAGAAAATTCCAATGCTGTAATTGAACCAATTTCTGTAGCAGATAACTTGATAATCATCAATGCCTTGTGGTCTACAGAGGCCAGTTCAGAACAGTTGTTACGTATAATGTACTTATTTTAATTAACCTGTTGTAATAAAGTAATAAAAAACTGACATTCTAAGACATCTTAGAGAGATTATGCCAAGCTAAAAAAAANCTCGTAGAGAAAAATTAATAATACTTTGAAGGTTCATTTAATTTCATATATTGACTTGGGTTTAATCTGGAAATAGAAAAATTCAGCTGCTGTGCAGTGAACTGCCCTGGTAGTCATTAAAGCAGTGGAGAATAAAATTGCAATTTGCTGGAAAGCTACAGGGAGACTTTGGAGTAAAGGAGGATGCAGAAATTCTATTGAGGCAGTGGTTGATATTAAATGATGGAGAGCGCTAAAAAAACACGGATGCACAGTTAAATGCACTCGAAAAGCAATTGCATCTGAAGTGCTTTGAGACGTTTCAATTTTATAGGCTCAATAACAAGTTCAAGGAATATTTTATTGTTCTATTTCATCAAGATTTTAAAGGCTTTATGTTGTCATTCACTTCTCATAACAAAACATTGCCCTACAGATCATGGCTGTGCCACAGCAATGTATTCATTTTAGAGAGATAACAAATGAAATGATTGAATCTGACATGTGTTTACAATAATCAATCATTTGTTTTCTTACTCTCAGTAGGTTACCGATGATTACTACCGATACATCGAAATCAGTAATATGCATGTTTTTAAGATTTCAAGTTTCAGTTATGAAAAAGCTTTATTTGCCTTCAGCCAGCAATGTTTGTTAACCGAAGATAGTCCTCAAGCTTCAGAATTGGAACGATTAGAGTCCAACATATTTATTTACGCTAAGGATTCTTTGTACAGATGTATTTACTCAACATATTTCTGTTGCTTCAGTAGCAGTGTGTTTTCTTTTATACTTGCAGGCGCTATTTTGGTGAGAAGATTGGCCTGTACTTTGCCTGGTTAGGCTGGTATACTGGAATGCTGTTCCCAGCTGCCATTGTTGGATTACTAGTGTTTTTGTATGGAGTCTTCACTCTTGACTACTGCCAAGTAAGGTAAAAATGTCCACATGAAAATTTTGAATCCTATCTGTTTATCAACCTAACTCTAAGAATGTTTTTCAAATTAAAAATGATCTGTGTTGAGGTGTATCCTTGCATTAAATATACCACTTCCCATCAATTCCTTTTATTTTGTTAGCTGACAACTAGTATATTTCAGTAAGATTTTTTTACAGAATTGCAGTTAACAAATTTGCCAATTCTGATCAATAATTGGGTTTATAATAAATGAATGTTCGGAATATTTGATTGTTCCAACTTTGCTTCACATTTGACAACCCTGATTTACGATCCTTTGTACCAGACTGATGTACGATTTGCATTATAATAACCCACTGCCAATTTCCCACATATTTGACAACAGTAAATGATGTGTAGAGTTCTATTAATCAGCAGCAAAACGTTGCAGTATGAATCAGATTTGACTCAGCTGTAAGAGATGCTTTCAGAAATAATTTGCTTCACTGCAGCAGAAATGCAACGCATGGGAAACATTGCTGGTTCCATTCCCTCGAGGTCCATTGAAATCTGTTCGGCTGTCCAGTAGATGTAACTTCAAATGATCCTTTTTAATCTTATCAAACAGTGTGGGTAGCAGAGAACTCTGAAATTGTCTGTTTCTTTCACTGTCCCAATGCAACATGTTCAGGAGTGGGAAAGTATCCTGGTCACTATTGGGAGAACAGTATTAATAGAGCATTGATCTTACTTTACAGCCAGTTGCACAAACTGCTCTTTAGCTGCACTGATAAGCCTGAGAGCATTCCTGGGGATTATTAATATTATCAAGAAGCCACTTAATGAAGAGACTGAGTCCATTTGCATCATCTGCATATATTTGTCACCTCCTGCCTCAGTTTTTGCTAATGCATTCCTCACTGGTCTCCCAGCTCCACTGTTAACAAGGTCCAAATTATACCAAATGAAATGATCAGTCATTTCCTATCTCTTTCCAGCTTGGCATCAAACCTACACCGCTGTTAAGTGCTCGAGATGCTATAAATGCAAGTTGTTGTTATTGTTCTGAAGAAGTGTGAATTAAGTTCTTAGTGGAAACTACATCCTTAGGGTAGTTTAGGCGAGGACTGTGTCTCCATGCTCAATTCATTCAAGACCACAAAAGGCAAATATTTATAATGCATCTTTAGTATTTATTTAGTGTTACTTACTGAACGAATCGATTTGAAAACCCCAGTACAATACAATAGGGCAGTGCTACAAAGTGTTCCAAGATGACTAATCTCTGCATGCACAACATTAAAGAATGAAAAATAAACCAACATCCTAGAGAAAGAGACTAAATTAGCAATGTCTCTTCTCTCAGTAATTTACAGCCAGTAATTTTCAAATTTAGAGCAAATAGACCTTGGGGTGTGTTGATATATACAATTTGTATTCACAGTTTTATTTTATATTTATTTTGATTAGCCCCTCCAAGAAAAAGCTAACACTAACAACAAGCATTTCTGATTTCATTCTGTAAGTGCACAAGAAAGAAAGGAATTAAAAAGGACCACTTGGTCTATTAATCCTACTGTTTTGTGGATCATCTGTGGAGACTCTACCTTTCCTCTATTTTCTAAGGATATGGTTCCCAATCAGATACTAATTACTTATTTTGATCTCACTAATCAGCTGAAGCCCTATTTGCTGTGTGCAAGCCTTTTGCAGTTGTCTGTTTTTGATGGGTGGAGAATTCTTTCCAATCTTCAGTCTCTTTTGGAACTTGTTAAGTTTAAACCTCTGTTCTTTAGTTCAGCGCTCACAGTCAAATACAAATAGCCTAGAGCCTTAACTATTTTGTCCTGTATTTCCTCGAGTATTCTAAGTCATATCTAACCTTGTGTTAACGGGTGTGTTAACACCTGACATTTCATTGTGAATGTTTCCTCACTAAATGTAATAAGAAATACTGGAAGTGCTTGGCTGTGAATTGTGTGTATGTCTTCACAACATTGACTTCTACTTGTGTTAAAGATTCCAGCGTTTTCTCATCAAACAATAGTGCATGTCATCATCAGTGTCTGGTCTGTGATTCCATATATCTCATTTTTCTTCCAGTAAAGAAGTCTGCCAAGCAACAGAAATAATTATGTGTCCTCTTTGTGATAAGTATTGTCCCTACATGAGATTATCAGACAGCTGTGTTTATGCCAAGGTATAGTATCCGCTTTATCCATCGTGATTTAAAAAAAAGTTGATGTTAAGCAACAATATAAGTTCTTTTTACATTTTTAAAATTCTGGTCACTACTGAATGTAAACATCTTACCGTAGAAGTTGATCACATGTACTGTTAAATCGTTGTGATGGACACAATTTCAGCAGCAGAGCTATAATGAAAATAACACACTTGAAAAATCTTAATGGGTTAAACTAAATAAATTGAATATTTCTTGAGTTGTGGCATAAATTGAGAAATATTCGATTGACAAAAACTGAAAACACACCAATGATCAAATATGGACTAACTTATTTATGGGGCCTCTTTTTATGGCCCCGTGGGCCACTTCTGGCCCGCGGGCCACAGATTGGCCATCACTGGGTTAAACAAATCAGTCTCTGCTTGTTCCATGGCGAGTTCAATGCTGCATTGTATTTTACTCCAATTATTAGTTTGATACCAGCACCTGCTTTGATAATGGTGCAAGTTGGCAGCTCCATGTTAAACTGCCCACTCACACTGCTTTGTGCTGAGGTAAACCAATGATCTGCCCATGCCTACCTACACACATGTACGCAGCCCTGCTCACTAGCATTTCAAAGGCTGATGCCATTTTAATGTTGGTAAAGATCCTGTTACCCTTTAATAGCATGGACTAAAATATCTGATTTTATCACAATGCAATTGTAAACTAGAAACCTTTTAATTTTATAATAAAATGTTTGCTTCATACTGGTCAATAACACTGTGCTACATTTGATATAAATTTCTTATTACATGGAAATGACTCAAAGCATTTAACACAGTGAGTTACGTGCTGAATTGTAATGATTATGATGTGTGGCAAATGCAATAAATTATCTGTCAGCTAAATTCTACAAACATTAATGAGCCAAATAAATCTGTTATTGGAGAATTTGGATAATCGGCCAATATACTGGGAGAACAGCTGTTTTGTTTTCAAAATAGAGCTTTGAGATCTTTCAATGTCAACCTGATGTACTAAAACATTTTAACATCTCATCCAAACGGGAGCACTCTCTCAGTTAACAGAATGTCAACTGGATTATGAATTCATGGTCCTGGTGTGTTTCTTGAATGTCAAGGCAGAGTTCCACCATCTGTGCCAAAGTAGCGCCTTAACGCATCAGCAAAATTTCTCAAAGTGCTTCACTGTAAAATGTAGTGACTGTATATTTGTAGGTGAACCATGGCAGCCAATTTGCACATTTTCTTTGGGTGGAAAATTTGGCTCATCATCAAGTTTTAGGACTGAGATTCCAGCGCATCAGTTAATGAGAATTTATAATCATACAGTGAACAACGTGCTCTAACAGGCCTTGACAATTACATTACTTTCATGTTCACATGTTCATAATAGACAGCAGTTAATTGTTGAACTGAGTGAGTGCATCACAGCAGTATATCTGATAGGTCAGTGTCAGTAAAATCAGTACATTATTGTACAAAAAAAAAGGTGGCTTGTGTCATCTGTCTCTGTTATATAGATGCTTTCAAACGAGCAGCAATAAATATTTTCCATTTCATACGTAATAGAAATATATATCTCGAATTTGTGAGTAGTGTCATCACAACGATACTTCTGTTTTTTCACCTCCACAAAAAAAGAAAGAAATAATTAGTACTTTTATTTTGACAGAAACGAACAATTCACCTGAAAAAATATTTTTATGTATCTGTCCACATTCAATGTAACTGGTAATAACTACTCGTGAATTATTTTGAGATGTTTGAATGTGATAAATAACCATAAAAATACATTTGTATTAATTAGTGCCAAAATAATGTTGAGAAGGGTTATTCTATTTATCTTTTGTTTTACAGGTAACTCATCTCTTTGATAATGGAGCGACTGTATTTTTCGCTGTTTTCATGGCAGTATGGGGTAAGTTCTTCTACTGAAGAAGTTAAATTTGGAATATGTTTCACGTGTACATTTAGTCGTGCAAAACACTAAAGCATAATTTCAAAGGTCGTATTTTGAAAGCAACAAATGCTTACTATTTTGACAGAAATATTTTATCTGCCCAATATGATATTGAAATGTATCAATATTATATCTACAGAAGGAGAAATATTTCATCTTTGATTGACTCACCCACTTTTACATGAGATTCCAAACCTTTACACTTATATCAGCTATATGTTGCCCAATATAACCATTTGACCATCTCTTTTAATATGAATCAGGATACAATTTCAGATATAAATTAAATGGTAAATTTCAATAGTTTGCTGTAACTTGCTGCTTGATTGGTTGCAGGAATCCAGATTGAAATAATTATAGTTTTTAGTGCACAAATAATCACCTTTTGCTTTTTTCCTTCATTGGGAAAACAATGTAAGAAATGCATTTGCAAATTTTAAACAGGATTTTCCTGTGCACATGGTAATCTTGTGGCATCTGGAAGTGCTCCAACTTCAAACACAAAGGAAAACATATATAGTACAAGCCTTCTTCAATACGAAACTCATTTTAGTCAATTCTACTTATATCTAAGGATCTAGAAGAGCAAAGTGATAAAGTGCCTTCACATACTCCACTTTATTTAACATTATGTCCTTTGCTTGGAAATAGAAAATCTCTTCAAACTTCGAATAGCTACTTTAACATAAATTGAAGTGTAAAAGAAGGCTATTCAGTCTGTTGAGCCTTTGCTTGTTCCTCCAAAAGATTTATGTAGATAGATGCACTGCAGGAAGTTGATGGGTAGATAAAATTAGGTTATTAACTGTTGCTATGTATATCATACATGTACATCTATATCAAACACATGATAATAATCCTTGCGTTTGATATTGTACCTATAATGTAGAAGGATCTAAAATAATGTAGAGGTAATTACTGCCAAATGTATTGGTTGTTTTTGTTGTTACATGTGTTATCCAATTTGCACTGTATTTTCCAGTTGATTTAGCTTAACTGTAGTTTTTGTTCACCATAGCCACTGTTTTCTTGGAATTCTGGAAAAGGAGAAGAGCTGTGATTGCGTATGACTGGGACTTGATAGATTGGGAGGAAGAAGAGGTTAGTAATGTATTCAAAAATGTATTTATCCACATATTCTGAAGGACAGATATCTGAAACCCACTACCCGCTGCCCCTGCTCGACTGGCTCTGGCCTCCTGCTTGTCCCTCGTGCCTTCCGTTCCACCACCGGTGGCCACACTTTCAGCTACCATGCCTCGAAACTCTGGAACACTCTTCCTCTATCCCTCTGCCTTGAGCCCTCCTTCCCCATCGGGCCTGAAGACCCTCTTTGACCGCGCCAAGAGTCATCTCCCCCCTCCCCACAGCTTAGCATCGTGCTCCACCATTGTCAAGCTCTCTGAGATGTTACCCTGTGTGAAGGGCACTATATAAGTGCAAGTTGTCATCGTCGTTGTATTGCCAGCTATGAATCTTCATAGTTGGACTGCCAATGCTTATAGAGCAGTTCACAGCTTGCTCCCCTATTTGTTTCATGCTGTTGCTAGGTATTAGGGACTAGTGCCCTTTGTGGCAGTACATTCTGTGCTCTTAAAATTTAACTATCTATCATAAGCGCACATGTCAAAATGCACTAAACATACCAACACAGGATCATTCCCCTAGATATCTGTAGCAAAACAAATTATAATTGACCTGCCCTCTAACTCGTCAACAGAAGCTGGAGTCTAAAATAAGAGTAATTGTACAATATTTTTGTAATTCATTGATGATAACTTCTGTAAATTACAACTGAGTGTTTAGTTATATTAACACTGCACTTTTTCTGTCAGGAACAGTTATTTATCGTCTCCGGTCCAAATCACTCTCAATCTGAATCGGGTAAAAAAATCATCTGATTTCATTGTTTTGGCATCTATTCAAAAATCATGATTTAATATTGTTAAAAGATGGTTGCTCTCTTTCAACATGGGGCTCTAGTGTGATTAATATTAAATTGTCCCATTTAAAAAATAAGCTGAGGATGTGAACTCAGGTCATAGCTTGTTGAATAACATTCTGTCAATAATAATAATCATTTTTTACATTTGATATAACGTCTCAAAGTGCTTCACGGGATATACTGTAAAGCGGTGACTGTATATTTTGTGGGGTGAATATAATCTATTTTATGCAGTTGATGCTGTTTAAAAAGGTTGCAAATATAGTAATTAAGATGCTTCTGTAGGGCTGGAGATTTTCATCAGTTCTGGGCCATGTTGGGGATGCCCTAATAAAGTGAAGACTCTTCGCACCGAGGGAAATAAAAAGGGCACATTCCACTCGCTGAATGTAGAGCAGCTTGACATCGAAAGTTGTGGAGGAATTTATGAGCCTTTCATCCACCTCCCAAATGGGAAAAATGTGTGTGTGTGTTGAAATATGGTATTAGCATGATGGATTGTGCTGACAATTATTCTGGTGACAACTGTAAATATGATGTATTTCTCTTAAAGGATTGTCTTAAAACATTTCGTTCCAAACCAAGTGTAGTTTCCAACTTAGCTCTTGACAAATCCTCCCTAGAAACTGTCCAGGGAATCTATGCAGGAGATAGGAAGGTTTTGCATTCCATCACACACTCCCTTCTACCTTTGCACCTTTTACAGTTTTATCGGCATTGTTTTAATCAAATTCATTTTTTAGTCATTCCTCAATTGCTCAACTGTTTATTTGATAAATTAATTATTTTAACCAACAATTAATTGTGAAATGTAAGGTTTTTTTTCTCATCATATATTCTCATCACATGTTGGGATCATTTCTATTTTCCTAGGCTGCATTAAAAATGCATTCATTTTACTCATTACCTCTGAACGTTAATTGGATTGTAAATTTACGCCAAGCTTCTGCTTCTTTGAAGTTTCACCCAGTGATTCAGATCATTTTCAGGTGACTGAAGTACACTAATTGGTCAAAGATGTAATATTTTTGAGAGTTAATAAATATGAATTATTAAAATTCTTAAAGATTGTCGATTTCAATGTAGTATACCCACACGTGATAACAGCAGAGCACACCTCATTGAAATATTAATCTACTGATCTCTACAGAGATAATGTTCAGACAATGGTTAATGTTCAGATGAGCAAATTGATTCAAAGCCAATTGTAATGGTGCCCAGTCATACCAACTAGTACTTTAATTTGTTAGGATGTGGTATGTGCACTAACAGCTTCTCTCCTTTCACTTCTCTTATCTTTATAAAACTGTGCATTCACTTTAAATGATAGTTAGGTTTCAGACACTCCCTCTGCAAAGACATGCGAACACAATGCATTTTCATTTTCAGATGTTATGGCGAATTGCAAATCTTTTTCTTTTGCTTTATCAGGAAGAAATCAGACCCCAGTTTGAAGCCAAATACTCAAAGAGAGAGCGCATGAATCCCATATCTGGAAAACCGGAGCCTTATCAAGCTTTTACAGACAAGTGCAGCAGACTAATTGTATCAGCTTCTGGAATATTCTTCATGGTTAGTTAAAATGTGGTGTTATCCGCACTTGGTCCCAAATGTGTAACCTATTTAAATGACTTCATTATTTCTGCTCAGTATGCTACTATTGATAGAAGATTTTTTTAATTATATATTTGCGTAATTTAAAATAGTAAAAAAAAATCTTATGTTTATACGATGTGAACTATTCTGAAAATCATTTTAAAAAGCTGTTGTTATCAGTTCTTGTGGCTAAAAGAATAGAGCTCAGATCTCAAATGTGTGACCTATTTAAATAACATCACTGTTTCTGCTCGGTAGGCTATACAAGCTGAGTCAACTTTTTCAAGACGAATTAGCAAGTTTTTTTTTGCTTGCAGATGTTGTCTTGCGAGTCCATTATTAGTGATTTGTCACTAAAAGGAGTTTTCAGAGCAAGGTTGTTTTTGACTGTTCCTTGAAAAAGGTTTAGTCTTGTTTAAAATTAAGGACGGAGATTGCTTTAGGTAAATGATTCCTTTTTGACACAATTGTTTTTGAATCTTATCTCAGATCTGCGTGGTGATTGCTGCTGTTTTTGGCATTGTTATTTACCGAGTGGTGACTGTGAGCATATTTGCTGCTTTCGATTGGGCTTTAATTAGAAAAAATTCTCAAGTTGCAACTACAGGGACTGCAGTATGCATCAACTTCTGCATCATCATGCTTTTGAATGTGGTAGGTCACCTTTAGTCTGGAAAAGAGACACTTAACAGATATACTAATGTTTCTATATTTTGATTTTAGAAATGCATTTAAACAAGATATGGGCTGTAATTAAAATCTCTGTTACACATTAACACACTAAGCTCCTAACTTGCATTGGTATTGTTGTGTTCTAACATTGTCTTCCTCTCAGGTAACGTTTAGAATTTATTGAAGATGGTTTCCATCCAGTTAAAACAAAACTCGCAAATGAAATCATAGTCTCAAAATTAGAACCAGGCCACTTAAAAGTGAAATCCGGAAGCATTTTTTCACTGAAAAGGTGGTAGAAATCTGCAATTCTCCTCCCCAAAAGGCCATGGATGCTGGATCCATCCACACCATCAAGAGTGAGGTTAATAGATTTTTGGTAGGTCAGGGTATGAAGGGATATGGAAAGAAAGCGGGAAATTGGAACTGAAAGGATTAGTTGAGGTACAGATCAGCCATGATCTAATTAAATGGCGGAACAGGCTCGAAGGCCTGAATGGCCTACTTATGTTCCTATGTAAATCAATTTAACAAAACATTTTGGTCTTAAGCAAAGATGGATGAAATCCTCTTTTTATGTCCAGAGTTGAACGTATCTATCTCAAAATTATTACACTGAAACTGATTTAAAATTTAAATATTTAACACAATGACAGTTATCTTCATTAAAATCAAAATGATTTACCGGTTGTCACCAAATGATATTTCAATTAATAATGCTGCTTGAAATAACTCATTGGAGAGAGCCAGTATATCCTACTCAATTTGAAGAATGTCAGGAGAAACAAGATTAACTTTGAGACTATACCTGTTGGTTTATCTAAAGATGGATTCATGACATCTCCTGAGAAGGAAAGGTCCACTTTTCAGTTCATTACGATTCCAATTGACAACATGTCTGTTTCACTGAAACCCATGTACAACAGATGCTGTCCATCCCACGTATAACATTTTTGACCTTTAAACACTGCCTGGCAGATATCTTCTCCTCAGATTCCTGAACTCACATCCCTTCACTTTCCACTTGTCCCACTCCTTATCTGATAGGGTAATGATAACTATGAATTGTTCCCTTGCTGAGGTTCAGATTCAGTTTATCCTATTATTTGCACCTCTGAGATGGGCTCACAAGCCCTGATGCTTATATAACATTTATCCCCAGCATCGGTTGCTTCTTTCCAGGCACTTTATCCTGCAACTGCAGCAGATGGTAACACCCGACCCTCTGGTTCTTTCAACAGTATGGATGGTTGCACCTAACATTTTTTCAAAGTATGACAGAAATTCACACAGTTCTCTTACACTTTATTTGGTAGATATACTGTTGTCTCATCTATCACTGTGACCAAGTGCAAATTGAGAGACCACTAGGCCAAGCATATCTATTTGGTCTCTAATTGTGATCCTGACCTCCTTTAGCACTTGCGATATGTGTCCCACTCTCACTCAACCCTCTCCATTCTATTGGTTAGTATTACTCAAGCCAAGTCAAACTTTAGACACAGTATCTTTTCTTTTCCTTAGGAACTGTTCAGTTTAAAATTTTCTCTTCTTGCTTATCATAGATGAACAATGACAATTTTTTTACACCGATAACAATCTATAAAACAGTTTTACTGTCTGATTGACTGAATAACCAGTTCTTATCATCTGAAGAACAGACCTGCAGTAATTTCCCCCCCTACCACACTCTGGTTCCCTGGTTACATTAACAATATAATGAAGAGAACAGTTTTTGTCCTGCAGTAAATTGCAGATAATTAAAATCAATTCCCATCAGAGATCGCATTATAGTGGCATTCTCCTGTAGCTATTCAAATTGATAATAATACTTAAAAGGAATGCTGTTACATACAAGAGGAAAAGTAATATTAAAAGTAGATGGGAAAGATCAAGGGATTAGAGTTGAAAGCTCCAAGGAGGGAGATTGCAGGAGATGGAATCAAAAATCACCTTCTATGATACCTATCCTTAGCAATGCTAATACCTCTTACAAATGTCTCATCTACTTTTGTTTTTCTTCAACTAGCATTCCACTGCTCTTTACCTTTTTCCTGTGAATATATTTCTGCTCTGTTTTCCTTCTGCTCCTTTTCCCTATGCAGAAGATCTTTGATCTCATAGATTCAGTTCTGAAGATGAATTATGCCCAAAAAAACATCCGTCTGCATTTCTCAAAATCCGACTGGCTTACTGCGAACCATTAGTGTTTCTATTTTAGATTTCAATTTCCAACGTCTGCAGTTTTCTTTTTATCTCTTCTAATTGGGTCTGCGGGCCCTGTAAGTAAGTGCAAACTGTAATGTGTCCTAGTTTAATTGGATGTTCTTTCAGGTAATGGGCTCAAAATGGTGTTTCGGGAATTGGTTTTCCAATTTGTTTGCAGTATCAGAAATGGCCATTGGAAGCTATTCAGACTATGTTGAGACATACTGCCCAGCTATTTCAAGATGTTAGTATACTGTTGCCAACATTTCAGGCACACTGAAATTCAATTTGACTGAATTTTGAATTATGACCAATGTACGCTCTCTGGATACCATTAGCTCTTCAACATAAATGCCATTAGTTCCCCCGTCAGTCATGGTGAATGGTATTTTTCTGCCCGAATAGACTTGGTTCTAACATACTCTTATAGCTAAAAATAGTGATCTTTTTCTCTAAATCACTTTCTCGACATGGGATTTCTTGTTATAAGAAAAATCAGAATAGTGTTCTATTTTTAGTAGCCAGTTTTTATTGAAGCACATCGTCTAAAATGGTCTTAATGTTGAAAAATCATAGATGGTCCTTTAATCTGAGTATTTAAGACACTGAAACATCTCAGGTATGGTTTATTCTGGAATAGTACGTATCTGAATATCTATTGATTTTTCTTTAAAGACTTTTAAAAGTGTGTGGTAAATGCAGATTCAAGCTCAGACATATAGTGAGTACTGGGAAACTGGTATGACATGATGACTTTATTAGTCTTTATGTATGTTGTCAACGCATCTTAATTTACTTGCTAACAATTCTACAATATATTTTACAGTTATATGAAAAAGTTGCTCTTCTTCTGACAAATTTAGGTAAGTTCACGAGTCTTTTATTGCTGGGATATGTAGATGATTAAAATAAATTGGATAGGATCCAGATCACTATTAAATGTTTTAATACATGTTTTACCCCAATTGGTTACTATATGTTATTACATTTGATTTAGTCAGTTAGTTATTTCAATTTCTCCCATTTTTTGATGGTCCAGTGTTCTTTGAAGCTAGGAGATCGGGAAAGTGGCCTAGTCTTGTAGTTTGCCATAATGTTACTCTTTATGCAGTTGTTAGCTGCATGAGAATGGTTCATAATGGCTTGAGTTCCGCATCAACAATAACAAAAACTTGCACTTATATAGCGCCCTCCATGCAGAGTAACGTCTCAGAGCACTTAACAGCAGCAGAGCCTGACTCCGAGCCAGAGGTGGGGGATGGAGTTGGCCGTAGAGGAAGGTTTTCAGGCGGAACTTGAAAAAGGGGAGAGAGGGGGCCAGGCGGAGGGATTGAGGGAGAGTGTTCCAGAGTTTTGGGACATTCTGGCTGAAAGCGCGACCTCCGATGGTGGGGCGGAGGGTGTGAGGGATGAGCAGGAGGACTGTGGCAGTCGACTGGAGGCGTCGGTGTGTGGACTGGGGAGTGAGGATGTTGGATTCATTGACCTCTGCTCAATATCTCCTATGCTCTAATGAAACACACCATGTGGGCAATCCCAATTTTGTTTTGCAAATGTATGGAAGCTCTTTTAACTTGTATGTGACTGCTTGTACAAACCAATTGATATTTGTTTCATAAATCTGCTAGTTCATAGATAAATGTAGGTTAGTTTAAGAGTGAAGACATTTGTCTTCTTTAGTTGACAATGTTCAAAATTGGCTTCCAGTAGTTCAAAAGAACAAGAGACAGTATAGTGTCCTAAATAGGGTGTGGAAAGAGGAACGTAAGCTGAATGAAACAATTTATTGGTGGTACTATTATGGGACCTTTATCCTGAATACAGTACTACTATTTGATATTTGATATTTTTGATGATTACAGAAATAAACTTTGTTTAAAGAGACCTCATTATAAATACAAAAGTGCAAATTGCTCAAATGGCTACAAATAAGCATACCTAGTATCAGCTTTAACAACAACAAAATTACATTTGTAAAGCGCCTTTCACATCGGGAGACATCCCGAGGCGTGAACAGTCGGGGATTAGGGAAGGCAGAGAGAGAGGTAGGAGGGCGGCTGAAGGCACGGTGGAAAAGGAGGGTCTTGAGTCTTGCTTTGATGGAGGCAAGAGAGGGAGCAAGGGATGGAATTCCAAAGGGTGAGGGCAGAGAGGCTGAAAGCCCGGCCGCTGATGGGAGGGTGGGTCAGGCGGGAGACCTGGAGCAGGACGGAGACTGCTGAATGTAGGGGAGCAGACAGGTTGATAGGGGGTCAGCAGGTCAGAGAGGTAGGATGGGGCAAGGCCGCGGAGGATGAGGATTTTCAATTCTATTCTAACGTAAGTTATATAAAGTCTGAGAATGAATTTTGAACCGTCGTGTCTTTCTTTCACAGAACAGCCTCGAACTGAATCGGAATGGGAGAACAGCTTTACACTAAAAATGTTTTTGTTTCAGTTTGTTAACTTGAACAGCTCCACGTTTTACATAGCATTTTTCCTAGGAAGGTAAATCCATTTTTTTTTAGAACATGTGATTTAAAGAGCCTTTTAAAGAAGCGGATGTGACAATATATAACATTCGTAGTTTATATAGCTTTACATCCTTGTTCTTACCTGTAATATAGGCACTTAGAAAATTAACCAGAACTGTTTGTTTTAGAGTAAAATATTGAATCCAAATGAATAAAACCTATATTTTTTTAATATCCATGCACACAATTACATTCATAGAGTTTGCACAAGAATAAGGTTTTTCAAGATACAACTTTTAATCCAGTTATCGCACTTTCTCAATCGTTGCTTTTGACAGATTAACCGGACGCCCTGGTGCCTATCTAAGGGTTTTGAACAGGTGGAAGTTAGAAGAGGTTTGTATCACTAAAGTTAAAATTTAGTTTTCAATTTCATTACCTGGCTGATAGGTCAGTGGGATTCAATGAGCAAATTGCTCTGAGAGCCGATACACTCAATGTGCCAAATGATCTCCAGCGCTATACATTTCTACCATTCCATATATAAATAATAAAAGGAGTTGTGTATCAGTCATCAAGCTAAATCAACATGCTGAGTGGCTGCAAATTCAATTTTTGCAAACTCAATTTTCAAACTGGAGACTGACAAACACATGCAGGTTTGCCATTCCTCCTTTTAGGATCAATGAAATAAGAGCTAATTTTCCACATTTCAACAAAATGCTGATGAGGCTTTATGAGTAGCCAGCAGAGATGCTGAGCGAGGCCATCGTGAATTCATTAGCGATAATAAAACTGTAGCAGTCATTGACAATTCATCTGCTGTAATGGAAATTACATACTCCCCAAGCAATGAAGGAGCTACTTGACCCCTGTACAGTTAGAAACATCTGATTACAGTTGTGGAGTGCAGAATTGCGAGTATAAATGTCACAGTGACAACATCACAGAGGAAGATTTTTGGACAAGGCCCCTTAAGCTTTAAAATCATAGAATATTATAGCACAGAAAGATACCACTGTGCCTGTGCCTGCTACTATCTGGATGAGCTATCCATGGAATGTCACTTCACTCCCTTTCCCCCTACATTTATATATTTTGTTTTTTTTTATAACATTTGTCCAACTCATTTTCATAAAAGTATTTACACAGTCAATATATAGTCAATCCACTTCACAGTATATTCTGTGAAGTCTTGATTTCTCAACGATGTGATAAGACACTATATCAAATGATTATTATTATTATATGCAAATTCACGTCCTTGTGCTTATAGAGCAATGTCAGCAGATGGTGTAATGCGATGTGAGATATGTATGGAATGTGAACGTTGTAAAATTCAATGATGGAAAATGTTAATATAGCAAATTGGACATTAAAGTGAACAAGCAAGTTGCAATGAACACACGATGATTGGAAAAGAAATGTTCGATAGCAACGATTTTCCCAAGGGCCAACGGACTATACAGTTAAAATGTTTAGAAAACTTGATTTGTTTGAATGTCTTTTTTAACTCACAGATGATTTAATCTAATTGCTAACTACTGATATTTATTCAAATTGCAGTGTCATCCCAGTGGCTGCCTTATTGACCTCTGTTTGCAAATGGGTATCATAATGGTGCTGAAGCAGACCTGGAATAACTTCATGGAGCTTGGCTATCCGTAAGTCAATGTAATCAGTTGAACCAGGATGAGTGATTCAAGTTAAAATGTTTTATTTAGTCTAATAAACGAGGTAAAGTAAGCTAAAAGGAGCAAAACGTTAGCCATAATAAAAGTACAATTATGGAGTCCTGTACCTCAGTGGTTAGAGCACTCGCTTTGCAAGTGAGAGACCTGAGTTCAATTCCAGGCAGAGGGCGAAACCTTGGGCAAGTTTCCTTACTCCACACAGAGCCTAATAATAATCCCTCCAAAAAACAAAAACAATAATTAAATTGGTCATTTTCAATCTACAACTGTTTGTGGGACATTGCTGTGCGCAATTGGCTGCCGCGTTCGCCCACAAATATACAGTCAATTCACTTTACAGTGTGTTCCGTGAAGCGCTTTGGGACGTCCTCCCGACGTGAAAAGCGCTATATCAAATGCAAGGATTATTATTATTATTATAATTACAGCAAGTTAATGTAATGAGAGACTATTTTTGGTGGGTGAGGTCGCCTATACTCATCCCTGTTTTTTTTTCTTTTCATTTGTCCAAATTGTCCAAATCCTTGACTAAATCACAAAGAAAGGCAAGAGGGAAACATACAAATATATAGGCAAGAGGACTGAAGGGACTAAACTGCAACAACAACAAGATTTCATTTATAGAGCACCTTTCACGTCGGGAGGACGTCCCAAGGCGCTGGACAGTTGGGTCAGGACCCTAGCGGGGGGAAATGGTCAGGGTGAGGGGAGGGAGCGAGGAGGGGGTAGAGAGTGGAGATCCTATTCAAGATCCTAAAGAGTAAAGCAATAAATGAAACCCAATAATATATTTAACACTGTCAGAAAACTTTACAGCAAGAATATGTCATCACTATTTATTTAATTTGTATAGTATAGATAATAATAAATAATAATAATCCTTGCATTTGATATAGCGCTTTTCACGTCTTCTAGAATATACTGTAAAGTGAATTGACTGTATATTTGTGAGCGAAAGCGGCAGCCAATTACGCACAGCAATGTCCCACAAACAGTCATGGATTGAAAATGACCAATTTTTTTATTATTTTTTTTGTTTTTGGAGAGATTATTATTAGGCTCTGTGTGGAGTAAGGAAACTTGCCCAAGGTTTCGCCCTCTGCCTGGAATTGAACTCAGGTCTCTCATTTGCAAAGCGAGTGCTCTAACCACTGAGCTACAGGACTCCACTGGATGGACAAGACTTAAATAAATACAAAATAATATGCTAGTTTGAAAGGAACAAAGAGACTTGGAATTCCGCAAATGGAAACTAAATCAAGTTATATGTGAATCTATACACTAATGTTTAATACATTATATAATCTAAATGATTTATACAACAGTCAATTTGTCAAACATGCAGAGTTATGTTGTAATTACGTTAAAGTGTTACATTAATCTATGGTGCTCATTCTGTTGCTATCAATAGACTTATTCAGAATTGGTGGACACGGAGAAAATTAAGACAGGAATATGGCAATAATGGAAAGCCAATCTTTCCACAATGGGAAAAGGATTACAATCTTCAGCCTATGAATGCCTATGGACTCTTTGATGAATATTTAGAGATGAGTAAGTAAAAACTACAATGTTTGGTGTAATGGTAAATTTAAATGTTTAACATTGTCATTTGGAAGATTTTGACTATTTAATATGTATCCTTGTATTTCTAGTTCTTCAGTTTGGCTTTACAACAATATTTGTGGCCGCTTTTCCATTGGCACCTCTTCTAGCTTTATTGAACAACGTCATTGAAATCGACTGGATGCCTACAAATTTGTCACACAGTGGAGACGGCCATTAGCTTCAAGAGCCAAAGATATAGGTGAGAATTCGTGCAGTTTTCCAAAATTTACATTAGAATTATTTTCACTCTTTGACATTACAATGTCACATCCTCATGCTGTGTATATATAAGGTAACTCCAATGATAGTTTCTACGAGCTATTGTCAAACTACGCCATTGTTAAGTACTCCATGACGCTCTCCGGCAAGACAGATCCTTGCCTTCGGTCATCATTCCCCCACCCCTCTCCCAAGCAACCCCCAGCTTGAGTTCTAATCCTCGATTTTCCACCGCCTTGGGACATCCTTCCTATATAAATGCAATTTGTTATGGTTGCATGGTGCTATGTAAATGCAAGCTGTTATTGTTGCACTTAACCTCAAAAGGTGAAATCTTTTTCCAATACAGTAAAACTGTTTACAAGTAATTACATTAGATTAGTGACTGGAAAATGGATGTTAGATTGCTCTTATCTTTTAGTTACTTGTTACCTGTTTATTTTCCGGATTTAATATCAATGCTAAAACCAACGTCTGTTTTCATGTTACATGTAGCAAATTCAGGCAGGAATAAACTATTAGTCCATCTATCTACTTGACCAACTTCCACGTTGAGTTTTTAAATTGCATTTGTATATGAGCTGTTAATTATCTGGAAATACATTAATTGACATTACACTTTTCACATAGAGTTGTCTAAAAACAGAATTTTTTTTACTGTACACCAACTTTGTCTAAAATGTTTTGTCTGTGTTTTTTGTCAGGGGTCTGGTATGGCATTTTGGAGGGCATCGGAATCCTGTCTGTAATCACCAATGCATTTGTTATCGCAGTAACATCTGATTTCATTCCCCGCTTAGTATATGCATACAAATACGGACCCTGTGCAGGACAAGGACAAGCAGGAGAAAAGTAAGATTTTTGTTTCCATATCGCAGAAAGATAAACTGGTAGAATTGCTGCATTTGAAGGCTAAAACAGGGATTAGGATAAAGAACAAGAAATTGGTGATACTTACTAAATGTTATCTCCTCATGTTAGCCAGAGGAAATGATAAAATACTTGAATGGAAGGAATATAATTGCACTGCTAAGACACTAAAAAAAAATTGAGAAAAAGAAAAATATTGTATGATAATTATGCACAAGCCAAGAGACAATGTAAAACATAATGAGTTAGACTTGCATAGTGATATACCAGATATTGTCCTATAACAAAAGACTTTCATTGCACACACAAAACACACAGTATATCCTGTGATGATAACCCTGTTTAATAAACTGCTGCAACAGAAAAGCTTCTGTTTCAAATGACAGTCTGTTTAAATATGGTTGTCATTTCTGACATGAAAAACGCAAGTCCAAATGTAAGGATTATTCTGTTTTGATATCTGGGTATTATACCTGTATTTTCCTTGAGTCAAAAATAAAATTTAGGGAAACACTAGAATAATTCTCAGAAATATAAAACTGAAACATTCTCAACAATCAAAAAAAATCATAAAATTTGCAGATAAAAAGAGTAGAAATATAAACAAAGTCACAGAAAATGAAAACATTGAAGACAAACCTCCTGGTAGATTCAGAAGGATGAAGATATTCTGGCAATTATTATTTCAAAATCTTGGAAATAACAACAATTGGAAAATCTCAGAAAAAATCCCTTTATAAAATTTTTATATTTTACTAAGATGTTAATCTGCCTTACTTTTACTAAACAAATAAACTAGTTCAACTTGTACTTGGAATGAAACCTAAGACCTTGATGTCTTACTGGAACTCATAAGCACGATATTCCTGTGCTCCCACACGTCCCTACCCACATTCACACAATGGTTTATTGTATATAATAACATTCCTTTGAAAGCGTTCTCTTCTGGCCTGCCAATTATAACATTAAAGTACCTCAGTAACCAGTGTTTATAAATTATAAGATGTCTTTCAAATAGAAATGCTTCATTTAGCCATCTAGGCTACAAATGCTGTGAAATGTGTCCTGTTTATATTGGGAGGTGGATTCCACAACAGTATCTGTGTGCCTTTGGGTCTGTCTGAAAATTGCAATCAAAATGTGCTTTTGTGGTGGCCTTTCTTTGCAGTTACTGGGAAGGTTCATATAACTCAGTGATGAAAAGAAGTGTCAGTCAGTGGACCTGGAATCAGCAGGAGGTAGCATTTATACTGCTGCCTCTGTTGCCAATGCATCTGAGGCACTGAGATAGACCCATTTTGAAGAAAGGAAATAAAATCCTGCAAAGAGCATTGTTAATAAATCATCCTTGTTCTTTGTATAGCAGATGAAGCAGAGGAATGTGAAGAGGGTGGGGATGCAACGAAAAGAGAAACAAAGTCAGAAATGCTACTTATGTAAGGAAATATCTCTTGCAATGCACAACAAGGATAATTTAATATTTTCTGGTCCATTTCCAGGTGCATGATTGGTTATGTTAATGCCAGTTTATCAGTGTTCTTGGTCGCTGATTTTGAAGATCAGTCTAAACCTTCGGCAAATCAAAGTACCATGATTGGCGAGGAAGTGAAGTACTGCAGGTAAGGGCTGGAGTCTTCATTCTAAACTAGTCCAAATACCATGTTTATGTCTGATTCTGGCTCAAATGTAGTGTGTGCAACAAATGAGAGATAATGCAAAATGAGAGAGTTATATTAATAACACATTTAAAATAATGCCAGCAATACCCCCAATGCACACTGTGGACTTTTGCCAACCTGCACCTATTATTCTCCGGAATTAGGTAAGCAGGATGGGTCCCTCCAGGGAGAGAGTGCATATGTCATCCCAAACATGTAAATGACTATGTGTAGATGGCAGGCACTCAGTCTGCTTTGAGTGCTCTAAGCATGGTGATTCCACACATGTCAGACCCCCAGCTGACTAAAAAATAAATGCTTTGTAATTTTAAAATATAATTGTAAATTATTTAAAGAATCCATAAAGTAAAAACTACCACTTGATGACATTCAGATTTCTTTATATAAAATAATAATCACACCAAGAAGGTACATAAAACTTTCACACAGCCAACTGTGCAGAATACCTTGACGTTTGAATATACATGAGACATTTACATGTAAATTAACATTAAACCCCTGGTTATTAACAGCGATTAACAACATAATATAATGTTGTTAGTCAGAGAGATATTAAACATCTTTAATCATTTGGTGGCTTGGACTATATTCCCTCTAATAGTGGAGAAAATTCCAGAGAGCATTATGCTTGTTGCCTTTGGTACTGTGCGAGTAAATTGGGAGATCGCATTAGTGGTCAACATTCCCAAAAATGACGCATGCAACACCCATCGGAAAATGTTTTCCCCAAATATATTTTCATTTCAGGGCATCGAATGCATCATTAAAATAATCCAATCTATTCTCTGCAGTAATCAATTCAGTTATTTTAATCAAAATCTGATCACCGCAATGTAATTTTGTGACCATTTACAGGTATCGAGATTATAGAGAAGCTCCTCACTCCAAAGAACCTTATGCCTATACACTGCAATTCTGGCATGTACTAGCTGCACGTCTAGCTTTTATCATTGTATTTGAGGTAAGATGTATTTGCTTTTATATTTTTGGTAAGTTTATAATTTTCATAAATGTTTTTAAAAGCTTTCCAATACTTCTATGACACTCTTTGCGCTAATCATAGAGCCATAGAATATTACAGCACTGAAGGAGGCCATTCGGCCCATTGTGCCTGTGCCGGCTCTTTGGAAGAGCTACCCAATCAGTCCTACTCCCCCATTCTTTCCCCATATCCTTGCAAAGGTTTCCTTTTCAAGTACCTATCCAATTCCCTTTTGAAAGTTGCTATTGAATCTACTTCCACCAGCCGTTCAGGCAGTGCATTCCAAACTGTAACAATTCTCAGTGTGTAAAACAATTTCTCCTCCCCTCCCCTCCGGTTCTTTTGCCAATTATCTTGAATCTACAACAACAACTTGCATTATATAGCGCCTTTTCATCTTCTCTGTGGCTCAGCACCACCGAAAAGTTGAAAGGAACCTAAGCATGTTAATTGACTCTTTGGTACTTATCACCTCTATTTTGCCAATCTGTTCAATTCGGATCCACGGAGCTCATGCTCAAGTGTTTTAGTCAGTCCACAGCTGGAGTATTATGTACTGTTCTGGTTTGCACAACATACAAGGTAGATCCTGGAGACTGTAGAGGACAGATGAATGAGGCTATTTACCAGTGTTAGAGGAATGAACTATTAAGAATGACTATAAGACCTAGGCCTCTTCAGTATTTAATCAGTATTTAGAAGAGTCACCACAGAAAAGACTTTATAGAAGTACAGAATGGGATAACATAAACCAGCACAATATTTTCAGATATTTCACGACACACATTCAGTAAAGAGGTAACACACAAGAACAAGATGATATATGTTTAGGATTTTGAGAGAGAGAGAAAGAACGAAAAAAAGAGTAAAAGGAAGGAAATAAACAAAGCACTTTATAATGTCATATCATATTGTCATTTCAAAATGTAATTATTGTAGTGTCAAGTGTAGCAACTTTTTTTTGTAAGCAAATGTGCCAGCAAAGTCCCCGAAGCATCATAAGATGAACAATGAATCTGGATTGTTGTCCAAGACACCAGGAGAAATTCCCTCCGGTTTTCAAACAGTGCCTTTAGATCTTTAATGTCTATTTGAAAAGGCTGACAGAACAGCACTTCATCTAAAAGACGGCAGTTCTAACAAAGCAGCACTTTCGCAATGGGGTATCTGCCAGGACAATAAACCGACAGATTTAGGGCAGGTCACCATGATGTATGTCTTCACACAGAATGATCAACAGCAGGAACAGGTTACGAGAAAAAATAATCGAGGGCAGGCAGCACACTGGAACCGTTCAAGAAATAGCTTGATAGTAAAGTTAGTGTTCTGGAAGGATTAGATTAACTGAGCCAAAAATTGAAAAAAAACTTCATCTGTATCTCTCTTCTAACCTTATGAAAAAACAACATGCAAACTCATGCTTATCATCACATGATTACAGATTACTATAATAGGTGAAGATTTTTTTTGCAGAGCTCAATATGAATAATTTTTCCTGATGAACCACATTTTGAATGAAGCAGTAATGTGATCGTCGAAAGGTGAAATTCTGATAACTTTAGCCAATTTTGTTAAATTGAAAAATCTTGTGCTATTTAGAAAGGAATAAACTACTAATACAGTGCAGTTTATTAAAAAAAATTGTAATGGTTTTGACTGTTTCCTTTCATTTTTGTTGTTTGCTAATAATAAATTATTCATTGCAGCACCTAGTTTTCAGCATTAAGAACTTGATAGCATACATGATTCCTGACTTACCAAAAGATCTACGGGATAGAATGCGTCGGGAAAAATATCTTATTCAGGAAATGATGTACGAAGCTGAGCTGGAACGTCTTCATAAGGAAAGGAATGAGCGAAAGCGGAATGGAAAAGGCTCTCATAATGAGTGGCCATGAATACAAACATCATCTGATTAAGGTAACACAACACTGCTTTCTCTTTTATTGAGGCAAAGCTCTAGCGTTAATCCAGTCAAGGTAAGATTTTAATAATATTAGTCTATTTCATTGGAAACCAACAAAACATATTGAGCACTTCCAGTGTTAATGCCATTCTTAAATCTTATTGTTAATTCCTAGTCTTGTTACAAAGCTCTTATTTCTAACACAACATCAACAACAACTCTTTTGGACTTATATCGGATACATTGCATTCAGTAAAGGATGGCACTTTGTCATATTTGTTTCCATTGTAATATGTTGTGGTGAGGATGGAATTTTTTTCAATGTTTAGATTATCTTTCTCTTGTGCAGTAACGGAATCCAATGATTCAATCCAAGTAGAGCTTTAAATAACAAAGGAATGGTAATTCAAAGACGTTATATTTGTGACACAGTTTTTCCACCACGACCAAATCAAAATTAATCTTTTTTAAGTTTTTTAAGTTTTTTTTGCCATGTTCTCCCTTGTCTCCTTTTTGGAACCCGCCAGCTCCTGCTGGGGTAAGAGTCAATGGGAACCTTGCAATCTTTTGATGATTCTTCACATATGTCCATAGCCACAAGTGTCAACAGGTTATTTGCCAAGAAGGGCATTATAATCAAACCGATTACTCCGAGTGCCAATTCTTGTCCTAACATTAGTTTGTAGTTTCTGTCATTTCACTGTGATTCCTTGATCAAAGCTTCCTGAAATTGCCATTTTTGTTTCATTTCTATCCTTTGCCTCCATATTGTAATCAGTCATCCGTAACTATTACTAAGATACCTTTGTGTGGTATTTTAGGATATTCTCCAGATGTGAGGACAAGCATGAATTTTATATTAATTTCTCAGAAACCTCACCTTCAGAAAATGCCCTTTAGCAATAATTGATTCTCAGGAGAACTAAGGGATTATCTCTTCATGTTTGCACAATGATAATGGAAAAATATATATCTAATAAAACTACTTGTATGTCAGGATAGATTTATTGTAATGTTAACTCTATATTATACTATGCAACTAAAATTAATAGTCGAAAGTTATATTAAACAACAAAATATACTTTTGCTCAACTTGTCTGCTATTTTCCATAGGCGCTGCTCTATTCTGTATCCAAAATGTTATTTTTATTATTTTAACTGAATCATTCAATCAGATATAAGAACTCACATCAACAGGCCATTGTTAAGCATAATTATATATATTATTATATATATATATACATAAATATAAAGATCTAATGCAAGGCAGCTCAACTTGTCTGCGGATCAACCTGTCCAATTGTTTTTAGGCAAGATAACTTATAATGTTGAGCGAAACTCCTCCACGAGAGGAGAGGCAGTGACTGAGCATTACTTTGTAGTGTTCATCATTTCATCATGATTCTTTGATCAAAGCCTTTTGACGCTGCCAGTTTGTTTGAATTGTTTTGTATCTTCTTTTAATTGTCTTTGGTGCTCTCAAAGTAAAAGTAAATTTCCTTTTTTGTGTTTCAGGTTAAGCCTGCCTTCTCTGTTTACATGTTTGACAGTCATCCCCTGCAATTTGTGAAAGCACCACTTTAATGACTGAATAAAATGCAGCTTCAATGCATGTTAGAACATTTTACAAAAGATGTTCAGTAACTAACAGTAAAAGGATGTACTGTGAAAAATTTTGCAATTCAAGTGTGATCTCTTTAATATTGCAAGCATGTTGAACATGTTATTCATATAAAACACAATTCTGTACGCCAATTTTTACTTAAAAATAAGTGTCCAATGTTTTACAACTGGTTTGCTATTTTCCCAACTTTGCATCTTCTTCCATCAACGGACTACAGTTTTACACACAGTCATGTTCAATATGTAAATAAGAATTTCTGAAAACTATTTTGCATAATTTCAGTATAGCTATCTGTATACCATTATACTGTTTGATCCACTCCTTCTACCCAGCAGCTCGGGAGAATCCTGTTTACAAATCAGTTTTTTTAAGCTTGTAGCTTTAAAAGAAAATAAGGTTTATGATACAATGTACAATGCATCCTTGTAAATAGCCAAATGCAGAATGTTGAATTTTCATAACTGAAAATGACTTTGTGAACATAAGGCCACATTTATTGCTTGTATATTGTGATGCAATAATGATTTAAAGAATAAATATGCACATGTACAAGTTATGGCTGATTAGAATTTTTATTCTCCAGAGTAATATTTAACATCATTTCAGTAATTCTGTGATTTTGTTTGATGCACTCTTTAAGCTCATATATACCAATACTTATAATGTCAAAATTACATCACTAATACATTGTAAATCACACTGTTAACATGGTGGGTAACTTTTATATTATTCACATATTAATCTACCCCGGAGTCCCTCCAACTCCCTCCCTCCCTCGCCTTGTTTAAGGTCCGTCTCAAGACTTACCTCTTTGATGACACTTCTGGTCATCTGTCCCCCCTCCCCCTTGGCTCTCACCCCCAGCTCGGGTGCATAGCCAGCACTCTTTATGAGTGCATTGGATATAAATGTAAATTTGTATTGTATATTACACAGAATCTCTTGTAAAGTCTAGGGTGGTTTAGTAACAATAGAAATGCATTGAGAACTGTAGAGTCACAAACATCTATTGATTGTTCTTTTAATAAGGTGAGATTCCTTCTACAATTTCTTATATTTTCAACTATTTACCAAGATTAGAAGGACACTTTATGATGAAACCTTTGGAAAAGTTAAATCGTAGCATTTCAGAGCAGGCTTAGAAAAAATAATTGAAGGTTGTTTACTCATTGATTTGCTTATGCCAACAGGCTACTGTTTGAGACTTTATGGATTTTCGTTGAATTATTTGATCTCCTGGGGAGATAAATAATCGCCAAGGAAGGTAAAGTCTGACATTCCTCATGAAATGGTGCAAAAAGGCCTCCAGGATGTTAATTTCATTAATCAAATTTTCTTTGACGTATTACTTTTATTTGTCTACCTCAAGAGATTACATCAACTGTGTAAATTCTATGAGAATGCACATGGTCTGTCACAGAAATAATTGGATTGATGGTCTGAAAAACCTTTTCTTATTCCATACAGTGCTGTGTTCCACTTTACATTTTCCTTTGCTCTGTGCAACTCATTTCAATGTTACTGAAGCCAGCGTTATTATTTCCAGTGATTGGGTCAGTGCATTGTCTCCACTTCATAACCTGGATTAAATCATCCTGTAATTGTACAATAATAAACATCAACAACCTTGGCACAATCAGATGAAACTGATGAATACTGATACTGGACCCCAGTTTGAACCCTTCACAGGTGAATTGACTCCTTTGTGGACTATCAATGTCAGCATTTTCTAATTTTGATGATATTATTTTTTACATCAAGCATTGTCTGCCTCTTGCTATTGATATGATATTCACTTCTCTCTAAAATCAATGAGAAGACTGAGACTGATCTGGGCACGATGATCTGGGTTTTTCATTGTCTGCAAAAACTTTAATGTCTGTCGTTAATGTCAAAAGTGCACAATAAACACATAGGTTTATTGCTGTGCACAATTGGCTGCCTTGTTTTGCCCACAAAATATACAGTCAATTCACTTGAAAATAAATTCCGTGAAGCGCTTTGAGTCGACTCGGAGACGTGATAAGCGCTATATCAAATGCAAGGATTGTTATTATAGGAGTAAATACTGTAACAAGATGGAAGCAGTTTCTATTCTTCAGAACAGAGTGTTTTGTCTTTAAGTACAAAATCAATATTCCAAGTCACCAAAGCTGTAAAATCATGACTCAGAATGTTAAGGCTGTAAACATTTTATTTGGGAACTGAGCGATTCAGTCACTTAGAAAACCATCCTCCTACGGTAGGCTTGGAATCCATGCCAAGCAGATGAGATGGTTGTCTCATCTATTGATGATACAGAGATTTGCCATTCAAATGAGTTGAGTCTGAGGAAAAGTAGACTCTAATGGACATAGATCCACAGCACAAAACAATGACTCAGAATTTGCAGTATTACTCAAATGTGTCACAAGGTTATCTTAAATTTGGGGAAAATGAAATCTCAAAACGATGTGACTGGAGATGCTCATGTAAATGGTTAAGGTATATTGCTGGATATTGTGGACTAATTTATAAATAAAGAATCTTGCACATATTCAGTGAGATTATCTTATTGGTCAGACTCCGGCATTGTGAAGCGCTCTGGGACGCTACCCACGCGAAGGGCACTATATAAATACAAGTTGTTGTTGAATATATAATGTAGATATTGGGATCAAACACCCGCCACATACGCACCCACTCCCCTGAAGTAATCTGATGTGCACAAATATAAAAATAGAAATATAGTAAAGAATTCTAACTGGAGTAGAGTAGATCATCATTCCATCTAGCTTTAATATTTCAATATACATCAGGTGGTAACTGTTCTGTTATAACCACTGTACTGTATAATAAAAACAAATAAGGGTGGTAGTTGATAGGAGTTTACTTACACTACTGGAAGACCGAGGAAAATAGCATGATAAATCTGTCCAACACAGTAGTAAGTCAGGGTTCACATGAGCCTTCCTTCCTCCTGGAAAATATTTACTGATAAATGCATTGAACTGGTGGTGGAAACATAATTGAAGGTAAGCAATTGTGTTTATATATTTTTATATTCATAATTTCTCAGAGTAAAACTTTCAACCACAGCTTCTGTTGTGAGTTTTACATTTTCTTACATTCTCATTTACACCTACTGTGGAAGTCAAGTTCCTCCTAAACTTTCCTCCCTTTTAGATCTGCTTCTGACTAACTTATATCTATTTATATGTATATTGATCGATGTTTGTACCTGACTTGATAGAAACATTAATATCAGCATTGAAAAGTCACTATTCAAAGACATTTCAGTACTTAGCAAAAAGACTCCTATTTTTAGTAATTAATGTAAAATAACCCCCATTATGTGTTTCATAAACTGTAAGCGATATAATTAATTTCAGACATGGTCAGAGAGTTGAGCTGAACTACAATCATTTGCGTAACAGCCTAATGTAAGACTACCTCAGATTTCATTTTTAAGTCTTTGAAGACGGAATAGCCCTCAGAGGTTTTGGATTACATATTATAGAAAATGATTTTCAAATATTTCTAAATTAGTTAGAACTTTGGGCCATTTATGTCCTATAGTTTAATTACGTTAGCGCAATAGCAATAATGTGCGAGTAGCATACAGCTCAATGACAATACCCTATTTATAACAAGAGGTAATCGATGCATCGTCACACTCTAGACAGTGTGTGAGTAGCCATCTTTGCAATTACACTAAGTTATTGGACTGCAATTTCCCTTATAACAAGTTGAAACTGTCAGTGATGTGCCACATTTGGGAACGCTGAGTTGTGAAGAATGGAAGACCAAATACTAAACCATACCTGTTAATAAGCTGACAATTAGACCAACAGTGATAACAATTAACGTTGTAAATGTGCTGACGTACAGATAGGATAAGGAATGCCAGGTATCAGCTGTCTCAAGTCTGAAACAAAAACAGTCATTACAAGCTTAGAAATAATAATACTGTATAATAATTCTTACATTCGGTATTATAATAACAAATGGTAATCCTTGCATTTGGTATAGTGCTTTTCACGTCTTCTAGATGTCTCAAAGCGCTTCACAGGATATACTGTAAAGTGAATTGACTGTATACATTTGTGGGCGAAACATGGCAGCCAATTGCGCACAGCAGTGTCTCACAAAGATTGACGTGACCAATTTTATTATTGTTTTTTTTCTTGCAGGATTAGTATCAGGCGTGTGGAGTAAGGAAACTTGCCCAAGGTTTTGCCCTGCCGGGAATCCAACCCAGGTCTCTCGCTTCCAAGGCAAGTGCTCTACCCACTGAGCTACAAGACTCCCGATCATATCATCGAGACATCTCAAAGCGTTTCACAGAATTTTACTGTGAAGTGTCATGACTATTTTGTAGGTGAAAGGGGCAGCCAATTTTCGCACAGCAATAGAAACGATCTGCTCACAGAAATCAAAAAATTACCTGTATCTTTAGTGTTTATTACTCAATGCAATGTAAAAAACATTTAAAAAAAGTTAATTAATAACTTTATGGAGCCTCCCCCACCACCCAGCCATGAAAAAGCAGAAAACCAGCGTATAGCACAGTCTCATCTTCCCAAATTGGCTCCAAGACTTCTCGCAACTTATATTACTGCAATAGCCTGTAGATTGAAGAGGCTTATCTTTGAGATTCTCCAAAAGTCGGGATTGCTCACTACGTGTACAGTATTTTTCAGAACACTATTTTCTTTTGCTGTGACTTGGGGGGACAGTTATTTGAACAGAATGAATTCCCGGTAGACATTTGATTTGACTTTCCTTTTAACCAAGCAAGGTTTCTTGCAGTTAAGTAATTCAGATTTGAAAAACCTTTAACTTAAGGGTGCTAGTAAATTATAAAATGTCGATAGATTTTCTCGCCCATCAAACACCTCATCTGATGGTACTTGATGAAGTCAACACAATGAATGTGTGCTGACCTGTGACTTATGGTTGTTCCTGGTGCTGTTGTCCTAGGGATTTCAGATGTCCAGGATGTCTCATTAATGGGTTTACTGAAGTTACAGCCATCAATACTGAGGAGCAAAGGCATTGTTGTCTCAGGTGGTAGTTCGTGGATCTGAGATCCAATTCCTATCCACAGTGCAAAGGCAAACCCAGTGATCAGTCCTACAATTCCTCCCTGTGACAGAAAGGTAGATGGTAGATCAGAAACAAAGTGAGATTTGCAACGTGTAAACTTCCACAATATTTTGCTTAATAGTGTAGATTATTATTTTAATCACAAAATCACAAGCCAGATATAGAGGAAGCCTTTTGGTCTACTGGAGGCTGGCCAGTGTTTATGGAAAGCAACTCATGTTAGCAAAATATCCCAAAAAAAATCATGATCATTAAAAAATATAAAATTGTATCAGATTTAGTCATGTGTCAAAAGTATTGCCTGCACAAAAGCAAAACCTGCTCTGTGCTGCAACTCAATTTTCTGGTGACAATAACATTCAATCCTTGAATTTGATATAGCGCCTTATTATGCCATTGTCACATCTCAAAGCACTTCACAGAATATACTGTAAAGTAAATTGACTATATATTTTGCGGGCAATCTCAATATGAGTATAGAATGCAGTGCTCTAAATTATCAAACATTTTAGTAGATTTTCTATAAATCCAAGTTTGGGTGACTTATTGACTTTGAGAAATAATATGATTTACCCTATCTGGTCTTAAATTTACCTTTCTGAAATTTATAAGTAATTCCACCTTCTTTACACAGAGGGTAGTGAGAAAGTGGACATCACTGCCTGAAGCAGTGGATAAAGCAGAAAGCATTGAGGTATTCAAGAGGAAACTTGATGCATACATACGTGAGAGGGAATATTAGAGTGGGGATAAGGAGAGATGAAGGCTCGTATGGAGTATAAACACTGGCACTAACTGGATGAGCTGAATGGCTGTTCTCCTGTTATGTTCTGTGTAATTATATGTAATTACAAGTACAATCCTAAATTGACAAGTTAAGAATTGAACTATTCATGGTTCTTAACACAAATGTTGAAGACCTGGAAGCACACAGTACTGAACAGGATATTTTTCACATACTATAGCTATAACTCCTGAGGCAAATAATCAACAGCAGGTTATACTTACTTTGGAATTGGCACAAGAAAACAAAATACCCAAAGTGAACAACCCACCAGCGGCCCTCCAACTATTCCAAATATACTGAGAGCCGACTGAAAATAAAAAAACAAGTCAGATTTTAATTATCCATAACCATACTTCTTTCCCATTGCTAATATAAGAAAATAGTTGTACGGTAATTTTCTTTGACTTTGTTACAGTGTAAACTACATATCAACTATTTATCCAATTCTGAGTAATAATATCATAACATTTACTTAACCATCAAAAAAGGGAATTCACATGAATGGTCTATTTAGAAAGAGGCTGCATTACATCTTTCTTTGTAATCTATAGAAGCTATGGATTTCTTGTGAGAAGCCTCACAAGCCTTTGTGCAGAAAATGTGGGATGGGGAAAGATTTGGGCTCAATTGACGACATTTTCTGTAGAAATATTAAATCCATTATTTTCTCATGACAGCAGGAAACTTGTAATGAATAAATCCAGTATTCTGGCCTCAGCCAGTTTCTTGGTAATCCATACCAGATGTTGATGTTATTTTATGTCGAAGATGTGATAAGACGCTATATCAAATGCAAGGATTATGATTTTATTATTATTATTGATTGCACTTTGCTTAAACAAAAGCTTCCTGTTCCTGTCCTGTGCCTATTCTAAACATGTCCTTCACAACCCTGAACCTCTGATTTCTAATCCTGCTGCCTTGGTGTATCTGAAATTTACTTTCAGATTTACCTTTGCTATCCCACTGAGCATTATGTCCCTCCAGAATGTCTTCTCAGAATGCAATTAGAACATTATGTAAGATTTGACTTTTGCAATTATGTTAATTAGCAGAAAATGATAGAAGGACAGTAATGGTTTATTATACTATTTTAGTTGGTCTTTATCTACCAATATTAATTAAACATCAAATGACTTGTTATAAAATGCAACAAGAAATAATTAGAGTAAAACCAGGAACAGATGCGGTAGGGGGTGGGGAGGGGGGGGCGGTGTTGAATAACGTACAAACTACAATATGGTATATTATCGATTATTCTTATTGCATTTGAACAATGACAAGTCTAGTAAGTACTTTACCTGAAGAAGACTTTCCATTAATGATGCCAAGCCAGCCATTGCAATACACAACAAACCATATAAAAGAGCTAAGAATAAAGTGAAGAACAGCAAAATTAAAGTGCAACATTAAAAAAAATTATACTACCTGTTATCTTTCTAGGTTAAACTCAAGAATTAAAAATATTTTTTTTTAGGTTAAGGGGTAATTGAATAACTACAAAATTCACACTTTTCTCTGAAGACACACATTTGTTCATTGAATAATAATCAGAGTGCAATTTTTTTTAGGAGTGGAGGATAAATAGTAATCCTTAGCAACTGGTTTAAAGTAATTGGATCAAAAATAGTAACCAGAAATAGAGAACACAAAAGACTTACTCATCCCCTTGGAAATCCAAGACAGCTGTTTTTCAGAAAGGGGTTTGAAAATGGGCTTGATAATATCCTCTACTGTTACAGTAGCTAGAGCGTTAATGCTCGAAGAGACTGTGCTGCAGTGGGAGAAATTTCCAAGCATCATTGTTACAAGGTTTAGAAAAATTGTGTGGAATTTTGAAACAATAATTCCTTTAGTAAGTTAATTTCATTAAAAATGATTTAAATGTATATGAATCCAGTGCATTCGCTAACAAATTAGTAAAGCAAAGTTGATGAATTTATACAAAACTGGTGTGCAGTTCAGATCACTGAACCAACATTTAAAGACAAAGCTCGAAATTTCTTCCTAAAACCTTTCATGAATTGTCACAATTTAACATGAATCATCCTGCTTTATTATTTGCTGCTTACCTTAATGTTCCACTATATGCACATGCCACAAAGAGTCCTGGCATTCCAGGGTAGCCTTCAAAAATGTCCAGCACTAGATAGGGCATTAACTACAAGGCACAAATCAACACCCACAAGTAATAATTATACAGACAAGATGTTGGAAAGGTTAATGCTTTAGTTTGAAAAATAGGAATGTGCTGGCAGGTATACTGCTCACTGATGAAACGTTAACCTCTATGTTCAGGTACTAGTACAGAGCCAGTAATAACTTTTAAAAAAGCCAAATACAATACAAATTTAAATTTATATAGTGTTTTTCACAGTGAGAGAATATCAAAGAGCACATTAGCAGTATAGGCTGGGCAACCAATCTGGGGATGGGAGCCAAAGGGACTGGAGAAGGGAAAGATGATTCAAAGCATGAATTGATAATAAATATTGTATATAAATTGCATGTTGTACTTTTGTGTCTTTATTACTCATTTTGAAATTGAATTTCCAAAACTGGTATTGTAATGTGAAATTAGCTCAAAGATTACTGTATATTAAAATTGATCATTGATTCTTGTGTGTCAGCCTAGCTCAATTGGTAGCTGTTGTACATCTGAGACAAAAGATTGTGGGTTCAAGTCCCATCTCGGGTTTATCATCTGGATAGTATACCTGGTCTGGTGCTTTAACCTTCCCTGCTGTCCATGGGTCACAATCCCGATAAATAGAGTACATTGACAATCCTGACAGTACTGCACATGTCATGATCACCCAGAGTCCAATAAGATTCACATAAAGGGATCTAATGTAGGGAAAACAAATATCTTGCATGTACAACTTGCATTTGTATGGTGCCCTTCACACAGGGCAGCATCTCAGAGTGCTTAACAGTGGCAGAGCTTGATGCCGAGCCGGAGAAAGCGGGGAAGTGACTTTAGGTGACCGTACGTAATGTACTGACAGTATAAGTGTGTATGCTCCATTTTCATTGTAAAATTTGGTTCACCAAGACCACATCCCTGGAATACATGGAGGTACTTTTTGTTGCTACCTCGGATCATTCTTTGGTAATCCCAACTTTGATCGTAGCTTCCTAAAATGTGCTTTCTCTGTTGGTAAGTATACTTTGTTCATATTTGCAAAGTATACTTTGATACGTTGGAACGATTGGTGGAATCCTTGATTTTTGCAACTTTGTAGGCATTCTGTGCTTCTATTATTGAAAAACCTTCAGTATTTGGTAATTCAGTTTTTGTGCCAATAAAGCAACTTTACATGTCTGATACATAATAACAGGAAGGAGTATTTATGCTAAAATAACTAGTTTCAATCTTAAACAATTTAGCTCTAATTCTAAGATTATGACTCTTTGTTTTGGACCGCTATTTAACTCACAATTAAATATTGAGATTATCCATTAGTAGGTAACTTTACTTATCTTGCCAGGTGAGATTCAAAGGGGAAAAATTCCATTATAAACTCACACTTGCAAAGTTAGTAATTTTACTGACAATCAAGGCCAATTAACTCTCTTTATCACTGTGTGATTTGAGACATATTGCCATCCTAATTTCCCATTTCTGAAAAAATCTGTTGTGCTTTATGTGCATGGTTCATGATGTTATCCAGATTTCTGAATAAGACTATGACCTTATAATCACACCCAGGAATCGATTATTCTCAAAACACGTTTTACAGTGTTTACAACATTTTAGTCTTGAAGTGTTTCTAGTAAATGAGTTATAAATGATTTTATTGTTTGAAAATTAATAATGTAAAATAGTACTTACACTTTAGCTTGAAATCTGGATTTACATGAGATGTATCTCTGAACCTGTGCTTGATTCACTCCATAGATTCCTGTCCAAATGAAGGTGCCACCTATTACAATTGTCCAGAAAGTATGTCTTCGCATTGGGTTTGGGTCAAAACTGTGTGTAGAAGTTAATATTACATTATAAGACATGTATATGGTCAATCAAGGTTAATGTGGACTCCTGCAGCGCATTGGTTAGAGCACTAGCCTCGCAAGCAAGTGGACCCTGGTTCGATTTCCGGGCAGGACAAAATGTTAGGCAAGTTTCCTTACTCCACACGTCTCTGTTTACCTAACAGTAAGTAAGAATCTGGTTGTTAGTCAATTGATAGATCCCTTTAAGGTAATAATCCTTCCGAGAAATAATCATATTAATTTGGTCACTCAATCCACGGCTATTTGTGAGATACTGCTGTGCATGATTTCACCCACAAAATATATAGTCAATTCACTTTACAATATATTCTGTGAAGCACTATGAGATGTCTCGAAGACGTGAGAAGGCACTACATCAAATGCGAGGATGATTATTATTATCAAATAACCTACATTTTGAAAAGTACACATCTTTTTGTCAAACTTACTTCCAGAAGTTTAATCTTCCTCCGTAATAAGCAGCATCCCACACATTGCCAATACCACCTTCAAGCATCATGGCACGGATAATGACGGCAATGAAACCAGCTACCATAATTCCAATCTGAAATACATCTGTCCAGACAACAGCTTTGAGACCTCCCTGAAACAACGAAGTGGAATACTATCATAAACTTCATATCCCACTACACACTGATATACAAATTACACCAGAAAGGCTCCTGTTTGTCTGCAGGACTTCAATATGCAGATTTGAAGTTGCAGTTCTTGATATTGACTTATCCCCTAAATCCACATATGTATCCCTTTTACACACTGGAGTTTCTCAGTGTCATTAATGGAGCGTGTGCTCTTTCCCTTTAGAGGGTCACACCAGGTTTAGTTAATCCCAGAGAGTATTAGGTGCAGGTTGGCAAGAGCCAAAGCTTGAGGATCTCAGAATGAACAGTTGGAGTTTAACCAACGAGCTTGGCATTGAGAGCATTACTTGGCAAACGTCCTACTGCTTGACCAGCTAAGGGCAGCCAGCCATTAAAGTTTTGGCTTGCACGGTTAACAGAAATCTGAGTGGCAAGAATCCCTGCTTCTAGTAACATTTTTCTGTAGATAGCATTGGATCCTTTCACGTCTTAAGTTTCCATTGATGTTGCACTTGTTTTGTTAGCTGATGCTGGAAATTTTTATACTATACCTTATTTATCTTTTTAATAAAAAATAGCAAAGGGTGTGCTGGCAAAAACATGTTTTCTTTTCAAGAAAACAGATGTTGTTGTATATTTTTGAAAGCTCTGACAGCTATAATTGATACCTGGGTTGAAGTGAAAGCACACTTGCAAAAGTATTAGTGATTAGAGTTATATCTATTCCTGGAGCATCGGGTTGAACATACAGAATTCAGATGAGTTTTATTTACTCACCAAAGTGCAATAAAAGGTGCACACTATTCCGGTTGAGATTACAGCTCCCCAGAGATGAAACTTTGTGACTGAAGGAGTAAAAGATAAAAAGTTGTACACATCTCTGTTGTTCAAACAATAAGGTAGGAAAACAGTGGTATTGTTAATGATTGCACTAAAAAATGTATTGAAATATGAAAAGTAAAATACAGACCTTGATTTAACGCAAGTGCTGGAGCATAAATAACAATCCCTGTGTATAGAATCTGAAACAAAATACAGTAACAACAACAAATTTATATTTATATAGCGCCTTTCACCTTGGGAGGATGTTCCAAGGTGATGAACAGACGAGGGCTTCTCAGAGAGAAAGGTATTGAGGAGGACCTTGAAGGAGGTGATGGAAGGGATGAGTCATAGGGACTCCAGGATGGGGTTCCAGAGAATATTAAACAATGTAATCAAGAGAAATGTAATATGTTCATTCTATTTAAAAACACAATTGAAATTTGTTGGGGAAATTTTCTGTATTAGTTTTGAAAACAAATCTGCACGAGATCATTTGCTCCTGTGAACCTGAAACATTTGAATTATGATACAGTACAGATTAATTTATACGTGCACCATAAAAGTTAAGTTTTCACACATTCACCGATTACTTTTTATGCATACAGTACAAGCAACATTAGAAAAATAAACTCTGGATAAAAATAACCTGCTGTCCAGCTTTTCACATATTGTTGATATACTTACTGTTTGGATCATAAATAGAATTGTTCCACATAAACGTACCCATCTGTTAAACCGCAGTTCCAAATACTGAAAATAAAACAACAAATTTAAGGAAGCATTTTTGTAGTTTCTATACAACGTGTAAACAATAATGGGATAGATACGGATTGATTTTTCTATCAAAATGTTTTTCTGGCTGTCATCTGTAAAAATAACAAAAGCAGGTTTAATGTTCCAACACAGTTTAGCTTTGTTAGTGTAGGAGAAGTAAGCAGTTGGTTTTGATAGATCTGAATTAGGTCTTTGCGATTAAAATCCAAGGGCATTATGCTTCAGGGGATTTTGTTAAAAAAACAAATTGCAACCAAACAGCCGGACAAATACAGTAATGTGAATTATTTTTGCTTGATTTTAACTTTTTCACTGAGCTTTATATACCATTTTGACTTAAATTATAACTTTACGAGATTATCATCAAGTAGCTAACTAAGTCTTACTTTTAATTTGATATTTGTCTCAAGGTAGATTATTTGCCACAGACTATATAAATTGAACAAAATAATTCAGATAGATTTGCTACAACTGCCTTCATTGTAAGCCTCTGCCTTTTCCTTCAATATCACTAATCATTAAGATGAGTGTAGAGCTTGATCTTCACACAACTTGGGTGGGTTGTGATATTAACCTGAAGATGAACTGAAAAGCGGCTGCGGCTTCTTCCACTATTTACTGGTATTTTTTATTTGAGTTCGATCTGGTGAGAACTTTTGTTCCATGAGCTGTTACCTCGTAGGTGCTGGCAATCCCGAGTCTGTAGAAAACCGGCAAGAAGATCTCAGAGGTAATAAACATGGTAAAGAGCTGAGAAAGTGCGAACAGGGAGAAGATTGCCCCAAATCGATAAACCTCAAAGGGGCTCCCGAGCACAGTCACGGCAGACATGAAGCTGGCAGTGAGACTCAGAGCCACTGGCAGGACACTCATCTGCCGATTCCCCATCAGGAAATCCATGGAAGTTTCCTGTCCTTTTCCCTTCACCGCATAATAGATGCCTATCAGCCCCGAGATCAGCAGCGTTAGGGCAAAAACAAGATAGTCCCAGGCAGTGAAAGTACCGACAGCAGAAGTTCCGGACATCTCTGTGGATCAGTCGAGAGTCTTCTCAGATTTCAACACTAGTTACCTAATGCACTGAAGGGGCGGTGACCTGCAAATCTTTTAGGAATCATTGAGCAAGGTTTTATTTATTTTTTGCATGTGCTTATCTTTCAAAACACCCCTCGTGCCATGAAGTGATGCCTTTACAAACACTGCTGTGTTTTCGCAATGATTATAATAATCCTTGCACGTCATACAGCATCTTATCACAATGCAGAGATATCTCAAAACTTTTCACAGGATTTTACTGTAAGGAGTCATGACTCAATTTTGTGGGAGAACTTGGTGATCAGTTTATGCTCAGCAATATCATACAAACAGCCATGAAGTGAAAGACTAATTTTATTTGGTGGATTGGGAGACCGAGAGAAACTTCTTTTTCTTTTCGAATTGTGCCATAGGATCCTTAAAGTCCACCTGAACAGACAGATAGGTTCTCGGTTTAACATCTCATTCAAGGACAGAATGCAGTGTTTTTGCCGTGTAGTAATCGTTACATTAGTGTGATGCAAATGTGAGTTTTAGCACTTGGAACAGTTCAAAAGGTTTGTCAAACTGTAGTGATTCATTAGACTATTATATATTTATAAACGATTTTCAATCCTATGATCCATCTTATCACAATACAGAGATATCTCAAAACTCTTTACAGGATTTTATCTGCAAGACAGTACAAACACTTCATTACACTGATTGGCATGAAATAAAAATCTGATATGATTCACCGAGGATCCAAGGAGTTTAACTATCCAATTTGTGCTTGAAATTATATGGACAAAATGCTGCATTTTAAAGAATTTAACAGAATTAATGGTCGTCACTCAAAAATATCTAACCACCAAACAATTTATTTAGTTTATTTAACCGGCTTACTGGAACTGATGGTACTTTCCCTCCATCTAGTTGTTTGTATTATAATAGACAAGGAGTGTGTGTAGCTGCAAGGAAGGGATTGTTTCTGGCTGACTGGATTTCCCATTATAAAGGCTGCAAAAAGATTGCAATTTTCCAGTTAACACAGGCCCTACTGTTGGAAACACAGCAATGTACAGGAATGGAGAAGACTGTTGTGTCCAGTCCCAAAGTTTAAAAACAACTTAGAAACTACCCATCACTCATCCCTTCAGTGAATTTCATCTCATTTGTCCTATTTTTCCACAATGACAACCTATATCTGGATGAATAAAAACATCAATTACAAAATACAGTGTTGAGTAAAGGGCAGACTTTTAATTCAACACTTCACTTATAACTCAAGCATTTTTATTGTCTTCCATGAATAGATGAGCTGTTTATTGCCACTTGCTGACAGACCAGCTTTTATGTGATAGGAAAGCTTCAGCTTGACTTGTGAGATTAAGATAAGAAAGCAAAACCAGTTTAAAATGTATAATGTATGTTATATCCACAAAATGTAAGGATTATTATAAGAAGGTTTTTACACAAACCTAAAAACAACAATTTATATTTATACAGTGCCTTTCACACACAGCCTATTTTATCATTTGCTGAAAGATAAACTTTATAATATATCCTTTGAAGCGCTTTTGGACATCCTCCCGTCATTAAAGGCGTTATATTGGAGTCCTGTAGCTCAGTGGTTAGAGCACTCGCTTTGCAAGTGAGAGACCTGAGTTCAATTCCAGGCAGAGGGCAAAACCTTGGGCAAGTTTCCTTACTCCACACAGAGCCTAATAATAATCCCTCCAAAACAAAACAATAATAAATTGGTCATTTTCAATCTACGACTGTTTGTGGGACATTGCTGTGCGCAATTGGCTGCCGCGTTCGCCCACAAATATACAGTCAATTCACTTTACAGTGTGTTCTGTGAAGCACTTTGGGATGTCCTTCCGACGTGAAAAGCGCTATATCAAATGCAAGGATTATTATTATTATATTAAATGTAAAGATTTTTATTATTTATTCATAAAAGCACATTTAATGAACCATGAACGTTAACAGAAAGATTGAATCTTGCAGGGCAAAGTTTCCATTCGCCTTTGAAAAATAAAGACAACCGGTTTGACTGCAACAACAAAAAAAACAGTCGATACACTTGATTGTGAATTCCTGCGAAGCGCTCGAGACATTTATTATTTTAACAGTGATCCTTGCATTTGATACAGCGCCTTATTACGTCATTGAGGCGTCGCAAAGAGCTTCGCAGAATGCACCGTGAAGCGTTGGGGGTCTGCGCATTTTATTATTACAGGGTTTTAGTTCCGTTAGTACTTTATAATAATAATAATAATAATAATAATCTTTGCCTTAAGGTTTTGCGGTGCGGCTGCGAGAAAAATAACCCAACGCAGATTTGTACTGCGCAAAAAATGCTGCTGTTTGACAGCTTCCGCTGTATGTATAATGTATTATTATTATTATGATTATGATTATTGTGATTATTATTCCTCTGTTTGTGCAATTCACTGCAGTGGAGGGTGGGGGGGGGGGGTCAATGGGAGTTTGAGTGACAGCTGCCCTGGACACGCCCCGCCCCCTCCTCCCTGCCCCGCCCCCTCCCACCGCCCCCCGCGCGGGGCTTGGCGGCCACGTGCTGACCCACAATCCTCCAGTCAAGATGGCGGCGCCCACGGAGGAGCCGCGCGGCGCGAGCAGCCGCTGAAGAGTCTCTGTCACCCCCCCCCCCCCCCCTCCGGGTACCACTGCACCCGCCCGATACCCCCCCCCACCCCCCGGGCACCACTCAACCCTCTCTAGTGTTCATAATCATAATAATCTCTGCACTGGACATCGCCCCTTCATCACGTCTTCGAGGCGTCTCGAAGCGCTTCACGGAATATACCGTCAAGTGAACTGACCTCTCGCAGCATAACCCTCCCCCGGGGTATCATTGCCGTTTAACCCTGATACCGTTTACACCCCTCCCCCCCGACCTCCCCCCCCTCACCCCCTCACCCCTCCTCACCCCTCACCACCACCTCTAAACATGAAGCCAAAGTCATCCAATCGTAAATCGGAAAACACTTTCCGGGTGAGTAACTCGGGCTTTGTTTTCACGGGAACCGCCGGGTCACGCCCTTCAGGCGTTTTGCAGCCCCGGGGGTCCGAGGCCCCTCCAGTGACGAGAAACCCCACGGCGGCCCCATTCCCTCTCGCGCGCCTCTCACCCCGCGCCGCTTCATTCGGGCTATCGCGTTGATCCCCTTCCCTGTGAAACGCTGTTACAATATTGACTTGGCTGTCGTGGCGCACGTGGGAACCCATCACCCAAATCAAACCGATACTGCCCGCGGCCGCCACCTGCACATTTCTGTGTCTGGAATGGAATGTGAACTCCTCTCCCTGGAGCGACGTAACCTGCCGACCTGTTTTAGTCTTGGGCACAGGTTAGGGGTTACCCATGCACGTTGCGGTACTGAAACCAGCCTAAAACTCGCTTGCAATTGAATGCATGTGGCACGTTTCCCTCAGCTTGTCCAGCTGGGGTCACCCGACCGACCCCTTAGGGCTTTGGCCAAGTGGGCATCCTACCCTTCCAAGTCATTGCCAACAAGACCAGCCAGTCTGCCATCAGTCATGCTTGAGAGTAATGCGGAGCAGCCTGGATCAGGAATCGGATTACTGAGACACTCCATTACCGAGCATATCACCGTGGTGTCTGCTTAGCTCCAAGGAAACCCCACTGACTTCCTCCCCACTCCCCCTGGTCAAAAAATCACAAGAGAAAACAACAACTTGCATTTATATAGCGCCCTTCATGTGGCATAGCGTCCCAGAGCGCTATATAAATGCAAGAATATTACTGATTGTTTATTTGGATATTACTGTATTTTTCAGTTCCTCACCTTTTCGGAGCGTTTATCAAATGTAAACATTGATATAATCCACCGGATTGATCGAACTGGGAGCTACAATGAGGTAAGTTTACTGAGATTTTAAGACATTCAGATTCTAAAACTGTCAGACTGGCTTATTTCATAGCACTCTAAGGTTGTGGACTCAAGCCTCACATTAGGACTTTGAGCTCACAGTCTAAGTTGACACTGCCAGGGAGTCCTGGATTGTAATAATCCTTGTATTTGATATAGCGCCTTATCACATTGTTGATACATTGCTTGAAAAAAGAATGGAGTTTTGCCTGGTGTCCTGGGCTACAATCCCGTAGATAAAAAAAGCCATTCATGTCATGGCTGCTTATTGGATGTTGCTGTGGTCAAATTAGCCTCCATATTCTCCTACATATTCTTGGTCAGTGCATTTTACAGAAAACTGTTAAGCGCTTTTGAGACATTTAACATAAGGAGTTGCAGTATATTAAATGCAAGGAATATTATTCATGTTGATCTGCCTTTTTGTTAAGTTGTTTCCCTCCATATATTTTCTTGCATTTGTAAAAATAAATGGTTGCTATCTACAAGCTGGAGTCACAGCAACAATAGATGCCTCTGGGCAGGTGATTTAATGTTTGTTGTTCTCCATTGTATACGGATAACTGAGTTTTAACTTTCCTTGGATTTGTTTTCACAAATATTACAATTTTGAACCTTGTGAAACCTACATTTTCATTTTTTACATTATAACTTAAGGTAAGTTACAAGTTCAGTAACATAATGGACACCAATGAACTGAATGAGATACATCTGAGCTGCTGTAATTAAACTATTTGTAACATCTTTCAATTTGCCTGTGTATATACGGGAACACAGCGATTTATTTAGACATCTTTTGCACTATTTTCTTTATCTGTCAGCCCAGATTTTAAACTTGTAAACCAAGGACAGTTCACTGATAATTTGCAGCTTTCCTAAGTTGAAAGCACCATACTTTAAATTATGTTAAAAGTCCCAGCATCAGTGCTTATACTCTTTTTGTAGTTCTAATGTTTAGAATCATTACTATTTGTTCTGTATGTGAAATTAAAATGTATTTGTTATTGCAGGAAGTGGAAACCTACTTTTATGAAGGACTGAATAAATGGAGGGATTTGAACTGCACAGGACATTTTGGTATGCCTAAATTTACATTACACTATTGCTTTAGTGCATGAATAGCTTATTGATGTGACTGTTCCTGTTTTTATTGTTGATACAGTTTTTGTTAATGTTAATGTTGCTGTTGGTGATATTGTCATTATTAATAATGTTAATAACAACATTATTAATAATCTGGGCCGCTAAGACCAACCAGCCTTTGCTGGTATTTATACTCCACACATTTCTTACTCCCTCCTATGCCCTCCTATTTCCCTCTCCCTCATTTGAAGGTCTAACTTCTTTTTGAATGCATACTGTTTTTGTTAGTCCTGTTGGTGATGTTAATGCAGTTTATTCTTGGTACAATTGATGAATACTATTGATACCGTTTTTGTTTACTGTTGATGATGTTACAGTTAGTGATGTTCATGTTATTTTTGATACAATTACTGTTGGTAATATGACTGTCGTTGATATTACTTTCAAAGGTGCAAACAATTCATACCCCAAAATGATTGCCAGTTTTATGCAGTAAATGTTAAAACAGTACAAATGATAATATGAGCCGACTAAGGGAATGATTTGGGTTAATATCAATTTCAATGCAAATCAAGGTCTGCAGAGGAGAGATGTTTAGTTGCTTACAGTGAAGTACAAAATATGATATAAAATCAAATATTTAATATTTGATGATGTGATGTGCCTGTACAAACGTTAAGCAGACAATTGGTGCATTGCAGTTGGTGTATTGTAACTACATGCATTTCATATTTGAAATATTCAGATTAAATCTTTATAATTGTACTGCATGTGACCAGAACCCAGTTTATTTTCAGCCTTCGTTGCTTTAGAGCATTTGAGTCCTACAAGTTTTAGCTGTCAGGTCCTCTTTGTTTCTGACTGAATGACATGTTTGTATAGGCATTAAAAGCTCAAGGCATACAACTCATGCCTCACCATGATGTGTGTACAGCCGCACCACCTTGTCTTATCCTTGGCCTCAATCTCTGACATTCAGGATCAGTTCCAGATCAGCATCATCACAACAGCTTTGAAGCTTTGTACCTGTTGTCAGATTGCTGTTAACGTCACTTCTCTCTTTCAACTTGTCAAAATTTGCAAGATGATAACATTTAAAAGGATCTATTGCAAATTGAAGATAGCAAACAACACATTTAACTGACTGGTATGTTCATTTTGTTTTACAGTGACATTTTACAAGGAAGTGTATGGAAAATCGCAGTCATTCAATCAGCTGGTATATTATCAGAATGGATTGGTGGAAAGCCTGAAAAGTCATCTTCAAATCAAGGGCAGTCTGGCGTATCAACCTTTGCTTGAGTAAGGATTTATAGGATTCAATATACGTTTCTCTGAACCAATTGTGTGGCAAGCTAAAAATATAATAAATCTGCTTGGGAAAAGTCTCAGTCTGATGATGTTTTGAGAAAGATTTATTAAATTCAGGAAAGTAGTGAGTAAAGAAACCATCATGCAGTGGATGTTGACCGCAATACAGTAACTGTACAGTAGGTTAATAGACAAAAAGGGAATTCACACCTGCACAGTTTAGGTATGGTATAACACAACCTATTTTATTATAGCTTTGCCTGCTGCATTTTTAGAAAGATTAATGCAATTTAAATACTGTTAACATTTTCAATAGACATATTTGAAACTTAGATACAGAAATACTGAGAGTTGTAGTGCAGATAAAGCAGGATAATTGCTTTAAAATGAAATTAATTAGTGAATTGTAATTTTGGAGTGTTTTTAGCGGGTAAATAAATGCATGTTTTAAAAATATCATTTTGTTTGTATTTCAGCCTTGTGGTGCAACTGGCTAGAGATCTGCAAACAGATTTTTATCCCCACTTTAAAGATTTCTTTTTAATCATTACCTCCTTGCTGGATACCCAAGACACAGAATTGTTGGAGTGGGCCTTCACCTGTCTCTCTTACCTGTACAAGTACTTGTGGCGGGTTATGGTAAATGACATCACTGATATTTATAGGTAAGCACAACTCAGTTGTTTCATTTCCAAGGTTTGACTGCAAGAATTGACATTGTGTTTTGTTTATAAGCCAATACTTGAAGAGGTGAAAGAAATTTGCTCAGATGGATACTTAATTAAACTGCATTGAAACATACTTGAATGGTCATTTTTAAAAAAAAATGTTGAAGTGTTTTTGAAATTGTATTCATTCAAGGCTTTTATTTGATCTTGTATCACTTTTGTGTAATATACATCTATGATATTTAAGCAGTGAGAAATATATATTGCATTTAGTCTACAAGGAATACCAATCACAGTTGATTGTGTTCGTCCTTGTAACGTAACACTTGTTAAGTTCCATAAAAACAAGTTTCGGTTTAGGAAAATGGGGAAACATTTAAAGCAAACTATCTTTAATCTCCTACCTTTACGCGTTGTTTTACGACAGAGAAAAAGTAAATCTTCAGCACATATATACTCGACATAGAATAGTGTGTGTTCTCAAACTTGCTGTATGTTATTGAAAAGTTGATTAGAATGGTTACATAAATCTTTCCTTTATATCTGCAGCTTGTACAGTTCACTCCTGGCCCACAATAAAGAGCACATTAGAAATTTTGCAGCTGAAAGTTTTGCTTTCCTGATGAGAAAGGTGGGTTCTTTGCATTGCCCATTCTAGGAATTGAATGTCGGTCTGCAAATTTAAATTGGTGTAACAATACTCTGCATTCCATTTTAGTTTCAAAGTTTAATTAGACATGATGAGAAAAACAATTGTTGTTTAGTATTATTAGTTAACTATAAACAGTATAGCCTTTTGGTTAGTTAAAAACAAATCAACCCTTTTAATTGTGTGCAGGTTCCGGATCACCATGCACTTTTCAACTGCTTGTTTATGGATTTGGAGGAGCATTCTGAGAAGGCAGAAGGAATGGGTCGATTGTTTTTTGAGATGTGTAAAGGAGTCCGAAATATGTTTCACTCATGTGCAACCAAGGTAACACTTGTAGATTTGTCTACAAAAAATTAGAAACGTATTTCCCGGATTGATCTGGGATGTTAATTAGATTCCTCTACTGGGAACAGGCTGTTCTTTTCCAAGGAATTCGAGAAGAATTTGAATCAATAAGACCAAACTACTGCACTGATATACTGTATTACTGCATTAAGTGTTAGTCTGGCTCAATTAATAACACACGTACCTCTGAGTCAGAAGTTGTTGGTTCAAATCCTACTTTAGGAGATTGAACTCACACAGTTTAGGCTTATGCTCCAATATAGTATTTGGAAGTGCTGCATTGTTGGAAATGTCCTCCTTCGGATGTGAAGTTAAGGCAAGGTCCTGTCTGCCTGTTCAGTTGCATGAGTGCCTGAAAATAAAGTGTTTTGATCAAATCCACGTGCTGCTACAATTCACTAATTAAGCATCTTTCGGACGAGATGTTGAATCAAGATCCTTTCTGCCTTTTTGAGACGGAAGATAAAAATCCTTTGAGGTATTCACAAAAAGACTGGAATTTCTCTCGTTTCTTTTTGATGTTTTGTTTCTCTTACTTGGTGTAACAGAGCACAATGCACAACTCAATTATCTTTTACTTTTTTTAAATAAAAAATAGGTTTTCCCCATCATCTTAAAAAAAATGGGACCTGTTACAGAGACCAGTGTGGTATTACCATGGATTACTGTGGGAGAAGCAGTTGGACACATGGCAAAGGCATCTGCATCTTACATCTTCAAGGAACACTTAGGTTTACTATGGAGCTGTTTGCAAGTAAGTTGATGAAAGAGTCAACTTCCTGGTGATTAATCATAACGTTACTACTCTTTAAATGTCAATACTGTATTTGCAAAGAGAAGGGAGATCTTCTCGTGCGCTGAACAAGTCCTTCAGGTAAATAGGTCATTAGCTTCACGGCTGATTGTGGGATCGTGGCGCGTGCAAGTTAGCTGCCACATTTGCTTGTAAATACACAATCATTACATTTAGCAGCAATTATCTGTGAAGTGTTTTGAGGCATTCCAATAAGAGGCATTGTATCAAATAGAAAATGAAAATGTTTATTATACTGACTTCATTGTCTTTTTTTAAAGTAACTCAGGCTTAGAATACAGTCTTATGTATTGTTTTATAAGGAAACAATGTGTGTTTGGATGATTTAATATTAGATATACTTGGCTGAGAGGCTGTATAATTCCTGTGGAGTGGCCAACAATCAATCAAAATGCTTCAAATCAATTTAATGTCAGTGTGAGCTATTTTTTTAATTATGCAGGATTTCAAAATAGAGAGAGTCATGAGTTACATGTGGTCTACGTCTTGTTATTTATTTTAAAATCATAAAACGTGCTGATAGTTTTTAAATGTGGTTTTAAAAAAAAAGTAATTGTTCATAGGAGAATGTTAATCATGAAAAAAAAGAACATTCATGACCCCATTATGAATTAGAAAATGTTTTTCATGTTTTTAAAGTTTGAATAATGAATAACGTTTCTGTAATTTGCAGAATTGTGTTCTGGAATTGTGTGAAAACTTAAACAATGATAATCTCAGCGAAGGTTCGGAACAATTAGAGCGATTGCTGCAGATCTGCCTTCACCTGCTTGAACATGGACAGGGATCTAAGGTTACTGATCCCGAGATGTTTTGTGAGGTGAGTGACTGTTTGCCCTTCCCTCACTAAAAAGGTATATAATCAGTTTTGTTGCCATTTCAACTCTTCGTCTTCTTTCTCCCTCAGATGTTAATAAGAATGTTACAGAATTCGCAGCTCCCTGCTCCGTGCTGTAAGACCTTGCTGAAAGTAATTTCAACACTGCTGCTGACTGAGCACATTTCACTGCCAGAAACACTGATTGAAGAAACTGCTGGAAAGGTTATTTGTTTTTTTATATTGTACAAAATGCTAAAAAGTTCAATTTCTTTGGGGAATAAGTTTGATTCCAATTCCAGGTTTTGGTACTCCAGACGTACAGGGAATAAATTATTTGCATAGAATAAATTATTTACCTAGAAAGAATGCACAGCACAGAAACAAGCCACTGGGCCTAACCAGGTTGTGCCGATGTTTCTACTCCACATGAGTTTAGACTGATATGGAATACTGTACAGTCGCTCACTTCATACACGCTGAAATAATATTTTTCTTTATTTTCCAGTAATCATGAGTGCTTATTCTGTTGCAGATTTTCGAAAGTGGATTTGAGAGGGTGTTGATTTTGGATTTCTCAGAGGAGATGTTTAGCATGAAGCAGTTTGAACAGGTAAGTTTGTGGCACTCTGCCTCCAATTTGTTTTGCATCTCAGAGCTTTCCTTTTCTCCTGATCAAGTTGATTCTGCCTAAGTGGATTCTTGATTCAAGGAAAATCACTTTCTAGTCACTCACATTGAATAGTATTTCTGATCTGATGATCCAAGCAAATGTTGATCCTCAATCATCCTTGTTTCCGTAAGCACAGTAAATACAGCCAACCACTGTCAAATTTCAGCCACTTTTCAAAGATCTAATCACTTTTCTGTATATTATTTAAGTGCTTCATTTTTGTGATTAAATTACCGAATGAAGGATTGATGGGTTGTGGTACAAAGTCTCACCAGACAGTCCTCACAATATGCAGGATATTGCACTGGTGCAGTATATCATAAACTGCAACAGAGTATTCATTTTCACATATTTGGACTGGTTATTCCCGAGTTATTCCTATCACTTCTGGAAATGCTTTTTGACATGGAAAATAGCAACACATTATAGTTGTATACAGCCTTTCACGTCGGGAGGATGTTACAAAGCACTGAATAAAATAATTGTTGATTCTATTTTTTTATGTGTAATAATGATTCTCAGTGTTATGTACATTACAATGATACCCAAACAAAATAATGTAATTGTTCAGTTCAGTTTAAGGATATTACTATCTCAGGAATATAATGAGCTTTGTAAATGCAGTGAATCTTAGACAAAATGAATCCTTAACTTGCTAAAGATAGTCATGATAGTACAATTATACTGAACTGTTCTTTTCAAAGATGTGTAAGCATCTGGTCTTGCAATCAAATGAAGTGCTAAAGCAACCGAAAGCTGTTCTGGACAGGTTAGGAATAATGGAATAAAAGCTCTTATTTTTGTTATGGGGATCTGTAATTACTGAAGAACACTGTTAATGTGTAATTGTTTTACACTGCGGTCAGCAGGATGTTAAAATAAACTATTAACTAATTAGGTTGCTAATTAACTTCTGGCAAGCAGTAATTCAAAAAGTGTTTTAAGTTTCTGTATGTAAATTGACTACTGTGTTCGCCTACAAAATACAGTCATACAATTTATTTTACCTTATGAGCGCTTTGAGACATTCTCCCGATGTGAAAGATGCCATATCAAAATTAAGGATTGTTATTATTTCGTTATTGTTGGCCCTTTTTCTTCATTAAAAAAAAATTCAGTTCTAATAACCATTACATTTGTTATACCACCTTTTATGTTGAGAGGATGCCGCAAAGCATTTCATAGGATATCCTGTAAAGTGGCATTTGATGGTTTGTGGGAGAAGACTGCAGTCGATTTCTGCACAGCTCAATGATTGTTATAAGAATGAATGTGTATTTTATAAATGCAGGAGAATAATGAGTGAATTTCAGGGTAGATTTAGCCAAAAGACATCTGTTAAGTGTGTGAAAATTAATTTATTTAAAATGATCTTCTAATCATGATCTTAATACCAGGTGTGAAGCATTATTTGTATTTCAATAAGGGTTCAATAAAAGCCTCGTTTTTTTTATTGTGGATTGCAAATATTTTTGCAACTTATTTCAACATAATAAGGTGTCAAATAAAATGCATGATTATTTCGTTATTATTTTGGCAGTTTTAGTAGGACTATTAGACCAATACTGATTTAATGACTGTGGAAATGAGAGTTTTATGAATTTTAGTTTCCTTCAATACCTCAAGAATAATCTGAAAATTAATGAATAGAAGCTTTCAAACTGGTACAGTTGGTAGCATTCTCTTAGTCAGAAGACAGTGGGTTCAACCCCCTCGTCAGGACTTGGAACTACTACAGTCTAACATGACACTCCATTGCAGTGCTAGGGGTGTGCAGCATTGTTGGTGGTGCCATCATTCAGATGATACGTTAAACTGAGGCCCCGTCTGACTTTGCAGGTGGGCTTTAATGATCTCTTGGCACGGTTCAAGAAGAGAAGGGAGGTTCTTCTTTACAATGGCCTGGCCAACAATCCATCAAATAAAATTGGTCATTCGCCTTAAAGCTGTTTGGGGGACATTGCTGTGCATAGCTGTCACGTTTGCTCATAAAATCACTGTCGTGACACTTTACAGTATATTCTGTGAAGCGCTTTGAGACGTCCTCCCAACGTGAAAGGTACTATAACTCATGTAAGGATTATTATTATTTTTGTTATAGAAGATGTGTAATTCCAGAGGAACGTTGCCATATAATTGTTTTACATGTTTTACAGTTATTGCTGCCCAGCTTACTGGAATATATCGAACAATGCTTTGCAATGGATAATACATCTGCTAGGAAAGGCGCACTGGAACTGTTAGTTAAACTGATTTTGACCAAAGCTGAACCGCCAACTATTGGATCAATGGCATTTGAAAAGTATCCCCTCCACTTTACAGGACGGACACAGGAGTAAGTACAGCAACATCAAGCTTTATGATGAAACTGGGCAATACTGAAGGAGTCCTATTATTTTTAGATATTGTAAAGTCATAATATATTGGATAATTCATTTTGTTTTATAGCAATTATTAACTCTTAATAATTGAAAAACTGTGGCTCATGTCTGCTCCCCAAATCAGGTATTTTACTTAGCAAACATTTTGAATTGTAAGATTTAGAAAACATTAGCTGTTCAGAAAGCTCTTTGTTATTTGCTTTCCAATTCTTTTGCAACATATGAAAGAATAATAATCCTTACATTTGGCATGTAAGGAGACTTCTTAAAGAGCTTCATGGGATATATGGAAATTATTTTTTACTATGAAATTCGTAAAGGGATTAACACTGCAGATTTGTTGTTTGTCTTAATCCTGAAACATTCAAAACTTCAGAAAGCCTCGAAACATGTTATACTCAAACAACTTGTATGGAAATAGAAGAAAACAGTAATACATTCAGTCTACATTTTACATCTTCCAGTTCTAACCTGAAGAATCTGAGGAATTCAAATGGAGGACAAGTTACTTTGGTTTTAGATTATATTTTATCTTTACTTGATCTGCCTGAAGATGGGAGTATGTCCGATCTTTCAAATCCTTGGGCTGCCCTCATCATTCTTCCTCATATCAGGTATGTAATCTAATCTCTACGTACCTTGGTTTGGGAACTAAAGAACATTGTTTGTAATTTGTTCAAAATTTTCTTGCAGACCGATGAAAACAGAAAAAGTACTGTCCTCTGTTAAATTGCTTCTAGATAATCTGCTGACATCTATTGAGAACAGTGGTACTGCAGGCAAAGGTTAGATTGGTGCTTAGTAATTACATTATTACTTCTTTATTATTCAATAATAATAATCCTTACAACATTTGATGTATCGCCTTATTACGTTGTTGAGACGTCTCAAATCCTTGCATTAATGCATAGACATTGACGTAAAATAGCCTCTTATAACAGGATTATATGCTGCCTTTCTCCTGTTGGTCTTGGCCCTCCTACTTCAATGCTGCTTTTATACTGCAAGGAGAAAATCGGTTTACCTCCCTGCAGTATAATTACATAGAACAGGAAGCCAGATGTACACTTCTTTGCCTATGTCTCATTTTGAAGCAGACTCCAAAAACAAGCCATAGCTTGTTGCCTTGCTCACGTGGATCTTGGATGCTGTTTTTTATTAATACTATTATTAATAGTATTAAGAGCTGCTCATACAATTCCTCAACATTTCTGAGCAGTAGCGGAATCTCTGCACTGTCTGCATTGATATTGCAGCAGTGCAAATTGATATTCTGAAGACAATCTCCGCACAATGTTTTTGGCAGCCAAACTGGAACATGATTTGCTTCCAGCTCAAATGCCTCGTACGTCAGGTTTCTATAAACCGGAGTACGTCAATGGAGCGTGGGCAAGTGAGCTCAGTACTATAAATGAACTGTAAATGTGGCAAACACTGAATTTAAAATTTACTTCCTCTAAAATTGCCGCCTCAAATTACAGGGATCATGGCCAAGAACACAATGTAAATTCATTGTGACTCAAAATGAATCAAGAAGTATGGCATGAATAATTCAGAATAATGATATTGTTGCAAGTGGGTTTGGTTCGTAGAAACGTACCTTAGTTTAAAGATGCAACAAATTTTGTGTTAAGATTATCCTTGACTGGTGTTTCGCTTTTTTATAGGATTGCTGTTGGTAATCCGTCAAGCAGTCAGCACCCTTTTGAATCTGACAGAGTCTGATGAAATTCTTAGCTTTCTACCTGCTGAGCGTGTAAGAAACTTGGTGAAGTGAGTAATTGTAATAGTTTTTACATTCTCTGATGAGGTTGAAGTCTACATGGTCTTAGGTCCATGTATTGTTTATTTAACGATTGACACCTACAGATGTCAGGAAGAATTAAATTTTTTAAAAAAGTAATGATCCTGCAGCCACTTTTTACTAGTAAAAGTATATAGTATTACAGTATGAACTGCCTCCAGTAAGACTAAAAGAAAACTATTAAAACTATTACAGTGGGAACCTGCATGTTTTGGGCTGATTCTGTGATTGCTCTTAAATTCACCAGTCTTGGTAGATGAGCATTTCTGATTCTATACTATTCAGTAGTTTTACTGTGCAGCAGAAAATAGTTCCTTGTACGTTTAGACCATAACATTCTTAAATATCATGCTGTTTGGTGTTTCAATAAAAAGTAATCATCTGGCCTGCAGATGTGATAAAAAGATTAAAAGATGTGAAATAATGAAATTGCTTCTGAAGCATTTTATCCAGGTCTGTACAGTATTTTCATATTTGTCTTTTCAGAAAATCTCCGTCAGATATCTCAGCTCTTCTGTTAGGGGACCTTTATTACACCCGGCTGGCTGTATGTGGCTGCAAAGATTTACTTTCACAAGAGGTTTTGCTTGACTTGTTTAAGGAACTTGAACAAAATCTTTCTACAAATGTATCAAAGGTAATGTAATTAGTCTGTTTAAAAATCATTCATTCAGATTCAAAGACTCCTTAATTTGAATTGTACTGTTTAGATTTGTCCTGTGCAATTCTGTTTCTTCTTGTTTTTCTAATAACATTGAAAGTCACTCTTGACTGATAGTGTTTTCTATTATCAAAGTCTAATCCAAAATTTCTGTGAGATTCTGTTTGAGTTGGCACTTTGATTTGACTTCCTATACTGAGAGGAAACAATCAAGTTACAAAACTTATTTTTTCGAAAAGTGGACTAAGGTTCTTGTAATTTCTTTCGGAAAACATAACAATTTTTTTTCTTTAAAAAGCTCTTCAACTTCTAACCTGATTTAATTTCTGTTCCTTTCTCTTTAATAAGACATTTAATTGCTTCTGGGAAAGTAAGGTTGTTTACTCGTTTTGCGGTTTGCTACTGTGAGTGAAATATGAATTTCAGAAGCTGTGCATGTGAAGTTGTTGATGAATTTGTGCAACACCTCAAGATTGGAATTCTTCACCTCTGAGGTTTTTGAAACTAAAGCTCGGTGTCCCTTATGTACAATTTGATTCATCCCTTCTTTACTGGTGTCACCTCTGGTGCTTCCCTAAACTGGATCTTTGTCGTTCATCTAGAATTCTCAAGAAAAACGATACAAGATTTTTTTGGTTTGCTGTACAGCCTACATTTGTTTGTATGCAACAACAACAAATTACATTTGTATAGCGCCTTTCTCGTCGGGAGGAATGACAGTTATGAATCTCACTTCTAGTACATTATGTAATTCATTCATGATTTTTTTTACACACTAGGTGCGACTACTTACACTGCGAATCCTGAATCATTTTGAAGTCAAACTTACAAAAAAAGCAGAGGTATGGATTTTGAGAACAGCGTATGTAAACGATGCACTAAATGTTGCTCAAAACGAATGTAACTATACAAATATAGCAACCCACAAATGCTTTTGACAGAATATTATAAATTAAAGGTCTAATTTTGTGTGTTGTGTTTATACCTTTTCATGAATATAATTTGTGTATTAAGTAGAGTGGAACCACTTGTTCTAACACATTTCATTACATAATGGGGTTGATAATGTGTTATAAAAGAAGCAGCTTGTTAAAACCCAACAAAAACAAATCCCTGAAGCTGAACTCCAAAAATGGTGTTTGATTTTTCAACCCAGGTTCAATGTGATGTCGAGGAAGCGTAAATCTAAACTCCACATTTCTCCATGGGGAGGAGTGGGAGTGATGTTAGGTGGCTTTAATCCCAGCTGTAAAACAGTGTTTAATTAAATTGCTGAAATATGTCACATTACTGTCAACAAAAACAACTTGCATTTATGTAACATCCTTTACATAGTATAACATCTTTGAGTGCTTCGCTAAGACAGAATCAGGTTCCGAGCAAGGGAGAAGATGGAGATGACAGTACGCACAGTCAAAGAGATAGATGTTTAGTCGGGATTTAAAGACATAGAGGGGAGTTCTGGAGTTAAGGGCTGTAAGAGCTGTAGTAGGGGAACATAATAGCTTATCAAGGGATAACGGAAACACTTTGAATGTGTATGAATCTTTCATTCAAATTAGTTTGTAACCTTGATTATTGAATTGTTATGAATCACAAATCTGTTTTTCATGTACAGGATGATAATGCTGGAGATTTTCAATCTGTGTTTGCGATTTTACTTCAAGCTGAACTTGTCCCTGCAACTGTTCATGACTACAGAGAGAAATTGTTACATCTGCGGAAACTAAGGCATGATCTAGTACAGCCATGTATACCAGAAGGGCCATATCAAGTGGTAAGGGATGAATATTAAGAAATATATATTCAATAAAACTCCAGTTTTGTAACATTATAACAATGTCTATGAATATATATTGTATTTATATATATATATATATTCATGGTTAGGTTGCCAGTTGTAGCAGTGAGTAATGGAAGCTAGTAAAACTAGGATTTATAATGTTGGGAATGGAGGATTGATTTTTATTTTTTCTGTTTTTGTCATATTGATTATTATTTTTATTTTATATGACAAATCAGGGCTAGGGATTTGCAATGGGAGAATGCAAGATAAAGACACATTGACAATCATCATAATTTGCCCACATTTATTGCTTATTTAAAAGCACGCGTTTCCAACACCCATTGTTCCTCTCACTCCAAACAGTTTTTTGGTTCCTTCCTCACCTTTGGACCCTGCTATACAACAATATTTTGTAAAGTTTTGTATCACTACTTGTATCCTTGCATTTCCAGGTTCCTCTTTGGTATTTGATAGGGATGCTTTACATAAATTTCAGTCCCTTGTGGGATCCTGTCGTGGAGCTTATTGTGTAAGTATGTTACAAATTATTATAGTTGTGATTCAGTTTATGGGGCTTAATCCCGTTGCGGATATGAAAATATAACTGAAAATGTTTTTATATAAACTGTATGGTTTGGGTTTCAACCTGCATTTATTTTACATTAAATTAAGATCTTTATTTTTGAGATAACTGGTGCAAGATACTGTATGTGCAATTTTAAGTTGCGAGTTTTTTTCATAGCTTTTCAGTCTCTATTTGAAGTGTTTTGTTAATGTCATAAAATGCATTGCTATATTGGAAGTCTTCTTACGTTAAATCATTTACATGGGTGGCTGTAATAGGTTACATTATATTAAAATGTAGGTAATCAACTTAGATCATTGTACAGTTTTTATATATTTTGTTTTCCTTTCCAGTTCTCATGCAAATGAAATGGAAAATAAAACATTCTGGCAAGTATATTATGAACATTTAGACCGAGCAGCTATTTTAACAGGTAGGTTAAATTTATTGATTGTGTGTTGGATACTGTGCAGAAAATATCCCTGTTATATACCTCTATTCATACCTTAGTGATTCTGTTAAAATGTCACAAACTAGATTATCAGTCTTTGTGGGCATTACATCAAACAGTACTAAAATGTAGCATTAAATTACACAACAGCACTGAAAAATGGCAGTGCCAAATTCAGGAAAAATTTGACTGACTACATATTTTGCACCAATGGCTGAGTTTAAAGCTAATCTAGTGAAAGCTTTACAACACTTAAGGGATGAAAAATTCTTCATGTCACTAAATGTCACAACACTGACTGTACAGCGAGCAGAAACTCAGGCAGAATGATGTTAATACACATCATAAATATTGCAGCACATTGCAACTTAAGGATTTTTTTCACCAGGAAAAAATAAGCTGTTGTTATTTACCCTGGAGTTTTTGATAGTTCAATCTTCCTATTACATTAAAACCTTGTAACTTCTTTTCATTGATTATTCTGTATTTTAGAATTTTATTCAATCATAAAGCAGATCTCACTGTGCTATATTCCAATTTAGTGTCAATGTACCATAAGTAATGAATGATTTTGAGAGATCTCTGGAATTCTGCGTGGTATGCTTCACTAGTTGTATCTTAAATAGTTTGAAGGATCACCTGCCCAAAATGTCCAAAATGTAGCTCCTTATAATGATAACAATAATAATCCATTTGATGTTGTGCCTTATGTCGTTGAGACATCTCAAAGCGCTTCTCAGGAAATACTGTAACGTGGATTGATTGTATTCTCGTGGGTGAAATGCAGCAGCCAGTTGCGCACAGCAATATCCTACAAACAGCCATTGAGTGAGTGATAAACTTTATTTTGGGGATTGTTGATTAGGATTCGGAGAAACTCCCTTCTCTTTTTTCGAAAAGTTCCATGGGATCTTTAACATCCACCTGAACAGGCTGATGGGACTTTGGTTTAAAATCTCATCGGAAGGACAGCAATGCAGCACACCTCCAGCACTACATTGGAGTGTCAACTTAGACTATGTGATTCCAAGCGCCAAGGGCTTGGAAGCCCCAAAGCCTCTGACACCAAGCTTATTGTGCAATTAAACTAAACATGTGTCATGTCTTATTATTTTAACAGAGAATGAACTAAAACATGAATTGGGAGAAGAACGAGACAAAAAGCCGATCCAAGATAGCGAGAGATTCCAATTGGATAGTTCAACAGGATTGTTCCAAGATCAACTGGACTTAGCAATCAGCTCCAATGATAGAACTCAGTTCGACAACTTCCGATTCCTATTATGGAAGGCAATGGCTGAATTTCCTAATAGAGTTGAACCTCGATCAAGGGAACTCTCTCCTTTGCTTCTGAGATTTATTAAGTACGTTCTAGAAACGTTTGTCAAAATATTTGATGTTAAAGCAAGTTTCACATACCTAATGATGGAATCAGATAGCCTAAGTAGAGTTTCAGTTGAAACTATGAAGTTAATAATAGTGGGAAATGCAAACTGATTTCAAATGTAAAATACGCAAGATTTATTGATAACTATAAAATGTTATGAGCGTGGTTTTCATTTCGGGTAAAATATATGGACTAAAGTAACTAGATTTTGCTGCAATTTAAAAGGCAGGTGCACTTAAATAACCAAGCAGGCAAGTTTAAATAATCAGTTTTTGGTCTATTCAGCAATGAGTATTACCCAGCAGATTTGCTGGCAGCCCCCACTGAGAACATTAAGAAAAAAATGCATGATGATGAGAAGATGGTGACTGCAGAAGAACAGGAGGATACATTTACGAATAACAATGGCAATAAGCCAAAAGCTTCTGAAGCAAAGTTTCCTGGAGGAAGGAGGCCGAGGAGGGCTGCTGTAAAGTAAGTATACTAAGCATTTCTGGAGTGCAGCAACCTCAAATTAATAAGCTTTGCTTTTGGTTTAGCATCTGTAATACTGACATGTATCAAAGTGCTTCACAGGGAATTATGTCAAGTGCACTGATTACATTTTGTAGGCACACCCAACATAAATTTGCACACAGCACAGCTGAACCAAATGCTATAAAGTTACAACAGCTCAAATATGCTTATTTCCTAAAATACCAATGTAAAATTGTGCTTGTGTATGACTCTCCACAAAAAATTTAAAATTAAGTATGAAAAATAAACTTGTACGCTGCATTTGTTGCTACTGCTTGATTACCCTCAGAGCAGGTTCAATAAAATTATCCTGATCACTAGCGTAACAGTTAAATAGTATTGAAGAAAATATTAAAATGTAATAATGAGTTACTGTGTTGCTCTGAGTTACTGATATTCTTAATGGTTGCATTTTTCTTTTCAGTATCTAAACCTGTTGCAGTAATGTAGTCCTCGTTGAATAATTGCTCATTGAATCTCCCAGTTATGTTCAGTTCAGGTGACTTTATCCATAGCATGGGGTGTTTTTTGTGACTTGGACCACATAGTCTTTGAATTTTAATCAGTTGTGAACATTTAATACCCATTCAAACAAACAAAATGCATCTATCACAAAAGTAGAGTTCAGCTTCAGTTCAACGCATCACCTTTCCTCTTTCTGATACTGACCAGAGGAGAGGTTTTTTTGTATTAATATTTCTGCCTGATGGCAAGTAAGTTGTTTAGGAAAGCATATTTAGCAATCATTCATTCAGCTTGCCCATCAAGAATAATGAATGGGTTGTCATTCAGGTTAACAACAATCTGACATTCTCGTTTGAAGAATGGGATCACTTGGTGCTAATCTGGAATATCTGATGAATTACTCAATTTTTTCTCAGTCCTGTTATTTTGAAAGTGTAGTATTGATCTACTATAATTATCCTTTAGAAATGAATGTCATAGTTGCAAAATAAACATATTTATTGCAATGACTTAGCTTATAAACACAAGAGTTTACAGTAAATCCCTTGAAGTGTTTTGAGACACTGTGACAAGGTGCTATGTCAAATTCGAGGATGATTATCATTATAACAATTATTTTAATGATCTACCATCTGTTAGTTTGTAATCTCACACCTAGTTTATATTGGACTATATAAACCCAATGTAGGTCAGGTGTGAGACATGTGATCTTCAGGTGACTGGTTGCTGAGACCAGGTGTGAGCTTGAAGAAGAGAATATATCATTCCAAGATACAATGCTTATGCTATTTTGTCTGAATAACCGTTTCCGTAGAAGTTAACCATGTTGGAATCCAGGAAAAGCAAGAGCAAGTGGCATATTCCACCCCACAGGATGGTTTTATGTTGTTTCAATATATTTATTTATTTAATATATTTAATTTTTCTCATATTTAAAATCCCATTCTTGTGTTTATTTACTTACAGACAACTTATTGTTCATCTGAAAGTTTTCTCTAAATTTACCAACCCACATTCTCTTTACCTGGAACCCAAGTTGAAGGAGTTGTACACTCAGGTATTTTATATAAAACTGATCTAGTTCATGACTCACAATATGTTTAATACAATCTGTATTACTATTAAATGTTTATTTTGTTTGTGTTTTTCCCTATTTAGCTTCTGTGCCATCAAAATCAGGATGTGCAGAAAATTGCCTTGCAGTGTCTCTCCACCTACAAATACCATTACCTGGTACCTTATAGGTAAGATGTCTGATGATGTCTCTAAAATAAATTATACAATAATAAATAAATGATGCATTTTGATAGAATTGTGTTTTTGTTTTACTTCTAGTGCACTTGAAAGTCAATTTAAGCTTTATAAAACATAATCCATCCATTAAATTGATCCCAGAAAGTATTTTGTAATATAGTATCCAGCAGTATTTTTTTAATTCTGTGTGTAAAATGCATCATGGATCTCAATGTAACAGAATTTTTCTCACAAAAAGAAGTTCGGTCTTAAATCGTTGACAATGATGTGTATTAAACATTCTTTTATTTTCTCTGTTTCTTTCCACCTGCAAAATTATATTATAAGTTTTGCGGAACTTGTAGCTTCCAGATATGCGCTTTTAAAACATTTGAAGGCTGTTCTTATTCATGGGTAGAGTTCTAGAACTAGTTCAGATGAGAATTTACTGAATTGTAACGATAGGAATTTGCTTAGTTCGTTGCTTGATGCCGAACAAGATAGAACATAAAAGTTCAGTATAGCCTTATGGTGCAAAGACATGCCACCAGAACTGCAGGAAAGAATCATCAATGACTAACTGGAAAGCTAAGTAGCTCTCAGGGTGTGTGTGTGTATTTGTCACTGAAATTATATCTGTTATGGTAGAAAAATAGAAACTGCTGTTTGTAAGCATGATAAAAACACATGTCGTATTAAAGCATTTAATTCTCTGTAATAATATAATTTAGTGGATGTGGCATTCTTCCCAGTGTAACTTAATGATTTATAAGTGTGGGATTGAGCATATAAAATAAAATGTGTTATCAACTTGATAATTTGCCAAATATCACCAAACACCAAGAACTGTGTTCCTTGTATGCAAAATATCCAAGCAATTGTAGTTTAACATGGGTTTTCGGTTTGTCCTGAGTTGCATCATAACAATTCGTACAACATGGTTTATTTCCTCTGGGTCCATGTGCACATTGGAATTTTTGTTTTATATTGTGCTCTTCATGGCAACCCGCCATGAAAACTTTACTGAGTTGCTGTGAAAGTCATGTGTAAGTTGGGTGGAAGTTGCAGCCACAAAATGGTTTGCGCTAGAGCTGATTTCACCAGGATATCGATTTGCAGTTTCAATATAATTCAGACAGTGCAAATAGGTTTGGCTTCCATTCAAAACCGGTTCCTTAAAAGCCCTTCAAGCACTTCACTTCAATGATGTCTGGGCCTTGGCGAGCATAATTTGAAGTCGTAAATATGAATCCTGCTCTCTCCTCCAAATCGTTGTAAGTGATGGGAATCACCTTCCAGTAGTTTAAGCTTGCATAAGGTTTACTGCAGACCAGTGAGTTATAGACCAAGTTTCTGAGTGGTGAATTTTTATGCTGATCAGGAGGTTGAGGTCTTTGAATGCATGTTTATAAAATGTGTATCTGCCGTTAGTTAAGCATTCTTGGATGCTATCTCGCGTGAAGGGCGCTATATAAATGCAAGTTGTTGTAGTAGTTCAGTTGATAAGATTTAAAAATTTTAATCAGACAATTGTGCATTAAACAACTCTCGGGGACATGAGCCAGTACATTGTTCGAACTGCCTTGACGAGGATTTGCTTTTTTGATCAGATGTTAAACCCTGTAATTGTCCTGATTTATGATAGAATATTGTGGAATCAGTAATTTTCTTGCTTACATCTCTCAAAATATCTCCCCATTGACTCTCCACTAGTTCTCAGTAAATCAGTGCAAATCCTTTTAAACTTCCTCAGCCCTCTTTTGCAAAAACCTAATGTTGTCACAAATGATTATCTATACCCGATACAACTCCCTATAAAATTGAAAGAAGCACTTGTCCCATAATGTGGGGGACCCTTAATGAGCAACATTTTATTGGTTTCCACAAGTTTGCAATCAAGAACTGAATTGTACAGAGTGCAAAAATGCAACAAAACTAATTTTTGAAATAATTTATAATTTGTAATTCTATGGAGTCACAATTTTATGAAGAAATTTAAGGTTGGGGAAAAAGCTGCCATTATTCATTTTATAATTTGTATTAGTGGAATAAATCTTAATTGCTTTGTTCTTTCAGAGAAAACCTTGAGAGACTATTGGAAGACAAGAGTTTTAAAGAAGAAATCATCCATTTCAGCATTGCAGAGGAGACTACCATTGTGAAGGTCTCACACAGACCAGAGCTGATTCCCATTATCATGAGGTAGTCAAAATACAAGTTACATATGCTTTTGTTTATTTCCTCTTTTCATTCAGGAAATGTTCACTTAATCCGATGAGATTACAACAGGTAAATGAGGGAGACGAGTTGAGGAACACATGCATATATATATGTGTGTGTGTGTGTATATATATATATGTGTATAATTCTAGCTTCCATTTCTTTATAAAATAACTATTAGTGTTTGAAGTCTTATTTTTAAAAAATGTTAAAATGTTTGCATTCGTTGTAATTTTATGAGTTCTATACTGTATTTTCACTCACTTTGTATGGACAACATTATATTTGGCTCAGTATATGATCGGAATAATATCTCTGAAAATCTGAATAAAGTTGTATTAATTCTCAACAGAATTAAACAGAAGTATCCAGTACAAAATAGTTTTGTTCTAAAGTTCTACCCGTCTTGTAAGGAACAGCTTGATACGGTGATGGGAGGGCCATGGGGTGGGTTTTCTGGAAGAATGAAATCAAATGGGCCAAAAGGCCTTCTTCGTTCGAACCAACCTTGTGATTTGTCATTGTGTTTTTGTAAGAATACTTTATGGACGTATGAGGAGTAAAACTGGCGCTAAAACCCAAGGCAAAGCAGCAGCAGGCACACGAATGTCCATCGTTCTACAATTTCTGGCTGGTTCTCTACCGGAGGAGATGCGAGTGTTCCTGAATTTACTCTTTGAACCAGTGAAGCAGTTCACTCAGGGTATGGAAACAACTCAATTGAATGATATTTAAAGCTGTTATCTTGTTATGTAAGGAATGGTCTCAATATGCTCTTTTGTCATCCCTATTAGAAATAATAGTGTACCTCTGACTTAATGTAGAATTTGTAATGTAAATGTTTATAATCCTTTTAAAGTGGTTTAGGCTGCTGTCTTTTCTCATTTTTAAATCCGCTCTTAAAAATACTGTAAGAATGAGCAAATATTTCCTTGGTTCTTTTCAAGTTTATGTAACTGGAATAAAGCAAAACAAGGAGGATGTTGCATTTGAGTTCAGGAAAAATCTTAAGAGACAAATTAATAGAAAATTTAAAGAAGAAATATAAAAACACTCCAATTATGTTGATGTGAGAACTTGCGGTGGCTTTGTGAGTACTGTGGCCCTGAATATGACAGCATTGGATTAACGTATCCAATTATGGCACAGAAGCTTCATTTTTTTTAGAAAATCTTTTTGTATTTAAAACAGAAAATACAGTCACTACACTTTACAGTATATGTTGTGAAGCGCTTTGAGACGTCTTGAAGTCGTGATAAGGCTCTATTAAATGCAAAGATTATTCTTATAAAACAGGCAAATTAAAAGCTTTATGACAGCAAGAGCAGTGTTTCAGGTTGAGGAAACAAATAGTGTACTCAGAGAATCTTTAGCTTTGCTTGATTTTTTTTCCCTAGGGACGTGTCTGCCTGCAGTGTTACGAATACTGGAGGATCTGGATTTAACAAAAATCCCATCTCTAGGACGTCAGCATAGTTTATTAAATGGCATTGAAGTTGTGATGAAAAAGATGAGCCATCTGATCGGTGATTATCTGCCTGAGCTTTTGCAGATTTTGTTGTGCACAACGGCATTAGTATCTCAAATACTTGAACTGAGAGACCAGGTAAGCACAACATTATGGTGTCAGCCTGATTCAATTGATGTCAGCCCGACTTGGTTGGTAGCACTCTCGCTTCTAGTCAGAAGGTTGTGGGTTCAAGCCACACATTTGTACTCTGTGCTTGTAGTGTAGGCTGATACTTCATTGGGTTGCTGGGAGGTGCTGCATTGCCTAGAGGCGCTGTCCTTTGGATGAAGCATTAAATTGAGGTCCTATCTACCTTTTCCGGTGGACATTAATATTCCCATGCCACTATTCAAAAGAGAGAGGGGAGATTCTCCAGGCATAATAATCAAGGCAACTCACTCAGCTGAATAGTGGAAGTTTGAAGACTGCAGCACTACCTCTGCATCTCAGTCACAGTGAGAAACTACGTTGTTTTTTTTACCTGAAGTAGGGATTGCATATCCTCCGTATAAATACAATATAATGTAGTTTCAGAAATATGTACTTTTCTTACATAAATTCTTCGTTTGACAGAAAACATTTAAAAATAATTAATAGGAAGAAAAATGCAATTTGTTACCATGCTTAGAAGGATTAAACACCAAATCTATTATTTTGTTATAATTTAACCTTTTGTAATTGCTTTAATCTGTATCTATAACATGATGTTCTTCCTGGAACTGGCTTTAAATCAGTGAAAAGAAGCTGAATTCTAAGCCCTGAGTGAATGGTATGGCACGAGTGAGTAAGCCCACAAGCACATGCTGAAGACTTGGTGCAATGCAGTGCTGAAGATCTTTGAGAATAATAAAGTACAACAGCAGAACAAGAAAAAAGGGAGAGGTTGAAAACAGTAATTTTCCTCCCAGCAGATTAAAAAAACATGATAAATCCATAAAGAATTAACCAATTAATTTAACACTTAAAAATCAAATCAGTGTTTGAGACATTAATGGACAATTTGACGTGTTTATCTAAATATATTTTGGTACGTCGTGAGTATGAAACCTTTTCACATTTAAGATATCCTCTACTTACGTTCAGCTTGTTAGAAATATATCATTAATGGGCAAATCATTCAGTGGCTCAGGGCAATTGGTAATGAAATTGTATTTTCCTATAATTTGTAAGAACATACAAATTTATCAATGGCATGAAAGTGTGTTTTGAATCTTTCATTTTCAATCAGGAGGGTAGACAATGCAGCTATTTCTCGATTTAACTTCCAAAGTGACCTGATGCTATCCTCTGGGGTAAGTGGGTAAGCTCCTTGGAGCTGAGCTAGCCTCCCAAGGTGACCCAACTTTCGGAATCAAGTCAAACCCTCTGTGGCGGTCTCAGTAGACCAGTTCCGAGCCAGGCAGGTCCACAGTACTTCAAAGCAACAACAACAACTTGCACTTATATAATAATAATAATCCTTGCATTTGATATAGCGCATTTCACATCTTCTAGATGTCTCAAAGCGCTTCACAGAATATACTGGAACATGAATTGGCTGTATATTTGTGGGTGAAACGTACCAGCCAATTACGCACAACAGTGTCCCTAAAGAGTCGTGAATCAAAGTGACCAATTTTATTATTGTTTTTTTTTCTTGAGGGATTATTATCAGACGTGTGGAGTAAGGAAACCTGCCCAAGGTTTCGCCCTGCCGGGAATCAAACCCGAATCTCTCACTTGTGAGGCGAGTGCTCTAACCACTGAGCTGCAGGACAACACAAAAGCGCCCTCCACACAGTCTAGTGTCTCAGAGCGCTTGTGCTGATGACAGAACTTGGAGGGGCAGACCGGTTACTGGGGATGGGGATTATTTCCTACTCAGCCCTTGTTAACCCACCAAGCTAAAGCCCTGAAAGTTAGGATGCTCCCAGCTATTTGAAACACAAATCAAAATATTGATGATCTCTTTTGTCATAGTTTATAATGTATAATTCTTAAGATATCTTTAGAACCATTAGTTAGATACAAAAAACAATAGTGCAGGGTTCTGGAATATTGTGGCACAGTCACTCGTGAAGGCCAAAGCGAAGGAGCTCTTCATCTTGACTGTCTGATTGGGACCGGTCAATCCAGTCCCTAGCAACGTGCTCCTTCACAGAAATATCTGCCCGTTTTCTCTAGAGTCATCTTCTTTGAGTTACAAACATGATGGCTTTACTAAAGTGAATCCCTCATTAAAGGTTATTCAGGATACAGAGTCCTAAACACTAATTACCCACTTGAATATTTAAGTTCGGAAAATCCAGGTTCCTACAGCTTCCACACAGCAACTTTTAAAGGCTCATTGACAACGGTTTTCTACCACCTGAAGAAGCTTAGTTAAATCTACAGCAATTACTGCTAGTGTTTGTACTAATGGTTTCAATGTTCAACAATTCGCGAACTGTCCAAATTGTGGGCTCACAGAGTCAGTGCTAATAGAAATCTGGGAGTAAATATTCCTCCTTTTTGCTGACACCAGATGTGCTCAGCCCATTCTTGTCGGCTCTCCAGTTATGGATTTTTACATTCCACTTAAAAAAAATGCTGAAGGGTGATTCATGTAATGTAATCTTCCTTTCAAAATAATAATTGGCTTGTACTTATGGGGAGGGAGTGAGTAGGAAATTGAGATTAGAGTTGATGATTTTGTTGGAGAGCTTGCATTGCACACAGCTATGTTTTTGTTCAATGTTTAACTTGATGGTCTGAATAACTTCTGTGGTATCCTAGTATTAGCTGTAGAAGCCAATACTGCACTCACAGTCCACGACTGTTTGTGGGACACTGCTGTGCGCAATTGGCTGTGAGGTGCTTTGAGACATCTCAATGAGGCGCTACATCAAATGCAAGGATTATTATTATTGTAAGATTCGTGGCCAGTTACCTTCACTGAGGGCTATTATTTGACTGGTCCAGTTTATTCTCCAGTGGATTATTAGAGTTTAAACTATCTTTCAAGTATTTGTCCAAAGCTACACGGAAGGTACTGGTTTCCAGAGTCTTGCAATTTTGCCACCTTTTTCTCATGGCCAGAGGCAGTGTTTGACCTATTGTTGTATAAACAAATGCTCTGCCTATTCCTCCTCATAAATTCAGATAAGGTTGCATGCCCTTGAAACATGTATGGCTCATCTCCATTTAATACTGTGTGGCACGCAGTCAATATTTTGGCAGTTGTTGACTGTTCTTTTCATCAACTCCCAGTTCAGTGGCAGCTTTTGTAATTTGCACCACTTTTCCTTTGGCCTTGCTTGTGTAAGGGCATGTGAAACTTTTGCCCTGCGTATATTACAAATGTGGGCTATCCATAAAGTTGACTTGAGGCAGAAGGTTCTGAGATTTAATTCCAGTGGGTCATTCAACCCATCGTGCTTTCAATATTAATATAAAGTAAGTGTCTTGTTTCTAAACATAGGAGAGGGAAGAGAGGTAGACTAGTCTGCCTGGGTATTAATTGTCCTGATGTGACAAATCTGGTGACACTGCAGATCAATCATAATTCAAAATATAATTGACAGTGGACAAGACATTTTCTTGAGTCTGTACTCCAAAGACTGAGCAGTATAGTGTTGTGCAGTTCTCAATTATTACATAAAATTAGTGTTATCATTTTCTTAAGACAAATGTTCACAGTTTATTTGTGTTTTATAGATACAGCCAAGATGCATAAACCAGCTGAAACATTTGAGACGTCTGGGAATCAATCAGATTTGTGCTTTTTTTTCTGATTTTGAGTTCTACAACTTCACAGTGGATGAGATCGATGCAGTGTTTCATGGGGTAGTCTGGCCACAGGTACAAAATAATTTACAACACTTAATTAGTGTCTTAGAACATCTGATCAAATATTTTATTGCTTTAAGCACGATGTGGCTGCCTATAGAGCTCTAATTTACAGAACGTAAATCATTTTAGCTGTACTTAAAGTTGGTTTGAACTCGGTGAAGATTGCTCTTCAAATGAAAAATAAAGCGAATGTCTTCTGCTGCCACGTGCATCACCAATAAATGTAAATACATTTTAACTCCAGCTTGTTGCATTTGCAGATCAGCAGGCTTCCCTTTGAAGGCCAGTATGCACCAACTCCTGTCCTGAAATTGATTCATGTTTGGAGTAAAAATGCCAGGTGAGATATTCAATAGTATTTTCAATGCTTCACAAAGTTGTGGCTGTTATGTTGTGTTTTCCTTTTTTAAGCTGCTTCTCTTTCTTATTTCATCTAAGCCTAGGCATGTTTTGGATATGATATTTATACTGAACAAACTTTAGATGTTTTCGTGGTGCTGTGAATGAGTTTTTCCGCAATAAATTCTCATTAAGCACTTTAATGAAAGATCTTAACATAAATCCTCATAGTTTTATGATGCATTAAGAAAGGTTGTCTAACAGCTCCTCCTGGTGGTGAATTCCCAGGGCAAATGTTGCAGTAGTTTACTGGTTTTGTCTGCATTTACTTCTAGGTATTTTCCTATTCTTGCTAAGCAACGAGAAGATCACCCAGAGGATGATATTCTGGCAAATGTATTTGCTTTACTCTCAGCTAAGTACATAGCAGAACCAACAGCTGCTATTGTTTTGGATATTGTTGATAATCTGCTGAGTACACCAGACTTCACAGTCACAGAAAATGAGATTAGCTTGACTGTGAACAATGCTGTGTTTCCAGAAGCTCGAGACATTGTAGAAGGTAATGCAGATCACAAAGTTATGGTGTATTGCTCCTCTAGTGGAATCCTATAGCGTTTTGTTTAGAGCACTTGCCTCGCAAGCGAGAGGATCTGGGTTTGATTCCCGAGCAGGGTGAAACGTTGGGCAAGTTTCCTTATTCTACACGCCTCTGTTTACCTAGCAGTGAATAGGAACCAGTTTGTTAGTCGATCCGGGGGTAATAATCCCTTTTTTAAAAAAAAATTTTTGTGTGTCAATGCACGACTGTTTGTGGGACGCTACTGTGCGCAATTGGCTGCTGCGTTTCGTCTACAAAATATACAGACAATTCACTTTGAAGTGCTTTGAAACATCTCGAAGATGTGATAAAGTGCTAAGTAATTTTCTTTTTTTTTTAATTCTAGATTCTCCCAGCATGGGCACGTGCCTTGTCCTACCGTACATTTCTATAATTTTGCAGTACCTCAATAATTTGGTTGGAAACTCTGAGAAGATGAGGAAGAAAAACTTCAGAGCTCAAGTCAGCAAAAATCTTAGTATTCTTTCAAGGTACAAGCAATGTTCCTGTTGCAGTGCATTCCTTCACCTTTTATATACCTTTAGAGCTATGACATGCTCTTTGTCACCAGCCTCTTTTTAGCATCTGATTTTATTTAGTTACTTTTCATACAGTCTGTAGGAATATATTGCAATCATGAAGTTTTTTTCAAAATTAAGTTCAACTTCCAAGTTGAGACGTTGTGGAAAAAGATGAGGAACATCACTGATTTTATTTAGGGATCTTTAATTTTTTTTATATACTGAACTTAGAAGCTTTTTGACATTTTTTGTGCTGTTGTAAAATTTAGTTGGTACCAGATGTAATTGAATGAATTTTATTAGACAATATGTAAGTGTATTTCAGTTTTTTCTGCAATATCTCTAATTGTTGTTTTCCTTGCAGAATAAGTAAATTTGTGCAGGATAAGGAGCAGAGCTCTGTTCTGATAAGTCTCTTGCTACCCTATCTCTTCAAGCCAAACACCCCACAGGTAAAGTAGGCTTTATGATTATTGCCGAGCAGAATGTTTGCCCATGCAGTGATTTAGGATATAAATGTACAATGTTAAAAACAGTGGGAAAAGATTAGCTCCATCCCACCCCCCACATCCACGGTTTCATGATCTCAGCACAGTATAATAATACTATCATTGCAATTGATGTAGTGCCTTTCACGTCAGAAGGGTGTCTCACAGGATTTACTGTAAATTGCAGTGACTGTATATTTTGGAGGTGACTGCAGCAGTGCATAGCAATGTCCTACAAATAGCAATGAAGTGAATGACCAATTTTATGTGGGAGATAAATTATGTCAGGTTACCAGGAGAAATTTCCTTTTACGAATAGTGCCACGGGATCTTTGACATCCACCTGATGATGGGGCATTGGATAACGTCTCTTTCTAAGGACGTTACATCCAACAATGCAGTACTTCTCAATCAATGCACTAGACTGAGTTCAAAGTCCCAGTGCAGGGCTTGTACCCACAATTTTCTGACTCAGAGACACACGAATTCCATCATTGAGTCAGGCTGACACCTATATCAAATGCAAGGATTATTATTATATTCTGGTTAGACTGGTAAACTAAGATTGATTTCAGAGTTTTTCATTTGCATGTATATTTTGATGGTTACAAAGAAAATTCAGAATTCATGCCAAATTCAACCTATACACCTTGGTTTCGTGCCATTACAAACATCAAATTGGGTCCAATCCAGAATTGTGTAATCTTCCTGCAGCCATTCAAACTACAATCAAAGGTTGATTCTACATTTTTTTCCACAGAGTAAACTAATTAAATTTTCTTTAAAACTACTTTAATCCACCCTCAAGCTTTCCATTTCAACATCTGGAGGTACTATCCTTCGAATGAGATGTGTATCAGCCTGGCTCAGCGATAAGAGTCTCGACTCTGAGTTAGAAGGTTGTAGGTTCAAGCCCCACTGGGACATGAACTCACAAAGTCCAAGCCGACACTCCCAATGCAATGCTGAGTATGTGTTGTTTTGTTGTAGATGCCGTCCTTCGAGTGAGATGTTAGAAACTGAGGTCCGTCCGTCTGTTCAGATGGATGTTAAAGATCCCATGGCACAATTTGAAAAGAGAAGGGAATTTCTCCTGGTGTCCTAGCCAAAACTCCTCCAATTTAAAATTGCTCATTTGTTTCATAGATGTTTGTGGGACATTACTCTATGCAGTTGGGTTGCCATACTCACCCTCTGGATAACAGTCACTCCAGAGAAAATCCCGTGAAACATTTTGGGGTATCCTGACGTGAAAGGCACTAGTTCACAAGCAAAGATTTTAATTATTGTTATCTTCAAGACAATCGTGGCACTACATTTATAGAAATGTAGGATTTGCTCAGAATTTCATTAAAAATATGAAGACTTAAAAATGATGATGGTTTAAACCAGATCTTATACTTCATTTATCAATACGCTCTAATTTTAGTAGGAAGTTATGGTGGGAATAAATTTGTTGAAGAAATTTTCTTAATCTGTAACTAGGCTTTGCAAATGCATGGATTATACTTTAAATTTTCAACAGCCATAGTTATAAATTTGAGTTCTGCACCTTTAAGCGTTTGCCTCAAAAAAACACAATTTCAAAGCTATTTTCTATTCTTGAAGCCTTCAAAATTGCATTTCCTTTTCAATAGATTGATGTTAAGGGATTTTTAATGTACATGCACAGCTATTTATGGTTTATGTAGCTTTTTATGTTTTGTGATTACTCCTTTTTCCTGTCTTACAATGAATGTTCCATACGTGCCTGGATCTAGTTTTCTTAAAGGAAATATTTGACCTTGTAAATCACAACTTTGTCATCATCCTTCAAGGACACTGAGATTGATATCCTTAAAACAATCCGAAACCTCCTGAAGCAGTGCTTGAACCCTTCCAGCTTCCTGAAGCCTTTGTCAACTCTCTTCTCTGTCATCAAGAACAAACTTTCACGCCAGACACTTTGTGAGGTCTTTGAGGTAACAGCAGTTTAGTAACCAAGTGAATTGGATATATCTGGATTAAATTACTTCACTGATTATATGTTGTAAACACTCCCAGACGCTAACCCCCATGAAGGATGCTATATAAATGCAACTTGTTGTTTTGTTAAAAGCATTTCTTTGTAGCTTTATTTCTTAAGCCAAATTATACTTTTTAAACAGTTTGCACCATTTTGTAATGACATAGACTTGGGTGAAATAGTGATGTTCTCTCCCATACTGAACAATAGAAGTTTTTTTTATTTGCTTATTTCTCCAGGTATAAAATTACCACTACCCAATATTTATGATTTGGACCACTTAATTATTCACTAATTTAAAAGTATAACATTGTTCAAATCGGGTTTATCAGAAGCATACAAATTTTCCTTCAATGCTACGATGTGAAGCCAGATTTGTATTTCCTGTTCTGAATTGCTCGGGTCAGAGGGCGCTGTGGACAATTGTAATATTTTGTAATGAGAGCTGGGAATGTGTCCCTATCTCATTAATAGAATGAAAAAATTCCATGGCAGTTCCTTGGACTGTTCAGGAGATTTTAAGCACAATTAGAAGTTGAAATGGATTTTACTACAACTAGTGGCAGTAATCGATTCCTTAAACTATGTCTTGGGGCTGTTTTGGGGATGGAACTTGGAATTAAACTATGCCCTTTAAATTGTATTTATGTTGTACTTATATCATGATTGACTGCAAAAAAAGGCTGAACATTAAAAAATGCTTTATAGTTAGGTTACGAGTTAAGGTATGAAGATTAGACTTTGTGTTGTGTAAAACTAAGCATATTTGATTATAATTAGGTGTGTAAGCCTGGAACATATTGAAAAACTAGCTATGTTTTTAAATCCAGTTTATTTGTGCGATGAACAGGGTTCAGAAACTGAAGTGAATAATGTTGATTCTGAATAGAATAGTAACATTGGCAGACCATACACATTCAAAGTCTTAACATTAAGCTAATGTTAGTATGGTGCACAGGTGCTTCCCTATCAGCTAGATTGCTTTATTTTTGTTACAGTAGCCCATAGATCAGCAATGATGCTTCCTGTTAAACAGTCGTTCACCCATTCGGATTAATCTTGAAATTTAAACTGATTACAAATTTTGTCCATTCGTCATAATTGGAATAAATGACATGAAAAGTCTGATAATAAAGCTGAGAACTGACATTCGTGACCTGTACTAGTGCAAAATTGGAAGGGAACAGTCAAATAGAATGAGCTCTTTTACCTTACCGTGAAAAACACTTAAGCAATAGACTTGTGAAATAAAAGTAATGATAGACTGTTAGATGGGGAGCAACTGTTATGAAATAAACCCAAATTGTATCAATGCATGTGCTCTGCACCTAAGTATCTATGCGGATTTCATTATCCACAGAATCAGTGAGTCCACTTGATCAAAAGCTTAAACACACGTGAACTGTCAGCATTGTATTTAAGTACAATATTGATTTTTTTTTCAATGGGATTCCAGTATCTTGGATATACGGCACCGTGCAAGTTATATACTTTATAAAGCAGGACGTTTTAATTTTGGTACCTGACCTTGAAATAGTATTTGAATTTAAACATCGGATTCATTTTGATTAATTGAAAATGAGTGTATGAAAATGTACTGAAAACATTTTCTTCTCATTCAAGACCTTGTCGGAACTGAACAGCAGCTTAACATACATTATTGAAGTTAACACAAAGGTATGTTGAGATTTCCTTCAAATTCCATTAGCTATTTTAGTAAGCATTTGAATCTTACATTTAATTGAATTCTGTGAATTGAAGTAAATTGTTCTGACTCAGAAAATTACTTCAATAGTTAAATGCCTTTGATCGACGACATCTTGATGACATCGACTTTGACCACCGTTTGATTGCGTTCCAAGCAGCGACTGGTTTTATCAAAGAGATGCAAAGTCTGGATATGCTCTACCTCATTCCAATTATGCACAACTGCTTTTACTCCATACAGGTTGGTATATTATCTTTCAAAACTTAATTTTTTCCACAGACTAATTTTTCTCAGCTGCTTTTTATGAAAAACATAGAGTGAAATTACTGAAGATAAACCACGTATTTAGAATAAGTATCAAGCATAATGGATTACAGAAATACGCAAACCCTATAACTGCTTTCAAATTATGACATGGTTATGTGAAGTGCGTGTTTCAGTTTATGCTGTTCATGATGTTCACGATGAACAGGGTTCAAGGCTCGAGCGTTAAAGTTGGTTGCAGGAAAAGTTAATTAAATGATTCTTGATCCAGGAATGTCTAATGGTTTGGGTGGACAATTGGAGCTGGAAATTCTACATTCAGCATGATTTTTCCTTCACGTCTCTACAGAATTCAAAATAATATGAAGTGAGGTTATAAAATTCAAAAGATGTAATATTCACTGATTGAGTAATGACATTAAACATTTTCAGAATCAGCATATCTAACACTCCACCATTAAGACGTCTACAGTGAAGTTGTGAACTTTTGCCTTATCAATAATTCACAAGTTTATCATCACTAACATTTTATTGATATCAGTATTGTTAAAGTACTGTCAGAATTGAAATTGAATTAAACACTAATGTTAATGAACATATATAAAGATAATTCTGAGAACTCACACAGGTCCACTGTGTACCAGTAAATATTGCATTTGCATTCGTTCTTAGAATGGCAGAAAATAGAATATATGAATTCATAGGCTGTGTAGCATCAAAACAGACCACTTGGCCCAACTAATCCACACTGGCATTTACATTTCACAGGACCCTCCACCCATTCTTGTTCCCTCGCCTGCCCCACTTCCTTTCTCTCCCATGTATCCATTGAATTTCCTCTTAAATGCAGTGATGCTTTCAACTTCAACTACAACATGGTCCACATTCTCACCACCCTCTTGTGTAAAGAACTCCTAACCACCCTTACCCCATATGTACTTATCAAAAAGGACACTAAGTATATACCAATATAACTAAATATATAAATATATTTCTTCCAGTTGTGTGAGATGACTCTGAGCGACAGTGCAACAGTCTGTTTGATTGCCATTATCCATCAGTTGGCTGCCGTTAACAGTTCAGAAGATGAATACAAAGAAATAATCAATCGTAGTCTGCTGGTAACATTAAGAAGATGCCTGAAATCAAAGACTGAGGTGAAGTAACACTTCATGAATGCAAAATATTTTGAAAAATTGTAACTCACAGTTGATGATTTGCTCCGTCGGTTAAATGAATCAATTATTTAGTGACAACTGTCGCTGAATAATTTGTATTTGCTGAATACCAGTTAGTTGCCTTTTATTGCTTTATCTAATTTAAAAGAAGAGATTGAAATTTGGCTTGAAATCTTAATTGGGTACATCTTTTCTTAAATTGTAGAAATGGAAATTTTGTTTTGGGTTGACGTTTGTAATTCAAAAAGAAATTAATATTCCCTTTTGAATAAATTGCTTCCAAACGTCTACCTCAATTGTTCTGATAACTGTTGAGTTGTGCTTGTTAGCAATGCAGGACTTGATTTACTTTACTTCAATATTTTTTCTTAATTTTTCTGCAGAGTGTTCGGCACGAATACACGACTCTTCTTTCCTCGTTGATCGCTACATTCCCACAGAAGCCAGAGTTCCAGGATTTAGTTCAGCTAACTGATAAGGATCAAGAAATGGATTTCTTTGAGAATATGAAACACATACAGGTAAGTTATGTTACATTGTTTGTTGTTTTCATATAATAATTATAATAATAATCCTTCATTTAATATAGCCCCTTATTGCGTCTTTGAGACGTCTCAAAGCCCTTCACAGGGTACACTATAAAGTGAATTGACTGGATATTCTGTGGGCGAAACACGCCAGCCAATTGCGAATAATAATAAGACCAATTTAAGTACTGGGAAACCCCGATGACATTCTCTTGCCCCATTCAAATATTTGCTTTAGGTTTGGTCTTTACTTTATTTCTATTAAAATTGAAGTATGTATCCATCAGGATTATATCCCAGATCTGTTGATCCTAAGTCAAGTGCTGACCTACCCCAGAGGCCAAAGATATTGAATGTAATTCACCACTATGTAAAGGTTTTATCGGATAAAGAATTGGATTTAAAAAATTGATTCACAAAACTAAATCGGGTTGTAGTCTGGTACTGCCAGAACTGTTAGAGAAATGCACTAGGTTTTGGAGCTAATATCAATTTATAATTACTGGAATGTGGGGAGATTTATTGCTATATTCTTCTGGGCAATTAGGTTCACAGAAGAGCTCGTGCATTGAGAAAACTAGCCAAGCAGCTTGATGAGGACAAAATCACTCTATCCTCCAAATCGCTGGTAAACTACATCATGCCATATGCAACCTCAACTCTGTTTGACGAAAAAATGCTTACGGTAAGCATTAGCTTTTTACCAAACACGCCTGGTTAAAATGGAACAGTTTTAGGTTTTATTGTAATTGTGGTTCTGTTGTAACTTTCTTAATTTCAAATTCTACAGTTTGAAAACATGACTACCTCTTCGGTGGAAATTGTTGGAGCTATCTGCAAGCATCTCACATGGTCTCCATACATTTATTATCTGAAATATTACATCCACGTACTGCATACTGGACAAATCAATCAGAAGCTATCGGTCAGGTATATGAATGGGAATTAAATTAACTTTTGTAGTAGTTAAAATGGGTCACTCTGTCCTTATGCGACAGTATAAATTGGGGTTATGCTTGCATGAATGTTTCTTGAGTCTTGCTTCTAACAATAGATGGATAAGGTGGTTTCAAGAGCATTGTGATCTCTACTTGTTACAGTATAATCATGAAGAATACAAATCACATCCATTGAACGCTCTTGGGAGGGCCTTTAAATAACTAGAATCTTTCAACTGACTGTTTCTAAAAAATGCTATTAAAGAGCCCAATGGAAACTGGCTCTTTATCCACGTAGTATAGTCATGGGGTAACTCTTTTCAGGTACGATTAAATCGTCTCCCCTCAAACGCACCCCCGCCAAAAAAAACTCTATTCTTATTCATGTCATAACATCTCTCAGAAATCAGGTGCTTGTTTTTTTTGCAATCCTATTTGCTGAGAATGCACAGGGAGAAATATAAAATAGTAGGCTTCCTCACTCCACATTGATCTACTCCCGATAACAATGCAGCTTCACCTGCAGTTCTATAAATATAGCGTTAGCATTGCTGCCCTGTTGAAACTGCATATTTAAAAAGCCGGCACCCAACTCTTGACCCAGGAGTATTCTATTTCTTCTCCTATGTTAAACTACTGAACCTTGGTACTTAAGACTTTGTGTTTGAAGAATTTGTTTCATTCATAATTATCTCTCTCAAACAGCTTGTTGCTCTCTGTATTGGAAGCTTTTCATTTTGACCAAGAAACCTTGCAGAAAGAGCTTGATGTAATTCAGACACTAGAAAATGCAGGTAGGTGTCTAGAAGTCAGTCTGATTGGAAGAATAATGAGCTGCATTGTAAGTAAGGTTAATTGTATATTTTAGATTTTCCTGTGGTTTAAACATTAGTTGCCTTCATTTTGGCAATTAATTTAAACTATGCTCTGTTTTCTCCGAACCTTAATAAAGGAAGCGCAATAATTTTTTAAAAAATATTTCACAATAAAAAAAAGAAAATGCTAAAACAAATGCTTAAGTGATTAAAAAAAACAGCTAATTGTGGAAAATGTAAACTAAACACAGCTTTAAGTTCGTTGTTGAGCGCTTTTGATCATACACTTATTGCAAAAATTGCCAATGAAATAATAGATCTTTGCATTAAAGCCTATAACATCAATCGCTAATAATGCTTTACAATAATTATTGCTTAGTGGTGTGACTGCATTTGCAGGCCAAATGTAGTGTCTCACAGACAGCCAAATAGTGCAGGTTAGCTAAGGGACAGCTTGAGGCACAACCAGATACCTGAGGGATCCAGCATTTGCAAATCCTTGTGAAAATCTCGGAAATTAGATCCCGGAAATTGATATTTTGTAATGTTTATTTTGCTGAATTTGCCAAAAAGGAGTCTCTGAGAATCATTATCGTTTTTCATTGACAAAATAAAAGCCTAGTTTTTGTTTGCTCATTGTACTAAATACATTATGATACATACAAATTTGTTGTGCCCGTTTAATACTCTCCTATTGTAACCTTTTCTTACTGAAGATGCTATGAAAGCAGATGAAGGAGAGGTTGAAGCTATGGATTTGGAAGACAGTGTTATAGACATTGATGAAGAGAAGGAAGACTGTGCAGAACGTATAGAGAAACCACATGAGGATATGACTGTTGTAGAAGATTCACAGACAAATGAAGCTAACGGATCCGTTTCCTCTCAGAAAAAGTCCCAAATTGAACACATTCAGGAGACAGTTACTAACAGCATATTGCCAAAGCTGCACAAGTGCTTAATTGCAAAGGTATTTGGATAGAAATATATCTGTCTTACCTTTGTATACATCCATACATATTTGTATTTTGTTTGAAGTTTAAGATATTTGTCTGATATATGTTCTATTTACCTGCCTGCCCTTCACCCCTCCTGATGCCAACCCCTCCCCCCCCATCCTCTGGACGTGAAAGGTGCTGTACAAATGTAATTTGTTAATTTGTGGTGTTAAAAGTTTATTTACAGTTTATGTATTGTTTTTAAACAGGTCCAAAGAGAAGAGCAACACAAGTTGGTGAAATCCAAAATTGTGAATGATGAAGAATTGATTCGTATTCCTCTGGCTTTTGCTATGGTTAAGTTGATGCAGGCACTTCCCAAGGAAGTTATGGAGGGCAATTTACCCAGGTAATGCAACAAACCATAGAAAAAGTTCAAATTACAATAATTGTTCCGTGTACTTGCATGGTTTACAAAAGCAATTAATTACTTCTAATGAATAAGGTATTATTAGTAATCTCCAGAATCTGATTTAATGCATCCTAAAATGGACTAACCTCACTTTGGTACATTGGTTTCAGGAAATTACTTTAATTACAATTAATTCCACCAGGTTAGTGGATGTAATCTGAGTGAGTAAATGTTGTATTCCCTTGTGTTCACATAACGTCCTAACCTGCACGAAAAAGAAGGTCGGCAAAAGATTAATTTCTTTTTTTCCATTTCAGTATTCTCATGAAAGTATGCATTCTGTTGAGAAACCGTGCACAGGAGATGCGTGAAGCTGCTCGCAAAACACTCACCAAAATAATTGAGACGTTGGGACCGAAATACCTTTTGTACCTTCTTAAGGAGATGCAGTCAATTCTAACTCATGGCTACCAGGTGAAGTGGTTTGTAAACTTACTAAACTAGGATTTAGATACCTGTATTTTGCTGTCTTGAGGGGCCGCCTCTTTTTATATGCACAAGATTATATAATAAATAATTACCCTTGGATTTGATATAGTGTCTTTTTACATCTCTGACATGTCTCAAAACACTTCACAGGAGTGACACTATTTGTAGGCAAATTCACATTCATATGTACATTGTCATTGAAAGAACATTTTAAGATGCATTTTGTTATTTCTTACATTTTCTTAATTTTATTTTTCAACACTAAAATGTTACAAAACATTCTTTGTCAATGTCACACTGAAAATAAATCGATGAAAATAAATACAAAGAGTATTTGTCCAGTACTAAAAATTTAATTTCTCACATTCTTTATTTGTTACATATTGTTATTTCCACGTGTAATTGTAGTTTTGATTGATCAAGTTGTCTAAATCTGTATTATTTAACCGCCCCTGCCTCCGAGTATCTCCAATATCTGTCATATAAAATGTTGCACAAAAGTTTAAAGGATTAACCATTGCAAAGTCTATCAGTAAGTTATTTATTCATCAAATACTTAAAATGCCAGATATTTTATTGTAATCATAATCCTTGCGTTTGACATAGTGCCTTATCGTGGAGCTCAGTGGTTAGTACACTCGCCTCGCAAGCGAGAGACCTGGATTCGATTCCCGGCAGGGTGAAACCTTGGGCAAGTTTCCTTACTTCACTACTGATAATAATCCCTCAAGAAAAAAANCAATAATAAAATTGGACACTTCAATCCACGACTGTTTGTGGGACACTGCTGTGTGCAATTGGCTGCCGCGTTTCACCTACAAATATACAGTCAATTCACTTTACAGTTTATTCTGTGAAGCGCTTTGAGACGTCTAGAAGACGTGGAAAAGCGCTATATCAAATGCAAGGATTATTATATCATGTTGTCCAATCATCTCCCAAGTTTTACAGGATTTACGGTAGATTGTAGTAACCATGGTCTTATGGGCGATTTTAAAATGTTTATGCAAATTCATGTTTTTGGGAAGGTTATGATTTGTAAAGATACAAAATCTTATTAGAAGTCCTCAGACTGCAAATGGTATACATTCTTCACTTTGTAATCTCTTGTTTTATCTGACAGGTCCATGTTCTGACATACACTATCAACATGTTGTTAAAGGCTCTCATAACAAAACTTGAAAGTGGAGATTTGGACTCTTGTATGGAGATTCTAATTAAGGTGAATTTTGTTCATTCATTAATGCTACATTTTAAAAAAAAGTGTTTACATTGAACAATGTTTTCTGGACAAAATATTCTGATGTAAAATGTGTTTGTGCGGGTTTATATTGCATTAAAACCCATCGATTTGTTAATTTAAAAATGAATCTCTCTAGATTTTTAACCATGAGCTGTTTGGACAAGTTGCTGAAGAAAAGGAAGTGAAGGGGATCGTGTCCAAAGTGATGGAAGCCAGGAGCAGTAAAAGCTTTGAATCCTATGAGATCCTGGCTCAATTTGTGGGAAAGGCCCGAGTCACTCAGTTGATTCTGCCATTGAAAGAGGTAAAGTTATAAGGCAGTTACAAATGACTGCCTGCTTTTCTTCAATTCTAACTCATTATTATTGCAATTTTGCTCTTCATCCAAACTTAGCTGTATGTATGTCTGCCTTTTTTTAAGAACACTTCAAAGGCTTTGTTTTAGTTGTAGTTTATTTTAACTTGCATTTTTCTAGATTGAATTTGGGGATCGTGTAGAGTTGTTGCTTTGTTTTGCTTCTTGATACATTTTAAGCTCGAGGGAATGACAACAGTTAGATCTGCAGTATTTTCAAAGAATTGCGTCTCTTTTTACTTGTGATTCATGCTTCAATGCATTGTTCGTCGTTTTGTTCCAGTTATTGGAGGTTACAACAAGTCTTAAGCAAGCTCGTAAGATCCATGAGACTTTCAGACGAATTGTGTCTGGTTTGTTGGTGAACAAAGAAATGACAGCAGAGTCCATCCTTTTACTGAGCAATGGTCTGGTCACTGAAAGCTTACCACTACTGATAAAGAAGACAAAGTAAGAAATCACACTATTTAAGAAAATGCAGTTCTTTTTATTAAAAAAATACGTTGTGAAGGCCCTTTACATAATGCTGATCACTATTGACCTGACATTGTAATCAGTGTAGTCAACGTCTTCCCAACATGAAACACGCTATACAATGTAATTTGTTGTTTTTGAATATGTTGCTCTTGTGCCTTTTGTAATGTACAATATCTACATTTTCAACATTACTTCTCATTAAGCACGGCTTATAGAGTATTTAATCTTTGGAAATGGATACCTCAGCTCTACAGGAACTGGATAGCTTGTTAGTTGCAATGGCAAGTTAAAATTCACTGTCTGATTATCTCTTTCTCTTGACTATAACCCTATGGCAATATAAAAGAAGGTACTAACAAAAAACATTTCAGTTGTATTCAAGTGTATGAGGTTATTAGGTTTGTGATTTATTCCACTGACACTGGTGATGTGCAGATATATTGTTTCTCAGTAACCTTGCACACAAGCAGAGAAGTGGAATTTTTTTCCAAAATATCACAGCCTCACCTTGACATCAAGCCTGATGTGGATAATTGAATGTGTGAGATTTGGCATAAGGATAAGTGCCATTCTACTGTAATAAAAGGGTTATATTGCCGTATGCAATTCATGAATTAAACCCAGAATTTATTTAATCAATGTATATGTATCAATGTATAATTTTATACTGTATATGAACAGTTGTATTTGAAGAATGTCTTGTTAAATTTTATTTTGAAGGCCTGCATTCAAAGCATCTAAAAAAACATTAAGGCCGCATAGCTGCCTTTTATTATCACCAACACCCACAAGAGGAGGAGCGAAACCTGCTGTTAGCACAAGGACTAACACGAACATCTTAGTTGACACTGGTCTGAGGGTGAGTAGTAATGCACAAAAAAATCCAATATTAATCGATTTGAAGATCTTTAATGGAAGAACTCAATTTTAGCATTCATGTTATTTTGTTTTTTTTTAAAGCTTGGACAAGATTTTTTGAATTGCAACATAATTTTGTATGTTAAAGAGTACATAATTGCATTTAACCGTGAATACACTGTCATTGCAAGTCACAGTTATTCCTATGAAGTGCTTTGAGATGTTTTAATGACCTGATAAGGCACTATATCAACTTCAAAGATTGTATCTTTATTATTATTACCATTTATCGATCACTTCCCCACCGCACCCATGGATTTTTTTCCCCTAGATAATTGTAGCTTTTCTCGATTGATCTCACTTTCTATCTTTATCACTTTTACCTTTTTATTTTTTTACTTTCATGAACAACCTCTTTGTTAATATGCTTCTAATACGTTCACCAACATTCTGCTGACTGTCATCTTGTTTCATTCAGAGATTGTGCACTGAAATAATTTATTGTGCCAATTCAGTGTGATTTTTGCCAGCCTCTGAAATTCTTGGTGTCAGAAGAATTTATTGGCATAGCTATCAGCCAGGGTTTTAGCATTTGACAAGCAATTTATGTTTCCTCATATAGAGTATGGTATCCAGACTAAAGATCTCCCTGATGTTTGGTTGTCTGGCTGAGCCGGAAGCATTTTTAACTTGCGATGATTTTAATGATGAAGTGGTTCAGTATTATCAGTTTGACCCCAAGGACACCATTTCAATCTCCTGCCAATCCTTGCTTCAACAGCAAGTTATCAACAGGCTAGATACAGCATGTAAAGGTCTCCTCCCCACCACCATAATTGTAGCTGCTGAATCCATTTGGTGATACATTAGTGATTTTGTTGTTGAAGGATCTCAAAAGTGTTGAAAAGTTAAGTGACTGAAAACAACTAGAAGGCAAACAAAGTTCTACATTGCTGTTTCACTGTTAATTGATCAATTTCCGATCATGATTATCGGGGATGGTGAGCTAAGTTCACTGTTTTTGAAAATGAGTACACATTCCAGCTGTGAATTTGGACTATGTAACACACGTCTTTATTTTCTTCTTTTCAGTTGTTACATTTGAGTTTAAAGGCATCGAAAGTGAACTCTTCAGATGAAAAAGTTTTGGAAATGCTTGATCCTTTTATAGAGCTGCTGTTAGATTGCCTCCAATCTATGCACGTAAAGGTAAACAACACTCAAAACTGCTTATTACGTTTACTGTGACTAGTTTTACCCACTCCCCAAATAATCTTAGAAAAGTATATAGCACAAGTCTGGGATATTTACTTGTGCATTCATTGTGTTCGATATACCGTTGCACAAATTTTACCCCATAGGCTATTAAATAACATTTCTACAAGACAATTTTTGGATAACGGGTTCTTTCTATTACTCCAACAGGTGATCACAAGTGCCTTGCAATGTCTCATCTGGGTGCTGAAATTTCCCCTGCCCTCCATAAAGATTCATATTGAGCAGATGATCAAACAGCTATTTGTATTGTTGAAGGACTATGCCAGGGCTGGAGCAGCAAAAGGAGAGAACTTTAATCTGGTCGTTAACTGTTTCAAAGTAGGTTTATCAAAAGAAGTTTAATGTAAGCCAAGTTTTACAAGCCTTTCTTACTTCCATATTATTTTTATTGCCTTCTGAACATTATTTATTTCACTCCATAGTCGATAACCATTCTGGTAAGAAATGTGAAACAGCACAGAATTACGGATAAACAGTTGCAAGTTCTGTTGGGATTTGCTGAAGAAGATATTTATGATTCATCACGTCGGGCAACTGCATTTGGACTTTTGAAGGTATCTCACAGGATTATTATTTGATTATTTTATTTTAGATATCAAGTTATAAATTTTTTNGTGCTTTATTATAGTAAAGTTAGTTGATGGGGTTTAGATCAGTTTGCAATGTAAAGCTCAATTTTGATCGCCATCTCAAAGCATTTACTACCTTGATGGGAAATGTAGTTAATGAAGACCATAGCAATCCAATTTAATTGAGTTAAAGAACTTATTGAAACTTCCTCCACCTGCTTGTGTAACACAGAAGAGATCCCTCTCTTCTTCTACTTGATGTACCCTGTAGTTTGAACAACATACTTTTTTATTAACATGTAGATTTTAGTCTTTTTTTACCTGAAAATAAAATTGTTCCACACGCTGATAATTGTAAAAAAAANGGTTTATCAATGTATCTGGAAGCAATAAACATTTTCAACATAATTGCACAATGTATTTTTTCAGGCTATCGTGTCAAGGAAGCTAATTGTTCCAGAGATGAATGATGTTATGCAGAAAGTGGGCACTTTTGCTATTACAGGTCTGAGTGAATCAGTTAGAGTCCAGTGTCGTCAGGTATGTCTGAAAGCCTGAGTTAGTCATAAGGCACAAAATAGCGATTTTTCATTTAGGTAATGGATTTTATTTATTTCAGAATCCACTACAGCACTTTCTTCTGTAACGCAGTAAAACTCGCATAAGTCTAATCTGTATAAATCGTATAATCGCCTAAGTTGTACACCTGCCCAAGTCCTGTTCAAGTTTGACATAACTCATACTTTGCATAAGTCATATTAAATGTGTGGTCCCAACTGATACAACTTACGTGAGGCTTTCTGTCGTCAATATTAGGGTAGACATTTAACACAGTTTTTTATACGTTTAATTATAACAGGACAATATTTCTTATCTGGCAGAATTAAGTACTTTTCAATGAGCTGTTAAAAAATCTATAGTTTCAGATAGCTTTTAAAGATTTACAATAAAATGTATCTGCATCTCCTTTGACTGCAAGTTAGTAGTACCACTTTATTAATGTTTTTTTGACAAATTTCTGTGTGCTTTATTAGGTGTTTCTCAAATTCATTCTGGATTATCCTCTGGGAAAAAAATTGAAGGTCCACCTTGAGTTTATTGTGGCACAGCTTTCGTGAGTTTTATTTCAATTTTCAAGATGTATTTGCTTTGTGAATCACTGAATGCACAGTTCAGAATAATTGGGTCAGGCATTCTGTTGTGCCTTGAGCAAAATATTGGCATGGAATAGTGATTCAACCTCTGTGCTGCTTAATTCTCAACTTCCTCTGTTTTGTTGTGGGACACATGAACTAGAGGTTAGGTATCTTGAGGGAAGAAAGGAAACTGAAATCAGACTTCCCCAGGCTGTTGTGGCACATTTCCCAGTGTCTGGCTCTGAGCAGCACTTGTAGAAAGGTTGAGAGCAAATTATCTTCCCACTTTTTCAATCCTAAGTGGTATATGGCTCTGATTACTAATGATCTGGAATAAAATATCAAATGTTGAATTTGTACAGCATCTGAATGAGCATCTGAAAGAGAGAGAACTTTTTAGTGTTTGAGGTATGGTATGACTTTCTCAGGTTCAGAACTGATGCATTGCAGACCATAATAGTTTCTTCTGACTTCTGACCACAATATTTGATTTGTTTGCCCATGTTTAGCTATGAACACGAAATGGGAAGAGAATCTGCCCTGGAAATGCTGTCTTACATCATCCAGTCTTTTCCTCAGGTATGTTGCATTTCATTAGAATATTGAGTGGGAACTGACACATTTCCGGTTTATAAAATAAGTTGTATATTTAGAGTTGAGATGGACTTAAATGGCACCACTGAAATCATGAAATGGCACAAACAATACACTTGATTTGGTGCAATCAAATCAATAGCTTCAAATCTTCCAAAACACTGTTACTTTCCAGGAAATAATTATAATGGAGTAGGACATGGAAAGTACTAAAGATAGAAACTAATCTTCCATGGAACAAGTATTGTATAACAAGCTGTTTTGAGATTCCTCTGCCATCAGAGTAGCTTTGGGATGTCCTCCCGACGTGAAAAGCACTATATCAAATGCAAGGATTATTATTATTATTATTATAGCTTGTCCCATTCTCATTTACTGATTCTCATTCCATTGTCATTGGTAACATTTATCAACGTTACCTAGTTCATTACATGAACACATTGTGAAATTGAGCCCTTCAGATCAACAAAGTTCCAGGTTTGATCCCTGATCTGTGATGAGTTAGCTGATCTCAACTGGAGTGACTGATTTGGCCTTGATGCCACTGGGCTAGTGGGAAAACTTTGCCCTGGAGGTCTGCTTTTCATCACCAATCCAATACAATTTACATTTATATAGTACCTTGCATGTTGGGCGGACATCTCAATACTCTTTACAGTGCTGGCTGGGTACCTGAGCTGTGGGTGGGAGGCAAAGGGGTTGAAGAGAGGAAATATGACAGGTCAAAGAAGGACGTTTTGAGATGGGACTTTGGCACATGTTTGGAACAGGCTTGATTGAAATGGGTGATTTTTCTCTTCTTATTTGCAGGGTCTGCTTCACCAGCATTGTGGCCTTTTGTTTGTGCCTCTTGCACTGATGTTCATGAATGACGATTCACCAAAATGTAAGAAAATGGCATCTCTTACAATTCAGTCACTGCTGAACAAAGTCAGTACGCAGAACCAAGATTTGCTGTTTTCTTTAGTCTTGTCATGGTTCAAAAGTAAAAAGGTAGGAATTGATAAGAAATTCTTTCTGAAATAATGCAAAATTTTGACACATTAAGTACACAGTTACAACATTCTTCTGTACTTTGAAGAACCGTTTGAAAGATACCATGAATATAATCTTAATAAATTGTTTCTATTGTTGTTTTGTATTCGTTTCAGTCCTCTCATCGCCGCTTAGCTGCACAGATTTGCGGCCTGTTTGCTGAAGCAGAAGGAATTGGATTTGAGAAGCGTCTTGAGAGAGTTCTTCCAATTATTGAAACTCAAATTAATCCGGTTCGATTTGAAAATGTGAGTTGAGTGTTCAAGTGGTTTTTTACATTACCTTTCTTGCACATTATACATTTTGAACGTCTTCTGAGAATTGATGATTCTATACTCGTACCATAAGTTGCTTCAGATAGGCTAGGTGTTAGAATAAATCTTGCTTAATAAATTCAGGAAATTTTATTTTTAAACCTGGAATGAGAAATGTACGTGATTATAAAAAAAGCTATCTTTTCGGATTGTATTTTATTTTTGGAGGTATTTCATATCAGATGTGCCAGGATTTCTGAAGAATTCTAACATTAAAGATTGCAAATTGATTCTACTCCACTGAAAGTTTCCTTCCCACTCTAGTTTTTATTTGTTTTACATTTGCTATTTCATATTGACTGGTGATCAGTGTGCACGTCGAAGGTTTGATTTCAATCTATATTTAATACATTAAATTGATTGGTAGGATTAGATATTGAAATGGCTGATACCAGTTCATCTGTTGATACTAATACAATAGGTGTGTAGTAAATCTTTTGTAGTAAAATTTGAAATTTTACCTTAGTTCCAAAAAGATTTGAAGAATGCCATTATACCTCATCCTTAAGTGCTTTTGTATTTTGAAAAATCAGTTTTCCTGTCTACGCAAAGGGTAGTTGATTTCTTCCAATATTTACATCAACTTAAACTTTCCTTTAGTTTCAGGAGGGAACAAAAGAGAAAGCTGCAGACCGACTGCTGTTCAGCTTCTTGACTCTGGTTATGAAGCTTGCAAAGGAATGCAACTTCATCAATCTGCGCAAATCACGCACCATTCTAACCAATATATGGAGTAAGTTCTTGAACTCTTTGATGTTTTCACATGTACTTCAAAAACCCCTCCTTAAAAACTCTGTCAGGAACTTTAGTCAACATCTTCAAAGTCGGCTTCCTTCCCACTCTGCTCAGTGCTTCCAATTATACTTGCAAAGCTTATGAACGTTATTCTACCTGAAAGGCCTCCACATAAGAGAAAGTTTTTGTATACGTATCACTCAACCCCAAAAATATGTTTCTTGAGAAGATAATTCTAATAGTTTTACCTCTGTTACTCAAGTTGAATTTAACATTTGATGATGCACACAGGTCATATTCAGAGTCACCTTCGGTATCCCCATTCCTGGGTTTGGTCAACGTCCTCCCAGCTCTTTGGCATGCTGTTTGCCTTCCATACGCCTGAGCAGCTGGTGGCCAAGTGGAACTCCAATAAAATTAATTCATCAGAACTACCAGCAACACGTTTTTTGATAGAAGACCTAGATAAAAAGGTATTGTAGCTGTCGTTCAAACCTCCTCAGTTTACAGAAATAACCAGCATTGAAATAAAACCATTACAATTATGCTTCATTCTTTGTGTTTGTCGCTGCTTCAGTTAATTGTCAGCCATTCAACACCTTGATACAGAACGTGCTTTGATATGATTTCTTTCAGGGATGTACGGTGCCATTTCCTAACTAACGAGAATATTGTTACTTTTCTATACTTTTCTGTTAAGGAAACTTCAGTGCACACTTTTCTTGATATTTGCAAACAATTCTTTTGCAGATGAAAGATTTGTTTTTTGCGTTTCATCATCAGCTGCAGTCACAATTCCTCGATCAGACTCTTGGTGAACAGGTAAAGGATTGCACTTCAATACTTTAGCATGAATGATAATAGGCGACTCGGTTTAATATATAATCGTTTTGCCTTTGCCTTAAACCCTTGTTAGATATTTAAACCTTATTGCTGAATTTATTTTAGCTTTGTGGCTCATATTTTCTGTTTACTCAGAATGTTTTTGGTTATTATTAGGACAGACTAAATAAGAATTTTTTTTAACAATCTTAAAAATGTAATGCTTCAAATATATCGAGGTTGTTAATTCAACATGTTCCCTATGTCTAGGTTGTCAAAAATTTGCTGTTTATTGCCAAAGTTATCCACCTCTTGGCACCTCCTGATGGGGATGATATGGAGCAGGAAGAGGGCACTGAGGAAATTGAGGATGATCAAGAAACTGAGAAGGCAGATGAGGAGACAGCTGAAGACAAAGACACAAAAGAGGGTGAAGAGAAGAAAGCTACTCTTATATGGGTTATGGAGAAACTCTGCAAACTTGCAAAAAAAGAAGCAGCTTATACACCAAAAATTACTTTGAAGGTATTGTTAATTTTATTTTCAACTCTACAAAATACTGGAATTGATTCCCCCCCCCCACACTTTTTCTAATAACCAATTGCTCTCATATTTCTGAACTGTTCTAAGGAGCATAATACGATGTGATTTGTTTTGTCATTTTTAGTTCTGTTGTAAAATGATAGTGAATAAATTGATTAACGTGGCTCAGCGATAGCACTCTCGCCTCAGTCAGAAGGTTGTGGATTCAAGACCCACATCGGGCATTATTCGAAAAGATAATCCCCCAAATAAAATTGATCATTTGTTTCATGGCTTTTTGTAAGACATTGCTGTGCACGATCGACCACAAGTAGACAGTCACTCCATTTCACAGTATTTCCTGTGAAGCACTTTGATACATTCTTCGGATGTGATAAAGCGATGTACCAAATGCAAAAATTATTATAGTTCTTAAATATAAAATGGCAAAATGGTCCTTTCACTGTTTCTCCACTCCCCCCCCCCCCCCCCCCCCCCCCCATACATTTTGGCACTCGACTCAGGCTTTCTGGTTTGCTCATTGTTCAGATTATGTTCCTATGACTGAAAATAGCTTGTTTTTTCTTTTCAGAGAATCTGTGTCTTTAAATTTCTTGGAGCTATTGCAGTGGATCTTGGAAATGAAAAAGTGATCCCGTATCTTCGCACGATTATTGCACCTCTTTACAGAGAGTTAAACAGTACTTATTCAGATCAAGGTAATGCTTTAATTTTTAAAAATATCTGGGTCCAGAGGAAGATTGTTAAAGCAGCCTAAGGATTAATGTGTAAATGTGATATTTCCAGTGCACGACAATGTTTGTACCTGAGCTAACATTAATTAGCCAGAGGACCCGAGTTCGATTCCTGTCCGTGACGAAATTTTAGACCTAAGTTTCCTTATTTTGTACGCCTCTGTTTACCTAGCAGGAGAAACCTGGTTATTAGTCAATTGGCAGATCGCTTTCTGGAGGTAATAATCCTTTAAAAAGAATGTGGTCACTCAATCCACGATGGTTTGTGGGACATTGTTGTGCGCAATTGGCTGCTGAATTTCACCCACAAAATATACAGTCAATTCACTTTACAGTATATTCTGTGAAGCGCTTTGAGACGTCTCGACGACGTGATAAGGCAGTATATCAAATGCAAGGATCATTATTATTAATCTTGTTATAGTTATAGTGGTAAACAACAAGTCCTAATAAGCTAGTGGGAAGAATTCTTTGTTTTTTGGGGTGATGCTTCCAAGTTTGTATTGCAAGCAAGTAATATTTGATTGAGTTTTAATTTTAAAGTTGCATGTAATAATTGTATTTGCATTTTACCGTTCAGAAATGTGACATCTTTTTCTTCCACCATAATGGTGTTTGTACTTTTGTCTTTCAGATCCGACACTGAAGAATCTTTCACAGGAAATCATTGAGCTGCTCAAGAAGTCGGTTGGGCTGGAAACTTTCTCACTGAGTTTTGCTGCTGTGCAGAAACAGGCGAACCAGAAGAGAGCATTGAGGAAAACACAGAAAGCCTTGCAGGTAGGGATTTGGCCGGGAGAAGTTAAATGGAATAGTACCTGGAGACCCATTGTAACAGTTATATCCCAAATCGTGCTAAAGGGAGGAGTGACGGGTTTCACTGCATTAGGTTGCAGTTTGCTAGTTACCAGTTGAAGCCATTTTTTCTGTAATATCTTTTAAGAACTACATTTCAAAGCTAAGACTGCATTCAGCAATTGAGCAGCTACTTTTAACAGAATAAATTTAGACACAGGTGTAATTTCTATCGCACATATATATATTCTATCACACAAATATATTAATGCCATTCTTGGGTTTTAGATCTGTTGCGGAAAGATTTATACTTGAGGTACATTGGCAGTGACATAATGTACAGTGAAGGTTAATGTTACTAAGTCTCATGTATTTGCTGTAAATACTCTATTCAGTCTAGTACAACTAGATATGTTAACGATTCACATACTAGATAATTGTCACATTTTAAACTTTTCTTCCCACCCCCCCCACCCCCCCAAACATTTTTACTTTTACAGACTGTGGCAAACCCGGATATTGCTGCAAGGAAGAAACTAAAGAAACACAGACACAAAATGGAAGCAAAGAAAAGGAAAATTGAATTCTTGCGTCCAGGGAACAAGGCTAAAAGGGCCAGAGTGACCACGTTAAAGAGTTTGGCCATGGTAGAATAAAATGTAAAGATTTTTTTAACACAGAATTTGTACATTAAATGTGTACATAAATATTGGATTATTACTTCTGAGGCTGCTATTGCATTTTAATCTATTGAGCTCACTTGTCAACAGTGAATTTATAGACCAGCATAGGAGTATTTGATATGAGGTACAGTTTAATGTACAGATATTTTAGGAACGTTTATCAATAAAATCTTCTTTGAAAGAAAGAATCGTTTATGAACACAGTTTGTGTTTTGTAAACCTTTTGGTGGTGGGAGAGGAGTAGGGGTGTCATTGATAGCTTTACTCAACGGCAAGATCACTGCTGTAATATTGAATGGTAGTTGCATAAACCAGTTTGGTTTGGGAGTTTTAAGGCTATTGAACAGCAACATACCTTTATTATTACTATTAATGTATCCTTTATTTTATGTAACACATTTTTTGAAAACAAAAAGAACTTTAAATCAAATATAATTGGGTTTGTTTTTTGACTGCACTTACTAGGTTGCTAATGAATTCTATTGCCTACCCAATTTGTAATCCACTTATCAAGCTTGCCATTAATTCTTTACGCTCTGTCACTTTTTAAAGGATTAAGTTATGAAACCCGATGACACCTTGAGTAAACTTCAACAATTATAACAGAAAGTATATTCAGAATTGTTCATTTGCATTTTTGTTATGCTGTCTGCGTATACCATCTGTGAGGTTGTAGAATCTATCCACATTAATATGCATTCAGAGCAGTTGCTTCAAATGTGACAGATGAACAATTGTAATAAGCTTCTCCCCAGTTCGAAAACTAATCAGTATGATTTATAACCTATGACTAATGAGTTTCTGACCATTTTCATTTGAGATATTGTAATATGACATAGTATGCCATTCTTTGCCTGGCGATTTAGTTTATTTAAATGCCATAAAAGATTTTTGGCATGAACATTAAAACAAACTGCATTTTGCAGTTTTGTCATATTACTTCAGGCATCTATCAAATTCAGGAAACAGTGTAGCAGAGGAAGATATTAACAATCTTAACCATTCACAAGCACAAGACAACAATATAGTCTTAATGTCTGTCGTGCTTCTCAATTCCCTAGTATCTTACTTTTATTATACAATAGATGAGTGGTCTATGAATTAAATTCCATATAAATTACACCAAAAATATAAATACCAAGAGTTTTATGATTGACATCAGACCCACAAAATTATAATGGATATTAACTGTGCCACCTGAGATTAGTAACTTTGCCAATGTGCAAAGAATAAACTTGTCCTCTCCCCATTTGAAATATTATCAAACTTTGTTTTGGTTTTCGGTCCTTGTGTTTCTTCAGAGTGCATTCATTCTGTTTTTTTGCTATCAAAACCACATATATCACCATGCAGGTTACCTGGCCATTCAAGTCAGAATATAAAAGTGTTCCTTTGTTGCCTTATAATGAATGTATACATATCACGTTACTACACTCCACCATTGAAAATATTGAAGTTTTTTTTATTGCTCCCAAGAAATACATATTTCATAAAGAAAACTTTTTTTGTCTTATCCATTTCAAAATGTGTATTTTTGCTTGAAAGGCTTTTTGACAGATGACATACAATTTGACACATTGAGTTCAAAACACATAACTCATTAACATGTGTACACTACACATCATAATAAAATCCTGTGAAGCATTTTGAGATATCTCAATGACGTGAGAAGACACTACATAATAAATTATAATAATCCTTACTTTGCACAGCAGCTTTCACGTCAGGAGGACTCCCCAAAGCGATTTGCAGGATATACTGTAAATGCTGTGAATGGGTATGTTTTGTGGGCATGCGAGGACTATTATTATTAAACCTCAAAGGTCAGAAATTAAGTTCAGTTTGATTTCTGAACCTCGAGGCATTATTCAATTACAATTTATATTTTTGAATCAGTGAATCACTCAACAGCTTAGTCACTTGATTTAGGTAATAGTGACTGCTTTTGTGTATAACAATTTTGGTGTGTATGAGTCACTGAAAATGTTGCACTTTTACTTTCTACTTAACAAACTACAGTTTATAAACAGTCAAAAACAAGGTGCTTCTTTTCAAACTATGCTAACACAATAGAAGAGCTGTTGCAGGTAAAGATAAAACTTCTCATTGGTCTGCCGTTGCTCACAGAATAAAAATCCGTGAGTTTGTGGCAGGGATACGCCATTGCGGTTTAGTGCAATGGTAGGGATTTTGATTTGCAATGTCGTTGGTGCAGTCAGTGGTTTCAGTTGCACACTGACTACACTGGCAGCTAAGAACTACAGGCAGTCTGTAGAACGGATCAATATCTGGCGGGCAACCAGGGAGCCTGATCATCATATACCTGATGTTGTGGAAAGTGCAAACATTCTGCACCAGTGCATTTTTTGGCAGTAGGGTCTTAATGTTGACATCCTGCAATAATAAAACATGATTAATTTTATCCTGCAAGGCAGGCACTCTACCATAAATGCCAATCTGGCACAGATGAGATGAGATATCATTGATAATTTAACAGTAGATTATACAAACACCATCCTGTTTCACAATTATGAGCGCCATTATTATATTTTGGACAATTAAAAATTTCAGACAATGATTCGTCTGCTGTGAGTTTTCAACAAGTTCTTTTATTTTTGCAGATCTAATTGAAATTGTCCAACTCCTTGTAACTTGAAAGATTTGTTGTTTAATTTGTATTCCGTCCAGGCAGTCGAGGTGCACTGCAAGGTTAAAATTAAATGTAATATTGATAATATTTAACGCTTTTTCATAAAATGTTTTGTTCTAACTCACCCGGGACATGCAGTAGCCAGCGCAGACTGTTGTGTTGATAGCCATACAGTAGCTACATTCCTCTTTCTCCACATATACCACATGTCTTGTCAATGAGCAGGTAAAGCCAATCTGGCTTCCGCTCAGACAGAGAACAAGAGGCAGGAGCCACATGGCATTCATACTGAAAAGCACAAGAGCGTGAAATCAACAGACTGAATGAGTTTCTGTTATGACAAATCAATTTTTTATACCAATTCATCTGGCTCAATGCACAGTCAATTCACTTTACAGTATATTCTGTGAAGTGCTTTGAGGTGCCTCGATGACATGAAAAGTTGCTATATCAAATGCAACGATTATTATTATGATATTTAGAATACATTAAGACAATCTGCACTCATTCTGGGATTCTTTTCTGGGACTTTTCTGGGATTCAAAGCTTCTCATTTTTATCAATCATGAATTTTAGCTTGTATTATCCTTTAATCTTAAGTCTTGTGTGTTTGGTTAAGATCATCTCATAACACAGCCATAGCTGGGAGTGGCGGTGGTGGGAGTGGGAGTATGAGAATTACACATTTAAAATCAGATTAATCACCAAGGTCTCATTATCGTGACAGATGATCTGTTAAATATTAATCAAAATGGGTCACGTTCCATTTCACAATTCATTACCAAACAAGAGATTAGCTTGTGTGACTCACATTTCTAATTCGACTCTTGTATGATTTGATTAGTTAACCTTTTTGTACAATAGCATATCTGCTGATCTACAAGTACACTTAATAACATAAAAATTCCTGAGTGCTTGTCTGAAAATTTAACAATCATTTTGCTCCTATAATTAAGCTTTTTTTTAATGTAAGAGTCGATCACAGTTTAATTTCTAAGGTGAAGCATTTGATGTATTTTCTACCAACTATTTTTACGTCTTTAAGCTGCCTCACATTGCTACACTTTATCTGTCAGGAGGTAAGGCACAGAATTCCTGAGAATCTGCCTGTTCTTGAACTCACAATAATAATAATAATAATCCTTGCATTTGATATAGCGCTTTTCACGTTGGGAGAACGTCCCAAAGCACTTCACAGAACACACTGTAAAGTGAATTGACTGTATATTTGTGGGCGAACGCGGCAGCCAATTGTGCACAGCAATGTCCCACAAACAGTCATAGATTGAAAATGACCAATTTATTATTGTTTTTGGTTTGGGAGGGATTATTATTAGGCTCTGTGTCGAGTAAGGAAACTTGCCCAAGGTTTCGCCCTCTGCCTGGAATTGAACTCAGGTCTCTCATTTGCAAAGCGAGTGCTCTAACCACTGAGCTACAGGACTCCACAATATCACAAGAGAAGAATTGCTGAAAAATGCCTTTTGGCCCATTTGATCTCATTCCAGAATACAAGAGTTAAGAATCTTCTCATTACAGCATTCAAATGAGTGTCAAATGAGCATTCAAATGAGTCCAGTATCCTGGTTTTTGCCACCATTTAACCACTTTATTTCCAATTTATCTTACCTCTCATCTTGGCCAACTTCCAAGGCAAGTGCTGCAAGGCCAGTATATTTTTTCCTAACGTGGGACACACAAGACTGAGCGTAATACTGTAGAATAAGGCCTGACCATTAACCGTATAACTACAACAGTACTTTCTTGCTTTTATATTCTATATCTCTTGTGATATATCTGAGTGTTCGATTAGCCTCTTTGATTATCATCAATGGCACTCGGGAGATGCAAGATTTGCACCGAGTTCAAAGAAAACTGGATGTTCTTCTCACAGCTTGATCAATATTAAGGATTTGATCTGATTTATTGTGTTTATTTGTCTAATATTAGCAGTAGTCATAGCAAGATCTCATAAACTGTCACTCCAATAATTAGCAAGTGCCAGTCCCCACTGTTGATGTGCAGTGGGCAATTTTAAAGCAGCGTTAACTTTGGCAATGAAAGGTCAGACTGATTCACCTTTCCTTTCTGACTGAGAAAATAAATGTGCTAGTGAGGAAACGTTAGCACAGACATAATGTGAAAAAACAGAATTATAGATTTGCATCAGATGCCACAGAGGAAATGCAAAATACAGTCTAACTGTATTACAGCTGAAGTATTACAGAAATGATTCATTACCTTGCAATACAGAAATCTTGGAATAGAAGTGGTAGAGTTGTATGCCCAACGCTCAGCTGCTTCCTCTATGCTTCAGTGTTTTGGGACGTCCTCCCGAGATGAAGGCCGCTATATAAATGCAATTTGTTTGTTTGTTATATTTAATTTGTGATTAAATGTCTACTTAATCCTCTGTGCGCACATGTAAGAGATGAGACAATCCTCCCTATCCGTGATACTAATCTATCTTTTTAATCGTACCTAACTCGCATCAGTCTGAACCGCAGCATTAATGCTCCCTGTAAACTGATCTAGAAATTTCATGATCCCAAAGAAGCACAAGTGAGTCAATAAAGGAAATTACATATGCCGATGTCCCAGCTCAGAAAGTAAATTAATTATATTTGGTTTAATGATTTATATACTGACTTCCCAAATTAATTATTGTTCATCAAATTGAATACAATCTGATAATGCAGAAGCTCCAAACAGAAATGCTCCTTTCACCTTTGAGCTGATTGCTCGATTGAAAACTGAGCCTGACAAATTCAGGGCCACTGAGTGAATTGATCTCAACAGAGAAAATGCTGTTACATAAGTAATAATAATAATAATGCTTGCATTTGATACGGCACCTTATCACGTCTTTGAGACGTCTCAAAGCGCTTCACAGAATACACTGTATATTTTGTGGGCGAAACGTGGAGGCCAATTAGCAGCCAAAAGTGCTAAATAAAACCAAACCAAAATCAAGATTCCAAAGTGAAATGTAGAGCAATCACAAATTCTGCTTAAGAATAATTAGGTAAAATATTCACCTGTTTCCATTTCTGATTTTTTTTTATCCTAAGACTGTGCACTTGTTTTTATTATTTCATTGACCACAAGGATTTCGATTTCATTTTGTTTGCTCCATTCTATTTCCCTCACATAAGGCAAGGGAAGGGCTGCTCATTCTTCCTGTCTAGATATAAAAATAATAATAATAATTCTTGCATTTGATATAGCGTCTTATCACGTCTTCGAGACGTCTCAGATAAGTACAGATATCTACAGAATGTGAGAGAAGGGTTGCTCATTTTCTCGGTTAGACTTGCACTGAGTGGGAGGGAAGAGTTATTCATTACTTACCTGTTGAAGTTCCTTTAACTCCACATTTTTGTTACGCATTGTATTGGATTGGACGTGTCGACAAATGAAATTGCTTAACTGGTCCACAAGATGGAGCTTTTGAACTCTACACCACTAAGTTATGCAAGGGTTGACATATAGGAAATAAAAATTGGAAACACATATACTCCATTGATGGGATGGAATTTGCCAAGAGGGAGAAGCTGAAGGAGATCAAGAGGTGTTAGTTGAGTGATCACTAATCACGTCGAGGACAGATAAGAAGCTGGACAAGATCGCCAAATAAACAAAGGAAATCATATTCAAGCTATAGAGTATATTTATTGCTTCATTGAGTCACGCTGCAGAGTACTACCTACAATTCTAACCAGTGTGACACAAGGGGCTGCCCAGGCACTAGAGACAGTACAAAGAGCAATGAGGCTGATTCTCGGTGTTAGAGGAATAAGCTCTGAGTAACGACGACCACATCTCACCAGTTCTGGCCCAGGCTCCACTGGCTCTCCATCACCGCACTTCAAAATCCTCACTCTCGTGTTCAAATCCCTTCACTCTCTGGCACCTCCCCACCTCTCTGACCTCCTTATTCCCTAATCCACCACCCAACGCCTCCGCTCGACTGGCACCAGCCTCCTGCTCGTCCCTCACACCCTCCGCCCTACCATCGGATTTTAGCCACCACGCCTAAAAATGTGGAACACTCTCCCTCAATCCCTCCGCCTTGCCCCCTCTCTCCCCCCCCCTTTCAAGTCCCGCCTGAAAACTTTCCTGTTTAATCATGCTTACGGCCACCTCCCCCACCCACCCCCCACCCCACTCACCGGCTTGGAGTCAGGCTCTGCCACTATTAAATGTTCTGAGACACTACCTTGTGCGGAGAGCGCTATATAAGTGCAAGCTGTTGTTGTTGACAAATTAAGGCTCTTCAGTCTTGAAAGAAGACAGCTCAGAGGGTACCTACCTTATAAATGTATATAAAATGTAAAAATATACAGTGCAAACAAATAAAATGAGTAATGTTGCATCATTATTTAAGTTATATAACAAAAAGCAGTCTTTTCAAATAGTGTTATGGAATCTTTAACGGCCACCTGAACAGACAGATGTGTTTCAATTCAGAGGACCTCCAACTATACAACCAGAACTGATTTGGGAGCATCAGCCTAAATTATGACTTCGAAGTCTCAACGTGGGGCTTGAACGCAAACCTTCTGACTCGGAGGCAAGAATTCTACCATCTGAGCCAAGCTGATACCCTGCCTTTATTGATTATTTCATAAAATGTGACGGGAAATATATTATGGATTACATGTCACATTATATTGGAAATCACAATGCTGTTTTTCTAGATATTGTGCAAATTGATCTGAAGCTTTATATAATGGCAAGAGTTAAAGATTTAGATCTTACTTGACGTGGCTGTTACTCATGTTAGTCCGAATTATTCTGAGAATCACAGAATCATACAGTACAGAAGGAGGCTTTGCTATTTTTGCAGAGGCATATTTAACAAAGCACACTTAATTCCAAGGCAAGCTTGAAGGTATACAGACATGTCCTTATTATTATTATGTCCTTGATGCTGCAAGGGAAAACCTGAAGGGTAGGGCGATTCCAGCTGGTCAAATACCAAAAAGATAATTGACTGACTAGACTAATTTTATAAGAACAAGAAAAATTATTATGTAAGAAATGTCCTGTTGGCCAACAAACCCACTCCTTTCACACACCATGTAAAACATATCCATACCATGCAATCTAATTCCTGAAGGGAAAAAAGTTTCACCACCAAATGAACTGAAGCAAAAAACATCTGAAAATGCATCTGGCCCAAATCTCCACTATTCAACCCTGTTTCCATCAGATTGTAGCCTCCCATCCCCAGGCTTCAGCAGTACACAGTACACAGGCTCATAAACTGAGGTAGGAGAAGAGTTGTCAATTAGAAGGATACAGGGAAATGGGACAGGAGCTAACAGAGGAACACAAAGGAGATCGGGACGTCCTCCCGATGTGAAAGGCGCTCTATAAATGGAATCTTGTTGTTGTTGAGATGGGACAGGAGCTATAAGTTCTCATTTTGTCACATTATTGTCTCCAAAGGTGAAGAACCATTTCAAAACAAACCAGGAATCATGTTTGCTAGCAAAATTGCTGCCTTGTTTAGCTGAACACTGCTTCTAAAGTCAGAAGGCAGTTGTGTAAATGTGATGGGGTTTAAGGTGCAATGTAGAGTCACCATCAGATGTATTATATTTAGTACCTATACTATGGCAAAACCAGGGTGAATATTCATAATAGTAATCATAATAATAACTGGCACTCGTGCAAAGTCACCTTCTTTAGTTTGAAATCATTTTTTTCTGCTATGAGGAACTGAAGAAGGGTACTGATTTTGCAGTTCTGTAATGAGACATTTGTGTTTCTGCAAAATTAGCAGTTTTTTCCATCCATCTTACATGCCTGATGTCCCAGTGTTAGATGCTCCCAAAAATAGCACGCTCAGTACCTGTCCAACCACTTTGAAATGCCAGGGCTTTAAATACCTTTGTTTTATTTTGGCTCAGTGATATGTAATGCTGTTAATGCCATACGTGTAAGGCAGCTGAGCAGAAGAAGGAGAAACTGACAAGGAGAATTAAAAACAACAATTAAAAGACTCATTCGGAAATAACTTTTATTAAAACTGAAGTGCATTCAGTTCACAATTTTTAAGCATATCCAAACCTATTTACCAACCCACTGAAGCAAGTTTTTGATAGGTATTGAATATACCTACATTATTCCAATTATTATTGATAGTAACAAAAATAATAATCCATGTATTTGATACAGTGCCTTATCAAGTCATCAAGATGTCTTAAAGTGACTCATAGGTGCAAATTGACTGCCTCATTTGCTCAGAACGTACATAGTCACTACACTTTACAGTAAAATCCTGTCTGCAGAGATTTACTCACTGACCTTTAGTTCTATTGCCATACAACACCGATTTGATATCAAAAATACTGAAATTATTCAAGGAAGACTCTTGATAGTACTATTTGTAGTCATCAAGCTACGAAATATATGTTCTGGGGAAAAACATCTACTTTTCATAAAGTTCGATAGTTACAACAACAACTTATATTTATATAACATAGAATTACGTTTAAGAGCCCTCTCAATGGTGGGGTTGTAAGGTGAGCTGTGTGTGTGTGTGTGTGTGTGGTAGAAGAGATAAGATTTAAGGTGCACTTAAAAGATAGATCAAGAAGGCTTGAGGCGTAGGGATTAAGGCAGTGTGTTCCAGAGACACAGTCACCGATGGTGGCACGGAGGGATTGGGATTGCACAGCAGGCCTGTGTCCGCTGAGCAAAGGAAGCAGGAAGTGGAGTGGGGTACGAGAAGTAGGGAGGTGCTAGGACATGAAGGGATTTGTATGTGGAGGTGAGGATCTTGAACTTGATCCTTTTGGAGACGGGGAGCCAATGCAGCCTAGCAAGGACTGGGGTGACTGGGGTGAGGAGTTTAATAGGAGGGAGGCTGTAGGCGACAGAGTTTTTTATGAGGAGGTAAAAAGCAATACACTACATATGATAAAATTCCTTAATTATGCATCTCAAATGTCTCAAACCCAACTGTGGAAGTGTGATTACTGGGGTTGAAGCGAGGAGCCCCGTTCCTGTAGTGGAAAGAGCCGCAAAGTATTTACTGGGCTTTGCTGGTTCAAATCCTGGTCTGTGGAATAATTAGGAGGGGAAAATGCACTCATTGGAAAAGCAGAATGATGAATCAACCCCGGGGAAGAGTCTATGGGCTGACATATTCAAGCTTATCTCTGATTGTAGCTATGTTCTTACAGGTCAGTTTGATGCACGTAGATTCCCTGCAAGCGTCGCATTTTATACCAAAAACACTTTTCCAATGTTGACGAGTGAAGTTTGAACCCTGCTGTCGTTTTCTAGACCAACAACACATTACATTTGTACAGCGCCTTTCATGTCAGGAGAACTTCCCAATGACCAGCTATCTGTATGACCTCTCAGAATCAGATTTTATTGCAATTAATCGCACGTTGTACACAGTTTTGTGCTGAGGGCGTGCACGCAGTAGTAAGTGGATTAAAACTACCCAAAATCAATGGTTTCATTTTACAGCTTGGGAATCAAAGACATTTTGCATCCCATGAATCTGCTGTGAAATATGTTTCAACTGCACCCTGTCAGCAAGAGCTAACTTGTTTGGCACAGCGAATCGGCTGATTGTGCTGGGTCTGAAAGTGTTTTGCTGCTTCAGTTTCAAGGCTGTATCAATTCCTCTGGTTCTTGTGGCTAATTATCATCTGTCAATCTATGATTGATACAGTCTCCAATAAACTGTGTTACTTTTTCATTGCAAAGATTTCCCTCAGCAATTTTAATTTCCCAAAGACAATTGCATCTGAAATGTGATTACTGCTCCAATAGCTCTAACTTTTCATTCCTCAATTGTACTTCTGGACAGGATGAAGACACATCAAACCTTGCTTGATTATTTTATACCTTTCTTACAAGCTATGCAATAAAATATGAAACCAGTACGGGGCGAAACCTTGGGCAAATTTTCTTAGTCATGCCTCTGTTTACCTAGCAATAAGTAGGAACCCAGTTAGTCAATTGGCAGATTGCTTTCTGGAGTAATAGTACCTTCCAAAAAAAATACATGATAATAATTTGTTCGCTCAATCCACAAATGTTTGTGGCACACTCCTGTGCGCAATTGGCTGCTGCGTTTCACCCACAGAATATACAGTCTATTATGTGAAGAGCTTTGAGATGTCTTGACGACGTGATAAGGTGCTATATCAAATGCAAGGATTATTATTATTATAACCCTAATTGCCTATTGCCTTTAACAGTGTATGGATCAAGAACAATCAAAAGCGAGTTTGTTGCGACATTATTTTACATAATGGAGGTCCTTCTGTTCAGCAAAATAGTCGCATTGCTGTTGATTCAGAAACCTCTGAGATTTACTTCATTGCATCTGGTGTTAAAAGACTCCAGAAAATTTTTGGGTGGGTACATTTTGATAAGCTTCCCATTTTGAATGGTTGCCCAATGTTCTGATTCATGCCTGGAGAAAACTAATGTCTTATTTTCTGTGAGTCAGTGGTAAACAACATGCTTAACAATATCCACAACAGACTGTTAATTCCACATCGGTAAACCATGGAAATTTCCCTGCTAGGTAAACAGAAATTTCACTCTCGCCCTGACAGTAATGTTAAATGGGCTCCAGTGTTTCAGACACCTGGAGGGAGGTGTGTAGTGGTGTCCCTCAGGGGTCGATTTTGGGACCACTGCTCTTTCTGATCTATACTAATAAGCTGGACCTGGATATAGGGAGCACAATTTCCAAATTTGCAGACGATACCAAGCTAAGAAAAGTAGTTAATAGTGAGGAGGATAGCACCAGACTCCAAGAGGACTTAGACGGATTAGTAAAATGAGCAGAAACGTGGCAGATAAAGTCTAATGCGGAGAAATGTGAAGTGTTGCATTTTGGTAGGAAGAATGAGGAGAGGCACTATAAGCTGATGGTACAATCTTAAAGGGGGCAAATGGACAGAGAGACCTGGGGGTCCACATAAAGTAGATAAAGCTGTTAAAAAACCAAATGGGATGCCAGATTTTATAAATAGGGGCATAAAATTCAAAAGTCAGGAGGTTATGCTGAATATTTATAAAATGCTGGTTAGGCCTCAGTTGGAGTAATGCATTCAGTTCTGGGCACCGCACTATAGAAAAGATGTTAAGGCATTGGAGAGGGTGCGAAGGAGGTTTACCAGGATGGTACCAGGAATGGTGGACCTTCGTTATGAGGAGAGGTTAGCGAAACTAGGGTTATTCTCCCTAGAGCAGAGAAGATTAAGAGGGATTTAATAGAGGTTTTCAAGATCATGAGGATTTGATAGGTTGAACTGGGATAAACTGTTTCCACTGGCATGTGGGTCAGTAACCCGAGGACACCAATTTAAGTTTGAGGGGAGGTTAGGAAAAAAAATTTCACTCAGCGAGTTGTTCGGATCTGGAATGCATTACCTGAAAGGGTAGTGGAAGCTGATTCAATAACAACTTTTAAGAGAAAAGTAGATGGGTATTTGGGGAGGACAGGATTGCAGGGCGATGGAGAGAAAGCGGGCCAGTGGGATTGAGTTGGATTGCTCTTTTCGGAGCTGGCACAGACACGATGGGCTGAATGGCCTCTTTCTGTGAGTATGATTCTTTGATTTTATGATTCTATGACATTATGAGGTTAAATCTTTGTTTCCATGGTGCAATATGTTAACTGCAATTTTCAGCTGTCTTGTGAATTGGGCAAAAAGCAACACCTAATCTTTAATTACACTTGTCATTTAGTTAGCATGAAATGCTACCTCATGAATTTCCATCAAATGAAAATTATTGCTTAAATTGGCACCCGTTGACAACAGCCAATCGATTCAATTTAATCTAAAATATTGTGGGGAAAAANTAGCTACTTAACATAGGGGTCAATTTTATGCTGATCAATAAAAATAAGAATCTAAAAACAAATTGTGCTGAGTGCAAATTGGCTGTCAGGTTTGCCCACTGAATACATGCTCACTCCACTTTGCAATGTATCCTGTGAAGTGCTTTGAGGCATTCTCCTGGATTATTATTATTCATTAGATTCTCCTACTTTTTGCATTATAAAAATGTGATGAACAGACCACTATGTTTAGCAATCACCATCATTTTGATAAAATCTTGAAGTCATGGAAGAGTGGTCTCAAACTTTGGGTAAATGCATCATAAATGTTCTCAATGGAGGTATAGCACATTAAATTACAACAATGATCTTTCACCATTGGGCTCTCTACTCTATCTAATAATCATAAGAGAAATTAATTTGGGCAAATTAATATGATTCACTGGTTCCAAGTTGATAACACAAAACTGTTAACACTATGGGCTACAAATTTAGCTAAGATGATGCAAGGTTGACTTGATGGGAAATAGTGATATAGTATCACATTGTAGGAAGATGAGACGTTCTTACGTGATTGAGTTTAAGGAATCATGAATAATTGCCTTCAGGAATTATATTCAGCACTATGTGGATTCTATAAACTGACATAGGTGGATGTATAACATCGGGTAAACATTATCTGGTTATCCAAGTTGCTGGCCTTGGTGGCAGAGCACATTGGAGCACAATTATGAAAATGGCGATTCCCCCACCCCCCCCCACCAAAAAAAAAATGTATTTGGTCATTCACTCCATGACTGTTTGTGGGACATGCTGTGTGCAATTGGCTACCGCATTTCGGCCACAAAATACACATTCAATCCATCTTGCAATACAGCGCCTTGGAACATCCTCCCGATGTGAAAGGCGTCACACAAATATAATTTGTTACTGTTGTTGTGATTTGTTGTTGTTACATTCCATCAAACACTTTGAGATATCTCAACAATGAGGTAAGGCATGCTTTATCAAACGCAAGGATTATTATTATTATTATGACAGAGCGTTGTGGTGTGCAGGTTTGATTCCTCACTCCGCTGTCAGGAAGCACCAAGCAAAAACCAGATAACTTCTCCTGGAGAGTATGGAAAACCAGATGGGAAATCTTTCCTGTGACATTCTCACCAAACTGGCTGTTGGCTGAGAGTTGATGGCAGATCTGACACTTGCACGATGTGCATGAACCTCAAGGAACATGTAGGGGAACAAACCTGAGATATCAAGACGCTACATACCCCATAACACTGCATATAACCACAGATTAAAAAGGTGCACATTGTCACACTACAGTTGAGGATACCTTCAGCAAATTTTAGTTCTAATATATTAAGCAAACCTGAAGCATTTCTAGGTAACCTGAGCCCACATGCAGAGTTTCCACGGTGGCCAAAACCACAGAATTCAATTTGTGCCAACAAAGAAGAGGAATTCACATGTGTTAACCCTCAAGGTAGGCAGGGCAATGACTGTGAAAAAAAAGCTGCTGCATGGCTTAACAAGGACAGAAAATGCACATAAGAGCGTGTCAGGTGAAGACAGGATCAGACTTGACTGGAAATCTCCCAAGTCCCAAGTCAAGACAAAGGCATGAATAGCCACTCAGGTGAAATACTATTAAGTGTGGGTGGAGCTGTATCTCAGCAAACAAAAGGAATCAAGACACTTTCAAGAGAGTTGGGGAGAGGGAATTCAAGGAGAAGACACATTTCATATCGAGGTCTAACACCCAGTGGTCCTCAATACAAGTTGAATGTTCTGTTCCAATTCAAGTCCTTCCTCAGCTGCTCCACGCCCCAGCTCAGAGATTCAGTGAAGCGCTTTGAGGCAGCCTCCTAACATGAAAGGTGTTATATGAACGCAAAATTGTTGTTGTCTGTTATACAACCAAAATAAAACTCCTTTGAAGCAAAAAGCTGCTGCACAGTTTAACAGATATAATAAAATATTTAGCATTTTCTTCTGAAGGACTTGAAATCAAGTCACCGCATAAGTGCAACAATATTGAAATAGACACAAAACACGATTTGCCGAACACCTCCGTTCGGTCCGCAAGCACAACCCTGAGCTTCCGGTCTCTCGCACTTCGACCTCTCCATCCACGGTCTCCTACGCTGTTCCAATGAGCCACAGCGCAAGCTCGAAGAACAGCACCTCATTTATCTGCTGGCGACCATACTGCCCTCTGGCCTCACTATTGATTTCAACAATTTCAGACCATGACTGCTCACCTCCCCCCTCCCCCTCTTCCGTGACCATTGCCACATCATCTTGGTCCCAGACACACCTTTTCTCTCTCTGGGTCTCCCTCCCTTGTTTCAAGTTCTTTCCCCCCACCCCACGCCCCCCTTTTGTTCTGCATCATTAACACCTCTTTAACTCATCATCCCCTGTCCTCTACCCCATTTTCTCCTTTGTCTTCCTTGCCCTGCCTCCCCCCTCTCTCTCTTAGCCCTTAAAAGCCTCTCCCTCTCAACATGCCCCAGTTCTGACAAAGGGTCGTGGACCCGAAAAGTTGACTCACTTTCCTTTCTCCATAGATGCTGCCTGACCTGCTGAGTGTTCCCAGCGACTTCTGTTTTTGTTTTTTCATTATTGAAATGGATATCGTTTCGAAAGTGAGCCTAAAGTTGTCAGGTGTCCAAGAACCAACTCGTGATTATGCTTCTTGGGCGTATGATAAATGGTAACAATCCTGTCGAACGGAACAGAGTGAATTCTTTGTTGTGAACTCAATGATCCAACACCTGTAACAGGAAGGTAAGAAATTCATAATGATCAATGGAACTTGGAGGGAAATCAATAACATTGGAGGACATAATTCTTCCTACTTGGGGGTCCTGCTAATCCTACAAGTTAAAGCTTTGATTGTTAAGGTTATCTTCATTAGACAAGCAACAGGAAACTTGCCACTACCCCGAGCTGGTAAACTGCATTGATTTTGCTGGGTTAATGCCAGAAGTAGCCTAAGTAGCCTCTTTGGTTTGCTTTTCTCATGAGTTTCCATTGGCCACAGGTAAAAGGGAGTCTTCTACCATTCACTGCATGCCAGAACTTACAACCTGGAACTTTGCCTCTGTGAGTTCTTAGCAAGTAGAATTGGATTTTCTAGAATTTTCGCGATGAAAGTATATTTTATTTTATTACATTTTATATTAAAGCCAGCAGGTGGTTGTGAAGTGCTAATCAAATGGTGTGTATGGAGTTGTAAAATGATGTAATGGCATGCAATACTACACAATGTAATGAAACATAAAAATTTATAGCCCTTAAGGAGGCCATTCAGCCCCTCAAGTCTGGGCCAGCTCTAAGAACAAGCTTTTCTTTCAAGCCCACTGCCCTGCCCAAGCCCCATAACTCTTTAAATCTTTATCTAAAACAATCTTGCATCTTGATTTTTATATAGTTCAGGACACGACATGTCAAGCGACTGCCAGGATGGTGGAAGGCAAACTAGATGGAGCTTTCGCCTAACAAATTCTTATGTTGGTATAACTTCTTATCACTCATTAGAAAAGTAACACTTCACAGGATTTCACAGTAAAGTGTAGTAACTGTATTTGTAGGCAAATGTGGCAGCCAACATACAGACGGCAATTTTCTACAGATTGTTATGATTATTAATGCACTAATATGTAGAGGAACAACGATCTTTCACATGGACAAGTATCTAAAGCGTACTCAACTCAGAACCATTGTAAATCAAGAGCCATTTGTCTCTGCAATTTCTTCACCTGACACTGATACACTGGCGCTATGAACAGGCAGGCAATAAGAACAATAATGCATTGCACTATGATATAACTGTGCTTTAATATGTATGCATATAAACGTCTAAATATAAAAAGTCCTGAAACACAAACCATTCCACAGATTTAACAAGTGCAAATCATCCAGAAACATCAATTCCCCTCTTTTCTATTACCAGATAGAATAACAGTGGCACAGGATGTGAGCAAAACAAATGAAGTGAAATTGCCATTTTTATTTCCAGTTGCTGGTTCTTAAGAACAAGTACAATAATATATGAAGCATAAGCTTTTGACTAAATTACTCTCAGCAATAATTCATCTTCCCACTGTTGCCAATGAATAAAAAAAAAACTGGTTTCATTGGAGTAACTTGCAAAACAATTATTTTTTATAAGCAAGCAAATGTTATTCAACAAAAGCGATGCCACCGGGAAAAGCTTCAGGCATATTTGTGAATGTTATTGAAGTAAGTATATAACAACTAAACCACATCTTTCATCGATAGGCTATGAATTTATTTTGCAGCATTTGTGATTGAGCACTACCACCAATAAGGGCAAAAGGAACATAAACTAGGTGTATGTCACAGAAATAACTGTTAAAAATCTAGCTGTGGAGTCTTATTGTTTTGTGGCCTACGTGTGGGCCATATCAGCTATGGAAAAAGTCTACTTTTCAATATACATATAGGCAAGTAACTGCAAATTCATTTCCCCCAAATAAAGGCACTTGACTGGGCAAACATCCTATTAAATGCAAAGGACTAGTACAATTTTTTTTAAAAATCCAAGTCGTTCAAGGCAATGGGACAATTTCACCTACAGGGATCAGCAGACGGCATGAGATACAGGGTGCGCTGGATTGATGTGTTTATTTACAAACACATATCAGATCCAGTAAATCAATTCCTCAGAGATTTACAGCAGTTAAGAACCCTTTTGTTCATTGATAACCTGTGTGGCCCAATTGCAAGTCTATTTTCTTGGGAGTGCATGGAATAGGAGTAGGCCAGTTCCACCATTCTATTAGATAGTGGCTGATGTGTATTTCAACTCCAAATACCCGCTTTTGCCCCATATCCCTCGATATCCTTACCTCACAAAAATAATGAGTGGTCTATATCATTCATCTACAGATGTTCCAAATTAAAAGTGATGATGTCTCCTAATATGCAGATTTGTGAGATTTTATTAACAATATGAAGCCATAGCACACACACACACATACAGAGTAATTATTCTAGTGTAAACCCTAATGTAGCTTCTAACCATCACTGTCTGAACTTAAAGGCTTTCCTTTTGATTTTCCAGGTTTGCTCTTTAACATCAAGCTGATCTCGGCACAGTGTATTCTCAGTAGGATGACTTCCTCCCTTTGCTGAACTCGCGGGTTGCATGGTATGCCTTGGTTGTCCTGTTGTTGATGAAATCTGTCTTTATGAACCCAGCCTTTGAATAAACAGCCACTATGTTACAACGAGTGAAGTTACTCAACAACGATCAATACCTCTTGTGTTTTTCATAAGTGAATCTTGCAACATCGCACTTATCTTACGCCATGAATCTTTCTGCTTTAATTACACAAAGCTATTTAAATCTTCCTGTATATAATCCGCATTGACATTCAAAAAGAAACAGCAAGTAATTTCATACCGTTTTAAAATAACTTAGAAAATTGACACTGCAATGGTATGCCATTTTTATGAATGAAAAATCCTTTTTAAATCATTCTGGAAAACATTCTAAATACTTCCCATCCTTAGAGGGATAAAATATATCATAGGAACTACTGTCCACAAACATGTCACCAATGTAAATATAATCCATATAGTCAGGGAACTATACTACAGATCTTGTGCCACGCTCTCTAGTGTTAATTATCCCAGTGAGTTAGGTGAACACTGGACTTTTTAATCACTTATATTTTACCATCTGAGGTTGCTTAAATATCTTCCAGGGTTGGGTGGGCGGTGTGAAGAATGTTGTAATACATGGAGCAAGGTTTTGATAATAAGAGATCAAGAGAGGGCTTCATTTTTGCCTTGTCTCATGTTTCATGAGCTTTCCGGGAAGTCATTTGTTTATAACTCATAACTGCGCCATCTATTAGTCTGTGTGCGTAACTTGAATATTTTATAACGCTATGTCTCAGGAAACTAAATAGCGCTAGTGTTCTGATGAAAGATCATCGACCTGAAACGTTAACCCACGTTCCTCTCCATAGATGCTGCCTGACCTTCTGAGTGTTCCCAGCACTCTGTTTTTATTTGAGATTCACACATCTGCAGTATTTAACTTAGGATTCTATTGTGAACAGCACCTTTACATAAAGCTTTCACATGCCAGCAATGTACGCATGTCCATGCAAGTACGCTGCATTATTCAAGGTACAGCTGTGAGCTACCAATGAATCCACTCCACAACTTCCGATTCACAATCTAGACCCAACCAACCATGGTATCAGTGGTTGATTTAGTTATATTTACAATGTGAAGGAGAGTTGTTCTTCCAGGTTTCAGTTATTTATTAACTGGGGGGAAAAAAAACAACCTGTAAAGGCAGTCTTTAACCTATGAGAAACACTCTTTGTAGAAAAAAAAATTCTCCCACCTTCTAAGATAGATGGAAGTGGGAGACTGGAAGAAAGCATCAAATGAAGTAAAGTGAAAGCTTTGAAAGATAATAAAACAAAAGTATGCTGTTGCTTTACAGCCGGCTGTGGTTGTCTTTCAAAATTCTGTGTAATATAATTTATATTTGCATAAAATGACATAGTGATCCACCATGGAAACAAACCAGACAGCCCAACTACTCTACTCAAACCTCTGTTACTCCTGTCCCCATCTCATATACACTTCTAATCCCTTCTCTCTCCTGTATGTCTCACGTTTCCTTCTTATATGCATTGGCAAGTTAATGCAGCAATACAAAGCCAGTACCGTACCTTTTTGTAACTGTGGTGAAGATCCCGATGGAACCACAAACCGTACAGCAGATGAGCGGCAGCACTACCAGACTTGGTGTTAACATTACTGAAAAACGTAAAAGCAACATTAGAAATTTTCTTTCAGGCACGGTCAAAATCAGATCACATAACTAACTGACAATAATGATCTGTACCAAATAGGGCAGCACAGGCTAACTAAAATTCACCCAATGTATAAAGCTCATGTTAACAAAAAAATGTCAGTGTTTGTGTGCATCACTAATTTCCATCATCTGCTATAAATTTCCAAATATATATGTATATATATATATACATACACACACATACATACACATACATCAATTAATTTGAATTATTCTACTCCAACCCCTCCCCAGTGAGTCATATGAATTTGGTCACACACAATATATATATATATTACATTATATATATATTGCATAATATGTTTATATATACTTCCATTTGATATAGCGCCTTTCACATCACACATGAAATATTTTAGAAGACTCCCAAAGCAGAGATCAGCACTTATATTCCTTTCACTATTTCAGTGTTGAGGACATATTCCAACTTACTGGTCATTCTTGCTGATGTTTACCACTTTCTTCAAGCCTCCATTCTGCACAAAATTTTGTGCACTTGACACTTTGTTCTGGATTAAATTGTTCAGTGCGTGACAAGAGAAAGCCACCGTGTCATTGAGGATTGTGGAATTGTCGTTCGTTTCAGGAAGTATTGCAATCAGATCAGGCATAATCTTACCAACTAAAAAACAGATCACATTCCATTGTATTTCTTCATCCGTCATAACAGTTGCAAGAAAGTCACTGCTTAAGGCTTGATATAAAAATGACTGGATTTAATGATACCAAATAACATTAGCCCATGACTTTGTGCAAAGATTATTATTGTTATTGTAAGTCATTTCATTACCACTATTGATATCCAGATGGTAACACTGAATATGCAGCATTGAATACAGCCCAGAAAATTGAAGGATGTCAGGTAGTAGTCACTATCTATGCAGCTCTTTTGTCTCCCTAAACTCCCTAACTATCCATTAACTCAACACTCCCTTAACATGAAAGTAAGTAACTACATACTATATGTTAAATGCAGTATCCTTCTTAAAATGCAAAATTACTGCAGGAAACTGTGCTCCCTGTACAACAAACCTAAATACTTTGGATTTACTAAAATAAACCTCAGTGTTGGATTATTTTCACATAATCAGCCAACAACTGAATTGATTTATAGAATATGTTCTATCTAGAGTTAGCAATTTACAACATTATACGTGACATTTAGATAAATACTGTCCTAATAAAAAAAATGATTCTCCATTTACCTTTGTTTAAAAGCATGAAACACGAATACAAATGTTAAGACTTGCACCTTTAAAACCTTCATTTAATACCAAAGTTAAACAAACACAGCCTGAGCTGAAATACTATACTATTTAGTCAGTGAGACACACCCAGCTCGTCATGGACTTTAGAGTTTCTTGACATGTTCCTCAGCAAAGAGACTGCAGCTTTCTGCACTCCCGGTTCCTGTGAGTACAGCATTCGCCTAATGTGTTGGAGACCGTTCTCTTTCAACGTGATAATCTCAGAAATAGTATAGCCCATCTATTAACAAACAAGGGGAAATTAACTTTAAAATAAAAATCCTCATGTAGAAAATGGTCAGAAAATTCTTTATTGAACAGTGTAAGACTCCCGTGTTACTGAAAGATATTCAGATTGACAGAGAACTGTGGTGAGGTTAAAAGGAAGGTTTCAAACACCCATAATAGATGATGTTTACCTACTGTGATTTCTGTTTTTGTGTGGTTTGGTTAGTGAAACAGATTATCGAATAAATGTATGGCCTTTATCAAGAAGGCAAATATTGCATTGGATTTTCACAAAGTTTAACATAGCAATTGGTTTCCTATTTACTTAAATGAATCATAATTATATCCCAAGAATTAATGTCCCTCTGCAATGACATTTGAAAGCTTTCAGCATCACCAGTTATAAATTGGCCTGTCTGTAAAAATGTTCAAAGTGGCACAAAAGATATCTGTGACACATAATAATAATCCTCGCATTTGACACAGCGCCTTTCACGTCAGCGTTGGATTATGAACACAAAAACTTCCAAATCAGAGGCGAGAGTGCTGCCAACTCAGACAAGCTGTCAGTGAGAAATGCAACTGAATCAAGCAGCCCAGGTTGGCTCACAGCCTATCCTGTCAGCTGATCTCAGGCAGTACCTAGTTGAATTAAGATGCTATATCAAATGCAAGTAATATTATTATTATCTGCTGTTTTAGGTTTTGTAGAAAATACAGTTAAAATGCTTGCAAAACTGCAAATGTAAACGAGTGCGTTTTGTGATAAGTGAGAAAAGTAGATCAATGACAATGTGTTATACTATTTTGATTTCATCTTACTGGTCCGTTGCCTGCGGTCAGGTTTTGAAGGGATCCAAGTGATGCCTCCTGAGTGCAACTTCTTGTGCTCCTCGCTAATAAAGACAGGTACAACCTCACCGATAGGCTGTGCCATAACCATTCAACACCTTTAGGATTTCTCTTCTCCTCCAGAAATGGAGCACTGCTTATCCCCTGTTAAGGAATGGGAAATAAGGCACGATTTAACATTTTAATCCTGTAATGGTCTTTCATTTTGAAGCGGAACAAATAAATGGCATTTGTTAAAATGCAAATGACCACCTGCATAATGTTTCAACAACCATGACAGCTCTCGCATGCGTGTTGTGTACTAGAATCGCTTGTGAGAGAGGTCAAGCTGAACGGCCAGCTTCCTGTTCGCTGCCCGCAGGCACAGGAAACTGCCTGGTCCTCCACGGAAACTTGACATGCATCACCCTTCAGGTGACCACAGGTCCACAAGATGGAGTTCCATAGCGTAGTGGTTAGGCGCTCGTTCCGCAAGCGAGAGGACCCGGGTTTGATTCCCGAACGGGGTGAAACCTTACGCAAGCTGCTTGATGCAACTGGACAAATATTCTTCAAAACGAAGCATGTAAAGGGAAAAAGTCATTAGCTTCATCCAGCCTTCTTTATAAGAGCTTTTCAATGTAATGACACGAACATAAAACAATGAAAAAACAATGTAAATGTATAAATCAAGATGTACCTCACCTGTTTTATCTTTGTACTGCGCGATCCAAAGCAGCCAAACGATTTCTTGCTCGATGATGTATCGCGCTTCCAGGAAGAGCTCTCTGAATAGCTGCTTGGCAGCTCTTCCTCCAGTTGGAAGGACAGGTTGTGTAGGATGCAGGTGCAGTTCTCTGCAGCCTGAATTAAAGTAAGGCATGAGCATTAGAACCGGCAATAATAAAATAAAGTTTATTAAATTAATACATTTTGTTAAATTAATAAATCCGCTTTACAGTATATCCTGTGAAGCGCTTTGAGATGTCTTGAAGTCATGATAAGGTGCTATATCAAATGCAAATATTATTATTAACCTAACATGATTACTAGCGTTGGTTAGAAAGATCCAAGTCTTTGGATCCTGTAGCTCAGTGGTTAGAGCACTCGCTTTGCAAGCGAGAGACCTGAGTTCAATTCCCGGCAGAGGGCGAAACCTTGGGCAAGTTTCCTTACTCCACACGCCTAATAATAATCCCTCCAAAACCAAAAACAATAATAAATTGGTCATTTTCAATCCATGACTGTTTGTGGGACATTGCTGTGCGCAATTGGCTGCCGCATTTCGCCCACAAATATACAGTCAATTCACTTTACAGTATATTCTGTGAAGCGCTTTGGGACGTCCTCCCGACGTGAAAAGCGCTATATCAAATGCAAGGATTATTATTATTATTATTATTATTATTATTAAGTCACTTAAAACATAAGAAAATCCCTGAATAAATCTTTGGAACAGAACATTTACTGCTTCCATGACCTAGTGTTAATATTGATATGTTTATGAAACACGATCTCAGCTTTTGTTCAATGTTTACTTTACCTTTAACTCACCCTGTCATTCTATGTGTCTTCTTTGCGTAAAATTCGGTAATAATTCATTTCTCGGTCAATGATTTATGGACCCTTATGGTGCGTTAATCTTTTATAGCAGGATATGTTGTGTATTATCATGCAGTATTGAAGCATGTTATTTTGTAAAACAAAATCCATCGCAACTTTGCTATCATTATAAATAAAACATTATAATTTTTTTTACAAGCAAGTTATTTACTTACTTCTGTCATATCCATAAGGCATTATAATACATTAACATAAATCTGTTACCTTCACCTTACTCAGTGTAATAGAATTCATTGCTTAAGCACATTGTTCTGAAATATTAGAATTCTCATGTCCTACTTGCAATTGATTCACTTTTGAGTGTCGTTATGAAAAACAAATGCATCTGACTCAATGGTTAACTTGGCCCAATTGTAACTTTAGACGACTAAATGTTATGTGTTCTGTCACCGCTTTCCATGATCTTTCGGTTCCACTAAACCATGGACATCTGACCCCAGTTTTATAGAAACCAACCAAAAACCTTTATCTGTACATATAATGTTGAACACAAATCTTGTTTAAAACGTTATTATTCTAAGCTCCATGTTATGCTGTTTTCTCAAAGATCTTTTGCTTTCAGTTTTACCTCATCATTCTCTTGGTTATTAGCAATTGTGAACTGAATGTAGTGAACGAGTGAGTCAATCAAGCCTTCACTTTCTCTCATTTTGATTCGACCTTCTGGACTAGCTGAGCTTAAATTCCTGTAATGAGATGAAGAAAGAACTCGAGTGTGAGTATTATTAAAACACTTGCACATTGCCTCACAGAGAAATAATGAGACGCGCACAAAAAAACAATTCAAGGTGATAGAAGGGTATTTAGGAGGAAGGTATGGGAGAGAGTAAGGAGTGGGTGCAGGTTCGTGTGCAGAATAAACACCGGCTGGCACAGATTGGTTGGACTGAATGATCCGTTTCATACTTTACATTCTATGTAAATCTATGTGAAACCGACAGCATTTATGGCAAACACTAAACTAGTTCCTACTACTAAACTAGTAGGAACTGCTGTATGGGGTTTAACCACAAAATATACAGTCAATTCACTTTACAGTATATTCTGTGAAGCGCTTTGAGATGTCTGATAAGGCGCTATATCAAATGCAAGGATTATTATTATCTCACATCCCATTCTATTTGAACCTCAGTCCACCAGTGCCAGACAGTCATTTGCATGAGGGAGCAATCTGGCAGTCTTTGTAAATCATGATTGAGGAGCTTTTTCTATTACAAGTATTATAATAACCTGAAATGCCGCAATATTTTCTCAAGAAACTTACAAATTAGCACTTAGAAAAGCAGCACAAATAACAATATTTATTATGCACAAAGAACATGGCAATAAAAAATCTACTGTGGAGGCCCGTAGTGTAGTGGTTAGCACGCTCGGCTCGCAAGCGAGAGGACCCAGGTTCGATTCTTGGGCAGAGCGAAACCTGAGGCATGTTTCCTGTACTCCACCGTCTCGGTTTCGCTCGCAGTAAGTAGGAACCTGTTGTTAATCGATTGGCAGATCGCTTTCTGGGAGTAATAATCCCCCCTCCAAAAATAAATTTGGTCATTCACTCCACGACTGTTTGTGGGACATTGATGTCCGCAATTGGCTGCCATGTTTTGCCCACAAAATGCACAATCAATTTACTTTATAATATATTCTGTGAAGCGCTTTGAGAGTCTCAACAACATGATAAAGCACTATATCAAAATGCAAAGATTATTGTTATTACTGAAAACATACATTACTTAATATACCACAATATACCAATGTTAAGTATCCAATAAGTATTTCACAATGTAGATGGAGATTCTTACAAGTGCCAACTTGGCAACAGTGTTAGACTTGTCAAAGTGGCCTAGACTCCAATATGTACAAACTGGATTGTTCTGTTTTGGTATTACAGGTATTAAAGGTATGAACAATCAGGTATTTTGTGATGTTCTTCCGAGATCAAAATTCAAAGTTGTAGGAATAAAGGCTTGTTTTCTGTTCTGAGAGAATTTCTGTGGTTTCCACAGTAATTACTTCTATCAAGGCAAAAATCATGAATCTATTATAACAAGCCAGTTTGCACTTTTTTATGTTAATTAATCTCAGGACTTGCATTGAAATATTAGAGTAGATTCTGTTATGTTCTAGGCCACCAATGCTGCCACACAATTACAGCATTCAAGAAACAGCTACCACACGTGTACCTATCTGAAAACCACGTTGTTACTTTCATTTCTGGCGACTGAACTCCATGATTAGTCTGTATATAGTTGGCCTGAGCACCACGGCCAAGAGAAACACTATAGGTGCTTTGTAGCTGTTCCGTCAAAGTGTTCGGAACAAAATAAGTTTTCACTTAGAAAAATATGGGCTAATAAAGGACAGCCAACACGAATTGGTTAAAGGCAAATCATGTCTAACAAACCCGATCAGAGTTTTTCGATGAAGCAACAGAGAGCGTGGATGAAGGTAGTGCAGTTGATGTAGTTTATAGGGATTTTCAAAAGGCATTTGATAAAGTGCCACAAAAGAGACTTGTAAGCAAAATAGAAGCTCACGGTATTTAAGGGACAGTGGCAGCGTGGATATAGAACTGGCTGGGAGACAGAAAGCAGAGAGTTGTGGTGAACAGCTGTTTTTCTGACTGGAGGTAGAGTGTGCAGTGGTGTCCCCCGGGGGACAGTATTGGGACCACTGCTGTTTTTGATCTATATAAATGACCTGGACTTGGGTATAGGGACGACAATTTGCAAGTTTGCAGATGATACTAAGCTAGGAAAAGTAGTAAACAGTAAGGAGGATAGTAGCAGATTGCAAGAGGGCATAGACAGACTGGTAAAATGGGCAGACACGTGGCAGATTAAGTTTATTGTGGAGAAATGTGAAGTGATGTATTTTGGAGGAAGAATGAGGAGAGGCGATATAATAATAATAATAATAATAATCCTTGCATTTGATATAGCGCTTTTCACGTCGGGAGGACGTCCCAAAGCGCTTCACAGAACACACTGTAAAGTGAATTGACTGTATATTTGTGGGTGAATGCGGCAGCCAATTGCGCACAGCAATGTCCCACAAACAATCAAACAAACAATCGTAGCTGATGGTACAATCTTAAAGAGGGTAAAGGAACAGAGAGACCTGGGGGTTCATATAAGTACATCTTTGAAGGTGACAGGACAGGTAGATAAAGCTGTGAAAAAAGCATACGGGATACTAGGCTTTATAAATAGGGGCATAGAATACAAAAAGTCAGGAAGTTATGGTGAAACTTTATAAAACACTGGTGAGGCCTCAGCTCGAGACTGTACTCAGTTCTGGGCATCACACTTTAGGAAGGATGTCAAAGCCTTGGAGAGGGTGCAAAGGAGATTTACCAGGATGCTATCGGGAATGAAGGACTTCAGTCACGAGGAGAGGCTAGAGGATAGGATTATTCTCCTTGGAGTAGAGAAGGTTAAGAGGAGACTAAATAGAAGTTTTCAAAATTACGAGGGGATCCGATAGGGTGAACAAGGAGAAATTATTTCCACTGGCGGGTGAGGGGGTAACCCGAGGACACTGATTTAAAATAGTTGTTAAAAAAACAGGGGAAGTGAAGAGAATTTTTTTCATGCAGTGCGTTGTTCGGATCTCGAATGCATTGCCTGAAAAGGTGGTGGAAGGCGATTCGATAACTTTTAAGAGAGTAGATAATTATTTGGGGAGGACAAGTTTGCAGGGCTATGGGGAGAGAGCGGGGGGAGTCGGATTGATTTGGTTAGCTTTTTCCAAAGAACCAGCACAGACACGATGGGTCAAATGGCCTCCTTCTGTGCTGGAAAGTTCTTTGACTCTTCTATGATTCTATGAAATGATCAATGCCATTCCTGACTCTGCGGGAACCGAAAAAATACTAAGTACTGTCAACTGGAAGCAGATAAAAAGATATTTTACCAAGCTGTGAAATGGGGGAATGCAAAATCTTAAAAGCCTTCCATTTAACTCTCCCCTATTATCAAGCAATAAACATACAGGTATCAGATTAGAATGGGTGTGACTAATGTCACTGGGATGGAAACAGATCCATTCAGATTAATGATTAATAGGCAAGCAGGCTCGAATATCAGAATAGATGCAGGTTTGTGTTGTGCAAGTGAATTATGTAGATCACAAAATTGTTTCACTGATTATTATTATAATATATAAATGCATATTGATCCTCCATTGTGCAATATTTTTTTAAAAAGTCTTTATAAAGAATTTAGGGCGAAATCTTGGGCAAGTTTCCTAATAATAATAATCCTTGCATTTGATATGGCGCTTATCACGTCGGGAGGACGTCCCAAAGCGCTTCACAGAACACACTGTAAAGTGAATTGACTGTATATTTGTGGGCGAACGCGGCAGCCAATTGCGCACAGCAATGTCCCACAAACAATCGTAGATTGAAAATGACCAATTTATTATTGTTTTTGGTTTTGGAGGGATTATTATTAGGCTCTGTGTGGAGTAAGGAAACTTGCCCAAGGTTTCGCCCTCTGCCTGGAATTGAACTCAGGTCTCTCGCTTGCAAAGCGAGTGCTCTAACCACTGAGCTACAGGACTCCACACGCCTGATAATAATCCTTCAAAAAAAATAATAAAATTGGTCACTTCAATCCACGACTGTTTGTGGGACACTGCTGTGTGCAATTGGCTGCTGCGTTTCGCCCACAAATATACAGTCAATTCACTTTGCAGTCTATTCTGTGAAGCGCTTTGCGACGTTGAGAAGACGTAAAAAAGCACTATATCAAATGAAAGGATTATTATTATTAAATATTCAAGAACAATTTTTTGTGGAATCCAAGCAGAATTTTGAACAACTATGAGTTTGAGTGGGTTTATCTTTTATTTAGAACAATTAGCTATTTTATCTGGCGGATTATTAGCCAAGGTGCCACTTCAATAGCAAATGATTGATTAGTTATTTTATTGAAAAATAAAAAAAACAGCTAAATAAGTGCAGTTAACTAATAATTCCACATGGCACTATATTGAAATGAAAGGAGTTTCTCCCACTGTCCTTGCCAACAATCCTGGCCCCTAATTAAATTGGTCATTCAAGTCATGGCTGTTTGTGGACACAGCTGTACACAAATTGGTTGCCACATTTTTGCCGACTGCTCTTTAAACTATACCCTGTGAAGTGTTTTGAAACATCCTCCTGATGTGAAAGTTGCTATAGCAAATGTAAGGTTTTATTTATTTATGGATTTATTACTGAAACCAAACCCACATAATAAGTAGACTTATTGCTTTATGACAACGTCTAAAATAGAGTGTGTCATAATTTTTTTTTACTCCACCTATACTCATAAACCCAGTTCTTGGCCACATGAAGGCAAGAATTGTCAGCTTTGTAAATTAAGAGCTGACAAGTCATTTTACAACTAACTGAAAAACTAAGACACAACATGTTGCTCAATCATGTCATTCCTGGAGAGATAGGATGACATGAAGCAGGTATGAGTTGGCGAAGCAGAGGGAATGGCTAGAAAAGTACTATAGCAGGAGATCAGAGAGTTAGGGTGGTTCAATGCTGTGTATGCATTTGAAAGACCAGGACCTTAATTGATCTGCTCGGGGATAGAGAACCAGTAGAGCCGGGTGGAGTTGATCAGCTCACACAGCCTGGTGCAGGAGAGAATGTGGGTTGCTGACAGTTGTAACACCTTGTAGTTTGAAGGTCATCACATGTAGTGCTGGAAATTATAACTAATTATATTTGAAAGACGAGTTTGTGTATGCAGTTTTCCTGATAGGTATGATGACCAAAATCCTGCACAAAATGAGGGCTCAAATGCTCTATAGCTGAACTTACACTATTTTCTCAAACCACTACACTTTACCATATAGCCTGTGAAGCACTTTGAGAGGACCTCCGACGTGAAAGGCGACATATCAAATGTAAATATTAATATGTTGGCAGCAACACTGAGTGGTCAGGTTTTGCTCAACCTACTAGACATTCAGGATAATGAACTCAATAGGATGTCAGAGCCTTGAGGTTTGGATATCAGAAAGCAATAATTATTTCATATTTTTCCTGTTGCTAGGCAATGCCGCCCACATACATATTGATAAAGCGTAGCACATCAGAATTACACTGGCTATTCAAACAAAAAGGAAAATTTTATAGTTTGAATAATAGAGAACTATTTACAATAGCATACTATTTCTAAATCAACTGATTGATTGGTTCACAACCCTTGCAAATAAATAACCACTTACAGCACTTTAGTAATCTTTAATCCAATGTTTTCTCTCTATACAAATTTATTTTAAAATAAATCTATTTTAAAATAAAAAGCATTTCATTTCTTTCTGTATTTATTTGTCACTTTTGTAACCGAAGAGATCCTCTTCTATTCAAGTAAACAGATTCCCAGCCACGCAGGATGTAATTTTCAATGTCATGGTAATTCTACTGAATTGTAGTCTAGTAACAACTCACCTCATGCAACCAGTGGTGTTGAAAAATACATCGGGATCAATATAAGTGTTCTTCACACAACTGTCATTGTCAGGCCAGCCCGAGTATGGAATGATGACTGAAGTTGTCAGTGGGGTTAGAGCTTCTTGGATTAGATCACTTTTCAGTTGTACATTGGAAGACAAGTTCCACAGTAAGCCTGAGCAAAAGGGAAGTTAAAAATAATCAGTGAAGGGCAGACAAGGACACATCTTTCACTACTGGAACTGGCTCTATGCCTATCACTTTTTGTTTGGTCAGTCGGGTGTCCCATCACGATGTTTAAGGGCATCCAAACCAAGCTGAGAATTCCATGCATCCCACCTACACGTGGAAATTCCAGAGATAATTGTTGGGAATGGAATGGAGGGATACATCCTGCTTACCTAATTCTGGAGAGTATTAGGCACAGATTGGCAAGAGCCAAAGCTTAGGGAAACCAGAGTGTGCGTTGGGCTAACTGCTGAAGTCTAACCAGCTAAAACCACATAGCTTGCCATTGATATCGCTATCACATAAAACTATCACAATCACTACAAAACCTTCAGAAGGACTGATAATTTGAGTTACAGCTACCACTGTAAATACCCACTATGCATAGTCATTGTTTCAATCTGTTTTTGCTGCTGTGGAGACAAACTATTATGTTGCTGAATTAAGCCTACGCATGAATCCATGCAGCCATCATTCCTAACCATTGTACACTACAGGGCGAAATAGACGAGAGGGCAAGATAGACAAGCTGGTCCTGATGAATTTGATGCCAATGAAAAATTTAGCCTGAGCAAAATAATAAAATGATGATGTACGTAAAATGAAAAATCTTCCTTAAATGTACCTCAAGTATCGTTTAAATCAACCAGACAGTCACCATGTTATGTTGGCCAATACTGGATTCTACAACAACAATATACATTTATGTAGCGCCCTTCATGTGGGGTGGCGTCTTGGAGCGCTTTAATTCTAGATTACAAAATGCATCAATAAATGATCAATGAAGGAACCTCACCTGTGATTTGCTTTTGTGTCTCAATATCTTCTGTTTGCCTCAAAAGTTGCAACAGTTGAGGAAGTCCGTTTAGCTCCTTGACCTCGATCTTGTTGTCATTGTCCTCAAAGACACCATTGCGCATCGCCCCACAAGCAGCCCTTTGAATTTCAACATTTTCATCTTTCAGGAGTGCCACAAGTTTTTCAAATCCATTTAAATTATAAAGCTGTGCAAGCAAGATGTAAGAGGTTAAATAAGTACAGTGTTCAGCAGTAGCGGTGCATTCCTCCATTGCAAATCTAAAACAGGACACAAGAACACTGCTGACTTACTTTTCAGCATTTTAAGACAAATGAGAGCTTCAATAAGCCTTCAAAACACAATTCAATCACCATGTGAACTCCACCAGGAAACTATCACAAAATTACAATTTCTTTAAAAATGTATTTGCAAGTTTTAATGTTTTGAGTTTTAAACTTTCCTACACCAATAAAACCAATGAATCCAACAGTATAGCGATATTATTCTACCATTCACAAATTCAACTGAAAGACACAAAGTTTTTTTTATATAAAGTACTAGGATTTAAATCTTCAAATTATGGACAACAAAAAAAAATCTGAAACGTAAGAAATGATTTTAGTAAAGGGTTCACAGACAGACAACCAGCCCAAGAGGAACAAGAAGTGACAAAGGGTTTCAAAAATTGACTAGTTGCTTTATTGTCAACTAAAATAATTCAGGATTATTACATTGAGGGATAAATATATCCAATGCAGTTACCTTTCTTCATTATAAAGACATCACGTTTCCTGCCAAATTCATAGCAAAACATGCATTCAATAATGCCCAAAGTAGGAATGAGTCCTCTGTTCCCCACCACATAGCGAAGAAAGAATGGTGGAGAAAGAATGTATGTGTTTTCTTTGTTTTGTCTCCATCCTCCTCTAAATCTACGGACGTAGGTAATTCTGCAAGCCTAGCCTAATCTTGTTTAGTCACGCTCCAAACTTATTATGCCTACAGTATCCATAAGTCTTTTTAAAGCTTAACTCCTTTCTGCCTAACCCGTTTTAACTCTTAACTTTCTACCATCTAACTAAGTTAACGTAAACAATTAACCTATGCTTGGAACCCCAGGTTGTGCGATGTCAAGGAAATGATAGTAGAAAACAAACAACATCAAAAGAGAGCTGTTTCCACAGGGCAATGGAAAATGTTAATGTTTTGGAAAAATAAGCAAACGTTTCTACCCTTCCTCAACTCCGTGAGCATATTTCCAAGATGTTATTTAAACGTTGATGGGGCATTTACCTCTTTCTTTGCTTCAGGCCTTTGGAAACATTCGTGCTGAATGAAATTTGCACCATACAGCGTGTAGTCAGTGTTATCATTGGTCAAGGCATCCACTGCAGTTTCCATAGTCCATGCAATGTCTTCCCCATAAACACTAAAACGAGACAGAATTGTTTCAGATGGAACTGAATTTGTCATCAACTGGACATTATTGCAGTGTTCAATGCAGGAGCAACAGTATTTGCAACTACATGCAAGTTTTTTTTATATTCCAGAGAATTTATTTTTAAAAAACAAACAGGCGTCTTGACTTTCCTACTCAGGCATTACAGGAACATTTAATAATGAAACACAGTAATTAATGATCTTCTAATTTAGTCTTCTTAAAAAGTAAGTTGACTGTATTGTAAAATATAATTTATTGAGAGCAAATGGTAGTAAAGTGTACATCAAACTCAAATCCCAAAGTTTGGGTTCTTTGGGTTAATTTCCAATTCCTTAATCCTTGGTATTTTAACTGTGTTTTGGGAAATTTGGTTGAAGATTTGATGTCTTTCAGGTTGTCCCTTGCTGGATCACACAAATACGTATCTTTAAATAGTGATAATGCCTTGTGAATTTCCCATTCCCATCATTTCTAATCATTCGGATTTACCTTTCTGAATCAGTTGCATCTGTTGCCTGAAGTTCAACAAAGTTTTCTGGTTGGACTTGTATCTGGAAATCATTTCTCACAGCCTGAGAAGACTGTGCGGCAACTGTCTCGCTCTCCTCTGCAAGTGGCACAACAGGGTTTTCGGGAATATTGGCAGTAAAGTTGTTTTGTCTCTGTGACACCTGATACCAATTGAATCTTTTCCATGCTTCATCTCGTTTCATGTGAGCAGCACCTTGGTAGCTTAAGGAAACTCCAGTTGGCCTCTGGCCTAGGCTGGTAATATGATTTTTGTCGTAGAGGTTAGACATGCTTTGACTAAGACCAGACGTGACAGTTACTGGGGCACGAGTTGGGACATTGTCTACAAAAACACTATCGGGGGTCTGAGGCTCTATAGTTGCGGTCACTGTAAATTTCTGTGAACCCTGACTAGAAGATTTCATCAAGGGCATGGTTTGATTAAGACAAGGAAGGCCTGGAGGGATGATAGGCTCATTGTGCACAAAACCACTATTGTGGATCTCGAACTCTCTATTCCTTGACGCTATATGTCTCCGTGACCTCAGGACAGAAGCTCTCATCCTGGACATGCTTTGATTATAATTAGGAGCAACAGTCGCAGGAGGGTTGACCCAATCATTTTGCATAAAGGCACTATTGTAGATCTCGGGCTCTTTACGTAATCTCACTATGTGGTTCTGTGACATCTGGAAAGGCATTCTCTTCTCAACGGGCCTTGAATTTAAAAGAGTTTCCGTTCGAGAATATTTTAAACGAGTGGGAAAACTGGGCCGGGCATTAATGTGGAGTCTCCCTCCGATTGCGTTGTCGTAGCTGACACACCGTTTATGGAGCATTGTATTGTCCTTCCTGATGGTTCCTCTTGAAGCATATCTGGGAACCGTGCGAATGTGAGCACGGCTTAGATACGGACTGTTTTCAGGAGAAACCTCTATCCTCTGTGTTGGTTTATTTGTGATACTCTGTAAACCCTCTAATTCGAATCTTCTGGTATGTGATGAAAGTCCTGCAGGTGGCCTTCTCAGTGTTTGTCCAAGTCCATAAGTATTATATTGACTAAATTCCTGAAAAAGACACACTTAAGTAATACAAGAGCAAACATAAACTAAATGATGGCTAAAATAAATGTCCTTTGTTTGTATCAAGCGGGTGGTAGAACCAAGCACAATATCCGCTTTCTCAAACTCTGTTTCAAAATCCCTCTGGTCTTCCACCCTCTCTACTTTTAAAACCCTTCTAAAAATCTACACTGTTAACTGTAACTTGCGCTCTCTGCTCAATCCCTCCACCTTGGCCCCCTCTTTGCCCCTCTTCAGAGTGTTTCCGGCCACCTGCTCTCTCTCTCACCAGCTCGGCATGAAACTAATACCGTTGTTTAGAGCTCCATGAAGCTACCCTGTGTGAAGGGCGCTATATAAATGCAAGTGCTGCTGTTCCTTCATTGGACCATTTACTTATAGAAATATCAGAGATTTTTACTTTAGGTTACCCTTCCCTGTAATTTTAGATTACTGTATGCTCTTGTTAGCATCAATTCAAATGGCTTCCTATTTGAAAAAAAAAAATGTAATATATGCCATCTAATTTTTTATGGCATTAAGGCTTTAAGCCTATCTATCCCCACAAAACCTTCCTCTTTGACTGCACATTTGATCATCTATCCCTTCACTACCACCAGTGACTCTCAACCTCAGCTTGGGTGCCAAGCCAGGTCTGTCCGGCGCCTTGCGACGAACTCCTGATTTGAAAAGCGTTGTATAAATATAAATTTGTATTGTATACTCCTTACATACCTTCTTGATCCTGTGAGACCCTTGTACTGGCATTGTGGGATAATCAAATAGATTAGATCTAAGAAACTTGATATTCCCATCATCAGGAACACTGAATGTTCGCTTTTGAAATTCTGAAAATAAAGATATACTGTAAACAATTTTTGTTCCTTGTAACTTACATTAAGAGAAGCTTGATGCATACAGGAAGGAGAATGGAATAGGAGATGGGAGGAGGATAGGGTTGTGATTTTGGTCCGTGTGGTATCTGACACACACACAGAAAACCCATCACCATCATTATCCAAACAAGACTTGGAATACCACATACAAGTGTCATATAGCCATAGAAATGTTCTCAATCTGGGGGAAAAAAAACACCCTTTCGCCTTGGAGGGATGCATTCTTATCTATTTCCAAAAAGAATTCTGCACAAGTTTGCGAGATTCAGTCTTAATAATAACAATAATAACATAATATAGACAAATGTGGCAGCCAATTTGCATAGAGTAATGTCGGTAAAAAGCCATGAAGTGAATGACCAACATTTTCTGGAGGATTATTGACTAAGACACCAAGAGAAACACCCTTCTTTTGAATGATGCCAATAGTTCGAATAAGATTAACATCTACCTGAACAGAACTTTGATTTAACCTACAAGACATTCAAAGGTCGGTGCCTCTGATAATGAGGTGCTCCTTCAAATAATCAACTCATAGCCTTAGTGTGTGTGGGGCTTGAACCTACAGCATCGTGACTCAGAGGCAAGAGAGTCACCAACCAAGTCAAGCTAACACCTAATTTAATATTAGGGTTAGGGTTAGTGGAGTCCTGTAGCTCAGTGGTTAGAGCACTCACTTTGCAAGAGAGAGACCCGAGTTCAATTCCAGGCAGAGGGAGAAACCTTGGGCAAGTTTCCTTACTCCACACGTCTAATAATAATCCCTCCAAAAACCAAAAACAATAATAAATTGGTCATTTTCAATCTACGACTGTTTGTGGGACATTGCTGTGCGCAATTGGCTGCCGCGTTCGCCCACAAATATACATTCAATTCACTTTACAGTATCTACTGTGAAGCGCTTTGGGACGTCTAGAAGACGTGAAAAATGCCATATCAAATCCCAAATTAACAAAATTCTTTGATGCATGGAGGTTCCCAAGAAAATGATGAAGCCTTTTGTTGCAGTGGTGGTTCTTGCAGTACAGAGTGGTGGAAGGTATAGATAGGTTATGACTATTCAGAATTGCAATGGAAAATAAATCGAATGTTACATTTGTAAATAAAGCTGCAGTCGTCGACACAACAATCAGAATGCAGAAAGTATGAGGAGAGTTCCACATGCTTCCTGAGTTCTCATCTCCTTGGTGATCCACCAGTGCGCTAAGAAGAAAAACTACAGTATTTAAAAATACTTTGTATTTATTGTCAAATGTAGAGACTATTTTATATAGGCCATCATGACAACCATTTGGCTGAGATTCTCTCTGCCTGTTTAGATATTAAAGATCCCAAGGCACTATTCAACAGAGTAGAGAGTTTTTCCCATTATCCTGGCCAATCGCATCATTAATAATCCTTGCATTTGATAAAACACCTTATCACATCGGTGAGACATCTCAAAGCATTTCACAGGATACACTGTGAAGTGTGGCCGTATTTTTGTGGGTGAATCGCAGCAGCCAGCTGCGCACAGCAACGTCCCACAAACAGCCATGGAACGAGTGACCAATTTGATTTGGGCAAATTGTTGGTCAGGACACTGGGAGAGAGAACCTCCCTTCTTTTTTCAAATAGCACCATGGTTGTTTGTGGGTCCTTGCCTACCAGCCCAAAAGTTTGCTACGTTTGCCTACATAAAACAATCACCACATTTGACAGTAATTACCTCTGAAGCACTGTGCTTTATAAACCCACAGGTTCTTTCCCTCTTCTAAATAAAACTACATCATATAGGTGCTTGCCCAGACCCCAAATCATGTTTATATAGAAAACAGGAAGATCCTAAAATATAATTTAAAAAAAAACATGCTTTTGATATAGTGCCTTTCACATCAGGAGGGGTGTCTCAAACTGCCTTATTCTAATAATAATAAGCCTTGTATTTGATACAGCATCTTATTCTGTCGCTGGAATGTCTCAAAGCGCTTCACAGAATATATTGTAAAGTGGATCGACTCTTTATTTTCTGGGCGAAACTAGAAAGGATAGTGATTGTATATTTTGTAGGTGAATCCTGCAGACAAATTGCACACAGCAACGTCCAACCCAGAGTCCGTGAAGAGAATGATAAATTTTATTTGGGGGATTGTTAACCAGGACTCCAAAAGAAACTCCCTTCTCTTTTCAAAGGATGCCATGGGATCTTTAATGTTCAACCTCAACAGGCAGACGGAAACCTTGGTTTAACATCTCAACTGAAGGACAGCATCTCCAACAATGTAGTAATAATAATAATAATAATCCTTGCATTTGATATAGCGCTTTTCACGTTTTGTAGAAGTCTCAAAGCGCTTCACAGAATATACTGTAAAGTGAATTGACCGTATATTTGTGGGCGAAACGCACACACAATGTAGCACACACACACCTCAACGCTGCATTGTAGTGTCAGCAATTAGACTGACAGTTCAAAGGCTGCACCCACTGCCTTCTGACTCAAGAGGGCAAAGAGCTGCAAAACTGAGCCAGGCTGACACCTCTTGTGGGGAGGGAGCCCTGATCTCAGTTTTCAAAGGTACTAGATGAATTGGTAATTCGCGGATGACACTAAACTAGGTGGGAGAGTAAGCTCTGAGGATGATGCAAAAAGATTGCAACGGGATATAGATAGGCGAGGGTTGTGGGCGAGTAGGTAGCAGATTAACAGTTAATAAATAATAAAAAAGGTTTCAGTTTGTGACTATCAATGTAATATGGGAAGCATTTTAGACATATCCCAGCCTCAGCTCTTCACCCTCACCAATGCCAGCGTATCTAAAATAGGACACTACCAGCATTGCACCCACAATAGGCATTTGACAAGGTGCCACACAAAAGGCTATTGCACAAGGTTAAGGCCCACGGGATCAATGGGATCATATTAGCATGGATTGACGAGTGGCTAACGGGTAGAAAACAGAGAGTAGGGATAAACGGGTCATTCTCGAATTGGCAGGATGTGACTAGTGGAGTGCCACAAGGATCAGTGCTTGGGCCTCAGCTATTTACAATTTACATCAAAAATCTAAACGAGGACATTGAATGTAACGTATTTAAATTTGCGGATAACACTAAACTAGGTGGGAGAGTAAGCTCTGGGGATAATGCAAAAAGACTGCAACGGGATATAGATAGGTTAGGGGAGTGGGCGAGCAGGTGGCAGATGGAATTTAATGTGGGGAAGTGTGAAGTTATTCAGCTAGGTAGAAAAAATAGAAAAACAGATTATTTTCTAGAGGGGGAGAGATTAGATAGTGTTAGTGTTCAGAGGGATTTGGGTGTCCTTGTACACCAATCTCAAAAAGTTAGTTTGCAGGTGCAGCAAGCAACTAAGAAGGCAAACGGCATGTTTGCGTTCATTGCAAAAGGTTTAGAGTACAAGAGTAGGGAAGTCTTGCTGCAACTGTATAGGGCCCCGGTGAGACCGCACCTAGAGTATAGTGTGCAGTTTTAGTTTCCTTATTTAAAAAAGGACATACTTGCCCTCAAGGGGGTGCAGCGTAGATTCACTCGGTTAGTTCCTGGGATGACGGGACTGACCTACGAGGATAGGCTGAATAAACTAGGGCCATATTCTCTAGAGTACAGAAGAATTAGGGGGGATCTTATTGAAACATATAAGATTCTCAAAGGGCTGAATAAAGTAAGACACTGAGGGTCTGTTTCCCCTGGTAGGAGAATCTATAACCAGGGGTCATAATCTTAAAATTAAGGGTCAGCCTTTTAGAACAGAGTTGAGGAAACATTTCTTCACTCAGAGGGTAGTGAATTTATGCAATTCACTACAACAACAACAACAACAACAAGATTCCATTTATAAAGCGCCTTTCACGTCAGGAGGACATCCCAAGGCGCTGCACAGTTGGGTCATGACATGGGGATAGGGCAGGTAATTAGAGTTAGGTCAGGGGCCGAATGGCCTACTCCTGCTCGTAATTCTTATGTTCTTATCCTTGTTGGTGTACAGCACACTGTTATTCCATCTGATTTACACGAACACACTCCTGCAAGGAAAACCTAAACTCATGTGCAACAGAAACAACCTCTCCACTGTACACCACTGGCTCTATTCAGACCTGCTGTTGCTGTAACACTGGTGTGTGTGTGTATGTGGGTAACTCACCTGTCTGTGACTTCCTGGTCATACGGGACATGGACAGCTGGACCTGCTGCCTGAGTCTCAAGCTTTTGTCTTCATATTGTCGCTGGGATAACGACAGCTTTAACTTTTCATCAGAAGGCAGAGCTAAGCTGGAGTATTCCTCATCGTTCTGGGGCAGGACAGTCCGAAAGAAGCTCTCTGTGCCTCCTGCCATGCCTGATCACTGCTTCCCAGCTTTACACCCTGGGGGTTGCCTGAGCTGGGAATCTGTCTGTAACCAGCACCAGAGTGGGAGAGCCAGAGCCCACTTTAAACACAGCAGAACTGCTCCAACTCTTTATAGCTCAATAGAGGGAACAGTTCGACAGCCTCTCCTGTTTTGCTGAGTGGTGCAAATCTCCAGAAACAACCTGTCTTTTAGCTGCTGAAATGAGCTGTGGGTACACCCTGAGCTGAGTTCTTCTCTCCAACTCAGGGTGTGTCTGATCAAGTGATTGGTCTCAGTGCCACTGACTCACATTCAGCTAACACTCAGCACATTTGCATGAGGATTGCGACACTGGTTTTTTTTTCGCAGCCAAAGTTTTCACCACGCAGGCTCATCCACTAGGTGAACACAACTTTCCAGATTTGTGTTTTTGTTTTATGTTTAACAGACTATGGTGTATGAGGAAGGGCTCCGCGTTTGCAAAACTCAATCTGCACCTTAGTGTAGTTCTTCTTATAATAATAATAATAATAACTACTGTGCGCAATTGGCTGCTGCATTTCGCTCACAAAAAAATAGTCAATTCGCTTTACAGTATATTCTGTGAAGAGCCTTGAGACGTGATAAGGCGCTATATCAAATACAAGGGTTATTATTGTTATTAAATATATATAGTGCCAGGAGAGCATCTCAAAGCGCTTCACAGAATTATTGAAGTGAGTGTATTTGTAGACGAAGAACAAGCTTGTAGAACACCCAACCCGAAACCATCTAAATATTTCTAAAAAATATTCCTGAAAGCTCCAAAAATTTACGTTTTTGTTGCATCTTGCATTTCCTTGTTAGAAATCTGCACCTAAAGGTTCCTGCAGAAGAACTTCAGAAATGTTGAGGGAAAGCTACCGAGAAGTGAGTTGATGCGATAAACTGCCACACGGTGAAAGTAAAACATGCACACTCACAAAATGCTGCCAATAGATCTATAAATGGAATGCAGCCAAAGGCAAGTACACCATAGCCCTGTGGTAAAATAAGACGTTCCAGCAGATACGTAAGCAACAATATGCAAGAGAGGAAGGAGGTTGTTTTGTTCAAATAGATATTGGATTAAAAAAAGTAAAAGGAACAGCAATCCAGAAAACTGGATTATACTTTAATTGTCTGAGTTGGCCTAGAGCCTTTTTATTGCACATCTTGTTATGAGACAAACATTTAGAAGTCGCTGCGAACACTCAGCAGGCGCTTATGTAAGTTGTGTGCAAGAGCCTATATAATTTACCGATTTGACTCTTATTGCTCAGGAATGGGTGAAATTTGTGGAGTCCTGTAGCTCAGTGGTTAGAGCACTCGCCTCGCAAGCGAGAGACCTGGGTTTGATTCCCAGCAGGGCCAAACCTTGGGCAAGTTTCCTTGCTCCACACTCCTGATAATAATCCCTCAAGAAAGAAATAATAATTTGGGCATTCAATCAATGACTGTTTGTGGGACACTGCTGTGCACAATTGGCTGCCGGTTTTCGCCCCAAAAATATACAGTCAATTCACTTTACAGTCTATTCTGTGAAGTGCTTTGAGATGTCTGGAAGACATGAAAAGTGTTGTATAAAATGCAAGCAGTATTATTATTATTATTAAATTCCTGAATCTAGATTTATTCCATCAACATTTCAGAGTATCTGACATTTGTCAAGTTAGTGAACGCAGACTTTTGACTAATTTTTCAGCCAGTTTTTCTGTAACTATACATGGCTCAGCTTGAATTTGGGGATTTCTAGAGAACAAAAATTTCAATGACCATTCAGTGTGTTATGATGGAATAGCATTCATGAGCATTTTATTGAATTTGTCAGAGGAAAACTGAGCTATTCTTACAGATCTTGCGTCTTGAAGTACAAAGAAAGCATCCAGAGAAGACAAGGCTTTGATAAAGAGAGCAATGTGAGTGGAGCATTTAACAGAGTAAAGAGCAACTTTTTCCTAAAGCTGTGTATTCAATTTGCAACATGCACAGTCTTGTGCCCTGATCATTTGCCAATGTATTTAATGTGAGAAAGATAATTGCAGGATTGAAATCTTCAGCCAAGCAGACTGACGTGCGCTTGTGAGAATTGAAGGAAGAAATTGCAAGTTTACCAAATTTAAAGGCAGCAGATTGATCCAGTTTCAAGGAACACCAGATGGGTAACTCAGTCTGACTTCTAGAGCAAACTAATAAATGAATGAATTTACTTGTCAGGTCTCCAGAAAAGAGTTTAACAGTGATGTTCAAATGATGTGTTTCTTATAATTGATATGACCTTATGGCAATTTGGCTGCTGTGTTTGCCAACAAATACAGTCACCACACTTCACAGTGAAATACTGTGAAGCACATTTTGAAGTCGAGATGACGTGATAAGGCACCAAATCAAATGCAAGGATTATTATTATCACAGTTAAAAATGTTAAACCACAGTTTTATCCTTTTCCAGTATTGTCTCTTGGTAAAGTTGTCTCTAAGCTATTTCAGCCCTTTAGTTTGGATAGTTCACAGAACCACCCCAATCTCACAATTTCATTGACATCGGTCACTAGATATAGACTAGTCTGGAGTATAATTGCCAAACTGCTGGGAGGAGCAATCATTCTGATACAACAATAAAATTACATTTGTATAGCGCCTTTCATTTGGGGAGGACGTCCCAAGGCGCTGATAGAAATCTGACGAAAGTGATAATTGGAGAAATCTGCCTGGAGAAGAAAGAGCTCCAGTGTCATCCCTGTTTTGTCTTTATTCCTGTTTCGAATTTGACCTTAAGCTGCTTCTATCCATAAGTTATAATGTGCAGCTTTTTCTATGATTGTCACTCAAGATAGGCTAAGACTCTGCTAAGCACATCAGTGTAAATGCTCTATCAGATTATCTTATTAATAATAATAATAATCCTTGCATTTGATATAGCACTTTTCACGTTGGGAGGACGTCCCAAAGCGCTTCACAGAACACACTGCAACGTGAATTGGCTGCACATTTGTGGGCGAACGCGGCAGCCAATTGCGCACAGCAATGTCCCACAAACCGTCGTTGATTGAAAATGACCAATTTATTATTGTTCTTGGTTTTGGAGGGATTATTATTATTATTATAAAGCCTTATCAGTTGATGTGCTCCAGTTGCTGTTAGGTACATAAATCATTAGAATAATTTTCTACTCTTTTGCTGCATAATTTACTTTCCGTTCGCTCTCACTGCTAACAAAACACTCATAAATTTTTAACTTTTTCGAATGGTATTCAGTAATCAATCTTCGGTTTTTGCAAATTTGTGTTAGTTACGGGTCTCTGGAGCAATTTTGAAGGCCTGCCTTACCTGCTCATTTTACAGATGGTTTATCTTACACGTTTCATTATTGTAGTTTGTATATAAAGCTGCGTGAACTGGAAAATATCACTAAAACTCCATCAGAAAATTTTACATTTCAGCCATCTCAACTGTTATCGTACTAATACGAACGACCCTTGCATTTGAAACGCCACCTTTCACATCACGAGGAATGCGTCAAAGTGCTTCACAAGGTGTACTGTATTTTCCCCGCACAGGTCGTTGCAAGTTAGCAACTGGAAAGCATAAATTTAAGGTCATTGCCAAAAGAGTAAGTGAAGGAAAAGATTAGGAGGAATATCTTTGCAAAGAGAGTACATGTCTGTGCTGTGAGTTTCTAGATGATGCAAAATAGGTCAGGTGCCCTGACTAACATAGGATTATCTAATGTTGTCAATGAGGAATTTCACCCCAAGTTACATACTCCAGTGCCATCCAGTGGCATCAATGCAGAATTATACAGTCCAGTCCAGTATCGCCACCCAGTGGTACTAATGAACAATTGCACATCAGTGGCGTCATCTGGTGGCCAGTAGCTGACAGTGCAGGTCTTCAGATTGTTATGGCAGTGGCTGCAGAACTAACCTTTTGGACTCCTGAAATATTCTTTGTGGGAACATGGAGGGTGCCAATAGTCTAATAGAGATGGTTATTTATTTAGAGTTTTGATATAGTTGATAGGGAGAGATTATTTCCGCTGATCGGTCAAGTGTGTTAGTGACAAGAGGACAATTAGCAAGTGAACGTTCCCATTCCCTACTTTTCTTATGTTCATCAACATTAATTGCAATGTTAACGTAAAAACCTCTTGTAAAGGATTTATAACATCTCCATAAAAGCAACGTAAACTTGACTTATTTCCTTTCCAGTAGCTCAGGATCAAATCCCCTCTTCTCCCATTTATTTGATTTGCTGATGCGAAACATAGTTTGCAAATGTATGAAAACAGTGCAGCGCTTTCACAAAATATATCAAGTAAAGCCCGATGTCTACTTACATTAATTAGGACTGACTGTTATGACCATTTTTTTCCACAGACAAATTACACTCAAACCCTCACCACCTACGTCTTGCTGTTATGCAGGATCTCTGCGTTGGGTCCCCTTGGTTAATTAAACCATCACATTTAGTTTAATTGCAGAAATGACATTTCCTCGTGAAATGCTGTACAGAATAATAATGCCATGAGAACTCATTTCTGCAGAACACAGTCTACCAAGTGCTGAGCATAATTTCATTGGTTTTATTTTATTTCAAACAAAATCCCATAAAAGTGATGAATTATGAATATGTCTTGGTTTACTAATGATGTTTAAAATATTTACTGACAATTATGTTATTTGTATCACCTTGTTAGAACTTGTTCACAGAATCCGTATTTTTTCTCGAAATTAATGCAAAGTTTGCAAAATCTGAAGGCTAAGCATTTTTGTGTGAAAAAAAATCATTTGAAAAAAAGTTCTACCCACATCCAAACCAGATTGGAGAAACTCGAAAGTGAACCAAACTGAATCAGATCACCAACATTCAGGTAAGTTATGTTTGATCCTCTATATGATGCTTAGCACCAGATGTAAATAAATGTTAGCATCAGTAATAAGAGATATATTCTGCTACTGTTAGCAGAGCTGAATCAGTTATAAGGTCAAAGACACTGACGTATATGGAATGGGATGGGAAAACAAAATTGCAAATGGTATGAAGTAGACATTGACTGGTGATACACCCGAAATGTACAACACTTATCCTGGCTGGAGACACATGCTTTTCTGACAGACGTTAACTTGAAACAAACTAGTGGTTAAAGAGAGACATGAATAGAGACGTAATTAGTAATAGTTTCAGTGTAACATTAAATAGAGGCATGAGACACACTCGGGCTGGGATCATGGTAATGGTGGAGAAAGACAGATATGAACTGGAGGCACATTATAATGAATCAGGCATTGACTATGAGAGGCATTGACCAGTGAAGATTAGCAATGAGATTGACTGCAGGCAGAGTTGTAGGGAAATGAAACAGATATTGACTAGAGGTACACGAGTAATGAAACAAGACAGTGATTAACCAGAGGGGTAATAGGGAATGGATAAGATACATGTTGACTGGGATAAGAGAGCCATAGATTGGATTCATATTAGGTCTGATACCAAGCATTCATCTAATTCTTCAAAAACCCTCAGGCAGTGAAATTCAGAAACAGAAATTCTGACATGCAAGAGCTGTACTGTCAAGTTGCCAGTAATTTTAGTAAATGCCATTGTTTTGTATTTTAAGTCAGTGGTCACCTCAGCAGGTGACTTGGGATTTACAGACAGATTTGATGCCTTGTAGATGGATTTCTTTATTCAAATTCATTGAAAGAAGTATCATTATCAGTTATATAGGTGTAGAAAGCATACAGCTCAAATACTGAACACCGGTAAAAGGGATTTAAATAATACGACAATGAGGAACCTGCTTAACCAAATTACTGCCACACTAAAACTGTGAAGATTTAAAGTGCAGTTTCACCATATATACACTGAGTTTTAGCAAGCTTAAGTCACAGTTTGGAATTATTTTTATTGTTGTAAATAGTGGTAAAACTGTTTCTTTAATTGATGTCCAACATAATTGCTTATTGCGTAATATATTGCTCAATACTGCATTTCAATTTTAAGAAATCAGATTCTATTTCAGTCTGGAAATAATTTCAAGATATTGCAACTATGTTTTATCTTTTCAGCATTATTCGACTCCAGACTGAGAAGCGAAGGGTACCAATACTTCTGTGTATGAAGACTTTCAAAGTTTGAAAATTGTTCTTGATTTCTGATTCAATTTGGACTTCTTCTGGTACAACGTGTGCTTGTGCCAGTGGCATTCTCGGCACAACAGGGTTCTGACTATTACTCACGGCAGCTCTGTCAACAATATGGAGCAAATTCCTTCCAGAACATTTGTCTGTGGTAAATCACTGATTGCAGTACTCTGCTGCAATGATAGACTCTTCAACAAAGCCCCATGAAATGTGCTGAAATATTAGCATTTTGTAGAAGTCTCCTCTTCAGACAACGTAGTGTGTCATTTTTGTGGTTGACATTTACTAATAATATATACATCGTGATAAAGATTCTATTTTGGGAGAGATGAACACAGTAATTCTGATGTCAGGGCATGTTCTAAATAAACCCATAATTTCCTTTCGCTTATGTGATTCATCCTTTGTTTTTAATAATAAACAGTATAACTGTTCAGTCATCTGGATAATCCAACAACCACAACAACAATTTGTACGTATATAGGACCCTTCACAGGAGAACGTCTCAAAATCCTTCACAAAAAGGGAGTGGAAAACTGAGCAAGAAGGGAAATAGGGGAAAGATGGGATGAAGCTACATTACAGGGTACAAAAGAAAAAGGTACAAAAGTGCAGTTGAAGAGGTAGGTTTTTATGATAATAATAATAATAAACCTTGCATTTGATACAGCACCTTATCACATCGTCGAGACATCTCAAAGCGCTTCACAGAATATACTGTATAGTAAATTGACTGTATATATTGTGAGCGAAATGTTGTTGAAAATTGTGCACAGCAGTGTCCCACAAACAGTGCCTTTTTGTCAGGAGGACGTCCCAAAGCACTGGACAATCAGGGATTTGGACCCGAGCAGGGGTTTGAGATCAGAATGGGTCTTTTCTGTTTATCCATGGACTTGGAAGGATGGACCATGAGCTGAGAGGATGTTTTATCACGCTTAAAGAATGATTTTTGAGTTCTGGCCTGGATCTCTGACCTTATCTTCTGACCTCACTTTGCCATCATATAGGAATACTTTTGAGATGAGGGCACAGTTGACAGGTGTAGATGTAATTATAGATAGTTGGAAAACTGAGTTTTATGGTACATGTCTCTTTGCACATAGAAATTGGACTTTTTGGGTATAACTAAAGGAGTATTATTCAAGAGACACCTGAAGAAAAAGATAAAGATGAACTGTTAGAAACTAGATATGGTTCACCAACCCCTCCCAAACTCTCTGGGTTAGTTGCTACGATAATAGACATGTTTAAGAGCTTGTTGTATTGGATTTGATTGAAACCCTGCTGTATGAAATCTTGATTTTCCTTAAGTAAAGATGAACCATTACTGATGTAGTTATTGTCTTGTAAGGAACCATATACTGTTCACCTGTTCACATGCACTGTGACCAAAATGCAACTAGTCTGGTGACTTCTGGTGACGTGGGCTTCACATCACGTGTACATTCTGCAATGTACAAAATGTAAGTCAGGAATAAATCATCTGACCAACTCATTTCCATTAAGCTTACACCATTTGCCCGTTTTGCTGATGAACATTGTGATTTTGAAAGGAAGAGAATGAAATTGTGAATACATTCAATTGTGTCTTCTAGAATTTGCATATTAATGGGGCTCCAATAAAGAAGGAGATTAAATGCTTGAATGTTAGTAATTTTCAAATATTTACATATCATGAACTGTTAAATATCAAGCCTTATCAAATATGTGTGGAAAGTTTTGGTCTTCTTGATGCCAATATTGTGAACTATTTAAAGTAACATGAAAATTGCACAGATCCTACATGACAAAGAGATTAATGGTACCAGCGTTAGAGAAAGTTGTCAGCTAATTAAATGTCACAACACAGCCAAGCAAGGCTGCAGAATACAAATGAATGTAGTTAGGAAACATAATTAATCTAGGGTTTGATTTTATGAATAGACGAGAAATAAATAAGATCTACAAACATACACAGAATTTCTGAGTTATATCTGATATTTTAATTATATCTTCTCATCTTAAAAACTGAATGGGTGCGTTGTAAGTAGGCTTTTCAAATTCTAATCATTTTATTTTCACTGTGCTCTGAAAACATCCTTTATAGAATAAATTGGAATATTAAAATACTAATCCTTGCATTTGATATACTGCATATGTATATAACTATAAATATATATTTTATATAAACTTCCTGGCCTGCCCCACCGAGGGTCCAAATCTTTAACTGTCCAGCACCTTAAGACATCCTCCCAATGTAAATACAGCATACAAATGTTGTTACCTTATCATATTAAGATGTCTCAAAGCAAATAAAGCAGCTAGTTTGCATTCAGCAATGTCTCACAAGCAGCCGCAAAGTGAATAACCAATTATTATTTTTATTTTTTGGGGGGTGGAGGGAATTGTTAGCCAGAAACTCCTTTCTCATTTCAAATATTGCCATAGAGTATGTCATACTTGTTGATAAATGTGTGGCGATTACCAAACAGAATGCATCAAATCATTTTCTGACAATATATCAAAATGGATGGATTAAATTAAAACATTTGTTTGATTGATGCACTGTTCTATCTTAAAAGTGTAACTGTTTTATGTTGAGCTTGCTTAATCTAAACATTTGTATTTACACTTCAACCGTTAATTTCTCCTAATTCTTTGTTGCATTCTATTCCGAAAAATAACTGTCGTGAACATGAAGCTTAACGTTTTGATTTTAGTCTCAATGTTGGAATCTGAGATAAGAGGCCTACAGCAGTACAGAATTACTTAGATCAGATATAGAGTAAAATTCCACCTTCAGTAATGCTTTCTGATCAAATAAAGATATTTAAATAGCAAATTTACAACAATGAACTCGATAGAAAATAATGTATTCTTTTTATAAATTAATATTTGTTAAGAGATAACCAACTAGACGTCAAATGGAAATGAATTGATCTTTCACAGTTGTCTTTTTCTAGCTGTCTATATTTTTATGAACGGAGTTCTAAAAAGAACAACTGAATGCAGAGACATTGTTTTTCACTTGGAGGGCAGCATTCCCATATCCAATCGTGAAGCATGCTCTAGCTGTTTTAAGAACATTATAATGCATAACAAACAGAGAGAAGGTCATTTATAAGGCAAACATGGGCTTAAAGGATAAATAAAGATGGGCTTTACTTCATACTGTTACAATCATCTCATTTTGTGAAGTATTTAAAGATTACATCTAAAGGTAGAATTTTACTCCATACCTGATCTGGCTCCACTCCCCAAACAACATAAGAAAATGCTTCTAGTCGTACTGTTCATATAAGACCATTCACTCTGGATTGAAATGAATAGTAATCACCAATAAATATACTATTTGAATCTTGTTCTCTTATTGCAATCAATTACTACAGTGCACAGATTGCAACCTTATATTTTCCTTTCATAAACACAGTGACCTTCTGTACAAAACATATTAATTATGAGATGACATTCATTGGATCTTTGAGGCTGCCAAGCGTGGAGTCCAAGACAATGTGAATTTAGTGCATAATTGCCCTTTAATAAGAACATTGCTAGTGGAATCAATAACATAACATGTAGGAGCAGGAGTAGGCCATTCGGCCCTTCTAGACTAGCCCGCCATTCAATCATGGCTGATCTTCTAATCTAACTCCAGCTAATAACCTAACCCTGCCATATCCCCATATCCCTTAATCCCTTTTGCAATAAGAAATCTATCTATCTCAGTCTTGAATATGTTCAAGGACTGAGAGTCAACAGCCCTTTGGGGTAGTGAGTTCCATACATTCACCACCCTTTGAGTGAAGAAGTTCTTCCTCAACTCAGTGGCCTCTGATTTTAAGGTTGTGACCCCTGGTTTTAGTTTCTCCAACCAGGGGAAACAATCTCCCACTATCTACTCTATCATGCCCTTTGATGATTTTATAGGTTTCTATAAGATCCCCTCTAATTCTTCTATATTCTAGAGAATATAGGCCCAAATTGGTCAGCCTATCCTCGTAACTCATCCCCTTCATCCCTGGTACTAACCTAGTAAATCTACGCTGCACCCCCTCCAAGGCAAGTACATCCTTCCTTAAATAAGGAGACCAAAACTGCACACAGTATTCCAGGTGTGGTCTCACCAGGGCCCTATACAGTTGCAGCAAGACTTCCCTACTCTTATACTCTAATCCTTTCATAATGAATGCTAACATACCGTTCGCCTTCCTAATTGCTGCTGCACCTGCAGACTAACTTCCTGTGATTGGTGTACAAGGACACCCAAGTCCCTCTGGACACTAACACATTCCAATCTCTCCCCTTCTAAAAAATAACTCGCTCTACTGTTTTTGCTACCTAGGTGGATGACTTTGCACTTCCCTACATTATACTTCATCTGCCACCTACCTGCCCAATCACCTAACCTATCTATGTCGCGCTGCATTTTTTTAATGTCGTCCTCTGTGTTGACACTTCCTCCTAGTTTTGTGTCATCCGCGAATTTAGATATATTAACTTCGATGTCGTCATCCAGATCGTTGATGTAGATGGTAAATAGCTGTGGCCCAAGGACTGATCCTTGTGGCACTCCACTAGTCACATCCCGCCAATCTGAAAAGGACCCGTTTATCCCTACTCTTTGTTTCCTACCCGTTAACCATCCCCCAATCCATGTTAATATGCTCCCCCCCAATTCCATGGGCCCTTATCTTTTGGACTAACCAATCAATTATCAATGTGATTCTCTTTTGTCCTATTATTTCTAGTAATAGGCACTAAACAATATACCTCCATGTTTAATCTGGCTTGTGTTTTTCATTTCATTAAACATTCTCATTAATAGGGGACTCATAATTGGAAAATATATTTCATTATCAGAAAATACACTATCGTGAACTCAAAATGAAAAATTATTTTCCCCCAAAATGCAATATATCTCTTATTCTGTCTGTAGAGGTCCCTATGCATCTTCTCTTTGGTTAAATATGAAGTGAAATTAAAGTTTTTTCTGAAGGTAATATTTAGGATGAGGTCCTGAGATAAGAAGTGAGTCCAGTTAAGAGATCATTGCCTAGGCACTGTTAGATCTGGCTTGTATTTGAGTTTGTGCATATTTGATTGCAACAAAACTTAAGTTCTAATAGTATATCAAGGGCAAGGTTTTAAATCGCTCACTATAAATTGCATAACAAGCCAATGAGTTGCAGTTGCGCAGTAATATTGAAGAGATACTGTACTGTTAGGAATTTCAACTGGTTTGAAGAAATATTGGAGTGATCATACCCTTGGGAGAAAATGTAAGGCTTTACATAGAAACAAAAGAAGTAACTTTTCTTGTTAAAGAACTTTTGCATGTCAAAATGTCTCAAGGTGCACCACAAGTAATGTAATAAAACATATTTATTAGATATTGAAAAATTGAGGGCTCTTACAATAGACCATGCAGAGCTTAGTGAAATCAGCTTAGTGTGAGCAGACTAGTATTAATAATAATAATAATCCTTGCATTTGATATAGTGCTTTTCACGGCGGGAGGACGTCCCAAAGCGCTTCACAGAATAGACTGTAAAGTGAATTGACTGTATATTTGTGGGCGAACGCGGCAGCCAATTGCGCACAGCAATGTCCCACAAACAGTCGTAGATTGAAGATGACCAATTTATTATTGTTTTTGGTTTTGGAGGAATTATTATTAGGCTCTGTGTGGAGTAAGGAAACTTGCCCAAGGTTTCGCCCTCTGCCTGGAATTGAACTCAGGTCTCTCACTTGCAAAGCGAGTGCTCTAACCACTGAGCTACAGGACTCCACATTCAGGTGGTATTGAGAGTGACAGTCTTAAAGCTGAAATCACTTTGGATTTGATCTGACTATTATGTAATAAGGTCACTGGCTCTTTTTAAGACCCCAGTGTATGTACTTCATTCTTGTTTTGCAGGCCTTGTGAACAGAACCCACAAAACTACATGTCAGTGTCAGGGGTGAGACTTCATACCGTCTACAACAAATACAATAAACCCAGACTGAGACTCGGGAGCAGCTACAGCAAACATAATAAGCCCAGAATGGACTCAGTAGCAAATGCAACATAGCAAATACAGCAATCTCAGATTTAGACTTCATATAGCAAGCACAAGCGATATAATCCATGACTAGGTAAGACTAGGCAGTAAGTATACCAGTATAACAAGTCCAGGCCAAGATGTAACTCCAAAAAACAAGCCAAAGTGGAAATTCAAGTGAGTGCAATAAGTGAAAACAGAACGATTCTGAAGTGTACAGAATTGTGGCTGATTCAGTATTTAGATGTGCATTATAATCATAAAAATCTGAATTGGATATAATACCTATAATGTTTAATAAACTCAAAATAATATATAGATAATTGCTCTCAAGTCTAGCAGCATTTGTAAACATTACCAATAAAGCCAATAAATGCATACCATGGTCGGCAGAAAACAATAAAGGAGATAATCTGCAAATATCATCAGGAATTCTTTAAAGGCCACCTGAATAACAACAACAGTAAATTACATTTGTATAGCATCTTTCACATCAGGACATCCCAAGGCACTAAGATTGTGAATAGGATGATGGGACCTCATTTTAACAACTCACCTGAAGGACGGCTCCTCCAACAATGCAGAGTTCTCTTATTTCTTCACTAGACTGTCAGCATAGATTATATGTATATAATGAAGTCCTAAAACCCACAATCTTCTTTCTGGCCCAGAGGCAAGAGTGCCAACAACTGAGCCAAGATGACATGATAAGCCAGTTTTGAAACCATCTATGTGTAAGCCATAAGAACAAGAGTTGAATGTTATTTTTTTTTGCTCCTATATAAAATGTCAGTTATTCGAGGTGACATTAATTAGATTGTTATGATTACATAGAATTCCAGCCAGATTTCATATGAACCAGGTTAGGGTGGATTCCCAAATAGGTCCACTACATTTCGACTGCGATCTGAAACATATGTGCGATAATGTTTTTCATCATAATTATCATTCTAGACATAATTGGTAATCATTTTAGTTTCAACTTTACTCTGAAACTATTGTTTACTTCATTGGTCTTGTTATAACATTTGCCGTTTGACCTCAAGGGAAGATTTGAGAATTAACAATGAACAATAATGAGCTTGTCAAAAATAGCTTCTGGCAATATTTATTTTTGCAAAATAACTACAAAAGAAAAGTCGGCCACTCTTTGAAGGGGGCTTCATTATAATCTGGCCCACAATCAGCAGTCTGCAGTCTGATTATAGACCTTGAAGCCTGTAATCAAACTGTAGCTTGAAGCATGTATCTTCGCGGGATCTTTAAACACTATTATTTACAGTTGGGGTTTTTTTGTTGGTTGGTATTGGCATTCTCAATAAACTCATGTATTAGAGCTCAAAATCTATTTACACACCGAGTTTTAACTGTTGCTTACTGGGTGAAGTGAGTTTATCAGTTCATAATCGACACAGAAGGTTTAGCAAGTTTATTCAGTGTGTCGTTGAGCCAAACAGGATATCGAAATCCCAGGTTCAGACACTGGCCTGGGCTGGGTTAACTGGTTTTATTGTGGGGCAACATTAGGAGAGTGGAAAATCATTTGCAATTCCCGTTCCTCATCTCTATTCAAAGACACGGGTTGAGCTTGTGCATGTGTGGATGTTGGGCAAAGATGAATTGACCTTAATTGTGATGTCTTCCAAACACTCAGGTTCGCGGATGAAAGACAGCTAGTTGGATGAGGTATCAGAGGGCAATGCACTCATGAATATGGATATATTCTGAACTTGGTCCTGTCTGATGTAGAAATGTTTCTTATCATTAGTGAAAAATGGTTCATATTAAATTGCTTTAGCATTCCATCAGGAACAAAATTGTCATGATTAGATATTATCAAAAATACAACAAAAACTTGCATTTATAGAGGGCCCTTCATGTGGGGTAGTGTCCCGGAGCACTTATAATATAACGTATGTGCAAATCAGTTATAAGACTCTTCAGGATGTCTTTGGTAAGTCAATAATAATAATAAATAATAATAATCCTTGCATTTGATATAGTGCTTTTTACGTCGGGAGGACGTCCCAAAGCGCTTCACAGAATATACTGTAAAGTGAATTGACTGTATATTTGTGGGCGAACGCGGCAGCCAATTGCGCACAGCAATGTCCCACAAACAGTCGTGGATTGAAAATGACCAATTTATTATTGTTTTTTTTTTGGTTTTGGAGGGATTATTATTATTAGGCTCTGTGTGGAGTAAGGAAACTTGCCCGAGGTTTCGCCCTCTGCCTGGAATTGAACTCAGGTCTCTCACTTGCAAAGCGAGTGCTCTAACCACTGAGCTACAGGACTCCAATAGTTTGACCCCTTTGATTCAGGCAAATTCTGCTGAATAATTAAATCAAGTCTATGTAAAAAGGGGGTAAAGCCTGCCGTGTCTCATAAATGAACACGTGGAATGAGTTACTGCTGCTGCAGACTTTACCCCATAATAATTATTGCACAAACATATGTTGGCCGATTTATCGTTTTTATTCTATTTTGAAAATACAATAAGGTTTCCATTTTTAAAGCGAACTTCACGTCAGGAGCACATTTGGGAAATAAATGTAATGTAGAACCAGAGTCACAGGAGTGGGTTATGCTTGCCATTATTTATTTTAATGATAAAGAATAGATTTTAATCTCTCACCATAGAACAAAGAATTCTAAGATTCTCAAACACATCAGTTGTACTCCACCCAGATGTTCGGCATGTTACTTCTGCAAGTGCATGAACTATCTTTTTACTATTTCAACTAAAATGTTCACACACGTAGTCAAAAAGTTGTAACTGAACATTTCACTTGTCAATTCATTGCTTTTGCTGGATGCCTTTAATGGCTGGGGAAGAGGAGAGGGAGGAGGAACAGTGAAATAATTATAGAATAATGCTAAGGAATGAAGTATTCTTTAATGAATCTCTCTTGTGAATGATTTCTGACATCTTTTTGTCAAAAGGGCAGTGCTGGGAATAAAACATTTTCTGCATTTTTCACCCGGTGTCAGATTCAAGCACTCCCACGAATAGGTAGTGAATAGCTTAAATGAAAGTAATGTTCTCTCTCTTTATTTCTCCACAAGAACCTTTTTGTGGCAAATTATGGGCAATTTTGTGCTCTAGACTCACACCCACCAGAACGTCAGTTGGAGTAATTTCACTTGGGACTCTGAAAATCAGCAGAGAGAAGAAAGCAGAGTTCTTGCCCTCTCATTACGCTATGAGGTTTAGTGGTCAGAAGTCAGCTTGTGCTGCAGCCATTGATTTTGAATCTCACTATTTCCTTTGTAGAAACCGAAGGTAGGATAGCAACCCAGGCACGATCGTTTTCACATGGCCTGTGGAAGGAGCCCACCTTGGTGGACTGAACAGTTTAGGTTAACTGCAAATAAATTAATATGAATACACTGGATTATTTTATTCCAATTTGCGCTTTGTTAAGATTTGAAGAAGAAAAAAAAGATTGTCTAATCGAAGAGCTAGGTGTTTTCTTTGGTCAGCGGGTGTCTCACACTTACTGGAAATCCATCACAATGCTTAAAAGCATCCAAATCAAACTGAGAGATCCCCGTAAGATTGGCAGCAACGCATGGAATGTCCCTGTGTACGGAACAGAATGTCCACTCTCTCCGTGGAGGGATGCACCCTCCTTCCCTAATTCTGGAGAGTATTTGGTGCATATTGATAAGAGCCAAGGCTTGGGGTATCCAGAGTGTGCATTAGCATAATGCCAGAGTTTAACCAGTAAAACCATATAGCTTGCAATTGAGAACCATGCTTGGAAGGTTCCCATTGCTTGTCCAGCTAGGGCCACCCTACCCATTATGGTTTGGGCTTGCAGGATTAACAGGAGTTAAGTGGGAAGAATCTCTTTATCCAGCCTACCCCTCCAAGTCCTGCCAACAAGCCAGGTTGGCTGGTCTGTCCAACCAGGCTAAGGAACCAGACCACCAAGCCTATTGCAGAAGGTTGACTCAATTCTGACATTTCTGTGCCAAGCACGTCACCTTGGAGCCAGCTCAGACACACATCCCTACCTATTGATTGATGGCTTCCACCAGTTGGAAATGTGGAGCTTGAGCTGCTTACCTCTCTGCTTACCAATCAAGGGATAGCAAGCCCTGAGCATGTGTTCACGAACACAGACTCCAGATAATACCTTCGAACAACTGTCATCCCAGCTAGTTTTACTTACTGCAACGTTACAGATTTATTAGGACTCAGATGGCATATGTCTGTCACAGGCATAAAGTGATCACAATGAATAATTGACTCATATCACTGTGACTGTGAATTCTACAGTGGACTTAGCAAGGTTCTCCATTCCCTTACCTACCTTGTAAGTATTTGTCATGCGGATATAAATTTCTGTTCTGTCTAGATAAGCGTTTTTATTCCCGTTATCAATGTGTGATTTGAAAATGTAATTTCAGAATGCTTTGAACCTTCAATGATTCCACTATCTCCGTAGTCGACTTCACTATTCCCTCGCACAAAATATGAATGCAAATCTCAGTGCCGTGAATTTGCGTGCAATACATTAAACGATTAGAAACCTCAAACTTTAAGAATTTGAATGTAGTATTACCTTGTTATGCATTTATTCTGCTGCTCCCTTATTAACTATTAGGTTATCTTGTCTGTACATAAGGAACCAGGTTCTAGTTTGCTCAATCTCGGACTCTATCTTATTTTATGATTGACAGACAGTAGTAACCAGACCATAAATGTTACAGTGTCAGCCTTGGGAATTCAAAGCTCTAACTTCTTAGATTTATTTTTCCTGCAGTTTTTTGAGGCTGGATCAAACATGCTTCTGATGGAATGAGCACTCATTCAGCTTTTTGAAGATTGGAGCATTATTTATTAGTTGAGCTATGGGAGTGGGTTTGGAACATTACATTCAGAATACTGTTTTGACTGTAAATGTGTGAGTATATCTTTTAGCATCGTCTTCTAATGAGTACATGTATCAGAAATTGCAAACAAAATGTGTGCACCGAAATCCAGATATACAATTATGGCCATGTTCCTGGGAACCAAATATTTTTTTTATTTCCCAGCCCCGTATACAATCATAGTCTATTTGTGAATTGGGGTTTATCAGGGTCTACACAACCAGTGTTTAATTTGATTACAGACAGTCACGTGACAGGGTGTAAAATAAAAGAATCTTTTGGGAAGTCCGGAAGTGTGCAATGATAATAATTCCTGCATTTGATGTAGCACCTTATAACCACAACGAGACTTCTCAAAACGCTTCACAGAATAGGCTGTCAAGTGAATTGACTGTATATTTTGTGGTCGAAACTTGGTAGCCAATTGCACACAGCAGTGGCCCACAAACAATTGTGGATTGAGTGACCAAATCTTTATTTATTTATTTGTTTGTTTATTTATTTTTTAAGGGATTTATTACCATCAGAAAAGCAAACCTACTTACTACTAGATAAACAGAGGTGTGTGGAATAAGGAAACTTGCCTAAGGTTCCTCCTTTCTCGGGAATCGAACCTGGGTCCTACCGCTTGATAGGCGAGTGTGCTAACAAATAGGCTACAGGATTCCACAGAGATCAGGGCATATCGAAAGAGTTGGAGAGTGAACTGACCTTAGAGTTGTCTTCTCACTGGAATGAATTAGTATGTTTTTTTTAATAGAAAGTCATATTGTAAGGTACAGGATGTACTATTGCAGTGAATCTGTGAACTGCGCTCTGGAAAGTTTGCACTTCTATAGAGTGATGAGTAAGAGAACATACTGACCCTTAGAATTGACTGATTATACTGTTGAACATATCAATCTTCCTAGTCTCTGTCTGAGCTTCCTTAGATTGAAGTACCGTAATTTTTCTGCCACAACCCAAACTGACATGTTAATCTTTTTATGATTGCACCAGTATTCTTTTTATTAACAAGATTTTTTGGGCAACTTTAGAGATAACCTAAATGACAGTAAAGAGATCTCCCTGCCAGAGGTAATGCAATTGAATCATATCCCCAGAGCTGCAGTATTGCCTGGATTTATTTGTTACTCTTTGCTGACGTAGACTGTCAGACAAACTGTAAATTATCAGTCAATTTGCACGTATAGTATGATGAGGGCAGACCAGTCACTGCGGACAGTGAGTCAATCTCACTCAGCTCCTGTTAACCCTGCAAGCCAAAAACTTAATGAGTAGGGTGGTCCTAGCTGGACAAGTTCAAACTTACATTTGAGGCTTGAACCCACAACATTCTGACTCAGAGGCGAGAGTATTACCAACTCAGCCAGGATGACACATTCATTTTAGGATTTTTTTACGTGAATCTGGCCACTTCCCATATACTGTAGAATAGATAATTCTTCAAGCAATTTTACATCAACCTAAGTATCCTTCATCTTTGCTCATGGTTTTCTATAGCAGTGTTTGAAGGAAGTCAGGCACCCAGCGAATATCTGCTGGGGATAAGGATGGATATTCTCTGCTTAGGTCTTGTAGTTTTAACTGGATCTCTTGACTGTGCGGCAATTTAGAGGTGAATAAGGTGATGAATTCCTTGTGTTCTGAAGTGCAGTGTTAGTGCAAAATAGCAAAAAAAATCTCATAACTTCCCATAACACATCTGAGTATTTCAGAAACCAATTGGGGACCAAAGTGAAACTCAGCAACTTCAAACTCAACGGTTTCTCTATATCCCTGTAAGCCATTTCATTTAACATTTCCTTTTTGTTGGCCTGCTGCAGATAATGTAACAGTATTGAACACTCCAGTGTTGTAGGTGGGAAAAAAAATTATTGCGGATGCTTATGCTGTGAAGTGTGTAAGCTGTATTTTGTCAGAGCCACATGTGGAGAAAGTGTTCCCATCATTGCAATTACTGATTATGAATGCAGCTGCAAGACAGCAGTAGTCTAAGTCATGTGGTATTGCACAGAACAACCTTTAGTGATTGGAAGAAGTACCCACTCAGCTATAATTAATATAATGACTATTGTGATACATGGGAATTTGACTGCAAGGTGCAGGCAGGAAAGGCCACTTCATATTCACCCACAAAATATGCAGTCAATTCACTTTACGTTGTATTCTGTGAAATGCTTTGAGACGGCTCGAAGACGTGATAAGGCGCTGTATCAAATGCAAGGATTATTATTATTATACTCACACAAGGACAGAATTAAGTATTGTGCAATACAGATTAAGACTATGCTGCACGACTTATGGGTTGCTGTGAAATGACATTTCTAATTCTGCAGCGAGATTTTCTACTCAGCTCTGATCTGCTGTTAGTGGAAGATCACGACAGAGACTGGAACAAGCTGACTCGGACACACAGTGTGGTGCCATATCCACCCGTTGATGACTATTTTTTTCTGAGCAAGTTGTGCAACTCAACAATTGATTTCAGTAGAAATCAGTTTGATAAGAAACTCAAATATATCGGTGCAACATTTGTTTTTGTGCTCATTAAGGTGAGAAATGTTATTGATGTGAAATGGAATCCTTTTTTTTTAAACCTTGGACATCTCAGCGACAGCATCAACAAGTGCTCTTAAGTCAAGCAGAGTGCACAATGCAGAATATAACCCTTTTTACTCTGCTCAAACACATCTGTCTTAATACCAGCCTCGATGAAGCTCTCATTATTGCAGTGGTGTTAAATGAGGAACAACATGAAAAGCACTATATCTTATATTCTACAAAAGCAATTGTCATTAGTTACCAATCATTTAAAAGGTAATGCAACATTTTAAAAGGGATGTTGGCAATGTAGCCATTAGTAATGAATTTGACAGAGACTAAGGGAACCTCGTAATTTAATTCAGACAACTAGCTCGCGCCAGCAGACACAAGAATGATGCCTCATTAGTGAAAGAAACATGCTGGGTCAGTCAAACACATTCTCCAGAAGATTAGTGAGGTGAACATTGCAAAATCGAACGAGGTTGTGAACATTTTTCATTCTCAACAATCTTATAAGAACTTTCTACACATGAATCACTATCAATTCAAACACAGATAATATTTTCTCATGAAATATAATTAAGTGTTCTATTAACACAGTTACTTGACTTTGTTGATCGGGGGTGCTAAATGGAGCTGTTACTCATTCATCAATAATGAGATTTTCTCAGTTCTGTAAAAACAGTCACAAAGATTTTGTTTAAATTACCGATATAAAACAACTTGTAGAAGTGGTCGAAACAATCTAACCTCAGTTGGAAATGTGACAATATTTTAACGTAATGTACGGTATTTCTTTTTTCAGGTTTGTTTCTTGTGTGTAAGCTACATTTGAATTAGTAAATATTGATGCTACCAAATTGTTATATGTTACCATATTCTTGTGTATAAACCAACAGTTTCCGATTGTGTTGATATGTTCCCTGCAGAGCTGTTTGCAGAGAGAGTCTTTGAACTCACTGTCGAGGCTGATACTTCAACACAGTGTTGGGGGTAGCAATGCATTGTCTGGTCTGACTGTTCAGGTGGACATTAAACATCCCATGAAACTACTCCAAAATACAAGGGAGTTTCTCCTGGTGTAGTGATTAACAATCCCCCAGATAAAATTGGTCATTCGTCATCAAAACTAATAGAATGGTTATTTGTTCAGCAGTTGTGTCTCACTTTGGTATGTTATTATTTGACCTCAGTTTTGCTGGGAAATTGCTTCAAGGGTTCTTGCTTCCAGCGAACCATACTGAAAAGTATTCGTATAGAGATGTCAGATGAGTACAGATCAGGGACCAATAAATTGGTCACTTCACTTCAATCCATGACTGTGGGACACTGCTGTGCATAATTGGCTGTTGCATTTTGCACACAAAATATACAGTCAATTCACTTTACAGTGTATTCTGTGAAGTGCTTTGAGATGTCTCAAAGACGTGATAAGGTACTATATTAAATGCAAGGATTATTATTATTATTATTAAGCTTGGCTGTGAGTGTCCCTGACTAAATAGCTTCCACTCCCTGATTGACACTCATTGCCCTGGCTCGCATCTAAAGAATGGCCATGTGGAGTTATATTGTGCTATTTCCAATTGTGGAACAGTTTTGACAATGATGCCCTGGAGGTGGAATAGTGAGGAGTAAACTTGGAGGAGAATTATGTGTGGTCAACACTGTTGTAAGCAGAACAGGAGGTTGCAGTGGACAAGGAAGTACAGAGTTCAATGCTCAAAGATGCAAAGGATATCAGTGGTAGTACATAATCTAATGCAAGTGCAACAATTTTATTCCAAAACAAGCAGTCTGAGGGGTAGAAAATATTGTGCAGTTGCTGGATTTCTAAGGATTAATGTTCAGATCATCACTAGGATTATAATGGATTTAGACAAATACAAAATCCATCTATTTGGTATTGCAGACCACTGTTGTCAACCTTATCGTCAATAATTATCTTTGTTTTTGCCTTGGGGGTGTTAGGCAAGTGCTAGATATCAACAAGGTCTCCCAACTAGTGTCCTAAGGAATTGTTTATTTTATATGCATTTTGAATGCAATCTTTAATAATAAAACAAACCGGTTTTGAGGAACCAGTCAACTAGTTAAAATTTCTGCTTGACTCAGTGGGTGGCACTTGGCTGTGGGTAAGAAGTTAGTTAGTTCAAGACCCACATTGGGAATTTGAGTGCATTGGCTGAACCTCTAGGGCAGGGGTTCTGTAATTTTGTCATAGTGAACTGGTATCAGAGCCACCATTTTGTTGCAATCAAAGAAGTGTTTCGGGTGGATCTGTTACTGATTTGGTACTGATTCAGTCTGTAGGTCTCCATAGTTTTGTAGCTTTTCCTGTGAGTTGTATATCTCTAAACTCTCCTTACCAATTGTGCACAATTAGCTGTCATTTTTCGCCAACAGAATATACAGTCAATTCACTTTTCAGTGGATCCTGTGAAGCGCTTTGAGACGTCTCCAGACGTGATAAGGCACTACATCAAATGCAAGGATTATTATTATCATTATTACCAGCCTGTGTGCTGCAGTGTGACCCTCTCAACACCAACAGTCTGCTGCATGAATCTTATTTCGTTGCTGTAAACCCACAAGAAATCCAATCAGAAATCAGGATGGAGGGTAAAACCTCTGTGATCTCATGGCCTTTACTGCACCCTGTTGCATGTCCTACACACCCCTCACCAGTACCATTTTGCCCCTTCATTATTTGTGCGGCTATAATACTATGCTATCTATATTGACCTCTGTGAACATCACTGGGATTATGTGAGTTGTTATTTCATGGGATGGTGATTGCTGGTTTTCTGCTGGGTGCTCAGTGTAAAACATATCCTCTCAGACTCTTTATGTCACTGAGGTGAGGCAAGGTTAATTGGTTATTCTTATCTGTGCAGCCGTGTCTCACTGAGAATTGCTAGCTGGAATTACTTTGGCGATATTTTGAGTCATTTTTATGTCAGGGCAGCTTAAGCGTCAAAAATTGCAATTAATCAAAGGTAACTTACTCTAGACATGATTTCCAAATCAACTTTTCAACATTCACAACGTTGTAGCTACAGCACAAAACTGCCCATATAATTGGACCTAATTGACAGTCTTACTCAGAGGATCACAAAGGTGGCAGGTGTTGAAAATCGAAATGTCACACTGATGCAAGAGGTGACATAGTTTTCTCAGATAGTACTACATTTCTAAGATGTTCAATAGAGCACCCTCCAGACAATTTTCAATTTTCCATTCTCGGTTTCATGAATCAACACATTTCAGTGCACTGAAATTCAGCAAGTTTTACAAAATATCCATTGTACAATACAATACAAATTGCAGTTGACATCTAGCGCATTGGGATGTCCTCCCGATGTGAAAGGTGCTATACAAATTTTATTTGTTGTTATAAAGCGCCTTTCATTTCGGGGAGATATCTCAAAGCGCTAAGGTAAACGTACTATATGTACAATACAAGACCACACTTTGCTTAATATACACAATTTTCAAAAAGTGGCAAAGATGGCAAGTATAAAATCTGTCCAGTCAGCCAAATTACTGCAGTACGTGAACAAGGGGAGCACTGCATTATGAAAGGTGGTGAGAAAAGTGTAGTAAAAAGGTGTTGTTTGCAACTGAGGGTGGCTATATAATGGTTTCCTTACCCTAAATTGCATCAAATACACACTTGCACACAACTAGACACTGAAGAGCCTCAACCTGAGGTCTAGATTATGTGCAATTTCAGAAGAGAAAGGAAATTTGTTAGAAGGCTTAAGGCTGGAAACATCATGGATCTGAAATGGCAGTTTTATAATGGTCATTTGTGAGCCCTGCAGTGCAGATGTGATTTTGCTGCTTTGTGAACCTACTGAATAGAACCCAAGAGTCTCACAATATAAATGGATTTAAGATTAGTTGTTATGCTAATGACAGGAGAAAAGAGTTGTTGAGAAAGTTTTAAAAAAATGTAATAAGCAATAGGAGACAATTCGCATATATAAGTTTCAGCTAAAGGTTTTATAATGTACAATATCTAATATTACCTAAATACTCTCTGGAATTAGGAAAGCAGGATGCATCCCTCCAGGGAGAGAGTGTGCATACCATTCCAACAATCTATCTCTGGAATTTCCATGTGTAGGTGGGATGCATGGAATAATCAGTGTGGTTTGGTACTCTAAGCATGGTGATGGGTTCCCGCATATGTCAGATACCCGGCTGGCCAAAAAAATATACTATGATAAGTTATCTAAACAAATAGGCACTAAAATCTGCTAAAGCCGAATGGACAAAGAAAGCAGATAAGCAGACTTACCGGTATTAACTTGCACCATCTCACCAAGAGCTTTCAGATCTTTTTTGCTTTGCAGATAATCAATACTTGTAATTTGCTCATCACAAGCTAAACTAAAAATGTTCAGAGACAAAGCACTTCAGAATCAATGGATTTTATTCAGTGTACTTACTCCATAGAGCTGATTCTAGGGTGGCCTCAGGAAATAAGAACATTTAAGGGTGGAAGTTCCTGATAAATAACAAATAATACTGCCTCATTCTCAAGCAAACACTATCCCTTAATTAAACTTTGAAAACTGTATACAAAACATTATCTATGATTGTGTAAGACCATTGAATGATCATTGAAGATACACAGAATCATGCACACAATAATAAGTTTTAATAAATGCCCTCTGAAAGCAAACAGATATAATAATACAAAACTAAGAAAAAGATTTCTACCTCCAATATTTTGCGTGTTGATGATCTTGTGAAGACTTTTACCTTAAGGTCTCATTGCTATATAAAAAAAAAGTCATTAGAGATTATTGCCTTTGTTTAAACATATGTGTTCTATGAAATCCACTAATGAAATGTTATTGTGGCAAAATTTAAATTCGGGATGTCTAATTTGTGACATTTGTAAACCCAGTTTTATTATTTTAATTGGAATTCCTGTTTGTGAAATTTTTCACAGCTAAAGTCATGACCCCTCTTCATCATGAATTCCAAGTCAGCTAAAAGGCCAATGAGCAAGACAGCCAGCCATTTTCATTTTGTTCTAACAACTGGATGTGACTGTATACTTTTATGTTGAAAAGACGAATGCTATTGTAAAGTGATGACAATAACATGAATTAAAACGTAGTCAGACAATATCACAAAAGGACAGTCATAGTTATTCAAAAGGTGAAATAAAATAATCTAACTGTTTTATGTTGAAAGTTTCAATTATTTTGAATATTTTGCCACTTCAATTACTCAGAGTGTTCAACTAAGAAAGAGTTTCCTTCTAATAAGTGTTACAGATGGAGAGACAGTGAAATGAGTAATACAATCCTGGCCTAGTTGACATTTAATTTTCAGCCTTTCATTTCATACTTCACTGTAGATCCGTTCATTATTCTGTCTGACTGTAAATTGGTACTCTATCTAGTCAGGAAGAGGTGAATTTGTTTCCCCGTCCAAGGTCAATCATTATTGAGTCTTACTGTTCAGTAAATAGCTCCCCACAAGCAGACAAGTTGTTTCATAATTGCCAATAATTCTGAAAGTAACTAATAAAACCCAAATATTTGGATCATTCTTGCAGTATAGTACCATTCACACTGATTCAAAATATTTAACTACAACAAGTTGCATTTATACAGCGACCTACACACAGGGTAGCGTCTCAAAGCACTTAACAGTGGCAGAACTTGAGGCCGAGTGGGAAGAGGGGAGGGGTACCATAAGCATGGTCAAAGAGGAAGTTCTTCAGGTGGGATCTGAAGATGGAGAAGGAGGAAGCAAGGCGGAGGGATTGAGGCAGAGTTCCATAGTTCAGGGCATAGTGGCTGAAAGCACGGCTGTCGATGATGGAGGAGAGGGGACAAGGGATGTGTTGGAGGCTGGAGCCAGCTGAGCGAAAGGGGCAGTAGTGGAATGGAGGTATATTGGAGAGGTGGGGAGGTGCCAGGCATGTAGTGATTTCAACTGTGAAAGTTTGAGGATCTTGAAATCAATCCGTTCTGCAATAGGAAATCAGTGGAGCCTGGCAAGGACTGGGGTGATGGGGATACAGAGTTTGGTGCAGGTAAGGATCCTGGTGGTGGGTTTTAATTAATTGATATTATTTATGGTGAAGATGGGGAGATCCGGGAGGACGATATTGGAATAATCTAGGCGGGAGGTAACAAATGCATGGATAAGGGTTTGAGCTGAGTTGGGTGTGAGTTATGGTTGGAGGCGGGTAATATGACAGAGGTGGAGGAAAGCAGTCCTGGTCAGCGACCAAATGTAGGGTAGGAATGACAGCTGGAGATCGAACCCGATACTTAGATTACACACAGTTCAGTAAGTCTGAAGGATAGACCAGGGAGGTTAGGAAGTCAGAGCTACAGGTGAGAGCATGAGAAGACGTTAATGTCTTCAAGGAGTATAGCTTCCATCTTGTCAACATTCAGCTGCCGAAAGTTGGCCTGAGAGTGGAATGCACTTTTGGCCTGTATAAGGGAGAGACACACTTCGAAGATACACGAGCCACATCTTCAATGGACTGTGAGCCAGGTTTTGTGGTTTTGTGCTATGTGCTCTTGAGCATCTGGGTTTAGGAAACAATAATAATTATTATACTTTTATTATCATAAAAATTCAGTTTCCTTCACAAGGAACTTTCAAAAGGCCTTCATTAACATGAGACTGTAACACCCCGTTTTTATGGCAGGTGCTTTACCCCTTTTATTGATTGAATATGACTCCAAATCACTTCATGGCTGTTTGCTTCATACTGTTTCATCCCAGAGAGGTTAGGTATCACAATGATGGACTGACTGTCTTGCTAATTCTGAAGGCTTGCAGTAGTAAAAAAAGACTCCATCTATCTCCTAATGTGGCTGCTAGTGTTGGGATAAATCTGTTTACTGTGTGTTCAATGATTTTCACTGGGCATGATCACTCTTTGTCTGGATTTGAATGCTCACTGATGGCTAGATTTCTTTTTGTCCGTTTTGAATTTGCACAGACACAAAGCTTTCAAACAGTTACAGTAACACTGTAATTATAATTAACGCTGAAACCATAAATTATTCCTGGAGTAATGATTTAAGCATTCTAATTGGAAATTAATAGGATAGATTCACCTGGATGGTTGCAACACATCTTCATATATCAAAGGGCTCAAAATTCGATGTGGTCAATTAACTGGAAGCAATGAGGTGATCATTTCAGCAAGCTAATCAAAATGTTCAATGCACATTCATCTGACACAATGGGGAGGTAGCATTTGATTGCAGTGAAATACAAAGTAAACACCATTTGAAGTGACAATTAAGTTAAGAAATTCCAATGTAACCAAGCACATGGCCTGCGGCTACCTCAGGGTAATTAGACTGAAGTCTGGTGCTAAAAATAGCCCACCCTGTTACAAACTTCAAAACTCCCAGCAATCTCATATGTTGCATCAATAGCAGGAGATGCAGTTGGAATTGTAAACCCAACTGTTTTCAGTTCATCTCAGATTTAATCAAAAAGTCCTGAATTGTATTGAAATTGTTTAGAGTGACACAATTAGCGGAGCAAATTCACTGGTAAGTGAAGTCATAATAAAATGATCACAATTCAGGAAAAATCGCAAAAGGAATTATTGGTATCTTACTCAATTCTTCTGAGGTAAACAGTTGTCAGTCAAACCATTCTACCAGTGATTATCTTAAAAAGGACCAGTACAATTACTGCCTACAAAATAAAATTGCCACAAGTTACTGGTACATGAAAGGATGAATATACAGTTTAGTTCTGATGAAAGGTCGTGATTGAAATATTAACCCAGCTTTCCTTTCAGATGCTTGCTGTTGGTTTCCAACATATGTGTTTTTATTTCGCTTTTCTATCATCTGAAGCATTTTGCTTTTGGTTTTTTCTTGTCCTGTTTTAAGGTCATTTGCTGGCGAAATTTCCTTCTACTGACAAATAATGTTTCACTGCGGGATTGTAGCACTACAGTTAATTTCTAAATTATTTCCTTCAGATTAAAGTAACAGAATTTTTTTCTGTTCAAGAAGAGAAGGTAGATTTTCTCGGTGTTGTAGCCAACAATTCACTTTACGGCTGTTTTTGCAGGGCATTGCTGTGCACAGATTGGCTGCAATACATAATCACTACACTTTACAGTAATTCCTGTGAAGCACCTTGAGACGTCATCTCAAGATGATAATGTCAGGAGACACCAAAATCAATGTTAATTGGGCTGTAAACTGTGTGATAACATTTTTTTAAAAAAATGTGCTTAGAATACTTGGATTATTTCACTTAATACCTCCCAGTGTTTATCTCTACCCTGCAGCATTTCATCTGTCAGATTTGAAGAACAATGAATGTCAGGTTCTGTAACATGCTTATTGCTTTATTTGAAAAAGGAATACGCTTTCATGCAAAATGGAGAAAATGCTTTAGTAAAAATACTAGGTAATAGCTATAGGGGTATAAAATATCAAGATATCATAAATCATGGGGAATTAACAATGCAGAGCAATAATTCTATAATTCACGCAGTCCCTCTGCAACATAATACAGAACATAGTGTATCACAAGACAATGTTTTCTTGATCCAGATCAATGTAAGTAAGACCTGTTATTTACTATTGGATGTAAAGATGTACATGGGTTCACTATGTATTATACTGGCAGCTTTTATGAGTATCTGATACCCTCTGAATTGTCTGAGAGAGCTGAGATATGCATTCACCTACAAAATACACAGACACTCCACTTTACAGTAAAATCCGTGAAGCCCTTTGAGATGTGCTCCCAACAAGAAAGGTGCTATACCAAATGCAAGGATTATTAATTTTATTTTAGTATTGTAATAGTGCTTTTAGTCTATCAGTGCGATGGCACGGACTGACATGCCAAACGTCGAGGCACTGCATTTCAAACACACGCACAATTTTATCATTCACCTCTGTACATCCAAACAGGGGAGCAGATGTGATGGCATTCTGGCCATATGCATAATGTAGGCTTTCATCTCGTAAGTCACACAATGACATCAGTCACATCACACATGCACAAAGCCTTTTGCAACCAGCACGACATGGAATGATATCTTGATAAACAACAATAAGGTCAATAGAATATTGGAAAATCGTATTAATAGGTTTACTATAATGGCATTTATCAATCGTTGTCTGGTGATACAACCTGTCATGGAGTGTGTGATGATGCCATAAAGGAGCAATGTAAGTCGTAACCTGAACCCATGGTGGATGAACATTCAGTAACCTTGGCGCAGCTCAATCCCTAGTCTGTGGGAAGTAGCTTCAGGTGTTTTGAGAGTTTGCTTGCACTCATGGTGTCCAGTTTCTCCTTGTGGCTTAGATTCCAAGAATAAATGATCTGCAGGGAGGCTATTTGTACTCTGAATGATGGACTGACCCCTGCAGTCTTTGAAATAAATCCGCAATTTGAGTTGTAGCATTAGAATCAGTAACAAGATGGAAGTTGCCAGTGGCTAGGTTATCGAAAATGATTTGATAGGACAAGTTCGGGAAAGCAAATATCAACAATTTTTCTCTGGGAAATTAAGCAATTAAAAATTGATTTAAAGATGCGCAGGAGGAAAAATAATTTCTTTGTGCCCAATTTTTGTGATGTAGCTGATTTAGTTTTCTCCCATTTTCTAAGTGCCTGTTGGGGCCTGATGGCTTTCTGTAACACACAGGAAAATTATAAAAAGCAATCTATTAAAGTCTTACATTTCATATTCCTTTGTATTAAAAAGCTATTATATCAAGCGAAGTGACATTGCAAACAACAGATTATTCAAAACACAAAATACTGCAAAAAACAGATTATTCAAAGCTGTCTGAGAACAAATGTCAGAATTTGAATGCACTGTCAAAATATAGCTATTACCTTTCACAAAGAATGTTCAAATACATTGTTATGTGTGCATGTGTTTCAGCTATTGCATTTTATATTCATGAAGAGTTATACACCGCACACAGTACAGTTTATCTCGGAACATCTAAATTCCAGGACTCCTTCTTCTTGGATCTTTGAATCTAAAGATTTTTCGGGATTATTTCGCAAAACTAGCATGAAAATGGCAAACAACAATAACTTACATTTATATAGCGCCCTACACATGGGGTAATGTCTTGGAGCACTTCCAAACATTGGAACCTGATAAAAATGTGAAATTCCTAATACATCTAAAATGAATATTTGTTATGTTAATGCTGGAAACTTGGATAAAGAAAGCCCTTTGGCCCATCAGATCTCATCTTTCCAGAACTGACCCTACCTTCCCCCCCATCACATCATCAAGTTGCTTTTAAATGAATCCAGTTTCCTGGCCTCAACGACTCCTCCAGTCATCGATTAAAGACCCTCTGAGTAAAGAAAAACTTCCTGATATCTGACTGAAATTGCCCTTTACAACTCTAAAGCTGAAGCTTGCTCTACTGTCTTGGTGCATCCAAATATATTGACCTTTGTAAATTATGCAATGATTGGCTCAGTGAGTGTACCAGAGATTACTACAATTCACTTTACAGCATATTCTGTGAAGCGCTTTGAGGCGTCTTGATGTGATAAAGCGCTATAACAAATGCAAGGATTATTATGATATAAACAAAACAAATGCAATTACGACTCATGCTGCCGGAATTTACATTCTGTGCTTGAACAGTATTTTCAGACTGCAGTTAGCACGATTACCATAAAACCTAAAGGGTTTTTATCTTGTAATTTTGCTTGAAAAGCAGGGAATGTGTTTATCTAAAAATCGCAGAGTTTATTCACATTCTGGATGTATTCAGGCAAGCAGATCAGAATCAAAGTAATGTGCTGACGTCTGTCAGATAGCATTTACCTCTTGCAGAGACCAAAATATGATTACACTTCTTCTGCTCATGTTCCTGTATTTGTTCAATGGTTCAACTCCTGTTTGATTGTTGGCAGCTAGCTGCAGAGATAGTCAATGAAATCCTGTCACATTTGTGGAGCCTTAGGCTTTCTGCCAGACAACCAACTGAATTTAATGCTTGCCTCTACCAATAGAGAGATCTTATTTTGGAACCACTGCCTCGGGAATTGATTTAATTTTGTGTCGACATTTACTGCAATCCCAACGGTCTCAATGGGAAAAGAATGAAATTAATGCCATAAAGTGTGTAGTAAGTGGGCAAAATAAAGTTCATTTTTGCTCTTCAGTTCAATGGCCTTTAAGTGAATTTATCCCAGCAATCAAAGAGGTGACAGACCCCAGAGCTTTGAGTCTCTGAATGGACATTTGATTATATCAAAGTTGACAGGGTTTAATCTAAAATTGGCAAATATATGTTTGATTTGACGTAAAGGTATGCATTTCTACAGACCTGCTCAGTTATCTCAGTACAGTTAAAATATTATTTCAGGTGAGTAATGTTTTGATTTAGGAGTTTAAATCTTTTTTGCTATTACAAAATACAATGACTAAACTTTACAGCATATCCTAAGTGCTTTGAGATGCCCTACTGACATGAACAGTGTTATATCAGATGCAAAGAATATTATTATTAAGCTGTATAGTTCTGTGGTCAGAGATCCCAGAACAATTCTGGAGAAAGATTATTGATGTTAGGCGTCTTCTCTTTAGAGAAGAGGTGATCTATTAGAGGTATTCAGTCAATAGTGCCTAACATGTATTAGTCACAATTTAAGAAAAGGAACTCTTTTGTTGTCTCCGCTTAGGCTTGTTAACCAATTGAATTGGGGTTTTTACATAAGGCTGTAGTGAACATACATTCTCCAGGAAAAGGTTAAAAAATATAAAAGGTTAAAATGATATTTTCCCACAGCCTTCAGAAATACAGAAAGTTTCTATTAGTATCTGAAGAGATCATTTGGCTATCCTCCCAGTACCAATGGCCAGTCTCCAGATGTCTGTCAATAGCTGATGAGGAAACTGTGATTTGGGACGACGGCTGCTGGAAGGTGTTACTTGGAGTGCAGGTTTGTTGGGAACAAACAAGCAGATATCACATATCAGGTGATGCCAAGTGACCTGACACTGGGCAAAACTGCAGATAATACAATCCAAGTCTCTCTCTCCCCCTCTGCTCTCTTCTCTGCCTCAGCCTCGTTTTGTCTTTCTCTTTTGTCTTCTCCTTTCTTACAGATAGTAAAAACTGGGAAGAATTGTTGTGTGCATAATGTAGCTTTTTATCTATTGTGTAAATAGGTCCATGGATGCAGTTACGTAACTGCATATTGTGTTGTTGTGGTGAGTAATTTTGTGACGTTCTGCTTTGGATGCTGTCATTTCATAAGTTTTTATTTTTTGTAATAATATTTTCTTTAACCCAATTTTGTCCAGTTCACCATCAAAACTGAAATTACAAAAGTTTAGATGAAGTTTTTTTGATCTAATTAAACTCATATTCCAGAATACCAAACCTATCATCTAAAAAGAGAGATAAGACAGTGGTGTAACTCAAAGCGATCAAGAGGTGAGTCAGGTCCTCATATTAAAATAAACTACTGGGTAAAATTTCTTTTAAGCATTACACATTCTCTTCAGCAATAACAGCCATTAATATAATTTCCCAATAAATTTGCGCTGAGCAAACGGTACAGTATTTCAACATAAAACACTGAAAAATATGTTTGAAAAACAATATAAAGCCTCATTTGGAAACTTCTATAGAGTTAATTACAAATAGCAGAGGTTGGTAGAAAATCTTATAATTTGGGCCGAAATATATTTTCATTCCCCCACACCCCCATTGCTTTTCCACTTTGCAGAAAGATTTAATCACACAAGACAAGGACTTACACCAGAAATAATAGTACAGCAATTAAAACGAGTAAATTAGGTCATATTTTAACCTATGGATTATATCTTCACCTCTGCAATATCAGAAAATAATAAAACCGGTTCTGGCTCTGGCTCGGTTCTTGGCTGTGGATTACCTGGGATTACCTTCCACTGTAGTGGTATGTTGGTGTCAGCCTGGCTCAGTTGGTAGTATTCTCAACTCTGAGTCAAGGTTGTGGATTCAGGCTTTACGTTGGGACTTTGAGCTCACAGTCTAGACTGGCTTGGGTCCATTATTGGAGGTGCTGTCATTCAACTGAGACGTTAAACAAAGTCCCATCTGCCTGTTCAGGTGGACGTTAATGATCCTTTGCCAGTATTCAAACAAGAGAAGGGAGTTTCTCCCACTATCCTGGAACACAATCCCCCAAATAATTATATTGCCACATTTGCCTACAACAACAACAACAACAAGATTCCATTTATAAAGCGCCTTTCACGTCAGGAGGACGTCCCAAGGCGCTACAAATACAGTCACTTAATTTCACAGTAAATCCTGTGAAGTCTTGAGAGGTCCTTCCGATTTTGATAAGGCAAATGCAAAGATTGTTTTTATTTCTTTAGTTATTCACTTCATGGCTGTTTGTAGGACATTGCTGGGTATAAATTAGCTGTTGGTTTGTCTACAAATACAGTCACTACATTTACAATAAACCACGTGAAACTTTTTGAGATGTGTCGATGATGTGATAAGGTGTTATAACAAATGCAAGGATAATTGCAAATGATGTCCTGGTCAACAATTCCCCCAAATAAAATTGATCTTTCATTAATTGTGGAACATGATTTTGTGCAAATTGGCTCCTACTTTCACCTACAATCACTTTATAGTATAGAATAGAATATCCTGTAAAGTGAGATGCCCTCCCAACATGAAAGATGCTGTGTCAAATGCAAGGATTACTGCAGATTAATACTGTATTATAATTATTACATTACTAAATACTACTTAAAAAGGGAAAGATGATTCATAACCCACAAGTTCATACAACAGGCAGCCAATATTAAAAGGAGGTACAAACTTCTGAGTTGAGTGTGAAAACTGTAAAATTAAAGCACCCTCGGCAAATCCCTGAATGATTCACAACAAATGAAATAGAAAGAATATAGTACCAACATAATTCAACTTGTACCATTTCGCTCTACAGACCAATAAACAAAACACACAAAGAATGCCAAGAAGAAAAACACTTTAAGGGACATGTTGAATCACAGCCCTTTGGATAGTCCTAATCAGTGAATGAATCACTATTGTTAAACTTAGTCAGTTTTAGGGACTCTGTAGCTGTAGGGATAGATTCTGACAAATTTGACTCACATATCCCTGGGAATGGAATGCAACTTTTATGCGATGTGAAGGTTTGATAATTATTCATAGTCCTATTCACAGAAGCCTCTTGAACTCTGGCATCTGACTCAATGTCTCTAAGCAAATAAGCAATGTACTTGTTTCCAGAAATCCATTTTCTAGTGGGATGGATTGATTAGTCTGACCAGGAGCCATTTATTGTTATTATTATTTGACCTGAGAAGAGCGGTTTGTATCTTACTGCAACTCACAGTAATAGTAATGCACAGTAAAAATATAGTTTTTTTAAAAAAAGATTGCCATGAATTGTACAAACAAGGGAGAAGATACAAGCTTTCATTCATTCTTTTTGAAGTGCAAAGTCTGGACTCTGTTGCTAACAATGTGTTCTTTCTGTAAAGATCAAAGTTGAAATCATGTCATGTCAGTGCACACACAAACTAATGGAAAGCTGCACGTTTAATGTATCCCTGACAGGAATGTTTAATTAAATTTGTTTGGAATAAAGACAATATTGTATAGACATCCACCAACAATTTCAATCTTTGCTTAAATTCATTAATAGAGAGTTCAATGAGACATTTATCAACAATAACTTAAGAACTGGTTAACAGTTCTATCCACGATGCAATAAAGACTCAGTTCCACTAAAATCTCAATTTACTTAATGTGTGAGAGGTAGTTAGTCACTCCTTCCATCCCCTCACGAGGATATTAATAGAACATGTCCATTTTTAAATTGACATGTTCACATACATGTACATACGCAGGTAAGCAGAATGTCATAAGTCTAAAAAGCAGCATTCCAACTTTTCAGACGTTTATGAGGTGTTCACCATGATTGTTTTGGACATTGTCACTAAAATGCTACAGATTCAAACATTATCTGATTGCACATTGCGTAATGGTTTCTCACATTAGCAAAAGGCTACTTTTTCACCCAAAGGTGTTGGGACATGCAATGCCCAAGTAAGTTGGTAGGAACAGAATCCATTGTGGGTTTCAAGAGTGAAATAGACAGGTACATGAAATATAAGGGTTTGAAGTGGTTATGGGGAGAGCGCGGGGCAGTGGCATTGACTGGACAACTTGCTCTAAGAGCCAGAGGGGACTCAATGGGCTAAATTGCCTCCTTCCATGATTCCATAATTCTATGAAATAAGGTTTTTAACAGTTTATGGTGCCAATCAGATCAGTATGCTTTTCTCTGGATTCATTACCTCATTTAATACTGTAGACACCAGTGTAACAAGTCAATTAATGTATATGCACATTTAGCAGGAACACAATTTGCTGTGAATTAACTGTACTGAAATAACTTCAGAAGATGGTCAACAAACGAAAACACATTTGAATTATCTCTACTGAATGAGAAGATTTTATTTTAATGTTAATTGATTAGAAGCAAAATCCCAAGGGCGTTTTAAAAGGATTTTGTATATCGTTTTTATGGGCATTTTTGCTGGTGTTTGAATAATAACATTTTATCTGATTACACAGTGCTAGACAGAATAGCTGGCTTGTGCTTTGCACACCATCAAATCAGATGAAAGAAATTATTGACCTTTCTGTTCCTCAACTTTCCATTAGCATATTTTCTTCTTCCTTGTCGCTTCATAATTAAAAGAACAATCCTGCAAAAACTTTGTAGCTGATAAGAAAAAACCTTTCGATGAGATGTTAAATCATGGCCCTGTTTGCACTCCACTGTTTGAAAAGAGAAGGTAGTTTCTCCCAGTGTCCTGACCAAAAATGCCCCAGCTTGTCAGCTTGGCTCAGTGGTAGCATTCTCGCCTCTGAGTCAAAAGGTTGTGGGTTCATTTCCCACTTACATAGTCTAAGCTGAAACTCCAATCCAGTGCTGGGGGGGTGTTGCAGTATTGGAGGTGCCGTTTTTCGGATGAGATGTTAAACTGAGGTCTAGTCTACCTATTCAAGTGGACATTAAAGATCTCATGGCTCTATTTGTAAAGAGAAGGGAGTTCTTCCAGTGTCCTGGACAACAATTCCCCCAAATAGAATTAATCATTCATTTTATGGTTGTTTGTGGGACATTGCTGTGTCCACATTTGCCTACAAATACACAGTCACTTCATTTCACAGTAAATCCAGTCAAGCACCTTGAGACGTTTTGCAATGTGATAAGCCACCACAGCAAATGCAAGGATTATTATTATTAAAATTGTCCATTCACTTCATGCTTGTTTGTAGCCTGCTTCTAGGCCCCCCGCCTTGCCCGCCCCACCATTCTGCCCCCATCCTCTGGAATTCCATCCCGCCGTCCCTCTGCCTCACCCCTTCCCTTGCCTCCTTCAAGACCCATCTCAAGACCTTCCTCTTCGACCGTGCTTTTGATTACCCTCCTTCTTCCCATGCCCTCCACTCTTCCATATCCCGACCTCCAGCTCGGGTCCGAAACACTGATCGTCTCAACGTGAAAGGCGCTGTACAAATATAATTTTGTTGTTGTTGAACAATGTTGCATGAAAGCGGGCTACCACATTCAGCTACAAATACAATCAATACATCTCACAGAAAATCTTACAAAGTGCTTTGAGAGGTTCTCAATTTGCATTTGATTATATGAAATGCAAATATTTGAATTATTATTGAATGGAGTTTTCGGATTCTGACCTTATACTATGTTTCAGTATTAAAAAACTACTGTGTTGAATAGTTCTGTCTGAACTATGGAGGTTTGACATGTGAATTTTCAAGTGACGAAATAGAATTGAGCCAATATTGAAAAACAATTCCTTTATCTGTCTCCAACTCTTGGACCTATATGAAAATTTTACTTTAGAGCTTCGTGGCCTCAGATTTTTCACTGCTGAACAGCTAAAAAATTCCAACAAGCCAGTTCAGCTGATTATATCAGGGGAAAAAAGCTTGAATTAATATTCTCAATCAAATAAGTATAGACAAAAACATTTGTGATAAAGGTTGAAATAATTCACTGGTGGTGATCTGCCTCTTTAACGGTAGTATTTCTTTTAAAAAGCACAAATAATGAAGTGCAACACGTGAAACAGTTATCATCTACAATTACCTGGATATAAGATTCAATATCCTATTTCCCCCCCTTCCAATTTTCTTCCATCTTCTCAATGTGTGTATGTGTGAGTTTATAAAATGAGTGATGGCAGGCCATTTGACCACAGTGCAACCCTTTCCTCACTTCACTTTGATATAAATGCACCTTAAGCTCCAAATACACCATGTTGCATTCCCTTCATTTGTTAAAATTAAGCTTTATCCCACCGTCTCTTACATTAGACAGCGCACACCAGGGATGGAATGCAGGAACCTCTGCTGCCTCATACCTGTCAGTCTCAACAACTTTAGGTGAAGTTAATAATCTCTTATGTAGACTGATGCAATAAGTACGACAAATGGATGGATAGACAGTACTTTGCAATGGTTAAACTTTTTTGTCCAAAAAAGAATAGTCATCTTGGATTGGGGAGCAGTTAATCCAGAATGGCTGATTTATTTTTACCTTGATATGATTGCAGACGTGCTTCTTTGGTGCTGAAATGAAGGAATAGATTTGTCATGTGACATGTCAACTTTACTGGAATGTCAGCATTGCATTTGATAATGATATGTATAAGACATCTTTTGTTTATTTCCTGCTAAAGGAGCTCGGCTGAGAAAAACACATGAAATGTTGCGGTTGGGGGGCGTGGGGGTCTCTTAAATTAATCTCAAACAGCAGCTTGAGGGAATCTCGCCAGGTTTTGTTGTTCCTCCCCTGAGGGTTTTTTTCTGTTGACATTGGCATCAGTGAGGCACTTGCAGCCATTGTGCAGAAAAAAAAGTGGTGTTATGATTAATTTTAATTAATGCAGGCAGTTTAAAAGAGAAAACAATTGCGCAAACAAAGTGAATGCTTTAGCGCCTGCTTGCTAGACCGCAAAACAATAAAATCCCAGAGGATGGGCTATTCATTAGTTCATCAGTACAAATTAGTATCTTGTCGAATTTTAGGAAGTTACTTCACCCACTCTGTTAATAGATCATTATCTCGCCCACTCTTTTAACTGAAACGTGTTTCAAAATGATAATCACAGTTTCTATCTAAGGAGGTTGAAATATCAACTGTGAAACTTTGATGGAAATCGAAGACATTGTTCATTGTTACAGTTTCACTTCATATACATAGGATCCGAGTCGATTTACTTCATTTTAATGGAATTTATTTATATTACATTTATATTAAAAAACAAGTAATTGAAAGTGAAAGAGCTATAAGAAAAATAATCAGGCTAATGATCACTGTTGCCCCAGACTCAGTTCAGCTATCTCACGATAATACAGAGCTCAAAGTTTAGATGGCCAAAGCAAGATTTAGTGTAATTTAAAAAAACTTGTTGGCTTAATTGCTATAGGACAATAAAAGTCAATGAATACTGGGAAGAGCCTGCCATCCCCATTCAGAAAATACTTAATGGGTCAAGGAAGACATTTACACCTCTATTCATTAAGTACTTAAGTTTATTCCAGTGTCCTGGCCAACAATCCCCCAAATAAAAAAAATGGTCAATCACTCCATGGATGTTTGTGGGACATTGCTGTGAGCAAAATGGCTGCTGCATTTCGCCAAATGTCCATGTAATATATTGAAAAGGTTAATTGCAGGTTTGTGTGTCTTTACGTGCATGTGTCGCTTTTATAGATTCTGCTAGACCCATAGCAACAGTACCATGATGTCTGGTAGAAGCACCAGCTGCTGCTCGAGACCAAGCACCTGCACCACTTCAGAGCTCAGGAGCACTGGGCAATGCAGAAACCAGCTCAGCTTCCACCACTCCCTTCCAACATGCCCCAGTTCTGACGAAAAGTCATCAACCTGAAACGTTAACTTACTTTCCTCTCTCCATAGATGCTGCCTGACCTGCTGATTATTTCCAGCAACTGCTGGTTTTATACCACACTGAACATGGTAAGTGCAAAAGTAGGTAGTGCCTATGCTCACCTCTCCCTTTCCCATCATTTCCACTTTGTATCCCAACGGCTTCAACTCCAGCCTGATAGATAATCCAAGAGTGGCACACATGCACTATCCTTCCCCTTCCTTCCCCCTCTCTTCCCCCTTGGTGCCCACCCAAATTTCTATAGCTAGCTACGGCTATTGGCTTGAACTACAAAGGAAACAGAACGTGGTTTCCTGCAATGTGAAAGAGATTGGTACAATTCTTCAGCTACAGCAAGGACACTCTGGGAAACCTCCATTAGGGTCTGGTTGGATGTTTGAAGAAGGAGTGGTCCAATGCCAAGATATTCACGACATCAGAATTTTTCAGAACTCCTTCCAAACACAGTGATATGAGCCCAGCACCATATTATTCAAGTCCATTCAAATCATAGCAGCTGTAGTTTTCTAAAAAGATGCTTTTGCATCTGACCTGGAAGTTTTGAGTAACTGATTAGAGCAAGCAATTCAGGCAGACTTTGATTGTCTCAAAGACATAGGACATTGAGATTCTTCAAAAAAAATATTGCAGGCAAATTTGTTACACTGACCAGCACAGTTAAGGCTGGCTTCAAATTAAGCCATCACTGTAAAGACGCGAGTTAAACCAAAGGAACTCAAGGGAGTGGATTAAATGCCCTCTGGTAGCACTTCATTATACAAAGGTATGTACCACCTACCTCTGATGCCGTGGAAACTGTTGCTATGGTTTCATAGTGCGAGAAAAACTCCTGGTTTTCTTTCTGAGAATCCTCAGGCTAACCAGGAGAGTCGGGAGATGTTGCATAGAAAGCAATCCTCACTGCTCTAGCTGTAACTATTTCGAAACACTGATTGTCCAGCGCCGTGGGACATCCTCCCGACGTGAAAGGTGCTTTACAAATGTAATTTTGTTGTTGTTGCTCACTCTGCTCAGGGACCACAAACACCGAGTGAGGGTTTGACTGGACTCTGGGCCTGTTCTTTGAATAATTAATGCTCCACAGTCTACTGGTTTGAGTTGACACAGAACCATAAAAATGTGTGGCACAGTAAGAAGAGTCTTACTTTGACTCTTATCTTCTCCAGACTCTCCCCTCACTCTCCCAAACCCCCAGCTTTATATTGGCGTTCAATTTTGGAGGAGTGTGAAAGTGACTGGAAGGATTGCACATTAAAAGAGCCAGCACAGACACGAAGGGCTGAATGAGCTTCTTCTGTCCTGTAAAGTTCTATGGTTTCTACGAGTTCTAAACCCTTTAGCTCTTCCAATAACTATTTTTTTTCATTTCCTGTATCATCCTCGTCAATCTGAGCTGCACTCTCTCCATAGCTGTAATATTCCTGGTCCACCATTCTTGGAAGGGTTTCTGATGTTTAACTATAGGAATGTCCATATGTATGTGGAACCCTCCCATTTGTCGATCTTTAAACACAAACATTTCGAGTTTTTTTTATTTTTGTCTAAAATTTTTTTTTTTATTATTTTGTCTTGAGTTCATTTCTGCAAAACACCTTTTTTTTTTGTCATTTCCAATCCTTTCACCTTTCATTTTTCCATTAAGGAATTTTTGCCTTTAGTCTGACACCCTCATCTAACAGGGAGTCGGGAACATGGAATAAAGCAGAGAGCGAGGTATTGAGAAATAATTTGTAGTGTGAACATTCAAGCAACAATGTGGAATAACTTGATTAGTTTCTCAATGCTTAAACTGCATGTAGAACAGTATCGTAACTGAACATGTATAGATTCTCTGAGACTATTGTTATCCCGCTGATGTCTGCACATAAAGTTATTATAAAGTACTGAGATGAAATCATTTGCAGTCTAGTTAAGGTCACAAAATTAAAATACTGAATTATATGCTTAACGAATTAGTTCTATTCCGTATTTAAATTTACAGAATGTAGATTGTGCCGAAATTATGCAAATCTTTTACTGTTTCAGATCAATCAGACACCAAAATTCCAAATAATGCGATGATGAAGTATTCTGTATATTACTGCACCTTTAACACATGACACTTAATCAAGCTCAGGGCTGGCACAGGAGCCTCCCATGAACATCACTGTACATTGTACACACACACACATTTTCCAGTCTACCACATTTTCTAATCTCTTGGATACTTATCTATTGGATGCTTATATATTGGATTCACTTTCCACAAGACCTTCCTCTCTACATTACAACTACAACAACTTGCATTTATATAGCACCCTTCAAGCGGGGCAGGATCTCAGAGTGCTTTTTNATACACAAGGTAGGCTTCTGTGAAGAAGGCTAATTGGTCCATATGATTTTGTCCTTCCAGATTACTGACCCTACCCATCCTCCCATTACAGCATCAAACTTTTCTTCAATAAGTTCAGAGTTCAGGCTTAACCACCCTTCCTCGTAACGATTCCAGTCCTTCATAATCTTCTGGATAAAGAAATACAATATCGACAGGATAAAACAGATAAGAGACCAACTACAAAGCAGCAGGGGAGAAAGCATAAAGAGAAAAAGACTGAATGAAAATGAAACTATCAATAATTGGATTCTAGCTCCACACAACTCCCATCAGGTGGAATTTTTGTTATCACAGTAGGTAATTTACAGTGATAAAACTCATATCTTTAGAAGAAGCGATGGAAAGAAACTTGTAACAATAGCAAATTAAATTATATACCTGCTGTGAGATATCTTTTCCCTTCTATCTTTACAATTCTAAATGTCTAGGTTCCCAGATATGTGTCGAGATACACTTAAAATTCTTGGCCTAATTCCAAGAATTGTTTTCCTCGTAATTATTAATGTTTTAAATCCAACTTTCTCCAGTTGTATATAAAGGTCCCAGTCCCTGGCACTTGATGCACTTTTGCAAAGTACCATTGTTCACATCTGTTCCTGCAGCAAACGGTTTGGAAAATAGAAGGAACTATCTTAATTTGGCCTATGCTCAGAAACTGGTCTAATATCATACCTAATTAGATTCAAAACATGAGAAAAGTTAGGATAGTTTTGATATCCATTATGGCCTTTCCTAATTAATGTCTCTATGGTAAGAGCAGGAAATGGCCATATTATTTTGAAAGAGCGCATTGGATGTGCAACTCTGATACATGTCGGGCAGATGGGAACTCATTTAAAAAAAACTGCTTAAACTTATAATGGGAAGAAAATAAGGTTAACTTCTGGAGGGTGACAACAAATTGGCTGAGGGGCTTTGTTTTTTCTTCATGTAATCTTGCGCGATAACAGTGGATTAGCTTCATTGTTCACCTTGGGTACTCTCAGACAACAATCAAAATAACACCCTAAAATAAAATGTTTACAGTGAAACGTTCTCCATGATTATTTTTAAATGTTTTTATTTTTATTCAAAATACATATTAAACTGATATATTTGCAATATATATTTAATGTAACATGACTTTACAAAATGTATCACAAACTGTACAGTTCATAACCATGTCAGTAATCTATAAATTAGCCATTTGAGCTGTTACATGTAATGTTCCAATACACTGCACACAAGAGAAAGCTCAACATTCAATTGCTATTAATAATGCATTGACGAATATGTTGGAAAATGACAATGCATGATAAATCATCATGGTTTATTATTCCGCATCTGAGCTTGCATTTACTTCAAGATAATTACACAGTTGCAAATCTGAAACAAACAAATTACCATTAATCCACAAACGAATTCTGCTACCACACCTAGTACGATGACAGTATACCTAACGTTGTTGTTACCAGATCATATTCACAAATATGTATGAAAAATACATTAAATTATCATTACAGAACTTTAATAAGTAAATGAATGTTCCTTCCTACTTATTATTATGATTAAAAAAAAATAATAATAGATTGGGTCACTTCAATCCACGACTGTTAGTGGGACGCTGCTGTGCGCAATTGGCTGCCGCGTTTCGCCCACAAAATATACAGTCAATTCACTTTCAGTATATTCTGTGAAGCTTTTGAAACGTCTCGAAGACGTGATAAAGCACTATATCAAATGCAAGGATTATTATTATTACTTAAATTTTAACTTTGTATTTATTTTTTCCCCAACACTATCGTATATACTACCAATAAGAGTAAAAGAATAACATTTCACCAGACTTCCTGATGCACAAAGCTTTCCTACGTCAGTCTATTTCTCAGAGATGTTATTACGTTTACAAAGCACTTTTTTTTCACAAAATGTTCGGACAAAACCTAGTGCCTTTTTCCTTCAATATAAGCAAAACTGTTAAATAATCAACAAAATGTTCTACGTTCTTCCATTTGCAATAATAGCCAGAAGAAAGGTGGCGTTATATGGTTTAAAAAAAACTAGTAGTTATACATCTTGTATTTAATTCACCAGAATCTATGTCTTTGTTGTATGGTACTGGTGCTCAATATGGTGCAAAGGCAAATGATCTTTCTAATTTGCGCGTTTGTGTCAATTTTTATTATTTGAACAATATGCTTTGTGAAGAAAAGTCGCACACACAAATGAGTTATTAATGCTATGCGTAGTTAGTTGTCTGTCTGTTGTTGAAACAGTCATGTTAAAGAAGCAAATCTAGGAACAGCTGACACGAGTATGAAAAAATTCCAGAAACATTTCTTTAAAAATATAACTATTGATGTGAGTTTGTTGTTCCCGCTCCAAACTTTAATAATTGTAATGATACAGACCAATTGTAAAACAAAATATAGATCTTTAGGAAATGTTTCTGCTTAGTGAGCTCCATGTAGCGCATTGTTTTATATGGACTCACCTCTGTTCAGTAAGTTGTGTGAATGTGTTCATATGCTTTATAAATGCTATAACAGAGTTAAATTGCTAAGCGCACAGGGTCATATAATGTATAGCAAAATGTGCAATGAGAGAGCAGAATAACCTAAAGGTGTATTGAATCCGAGACTCTTATTAAAAAAAACTTAAGTCATTATTACCAGCAAATCGGCATTAATAATATAATTTTAACAAATCAAAAATAAAACCAAAGCCAATAGATTTAAAATGTTCACTCAGCAAAACTGAAGGGTTGTCGTAGATTTCATACATAGCATTCATTTAACAAAAACTAACTGAATGACAGCTTAAATTTGCTGTGTACTGCTAATAACGGTACTCTGCCACTTACAGAAAAGAATGTATGAGCTTTAAGGAAATGCCTTGACTGAATCGGCACAACATAATCAGTTTAAACAGCACCAAAATGGCACATCCATCTTCAGGGCAATGTACCCAATGGAAGCAGAAATAACATACACTTGTCACGTCACTGCATTAGCATCATTTGGCAATATAAATATTCTAAAAGGACCTTTGTATAAATGCTGATAGAACTTGTATCCCAATCATTTTTTTTAAATTAAAAAAATACAGGTCCTGAATATCGCAACTGGTAAATGCTTGGATTTTTGAGCAACACAATGTCATTGCAATGTCTTCTGATCTTTTAATTCGTCTAACTGGTACAATTGGGAACTATGTTGGATATCTGCTGAATGCAACATATTACAGTCGTATTTAAACAAAAATAGAAGGTGCATTAATTTTCCTCTCAATTGAAATATTTTACTTCATTTACATACTGGCGTTGAACTGTTCAATTATTCTCTCCCCCCCCCCCATCCTCGCCCCATTTCGGGACTTGGAACTCATATTATCTATGCTGACCATCCACCACATTACTGGGGGATTAATTGTTGGAGGTGCCATCCTTCAGATGAGACTTGAAACTGAAGTCCCACCTGCTTGTTCAAAGATCCCATGGCCCTACCCGAAAAGAGAAGAGAGTTTCTCCTGGTGTCCTGGCCAACAATCCATCAAATAAAATTGGTCATTCATCTCATAGCTATTTGTGGGACATTGTTGTGCACAATTGGCAAGTTGTGCACAATTTGCACAAAAAATACAGTTACTGTACTCCACAGTATATTCTGTGAAGCGCTTTGAGAGTGAAAGACTCTATATCAAATACAAGGATTATTATTATTATCATTAGCAATAAAATAAATATGAGTTTTGGACCTCTGATGTCCATATCAAAAATTACAGGTAAGGCAACATATGCTAAAGCTGGTGATGTGTCCATCTCAAATGTAGAAATTGCATTTGGGAACATTTTAGATATTTTTAATCTATGTGGGTGAGTTCATATGGGTGCGTGTGTGTGTGTGTATGCGTGTGTCTGTGTCTATGTGCACACATGTGTGCAAAAATGAAAGCCTCTCAAAAGAAATGGAGCTCCTGAAACATTTTTGCCATGTGGCACCCAGGTTAGCATAGCCAGAAAGGTAATTGGTATTATCTTCAGACTGGTAGTTATTAAGGCACTTTAGATGTGATTTTAGTGGTAACTTTGACTAGTTACCGCTAAAGGCACTTCTTTTCCATGGAGTTTCAATGATTAAGCCACCCATTCAGCAGAGATCAGCAATGTTAAGACGTGAAATGCAGAAATATCAAAGTGTTTTTCATGCAATATGGAAACCAGTGTGCAGGAGATCCTTATTGTTCAATGTGAAAAGAAACGTGGATGAAGTTGGTGGTAATTTACACTTTGTCCTGACCCAACTGTCCAGCGCTTTGGGACGTCCTCCCGACGTGAAAGGCGCTCTATAAATGGAATCTTGTTGTTGTTGTTGTATGTTGCTGAAAGAAAGAACCTTGAGGAAGACATGAAAGGAGGCTGTTTGCAATCAGTTAAGTGAATCCGTTGTTTAAATAATGATAGAATGGCCTATGTCTCAGTTACAGCAAGATTACAATGGGCAAAGCACGTGTCTGACTGACTTTGGAGCAATATCCTCAAAGGTGATGGAATGAGTCCCATAGTACAGTGACAACAAGCAGATAGATACCTGTGGGATCTGGCAGATGGGATGAACATGGTGCAGTTTTATGGCTCCCATATTCAGGTTGGCTTTAATGACTGAATGACAAGCAAGAAATGAGGCCTTTGATCACTATACATAACATCACTGCTAGAAACTATTGCCAAATAATCACAAACAAAATATTCAGGAAACAAAGCTTTACAACTATTAACTCAGTGAACCTTGAAAATTGTTAGAAACGGTCTATATATGTATTTGCATACAGGATAATGTGTGCAAGTTGGTACTTAAGTAAGAATTAGAATGGATCCAAATTGTGGTTGTCTGCTGAGAGGATGGTTTTCTCCTACTTATTAGTTCCATATATTATATTTTCCTCAACCACTGGATGTTTCAGTATTTGAGGAAAGACAATTAATCTTCAATTCTGTTGATAATCTGAACATTTCTCTTTGGAAAAAACTGAACAAGTCTGGAAGTGGACAATAACTTGCACAAGGCTTCACAAGGTCAGAAAACTAAGGGAATGATTTTCAACTGAATGTCAAGGGTAGGATGATTGTTCATAGATAAAAGAGCATCCTTCATAAAACTGTTGGAATTGATTCTATATTTCAATCTGTACTTAACAGTTTGCAAATTGTTAGCACATATTTGTACAATTTAGAAATATGCAGTCCTTCCTACGAATATGACATCTTCGTAAGCAAAAGTGGTCCTGAAAATTTACCCTGATTAAATACTCCTATTCTACGTTGCATTTGTTCCCATTTGCTGTTGAACATTTTTATAATCATTATTTCTGGCAAAAATCACTTTCATGATGAGGCCAATGATATTGCAGGTCTAACTGGGAGATAAGAGATATATTCCTTATGGATATTTGCCCCTAGAATTCTAAACCTGTCACCCTAAATACATCGCTTTGTTTCATCACTCTGAGACGTGCCTGGCATGAAGGGTGCAACTAAACTATATATTAGATCCTCTTTAAAGAGCTTTTTTTTGTTAAACGCATAAAAATGAATGTTAAAAATTACAAAGCAATTGTAGTTACAAATTCTGCTTTAGAGAAATCAGGATCAATACGTTCTTTATGTCAGTGTTAGAGCAAGGGGTTAATAAAGGATTAAAACGATATTAATCAATACCCCTCCAAAAAAGCAACTTGTAAATATATTTATATTTTCATGGATAAAAGGACTGTTTAAAATGCAAGGAAGGGGAGGGACTCAGAAATCAGGTTTTAACATTTCAGTGAGACAGCAGAATATTCAAGGAAGATGCTTTGCTATTAATGGAAGCGTATAAAAGGACCCTGCATCACTTCGAACAAAACTGCCTCTGCCATGGTAACAGATTTTGCACAAGTGTAGTATCAAGGGTTTCAATTGTAGGTACTGGCAGACATCGCCAACAGCCTATTATACTAACCAGACAAGAGAAAGCTCTTTACTCATATCCTAATTATTTAAAAAATTAAAAACACTATGAAGACTTTACAAACACAGAAGTCGCTGGGAACACCCAGCAGGTCAGGCAGCATCCATGGGGAGAGGAAAATGAATTAACGATTCAGGTCAGAGACCTTTCATTGAGTTCTGAAAAAAGGTCATTAACCTGAAGCGCTACCTCATTTTCCTCTCTCCATGGATGCTGCCTGACCTGCTGGGTGTTCCCAGCAACTTCTGTGTTTGTATCCGATTTCCAGGATCTGCAGTACTTTGCCTCTTATAAAGACTTTACAGGTCATTTGGATGTTCAGGTGCAGTATTAGTGATTATTCAATCACTAATGATTAACATTATTCCAAGGACTTTTCTGCTGCAACTTACAAACATGAGTACTTTCATCTGATGGGCATAATAATGGGGATTTAAATTTTTTAAGATGCTCTTTCTTTCCATCTTCTCAGCAATCAAACTTACAACATCAATTGTGACCATCTGCATTCTTTTCCACATCGCCTGATTCGCCAAAGACTAGACAGCAATTAATAATTCTGTGTCGTTTCATCCAAACATATATATCTCACCATTTTCTATCCTCTTATATAAATGATGAAGTAACACAACATCCCAGACAGATTGTAGTAACCGTACAAGGCAGACAATTACTCTGCCAGTCAGCACACACTCTCACTCGGTTACGGTGTCAACGGGATTTTTGGGGACGGACATGAACCTTGACTGTCGAAACTCGTCGCTTGTCCTGGTGACTGCAGAAAAAAAATCATTCATAGCAATATTACACCAAGAATAGTCATTTTAAAAATTAGATCAAAAGTGTTCACATAGTATGTGAATCCATTATAATTATGAATACACAAGGTGGTATACAGTTTATTCCAAGATACTGTACCCTTTTCTACAATGTTTTCTACAAAGTTTAGTGCAGAAGGTTCTTAAGTTCTAACTACAGTGCACTCATTCATAGATTGTACTACTGCATTCAAGGTCTGTTAAGGGAATCACCAGTTTTCCACAGAACAATTTTTACAGTATTTTTGGAATTCATATTATTATACTATTCTTGCTGCCCTATTTCTTGTGTGCAATAAATTTATATTTTTCATTTTGAATAACTGCTGTGCGCAATTGGAGCCGTGTTTCGCTCACAAAATGCACAGTCACTGAACTTTGCTGTATATTCTGCAAAGCTCTTTGAGACGTCGCAAAGACATGATATGCCGCTATATCAAATGCAAGGATTATTTTTATTATTTTCAATTGTTATCAATGAATGTATTCCCCCGAAAATGGAATGCAGTATTATCAAATAGGTACTCGTGTAATTTCAGCATGTAAGAAAAATGTCCACAACAATAACTTGGGCAAAACAGCTTCCACTATCTTCTCTGCAACATGCTCAAGAACGGAGGTATGTAGGAACCACTATTACCTTATAAATTGTTTTAAAACTGAATAAAACTATCTTATAAACTTAAAGCATACATTTGAAAAATTAAATTACCGATGCCATGGGAGTAATTTCACAGCAGTAATCAAATGTTGGAATTAAGCGAACTATTAAATACTATTAGTTCTTGTAGGTTATGGTGGAAATTCAACTGCATTCATGTTGCTTCATAAAATAATAAATAATAATAATCCTTGCATTTGATATAGCACCTTATCACAAAATATACTGTAAAATAGATAGACTGTGTACTTTTAAAACGCAACAAAACACAAATGTGGCAAACTGGAGGAATGTTCCTGAGACCACCTGGTGGAGACAGTCTCAGGATTGAGCCTTACCTTGCTGTAATAAACACACCATATTAAAGAGAGGGGCTTGAAGGGGTATGGGGATAAAACAGGGCTGTGGGACTAAAGTGATCTCCTCGCTCTGTGTGTCGGTGCAGACACGATGGGCCAAATGGCCTCCTCTGCACTGTAGATTTCTATGTTTCTTAGGAATAACATGAATGATTAAATAGAAACTCCACTCCCCCAGGTTCTCTTAAACGATTTTGGCCGATCCAAGAATTTCCTGAGAATAAGTTGTACAATCGTTTCTTTAATGACTGTTTCTTTAAAAAAAGTGCGGAATACGGAGCATGAAAAGTTTGCTCTGCTTTATTGCAGTACAATACAATATTAATGCTTTTCCAAGTATTCTCAAAAGTGAATTGGATACAGTAAAACTCGCAGAAGTCTAATCTGTATAAATCGTATGATCAACTAAGTTGTACATCTGTTCAAGAGTTTATATTCTATTCAAGTTTGACATAACTCATTCTTTGCATAAGTCATATTAAATGTATGGTCCCAATTGATATGACTTATGTGAGGTTTGCTGTATTTACTTGATAAGAAAAAAGTTGCAAGGCTATGTGGAAAAAGCGGGGGAGGTGGACTAATTCGATAGCTCTTTCAAAGAGCCATCCCAGGCACAATTGGCCAACTGGCCTCCTTCTGTGCTGTAGGATTCTTTGATTGTATTGGTTTAATCAGTAAACAATATCACGAGAAGAATAAAAGTTATGCCTTACCTCTTCCAAAGGGTGCCAATGAGCTATTGGCTTCCGGGTATATGCCAGCATTTCATTCCAGTGATCTCGTCCAAGTCCATCTGCATCATTTCCTGCTCGACAGACCCCAATTATCTCATTGTGACCTACTCTGTGAGTTAAGGAGTAAACAGATTATTAAGAGCCAAACCTATCCACTACTGAGACACAGCAGCATGAACAAATTGACAAATTTACACTTGTCAATTTAACAATATTCATTCATATATTATTATTATTACATAATTCCACACACAGCATGAATCACTTCACACTGCAGTGTGTAGTATTACATGATACTACTGTGAATGACTCTAACAGCAAACATCAAATCAGACTCTATTCCTAGAGTCTATTAATAATAATAATAATATTCCTAGTCTATTGTGCGAATATTAATAGTCTGTTGGGAAAATATAGCATTATAACCAGAGCTGAGGCAAGCGTGTCACCATGCTAGGCTTAAGCCATATACATACATAGCAGCATAAGCATGTAAAAGATCATCATTTGCTAAATGTTCACCTCAAAAGAACCTACATCATTACTGCTGTAACCGTTACACATATTGCACAAGCGTAATGTTGGGCAAGTTTCTTTACTCCGCACGCCTATGTTTACCCAGCAGTAAGTAGGAACCCGGTTGTTAGTCGATTGGCAGATCACTTTTCCGAGGGTAATAATTCCTTCAAAAAATAATAATAATAAATTGGTCACTTCAATCCACGACTGTTTGTGGGACACTCCTGTGTGCAATTGGCTGCCGCATTTCGCCCACAAAATATACAGTCAATTCACTTTACAGTATATTCTGTGAAGCGCTTTGAGACATCTTGAAGACATGATAAAGCACTATATCAAATGCAAGGATTATTATTATTATTATTATATGTGTGTTAGAGTCCAAGAAGTTACCCTACATGAAGGGTGGTGTGCAAGTTCTAACTTGCTGTTGTTTTTAATTATTTCTGTAAAGTAAATCATTCTTTGACTCTTTTTTTAAATACACTGAACTGCAGGAAGACACTGCATGGAAGGACAGCTTAGGTTAGATTTTTAATACAGTTCACTCAGCAAATGAAGACAGCAGACAGTAAAAGAATAATAAATCAGAAGAAATAAAGTCAAACTCACCGATCATAATCCATTACAGCAATTAAGAGGCTAACATGCTCCATACTCTCTGGAGGGATGTCAAAGATCATTGCCTCATTGTAAACAGGGTTGAGAGTATTTTTCTTTATAGTTGTCTTCCGCTTTTTTAATCGCCGACCATCACAAATTAGGGATATCTTTACGTACGGGTCTGAAACATTTGCGGAAAATAATGTTTTAGCTCCGATTCAATAGGTAGGAAACAGATAAGATTGGTAGAATATAATAAGAAAATAACAGGACGCAAATACAACAGGGAAGAAGAGAAGTGGAAAGAAAAATTGACGATGGGTCAAAAACAGGCAAATTATTTCAAATATTTTATTTTGCTCAACAAACACCAGCCTGCTTCATGGGTCCAGCCTGCTCCAACACACCAATAGTGGGTAAGCTCTGCCTTGCTCTCTGGAACTCCATCTCAAAGTCCCTCAGTCTTTCCCTCCCATTATCCACCTTTAAAACCCACCTCAAGGCCGATCTCTTTGACCTCGCTTTTCTCTTCCCCTACTCATGCAATAATATTAGATTTTCCACAGATGGGAAAGAAAGGATTAAACCCCATTAAACACAGAATTTACAAAGCTCACACTTCATACAGGGTGACCAAAAGGTCGTGATAACTACCCTATTATCTAAAACATATATATCATCATTTCTTTAAGATTGTCATGATCAATATCAGTTGCCTTCAGTGTTTATTTTCATTAACTAAAACAACTGTATTATTTTATTCCAAAAGAAGCCTCTTTACTTGCATTACCACTCAAAGGATTTACCTCAATGAATAAACATACCAGAAACGCCTGTAATATCCATGGCCTTAAGATTCCTGCATTTAATGACTGTCAGTGTCATTCGCCCAGCAGTTGGAAGGTAGCAAAGGGAAAACATGATCTCTCCCAAATCCACGCTTTCCTATCAGTAGGAGAAAAAAAAACAATCAACTTTAAACTACTTTGAGCAATTTGAGATCAATTCAGTGTTTCAGTCATTTTAAGCTCAATCAGTCATTAAGTGATTATTTTTTAAAAATCCAGTCATATCTGAGAAGTTTACTGAAGCTTCCATGTTAATTTTTATTCATCGAGGCAGACATACTGTACCTCTACAATTGCTCCTCTGCCTCCAAATTGTCAGAAGATCTGAACACTCAGTACTATCCTAACCTATACTGGTATTTTACTCACATAACATAATTACATCGGAGACAGTCATTTTCTGTTTTCACTTGTTAACAGTCAGTTTATAAATGACCTGCTGTACTTCTTGTTAAAGTTTGAATCTCACACAAGCAGGCACTTGTAGACATTTGCTGATAATACCTTGTTTAAGATTCTCCTGAAGCCAGGAACACCCTGAACCATCAGGGCGATTGACTGATATTTGAAGATGTGCTCATCCTTCTTAAAGGATAAAATAACAATAATGAAAAATATAATCCACGCTAATTTAAAATTTTGAAAAGTCCATTTTGATTGATACATCAAATTGTGAATATTTAAAACGTGTCAATTAAAATAATATTATATTTGATAAAAGCTGTTACAGAATTTGTTATCTGATGATATAAATATCTGGTTTCTGATGCAAGTATATAGTTCCTAGATGACAAAGAAGTTCCTATTCACTCTCTTTGTTTGAATGCGAGTGAATAGGAACGTCTTTGTCATCTAAAACGTCTGATAAAAAGGCATAACCATCAGCATATTTAATACCAGGGCACAAACTTCATCTGGGAAAAGTCTGAGTTACACAGTAAGGTGTCTTTTCACATGTGGGAGTGAGTTGAATCCAATTCATACAATTGGGCTGAAAGGCTGCTCAATCCAGTCCCTAATCAGCCCAACTGCACAGAATAAGTCCATCACTCACAAGTGTCCTTATTATACATATAACACTCACGTGTAAGGTATTGTACAAAAGTAGTAGAAAATATAGTTTTTAGCATTAGGTGATAAAATAAGAAGAAATTATTATCACTTCATGTGTGAATAAACACCTTAACATGTTTTTAATACACGTAGCTGTAAAAATAGATTTTGAGTGGTAAGGTAGAGTGTAAAATAAAACACGTTGATGTTGGATTTTGATCAGCTCAGCTCCTTTCAGGCCCTTTTGAGCCTCAGTTCCCAAATTATTTTAGTAATCTTTGTCTATTGTATAAATCTTTGACTCAACAAAAACTGTAGTAAACTAGTTCTGTATTTGCATTTCAAGACAGAATACCGTCTATTTTGCTGAACCACTGAAGAAGAATCCTGAATTTAACTGGCGAACTACTTGTTGCTTATAATGGCTTTAGAGGAACTCACTCATCAGGAAACAACACAAGTGACAAGTACAGAAAAATCCTCTCATAATAACATAATAGTACAGAAATATTGTCTTTTTTATAGGAATGAATAGACTTTTAACTTGTAATGATTGTGGTCACTTACTACATACTACAATTTCCAGAAAAGTACAATTTGTTTTGAAGAAATGTAAGATCATTACATCCTGTATTGTTTATACAATATTCATATATTGCTAACCATAGAATTATTGTACTGGGCCAAACCCAAATGCTTATGTTAAATAAGATTGTTAATGTTATTTACTGCAGCAGCAGCACAATGAAATTAAATGTCAACTCTGTAGCACCTCTGTAATATCAAAATGCTATTTAGGTCTTATAATGCCTTAAAGCGGTTTTCAATCACACTTTGTTTGTTTACCTATCAATCATCCTTTTTGTGACACATAAAGGGCATGGCAGTGTCTGTTTATTCTTCTGGCATTCACAGTAGTTAATATAACTACAAGTGACCATAACCACATCACATTTACCCAAGGCTATGAAGGGAAATGCAAATGTTTGAATCTGATGCAGATTCCCATACCGTATTCTGTTTATTCCATTTGTAATTTACTCATTAAAGAGAATACCAGAAAATTCCAACAACTATCTTGAAACCAGTGAGAAAGTTTGTTCTGAAAAGCATTTATTTTGTTCTCACAAACTTAGTAGTTGTTTTGACAATTTACATTATTAATTGGAATTGTTTTTAGGAGAGAGAGTACAGTCACTGACTACACTTTACAGTAAAATCATGTGAAGCACTTTGAGAAGTTCAATGTGAAAGGCAATGTATCAAATGAGAGGATTATCACATCGTCATCATTATTATTATTATAATATTAATGATAACCACAAATAGAACTTCATCAACATGGGACCTCAATGAGTTTATAGAATCATTTTAATGCATTTTTCCCTTTCTTGAAATACTACCTACTGTAAATCTCTAAATTGGTTTACTGCTTTGCAATAGTCATCCACTATAATTTATTTGCACTCCATGAAGTCAAAAGGTCTTTTGAAGATAACCTTCAAATATAAGCTGATGTCTTTCCCCCATTGTGCGAAAAGTAAAGTGAAAATCAATATCTTAAAATTGCTTCATCTAAAAATGTTTAAAATATGTATAACGATGGAAGAATCATATAAATAGTGCAGAAAAGACCATCTGTACAATTAATATTAACAATATAAAAGGCTATTGCTCTGATCAATGGAATATAGAACTGTTTCCACAAGAGATTTGGGTTTCACAACCCTAAAGGTAAACTCATATATAGATTATTTTTTCAATGTGCATAAACGAAATTTGGACTGCAGTTCCTGAAAACCTACAATAATGGCATCCTGTGATGCTGGATTCACTCTGTGAGATTACTTAAATGGCTAAATAAGTACGTAGGGTTGGAATTTGTAAAACAGTGAATGCTTTTCAACGTGTAATCAGAGGTATGGTTTGTATTTGTAGAGACATACCATTAGTGACATTATGCAGGGTGACCAAAAAGTCTTGATACCATTGCAATGTCTAATAATAATAATAATAATAATCCTTGCATTTGATATCGCGCTTTTCACGTCGGGAGGACGTCCCAAAGCGCTTCACAGAATATACTGTAAAGTGAATTGACTGTATATTTGTGGGCGAACGCGGCAGCCAATTGCGCACAGCAATGTCCCACAAACAGTCGTAGATTGAAAATGACCAATTTATTATTGTTTTTGGAGGGATTATTATTAGGCGTGTGGAGTAAGGAAACTTGCCCAAGGTTTCGCCCTGCCTGGAATTGAACTCAGGTCTTAAGTCTTAAAGAAATTATCTTTTTTGTTAGATAATAGGGTAGCTGAAAAATAAGACATTTATGGTCACCCTATAGATTTTTTAGAAGTGATTGATGAGATCCAGGGTAACTACCAAACTAAGGTGAGCTTTCAGCCGGGTGTGCACAATTAATTAGCATTTATTGTGATTTGTTAGGCCAGCCATTAGTTTGTGCAATATGAAGACTTGCTAAATCAGGAGCTATCAACATTATGGAAAAGCAAGGTTGGATTGCTAGAGATGAACCAGTAATACATTGCATAAGAAGCCAAGTCACGAACTGGAATATAAGAGTTTATTGGCAGTTACATGAAAGTCTAACTCCTAAATGAGCATGGAATGTGTTTGATCTTTACACTGGATGTGGCCAGATAGGCTGAGAGCGCAGAGCTCTTGCCTACAGTAAATTATGATCGAGACTGACCCATGACAGAGGAGGACAAGCACTCCGGACACAGTAATAGTGACAGAACACCCAACTCCGAGGGCTGCAGGGTGGGTGGCGGAGTGAGTTCCTGAAGTGTGGGAAACCCTAATATGAAGGAGGTATCAGTAACTTCCTGCCATAGAACCTGCCAGCAGTCAGAGAAACACACCTGTGGTAGTTGGACAATAATTTATACAGTTGATATAGCACCTTTCACGTCGGGAGGACATCTCAAAGTGTCGTAACTGCATTTTCTTTGCAGGGAATCCTAGTGGTTAACCTTCAGCAATTAAAGTCTGAGTTTTAGTTAAGGCAATCCTCATATTTATACTTTTATATTCTTCCAAGCAGGCTTTACAATTTACAAGAAGGCATGATCGTAGGAATTACTCAGTTTTATATAAGGCTGGCAGAGATGGATGTTTCCTGGGATCACAACTTGGTTTCTTATGATAGTCAATTTATAATAATCTGTACATTTGAATGCTAATACAGTTAATTAAGAACATAGTAAATTGTAGGTCTTGTACTGTTGTGATATAAAAATAGTGTCACCATCCTTTGAAAAAGGTATCTTGAATGTGCTACTGAAAACCACAGGAATTCTATTAACATGTGGTTTAAAAGAACAAGACCGCAACAACCCTAAACAGATCTGTTTATTCCAAGATTATCCACTTGTACCAAATACAGTATGACTTTCTATCGAATTTGTAAGAAACCGTATAATTATATCCTACAGGTTAAAGATTAAATAAATGGAGCAACATGTTACCCAGTTTGCCTACAAAATACACAGTTACTACATTCTCCAGTGAATCCTGTGTTTTGAGAATGTGATATGGTGCTATAGCAATATCATTATTATTATTAAAATACCCCTAATCTTTACTTAAGAAATCAGGATCACCAAGCCCAGGTAAAAGATCAGAACTGCAGCTCTGTGGAAAATAATTATTTCCTAAGGGTAAAAGTAAATTAGTCCTTTTGGTTAGAATGGACTTAGTTCTTATTTATTAAGCTATTTTTGAATATAGTTCTATCTTAGTAAGCTATTAAAAAATATATTGCTAATTATCAGTAATGCTAACTGAAGCAGCGCAGCATATAATGATCAACTATTAAAATATTTATTGGGCAGCAATGTGACTGTTCAGAATCACATTTTATAGATTGTTATCTGCTATTGTTCTGTGCACATAATAAGAATGTAGTTTGCATTAAAGCCTGCTTTATAAACATGTTGCCACGTGCAGTTAAATGTTTGGAATTGATAAAATCTGTTGCTTTGCTTCTTCTCTTCCAGACGCTCATAGTTTTCTCATCTTCTACTTCTAGATATGACCATGGTTAAGGATTTCTTAATGTCTTCGAGACATCTCAAATCGTTTCACAGAATATACCGTAAAAAAGTGAATTGACTGTATATTTCGTGGACAAGGCGTGACAGCCAATTACGCACAGCAGTGTCCCATAAACAGTCGTAGATTGAGTGACCAATTTTTTAAAATTTTTTGGAACAATTAGTATCCCTGGAAAAGCGATCAGCCAACTGACGAACAACCGGGTTCCTACTTACTGGTAAGTAAACAGAGGCGTGTGGAGGCAGGAAACTTGAGCAAACGTTTCGCCCTGCCAAGGAATTAAAGGAGATCTTCTCCCTGATAGCCTTATTCACATCAATTGGTTTGCCTCATTGGTAACGGGTTTGACTCTGGGACAGAAGGTTGTGGGTCACAGCTTCACATAAACTAGTCTGGCAGTTCAGTGCATTATTCAATGAGCATAGCATTTCAGAGGAGACATCCTATAGATGAGAATTTGAACCTGCATCCCATGGATCTTTTCAGGTGGAAGTTAAAGACGCTGTGACACTTTTCTAAATGAGAAGAGAGCTATTCATGGTGTGCTGGCCAATAAATTCATTCACTGGTCATTCACCTCATAGCTGTTTGAGGGATTATGTTCTGGTCTGTCAGGTGTCAAGACAATTGTTGAAACCCATCACCATGCTTAAGAGTATCTAAATCAAGCTGAGAGTTTCACATAGGTTTGCCATCTCTGCGTGGAAATCTCTCTGCGTCTGGAATGGAATGTGTTCTCTCTCCCTGGAGGAACACATCCTACTTGTCTAATTCCCAAGACTGTTAGGCACAGGTTGGTGTGGACACTTCAGAGTGTGTATGGGGAAGGCAAGGGTAGTGTTGAGGTTTAGCAAGCTAAAGTCACATAACTTGCCTAGTGACTTGTCTGCCACTCCAAGTTCTGCAACTGACCCAGACTGATTGATCTGTCATCAACAGTTCCCTGGAATACTGCAGATCCACCTGGTTCAGGACCCAGACTACTGAGACCGAGAGTTGACTCAATTCCGGCAGCCCCAAATTACTACGCTGTATCTTAACTATTTACACACAAACATTAATGTTGATAATCTTTATTTATTTGTATTTATTTCAGTCATCTTATTTATTTGACAATTATCTGTGAGTTTCTTACATGTGACATAGTGTTATAAAAATCCAAGTTCCTTCTTTGTTTCTTCTTTCAATGAAATGTACTTTTGTAGTCCTCACTAGTTAACAGCTTGACTCTGTGATGAGTAGGGTGGGCATTCTGTAAGGATCGGCCAAAGGGCCTTACTCATCCAACCAATCTTATGATCTTGTAATCTTGTGATTCAGGTTAGATTTGAAGGCGATATTAGTTGTTTGCAATTGCTGCCCAGGCTTCACATTTGGGTCTTATTGAATTCTATTTGCCTAAAACAAATACTAGTTCAGAAACCAGCTGGAGGAAAAATCTGATGCTATTTACTGTGACCAAAGAAAGACTTGGAGAATATGGATTGAGGAACAAATAGGCAAATTAATTTAAATCTTTGTTGGGGTAAGAAGATCTATATCAGCCTGTCCGTCTTTACACATTGGTTTTCCTTCCCCCAACCCAATTCCAAGAATTATTCAGCTTTGAATGTCAGGAGACACAGTTCTAGGCTATTGAAAGGTATGAAATGGCTCATTCTCAAGCCATTAGAGTGATATTTGGTTCACAAGATTTCAATTAGCATTTCAATACATGACTAAATGTACTACAACTATAGTAAAAGTGAATAATGGAGCAATACCACTTTTGGTTGTAAATCACCAGGCTTTAAAAGCTCATTGTGCATATTTCACAACATGATTACCAGTCAGATTTTCTGTTGATATGGATGGTTGATACGGAATAAAACACTTGCACTGATGTCCACAGCACAACTTAAAGATTTACAGATTTCTATTATGTATTTTCCTACACATATTTTACTATTGTGAATGTAGTACATCTACCTCAGCTATCCCTCGTGCAATCTCATAATCAGTTTTACTACATGCTGAAGAAATAACCAACTATAAGGGAACGTGGATTTATATTGCATGGGAAAAAGTTACAATAAATAATAATAATAATAATAATCTTTGCATTTGATATAGCGCTTTTCACGTCGGGAGAACGTCCCAAAGCGCTTCACAGAATAGACTGTAAAGTGAATTGACTGTATATTTGTGGGCGAACGCGGCAGTCAATTGCACACAGCAATGTCCCACAAACAGTCGTAGATTAAAAATGACCAATTTGTTATTGTTTTGGGGTTTTGGAGGGATTATTATTAGGTGTGCGGAGTAAGGAAACTTGCCCAAGGTTTTGCCCTCTGCCTGGAATTGAACTCAGGTCTCTCACTTGCAAAGCGAGTGCTCTAACCACTGAGCTACAGGACTCCACTAAAGCAGACAAATCAAAGTAATAAATTCAAATACCATACTAGTTAGTGTATTTTGAATCATTCTAGAATAATGTGGGTTTTCCAACATGCTTTTCACCACAAAACAGGCACGATATACAGGGCCTGAGGAAAACAAGCTGGAAATATACTGCCCTGAAACCTCGCTGCTGAAATCACTTGAGAAGGTAGTTTCTACAGCATTTCACCTGTATAATCGTAGCAGTGAACATCAATTGCAACTCTAATCTTAATCAATCCCTTAAAATTTCTCCTTTCATGAGACTGTGCTTAATAATCCTAAAACACGTTTTCACAGTTCTGTGCATAGTCTTGTTGGCAATTAAAAATTCAGCCTTCTGACTGCTCTACTGCTGCAAAATGGTATTGCTTCACTTCCAGCATTATAAACAAAGTATTAATAACGGCTCCTGAATAGTGCCCCTTAAATTGCTAAACTGGCATCTAAAAATAAAATACACAGCCATGTTTATACAAGCTTAAGGGTTTAGATACGATTCAACAGAAGGCATGATCAGTAAAAAATACACGGTAATGGTGAATGAGATAATTCATTAATTTTATCGTCATTAAATCAGCAGTCGACTGCTTAACAAATCATCGGAATATATTAAATGGTTTGCAGGTAGCATTAAAGAGTGTGTATGCTTTTCATTAGTTTAGCAAATTAGAAAGTAAGTTACACATTCGATACATGCATGTTAATGAGATTTGACTATAATAAGTCCAAGTTTCATGAAGGCAGAAGTGATGAAACAATGCTTGTTGTACTGTACTAATCTTATCATAGATTAATTGAAAGACAAATTAGTTGTTTAACTTCGTCGTAAGTAATATAAATAGCTGGATAGAAAAATCTCCAATTCTGACTCTTGAATTCTATTATTTTAAAAAAGATAGTTCAATAATACCAGTTTTGTGGCACATCAAATTGTTTAAAATATTTCAGAAGGTCTGAAAACAATGTTGTAATAGGAGCACATATCGTTGGAAATATTATAAAGAAAACTAAAACATCTATACTCACAGTTGAGACACAAATGATGTCCTTCCAGATTGTGGAATCCCTATAAAGTTCTGACACGTCAAACAGGTTATCTACAATAACCTCCCCAATCAAGTCATGTCTGGAAAATCTGTCAAAGTCATAAACACTGAAGTGGAGCTTTCTATTATTGAGTTGATCGAACACCAGAGGAAACTGAAATGTTTCTTCAAAGATGGGATTCAGAGTCTTCCTGTGCACTCTCGTTTGAAATTTCTTTTTCCGATCTGGAAGAAGGAAAATCTTAACATAGGGATCTGAAGTGCCAGAGAAATCTTTTGCTGGTAAGTCCAAGGCTTTGAGAATCATTATGATCAGAAGCTCATTTTCATAATCGTATTTAAGAGTGAAGTTTAACTTCCCACTGGTTTTTACATTCTCCTGGTCATCTTCCGAATCGACTGACTTCTGTTTGTAGAGTTCTGGCTTAATTCGTCCAATGCTTGTTGTTGTCTCTCCCCTCTGAAGACTATCCATGCTGAAATCAACACTTGAAACATGCATCTGTCTTGGCAAATGTCTTCTGAATGAATTGTGTCTGTCAAAGTAAAAAAAAAATCTCATGAATAAAAGTGGCTTTCAAGAACTGCTTGCTACTAGATTGTTTTTTTTAAATATCCATCTTTTGTGTATTATTAACTCCTCAATATAAAATAACTAATGTTGGACCCTTTGTAAGTAGTTTCTGTTTGTTAAATCTTTTAACAAAAGGCTGTTATTATATGCTGAAGGAATTTGAAAAGAATAGGGAAAAAATGCTCCGACTACCCAATTTAAAGAAACTTATTGTAAGTAGGTAAATTCAAGAGCGTCTCACAAAATGCTTCTGAAGTGCTATTAATGAGCATTTTTTATAAAGTGTAATCTCAGAACAAAAGGAGTGTAGAATATACACAGTCAAACTCACAGAAAAAACTGGAATGTGTCTGACATTTATAGAATTTGTTGCAAACCCATGCAGTTAGCAAAGTTTAAAATTGGGAGGTAAAAGGATTGGAAAAGCTGTGAATAATCCAGAATTATTTTCAGGCAGTACATATTATCAGCAGGCAATGTGGCTGAGACCTGTAATGGGTGTACAGTATGAGAGATTCTTGGTGGATGATGCAAGTGTATGCAGAGATTGGTAATAATAATAATCCCTGCATTTGATATAGCGCCTTATCACGTCTTCGAGATGTCTCAAAGCGCTTCACAGAATATACTGTAAAGTGAATTGACCATATATTTGTGGGCAAAACGCAGCAGCCAATTGCGCACAGCAGTGTCCCACAAACGGTCGTGCGTTGAAAATGACCAATTTATTATTGTTTCTTGTTTCGGAGGGATTATTCTAGATGTCTCGAAGCGGTTTCACAGAATGTACTGTAAAGTAAATTGATTGTATATTTTGTGGGAGGAACACAGCAGCCAATTGCACACAGCAGTGTCCCACAATGGTCGTGGATTGAGTGACCAATTTTCTTTTATTTTTCAAAGAATTATTACCCCCAGAAAAGCAATCTGCCAATCAACTGACAACCGGGTTCCTACTTACTGCTTGGTAAACAGAGGCATGTGGAGTAAGGAAACTTGCCCAATATTTCGCCCCGTCGGGAATCAAACCCAGGTTTCTTGCTTGCAAGGTGAATGCTCTCACCACTGAGCTACAGGACTGATATTCACCATGAAGTAAGGAAGTAAGTGAATCAAAGCCTGGAGGCGCCATGGTTCAGGGAATGGAAAGGGCAGCTTACACAAGGAAGGAAAAGACATATTGGCACAATGACTTATAAGCTAAGTTGGAATAGGGGGTTAAAGGGATCAGGCAAAAGTAATATTCTATTTGAATACAAGTTACACGTGGGGAAAAAAAGTCTGAGGAAAGATTACCGGTCTTGACTATCATATTAGATTAGATATTTAGATTAGATATTTAAGCGCTCTGAGATGCCATCCGGCGTGAAGGGCGCTATATAAATCCAAGGTGTTATTGTTGTAGATTACAATCTGTAAGGAAACAAGCAAAAAGGATAGAATTTACAGTGAATATACAGTGATTTTACAATTTTTGGCACTCCAATTTTCATTCCTTACTCGTGGAAATGTAACAGTAATAACTGAAACCATAGTGATAACATGCTTGACATCATTTTAAATTGATATTGCGACCAAAATCCTTTCTATCTATCTCCCGTTGAATGCACATTTATGAATTCCGAAAACGTGTAATTTAAGCAGTGCTTTGAGCGCTAAATCTAAATTATTAATATTGGGGTGTAAAATGAGAGCTGCGACAAGAGAGGTTCTTGAGATGATAGGTCATTTAGATGCGGATTTAGGGGACTTGTATGCAAAAGCAATTTTAAGTCCCCTCCCCTCCCCCACAATGTGTTAAGTCTGTCTCAGTTGACCAAATTCTCACCTGGGTTGTGGGTTCAAGACCCATGTCACGGATTTGAACTCATGTAAGTCTAAGCTGATGCTCCAAAGCAGTACTGGGGAGTGTTACATTGTTGGAGGTGTCGCCTTCATATAAGACATTAAACTGAGGTTCCTGTCTGCCTGTTCATGTGGGTGTTATAGAAATCACATGGCACAATTCAAGAAGAGAAGGAAGTTTCTTGGTCAAGAATCACCCAAACAATTGGAGATTAATTTCATGGCTGCTCGTGGCCTTATTCAAGATCATTCAACTTGGCAATACTTAGTGTTATGGAGGGAAAGGGCAAGGATGCATTATCAGTGAAAAATAGTACTGAATTTTGGCTGAAGCATATCCATATTGTCGTTTGTCCCTATTCTTAGTTGCTAAAACTACCTATGGACATTTTAGAAAAGTTAAATGTTGGAAACAGCAAATAGAAGCACAAATGCAACCCACCAAAAATATGAGCAAAATATTTTTACTAAACGTTCAAGCCCTTTCTACTCATTTTTCAAATTATACATTTACATCAAAGGCTGGTAGACTGGTGTTATCTAGCTGAATATTATTCCAGTATTTACTGTCAGGGATCCTTAGATTAATTCTGTGCCTTGATTAGAGAGATTATGACAAAGGGTGGGGCATTGATATGAAAAGATCAGCAGAGATCTAATAAACTGGTGGAACAGACTTGATGGACCGAATGGCTTCCTCCAGTTCCTGTTTTTCTACCATAAGAAAAAGTGTGATTGCAATTTTATTTTACAAAGCAAAAACACTATATAATAATAATAATCCTTGCATTTGATATAGCACCTTATCACATCATTGAGACATCTCAAAGCATTTCACAGGATATACTGTAAAGTGGATTGACCCTGCATTTGGGGATAAAACACAGCAGCCAGTTTGCGTCAGCAGTGTCCCACAAACTGCCATGGAATGAGAAACTCCGTTCTCTTTTTGAATAGTACCATGGGATCTTTAACGTCTACCTAAACAGGCAAATGACTTCAGTTTAGTGTCTCATTCAAAGGACTGCACCTCCGACAATGCAACACATCCCCAGGGATGCTTTGCAGTGTCGAGTTAGACTGTGTGATTCCAAGTCCCGAGGTGGGGCTTGAATCCACAACCTTCTGAATGAAAGCGAGAGTGCTACCAGTGCACCAGGCTGACAAAGGGTCTCATTTATGTTTGTTGACCTTGATAAAGGAGTATGAGCTGCAGATGAGTACTAATTCTCTGTATTGTGATTGCAAAATAAAGAATTAGGGTTCTGTTGACTGCACCGCCACGTTTCGAACTCAAGTCCTGAAGCGCAGCTTTGGTCGCATTACGCGACGGCACTGATTTGTAAACAAAAATCTATTGGGTTTCTTTTGACATTTTTATTATATGCCTTTCATTACTCAGTTTTTATTTATTTACTCATTTATTTTAAAATATTGTCACATGGTAATAATTGAAATCCTGAAATATAAAACGTGTCCTTAGAACCTCTTACCTCTACAAATGACTAAAGGTCCAATGTGAACACCAATAAGATGTTTCTGTGTGAGTGGCATGAAACAATGCAGCTGCAGTGCTGTACCCAGAGGAGCTGCGACTCAGACAGTATATCATTGTCACTTAACTAATGTAATGTTCTAATTACACACCATATTGCTCACTGAATTCTCTGCTTGATCACACACACAGGAAGCAATTTGAGGTTGAATTGTAAAACAATTCTACTGCTGCTAGTTATGACATGCTTTCATTTGTTTTATTCCTGAAAACAAACTATGCAGGGAAACATTATTAATATATGTATATATATGTATATATATATATAAAATATACACACACTCAACTGAAATTTTCTTGGCTATGATTCTGCATTCTGCCTTTTGATGTTGAATCTGGATAACTGAACAATAATTATCCTGTAAGTATACTTGCACCAATTAATACTGATGAAAATACACTGAACTCAAACTTTTTTTTGGCAATTCATCAAAACAATTGTATTAAGTAGGTGTGAAAGGTACATTGCAAACCAAAACAGAATAGCAACCAAGAACTTTAAGCAGGTGATGTTGCCAGTTCTTGTAAACAACATAAAAAATATTGGATCACATACCTTTAACTTGCAATGCCAGATAATACTTTGAAATGTTCTAATCTAGGATGTGCAATTTTAATAATGGCTGAAATGCTTCAATATCTTTCAGTTAATTACATAGTGTAGATACAAGCTGCACAGATATGTGGTTTTCTGGTCAATTTTATGTAATTTTAAGCTACACAAGTGTGATTTGACAAAATTATGATTAACACTAATCAAACACTGGCACACTAGTATTATTTTCCCCTAAGTTTTTGAGGTATTGATTTTCAGTCCCTTGTCTTTTCTGTCACAAATTGGTTGCTGATCACTATAACATTCACAGACTAATATTTATAATGATTTTCCCAAGTTTGCCACAGGAGCCTCTAGAGAATTTGCTGCAAGTTTGAATTTTGGGGGACATTCAGAGTAGGTTTAACCACTCCGAGATGCTACTAAGTGAAGGGCGCTATATAAGTCCAAGTTGTTGTTGTTGTCTGGACCTGGGTAGTAGAATACCTTTTCAATATGTTTAACAGCTATATACTATCAACATCAACTCTTTAACAATTGTCTTCCAAAATTGGTAATATATTACATCAACAAAGGAGTTATAGTGCAATTAAATCTTGTTAGGAACTTCTAAGCATTCTTGTTGTCTCATTCAAATGAAGTATAATGAAATGTAACAAAATTCTAAGTACAGGTATCTCAAAAAATAATTATTCTAAGTCACTCTAAAAGTACCATAACTTCCTTCCAAGTATACAGTCAGGCACCCTATAAAGTGTTAATTTTGGTACTAAAACTAGTGAATTAAAAATACCTCTTCTGTCTCGGACAGATTTGAAGTGGAGCCTTAAGATGAAACAACAACAACTTGCATTTATAATATTATATTATAACTTCAGCCACTCTGCCCCCAACCTCTGGAATTCCATCCCCTTGCCTCCTCCTTAGCCTCCTTCAAGTCCCACCTCAAGACCCTCTTCTTCGATCATGTCATTGGCCACCCCCTCCCCTCCCTTCCCCCCCCAATCCCAGCTCGGGTCTGAAATGCTGTACTCTGTCCAGCACCTTGGGACGTCCTCCCGACATGAAAGGCGTTACACAAATGTAATCTTGTTGTTATATAGAGCCCTTCACAAGGGGCAGGGTCTCGGAGAGCTTAACAGTCTCGGAGCCTGACGCTGAGCTGGGGGGACGGAGCAGGTTGAAGAGGAAGGTCTTCAGTCATGATCAGAAAAGAGGGGAAGGACCGAGCAAGGTGGAGGGATTGCGGGGATTGAGAGTTCCAAAGCTTGAAACACTCGTAACAAACTTGATCACCCAGTTCCTTCTCCTAGAATGAGTAATATTGTTGAACGGACACTAACCTGGAGGAAGATGTAGGCTCTGTCGTCTGTCTTTGAACTCGTGTATGTTTGAGGAGATGGTCCTTTAGTGCAATATGCACCTCTGCAGGTATATCTGGAGAAGTCTGGCTGATCTTCATGCTGGTTTCAAGTAGTGAAACTGAACTTCTTCCATTTAACTGAATTTCCTTTTTCTCGGGGGTTTCCACAGCCTCTGTGGCATCACTGGAGGTATTCTGAGGGACGTTATTTGGATTAGAAGTAAGACCTTTGCTCCTCCAGCACGGCCAGCACAGCTTCCAAAACACAAACAGAGAAACTACCAACAGGGAAAGCCCACAGAAACTGACGACTACAGCAAGCAGACTGACTGAAATGTCTACAAGCAACCAGAAAGTAGAAGTAAACAACCAGCATGACAGACAAACAAGGAGGAGAGAAAAGAAGAGAGGAAAAGAAGCTGTGAGAAAGAAGCTGGTTTCAGATATATAACATCCAAAGCAATATTACAGTTCACACCAAATAATGGGCACAGTGATATTCGGAATGATAGTATAAAGGGGTAGATTTGCCTGACGCCAATTAAATTTCCCATACAGACACGTACATTCCACAGCGCTTGATCAATGAGAACAAACAAAGCGTGTTTTGCTTACCAAAGGTTTGTTCTGGTTTATAGGCTTCTACTGTAAAATAATTCAATTTCATAATTTCTACTCAGCAATTATTTGTTATTAAGAGTAACAAAATCTGAATGACATCAACAGTCCCTTACTATTATAGTTAATGTTTGCGCCCAATTGAGTAGCAGTCTAGTCACCTGAAACAAAATGCCACCTGCTTCAGTTTGGGAGAACTGGGCTACACAATGGATTATTGGATCGTTTTCTCCCTCTTCGCAAGTTAGTGAGACAACACTTGAGAATTAATCCCCATTGCAAACATTTTCTCCACGGCTGGATTGAAGTTAACCAGCTAAAACTGTGAAAATCCCAAACCTTTCGACTTTTCCATGTTTCATAAAGATTTACTAAATTTTCCAACTGCCAAAGTCACTGTTGGAAATGTAAAATTTCTGTATTTTAAAGGGCCATTGTCTTTATGCAAAGTGGTGGAGCATTTTTCTTTGAATCGTTTACAAATGCACAGTATTGATAACACAAATCGAAACAAAAAGCATTTTCATGTCACGTGCATCAAGGCAAATATCAATACAGCACGACCAACAATTCTCCCTCCCAAACATAATTCGGTTTGCTAAACACTTTTTATGAAGACAGCATTCCCTTACGTGATCACAACTCAATAAGCAACAATGATTTCCAAATATACGTAGCACTGAGATGGGCCGTGAAGAAAGCAAGGGAGGGGGTAAGGCAGAGGGATTCTGAGAGAGAGTTCCAGATGGTGGGGGCAGAGAAGCTGAAGGCCCGAGCTCCGATGGCGAAAGAGAGGAGAGGCAGCGGAGAAAAATAGTGTGGTCGAAAGTATCAAAGGCAGCAGAGAAGGATGAGAAGAGAAAGAGAGCCCAAATAGCCCAAACAGCCCATGATAGATCAAAATTAAATGAATACTTTATTAGAGATTAAGCTGGTGATTGAGACTCTTAGTATTGTAAGTGCTTGATGTATTGCTGGAGGCCTGAAAAGAGAGAGATATATATTGGTGTAGGAATGGCGTCCATGTTCTTTTGGTGTATTTACAGAAACTACATTGATACTCCATTAATATATCTCTTTGCTACATTTTCATGCTGTCCAATTTGGATTCCATAACTCTTTCAGTATTGTCTAGTTTAACACTTTGATGCATTACTCTTTTTTCAGTTAACTCCATGTATCGGTGACCCACTATTTAGTTTACTACTTTTATTGTTTTAATTGCAAATACTTATATTTTAAACACTATTTTTCAGTAAAACAATTGATTTGTATCAAGTTGCACTGTACTCGGTAGAAAATACCAGACTAGTTCATAACATGGAGTAGAACCAAAGTAAAACTACAAGAATGAAATAGCACATTTCGAAACTGTAAAATCTGCCTCAGTCAGGATTTAAAAAATAAAACACACTTGTTTGCTCAGACCACTTTTGGCCACTTACAAGTATTATAAATGAAAGATTTATTTTGCTCTAATACAGTATATTGGAGTTTGAGAATCCTGGTTCCTTGATGAGGATTACCCAGATTGAAACATATGAACATTGAGTTTATTCGAACAATCCACAAAATATGTTTTCCAACTAAGTGGGTCAAGTCAGCAACAATATTGTTTGTGGGACACTGCTGTGCGCAATTGGCTGCTTCATTTCAGCCACAAAATTCAGTCACTACACTTTACAGTGTATCCTGTGAAGCGCTTTAAGACGTCTCAACAAAACTATCAAATGCAAGTATTATTATAATAATATTGGCTATCAATGTACAGAGCATTGTATTGTGTATTGTACCGCAAGCCTTTTACCATTTGAATGCACAAAATATTTATTATAAGATGGTATGCACTGACAAAAAGCCTATCTTATTCTCTGGCAACCCACGTCTATTTCTCATGAAGCCAGCAGTTACTCTCTTGCACAGCCAATGTTCCACGTGATCTTGCAAGTTCAAACCATCAAGGATGATAAGTGTTTTTTCACCTCTCCATAACAATTAGCCTCTTGACTATCCAATAGCACTATCGGTTTATGAGGTCTTTTTATTGTTATGAATGTAATAGCCAATTTGAACGCGTTAGTTTTCTCCTAAATGCTCTGCACTGCGCCATTTATTTTCATTCTAAGACTCCAACACACCTCAGTTTTCATTTTAATTATGAATAGGATTCTCTTTATCCCCCAAGGGTCCTGTCAATTACCTACACGACTGAGTTATTTCATCTTCTGGCTTCCATGCCACAACAACAGCAAAAAATAAATATTTTGCACAAAGAAAGTCTGAGATGTAGCTTAGATTTAACAGATCCTTTTGGTGATTATATACAGTAAGATGCTTCACTGTGTTTTTTGAAAGTCATGGTCACTGGTGATGTATTCACCATTGGCAACAAAGTTGTAATGCACTTCAAAGTCCTTTCAAAATGATGGAGGCAATAAATTAAATTATCACAGATGGCAGAATTATTGTGATGTGATTTGATGCATTCCGTGTTGAGATGGGCTGGTTTGTGAGTTCATTATTGTGTGGAAGAATTTAACAGTCGTAACTTTCAGTGTCTTTGTTCATGTTAGTTTTCACATTGTTTATAAAGCTCAGGATTTGATATCATAGTTAATGTAAATCAGAGGCATGGAAGACAATCATTTAAAAGGAAGCAACTGCTTAAATATGAATTATATAATGAGATGCATCAAGCAATTTGTGGGTATGGGAAAAATGCTGGTTTCAGAAGAAACTTCACTCAAATAAATCACGTTCAGTCCAACTGTGTGATACAATCATTTAGACATTTAAAACATTGAGCAAAAACAAACAGAAAGACATTTTCCTTTATTTTTCATTACTGTTAGTTAACACATTTTTAATAACTTTATGCAAACTCACCATCCCCAAGAATTAACTTTCCTCCTCCATAACCAGTTTTCACTAAAGTGAATTAACTCTAAAGGCATTCCGAGTTTCAAACACATTTCAAAATGTTGCATTTTTGCCAGCGATTAAAATTGAAAATGCACAGTTCTGATCACTGCTTTCATCTCAACTTTATGATCAGCAGAAAACAGAACACAGAAGTGGAGATCAACATTGTAAGCGCACAAAACACACATCTTTGCTTCTTTCTCTGCAGTAGGAAAGAAAAACAAATACTTTGAAAATTTCAAATTAAATTTTATATATGTGGATTTTTTTCACAAAGAAATTTCACAAAATGTTCAATCAAATATCACTTTACACAACTAAAGTCACCATTTTATTACATCTTAAAAAGTGAGTTACAAATAATTATTCCTGACTGGCAAGAGTTGAAAGCACCTCAATGCTATAGTTCTGCATATAGATAAATAGGTTGTGGAAAAGTTAGTTAGTTGCAAATTAAGAGCAGTAATATCTTAATTGCTGAAGATTTGTTTGGGTAGATACATTTTTCATCAATCCACATCATTATCAATGTAGTTCTGCACCAATTAGCTTGGTAAAATCCAGCAGTGACACTAAAGCTATGGGAAGCATATTACGTACTAGTAATGATTTCTCAGCTGCATATGGAGAATATTGCAAAGGTTACATTGCAATACAATTTTGTTCCACAGAGAAGTTAAATCAGTCCATGCTTGTCATAGTGCCATAAAAATCAATATCATACTCAAATAATTTTTACACTTGTGTTTTTTAAAAACTAGAGCATTTAAATTTTAAAGTTAGTTTTCCTTTCGACAATGTATGAACTGATGTAGAAAGGGGCAAAGTAGCATCTTTGATGTTAATGTAATGCTATGGTTCTCACTGACTCACTGGAGTTTAGACGTTGATCAAATAAAAATGGAACATCAGTGGATTAAGTCAATCCAGAGCCTAAGGATCAGCAACTAATAGTGAAGCTGTGATAACTTGAAATAGATATTACCAACATTATGCTGAGGATTAGTTTGGGCACATTGCCCAAACATCAGTGAGGCAAGCAGTGTTTGCATTTTGCACATATATGATGTAAACATATGCATGGTAATGTCACTTCTCTATAATAATTAGAAAACGTAAAGTTCATATCACTGCAGTCTGGGTCTCTTGGTATTATATCACTTCAGGTTTTGAGCCAAGTAGTAGGTATGTTGGCTTCTGAAATGTTGTGGTCAACACCAATGCCATTTGTTTTGAACCAAAAATATGTATAAGAGAGACAAAATAACACATATAAAGTAATTCATACATTATTTCATGGCAGTGAAAGAGTTCAAAGTTATCCTTCTTTTAAAAAAAANGGGTGGGGAGAGGGGCTTTGTTTTGGTCAGCTGGGTGTCTGACAAATTCGGAGACCATCTTCATGCTTGAAAGTATCAAACCAGTCTGAGATTTCCAGGCATCCCACATATAGATGGAGATTCCCATGTTTGGAATGGAATGCACACTCTCTCTCCAGAGGGATGCATTATCTAATTATGTAGAGTATTAATCATAGGCTGGCAAGGGCCAAAGTTTGGGACACCGTTGTAACTGGTTCCTGAGCCTTATAGCATGAATGGAGCTGTAATAACTCTACCTTGGAAAATAAAGACCCAACATAGTTGCACTCCTTTGAACTTTTCACTCTCGTTTGCCTAGTTCTGTAGCTGTTAAGAACATAATCTTGTTCACATTGTCCCAGATAACAATTATCATTCCGCTTAATGTGCATACGTCAAAGAATACAGGAACAATATTAGTGTGCTGATGGAAGGTGAACTCTTCAAACTGTATTCTATGTTGATCTACTTCAAAACTATTGTCACAGATTTGTTTTTAAATCTTATGTTTAAGTGTTTGCAAACAATCCGGATGGTTAGCTCACCAGGAAAGGAATTCTATTAAAATCAAATTAAAATATAAGAATGTGTGATGTTTATTTTGTACTTATTTGAATTTTACAACTTAAAACTCAAGGTTGCCTGGCTGGACTGTTTCAGTGCTGGTAAGCAAATTGGTGGTTTTGTTGTAACTGTATAAATGTTTTCAATGTTATTCTAAATAAGTACGAAACATATGGAAAATGCTAGTGATCTTCAAGGTAACAATTGCCAATAAATTGATCCTTGTCCATTTGTACGGGTGCAATCTTTAAAAAAAATGAAATGCATTAAGGAATCGGGATTGGGGTGGGAGTTGGAAGCATTTTTTTAAAAATTACTTTAAAGCATCTGTTACTTTAAAACATCAAAGAGAATATGAGAAAATGAAAATCTCCCAAACACAACTGAATGAATGCAATGGCTCCATCTCACCGACTGAAATATGAATGGGATTTCTCCCTTAGCTCTTTTTCTGAATCAAAAATCTGAATGTGAAGGGTGTAATCTCTCCAGCGCTCAGGGGGCATGGGATGTGTATTGTAAGCCTGCAATGAGGGTATTTAATTGGGTCCTTTTGGCTTTTTATTGTCTTCATTCATGCACAACAACAACAACAACATGTTTCTCTCCTCCACTAATCACTGTTGTTACTTTGAATGGCAGATGTGCATCTGACCATCTTAAAGACAAAATACTTGTACATATTGCCTTAACGGTCAAGCAACGTTAAACGAAACAGATGCATTTCTACCTGTCGGATCCAGTGAAGGCGAGCAAGATATTAATCGACCACTAATGTGGAGGTGGGCAAAATATAAGACTATCTTTTATGGCAAATCGGAAGCAAAAAAAAACATGACAGTTGCTTCATTTAATGCTTTCCATTTATCTACAACTTAAGACCTGACAGAAACCTCAGTATATTTTAGATGTGAATTGTGTTCCATCCACACATTTGCTTCTCAGCTCGACCAGGATCATCGTTTATCTCTTCTGTATAAGATCAATGGGAAACAACTCAACAGTTGAATTTTTACCATTTCAGTCCATAATTGTTGCTTATGTGTGTGTGTGTGTGTATGTGAGAGAGAGAGAGAGAGACAGACAGACAGAGGCTTACGTTTGCACTGCAAAAAAAATAAAGAGTAGTTACAGAAACTCAGCCACTGAATTAGTTGGTGCAAAATAATGACTATTTTATGATGGGAGGGGGAAATTAAAAAAAAAAGAAACAGATTGCTCATCAGATAACGACAAGCCACACAGTGAGTGATGCCAACAGCCCTGGTTACCTGCAACTGCACAAGAGTTGCACAGATCACCAGTGCAATGCAATAAAAATAATAATAATAATAATAATAATAATAATAATAACACACCCACGTTCAACACATGGGTTTGTGCAAACCTAATCCCAGTTGCCAAGAATATAGATTTTTTTTTTGAAAAAAAAAGTTCACAAACCAAACAGCCCACTCAATAGCTTATTGGGGGCACTTGTACAATTATTATTATTATTATTTTTTTTTTGCTATCCCCCCCCTCTCTCTCTCTCTCTCTCTCTTTGCACAAACACACCACACAAAGCCCCCCCAAGTGGATGGCTGGTACCTGCACCTGTGATCCCTGGCTTCCTGCGGTCCACACTGAAGACAAATTCGTGGCATTTCTTCTGCTCCACCAGTCCCCTAAAGCAGAGTTCTGTGACTATGTGAAGTGCCTTCTCGCACAGGCTGATGCCGTCCTCGTTGTGGGCGCTCATTGCCACTCAGTCATCCTTTCCCAAAGGATGGACAGAGTCACACACCACACACAGAGAGAGAGAGAGAGAGAGAGGGATGGAGAGAGAGAGAGATGGAGAGAGATGTGGACTCACAGTGTGACCATCACTCACTCACTCACTCACTCACTCACACAGCGAGTCACTGCTAAACCATCTGCAGCCTCTCTCCCCAACCAATGAAGTGCACTCAGTCTTACAGCTCAGGGTGGAATTGGGTCTGGTATTTTTTTTTTCGAATTAAAGATCATTTTTTTTCTCTCTCTCTCTCTTTCCACCCCCACCACCACCTCCACCCCTCCACTTCTCAACAGCTGCTGTCTGTGCCCAATGATAGTGAAGCTCACTCAGGAGAGAGCCCAGTGTTGCTCTGTTGGTGCTGGTGCTGTGGGTGAATAAGAGTATGTGTGTGAGTCTTGAGTGAGAGTTGTCTCAGCCATCACTTGTAGCAAGAGACAAGATCCAGGTAACAAGTGCTGCTGTGTTTTGTGTGTGTGTGTGTGTGTGTCTGTGTGAGAGAATGAAAGATGTCCAACTCTCAACACAGTGGTCCAAGTCTCTGGCAGTCAAGTTGGGTTTGATATTCCACTGTCATGCCCACCTATGTACCTGTGTGGGTTTTTTTTATAAAGGAAACTGCTTTAAATTGGATGTGTTTCATGTGCAACTACTGTCATGTGAGGGTACAGCAGCTCCCTCGCCCACCCTGTTGCATTTGTGCATTGACACCAGTGAAGCATGTTCAGCAAAAGTTTTGAACTCTTGTAATGACGTTACAATAATAATAATCCTTGCATTTGATACAGCGCCTCATCATGTCTCCAAAACGTCTCAAAGCGCTTCGCAGGATACACTGTAAAGTGAGTTGACTGTATATTTTGTGGGTGAAACGCGGCAGCCAATTGCGCACAGCAGCGTCCCACAAACAGTCGTGGATTGAGTGACCCAATTTTTTTTTATTATTTTTTTTTGAAGGGATTATTATCCCCGGGAAAAGCGATCCGCCAATCAAAGTTGCATAACTAGTAGAAAGTACTTTACATTGAGAAGTCACAAAATATATTTTTAAGTACAGTACAGTAAAACTTGCACAAGTCTGATCTATATAAATCATATAATCGCTTAAGTCATACCCAGTCCAAGTCCAGTTCAAGAGTTTATATTCTATGCAAGTTTGACATGACTCATACTTTGCATAAGTCATATTAAATGTAAGGTCCAAACTTATATGACTTATGTGAGGTTTACTGTATACTGTACTGTATTCTATCTCAGGTCACTGTATATAAACTTTTCCAAGTCTCAAGTTCATTCATTTATTTGAAGTTACTACAAATTTATTTTGTTTTAGCTTTGGGAGAAAAGCAAACTCATCCTCTAAACTCATTGTTATTTTCTAATGAGCAGTAGCCACAGCCAAAATATGACTGAGATTCTCCCAGACCAGCACTTCTTCATTCAATATTTTGTGTTCTGCTTCCTTATTCTCTTCAAACCTCCCATCCCTCCACATCCATGCACCATGACTTGATACCGTATCAGGTCCTTCATTATTTCCACCTCATCCAGGGCTAATGTGGAAAATAAACTAGCGCAGCCCAGAAATCTGAAAGAAGAGAAAGCAGGCTGACACGCAAAAGTTCACAGGGGGTGCTGATAGATGGGTAGCAGATAGGAGGGAGCGGTCTAATGTAGAATGGTAGCAACACAATGTTTTAGCAGTTTCTTATAATAATAATCCTTGCATTTGATAAAGCGCCTAATCATGTCGTTGAGATGTCTCAAAGCTCTTCACAGAATACACTGTAAAGTGGATTGACTGTATATTTTGTGACTGAAACACGGCAGCCAATTGTGTACAGCAGTGTCCCACAAACAGTCTTGGATTGGGAAACCAATTTTTTTTAAAGGGATTATTATCCCTGGAAAAGCAATCTACCAATCGACTAACAACCAATTTCATACTTACTGCTAGGGAAACAGAGGTGTGTTAATCACTGAACTATTGAATCCATTACAGTAGAGCCAGTAATCTTCATTCATCCATTAACAATGTATTCAGATTAACCAGGTTCACTATTTTCTTGTTTTTTTACATTAGCACCGGACGATGAAGTGGAAAGAATGCAGAACGTCACAGAACACTGGTTTATTTCAGAAGATGAATCAGAAGGAATTCACCATCAACTATCTTTAGTCCTAATGACTTAGCATTTATTTTCAAACTTAGAATGTGTTTGTCATGGTAATTTGTCCCTTTAGGAAAAGAGATCCAGGGTTAATCAGTGAATCATAGAATTATACAGCACAGAAGGAGGCCATTCGGTCCATCACGTCTGTGCTTGCTCTTTTCAAAGTGCTACCCAAATCAATCCCACTCCCCTGCTCTCTTCCAATAGCCCTGTAAACTTGTCCTCCCCAAATAATTATCTATTTCTCTCTTAAAAGTTGTTATCGAATCAGATTTGAAGGTGAGAACAAGCTATGTTTTCAATTTGTTCATGAAACATGTAGCATTTTATTACTTTATTTTCCAACTAGCACTACTTCTAAATTAATCATCTATAGTAACATCTTTGCAGTCCCAAGGCTATTGCTATGTTCTGAAAACTTACAAGTTTACATTACCTTTGACCTTCAAATTAATTTCAAAACCAAATCAGAATACATGAGAATCCAATTGTTCACCACTCTCTAATTAATAAGCAGCTTTAATGAACTGCTGATGACTAAATCTAATATGTCATCTGCCCAGTTGCTCTACCTCAATGAAATTGTGCGTGCTTTTATCCCTCCCTCGCAGTTGTCCCTAATCTATTCACTTTACCTCTAGGATATAAATATCTCTCATAATTATCATAACACAATTCGCTAAAGTCTCTGCTACTTATCTAAATGACTCACTAGTCACTGGTTCAACTGAACTAACAGCTGTCAATTATTATTTTGTTTGCTGTAATTATTTATTCTACCCAAATTCTTGCATCTCCTATTGAGTCTTCTATTTTTACTGGGGAACACTGCATTGTTGGAGGTGCTGTCTTTCAAATAAGACAGTAAACTAAGGATCAGATGAACATTAAAATCCTATAACATGGTTTGAAAAGAGGAAAAAGTTTTACCTGGAGTTCTGGGTAGAGATGTCCTCTTCCAGACAAAAATGTTTTATTTGTGTTAATCCAATGTAATTCAGAGTAAATATTTATGCAGTGGTCTGATCAAATGATACATTTTGATGTACTTTAATGCAAGAGTTTCATGAATATGTATTGGCTTTTATTCGTTTCTAGCAGGTTATAATTGGAGTACAGATGAGAATTAGTGTTTATTTTGTTGAAACAGTTGTTAATCTAAAGGAATTTGATCCTGACATATTCCATTAAAAAATAAGTTGATATAGTGCTTAATAATATCTAGAGATCCAACAGCAGTGCTCTTGAGCTATCCAGCAGCAAGAAAGTTTATTGCAGTGTGAGGTTTTTGGGATGAAGACCTGAAACACAAGGAAATAACTGGAACTGTCACTCAGAGACCCACAATGTGGTCAGATTCTGCACAAATGTAATGTATCCTTTGAAGAGGGGACTGTATAACAAATTAAACCCATTTTGTTCTGAATCTACATGTTTCATTGTGGATAAAGGTATTTTATGATGCTGCCTTTTTGCACTAATTGACTCTGACACGTAAGTGCTGTGAGATAGGAACTCTCTGTTTCTAGCCTTAAGTAGTACCTTGAGTTTTGTGAGCAACTTCGCAAAGAAATAGAAAATCAGCATGTTGCATAAGACAATTGCGCAGTTCTTTTCCTGAAAGAAACCCAAATGAATGGATATTATGATTGGAATTGATGGAAAACTTTAACACAAAGATGAAATGGGTTGACTATTGTGCATATTCCACAACGATTATGGAGTTGTCTTATTTAAATGAGAATAAAAGGCACCCAATCTGCAAGCATTTGAACATATGAATACAAGTAGAACAAATAATACTTAGGCCTCAGTACCTATTCTGCTTAAAATTATGCAGAAACACAGAGGATAAATGTATAAAACTACGTGTAAAAGAAATGTTTCTGGCATCATTGAAGGTAAAGATCAGTTTGCAGTGATATAATAAGTCTTATTGATGAATTATTGATCAATGAAGCAATGGCCATTGAAAAATGACACACAATGTAGTGTAATCGGTTGGTTGCAACAGTAGGGATATTTTAGAAAATTGGAAGATATTGATCGATAGCAAGGGATCACATCAGGAGCAGCATCCTAATGACAACCTAAACCGACTGGAGGCAATCAATGAGAAGGCAGTGAAACAGAATGCATGAGCTATTATCAATGGCATAATGATAAAAAGGCTCACTGATTTTATATGATCAAATCTAACTATTCTCATACAGTCCAATGGCTAGAGAAAGCAGCCCCAAACAGCAAATAATAGTTCTGCAAATATATTGCTTCACACAGGAGAAATTCTAGAGACTAGGATGGTAGCAATAACAACAACTTATTTCATATAGCACCCTTCATGTAAGGTAATGTCTTGGAGCACATTACAATAATGGCAATAATACAATAATGATCAGATGTATCGCAAAGGCCTCTGGTCTATTAGAGAGCCATTTTCCCACCCTCTGTGACAGGAGGTCACAGTGCAGCCCTCCAATAGAACAGAGACCTCTGAAATGCATCAAATCAGGTGCATTATTGCCATTATTGTAATGTGCTCCAAGACATTACCTTACCCAATCTCCGCCGAGTGCCTGCACCATTTACAGCACCTTGTTTGGCCTGGGAGGACCTCTAAGCGCTCTGGGATGCTACCCCCATGAAGTGTGCTATATAACAACAACAACAAGATTTCATTTATAGAGTGCCTTTCACATCAGGAGGACGTTCCAAGGCGCTGGACAGTTGAGTCAGGACCCGAACAGGGGAGAAATGATCAGGGTGAGGGGAGGGAAGGGAGGGAGCGAGGAGGGGGTAGAGAGTCAAGAGGGGAGCTGAAGGCACGGTCGAAGAGAAAGGTCTTGAGACCGGCCTTGAAGGAGGAAAGGGAGGAAGCGGCGAAGGCACTGGGGATGGAGTTCCAGAGCCTCGGGGCTGAGAGGCTGAAGGCCCGGCCACCGATGGTAGGGCGGTTAGGGTGGGGGATGTGGAGCAGACCGGAGCCAGAGGAACGGAGGGTACGGGCAGGTAGATAGGGGGATAGTAGGTCGGAGAGGTAGGAGGGAGCAAGGCCATGAATGGCCTTGTAGGTGAAGATGAGGATCTTGAATTCGATCCTCTGGGAGATGGGAAGCCAGTGGAGGCGAGCGACGGTGGGAGTGATGTGGTCGCGAAGCAAGTTGTTGTTGTTGTGCTCTCTTTAGCCACTCCAGATAACTAGTCACTGAACACTTTCTTCTTGGAATGGCGAGTTATCGGGAATTTACTGAATTTAGAATTCTATTCAGATCAATTATCAATCAGAAAGTTACCACTTATCATAGGCCAGCGTGATTTCCATAGAGAAGAGGGGATAAGAGGGGAAGATTAAAAGTAAAGGGATTCACTTTATCTTCAGTTGTTCTGAAATTACCAAACAGCAAGAAACAATTGACACGTCATGAGAAACAGAACTCAAATAAGTCAACTCTATAATTCCTTTTAAATTAAACAAATTACCGATTTCTTGGGTCAATTAATGGTTCATATTCTGATGCTCAGAAGCAATTAGAATTTGAAGAAAGACACCACACAAAAATAACAACAGGTTAGCAATGTCATCCTGCCATGTGTTAAAAGAACCAGAATAACAGGCAAAGCATAATTACTGTGAGGTGCAAAGCTTATTGATTGAACTAAAATCCACTCGGATAAAGCTAGGGCAGGTGTGATTTCCATTATTCCAGTCAAATGTTATCAATGACCATCTTAGGTGTTTGATTAATTTGGTCACAGCTGGAAAATACATCCAATCACACTGAGTTGAAATCATTCTAACTTACCTGGGGAGATGAGCTTCTCTGCCCTCACACTCTGGAGCTTTATTCCACAATCCCTCCGCCTCATCCCCTCACTTGCCTCCTTCAAGTCCTGTCTGAAGACCTTCCTCTTCGATCCCCTTCTGACCCCAATAGCTTGGGACCAAAACCCCTGATTGTCCAGCGCCCTGGGACGTCTTTCTGACGTGAGGGGAGGTATACCAGTGTAATTTGTTGTTATTGTTGACTTAAGCAAACAGTGTGACCCACTAAACTAACAGCAGGAAAAGGACACACAAGATGAAAACCACAAGGCCATGCTTCTCAGAACTGACAGTCCAGAACTAACACTTAGAACACATTCAAATTGAATTTGTGCTACTGACCAGCACTGATGCCCACAAAATACAGTGTCAATTCACTTTTCCGTACATTTTGTGAAGCGCTTTGAGACGTCTCAATGATGTGATAAAGGCACTTTATCAGCGTCTTGGGACGTCCTCCCGACTCCACACACCAAATTTTGTATTTTGTATTCTCGCACATCAAATGCAAGAATTATTATATTAAAAAGTGTACAGAACGAGGAAGATTCAGAAAGAATAAATCATCTGAAAAAAGAAGCAAATAAATGTTCAAAGAAATATCTTTCAGCAGTTAAAATTATTGAAACATTTCTCAAGCTAAAGGGTGAAGAAGTCACCAACTCACATCAGAGATTGCTGTTCAATCGGCCTAATGATAGATCAGCAATTGTAATATCTTTTGGGATTTTAAATACATAGCATGCATGTCATGTTTAAACAGCCTTCTCCAATATGCATGTCAACAACAGGTAAAACATGTCACAAATCCTTAGCAAAACAGTTCTTGTGTCCATAATGATTTGTTTCATGTCCCCCCTTTTCACACACACATACAGACACATTTCTCTTCATGTCTCTGTACTGCTTTGGACAGTGGATTTACCCATTGAGCCATTAGGAAATGAAAAAAGCATCAACAGAAATGATCAACTTTAAGTAAAGTAAGTTACAATAGTAACAAAGCTGAAAGTGGAGTTACCATTGACGCAAATAACACAGGGAGCAAGATATAATGACATTGCTAAATACGTGCTGTTTATTGCAATACACTCAACATGATAATTTGAGCCTTAGGTGATATGTATTGTTCTACTTGTGTAAATGCTGTAACTGCTTTACTTTGTCAGTTCAGGGCTCCTACCTTTAGCACATTCATTGATCCAGTGTTGTTGCTAAGGAAACATTTGTTTTGACACACAATGTTCTGCAGCATGCGGTTGAAAAGAAATATTACCCTTTAATATGCTTATATAAGGTATGAAAATAATTCCACGCGAGCAATTCAGTTTTATAAGGTGTGAATTACAATGATTTTAATCATTGTATAATAGTAGAAGCTGTTGGTCAATAATAGTAATCAATTAAACCTGACAATTCATTGCATGTAATAATTTAGAAGGGTAAATGCTAAGAGATTTAGAGATGAAATAACAGTAATCGTAAGGGAATATATAAACAACATTATGACTATCATAATGATTGTACTTATGATCACCTCCCATCTCAGGCACCAAGTCGGATGTGTGAAGCGCTTTGAGACGTCTGCCCGATGTGAAAGATGCTATATAAATGTAAATTATTGTTATTGTTGTAGGCAGTCTGAAAGTACTGTAATACTGATGCAGATTATCATAAGAGCCAGCTTTGAAGATGATGGATTTTGTGTGTTCTCCGAAATGATAAAGCTTGTGAAAACCTCAATAGCTCAGCCCAGGGGGATGTAAATATTACAGATCATTTCTCTCATTGTTATTGGTTAGTATTGGTACAGAAACTGATCTGAAAATAATTTTTCTATAAACTGCATGTACCTGTGCAGAATTTTTACTTCTTACCATGTAAAATATTCTTGTCATCTTAAGAATTGTAATAACATACAGTAAAATATTAATGAGTTTAATAAGTGCATTTATTACACCACATTCATTTTGTCTAACAACATTTGTGCATTTATATAGCACTTATAAAAAAAAACTGATTAAAAAAACTCTTGTTATGTACATAAATTCAGGGACTAATTTGCACGAGCAATATTCCACAAACAACAATGAGAGAATATTTTGGAGTAAATTTGGATTTTAATCAGAAGGACCTGGAGAAACTCCTTTGTCTTTGAAATAACTATAAAGGATTTTTTTCCCCCTAAATCATAAGGCAGATGGGACCTCAGTTTAATGACCGATTTGAAAAGGAATTATGATCTAAAGTAAATAAAATAATAATAATAAATAATAATAATCCTTGCATTTGTTATAACCTCTGTCATATTGGGAGAAAATCTCAAAGTGTTTCACAGGATTCATTGTAAAGTGAGGTGACTGTGTATCTTGCAGGTAAATGTTGAAGCCAACTTGCACGCAGCAACATCTCACCAACAGCCGGAAGTGAATGATCATTTTCACTTTGGGGAATTGTTAACCAGAACACGGTAAGAAACTCCCTTCTCTTTTTGAGTAGTGCCAGGGGATCTTTAACATCCACCTGAACAAGCACACAGGACCTCAGTTCAATGTTTCATCCAAGGGATGGCACCTCCAACAATGCATCTTCCTCCCAGCACGGCATTGGAGTATCAGCATAGACCACATGAGCTCAAAGTCCTGACATGGAGTTCAAGCCCACAACCTTCTGACTCAGAGATGAGAGCGCCAGCAACTGAGGCAAGATGACATATATATTTAAAAAATTGCATTTAAATTATAACTTAAGGTACTATTCACCAGTAGTGGAGAATCTATTTTTTTGCAAACCTGATTCCATTATACTCTGTTAGTTATAGGATTGTACAATTCTCTTGGTCCTATTATGTGCCTTGGAGCCGCACAAAAAAACTCTTAACTATAATGGCAATGGTTAGCAGTGGGTAACAAAGGACAGCAGCTGTAGTGATGGATCTAAAATAGAATAATTCTAAAAAGCTAAAGCAAAGTGCACTAAAAGTGATAGCAAACTCACCAATGTTGGTGCATGGTGTGTATGAGTATGGAGAATGTCCTAACTACCAATCATGTCAAAGTCTATGACAACATTGAAAACTTAAGTGGCCACCTGATTTCTTATCATAACACCATGGAGCAAGCCCTCGGGAAAATGTTTTAAGATCTACTTTTTTGCTCCTGTTTACCAGCAATGATCGAATGTCATTGAAAGAGCTGTTATTTTTGTTCAAAGTACCACCGAACAACACGAACATGACACTTGAGGTGTCAGCCTTGCTCAATTGATAGGGTCCATGCCACTGAGTCAGAAGTCTGGTTGCATTCTAGTTGCAATGGAGTTTGTTAACCGGATACTCCATTGAATTCCTGTGGGTGCATTTGTTTGTTATTATTTTTACTACAGAATAGCTAAGAATAGCAAAAAAAAAGTAATTTGGCCCCTTATGACCATTCCTTCCACAGCCCTTGCACAACACTTTCTGTCTTTGATTCAGTCTATTTAAAGTGTAGTGCTAGGGGATCAATACATTAACATAAGTGCTGTCTTTTCAGATATTAAACTGAGGCCTTGTCTGCCAGTTGAATGTTAAAGATCCCTTGGCAAAAAGAGAATAAAGTTTCTTCTAGTGCTCTAATCATTGAGTGCAAATTGACTGCTGTGTTCGCCTACAAATGCACAGACAGAAAACTTAAGACAAGGCACTCTGTCGAATGCAAGGATTATTATTAAATGATACATCTTTACTGCTCAGGTTATATTATGATAGTTAAGTACAATATTTCTGGTGTAATCTTTTACATGAATTAATATATTAATAGTATGTTACTAGAATTTGCACTGTAAAATTTATCAACTGTAAAAAAACAATACAAATTTACATATACTGTATATTTAAATTTGTATTAACAACTGTTATCCTATCTATACTGAAAGTTATAGTCAGCATAGCTTGAAACACTATTCTTATATCAAATAATATCACAAGTCAGTACAAAACAGACTAATAAAGCTATGCACATGTGCCTAGTTGGTTCACACAAGGCTTTCCTCAGCCTTTAGACTTTAGAGTGGAAAACAACAATTCTGTTTCTTGTGACTTAATTCCTGGAAAAGGTAGTGAATTGAATTGTTACAGCAATCTAAATTCAGCCTCAAGTTATCCATGTTTAATATTGCTTGCAAGAACACATGACAAGGACTCATATAGCTAAGAATTTTGGAAGTCTGTGTTTTTTGGTAGAGGCAAATCTCCAGGTTTCCCTGTTTCTTTTTTTTCTTCTATAGCTTATCAATGCTGCCACAATGCACATTCGAGAGTAAACAAACATTATTTTGAAGGTTTTTTATACTAGAGTTTCTCCGTTTCCCTTATTGTTTCCTGAGGGGGGAGATGATGTATCTGCTAAGAACCGTTGGCATTTGCAGTGATGACTGATAACCGCTGAGGGATTTAAATCTATAGCAATGGAGGTGATAGCTTTAAAGCTATCAAAGTGTATTAAAGCACTTTGAGATATTTATTTTACGTGAAAGATGTTCTATGAATTCAAGTCCCTGTTAGCATTATTGCGAATTGTACGTTATTCCATAAATGAAACTAAATTGGGATTCTATTCCCTGCCTGTTGTTCTATTGCTTTGAATGTTCCATATCTGCAACATTTACTTACAGTAAGAAACTGGGCTGATTTTGTAGGGAAATGTTATGCTATTCAAAAACAAATTAATGGTTGACTAACCTGGTTAAAAGCAGATCACCTCCATGGCTGTGAGAGCTTAAGAGTCTCATTTCCATTCATTATCCTTCCATTATTCCACTGAAGAGAGACAATTCTGTCAAAGCTTTCTTGTACCTGATTAATATTGCGCGAGGTTACAAAAACATCAATCAATATGAGTTTTAATAGTTCAACTTACGATAGCAGTAGAATGTATTAATTTGTTGCAATTTGATACTTATTGGATACTTCTGAACGCTACTGAGCTTTTTATGTCAGATTAATGTTTATTCACTCACAAAGCGATTATTTACATATTTTGTGTAGAACTGATGAAGTTTGTATTAATTTAAACTCTAGAGAGAGCTGATTTGCACCTGTACATGATTTTGTGCCAACAAGCTGCCAGATGTGCACGAGTGCACTTGAAGAGGCTGTTTATAAACCTAATATGGAGATGCACAGCTGGAGTTAGAATCAAATGTGACAAAAAGAGTTAGACGTTAGAATTAATGTAAGCCATAGCCAGCTGGGATACAGTTCACAGGAATAAGGAATGCCGGAGATTTATTTCTGAATCAGAGAATTCTGGCCATACAGTACGCAACAAATCAGTCCGCGGCTGAAAGAAAAAAGGTCTAACATTTTTAGGATGAGACTCTTTTTAGTTCTGAAATGTTTACCATGGAACCATAGAAATATACAGCACAGAAGAAAGCCATTCGGCCCATCATGTCTGTGCTGGCTATTTTAAGAGCAATCCCCTCAGTCCCATTAAACTGCCCTTTCCCAATTCCCTTCCCAGAACTGACGAAGGGTCATGGAACCAGAACGTTGAGCCACTTTCCTTTCTCCATAGATGCTGCCTGACCTGCTGAGTGTTCCCAGCGATCTCTGTTTTTCCTTCAGATTTCCAGCATCTGCAGTATTTTGCATTTTTTTCCCCATTCTAATTACTTCTCTGAGCATTACAATGGGCTTCTATTGTAGGGTGTCAGCCTGACTCAGTTGATAGCACTCATACTCTGAGTAAAAGCGTTGTGGGTTCAAGCCCCAACCATATGGTGACTTTGAATTCACAAGGTCTCGGCTGACACTCCAACGTAGTCCTAAGGCCAGAACACCCATTCAATCATTTGCCCCAATCACAGCATTAAGCTATATTTTAAATGAGTCCAGTGTCCTGGCCGTAACTACCGTCCCTGGCAAATTCTCGTCTGCAGTAGAATTATGCTGCATATTTCCGTAACTTTTCTACAAGTCTATTCACCATTTGGAACTTACACTGGACTATTGCTTCATACATGTTGTATAAAAAGTGCTTCTTTTGAAAGCTAGAATGTTCTGACAACATTGAGATGGTTAAACAACAACAACAAGATTACATTTGTATAGCGCCTTTCACGTCGGGAGGATGTCCCAAGGCTTTGTTAAAGGAAAAAAACAGTGTAAACCTGCTAGGATTCAATTCTAATCCCAGTGCAGCTGTGCAGGTTTCCTTTGCTGAACATGTGATGTGTTTCTATGTACTTCACAGCCATTTTTGATCATAGTCAACTTATAGAAATTTTCACAGTAAAAATATTATGAACTCATTCTTATATCACATCCTACTGCTTTCATATTCAGATCACTTTTTAACCTTGATCCCTTGGTAGTAAAAATTATCTTTGCCAACCATATTAATACTATTCAATCAACTTGGTAGGATATTGGACTAGATCACACACATCAAGCATCACATGTTATGAAATAAATCCCTAACTTTAATTATTATAATACTTGTATTTGATATAGCACTTTTCATTGGTTTCTCCATTTGCCTACAAAATACAAACTTTACACTTTACAGTATATCCTGTGAAGCAGTTTGAGACATCCTCCTAACGTGAAAGGCATTATCTGAAAAGCAAGAATTAGTATTATTGAAAAAAAGGGATCAGTTTATTTTGCTACCACTTTATTTTTTGTAGCCGTGTCAGGAATCATGATGATATTCACAATGAAGGACTAAAATGTTGATCAAAATTAACGGGATTCAGTATTCAGTTAAGTACCAATAATTTAGCTGGTATATATCACATACTGTAATCTAATCCTACATGTTTGCTGGTATTCTACAGGTAACTCATGCAGCTTGATGAATCAGGTGCCTGAAGAGATTAGTTTAGTAGAGTTTAACTAATGCAGAAAAAGAAAGGTGACATGGTGCTATGAATGTGATATTCTACAAGCCTTCTCCTCGATTGCGTTCAGTGTACATTTGGAGAGATAACTTTGAGCCTAAGGCCAGTGGTGTTATTTCAGCATCTGAGCTGATATTTCTGATTCAATTATTTTCAGGGAAAGAGAAGCTTTTTCCTATGTTGAGGTTATGAAACAAGGGATGTGAGGAGCTCAAAATGATTGTCATTGATGCATCACAGGATGCTAGGACTCACTAAAAGCTGACAGCAGAACTCTGTGTTCTTCAAGCATTTAAATTGTTGGAAGACCAGCAGTATTGAAAATCTACATTGAAAGTAGAAGTTTCATTTATTCTGAACTTCACATTCATTCGCCTAAAATTATAGGCATTCTTGAGAGACTATTTGAATATCCACAGTTTATGGCGGTTATCGTAATTACTCATTCATTTTTCTGAGTGTGGTTAGAAGTGACATTCTCCTGTAAATTGCACTGTATGTGGGTTGGGCTAATGTGAATCAAGATTTTTCAAAACAATTGCTGTTGTACATTGAGAATATATATAAGCTTTTATAGCCTTTTATATATGTTCCTAATAGATCACAGTATTTACAGTCAGCATATAGTTCTGTAAATAATTTCTCATTTCAAATATATTTAATAATGATAATAATCCTTACATGTTGTTGAGATGTCTCAAAGCGCTTCACAGGATATACTGTAAAGTGAATTGACTGTGTATTTTGTGGGCGAATTGCGGCCAATTGTGTATGGCAATGTCCACAAACAGTCATGGATTGACCAATTTTAAAAAAAAGATAGTTAAGATAATGTTCATTTGCCATCAAAAGGATAAAATGTTGTGAAAGAGAGGAATCACTCAAACATCTGTGATTCAATTTAATTAAATGCTTCAATCAGAATTAATTTGTTTCAATTTGAGCAGTTTAATTACATCTAATTTTACTTTAATTATGTTCTGGTACAAATGAAATAAGATATCTTGCATAAGCAGTAAGGTGTACTTTTCCAAAAAAATTGTTTATAAAACCTAAGAAATGTAAAATGCTGAAGACGTTAGCATGTCTATTATAAATGCAATGTATAGGCAAATATTAACTGTAACATTCTGTGTGCAATTGGCTGCAATGTTTTTTTTTTCTAAATTCTGAACTGAGATTGAAATGAAATGCGTGTTGTGCAGTAACCTGACAATTGGATTTAACTTATTTATCTTTTTGGCCAATACTGAACAGAATCAAGTAAAATTGAGGAAGGTTTTTGGAACATTTAAACCATTCTTCTTCCAGTCTTCAATTGGGTAGAAATTTAATCTGGGTCTAGATTTACTCCATTAACATAGCAGTACAATGTGTCCAGAATTAAACTCTTGAATAGTCTTTCCTATTGAAAATGTTTAAGAACTACAGAAAAAAGACATCAAAGTTAAGATTGAATTCAACCATCTGCCATTCTGAAAATATTATGTAACTAGAGTAAATAGAGCGAGCTAAGACCTCTCTATTTGACGGCACTTTCGTCACCTTCCCCTTTTCCCCAACCCTCCTAAGCTCTTTCCCCTCCACCACCACCCTCTGTCTCCATTGGCCAGTAAGCTCTGTGAAGTGCTTCAAGATGTCCTCCCAACACGAGGGTAAATCTCAACCCAGGTAGAATTTTTTCCCTGGTGTATATTTCTCATTTCCAATGACAGCATTGAACTTCTACAGAAAAGAATGCAACGTGTCAGCATCAATATTCTGGATACTTTTGTTCTGCTGTGGCCAGAGAAAGTCATTTTCCATGATAGATGACATTTTTATTCAAAGTACTTTCAATCTCTGGTAGGCTGCGATCAGTGTTATTGTCAGTAATTTGAGGGAGTATAAACAAAACTCTGCTGCCAAATAAAAATCACACTATGACCGGCAGTATTCTCCAGTGGCACATCGCAGCTATTTTTCCCCAGGCAAAATTCAATTTCTTTCAGCCGGCTTTCCTACCTGGTGTTAATACTGGTTGCATCAACATTAATGAGGTTTTTGCCATTGGCTAAACAAATATGAATTCACAACCTAATTGAAATGGCTTCCTTTTTAATAGCAAGGGAGCAAAAGGAGGTTGGGGATTAGGAGGATTTATTTTTTACACAGAGAGTTGTTAGGACATGGAGATGCATGGTGGAGGTAGGATTCATGTTAGCTTCCTCAAGAGGGAACAAGATAGATGATTATCATGAGCATGGGGAAAAATGCAAGTAAATCAGATTGAATGCACTGCTGTTTCAAAGAGCGAGACACAATGGATTTTTTATAATAATACTTGCATTTGATATAGTACCTTATCGTGTCTTCAAGATGTCTCAAAGCGCTTCACAAAATATACTGCAAAGTGAATTGACTGTGTATTTTGTGGGTGAAACACCACAAAATACAGTCAATTCATTTTACAGTTTATCCTGTGCAATACTTTGAGACGTCTCGAATAACGTGATCATTTTTTACAGGTAAATTTATAGTACTGTAGAGATTTGCTGATATCTTACTACAAACACACTTTTCAGTTGAAGACCTCAGTGAAAAATAGAAATGGAGGTATAAGATTCCAAGTTCTCTGTAAACCTCCATATTCAGATCTCATATCTCATTAAACATCAGCGCACTGAATATTAATTTCAGTATCTAATGTGCAGATTTGTGATCATGGAGCAAGGGCCATTCTGAAGAGAGACCGTTAATACAAATGTAGATGTACCTTCAAGATGAGAAGGTAATTATATCACAGAGGGCACTGAAATTAAGTTTGTACCTGGACACGTGAAGAGCGATATATAAATGCAAGTTGTTGCTGTACTTCAAGAACTCCAGGCATAGAGGTTGAAAAATAGAGAAAGAGATGTTCTCTACTATTGGTGGGATATAACAACAACTTCTTGAATTTAAACAGTGCCCTTCACACAAGTGAGCGCTGAATAATGAGCAGGATGGAAAATTATTTTGATAATGAAACCTACTAGTAACTGAGCTAGGTGGTAGGTGGTTTGATTGATTTGCCTGTGGAATCACATTCCATCAAGTCCTTTGGGGCTTGTTATGGCTATTTTTGAAGGTCCTTGTAAAGCCTGTGGGAATGGTTGTGTTTAGAGTTGAATTGTTTGTTCTGTTTCGTAAAGGAAATATCATTGTTTATTTTGATCTCTAGAGCAAAGAGAAGGTGCAATTGCATGGTATAGCAATTAGAATGTGACTTTGAAAGTAGCTCTCAGTGAAAATGTAGCATCACTTTGTTTGAGACAACAACCATTCCATAAATGGTATTATAAGACAGCAAAATGTGCACTGAGTCCATATCGTCGGTCAGCCTGGCTCAGTTGGTTGCAATCTTGCCACTGTATCAGAATATTATGTGTTGAAATCCGACACCCAGACTTGAGCTCATAACCTAAGCTTATTCTCCAGTGCAGTACCAAACAAATGCTTCAATGTGTAAAGTCTGATAGAATGAGACTTTAAACCAATGTTCTTTCTAAAAGTAAAAGATGCAGCTGAGTTCCATGCCATCTTCTGTTGACCTTCTCCACCAACCCCACGTCCACCCAAGCCCCAGTGGGAAATCCTCCAATCATGCCTGCCCGAAGAAGGGGTTTCTGCTGAAAAGAACTCATTGTGTGGTATGGTACCTGTTTGTTTTAGGATGGCACCAGTAATAGTACAGTTAAGCTATCATCTTTCACTGTTAAAAAATGAGTTTCACTAGTCAACTACCAATAGACAGTAAAAGGTTAACATACTGAGAATATTTATCTGGATTTCCAAACAAGAAAATCTCTGCATCCAAATTCTTCATTTGCATTTGATAATTAAATAATTTGGGGGGAAAAGAGGTGAACTCTATCAATTGCACCTAAAATGTGAATCAGCTGCACAAGTGACTTATAGGCTGCTATCAAATGACTCTTGAAGAATGGGTGATAAACAGAAATGTATTTTTTCCCATTAGCACTGACTCACATATTTATTGAATATCAAACAGGCCTGACACAGCTCTGATAACTTTTCCCTGACTCCATTATCTTACAGGTTTATCAGCTGCTAATGAATGTGTGCATGTATTCTTTCTAAAGTTGTGCCACATCCATAATTTACATATCACGTTAAGCACAGTATGCAGTCTAACCTTTCCGTGAATGGCACGAGCAATAATTAGTTTTGAAAGCATATATGCATAATGACTCAAGAAGTATTTGCAAAAAAGCTGTTTTAATATGCTTTGCAGCCATTTGGCTGCTCTCATAAATTCACCTAGTGATCTATCCAGGTGCTGTTTAGTGGCTGCTTGTGTTTAACGATTTTGGATTTAATTCTGAGGTTATATGAAACAGCGTGCTAAGAAATTATGAGAGCCACTCATTTTTATTTTGAGTTTACTCCAAAGCATAAACGGTCACCTCCGCATTCAGAGCATAACACCCCTTTATTTATCGGCGTAATTCTACAAGACCTGGCAGTGTTTATCCTCATTCATCTATGAGAAAACAAAATTGCCAATAATTTTGCCTCAAGAGAGCTATTCTGCAAAGAGTGAACATCCAGCAAATACTTAATAATCCCTCTTTTACGTGATACTTCAAATTTGATCTGACTCATTAGTTTGGGGCTCCTTGTTCCTAAAGCAATGCATGCATGAAACTGCATCAAATTACTTTATTTGTTACCAGGCATTTGCAGTGTGGTTTAAATCAATTTGCTTACAGTCTCATGACTGATTTCTATCAATTTAACCCATACCTGGTATAAAATAATCAGCTGACGCTGTGCAGTTTTATTATGCACTAAGGACAGAGTAAACACATTTGGATCATATACCCAATTAAGATTCTCTTAAAATAAATATTTGAAAGGTTTCCCTACTTTTTGCACGTTCACATTCAATATACTATTTAACATGCGATTGTATGGAAATGAACACTATTTCCTAACAAAAATATACTGGTACCATAGAAATTTACAGCACAGAAGGCAATCATTCAGCCCATTGTATTTTAAGAGCAATCCTGTTAGTCCCATTTTACCTGCTCTTTCCCAATATCCTGTATTCTTCTTAATAAATACTTTCTTTTGGATCCTGCATCCAAATGTGGGGCAAGTAGCACATCTGTGTATTTTCAAGTTTTCCAGGAGAGTAGCACAAGCATTTAATCTATTTTTTTAAAAAATATACTCCTTTAAAATGTTGCTCAGCAACAAATGAATGGCCCATGTCTGTATTTTAAATTGCTGCACCACCTGATACGATACATCTCAATGTAAGCCAATTCTAGTTTGCTGAACAGTAACAATACTAATAATAATCCTTGTATGTGATGAGGTGTATTACTTAGTCATTTAATGTCACAAAGTGCTTCACAGGATTTACTGCAAAGTGTAGTAACTGAGAACTTGTATCAAATATGGTAATACATTTACACAGAGCAATGTCCCACAAACAGCCATACAGTGAATAATCAAATAGATCTGGGAGTTTGTTGTCCAGGTCACTAGAGGCAATTCAATATTGACCAATTTTAGTGGGAGGTGGGAGAGGTTACAATTGCTGCAACTAATCAACCTAACAAGATTGAGCAAATGGCTGGAAATATTTTATTTCTGTAGAAAGTTAAACATAATTCTATACTGTAAAATAACCCTTTGCTGTCTGTGTATCATTCCATGCCTCATGCAAATTGAGGTTAAAATAATTGACAAATCGATTAACAAAAATGCAATGTTCAATAATAGTTTTGTTAGCTCCTAATACATTCAATAATAAATAGAGTCTCTTTTCACAACACTGTTTTCAAAATAATACCATCATGTAAGGCCAGGATAAAAAGCTTTGTTCAATTGTATTATAAAATTATACTTGGAGTGGTTCGTGATATAATTTACAATTGGATGAGCAAACTAGACAAATAATTCACACACAACAAAGCCGCAATTAATTGCTACCATTTCAAGTGGTTATATTTATAATATGTGATACAGTATCCTAATTATATGACAATGCTTGATGCAATTTTAAATTATCGCTATATTATTTTCATTTAAATTGCCAAATTAACTGTATTTTTAAAAAANTCAGTGAAACGTTATGGCCTTTTGTTGCTTTAACACTTACCACTTTAACCCTTGTGTGTTTGGAGACCCTGCTCACCTATTGACAATCCCCTTAATGTGGCGACATAATTGGCTCAATTTGAATCATTAGTGAACATGGAACCATTAAACAACATTACTGCTTTTTTATTTTCCAGCATAGGTTTCATTTCCATACATTAGACAAAGGTCTCCATCCCAAAGACACTCATTATACAAGTCTGAAAGCACCACTTGGAGTAAGCTGAGGAGCAGATACAGTGACAAGGGAGAGATCATGTGAAAAGAACGCACAGCAGAAGCTTAAATTAAGCAAAGATAAAACTACAGTCAACTGCAGACAGAAGCAGGAAGGTGGAAATGAGGAGAAAGGGGTGGCATTCACAAGCCACCTAAAGGTGTGTCAAGAGAATAGCAAAGAATGTAGATTAAAGAGTTGAGCAGTGATAGATGAAGAGGTAAATGCGTAGCTTTTGTACAAAATTAGCTACAAATGAAATGGGCAGAAAAGTGAAACACTGAGTCCAACTTAACCCTGAGGGAAACATTGGTGTTTTCATCAACTAAAGAACAACTTTCAAATCCCTACCATTGATGGCAGCGCCTTGGGACGTCCTCCTAACGTGAAAGGCGCTTTACAAAGGTAATTTTGTTGTTGTTGTTCTACTTCTATTTGTACATTTCAGAAACATACACAGTTAGGATAATTTCAGATCTCCTTTGACATGTGTGACTCTGATGGAGGATGGTCATTGATATCAGTTAAATTCCAATGTAAACTGTAGGGGCTGCAATTGTGTGCTTTCTGTCATTTAGGTGGTCCCTGAAAGATTTCTGTTAAGAGTTTAATAAGGTGTTATTATCACATCCGGTCCCTCACCAGCACTGCTTTCTTCCACCTCCGACGCATCGCCCGTCTCCGCCAATACCTCTCCCCAAAAGCCGCTGAAACCCTGGTCCATGCCTTTGTCACCTCTCGGCTGGACTACTCTAACGCCCTCCTCGCCGGTCTCCCATCCACCACCATTCATAAAATCCAAATCATTCAAAACTCTGCCGCCCGCATTCTCACTCGCACGAAACTCCGCTCCCCGATTACCCCAGTCCTTGCCAGACTGCACTGCTGCCTATCCCAGAGAGGATCGATTTCAAGATCCTCACCCTTGTATTCAAGTCCCTGCACTCCTCTGCACCCCCCGACCTCTCTGACCTCCTCTATCCTCAAAACTGTACCCGTTGCCTTCGTTCCTCCAGGTCTAGCCTCCTCGTCGTCCCCCGAGTCCTCCGTTCCACCCTCGGCGGCCGTGCCTTCAGCCACTATGCCCCGAGGCTCTGGAACTCCCTTCCTCACTCCTTCGTCTCGCTCCCTCCCTTCCCATTTTCAGGTCTCTAATGAAGACCTTTCTTTTCGACCGCGTCTTTGGTCACCTTCCTCCCCATCCGGCGTGGAGGGCGCTATATAAATCCAAGTTGTTGTTTTGTTGTTGTTATGACAAGATTATAAGACTTCTAATGAGCAGATTGTACTGCAATATTTAATCTAGATTTTGCCATCAGAAGCAAAAGTTTCTTGGAATTGTGGTTCCCATGACAACAAAAAGGCTTCTGATTAGCTTGAATGGCCATTCCTCGGCCACTGTCTTGCTTTCAGGCATCTGAAGTAACGAAAAAGTAATCGAGTGGTAGAAGGTAAAAGATTGCGAAAAACACAGGATTATGTGGAATTTCTAAAGGAAAATTACTCAACAGTAAGTGGGTGAACACCGAATTTTCAAGTTCAAGTTTTCTTACTCTATGTTGAAAGGAAAATAAATGGAGAGCTCAGTAGGCTAACATATGGTGATCCCCAGGTCAGAAGCAACTCATATCTTATGAGGGGGTGATTGTGGCTTTATTTAGATAGAAGTTTTTGAAAAGTGTGTCACTCAGTCTTGGAGACATGCACATTAGATATATAACAATAATAATCCTTGCATTTGATATAGTGCTTTTTCAAATCTTCTAGACAGCTCAAGGCTCTTCACAGAATAGTCTGTAAAGTGAATTGACTGTGTGTTTGTGGGCAGAACGCGGCAGCCAATTGCGCACAGCAGTGTCCCATAAACCGTCGTGGATTGAAGTGACCAATTTTATTATTGTTTTTTTTCTGAAGGATTATTATCAGGCGTGTGGAGTAAGGAAACTTGCCCAAGGTTTCGCCCTGCTGGGAATCGAACCCAGGTCTCTCGCTTTGTGAGGCGAGAGCTCTAACCACTGAGTTACAGGACTCCTACATTTCACAAGTAGGTTTCAAGATTAAGGTTGTACACAATGGCTGTATCACTGTGCAGTGCAGGTCCTTTGAGTGTCAAAATGAATATACAATACATGCATTTGTTCTGCTAACATACCTTCTGCACTCTTCACAGAACAAGGAAAACCCAATGGCGTGTTCAGCACCATGTGAGCATCACACAGCAAGGGGTTTGCCCCTAATTGATATCCATGGAAATGATAGGGGCAAAGGCACTAATAGACTGCTTTGTAAACAATTTGGTGCTTGTAGCAGAAAAGCCATGTTAAACTACTCTTTAAACAATATAGGTTTATCCATAAGAGGTAGGTATTGATGTTTCTGCAATGGTTGCGATTTACAACTGGGTATATGCACCCCAGGTAGCAATGAACAATCATGAAGGACTAAACCAGGTAGCAATTCAGCAGTAGCTGAACAGATGCCACCATCTTATTTTTCTTTATTGATGTAAGTTTAAAACAAACATGAATGAATATCTCAGACTGACATTTAACCTACATAAATTCAAAGGTTTATTTGATGTGACAGTAGTCCTGTGGCAATTCAGTAAAATGGAAATAGACAAAGGTTAAAGTGGTTGAGCGTGGCTGATAAGAAATGAACGAGTGCACAGGATGGTAGGATGTTGAACTCTTCAAATCATTAATACAGTAACACTCACATAATTCTTATGTTTATGAAGTGTATAATTACCTAATTCGTACATTCACCCGAGTCCCATTCAGTTTATTTTCAAACCCACTTAGATTTCTTTGAATTACTCGTATGAATCACCTCCTAACTCGTAACACCACTCCCAAACCCTCCATTACTCCTGCACATACCATCTGCTATGTATCTCATTCTAATCCGTTTGCACATGTGCACTTCCCATCCTGCTGCATTAAATTGCGGGAAAAGTAGTCTTGACCATACACGTACTTTCTGACTGCATTGAATTATGTTTGCACAGTGTAGATTATTGATTAAATTGGATTTTATATGACTTATACAGTATGCAACTCATACCTCACACAAGTCATATTAAATGTTCTGGTCCCGACTGATACGAGTTGTGAGTTTGACTATATCTCAGGTACTTATTGTTTTTTGTGTGTCCATCTACAAAAATACATAGTTACTAAACTTCACAGTAAAATCGTGTGAAACACTGAGATGGCTGGACGACGTGATAAGGCACTATACCAAATATAAGGATTATTTAAGTCAACCGATCTCAGGAATGTGTGGGAAGTTCTATAATTGGGCTTAATGCCCAAGAACTGGAACAGGATGGGAGCTAGAATTAGAACCCATACTGATTATACCTACCATCGAGTTAATGATAAAGAGCATTTTAATGAGCATGGACATTTGGTGATGTTTGTCCCTAGAAATGGATGAAGATATAACCTCATCAGTACAAATCCTCACTAAAATACATTTTATTGACCACCTGAGAGAACCATTTCTGATCAAACCAAAATGTATAAGGTTGCAAATCACTTGTGTGTCCTTTGTAGGGTAGTGATAACACTGTGAGGCACCTTTCAGCTGAATATAATTATTGTTGTCATGACAATTATTTTCCATAGCTTCGGTCAGATTTGTGCAAGCCAGTTATTTTGCTTAAGATTCTGTAGCCATCAGTGGCCTTGGGCAACGTTCAAACTCAAGCTTTCGTTCTTGAAAAGCAAGCACAGTGCAATGGCTGTAAATAAGTGAAAATAAAATCCTGCAGGTTGTCTGTAATTGAGAGCTTTTTTCCGTCAAGGAGAGGATGCCTTAGAAATAAAATTTTCATAAAAAGTTGTCCATCGCAGTAATGGCTGTAACAATGAGAATACTGCTTCCTTATTTCAAGATTGATTTTGCAGAGATTGGGCCTTGATGCTAGAAAAAGCCAAGCAAAGGTAATATAGCCATCGATTTATACAGGCAAGTCACGTAACAAGTTCCTTGTCAGCTTACCTTCCATTCCTAATATTTGACATCTCACTTTATACTTATTTTTGGTGAGAGGGTTTAAGACTGTCGTTCCAATTTTATTAAGGTGTAAGCTCATGGTGTTTCAAAGCAAATTAAAATGCGCAGCTGCACTTTTGACTAAAATCAAAATCACATTCCTATTCCTTAACACTTTTACAACTGCAGCTTGTGCAGTAATAACACTCATAAATAAGGCTGTAAGAAAATCGGCAACCTCAATTTTGATGCATCTTTAAAGACACACCGCAACTTTTTGCGAGGGAGTGTTGCATCATCAGAGGTGTCATCCTTCGAATGAGACGTTAAACTGAGGTCCCACCTGCCTGTTCAGGTGGACATTAAAGATCTCATGACACTTTCAAAAGGAGAAGGGAGTTTGTCCTGGTGTCCTGGTCAACAAATACCCCAAATAGAATTGGACACGCACTCCATGACTGTTTATGGGACATTGCTGTGTGCAACTCGTCCACAAAATATAGTCAATCCACCTTACAGTATATCCTATGAAGCTCTTTGAGACGTCTCGAAGACGTGATAAGGCGCTATATCAAATGCAAGGATTATTATTATCATTATTATTGTAATAGTTGCCACAGCTTTTAATGACTTACAGTGAGTATGAGCTCCCATTGTGCCATCTGACTGTACATCAACCCATCCTGTGCCCATTCAGAACATTACGCTCTCACTTAACTTGCCTCAGATCTTTGCCTTACTTTGTCTTTACCTTAATTTTGCTCATGTCGATTTTCCACCATATTTGAATTAACTTCACAACGTAGAGTTAATGTAAAGAACCTGTAAGGGCAAGCAATTTATCTTTATGTCCACCGGGAATAGAAGCCAAGGTTTATTACTTTTACGTTAAAGTGACGTAAAACTTGAATCAATTATGTTGCAACATTGTAAATCATAGGGGAGAAAGTAATGTGATGTTTTAATATAGATGATTTGAGAGAATTTAACAAAAAGCACTATTTGGAACATCCACAAACAGCGTATTTTCCTGAAATCCACACTTCACTTCCTGCCCACTGACCTTTGATTTGTTGGAGAGCAGTGGGAGAAATTCTGTTATCTGATTCAAATCAACCTCCTGCAAGGCTTGCATGAAATGGTGGTAAATTGCACTTAGAATAATGACTTAATAGTGAAGCAAATTTGCAATATAATTCCCTGCAGTTTCAAAGCTGTGTTGTATGACTGCTGAATTCCAGATTGCCAGCTTCAAAAAGGATAACTACTGCTGGAGTATGGTCTGTGAGGAAACTCGGATGGTTGCTCACAAACAAGTATCACACAAAAGGGATGGAAAGCGTGGTACTTTGTGTCAAAATATCCTCTTCCAGTCTGAGACCATTTTATCTGCAGCTCAAGTGTTTGGACATCCAGAACTCTGCAGCCCGTGTCCTCACCCACACTAGACTCCGTGACCCTATCACTCCCATCCTTGCCCAACTCCACTGGCTTCCCATCACACAGAGGATACAGTTCAAGATCCTGGTCCTCACCTTCAAGGCCCTCCATGGTGTTGCTCCCCCCTACCTCTGTGACCTTCTAACCCCCTATCATCCTGCTCGCTCCCTCCGCTCAGTGGGCTCCGACCTTGCTTCATGTCCCCCGCCTCGCTCATCCCACTATTGGCGGGCGGGCCTTCCGCCACTCTGCCCCCACCATCTGGAACTCCATCCCGCAGTCCCTCTGCCTCGTCCCCTCCCTCACAACCTTCAAGACCCATCTCAAGACACTCCTCTTCAACTGTGCTTTCAATCTCCCTGCTTCCCCCCTGCCCTCCCCGACTCCAACCCTCAGCTCGGGTCCATAACTCTGTCTGTCCAGCGCCTTGGGACGTCCTCCCAATGTGAAAGGCGCTATACAAATGTAATTTTGTTGTTTTTGTTGGTTAAAATTTGCCTTACAGAAGCTGGTACGGTATGTACTTGGCACATCTTAATCATTTCTGAAAGATTACCGTCACAGTGGTCTGGTCAACACAGGTCACACAATGGGTGCAATTAGCAGGATTGGAACGATTAGTACAGAAAGTTCAGCTGACACAGACATGTCTTTTCCCTTTGGCTATGTGATTAAAAGGGACTGACTACCTCTTAGTGCCGTGCCTGTCTGCGTGCAATAAGCCTTCATTTAGTTGTCATTTCAATGCCAAGTTGTTGTTTATTCCTTTTCAAACATCATGTAGCATATGAACAATATAGAAATCGGCAAGGCTTTATGAATCCAACTCAATGTATATAATTTTTACAATTTCAACCTATTATGTTTGAATAGCCTCTTATGGCTGATCTCATCATATATGTAGCCCAATCGTGATTTAGAAAACAGGTAAAAGGTTTACATCTTAAACCCCTGATTTTGTTGAAGGTTATGTAACTGGGTTACCAATTCCTCTCCATCCATAAAGTAGATTCATCTTGAAAAGTTGATTTCTTCAGTGCTGTTTAATATAATTTTGTTCATTGACAGAATGAAATCTAGTAAAATTTGCAACTTTGTTTTATTGTTCAGTTTGATAATCATCACTGTGTAATAACTAGTGATCAAAAGGACAACATTTGCATTTGTTAATCTTTTAACACCAAACAGCAACAGGCTGGCACAAATAGTCATGCCTGAGTGCTTACTCCCTGTGTTCAGGAAGGGATCATCGCTATCTTGATTTTTTTTGAAGAGAGCATTTTTGTATCATAAATTCTAGCCGTCTGAGAGGCTCGGCACTTTTTTGTTGGTCAATAATCATTTTCTAGCCTCGATCTGCCGAAGAGAGGTGAAAAACATGCTCTCCCCGGCCCAGAAATGGGTTTTCACTGATCATCAGGCTTAGGCATCTCTAGGTCTGACAAGCGGTAAAACATTTTTCCCGGGCTGGGAATAGTGCGAATTTCCACACACACACACCTTCCACCCCCCACAAAAGATCAAGCTTTGTACAGTACAAGTAATTCCCTTTGTGGTAATGTCTGCCTCAATTCATCCACAAAAACTACAGGCAATTCACTTTATAATATATTCAGTGAAGCGCTTTCAGATGTAATAAGGCACTATATCAAATGCAAAGATTATTATTATTATCAACTCAGGAATATGAAATTATGATTTTTTTACAGCAGTTCTGGGGCTATGCAAATGTTATAACCATTGCACTCCTGCTGGGACAAGTGAAAAATAATCTACGTTGTGAGTAAGTTAACAAAAGCAAGAGATTCTGGAGGTTTAAAAAAAAACCTACAAGTAAGACATAAATGATAATGTCATCAAAATAATGATGAAAAACAGCACAACGAAATACAGAAAATATAGAAGAGATAACAGATAAAGAGTAAACAGAGTTGTGTCTTGAGTTGAAACTTATCTCTTCGGCGTGCAGTTGAAGAAATGCTCACTTCTGGACACGCTTGTCATTCTAACAGTTCTCTTGCTGAGCAGTTACACAAGCATCATTATTGCTGGCTGACAGCATCCTCCACTGTAATGTATTATCAAGCCGTCACACAATTGTCTAACAGGTGCTCATTTAGTTAATTATAGCTTGCAAGCCACACTTACAATTACTACTGTACCTCTAACTCAGTTCAGCAGTGACGACGAAAAATAAGATGTCTTTCTGTACAACCTTGTGTAATCTTTATTATTTACAGCAATTAATAATGGCACTGGCCAGTCCTACGGGTTTGTAGCAGTTGAAACACTCTGACTGACATTGCACACAGACACCTGATGAAATATTCGAGAAAAATTCCATTCAATTCTTATTGGGCTGTCATCTCAACATCAGTAACTAAAGGTCATATTCTTTCAAGAAAAGGTTGCCAACCTATCCTCAAGCTCATTACAATGGTTGTGTAGTTAGTTTTTAAAAGATAATAATTTGATGCAACTGTTCTTTATTGTATACTTCAATCAGTTGCGCATTTAAAATTACATTTGTAGATATGTGGCCTGTGGGTAAGTTCATCTGGCTCATGATCAACCAAAACAGCTTCACTTCTTCTTTCTCCCTTCACGAGAATCTGCAGTCTTGATTTGAGACTTTTATATGTTCCATTGAGATATGCTAAGATGTGTGGTTTCAATTTAATGCGTGTCAATTTAACAATTGTAAATGCACTAATCTACCTACAGTTAGCCTACTTTATTCTCAAGATAAAGATGTTTTCTCCTAGATCACAGTTACATATTAGCTTTTCATTCCCAGGAGCTGGATTTTTTTCCTCCATCCCTAGTGTTGGTTTCCCATCTTCATTTTCCAGGACCTAGTATGACTGACCAAATAAGTTATGATCTCCTTTCTGAACGAACTTGAAGACTCTTGTGTATCTCTCAGGGAAAACCATGAAAATGACTATCGCATCCAAACCTTTGATACGACCTTCCTCTATGACCGTGCCCATGGGTACATCCTCTCTCTCCAAGTTCCATCACTGTTAAGTGCTCCGAGACTCTACCCCACGTGGAGGTCACTATGTAAATTCAAGTTGTTGTCGATGAACCAGGATGCCTCTACCTCACTCCCAACACAGCTGAAATCCTCATCCTGTGTCACCTTGAGTCTCAACTTTTTCAACATCCTGTTCGCTAGCAAACTTCCAGTTTTGGACAGAACACCAGGAAAAACTCTTCTCTTTTTGAATTATACCATGGGATCTTTAAGGTCCGTCTGAAGAACAGACAGGTGGGACATGATTTAAAGTCTAACGTGCAGTAATTCCCTACAACTGCTGTGTGCAGAAAAGAAAACTTCAACCTTTTATGTCTGAGTGCCTCAAAGCTTCAATAACTGGTTGATCATCTCGAGTTACTGAAAACATTAGAAGGAAATAAATTAGTAAGTTATTAGTTAATAAATGCTCTGAGTTCACAAACTGCAAATAAAGATCAGTTCAGAAGAAAGTAGGTAGAAATTGTTAACCCCAGTTATTTGATGGCTTAAAACAAAATGTGGTCACTCAATCCATGACTGTTTGTGGGACAACAACAACTTGGATTTATATAGCGCCCTCCATGGCGGGGCGTCTCAGAGCGCTTCACAGTAACGGATCCCAGGACCGAGCCAGTGGGAGGGGGGCGGAAGGTGACCAAAGGCACGGTCGAAAAGAAAGATCTTCAGCCAAGACCTGAAAATAGGAAGAGAGGAGACGAGATGAAGGAAGTGAGGAAGGCAGTTCCAGAGCCTTGGGGCATAGTGGCTGAAGGCACGGCTGCCGAGGGTGGAGCGGAGGTCAAGGCGGAGGCCAGACCCGGTGGAGCGAAGGCAACGGACATTGTTGTGAGGAGAGAGGAGGTCAGAGAGGTAGGGGGGTGCAGAGGAGTGGAGGGATTTGAAGACAAGAGTGAGGATCTGGAAGTCAATCCTCTCTGGGACGGGCAGCCAATGCAGTCTGGCAAGGACTGGGGTAATCTGCTGTGTGCAATTGGCTGCCGCGTTTTGTCTACAAAATACAGTCAATCCACTTTACAACATATACTGTTGTATATATACTGTATTTTGAGACATCTCGATGACGTGATAAGGTGTTATATCAAATGCAAGGATTATTATTATTTTTATCCTTTGTGTCACTCCAAGTAAAGGAGTTTGCTATCTCTCATACCTAGAAAGCTTTCAGCACTTTAATGAAATAATCCATTGACAATACAGGAATATTGCCTAATATCAGATTTGCTCTGGAAGGCAACTTGATTTACAAATCTTCGGATTCTGACAGAAAACTGTAAATGCGCATTTCATTTTCGTTTTAGAAGTGAATTGCCTCTCCTGACCACTGAAGGCTACAATTTTATTGGTGACAATATCACCTTTCAAGTCATAGGGCTGCTACATTCATATAAGAACAGATTTAATGAGCTATTCGCAAACTAGATTTGTGGCATTGATTGTGACTTTCAGTTTGTGGACTTGGATTAATATAAATTTATGACCAGCATGCACAATTTTCAAGCTGTCAATTTAAGCAAACAACCATCATTTCGCTCATCTGCCTTTTTTTAAGGTCTTCGCCAAATTGAGGTTTGCAAATTGCTGATTGCAGATTTCACGATTTTATATTAACAACCTGGTCAAGGGAATTAACCACAGCTACTGCAGGTTGTGAATATCGAACTTCAGATTCCAACAATAATCATTACATTTGATATAGCACTGTATCACGTCTTTGAGACATCTCAAAGCGCTTCACAAGATATACTGTAAAGTGATATGAAGAAATCTATTTTGTGGGCGAATGTATGTGGATTTACAATGTAGTCAGGAAAAACACTTGGCCTCAACTGGTTCTAAAGCCAATGTTTGAAGCTATTTTGTAAGAGTACAGCTCAATTGGTTTGATTTTGCTCACCTCTTGATAAAGGATAATAGGACTGGAACCGGTGGTGGAACATTTAGCCACTTCCTTTTCACTGTGGCTCAGCCTATGACCAGTATCAGTATTAATATTAAGTATTAAAACTTACGATCTGCATGGACATGGTTTGCACAGCCTGAGATTGAAAATTTTGAGACTAGAAGAGGTGTGTGTAGGTCACTGTTGTCAGATCTTGGGACATCAAAGGTACAAATGACAAACAAAAGAGTTCTGGATTTGAAGGTACTGTATACAATAAAGATAGCTATTACTTTATTGAACCAGTTTTTTTCTCATTGTTGCCCAAAGAATAAGAAAACCTTCAACTATTTATCGCAAAGCTGTTCGAAGCGGTCAAACAGAGACCGGGTAGGGACACCCAGTTGAGATTTATACCACAAGCAATAGTTTTTAGAACGATGCAAATTGTTGGAAGCAGAGCAAATGGTAGCCCATGGATACGTGTCTCTGAAAGACAGAGTGTAGACAAAGAACAACGTTCTCTATCACTGTGAGGTATTTATGAAGACGAAACAGCAACATGCACCAGCAACAGCTATACTGAAAATGAACTGTGATTTTTGTGCTGCCTATTCCTTGTATCACAGTACACACTTCTTTTGCATTTACATACAAACAAAGTCTTCATATTTACAGGCTGATACGTATTTGATGTGTTTTGACATCACATGATAAAGCCACATAATTTGTCAGGAGAATTTGGTAATAAGCAGCAATTTGAAATAGACAAGCATTTTACAGTTATTGTATCTCCTTCACAATTCTCTCTGTGGTTGAAATTTCAGTAGCCATATGGTACTTGTGTAAAAGGATCTAAAGAGTTGTCCCGTATTCTTTCTTGTGCCTCAACATTAATGCATGTAAACCGCATTTCATTCAGTGTTCGCCTCAGGCAGGTTCAACATCTGACAGTGGACCGCAGTCGATCTCTTCAACCGTGCCTCCAGCTCCCCTCTCTACTCTCTACCCCCTCCTCGCTCCCTCCCTTCCCTCCCCTCACCCTGACCATTTCCCCCCTGCTCGGGGCCCGACCCAACTGTACAGCACCTTGGGATATCCTCCCGACGTGAAAGGCACTCTAAAAGTAAAATATTTTTTTTTAAAAAATAAATAAAAATCAGAAAATGGTTCAGAATGAGGCATTGAACCCGGTTCATAAACACCACGAGGTGATAATTGCCACATAGATACATATATATATATTGGATGCACTTGGGTTGAGCAGACGTGCAAAGGGTAAGGACTTTAACCTCTACCCCTCCTCCTTCCACAATATATCAGATGTAAGAATTATTATTATTATTAACCCATATCGCTAAAGCTGTTAACCTTTGGTTTAAGAAAGAAACTCGTGTAATTTCAGGTCACAAATGCTCTTAAAAGTAGTCTCCTGGAGTTTTGTTTCTGTATTACAATAATAGCAGCTATACAACCAGCACATTCCTATATTTGTTCCTTCATTAGAGAACAACTGTTGCAATTGTTCTCTATACTAAATATTTACTTAACAGATATCACAGTGTTTTAGTTTGGTGCATCCTGTACTTTAAACAGGATGTCTGGTTACCAACCCACTCACTGCAGTCTTTAATTTTTATCTTTTTACAATTGCCTGTACTGCCAACTCAGTACAGCCTACAAACCACACAGTAGGATTTCCTTAGTATAATTTACAAGTCAGGAAAGCTAAACAATATTAGAGGAGAACATGCCAGTGTTACAATTTGAAACACTTATAGCTGTGCTGCCTTTAGGTGAAGGATTATAGGGAGAGAAGTAAATAATAATAATAATTGCATTTGATATGGTGACTTTCATGGTTAGGACATCTCAAAGCGCTTCACAGGATTTACTGTATGATGCAGTGACTGTGCATTTTTAATCGATGAATGTGGCAGCCAATTTGAAGGGATAACTTTATTTGAGGGTTTATTGACCAGGAGGAACTCCGTTCTCTTTTTTTAATGGTGTTACGTAATATCCACCCAAACAGTCCCATATGGGATCCCAGTTTAATGTTTCATCCAAAGGACAGCACCTCCAACAGTGCAACACTCCCTCAGCACTGTATTGGAGTATGTGGGATCTTATCTCTGGCTCAGAAAAAAAGAAATGTTCACAGAAATAATAACTTTTAATAAGCATTAATTCATGTTATGCTGCAGGCACATTATCTCACTGAGAGCTAAGAGTGCAAGCAACTAAGCGAGGCAGACACCTGGTAGTGTTACAAAAGATGATATATAATTGCAATTATAGAATTTTATGAACTTTGCATAAAATCGGGAGAGTATCGTTATATTCAGAGATTAACATACATAAAGCACAAGGAAACATTTTCACAGAAATAATAACTTTTAATAAGCATTAATTCATGTTATGTTGCAGGCACATTATCTCATTGAGAGATAATTACATTACCAGGGCCGCAGGCAAGATCACTCAACCGGTGCAGTCCTTATTTGATGCTGGAAAATCACATCATAGGTTGAAATGCTTGAACCTATAACTTGAGCCTCAATTGGCAGAAAAACAACTGTTAAAAGTTAATGTATTTTGCTCTGACTTCCATAATGGACTGTGGGAGGAGGGAGGCTGAGGAAGAGAGTATTAATTAATAAGTAATAATAATTCCTTCAAAATTTATTTTTTAAAAATTGGTCACTTTAATCCACGGCTGTTTGTGGGACACCGCTGTGTGTGTAATTGGCTGCCGCGTTCTGCCCACAAAATATACAGTCAATTCATTTCACAGTGAATTCTGTGAAGCGCTTTGAGACGTCTTGAAGACGTCATAAGGCACTATATCAAATGCAAGGATTATTATTATTACTATGAAAGTAATGTTTTCACTTTATGTTTTAATACAAGAATAGAACAATTGGGATCTATGAAATAAAGTAAAAGTAGTCATGATAGTAAAAAGTAGAAGGGGGAGGAATAAGAATTTAGGATAATAGCAGAGACAGAAGTGTTCAAAACTACTTTTTAAATGAATCTTTTCGCATTGATTTGAGCTGTATTGGGTTCTGCCTGACATCTATTACTGGCGTCTAATTTTGGACCTTGTTTTTTTTTCTAAACGCCTCATTCAAAGGGCAGCACTTCCAACAATGCAGCACATCCCCGGCACTACATTGGAATGTTACCCTGAGCTATATGAGCTTGAAGCAAACTAAAGACTAATTAATCAACAGTTGAAAAGCAGAACACAGTGTACAAGAGTTTTTTTTCCCCCAGTGTGGAATTCCACCACTAATCCAGCTGCTTTGGGTTGATGCGCTGATCAAGACTGATGGCATTCACATCCATTCCCTTAACAGGTTACCATTCCCCCCCCACTCAAACTTCACACCTTTTCTCACTCACACAACATTCAAAGTTCTTGCCATCTCAACTTCTGGTCTTTTCATTCAACTTCCAGAAGTCTATCCCACGATTCACTCAATTTACAGATTATTTTCTCAGGGAGAAGAAATTGCGATCAGTCTGTAGCAGATAAACAAATACACATTTTATTTGGTCTCAATATATCCACTGCAGTAATATGTATATAAAAATATTGATTTGTTTTTTTGAAAAATACAGCATTTCCTCCTAAGAGTTCCAAAAAAGTAATATACCAGTTTGAGCCTGGTTGTCATGATTTAAGCTTGTTCAAATTTCAATTTATTAACTTTAATAGTAGAGATGTTTGGAAAAGAATTAGACCAATAACAGACTGTGCTTATTTTGCTTTGCACTGAATCATTGATGAAGTTCTCTGTAGAGTAGGAAAGCACTGTCAATCTTATTCTGTTCATCAAACAATACTTTATTATTCAGGACAATATTTTAGGATGCACAGTAGAACAAAAAAGAATATAGGTTAGACCTGCAAAGGGCAATAATAATAATCCTCGCATTTGATATAGGGCCTTATCACATTATTGAGACGTCTTAAAGCGCTTCACAGAATATACTGTAAAGTGAGTTGACTGTGTACTTTGTGGGTGAAACACAAATATCAGGACAGATGCCAGTTTTTCTTTATCCAGAACAGGTTTCTGGCTGGTTAAAGGATTGGAAACAATTTATTCTTTTGTAATTTGTCGAGTTTGTTATTACGCCTAGTCAATAATTTACGTGCAAATAATAAAAATAGTTACAATATTAATAATTAATTATAATCCTTGCATTTGATATGGCAACTTATCACGTCACTGGGATGTCTCAAAGTGCTTCAGAGGATATAATTTGAAGTGGTGTGATTGCGAGTACTTTGTGGAAAGTCGAAAGCGACAGACAATTTGCCCAACATTGTCCATCAAACAGACATGAACTGAATGATTAATTTTATTCGGGGGAATTGATGGCCAAGGCACCTGTTCTTGTTGATGCTATTGCTAGAAGTTGCTATTGTTTGTGCATGAGACGAAGTGACAATAAGTGTCATCGGGCATCTCAGGCAAGTCCGACTGATTCTTATTCAACTCTCACACACAAACACACACCCACAAACTAAATACTTTCAGCAAGGGTTACTAGATAGAAGGAATGAGTTAACTTTATTATAATTATTAATTAATCATTCTATTCCTCTTGTAGCTATAATAATAATCCTTGCATTTGATATAGCGCTTTTCATGTCGGGAGGATGTCCCAAAGCGCTTCACAGAACACACTGTAAAGTGAATTGACTGTATATTTGTGGGCGAACGCGGCAGCCAATTGCGCACAGCAATGTCCCACAAACAGTCGTAGATTGAAAATGACCAATTTATTATTGTTTTGGTTTTGGAGGGATTATTATTAGTCGTGTGGAGTAAGGAAACTTGCCCAAGGTTTCGCCCTCTGCCTGGAATTGAACTCAGGTCTCTCACTTGCAAAGCGAGTTCTCTAACCACTGAGCTACAGGACTCCAGCTGTAAGGTATTTGAGAGAATATATAACTAGACAGTAGTGGCCCAGCGTCTTTCAAGTTCTAAAAAGCATAAAATGCTACCGCTGATGCAGAACATTAATGTTCCCTCTTAAGGCTCAGAGATGGCCATTTGATGTTTGTTTGCATTAGCATTTAGATGTAATGGTCTTACTAGTTGTCAAGGTTTGCAAAATCCACCTCTGAATTAAAATCCGTGGGAACTTTAAAGGAAATCTCATCAGGGGTGCCTTGAAATCAGAGCTCTCCACTCCAGCCTTAAGAGATTATGCCCAAAGGAATCATTAGAGTCCTTTGACCAGGAGGTATTCAGACACGGAAATTGAAGCTATACATGCTGAGCTGTACTTACGGTTCTTTGAATGTTAATATTCAAATCAGGTTTTTCTGTAAATACACTTTTGAGATGCATTCTGGGCTCCTACACCTTAAAGGTGATTTTTTTTTAAAGTAGTTGCATTTCCAGAGAACACAATTTTCATCATAATCTATAAACTAAATTCTATTTTTCTTTAATAATCTCTTGGTTTGCGTAGTGGTACGATTTTACAAATAGGACTTTTCGCATCAGGAGAACGTCTCAAAGTGCGGCGCAGTGCTCATTGGAAGCTTGAGTTGCGAGTGGTGGGGGCAGCTGTGGGGAATGGAAAGTGGAGGGTGGAGAAATGCAGTGGACAATAAAAGGTTTAAGACGGCCTTTAAAGGTGGGGAGGGAGGGGGCGAGGTGAAAGCATTTCTGGGATGGAGTTCCAGAAGGCAGGGGAAATTATGAGAATTAATACATTGTCTTATGGAATGGAATAGGTGCCTGCTATTGCCCACAATTTGAGCTTCCTATCTCAGCCATGAAATATAAAGAGTGAAAGCTACTGATATCCTACAGGGAAGAGAAATCTCCCCGAGCCACTCTCATACATGTCCTTCCACATGTATGCGGATGACACCCAACTCTACCTTTCCTCCTCTACCCTCAACTCCACGATCACCGATGTCCTGACAGCCTGCCTGTCCGACATCGAGTCCTGGACGAGAGACAACTTTCTTCAGCTCAACGTGCATAAAACTGAGGGCCTCCTGATTGGCTCACGTCAGCGCCTCCGCACCTCAGGCGCCGACACCATCAGCATCCAAGGCTGCACTCTCCACCTCTCAAAGCCAGTCAGGAACCTCGGGGTTCTGTTCGACCCTGAGCTGTCCTTTCTCCCTCATATCCGCGCCACAGCTGGCACCGCCTTCCATCACCTCCGGAACATCGCCAGACTACGGCACTACCTCACCCCTCACGCGGCTGAAACCCTGGTCCAACGCCTTTGTCACCTCAAGGCTGGACTATGGGAACTCTCTCCTCGCCGGCCTTCCCGCCACCTCCCTCCACACTGCAGGTCATTCAGAACTCTGCAGCTCGTGTACTGTCCCGCTCCAGGCTACACGACCACATCACTCTCACCCTCGCCCTCGTTCGCCTCCACTGGCTCCCCATCCCCCAGAGGATCGAATTCAAGATCCTCACCCTCACCTACAAGGCCATTCACAGCCTCGCTCCCTCCTACCTCTCTGACCTACTATCCCCCTACCTACCTGTCCGTACCCTCCGTTCCTCTGGCTCCGGTCTGCTCCACATCCCCCGCCCCAACCGCCCTACCATCGGTGGCCGGGCCTTCAGCCTCTCAGCCCCAAGGCTCTGGAACTCTATCCCCCAGTGCCTTCGCCGCTTCCTCCCTTTCCTCCTTCAAGGCCGGTCTCAAGACCTTTCTCTTTGACCGTGCCTTCAGCTCCCCTCTCGACTCTCTACCCCCTCCTCGCTCCCTCCCTTCCCTCCCCTCACCCTGACCATTTCCCCCCTGCTCGGGTCCTGACCCAACTGTACAGCGCCTTGGGACGTCCTCCTGATGTGAAAGGCGCTCTATAAATGGAATCTTGTTGTTGTTGTTGTCCTACCTAGCAAGTAGCTGAAGAACAGCATTAGAAGCTGCGCCAGCAAAATACACAGTCAATTCACATTACAGTATGTTCTGTGAAGCGCTTTGAGATAAGGATCCTTAGTGATAACCAATAATCCTTCATTGTGTAGGATTTTTTTAGGTGTTAGAAATGTAAGCATTTCTCAAATATTACATTTAGATATTTTGAATGGGGTAAACCCCTTCTGTCAGTTACTCATAAAATCAACATCGTTCATTCAATTAACAGGAAATCCTATATAGTGCTTTGAGACAATAATAATAATCCTTGCATTTGATATAGTGCTTTTCACAACTTCCAGACATCTCAAAGTGCTTCACAGAATATACCGTAAAGTGAATTGACTGTATACCTGTGGGCAAAACACAGTAGCCAATTGCACACAGCAGTGTTCCACAAACAGTCATGGATTGAAGTGACCAATTTATTATTTTTTTATAGGGATTATTATCCCCGGTAAAGCGATTCCCCCATCGGGTTGCTACTTACGATCCATCAATCGACTAACAACCGGGTTCCTATTTACTGCTAAGTAAACAGAGGCGTGTGGAGTAAGGAAACTTGCTGAACATTTCGCCCTGCTAGGAATAGAACCCAGGTCTCTCGCTTGCGAGGCGAGTGCTCTAACCACTGAGCTACAGGACAACCACCTGATATGAAAGGTGCTATATCAAATCCAAGGATTGTTGTTAGCACATCAATACATTGAATTTATTTCTTAAATATTGGGTTTCGCCACAAATCCAGTGGACAAACATCAGGAGTTAATAAATAACTGCACTGCAGGCTTTTACTCAAAAATGAGAAGGAAAATGCCATCTATTTTTAATGCCAGAGTTATCCAGCATAGCCCTGAGTGATGCTAAAGGCTTTTTTTTGTAATTGTACATTGAATTGAGCTATCTGGAGTACAATTATGATTAATAATATGTTGCAAGTGGGAGCTGTCTGCAGTGACTCAAGATGTGTCATGTAGAACATTTGCATTAACTGTAACTGAATAATAACTGACAAGTTCCAAGGTCTGCCTTTACAATGAAACTCTACAACAGTTCATTCATGCAGAGTCCAGAAACAAGTGAAACTATTGTAAAGTCAAATTCAAGATGACAGCTGGAACATTTCACCTTTGGAGAATAGCACAGAAGGCCCACTATCTGCACTGTCTTGACTGATAGTTACAAAATTATGGCCTATTGAAAGAGCTGAAAGAAATTGACAGTTTTCTTTTGCCTTTTTACATGTTTTCCCAGGATGAGAGTTGAAAAGATGAGACAGGCTTTGTTGTTTTTAACATGTTAACAAGGAATGCATTGAATTCGGGACGACGAACAGAAGCATATAATAATAATAATGCTTGCATTTGATATAGTGCCTTATCACATCTGCGTGCCATCTCAAAGCTCTTCACAGAATATATTGTAAAGTGCAGTGACTGTATATTTTGTGGGCGAAATGCGGCAGCCAATTGCGCCCAGCAGTGTCCCACAAACAGTCGTGGATTGAGTGACCACATTTTTATTATTTTTTTATTTATTGTTCTTTGAAGGGATAACCCCACTGATTACATTTATTTCCCAGAATTTGTGACGCTGTATACAATTGTGTATAAACTTATCAAGTCCAGTCTATAAGAAGAAGGTCCATATGCAGTTAGACCAAAAATAACCCGCACCTCTGGAAAAAGAAAACCTCTGGTGGAGAAAAATGTTGAATAGCACCAAACATAATCTGCAGCGTTAGTAACTGAATAAAACCAATTAGCCTTCCTTACCTGTTGTCATCAAGGGAAGTTCATTTCACTTTTTAATCACAATTAATAGATACATTTTGTACCCAGAAGAACATACTGTTGCATATGGCTCTCAGATAAACTTGTGGTAATGGCTCTTCTTGTTATTGTAGAAAGCTAATAGCTACAATAGAAAGCTATTGATTGCTTCCTACAATATCAGGCAGAGCCTTTACGACAGAAAGTTTCAGGTTGGATTCTGCTCTGTGCCGTATTAACCAAGGGCGATAGAATTAGCTTTCAAGCTTCTGGAAGGGCGGGGAGAAAGAATAGCTAAGATTTTCTGATCATTATCCATTCCCCACTTTAGCAAAAGTTGAATGCAGGCACAGAAGGGAATTTAGAGGGGGGGAAAAAAAAAATCGCAGACCAAGGCTGCACTCAGTTTCAAAAAATGCCTTTGGCAAATTGAAATGAGAAGAATAAATGAACATAGCGTTCTCGCATACACCCCTAAAATCAGGGTCGTCTAACTGGCAGCCCGCGGGCCGATTTCATCAGCCTCCCCACCCCACCCACCCATCCCCCCACCTCCATATCACTTGGCCTGCCCGCTCCTTCCATATCCCGTAAACGTTACGTTATGTCTCTGGAAGGAAAACACAAAAATATTGCCTACGTCACCCGCAGGTAATAATAATATAATAATAATCCTTGCATTTGATATAGCGCTTTCCACGTCTTCTCGACGTCTCAAAGCGCTTCACAGAATAGACTGTAAAGTGAATTGATCGTACATTTGTGGGCAAAATGATGTTTCTCAAATAGGGCCTCTGGCCCTCAGCAGCCAAAAAGTTGAACCCACCCTGGTCTAAAACATGACAATAATTTGTTAGGCTCTGATAAACTCATTCACATCATTGATTCAAGAGCAGACCAAAGACTCAAGATGTCAGTTACGGGTCAACTCTGGTTTTGTGCCAACCTGACTCAGCTGGTATTACTCTTGCCTCTGAATCACAAGATTGTGGGTTCAAGCCCCACTTTGGGTTCAACAAATCATATCAGGGTCTTGGTACAACTTTACTTTGAACGGATAATGAATTTAAGAATATGTTTTGACAGCTCAAAGTGCTGACTGTTAAAAGGGATACTTAACCATTAGTGGATGTAAAGTATATCTACAAAAGACCAAGAAGGATTCTCTCTCGCTCTAACCATTAAACCCAAAATTAGAAACATTTATGCTATTGTTTTATTGTTCACAAAGCGCCATTATTGCAATTTCTCAGAAATTGTTCCACTGCTAAACATGCAAGTGAACGTGTAGTTGTATAGTCTCTTATGCTTTTGTTACATTCGCTGGCAGGAACCCAATGCCAATTCAAGGACTCTCTGGAGAAATTAACTCTGTAGCGTTGAGTTTACTGCAACCTGTCTCACAATGTATAATAAGTGTTCACTCGTGCTAATTACCAACATTATTTCATCATAAAGTTTCTGGCATTCACTCTATCCATTAAATTATTTCCTTTTGGCTTCGTTAAAAAGTGATCACAAAATACACACAACTATTTGTTTCTGTTCCTAATATTGTAGTAACTCCTCAATATACTACACTATTCTAACGTTCTTACATTTGTAATCATCACTGTTAAGACTGGCATTTAATAATTACCAAGGAAATTGAGTGTAGTATAGGTAAAGCTTCTAAAAAAAACATTCACAGTGCACAATGATTACACATACAACTATTGTCTTTTAATTGCTATTACGGATCCAATTTCAAAATGCAATGCTGCTTAATAATAATGTCATTTTATGTTATATTATTATTATCATTTTCACGTGAAAGCACAGTACTAATTATTGGGTATGGCTGCTGTATGGAACATGTTAGTGAAAAATCACATTGCAGAATCCACTTTTTAATAAATGCATTGGAGCAGCAGTCTTGGGTCCAACATACAAATGTTTAATTCAGGTTTGGTGCCAGTGCAAGTGAAGGGTACCAAATAATGGTAAAGGAGTCCAGGAGACGTACCTGAACAATCAGATGGCTTTGTTCCAACATTTTTTTCACAATTACATTACTATTGTTTGGCAAGCAGAGATTCAGGGGGAAAAAAACCTCTCAGTGATGCGTGCGGACAGGCACAGAACAATGCCAGGACTACTCACTCCACATTTCTAACGTTTCATTGTCAAGTGTAGATGAATGGTCAATATGTAGAACCAACTGGAGTCCCAAATCTTAATCGTATCTTATTGGATTCGGAACAAGGGAAACTGGCTGTTAGTCAGTAGTGAACTTGTTGACAGGTGAGGCAATCTGAGTTTGTCTAACCAAGCTATCATGGTAATGTGCCCTTTGTGCATATGTAATTCCTTGATTTTTTTGCCTCACCTGACAAGACACCACTGGTACTAGTAGTAGTATCAGACAGTGATAGTGCACCACTGACTGCACTGCTAGTTTCCTCTGTAGAAAGACTTTCCTCTGAAGGTAAGCTAGTAAGGGAAGAGTGGTTTTAATGAATCCTATTGGTCTTGGCAATGAGCCACCTTGGATTGCTTGTTTGTGCTGCTCCTAGGAAAGACTCCTGATTCCATCAAACCTCACCAATGGAATTGTTCAAATTAGAACTTACTAGCCATAACATTTTTGGAACAAGAGACTGAATTTGGACAGTAAATAAGTACGAAACCAGCTGTTAGAGAACAGACAAATACTATTATCATGCCATTAGAATCTGAATAGAACGGTTCAATGCCTCAGTTGCCAACTATTATTGTCTATTAATATTGCATCAAAATGTATGTGATTGCAACATTCAGGTTCATAATTAAAAATAATGTGAATATTTTTCCTCGTTTCTTCTACAGTTTTCAGCAGCAGAATTTTATCCAAAATTGTTGGTGTGGAGAAAGAAAATGTGCACGAACTGAAAGCAGCAAATAATAACACTGTTAGAGCTTTGCCAAATTTCACAGCGCTGAATGGCATCAAGATGCTCATTACCTTTAATCACTCATCCTTTCTGACAGCTTTTAGTAACAGTTTTATTGATTAAACAACTTGAAAAAGCTTTAAAACTACACAGTTTTTTTTTTGTTTTAATTATAGGCTTTGTTGTCTAATAATGTTGAGTGCACCTCTCAGCCACATTTTCTACTATCAATTAATTTCTTCATTTCCCCCCTTTTACCACCACCGACAATCTACATAGCAATTACATTACTCAGATGCTGCATGTGTCCCTAGACAACCTCTTCATTAAGCCTCATCATTGGCCTCCACTAACAGCAAATTACCCAGGAGCTGCCCAGAACACACGTCAAGTACCCTTCCATTATTACACTTTCAATCCACCGAGGGACCCTTTTCCCATTTTATTTTGGGTTGACTTTCAACCTCAGTTAAACAATAACAGAGTTTCTACGTGCATGTGTGAGTTGTACTCAAAACACCATATCTTCATCATTTCCTCAGCAATATTAGATGATCTTGTCTTTGTTTTGTTACACTGGGAACATCCCCACTAAAGAATTAAAGACAAAAAAAAGTCTGGTCCTCAACGAACGAGTGTTTTTTGGACCCTGATGTGTACTGTTTGTGTAAGTTAGCGCCGAGGCAATTGCGCACAGCAGGGTGCCACAGAATATAGCTTCATATGCCACAGTCTAATACTGACTCAGTATAATACTGAAGTTTATATCTGTAATTATGATATGGTTGAAACTAGCAGATGGCGTGACTACAAGATGCAGCTTAGCAGCTGTGCAAAGTTCAGACTAATCACAAGAAACACAAGGCATTAAACAAAGGGTCAAATCAAGTTCGTAGATCATTCAGACAGTTTGCCTGCACATAACTTTTAGCCCTGTGTAAAGAGCATCGCAATGCAGGCTGCCAGCTATTTTTCTTTAAAATACCAACATTTACTTTGTGACCTCCCAAAGAATGAGAAACGACAAAAATGATTTTAAATGCCAACCGCACTAACAAATGCCTGTCTCCTTCTTCAAGTGGATGCACTTTAAAGATAGCATATATGAAGCAGTCAATCAAGAAAAACAATCGGCATCAATACATTATATATTTCATTTTCATTTGTAACTGGCGATCAGAATAATACTGTTGCAAATGGTACAAACGTCTCTGTTCAGAAATTCCATCCATTCTCCAGTCATGGCAACGCTGTAAATAATAATAATCCTTGCATTTGATATCGCGCTTTTCACACCTTCTAGATGTCTTAAAGCACTTCACAGGATAGACTGTAAAGTGAATTGACTGTATATTTGAGGGCAAAATGCGGCAGCCAATTGCGCACAGCAGTGTCCCACAAACAGTCATGGACTGACATGACCAATTTATTATTGTTTTTTTTTGAGGGATTATTATCAGGCATGTGGAGTAAGGAAACTTGCCCAAGGTTTCACGCTGTCGGGAATCCAACCCAGGTCTCTCGCTTGCAGAGTTAAAATCTAACTCTTTACTCACTTGGGTTAAAAATTGTAATCCGTTTTGTACACATTGCTCTTAAAAATGCACAACTCCATTTGTTAAAGTGGCTTGTAATCTATCCCACTGTTAGTGATTTTGAATCTCACTCCAAGTGTTCCTTCAAACAGACGTGGAAATAACTGAATGAAGAGATGTATGGTGTAGAATTATGGTGTCTCTTTGCTTAGGGCAGTACGACAGAAAATAGCATCACCTCAGTAAATGTTTTAACTGCCAGCATCTGCAGTGAAAATCCAATATCCCTAACCAAAATGTTTTCTTCAATTTTTAGATTACCTACAGGTAACAATCAAACAACCATGAATAATACTGCTTTTTTTAACTGCAGGGTTAGGAAACGTAAAGGTCTTGCAACATAGATTCATACCGCATGTTACAAGTACCTTTACTTCTGTAACCCTGCAATAAAAAATACACTTAATTTCAACATGACATGTTAAAAATTAAACATTTTACCTTAGTTTGCCCACACCATCTATTATTTCACATTTCCCCTGTCTTTTTACGAGCATTAACTTTTACTTGCTTTTAATGCGCATACACTGGGGTCAACAATGATTAACACCGATGATAATATTGACATCAATCAGAAATACGTCGAAAATAGTCACTAGTTATCAATGAGTGCATGAGATGAACACAACCCCCACTCCTGTTGGGCCCAAAGTTGGCTCAAAATTTCTAACGGATGCCATCTGTGTCCTTCATGGTGGAGCAACAACAGCAACACATTACATTTGTATAGCGCCTTTCATGTCGGGAGGACAACCCGAGGTGCTGGGCTGGACAGTCATGGATTTGGACTCGAGCTGGGGGTTGGGATCAGGAGGGTTGGAGGGCACAAAGGGTAGGGGTAGGAGGGTGACAGAAGTCATAGCCAAAGTGGAGGGTCTTGAAGGAGCAAATGCCATTGTTGCCAGTTGTAGCAGATACAAGTTTCATTTTAATTATTAAGATCACATGTCACATTCTGTTTCCTCTCCTATCCCTCTCCCCCAACCCATAGCAGGTCGGGATGAGCAAAGTACAATGCAGTTCATTAGAATTATCTTTTCCTTGAGACGTGTCCGTGTGTTGTAGCAAACTTCAGAATGTGTGATTCTGTTTGATATGAATAAATAAAGCAATATTTCACATATTAGTACACTTTTTTGGATATGTGACAACAGCAGATTTCTTTGATTGATTCATATGATTAAACTACACTATTTGACGAACAGTGGTGTTTTTGACAAGCTAATACAAGCACTGAGCTTACCAACAAAAACAATGCAAAACACTGAATACTTCAACAACATTTCCGGAAAATGTTTACTCAAACATTTTGGATAATTTTCTAGGTGCGTGTCTCATACTTAAAACTTTGTTCACTTTGGTACACAGTGCGAACAAAATAATACACCAATCCATTATTCTGTCTTTGTCCTGGGACCTCCTCCTGACGTGAAAGGCGCTATACAAGTGCAATTTGTTGTTCTTGTCTGCTTCACTTCAGAGAAAATTTTACTTGGGAAGAGAATCTTAAATGATAGCAATTGACATTACTTGGAACATATATTCTTATCGAGAGCCATTCTTTGCTGTGACACTAAGTGATGGCTGTAGTGGCAAATGAGTTGAAGTTTGCACGTCTGCCAGCAATGGCAGGAGATGTGTAGCCTGGTTTCCCTGACAACAGCTGCACTGTGGAAGGTTTGCAAATAACATCTCCAGCACATCAGCCGATTATTCCAAGATGAGAGCACATCTATGTGGCATTCAATTGTTGGCAGCACTTTAAAACCATCTGTTAATGATGAGCGCAGTGTTCTAAATTTCATTTTATGCGACAGTGATTGATGAAAAGCATTACAGAGACATTTTCTAGAGCAAATATCCATTGCATACTAATGCACCTTCTCATCCATGGGACCATCTCTGGGGAACTGATATTCTGTTAATGGCAGCAATTAGCATATCTGACTTGGTGCATGTGACCAGAGTATTACAGTATTTGATCCTACCTGAAAGAATGCAGATTTGTGTAATCTCCATTAATAAAGAGTTTGCTTTGTATTAGACCTGGAATAAATTTATGCTGCATTTAACTTACTACCACCAGGCACTCACACAATAAAAGGGGGCAATAAAGGTTCTCTCGCCCCCACCCCCACGTTAACATAGCTATACTTTCTGTTTGCTATGATCATCTCCGCAGGCTATTTAAGTGGCCTTGCACTTAGCTGCACTATATAGACCCCTCACAGCCTTTGAAGAAGATACAGTGACTAAATGCATAGTCAGAAACTGTAGCTTAAAACTGCACACAGTTGTTTATATTTTATTATCATCGCTATGGAACCCACTTGCAATATAACCTGGCTGAACATGGATATTACAAGACCACTTTGGGAACCAGTTTTGCAATATAAATGCACAATAAAAATGTTCTGTGCGGCTGTAGAAATGACACTATCTCTCCAAATATCTCTCTTTTATGCAAGGGTGTATGTTTAATATAATCTGGAATCACAATAGAAGGTAGCACATGCTAATGGTGATGTGAGTTGCTGTTAGAATTTTAATTGTTTCATTACTCGACTGTGTCAAAATGGTTAAGAAATGTATTTTCTTCTATCTGAGACTAACGTTCAATATACAGCGCTGTTGGAAGTGAACAATCTAATCTTTTCTCTCTGTTCAGATTATAATAATCCTTATAATCCTTGCATTTGACAGAGTGCCCTAACATGTCAATTGAGGTGTCAAAGTGCTTAACAGGAATTACTATAAAGTGCAGTGATTGTGTATTTTGTAAGTGAATGCAACAACAACAACAGCTTCAGCCTTTATGCCCCCACCCTTTGGAACTCCATCCCACATTGCCTTTGCTTCGCCCCTCTCCCTCGTCTCCGTCAAGGCCTGTCTCAAGACTTCCTCTTCGATCGCGCCTTCGCTCACCTTTCTACCCCTTCCCTCGAGTTCAAATTTCACTCACAAAATACACAGTCACTTTAGTTTACAGTATGTTCTGTGAAGCGCTTTGAGACGCCTGGAAGACGTGATAAGGGGCTATATCAAATGCAAGGATTAAGCGCTCCAGGACATGACCCAGCGTGACGGGCACAATATCAGTGCAATTCTTGTTGTCCTCCTGACTTGAAAGGCACTATACAAATAATATTTGTTGTTGTTGTGTATGAATGCAGCAGCCATTTTGCACACAGCAATGTCCCACAAATCTGCACAAAGTGAGTGACCAATCTTTTCTGGTGGATTATTGGCTGATACAATGAACAATCAGTTATCATCAGTGTTTTGCACCTTACTGCTAAAGTGAAAGAGCAGTTGCAGCAGAAGTGTTGGTCCTGATAGGCTTAATATCATCTTTTTAAAATTGAATTATAAACTAAGCCATTTTCTCTCTTTCCAAATAAACTCCCCAACCCATCTGGTTAAATGTAATAAACATTTCCTTTAACTCTGGCAGTAGAATCACGTTAAGATAATTGATTTCCGAGACAGTATTCATTTAAATTGAATCTGTTCCCTTCTGTAGGGAGCTTATATCATAGGTCCACAACTAATTTAATTTCGGAATAAATAATATTATAGTTCACCTTTGGGATATTCTACCACCCAAATAATGAGAACAATTCCCAAGTTCTCACGTTAACACTTTAATGGAGTCTTTGCCATTAGTGCTTTTATACAAAATACTTTGAGAATCTTGAATTTTAGACCAATTTGCCACTAGTTTTAAAAAATAAAAAAAAGGATCAATGAGTCTTGGGACATCCTGCCGATATGAAAGGCGCTATACAAATGTAATCTTGTTGTTGTTGTTGTCTGATAATAATAATAATCCTTGCATTTGATATAGCACTTTTCACGTCTTCTTGACTTCTCAAAGCGCTTCACAGAATGTACTGTAAAGTGAATTGACTGTATAATTGTGGGTGAAACGTGGCAGTCAATTGTGCACAGCAGTGTCCCCAAACAATCGTGGATTGGTTACCAAATTTTTTTTTGGAGGAATTATTATCCCCAGAAAAGCGATACGTCAATCGACTAACAACCAGGTTCCTACTTACTGCTAGGTAAACAGAGGCATGTGGAGTAAGGAAACTTGCCCAACGTTTCGCCCCGCCGGGAATAGAACCCTAGGTCTCCCACTTGCGAGGCGAGTGCTCTAACCACTGAGCTGCAGGACTCCACAATGGGATAGGGTTTCTATGTGAAAACCTCCCAACAATATCAGGATATCATCCATATCAACAGATAATGCTCCATTGTGTGTCTGTCCCCAAAGCTTGCTCAGGCTTGTATTTAAATTGTTATGAGACAGGAGGTATTCAGCATCCAAATTAAATATAGAGGCACCTAAAAGAGAAATCTCTCGGACGTGATTATGGTGCCACTTGATATTATCTGACAAATGACATTCTGCTCTTCATAATAATAATAATAATCCTTGCATTTGATGCAGCGCCTTATCATGTCATCGAGATGTCCCAAAGCATTTTACAGAGTATATTGTAAAGTGAATTGACTGCATATTTTGTGGGTGAAATGCGGCAGCCAATTGTGCACAGCGGTGTCCCACAAACAGTTGTGGATTGAGTGACCAAATGTTTTTTGGGAAGGGATTATTATCCCCATAAAGCGGTCCGCCAATTGACTAACAACCGGGTTTCTACGTACTGCGAGGTAAACAGAGACTTGGAGTAAGGAAACTTGCCTAAGGTTTTCTAGTTCCGGGAATCGAACCCAGGTCCTCTCGCTTGTGAGGCGAGTGCTCTAACCAATAACACTGCTCATGCAGAGTGGGAGAAAATGTTCTTTGAATATGTCATGCATCTTGCTTTCGGTAGTTAAGGTGGTATTTTTCAATGATCACAAGCACAACCCTTCAGGCTATATCTAGAAATCTAAACACTTCAAAGTTCTTATTAGTCTTTCATCATTATCATCTATTTTTAGGAACTCGACATTTTTAGCCTCAAATGGGAGAGATTTATAAAAAGGAAGCTGCAGGAATTTGAATAAGTAATGACTGATGATTAATGTTAACATTTAACCCCTTCATTCAAGGTTTTCATTGGCTGAAAGGGGATCTATTCTGGTTCATCCCAATTCAAAACATGTACAAGTTTACAGGTTGAGGCAACTTCTCTTGTCTTCGAGTCTTGTTTCTGTATAAAGTTGCAAATAGTGACTTTATTTTATGGCCATGGAGCTTACCCTTTAAGTAAGGAACGTGCATAAAGGCCAGTGATGCCAAAACGATATTGCTAGCCTGTACAGGTCACCTGGAGCCAGAAGATATGGCTGTTAATATTATTGGAGTTAACACTGTCTGCTTTGATACCTCTAATATATTTACCTCCAGGTATGCAGCGAAAGCTCACCTCTTGGATGTGGTAGCAAATGTGTCTGGAGTCAGCGCTGCTTCCAATACAAGGCCCAGCTGTGGCATTACTGCAAATATAAACATGTTTGCAGGCTGACAGCTTCAAATGGAACTGACTACTGTATCTGTTGGTTCTGTTCCTCCTTTGCCCTTCATAACTGTTCAACACTGCCCACTTTCTCTCATATATACCCATTCATAATCTTACACTATGTTGAGAAATCTTCAAACACATAACAAAATTTCCATTACTCTCTCATCATTTTCATCTGCTACTTCTAACCAACCTCAAAGGACAGGGATTTCAGAAAGTGGCAAAGGAATTTGAACAGGTAAAACTATCAAATTTAAATATTAGAGCTTTAGCTTCATGCGTATTATCCAATTTCCCCCCTTAGAGTATGTATAAATAGAGAAGAAAAGATTTGAGAGAGGAAATTTAGGCCAAAGTAGAGGGAGTTTTAATTTGCTTCTAACTGTGTTAGATCTAACCAGACATCATGCCATGCATCTTGGTTAGGAATAACGCATGATGTGGGGTAGAAATAAATTGTCCACAGTGCTAATGGCTGTCAAATGGCATGATAATATTTAATGAATTACAGCAAGGGATGATATTGAAAAGCTGTACCATTTCGAAACCCTTCTATAGTCCGCTTTGCTCAGCTGCAGCAGTGATCAGTAGCAGGTCACACAGTTCATCCATAAGTTGCTGTGAAGCTGCATAAGACTCTTATGTGAATTCTTTGGTTATAAATTGTTGATGGAATTTAATTTGTCTTATTATTGAATATTATCTGGGCATACATACGTCTGATGTCAATTTGTTTGCAAATACAATTAATAGTTTGGATTTTTATGCCCCATAGATAAAGCTATTGGTAGAATAAACAAAAAATGAATTTCAGCAAAGCTTCTGGCAGCATAACTACCTCTGGTATCTACTTAGTCCTGTCTTGCTACAGATGACAAGGTATTAAGTATTGTTTGACAGATAGCTTTAATTGCTGCATAAGCAATAAGCGCTTAGTAGAAGCAAGGCAATAAAGTACAGCATACTGGAGCTCTAGGATTGTTTGAAACATGCAAAGGTCTCCTAATAGGAGCTTTGCATTGATTACACCACATCCTGAGGCAGAGAGGCTTTGAACTGATATGCAGATAATGACATTCTGAATAGTTTTTCCCAAATTTCAAGCCGCTAATTTAGTTTCATGTTGAAAATGTTTCAGGTTACGTTTTGTTTGTATTACAATTTATTTCAAACCAAATCAAGATCTGCCCTCACACTGAACTCCGCACTCCCAGTACTCCAGTTCTCAGCAGGTTCTGCTGGCTACATTCATTTCTAGTCTCCCATCAGGTCAACTTCAAACTCCTCACTTTCATGTATAAGTGAATCCCTTCAACTCCAAAGAACCCCCCAACTCCCTGATTTTCTTATACCAATCCTCTGCCCACTCCCACTTCACAGCTACCTTGGGCCTGCTTGTATGTCCCCTCGCCCCTTCCACTCCATTATTGGTGGCCAAGCGTTCAGTCACTCCGCCACTAACCTCTGAAATTCTTTGCTTCTTTCCCTCCACATCGCCTCTTCTCCATCTATGTCTTTAAATTCCACTGGAAAATCTGCCTTTTGGACCCACCTATGGTCACCTCCCCCTTCTCCCTTACTCAGGCTCTCTAACTCCACCACTATGAACTGCTCTGAACCATTATCCACGTGACGGGCGCTATCTATACAGATGCAAGTTGTTGTTATTCAGCTCTGGTCAGAATTGGCTTTCATATTACAGCTTAGGAAAATCATGTTTTTTGTGTGCAGAGTTAACGGAGAAAAAAACTCTGAAACTCCAACAGAAGCTATTTATTAATTTAAAAGGAGGGCAAGGCTTGGTGACATGTTGTTGGTGGTGAATCCATCAAACCAGAGCAAAACTAAAGAGAGTTTAATAATATATAGCGCCTTTGATATTCGTCGAGACATCTCAAGGCACTTCACAGCATATACTGTAAAGTGGTTTGGCTGTGTATTTTGAGGGCGAAATGCGGCAGACAGTTTGTACACAGCAATGTCCCACAAACAGCAATGGATCAATTTTTATTTGGTCACAAGACAGGTTTCAACAGATCAGTCTAGAACTGCTTCCTATGACATGAAAGATATATGCTTATTGTCTAGCGATCATAAAAATCTCATTACAGATATTCAGTGCAATCTTTGACACTATATGTGAGAGGCAGAAAACATAAACACTAATTACAGAATAATCTCCCTGTTCTGAGGGTAATCTAATTTGAAAGATTCTTGAAATATTTCCAAATTAAATGGAAAACCCACTTTGTTGATAACATCATTTGCAGTGTTTCTTTCAAGCTATTGATGTAGGCATCATGATGGAATTTGCTGCTGAGGTTTTGTTTAACCTCTCAAACTCTACAAAAAATGTGACTTCTCCCACTTCAAAAAAAAGTTTTGAAAATATTGTTTTCCTTTATACAACATTTTAAAAAAATCAGCAGCAAATTCAAAATCAATAAACAAAATCTGACCTATACAAAATATTCGGCAGATGGAATTATAATTCATATTGTTAAGAATAAGCATGTAGCTGAAATATAGGGATGTCATTCACAGTAAAATGCTATGCATTTCATGCTATGCATCTCATTTACCTGCGATATTTAAAAGCATGATGCTAGTCTCCAAACCTCAGATTCTTGGGGCTTTTCTATTTATGATTTAACTTGCACTACACCATAGACTAAACACAGTACACACCTAAATACAGAGAAACTCTTTAAAGAAAACCTGCAATCATGTTAGGAAGAAGGCAGTAGAGTTTAGCTGTTATGTGTGAAAGAATAAGCTAGATATTATCACCTTAATTAAGAAGCAGTTAAAAGCTTCAAATGAATATGGTTCAAAAAGGTTAAACTGTCTGTAAGGGGCGAGAAGAACAGGTCAAGGTGAGGCAGAATTGGTAATAAGAGAGGATCAGAGAGTGACTGCAAGGAAATCTGTTATGGCACTGACAACAACAGCAACAACAAATTACATGGCAGATTTTCACCCATAAAGTACACGCTCAATCCACTTTACAATCTATTCTGTGAAGCGCTTTGAGACGTCTCAACAACGTGATAAGGCGCTATATGAAATCCAAGGACTATTATGAAAATAAATACTAGTACACCGTGCTTAAGAGTATTCAAACCAAGTTGAGAATTCCATGCACCCCAGAAATTTTGTAGATAGATTGTTTGAATTGAATGCGCGCTCTCTCCCTGGATGGACACATCCCGCTTACCTAATTCCAGAAAGGATTAGACAAGTTAGTAAATTGGACTAACAAGCAAATGTATACAAACTTGCTGATGCACGTTTCAATTTTTAAAGTGCAGAGAATGTTTTATTCCAGCTATTGTCACCAGGTTATAATGTCCTCTAATTTCCTTAGAAACTCATAATGCTGGAGGTGTACAATGGTGCTCAAAGTTTAGAGGGAAGAGAGGCTTGCATCAACAGGTTAATAGATTATTGTTAACAGTGTGAAGCAGCACCTTAGAGAACATGGATTTAAAGTTAAAAGCCTCAGTTGCAACCAAAGATTAGAAGAATGGTTTTCTTCCCAGAGAACATGTCAGAGACTCCCAACAAAAGCAATTAATGTTGTGCTGATTAACGCCTTGAGCAGAAAGAACTGGATAAATATCTTGTTGAGAGGATAAATGAGGTACTTCCTCAGCACATTGTGTTCTTTGCTGTCAGAATCGGTGGGGGGGACATAGCTATGGTAGAAAAAAGGCCACATTTAAACACTTAAATAACAATCATGGAAATAGAAGAATATTCTGGGGTTCATGCTCAATTATTTTGGGTTTCAGAGCTTTCTCCTGAGATAAGATGTGTGTGGTGGCATCCTGGCTAAAGTTTTGTGTTTTATGGAGAGAGTGGGCTTTTCTGGTTACTTGCTGTTTTTTTGTTCTTTTTTTTCAGTTGGATGTGTTCAACATGAGGGAGGTCAATGCGGGTGAAACATTTTCCACTTTTAAATTCTCAGTGTCAGCATTAAATATTTCCAAGTTAGATACTGTATATAACCTGGATCAGAAACAAAGTAAAGCTCTTGTTACTCTACCCATCTGGGGGTAATAACTCCAATTGAGCAACAGCAACAGTGATTTTCCATTTCTTTAGTGTGTGCTGATGCATCGTGCATTTGGGTTGCAATCGTTCAAATTTACTTAACTGGGATCCATATATCTAGCAAAGAGGCAAGCAAGATTTTTATCCAGCCAGTCTAGTCTAGCAACAATGAGAGGTGGAATGTGTTCGTAATGAGATTTTAATCATCGCCTCAAATCTCAAAAGTATCAGACATTAAATAAATCTTTGCATTTTGTAGAGAAATAAAACGTTTGGAACCTTTTATATCATGAGCCTTAACTTCCTTCAGCTGAGCCTCAAAACTGAACCTTGTTTCGCTTTAGCAAATTTCTCTCTCCCTAGGAGGCCACCTCCAACAACAACAAAATTGCCTTTCACGTCGGGAGGACGTCCCAAGGCGTTGGACAATCAGTGTTTTGGACCCAAACTGGGTGTTGGGATTGGGGAAGGTGGGGGGAAGGAGGGAGACCGAAGACACGGTCAAAGAGGAGGGTCTTGAACTAGGCAAGGGAGGGGCGAGGCAGAGAGACTGCAGGATGGAGTTCCAGAGGGTGGGGGCAGAGTGATTAAAGGCCCACCCACCAATGGTAGGCGAGGCAGGGGACGTGAAGCAACGGGAGCCCACTGAGCAGCGGGTGCGGGCAGGCTTGTAGGGGGTTAGGAGGTCACAGAGGTAGGGGGGAGCAAGGCCATGGAGGGTTTTGAAAGTGAGGACCAGGATCTTGAGCTGTATCCTCTGTGTGATGGGAAGCCAGTGGAATCAGGCGAGGATGGGGGTAAGGACCCCAACTGCTGCTATAATTGGAATCAGACAATTCAGCAGAATCAAACATTCTGACCCACAATGTTCACCCATTGAAGGAATCAAACCAGTGTTTTTTTCAAGCTGTGCCAGGTTTATTGACGTTGGAAAATTAGGGTCAATGATCTACCATCTCCAGCACAAGATTGTAAACTTCATCTGTGATGTTGAGATGAGCTTTTTGTGGGTAACTTGGCCCGAGAATGAAATTGGAGAAATCCAGGTCAACATCAAAGTCTCATAATCATCTGAATTACAGCCTAAAAATCCACTCTACATGACTCACTGCAAACTACGTGACGTTTATACTGCAATTCAGTTTCTGAAGAGCCACTTATGATAGGTAATCAGTCAGTTCCGTATTATTTGGGAGGAGCTCATCAAGATGAGGACTATCAATGTCAAAGAAAATTGTTCCACTTTTTTTTTACAATAACATCAACAGAAAGCACTCTCAGATAATCTATAGCCTGATGGAAAGTCTCTTGCTTCCCTCCCCAGCAAAGTTCTTTAAGACCAGTCTCAGAAGAACACTAATACTTGCAGAGGTATATCAGCGTTTTTATTATCTTATTACTCTATCAGAACGTTTTCTTCAATAGTCAACCTGACGTCCCTCTGGTTAAAACTATTGATTTAATGCTATATTTTGATCCATTTAGCATTGGTGGCATGCACTTACTTGGTTTCATGGGATGCCTTGTATCGTGCCTTGGGACATCCTCCCGACATTAAAGGTGCCATACAAATGTAATTTGTTGTATTTTTTGAATGGATCCACTGTTCTGCTTTTACATCTTCGTGAGGCAAACACAACATTTTTATATCTGCAAGTGACCATTTAACACCTGTGCTTCTTTCCAGGGTAATTGGTTGATAGCTTGCACTTGGTTCGATTTCAAGCCTACAGAGTGTGCTGGCAGGTACATTTCACTACTCTGCCCCTGAGACTCAGAACCAAAGAGGTTAATTCTGACAATTGATCATCACAACTGCTAGAGGCAGAAGAAATTAACATTAATGGTCAGTTTTTGTCAAAGCATATGTTCTCCTTCATTGAAGCAAACCGAAGGAATAGATGCATTTAGAAACACTCATCAGTAAGAACAGTTTACTTGGTGCTAGTCTTTGACACAGACACTGGGAACTGAACCATCATTTGAGGTTTCTGTAAGCATATGGCCAGTGTGACACAGCTAGTGAATAGCAAATTGACAAATTGTAAACATATGGTGGGAGTAAAGATATTAAAACTACAATGGGGCAGCTGCAGTTTTATTTGGCAGCCAAGCTCATATAATATGGCACATGTGGTCAAATCATGATATAATTCACAATTCATAATAGAACACAAAAAAGTGCATTTAAAATATAGAAAGGGTGCTTAAGGTATGAGCTTTGAGTATATAACACAATAAATTTAATAAAATACAGATCGGTTTTATGCTCCATCATTGCATGGAACAGTGCAACCTCATTCCTTCTTTTGCCTCCAGTAAACATTTGATTGAATTAATCCGGGCAAGCAGACAATGTGCCAATTCCATTTGTATAACAGCAATACAGCTGCTACGGCTAGAACAGTAAAATAGGTCGGTGTGAATATTGAGCCACAGATTATATTAATGTGCCTGTAATTTATTTCACTCCTAAAATAAATGCACAAATGTAATGGATATCCACCAGACATTGTTTATATTTGCAATTAAGCATAAAATATTTGCAATTTTCAAGAAGGAGGTGTTCCAGGGGAAAGAGTTGATGTCAAAATCCATATTTAAAAAATACAATACAATATAATACAAAATTACATTTGTAAAGCGCCTTTCACATCAGGAGGATGTCCCAAGGCGCTGGAAGTCGGAGATTTGGACCCGAGCTGGGAGTCGGGATCGAGGAAGGGGAGGGCAGGGAGGGTAGGAGGGTAGCTGAAGGCGCGATCGAAGAGGAGGGTTTTGAGACGCTCCTTGAAGGAGGCAAGGGAGGGAGCGAGGCGAATGTGGGATGGAGTTCCAAAGGGTGGGGACAGAAAGGATGCAGATAGTGGGGTGAGCCGAGCGGAGGGCATGGAGCAGGCCGCAGCCTGCTGAGTGGAGGGAGTAGACAGGTTGATATGGGGTCAGCAGGTTGCAGACCTCAGGTTGAAGGGGCAAGGCCATGGAGGGCCTTGAAGATGAGGACAAGGATTTTGAACTGTATCCTCTGAGGGATAGGGAGCCAGTGGAGCCAGAGGGAGTGTGAGGGTGATGGGGTCATGGGATCTGGTACGGGAGAGGACCCAAGCTGCAGAGTTCTGGATGATCTGCAGCTTGTGGAGGGAAGATTTGGGAAGGCCGGCAAGCAAGGAGTTGTGGTAGTCGAGCCTAGATGTGATGATTGCAGGTATGAGGGTTTCGGCGGCCTGTGGTGTGAGACAGTGGCGGAGCTGGGCGATGTTGCAGAGGTGGGGGAAGGTAAAGCAGGTCATGGCATGGATGTGGGGTTGAAAGGACAGCTGAGGGTCAAACAAGATGCCAAGGTTCTGGACTGGCTTAGTGAGGTGGAGTGTGGTTGGTGATGCTGTCAGTGTCTGAGGTTTGGAGGTTCTAACAGGAGCCAATCGAGGATCTCAGTTAACGTTCAACAGGAGATAGTTAGCTCTCATCCAGGACTTGATGTCTGACAGACATTCTGTCAGGACAGCAGTGGTCCTGGAGTCCAGGGTGGAGGCAGAGAAATAAGTATTGTGTGTCATCCAATTATTAGATTATTAGTGACTGAAAGGCGAGAAGCATCCTTATTCCTACTCTGATTTATTTTACATTTTCTGATTTTTTTAGGCAAAATATGTTTTAGTGCCAGTTTTTGTAACTATATACAGCAATCGTGTCCATCAAGACCATCTAAATTACAAATGAACAATTAAATTACCCAGTACTTGAACCTACTCAAGGTGCTGGTTCCACGGATGGTACGAAACAACTATTAAGCTGATCTGCAGCAAGTCTTACAAACATCTACAGGATAGACTTCTGATCATGAACATGGCTGCTGCTGTTCCTGTTTGCTCATTATCTGCACTTCATTTCTGCTTTCACCATTCATTCTCATTTTTGTCAGCTAATAGGCTGTTTCGCACATTGTCCTGCTGAACTGGATCAAAGTGAGACTGAGATTCAGGTGGTCAAAATAAAATGAGAAAGGTGAGGTGCAGATGCTGGAAGTCTGGAACAGAAATAGAAATTTCAGAAACCCACAGTCCATTAATTAGCGTACTAAAGGGAACTTCAGGCTAACGTTTTGGCAGGTCTGAGAAAGGACTATGTCTAAGGCTTTAACCTTTCTTTCCCTGATGGATACTATAATAATAATAATAATAATAATAATAATAATCCTTGCATATGATATAGCGCTTTTCACGTCGGGAGGACGTCCCAAAGCGCTTCACAGAACACACTGTAAAGTGAATTGACTGTATATTTGTGGGCGAACGCGGCAGCCAATTGACCTGTTATGCATTTTCCCACATTTCTGGTTTTATTTTCAACGGGCTGATACATTTTTTTTAATTTAACATAACTCTTCTCCCAGGTTTTGTTGCAGTGAAAACTAAATTATTTCTTGTATAATTGCAAATAGCAGTAACGTCTGCTGGAAATTCAATACATTTTAAGTATGTGTTTGCTAATGGCTGCTGTTCTTGCCTACAATTACAACAACATTAGATGTATACAGCGCCTTTCACTTCGGGAGAACATTATGTACAGTCACTACACTTAATATCAATTACCTGGTGATGTACTTTGAGATGCTGCAATGTTATAGGTGCTATATCATATTATATGTGTATATTTTGGTGGCCAAGCAGTCAATAAATTATTTAAAACACATGTTGATAAGAAGTACACGATTACCATAATCTGAGTCAGAAGAATGTCGGTTCAAGCCTCAAGTCAGGACTTTGAACTCACAGTTTAGGGTGACATTGCAACGTAGTGCCGAGGAAGCGCTGTATTGTAATAAGTGACATCATTTGGATGAGATGAATAAACAAGGTCCCATCTACCTGTTCAGGCACTGAGTGAAAGAGAGGAGTTTCTCTTGGTATCCTGACCAACAACCTCCCAAATTAAATTGATCACGCTCTTCATGGCTGAGCGTAGGACATTGCTGTGTGCAAATTGGCTTCCTTGTTTATCTACAAATACAGTCACCTCTCTTTACAGTAAATTCTATGAAGCGATTGAACATGATTTGATGGTGCAATCAGGCATCATATCAAATTGAAGGATTATTATTGTTATTATTCCTGGTGTGCACAGCATGGAAATATTGAACTTGTGAGTACAGGGTAGTTTTATGAGATTGAAGAATTAAAACATGTTAAAACAGCAGCAGAATTGGGGAAAAAATAAGGAATAAGATGCAACACTGGAGTTGAGTGACAAATTAAAATAGCAATTTATTGGTAAATGTTTTTGAATCATTTTTCCACTTCAGTTACTACAGCAGAAAAAGGTTTAATGGTTTAGCTGTTAAATTCCTTTTCAACACCTTTTCTTAAACACTAAAATCTAATTGAGACTCCAGTCCAGGCAACCTGCCACAATGTGTGCCTTAGCAGCATAATGAGTAATGAAAATTGCTGCCTTGCGGATAGGAAGAAATAAATGTTATTGAATAATTTAATCTCGCACTAAAGAACCAATCTCAGTGTTTCGACGGACAGACCGAAACCCGGATCGAATACTTCAAGGGTGAGTTACATTGGGCTTATTTTTATTGCGCTCTCCACTGAAATATCCATATGTCAAAGCATCTTTATTTAGCGACTTTAAACATTTATGAGAGAAAAATGATGTCAGGAATCCGGAGGCACTTTTTAAAAGCCTCACTGAGAAATATGGAGAAATATTACTTGGGGGGGGCAGGGGAACAAAATGAATAGAGGAGACAAAATGTGTCCACACAGAGGTGTTTGAGACACTTAATCTCCTCTATGCATTTTGAGGTCTTCTTCTCCTGACTTACCTGATCTCAGCCACAATGTGGGGCGGCAGAAACCCTCAGATCCGAAGGCTCCCCACATGGAAAAAGGAAAAACAGTAATCAACATTAACAACTTGCATTTTAAATAGCACCTTTCATGCAGGGCAAACGCTTAACAATTGCAGAGCCTGAAGCCATGCCGGGGGGAGGAGTGACATGACCTTAAGCACGTTCGAAGAGGAAGGTCATCATTCGTGATCTAAAAGAGGGGAGGGAGGGGGAAAGGCGGAGGGATTGGGGAGAGAGTTCCAAAGCTTCGCGTCTAGTGGCTGAGGGTGTGGTGGAATGGAGGGCATGAGGGACAAGCAGGAGGCCAGAGTCAGCCGAGCGGAGGCAGCAGTATTGGCCTGGCAAGGACTGATGTGATGGGGGTACGGAGCTTAGTGTGGTTTTGTGTGGATTTGGTATAATCAGAGCAAGAGTCCTCATCAGACTGTGCAGCCTGGCTCAGTTGGCAGCAATCTTGTTTCTGAATCAAAAGTTTGTGGATTCATGCCCCATCGTAGACTTTGAGCTCCCAAATTGCACTAAAACTGTAATGCAGTGCTCAAGGAACATTGCATGGTCCGTGGTCCCATCCTTTTGATGAAACATGAAACATTAAACCAAGGTCCAGTCTGTGTGTTCATGTGGACGATATAGATCCCATGGCACTATTTGAACAGAGAATGGAGTGTCTCCCAGTGTCCTGGGCAATAATCTCCCAGATAAACATGCTAATTCATGGCTGTTATTGGGATATTACTGTGTGCAAATTGGCTGCCACGTTAGCCTACAAATAACACAATCACTTACACTTTACTGTAAATCTGCAAAGAGCTTTGAAACGTTTCAACGAAATATTAAGACACTACATCAAATGCACATATTATTATTATTGTTAGAACATTCTCCAGCAGTGAGCGTTAAGCTGTGTCCTAAGGACATGTTATTCGCAGGTTGGTGCATTCGTTTTGACTTCTGGCTTACAAACATTGGATCATGAAATTCAATACTGGTAAATCTCAAGCTGGCAAAGTCTGATTAAAAAGCTCACTGCGTATTGTTTTGGACTTTTTCAGCCCCATTGCCTGGTGAGCTGTTCAAGCTGCAGAACATTGTGCGTTTGCTCCTCCTGTTTATCACATCACATCTGTACAAGGTGATTGCTGCCATCTAGAGGTTCCTACGTTAGATAAATAATAATAATAACAATCCCTGCATTTGATATAGCATCTTATCACGTCGTTGAGATGTCTCAAAGCACTTCACAGAACATATTGTGTATTGACTGTGTAATTGGTGGGCGAAACGCGGCAGCACAGCAGTGTCCCACGGACCATCGGGGATTGAATGATCACATTATTTTTCAAACCTCAGGAGGAAAAAGACAAAACTAATCTCCTCTTCACCATCATGTAAAAGTGCGCCACAATATGTCACAGCGCCCACTTACTTTTTGCAGTAACTGATCTCATTAAATTGGTTATAGAGTTAAGTACTTGATGCAGTTTGTCAACATTTATCACTCACAGAAAAACAAAACTGACTCAGGGTTAAATACAGCCTGGTTTTCATTCATGCCATTCACTCTAATGTTTATTTTGAATGTGTCAGCCATTGAATTTCAAGGGTCAGTGAAGTTTCCAAGCAGGTTATAAGGACATGAAGCGAGATCGATTGGTTACATCACTCCATAAGGGATCACAGCTGCACAAAAACAATCGGAAATCTTTTCTTCCACGGTCTGAGGTTTATTGTCATGGAGTCATGGCTAGAGAGGGTCCTCTGATCTGGTGACAGTGCTGGACAAGTCCAGGACTCTACAATTAACCCATAAGGGCACCCTTGGGATCTGGAGATTATTAGGAAGCAAATGCAAGGATTATCTATTAATACACTGAGTTGATGTTTGACACAACTGGTTGTAGTATAGATCCATCAGCCTGGAATTTGGAAGAGCTGGTCATACAATAAGATAATAATAATAATCCTTGCATTTGATATAGCACTTTTCACATCTTCTAGACGTCTCAAAGCGCTTCACAGAATATACTGTAAAGTGAATCGACTGTATATTTGTGGGCGAAACACAGCGGCCAATTGCGCACAGCAGCGTCCCGCAAACAGTCGTGGATTGAAGTGAATTTATTATTGGATTTTTTGAGGGAATATTATCAGGCGTGTGGAGTAAGGAAACTGTCCTTGCATTTGACATAGCATTGTCACACAGTCCGTCATGAAGTGAGTGACCAATTTTATCTGTGGGATTGAGGCCAGGACACAGAGTGAAACTGCCTTCTCATTTTAAATATTGCCTGAGATCTTTAACATTCACCTCAACAGGCAGACGGTACCTCGGTTTAACATCTCATCCAAAGGACAGCACCACTGACAATGCATTTATTTTTATCCTTCCATAAATCCAATATTTCTTCAGCTTGATGGTTCCTCCTCCAGGCAGGACAGTGTGCAGGTAGCCTGCTCTCAAATCTCCCACAATGTTTTTGACTGACCACTAGAAGAATGAGGAACTGTTTCAGCAGAACGTACGCCTCTCTCAGTCGAACGTCTTCCTCCCCACTTCCAAGAGGACACGGCACATCCTCTCCCTCTATTTGACACAACTCATGTGAGGAATTGAGCAGACAAGAGGATCAAGCCTGCAACTTCCATCCTCAGTGACACTAAACTACACTATGCTGCTCCACTGCCTCCTAACGTTTGAGTCTCTTATTAAATCTCTTTATCTGAGAAACTATGAATGAAATGCATGTGAAACACATACAATTACGAATACAATCAAGTTCAAAGCGCCCAAATGTAACCTGCTTCAGCTGTTCATACCTGGGGTACTTTGAATGATTTTTCTCTCAAAGGCAGCACAAATGATCAGACACTCTGCTGTTAAAAAGAAGCCGTCTTGTTTCAAGAAGTATTGTCATTCATCCTCATTACTGCTGTGGTAACGAGGAAATATTGTAGACAAAACGCTCCTGAATCCTCCCTCGATGCTGCAGGGCAGCTAAATTTAACTTGACCCTGAACTTTACTTTCCCATTATTTCATCAGAGTATGTTCTGTTCTTAGTGGCTGTGCTGCACATCAAAACATCCAAACATCTGACAAAGACAGATACATAACTGAAGATATTTAATGATTAGAAGACTCCATGAGTAAAACCAAGTCTGAATCTCAACTACCTCCATTAGTGAATTTGCACGTCTGGAATGTATCATTGAGTGAGAAGAAGCCAAGTCGCTTGATTGTACCTCACGGTGGTAAAGTGATGAGAATACTGGCAGAATTTTGCCCACAAGATACAGTCATTACACTTTACAGTATATTTACAGTATATTCTGTGAAGCGCTTTGAGAAGTCTCGAAGATGTGATGAGGCGCTATATCAAATGCAAGGATTTTTTTTATTATATTATCATCTTCGGCCAGGTCTATGGGCTGGAACAGCAACTCTCCAGGGTATGGAAAGCAATGTAACATGAATGGAGGAGGTGGAGAATATTAAGTGGAAAAGGCTATAAAATAATGTGGTCCAATTCGTTTTTCCGTGATAGAAATTTATTTCCTGCAGTTTTCTTGAAGTTTATTTCTTTTTTGTTGTAAATCTAGAAGCTGATGCCGAATGCATTTTTCAATCATTTACTGTAAACATTCTGCAGAACTATACGCATTCAGTCAATCATTCCCAAAGTCAGCAATACCTCAAAAGGACACCTTCAATGAAATGTTTTTGGAAAATCTCTTCTCATGAGGGAGAGTATTACATCAGATCTGTCATGTTTCCCTTGTCCACAGATAGATGCGATGATGTGTGTTAATGCAATGTAGGCCATTGCATCACATGTACTATTAAACAAACACGCAATATTCTTTTTGAGGATGATGGTCCTGATTGTATTGTTGTTGCTGAATAGCCACAGAAGTCACTTACACTGAATAATTCAAATGCCGAACTATGTGATGTTAACTATTGAGCACAAATTATGTCAAAGTACTTAATGCCAAATATTCCCATCTGTATGAAAGTAAGTCAGGGAAACATATTGTTCCTATCATTTGTCTGGATTCACTTTCATTATCACAAACACAAAATTCAAGTAACTTTTGACAATGACAATTTCTATTCTATGTTATTATATATTCATTTGCATTTTTATGCAAATCCTGTTCATTCACTGAGCTTTGTTTTTTTTAAAAAATCCGTCCTGAACAAAAGTTAGATTGAAGTTTTATTTTAATATTGGTCTATATAAAAAAAAGCCCCAAAAAGAGTGGGTCAGTGAGAATAATTCACTTTTAATTCCTTGTTACACTCTAAATAGTGCTCCAGGCAGCAATAGGATTCAGTCTAGCAAATAGTTTCTGCACAATAACCATAGTAATAATTTAGACAGTACAAGTTCTGACATAAAATACCATCCTATTGCAAGTTTCAGAGGATATTTAGTGCTTAAGGGATGCATTACAAATGTTTGTGGCAGCTTTAAGGACCAAAGTATGCAATCAATAAGGATCAGAAATCTCAAGTTGAATGTGATGGGTGAGATTGGAATTGCACTCAGCCTTTGATGGATCACATTTTCAAAAATCTTCAGGTTGCATTCAGACACAGTCATTCTAAAGTGTGGATTTATAGAACGGATCCTCAATGTTTTTACATATTTCATTACTAAACCCTGGTGAAGCCTGGGACCCATTTCAAAAGGGAGGACACTTTTTCAGCAATTGACGAGGTTTATTATATCTATCGGAAAAAACTTTTTTGTGACAAGCACTTCAATGTAAGTAGTCACGCAATATTCTCCAGTGAAAAAAAGGGGTTGTATAACTTTTGAAAAAGATAATCTTCTTCCCTATCCTCTCCCGCATCCGGTCCCTGACCAGGACCACCTTCCTCCACCTCCGCTACATTGCCCGCCTCCGACTGTACCTTACCCCAAACGCAGCCGAAACCCTCGTGTATGCATTTGTCACCTCCCGCCTGGATTACTCCAACGCACTCCTCGCCGATCTCCTCAGCTCCACTATTCAAATGTTCTAGCTCATTCAGAACTCTGCTGCCCGCAAACTTACCCGGACTAAACTCTGTACTCACATCTCACCAGTTCTTGGAGTCCTGTAGCTCAGTGGTTAGAGCACTCGCTTTGCAAGCGAGAGACCTGAGTTCAATTCCAGGCAGAGGGCGAAACCTTGGGCAAGTTTCCTTACTCCACACAGAGCCTAATAATAATCCCTCCAAAACCAAAAACAATAATAAAATTGGTCATTTTCAATCTGTTTGTGGGACATTGTTGTGCGCAATTGGCTGCCGCGTTCGCCCACAAATATACAGTCAATTCACTTTACAGTGTGTTCTGTGAAGCGCTTTGGGACATCCTCCCAACGTGAAAAGCGCTATATCAAATGCAAGGATTATTATTATTATTATTCTGGCCCAGGCCCCACTGGCTCCCCATCACCAAATGGGTCAACTTCAAGATGCTCACACGTGTGTTCAAATCCCTTCACTCCCTGGCACCTCCCCACCTCTCCAACCTCCTCACTCCCCAATCCACCACCCGGCACCTCCGCTCGACTGGCACCGGTCTCCTGCTCGTCCCTCTCACCCTCCTCCCCATCATCGGAGGTCGCGCTTTCAGCCACTACACCCCAAAGCTCTGGAACACTCTGCCTCAATCCCTCCGCCTTGCCCCCTCTCTCCCCTCTTTCAAGTCCCGCCTGAAAACATTCCTTTTTAACCATGCTTACAGTCACCTCCCACGACCCCCACCGGCTTGGAGTCAGGCTCCGCCACTGTTAAGAGCTCTGAGACACTACCCTGCATGGAGGGCACTATATAAGTGCAAGTTGTTGTTGTTGTATAGTATTGCTCCTAGCAGCTCACGTGGATTAAGTGCCTTGTTGATCTTTCCTGCTCACCTTTTTCTAATTCCAGAGCTGAACACATCAGAGAAAAGTATATGTCTGTGGTGGTTAATCTCAGGAAAATCTCCATTTGGTATCTTGCATGCAAAATGGGCAGGTTTGAAGATCTATGGGATATAGTACATAGACACATGTGCTTGCAACCGCCAGGAAGGTGGAAGGTGAACTAGATGGACCTTGGCCCTTTCTCGTCTAGTATTTGTTGTGTTCTTATGTTCTTATCTGTGACTCCGATCATTGCAATAAGAAAACCAGTAAGCAGCACTAACACTGAACCCACAATATACAACAACAACAACAAGATTCCATTTATAGAGCGCCTTTCACGTCGGGAGGACGTCCCAAGGCGCTGGGCAATAGCAATTATTGCAACTGAATTACAGCTTTTGATATTTTAGATAGAACAGTATGGAAAGCGTCCAAAGTAGAGACACGCAATTTGTTTTCTTCAGCTACTGGTTTGATCTTCAGAGCTCCTAAAAGCTAGCTACTTGTGAAGCCAAAGCTGTCGTCCTGATCTCAAGAGCTTGCCATAAAGGCCTTAAAGATCAACAGGGAACAACATTTGCTTTTTGGTCACAAAATATACAGTTAGTTCACGTTACAGTATATTCTGTGAAGCGCTTTGAGCCCTCTCGAAGACTTAATAAAGTGCTATACCAAAAGCAAGTATTATTATTTTTATCAATACCACATCAGCTGGGCTTTAACTCAGGAACTTTGCATCTACAAGAATAGAAAATGCACATCCTTTTCCTTCCCCTTTGATCGACCCACCCATCAACACCATGAAGGTAACAGAATCATTCAGCTGTGTGGGACCGGGAGTATGTACTCTGTTAACTGGAGTACCTGGAATCATGGTTCTGTTACTCTGTTACTTGACTGTCAAAGATTTACAGGATTTAAATGACCTATAATTAGGAGATTATTTTTGACTGATGACATATTTTTCAGTGCCACTAAAACAGCAGAAAAGGCCACTGTAATTCCTCAAATAATATGCATTTTCTCTGAGAATCATGTTGCTTAAGTCAGAAAGGAAGCATTTAGGGATAGAAGAAAAACACAGAAGAGTAACAGCGGAAGATTGGGGGGAAAAAGAAACCACAGGATGAAAGGCAGTTTAAGTAAAACCAAAGAGAGTAAGAAGAAGAAAACAAGAAAATAAATAGGTAAGTTACAAATGTAATCTTTGAAAATTTAAATGCCAAAAATGCTTGGAAATAGTTTCATTGCTTCAATCCTTTCTTGTATATATTCACACAGGAAAATCAGAACATAAATACAGAGATAGTATTATTATCTGCAGGAAATATCCAAGCAGGATATGAGGAAACCGTACCAATAGCTCTTGCACCTTAGCAAACACAACACCAGAGCACTCACCTTGCAAGCTAGAGGACCTGGGTTCGATTCCTGGGCAGGGCTGCTGTGGTTCATCCACAAAATATACAGTCAATTCACTTTACCATATATATTCTTTGAAGCACTTTGAGACATCTCGAAGACATGATAAGGCGCTATATCAAATGCAAGGATTACTATTATTATTATTATTATTTTTGAATTTTGAATAATGAAAACTTATTTCAAAATGTTCTGTCCAATAGCCCTAGTGAACTGTTATCTAGATTCAGTCTGCAATACACTTTGTGCAGCTCTGTACCCACATTATTTGATTTGGAAATATTCACTGAGGGCCCTGTTTTCAAAAAAATTTCAAATGCATCTTAAACTTCTATTTTTGCACGGACACTCGAGATGGTTTGAATTCTGAATTTGGGGAAATATCCAAGCTTTAAGATAAACGTTTTCTGTGATATTTGCTTTATATCTTCAAGCATTTCCTCAAAGTTCTGTCCTTCCCTCCCTCTGTGCTATTATGTTCAGAATATATTTTATCTCATATTACAAGCTTGAGGTAAAATCAAGTAAGGCATTTTGATTTCTTCTAAAACAAAATAAACTAGAGAACTGTAGGGGCCATTAGGGTTCATAGTCAATCATTATAACCAGGTTGGATATCACCACAAGAGCTTGCCGTTGGACCACCCTCTGACAGTTTCTACTCTTGATGTCACTCTTTCATTGAATTTTCCCCATAGAATAGACTCAACATCTTTGTTTTGAACATGACTAACCTGGCAAGCATTCATTCCGTGAGGTATCAGTCTGGCTGTTGGTAGCACACTTGTCTCTGAGTCAAAAGATCATGGGTGCAAGCCCCATGTCGGGACTTTGAACTCACGTTGTCCAGGATGACTCTCTGATGACTGCGGTGCAGCTTTTTTGAAGGTGCTGTATTCGGATGAGATGTTAAAACAAGTTCCATCTGGCTGTTCAGGTGGACCTTAAAGATCCCATGGCACTATTCAAAAAAAGAAGGGAGTTTGTTCCAGTGTCCTGGCCACCAATCCCCCAAATAAATCATTCTAATAAAACACCTACTATGATTCTTCAAATGACCCCAAATAAGTCACGTGTATTTCAGCTATATTTAAAGATAAATACTTCATATGTCTAAGATAAGGGATGCCATCTGGATTCATTCAGAAAAGAAGAGATTTCACCAGACCTCGTTAGTAGTACATAATTGGAACTCATTAGTAACAAATGTTGAAGATGTTAAAATTGATTGAAATTTAAACTGAAATGCTGTGTCATTTTAGAGCATAATGTAGTTGCTGAAACAGATGTGAAATCACTCTCTAATTATAGCATTAGTTGCCCTTTCCTTTGGCCAAGGCAATCTCACAGCACATTCCCATATACAACAACAACAACAACAAGATTCCATTTATAAAGCGCCTTTCATGTCAGGAGGACGTCCCAAGGCGCTGCACAGTTGGGTCATGACCCGAGCAGGGGGGAAATGGTCAGGGTGAGGGGAGGGAAGGGAGGGAGCGAGGAGGGGGGAAATGGTCAGGGTGAGGGGAGGGAGGGAAGGGAGGGAGCGAGGAGGGGGAAGAGAGTCGAGAGGGAAGCTGAAGGCTCGGTCAAAGAGAAAGGTTTTGAGACCGGCCTTGAAGGAGGAAAGGGAGGAAGCGGCGAAGGCACTGGGGGATGGAGTTCCAGAGCCTGGGGGCTGAGAGGCTGAAGGCCCGACCACCGATGGTAGGGCGGTTGGGGCGGGGGACGTGGAGCAGACCGGAGCCGGAGGAACGGAGGGTACGGGCAGGTAGGTAGGGGGATAGTAGGTCGGAGAGGTAGGAGGGAGCGAGGCCGTGAATGGCCTTGTAGGTGAGGATGAGGATCTTGAAATCAATCCTCTGGGGGATGGGGAGCCAGTGGAGGCGAGCGAGGGTGGGAGTGATGTGGTCCCGAAGCCTGGTGCGGGACAGTACACGAGCTGCAGAGTTCTGAATGACGTACACGAGCTGCAGAGTTCTGAATGACCGAATACCGAAACCACCTGAATATAAAAACATTACTTAAAGTTGTTAGTTTAAAGGATAGAACCAAAGAAGCCCGTACTTCCATTCTCTTCTATGCCAATATTAAAATGCAGGTAAACATCAATATTTATTGTATTGGAATGTCATCCTGATGTGAATGGCGCTATACAAATGTAATTTGTTTTTGAATTTGGCACTAAAAATACAGCTTAATGGTTTAACCTGTCATACCAACATAAATAACAAAATAATCAATATAAGTGAGGTGCTTGCCATTAAGTGGTGTCACCTGGAGTTAACTTTGCATCAGCTGTAATATTGACACAGGAGCACATGTGCCTTATTCCTTGGGAACTTAGGCGATCTCCTTTTCTACTAATCTATTTAGTACCGATTGGGTGAACAATTGACTGTGAGTCCCCAGGCAGTCAGTTTAGTGCAGTAATGCAGTCGGTACATGCATGGATTGCTCACCTCTCCCCCACACTGCTCTTTTCTACATGAGCACAATTGAATGCTCCACGATGCACCAATGGTGCCAGGACAGTGAGGTGCAATATAATAACTACATTAGTTCAAGAAATTGCCTCTTGATCCATCAAGTTTGCTCCTCCATAGGCCACGTGGAACCTCCTGCAACTCTTTATAATAATAATAATAATCCTTGCATTTGATATCGTGCTTTTCACGTCGGGAGGACGTCCCAAAGCGCTTCACAGAACACACTGTAAAGTGAATTGACTGTATATTTGTTGGCGAACGCGGCAGCCAATTGCGCACAGCAATGTCCCACAAACAGTCGTAGATTGAAAATGACCAATTTATTATTGTTTTTGGTTTTGGAGGGATTATTATTAGGCATGTGGAGTATTCTCCATTAGCAAAGTTCTGCATAAATGTTAACCGATCTCCAAGATAATCAGCTTTTCACCCATTCCCCACCATTCCTTCATTCAACCCTGGCTTTTTGCTGCTCTACAGATGGTAAACTCTTCCCCAGAGCCATATTTCAATAGCATATTTCCCACACCAGTACTGAACACCCACCAGGAAGGCCTTGTAACATTTCGTGATAGGTTAGAATGCATAAGTCATAATAATGCAAGAATCATTAAGTGATGACTAAATGTTTTTCCAAGTGGGAGGAAGAAAACAACATAGTCAAAATTAGGGGAAGGGAGGGGATGGTGGATTCCTGGCCACCCAAAATGAAGACAAAAATGCTGGTGCACTCTTATATGATGTTAGAAAGGAGTAGGAGATAATTGGCTTCTACATATCTTACAAGGACTTTTTCTTGTTGGACATCTGTAGTATATGGAGCACAGTGAACGAGAATCAGTACGGTGTAACCCCAAATTCTGATTAACTTTCTCTGCAAAACTGAATGTACGCCTAGTTCATATCAAGTTCCCTTCTGATCCTCTGCCTAGCAAAACTAAACAATGCTGCTTTCAACCGAACTGACATCTGTAAAAGGAAATCTAATTTTGCGTTTTGGGAATTTGTCATGGATTCCTTCCCACACAAAGATATTAAAGTTGATGTTACTAAAATAGCAACACTGCTCAATCACATGTTGTGTTGGATGAGACAATGTTTGATGCTGATCTCAACCAGAACCATTATTGAGGTACATACAACAACAACAACTTGCAATTATACAGCACCCCTCACGTGGGGTTGCGATAGGGTTATAACTGATAATCTAACAGAAAGGCAAATGGCATTAAAAAATCTAACACATCATGAAAATAACATTGGATCTTCTCTGCTATGTAAAAAATAACTTAATCCAGCTTTAGTTTAATCTATTGATGCTGCAATGCTACATACATCTTCAGAAAAGATGGGATTTGGGTGAACTAAATACTAAATACTTTTCTTCTGAGTCATGGCAAACATCTGGGATAAACAAGAAGAATGAACTCTGTTCATCTCAATTCTAAAGCTCCAAAGACATCACCCTGTGGTTGATCTCTGCATTCCAAGCTAGACTCCAGAGATCAAGCTCGGTTGTAGAAGGGTATTGATGTCCACATTTCTGAACACAGAAAAAGCTTCGTTTTCAGACCATGAAATTATTTGTGCATTTGATTGTTACGCCCAGCAAACCTCATGGAACAAGCAATCGCATGTTCCTTTTCCAGATTGTCACTCAACACAGCCATAATGTTCCGTCTCTGTGTACAAATGTGATCGATCATCCGAGTAACAGATTTACCCCATTCCCCTAAGACATCGTCCCAGGAACACTCGCCTTCAAATCCCTTCATGTCCTGGCACCTTCCTACCTCTCTGACTTGCTCACTCCCCAAACCACTACCCGTTGCCTCCACTCGACTGGCTCCAGCCTCCTGCTTGTCCCTCGTGCCCTCCGTTCCATCATCAGCGGCTGCACTTTCAGCCACACCACACTAAATACACTATGGCCCGAAATGTTGGAACACCCTTCCTCTGTCCCTCCACCTTGTCCCCTCCTTCCCCATCTTCAGGTCGTGCTTGAAGATCTTTCTCTTCGACCGTGCCTATGGTCACCTTCCCCCTCTCCCCGGCTCAGCATTGTGCTCTGCTACTGTCAAGCACTCTGGGACGCTACCTTGCATGAGGGGCACTATATAAATACAAGTTGTTGTTGTTAATATATTACAGTTTTAGATCAGCAACATTTTCAAAACTGATCCTCATAGGTATTGGAATTAAATGGAAATGGTTTTATGTGTTCTTTGAAGAGCAAAAATGATTTTGGATGTTCACTGATGTTTTTGTCTCTTGCATGTTACTGTTCACCGCAGACGTATCAAGTCAAACACATTGTTCAGTTTAAGAAATAATTGATTAGTCTTCTAATGGTAACAATGTTCTATGATCCAAACAGTGCAATCTTTAACACTGTCTTTGAGTTTATCCTGCTAGCTGTTGTAGAAATATTATGGTATGCAAGACTGACTTGGAAAATAATTTTATTGACTCAAACCGTTCTTCACTTGCATTTTATTCTCCCCAGAAACTAATACAAATTTAATATGTTCAGAGAATTGAGGGAATGATTTCATTGAATATAACAGAGGGCAATAAATACAAGAGCAGGCCACAGAGATTTCAGATGACTTATCAGATGATTTGTGCATCAGACACCCAGCTGATGTAATATTGAAACATTCAATATTTATAATTATTAATAATTATTTTCATATTATTATTACTTCCCAAATTAATGACTGTAAAGAAACAACACTAGAGGGCGCTGCACCTTCCTTCATCATCATTGATAAATAAAGTTTCTTTCTCAATTGGAAAATAAACTGCTTTATTCTACATCATTATAATTATTAGTCAACAAGAACAGCTTGCATTTATATAACGTCTTTAACACAGTTGGCGATTACAGTATTTTTAAGGCAGGAAGGTGAATATCAGAATGGGTAAAGCTCGTTAGAATCTTTCATGTAACTTTGTTGAAACATGAATCTGTTATACTTATAACAGACGGGTGGATCTCTATGAGTCTCTGTCATTATTATATATTTTTTTACTTCCAAATAAACAACTGAGAAACAACAAAATATCCTGAGCTGAGGTATTTTGCATAATCAATATTTTTTGTTCAATTATGCAACCCGTCCACAGTTAAACTATTACCCAATGAAACAAAGGCAGAGTAATAGTATAATAATAATAATCCTTATCACTTCTTCGAGACGTCTCAAAGTACTTCACAGAATATGCTGTAAAGTGAATTGATTGTATATTTTGTGGGCGAAAAGCGGCAGCCAATTGCGCACAGCAGTGTCCCCACAAACAATCATGGATTGAGTGGAGTGATCAAATTTTTTTTAAGGGATTATTACTCCCGGAAAAGTAATTTGCCAATCAACTAATAACCCGGTTCCTACTTACCACTAGGTAAACAGAGACGTGTGGAGTAAGGAAACTTGCCCAATGTTTTGATCCTGCGTGGGAATCAAGTGAGGAGACTAAGAACTTCTTAGCCTCATTAATTGCAATCTGAAGATAAAACACCCACTACTTTTGTAAAAACATATTGTTTCTATTAAATATTTGAAACAAATATCATCCCAATGAATTTATTAAAATGCAGCAAGCATTCACAGTTCAATACAACACAAGATCACTAGAGGGAGCAGGGGGACAAAATACTATATCTTGGAATATACATCATGCATGATTTTTTCACTCTTAAGACACCTATGATTTACCATTGCACACACACACATATATATATTTGGAAATGTTTTCAGTTTGTATCGATACGGAAAAACATTGTGGATGTTTCTTATGTTTTGTGATCTCTTTGAAACTGTAGAAAGAAAATCTCATAATAGAACTGTGCAAAAATGAAAGCAAACTGAAACACTTGCTATATTTAGCAATTGCTGCATGATTAAACCCAGTGTTCGAATTTAATGTGAACCAAATGTGAGGAGGCTATTTAGAGTTTCCAGTTCACATGAGACTTTGGATGACCATTGTAAGCACAGTCCTTTGTCAGTTCATTGCCAAGATAGGATTCAATGCAGTACACAGCTGAAACAAAACACAAAAGCAGTTCATTCAAACAAATGTTTACAAAATGTAGTACACAACATAAAATTAGATTGGAATATGTCATCTGCTTAAGAACACCAACACTCTGTTCTGAGTCCATCAAATCATCACATGAAGCATACGTTAGAGTCAGTCGCTTTTTATTTATTAAACACTTAACTTTAGCCAGAATAGTTTGATACAAATGATTTGACCTAATGATTTAGTCAGTAGGAAATAGGGATATTAGCTTGGCACAGTTGGGAGCACTTTTGCCTCTCATCTTTGAGTCAGAAGGTTGAGGATTCAAGGCCCAAGATGGGGATTTTTAATTCACATTCTAGGCTAATATTCAAGTGCAGTTTTGGGGAGACATTAAACCCATCTGCCTGTTCAGGTGGATGTTAAACATTGTTTGAACACATGCTGTTACATTTCCCTACAAATAAGGTTTAGTAGTAAATACTATAAAAGTGCCTTGAGATGTTTTGACATCATCAATGCTGTGCCAGATTCAACGATTATTATTAATAATGCCTTAGGATAGTACATATGCTAAAAGTCTAAGAGATCAATCATAGAAAGTCCTTTCTGGCCAAAACATACAATTCCTAACTTTGGCATCCATCTCTGACAAGGTTAGACATGATTACAGTTGACTCAATATTTCAAACAGGTAAATCTGTGAATGGTCTCTTAGTATAATAAAACGTTGTTATGAGATTCTGTTTATACATGTTAAATGTCATCCATTTCCACTGGGCCAGCGGTTAGTGGCCAACGGCCAATCTTCCAAACTCAAATCCTGGGCCAAAGGAAGCTGTAGTTGCAAACGCTGAACATGATTTCCAGACTGAAGTAAAACAAGAGCAGAGGGAAAGGTTTGAAATGGTATCCTTAATGATATCCCAATTCTCTCCAGAAGGCTTTCCCGGGAGGGTAAGGCTGCTAACTCTCTATGTGGAGTCCTGTAGCTCAGTGGTTAGAGCACTCATCTCGCAAGCAAGAGACCTGGCAGGGCGAAACATTGGGCAAGTTTCCTTACTCCACCTGCCTTTATTTACCCAGCAGTAGGAACCCAGTCGTTAATCGAATGGCCGATCACTTTTCCGAGGGTAATAATTCCTTCAAAAAAAATTATAATGAATTGGTCACTTCAATCCACGACCGTTTGTGGGACACTGATGGGCGTAATTTGCTGCTGCGTTTCGCCCACAAAATATACAGTCAATTCACTTTACAGTGTGTTCTGTGAAGCGCTTTGGGACGTCCTCCCGATGTGAAAAGCACTATATCAAATGCAAGGATTATTATTATTATTATTATTATTATAATGTCTGTCACCATGGTTACCACAGAAGGAGCGAGGCATATTTCTACAAGAGATTAGAATAGATCTAGCCAAGATAAGTACAAGTCACTTAACTTCTCTGAGATAATTATTCCTCTGATTGCCTTTGTCTTTAATAGCCAAAAAACCAACACACTATTCTAGGTAATCTTTTGTAACAATCTGGAATTGGATTTTTTTTTGGTTTTCTGAGACTTTTGAGCTGCACAACTGCGGGATACACAGCGTGAATCTATAGGTTAGAGATTATTTTAATTTAAATACGTATTAACATTTTGGAAATGTTCAATTTCCTATTATCTTAACATTTAGATTTCATGTAACTTATTGCACAAATCTAGAGAAGCAAAAACCTAGAGAATAGAAACCCTTTCAAGGGTGCAATGCAACTCACTAAATCTTGTGAGCGAAACAACAAACCACAGTGAACATAAAGTCCTGTAAACTTTCTCTCCGACACTCCAGGATATTCAAGCAAAAGTGCAGATTAATGCAATTATGATATTACTATGTTTAAAACTCACCAGTTACAATTCACAAGGGACTTATCCATTATCCCAGCAGTACAGCAAATTTCAGCCATAGAAAATTTCATTGTGTGGGTTTATGTTCAGAACTTTCAATATTTTTCTAGATTGTTTATTCAGCAGTTTTACAATGGAATTGATTGACAAGGCATACATTGATTTCTCTGGGAAACCTTTCCATTATTCTGTGGAGAAACAAACTTCAGCGATTTACCCTCTCTTGAACGAGCTACAACAACTTAGATTCATATAGTGCCCTTCAAGCGGGGTAAGTGTCTTGGAGTGTCTTAGATGCACATTATTCAAGCTTTTAAATGAATAGAATCAATTCATCTCTCAATCTTGCTTTGGTGAATGAAAACAGGGTGAGTTGTATGCTTTGATGATAAAGTTTTTCTACCTCTAGTCTTACCAGTTGGAATTAAAATAACTTGCTTAACAATAATAATCATAATAATAATAACCAGAATCAGATTTTATCAATATCTACTTTAGAGCTTCAAATGCACTTAAAACGTACTTGACCAGCTTTGTTGACAATAGCTTCACAGTGACTGGATACTTTCAATGGATGATTAATAATGACGCTAAATGCTTTTCCCTTTTCTCCTTTTAATAATGGCGAGCCATTCTTTGTGTAGCATTGTTTCATATTTCCTGTTGGAAAGCATAGTTTACATTTATTCACATTAATGTCCATTTGTTATTTCGTAGCCCATCTATTTAATTAGTCAGAGACATTTAATTACCATTATTTTCTTAAACCAGTCACTTAGGCCACCAAGCTTGATGAAATCAATAGATAATCATTTTTTGTTTAATTTATTCATAAGCAAACTGGCTTTATATTATTTACTTTATAAGCAAACTAATATTATTAGTAAATAATATAAGTTTGCTTAAAGTAAATATTATAAAGCCAGTTTTCTTATAAATAAATTAAACATAAAATGATCTAAATAAGACACCAACAGCGCTCCATTTGGCACTGCCCCAGACAAAGTTTTATCCATTGATTCATTTGCAGCTACCCCACTATTGTATATTTGATGTCCACCATAATCACAATGACAAGATAATAATGATGATCCTTGCATTTGATATAGTGCCTTCTCACGTCTTCAAGATGTTTCAAAATGCTTCACAGAATATACTGTAAAGTGTAGTGACTGTGTATTTTGACGAAGAGTGTAATTGGTGGCTGCTGAGACCAACAGGCAGCCTCAATGATACACTTCACGTATAAAGGTGGCTGGTGGTTAGCCTTGACCTTAATGATATTACTTTTATGTTTATGTGTTCTCTTTGCTTGGCTATTTACACTCACTGTAATAGAAATGATGAACACTGCTGCTGATGATGTATCTCTGCTATTCACAACTGTTTCCCATGTGTGAGTGGTGATATTGCAAAGCACATGATTTGCCATTAACACCATGAGCTGTAACCTTTCGTTTCACATCGCAACTTTATGAAACAGCTTCTGAAAATCCAAATTGGATAAACCTCATGTGGAAGTTCAATTATTTCCTCAAAGAACTTCAGCAGAAATGGCTTCTTGGGTTTAAAACAAACTAAAGTACAATAATTTGATAATTCAGGTTCCAGATTTTTTTCTCCTTAATGATTCTACAGTTTTCTCCTAGTTTTTTGTTTCTGCTGATGTACAGTTTCCAGTATCCACCCTTGACGCCATCAATCATGTGTGAACCTTGACAATGAGTGTTGTCAGGCTTATTTGACAGCAGAGATATCACTGCACAGCCCAATTCCCTCCCTAACCCAGGGACACTAACTATTGGGGCCTTAACTACTGCCGTAGGAAAAATTGGAGATTAAGAACCTCCGCATTTGAGAAAATATTGCTGGTAACCAGTAACTTGTTTTGAACAAGACTGTGTGTCTTTATGAACCTAAATAATACTAATACAGTATTAGAATTTCTCAAATGTTTACCATCAAAAATCCCAATCAAAGAGCTATTGTTGTGACTGAACATTTAACGATATCGCTTTGAGTTACGTTGAAATAGATACTATATATACACACATGTATATTTCATTTTTCTCTACTTTTGAAGCAGCTGTAATGCAGTTATATAACTTTCCAGGATACAAATTTTCATTACATTCACAGGACAAACTGTAGCTTGAAGCTAAGGCAGACATGCATGAAAAAATTCCAAAAACTGTGGGTCACTGAGAGTTCTGTGGATAAAGGAATCAATCATCTCTGAAGAACATTCAAATAGGTTTCCTGCAGGAAACAAGAACAGCCTTACTTATGAAGTGTTTTAAGTACTGTAATTTCATAAGGAAACAGACTCAACCAAAAGCAGCAGTTAGTAGGTACTCTAATAATAGATCACCCTACCTCTTTGATGTTGTGGTAACAAAACTTTTCGGATATCTTGCATTGAAGCTGTGTGGCACCCTCTGGTTATATGTTCTCAGAAATGCATAATCAGGAGTTAAGGAGGTGGCTCAGAAATGACAGTTCACTGCGAAAAGAGACCAATATAGATGTCTCATTGAAGTTTGTCAAAGGGAAAACAACAAGATAAAGGCAATTACGGGGACATTCATTCTCCAAATCTAAACTAGAGAGATCTAAGTAGTATGAAAATAAAAAGTGTGAAAATGTTGAGAGATTTATCAATTTACCCCACCATTGATTCATTTTTGGCAACTTGATTTCAGTTTCATTTTAAGGGGTCTAATGTAATAATAATTTACATATAATACAGGAACGATCAGGAAATAGACTTCAAATATCTAACAAAGGTACACATTTTTAGATAAATGTGTGGAGCATTATAACTAAAGCATTTAAATATGAAAATCTTAAGAGGTTTTCATAATGTTGTACTGGCCAATTTCAGCATCGAGATTAATTCCAACATGATCTGGTGTATAAACATCCAAAACAAAACATGTTAAAGAACCATGGCACAATTTAAAAAGAGAAAGCAGTTTTTACTGGTGTAAATTACCCAGATAAAATTATTCACATCATGGCAGTTTGTGGGATGTTGCTGTGCACACATGAACTGCCGCATTCACCTATAAAATACAATAAATCCTGTGAAGTGCTTTGAGACATTCTCCAGACATGAAAGGTGCTGTAACAAATACAACAATTATTATTATAGCAATGACAAGGAGATTACTTTCTCCTTTCCACATCAAAACTTTGAGGATACAAAGCTGTGCGCAATTGGCTGCCGCATTTCGCCCACAAAATATTCAGTCAATTCACTTTACAGTAAATACTGTGAAGCTCTTTGAGACATCCAGAAGACGTGATAAGCACTATATCAAAATGCAAGGTTTTTTTTATTTTGTAGCCCGTCCAGATGGGATTAGGGACCTGAATTAAATCACAGTTTAGCTAATCTAAAAGAATTTGCCAAAAGATTTAGGTAATGGAAAAATTACCGAAGTAGCTGGAAAAAAAACTGTCTAGGCAATGAAAAGCACACCTTAAGTAAATAAATAGACAATGCGAAAGTCTCAGGCACTTGGCCATCAAGCTAATATAGTCATACTTATTATACCTTATGTTTATTAACTGGTTTGTGGGCATGATTATAAAATATCATCAAAAAGTGTTTTTTGGACGGATGGATTATGGTTGAAAGTATGATAGTGCGTTTGCCAAATAGCTACAAACCGCTTGCCAAACTCTTCAGGGATATCGAAGCTACATATATCAGAATCCCAGAACTAATCTATTCATGCTGTGCCTTCGGTTATTAGGTCTATCATTGTGTGGATCATACAAGAGATACAATATTTCACTGTTAGTCATGGCATCGTTCCATACGCTCGTGAAGCTGATCAGCTTCTATTTGTACTTAAGATGGATGGTATCATGTGGGAGTTTCAGTTGAGTGTTGATACAGTAGAAAAGAATAACAATAGAACTCGGAATAACTATGTTCTTGAAAGTTGCCAGTAGTTCAGATTTTTGTGGACAGAAATATGATCTCTGGGCTACAAGGCAGGGGCCTAGGAAGGGGTTCAAATTTGGATACATCAGCTGAATTTAACAGCCTACTTTACAGAGCATTGCTAAACCGAGTATTGGTTAACATATGTTAACACAATTTTTCCAGCCAGCGTGCTTGTGATTTCATTCAGTTCAGAGAACAGTCGTACAATCTCATGCAAGTATTGGTAAGGAGATGTTACTCGATTTGCAAAGAATTTCAAAGCAATTGCGAAATAATAATTCGGATGACTGAAAGACAATGCAAGCTGGGAAGTGAAATCTCACAAGCCATTAGAGTTCGGGATATTGCTATGGTGAGTAAAAATGTGCAGAATTTCTTTCATTTTTGGCATCATACATGGTATTCCACCTTTTGTTTCAAGCAGTCTTTAAAATTAATCGTGAGCTCAAAAGTCAATTCATTTCAACAACTCATTGTTTTCATTAAAATTCCGCAGCAACTAAACTTCGAGCTGGTGCATGGATTTCAGGACATAAATTGGCAGCACTTTAAAAGAAGAATCAAGAAGCAGAACACAATTTTAAGAATGAGTGGTAGAAACACAGACACCGACCGGTATTATGTATCAAGAGCAACTTTTACTGCAGCTTTCTACAGCTTCTTTATTGTTGTTGCAATTCTATTACATGTCAATCTTAGATATGCATTTATATCTGTATGTGCACAACTTGGTTTGTCCGCCCAATATATTTGTGCTAGATTGACATCACACTGTTTTAAGAATAGGAGCAGCAGTAACAGAAACAAGGAAAGCCCTGAATGGTCAGAGAAAAAAGCTTGCATGGGGAGAAGGTGTTTTGCCAGAGTACAAGTTACTTAGGCTTAGCAAGTAACCAATTTTGAAGAGGCTTGAGGTTACCAAACTACGCCATTCAGTGATCTATCCACTATTCCTGCCATATCGTGGAGCCCTGTAGCTCAGTGGTTAGAGCACTCGCCTTGCAAGCGAGAGACCTGGGTTCGATTCCCAGCAGGTTGAAACTTTGGGTAAGTTTCCTTACTCCACACGCCTGATAATAATCCCTCAAGAAAAAACACAATAATAAATTGGTGAATTCAATCCACGTTTCGCCCACAAATATACAGTCAGTTCACTTTACAGTATATTCTGTGAAGCACTTTGAGGCGTCTAGAAGACATGAAAAGCAGTATATCAAATGCAAGGATTACTATTATTATTTATTATTTATATCCCTCTCTTGTGTCATATCCTGTAGAATAATACTTTTCAGTTTATATTCCCACTCCTTATTCTCATTGTCCAATCTCAGTATGATTTGTCTACATTAAATGATTTTTGTCTGCCTTAAAATCTATTAAAATCCATTTGCATTTTCTTTCTTATTTGTAACTCCTTCCAGTTTGTTACCATCATTCTCAGATAACTTGTTTTCTCTCCCTAACTCCAAATCATATCTTCATTATGTTACTCTTTGGCTACTTGCTAAGTATAAATAACTTGCACTCTGTAACAGAGAAGAGTATATTAGCCAATTGCACAAATCCCTGCAATTCTGGAGGCCTACAATGTTATGAAGGCAGAGTCAAATCCTGCAGAAATGGCCCTCTCCAAACAGTGGCCTAAAGCCATTCCTGTACATCAGTCTCAAAAACATTTGTTATCATCCTTGTTGCTATTAAAAGCTTTAAAGAGCTTCAGTAAATATTTTAGAAGGGTTCTTAGTTAATGGAAATCTGTTTGATCAATCTATTTTTCATTAGAAGTTGGGTTAGTGAAAAAGCAAAAGAGTGATAGATCATTTTCATTTAATAACCTCAAGCACAGTTGATGCAATGATGTGTTTAAAAGTGATTTATGTCACTTTATGCACAATGGCCATTATTAAGGCATTGAAAAGGGGAGGAAAAAAAATCTGATTAAACGTTTGCTTGAGAGGATAATAGTTTTTAAATGATCAAACACTTTATAGAAAATTATGTTTTTTTGTGCTGACAATGCCATGGGAGATGTGGTCCTGAAGGGAGCAGACCTGGGTTGAATACTGGTAATGAATAGTCAGAGAAACTGTGAGCAGCAGAACTTTGAATGAAAAGAATGAGCTGAAGTCTGTGGAGGTTCAATCTAAGGAAGCTGGTGAGAGGAACGAGAAGGAGGATTTGAGCAGCAGAGAGACGCGTTAAAGGAATAGAAGGACGGTAATCCACCAACAACAAATTACATTTATATAGCACTTTTCACATCAGAATCCACAATCCAGAAATGGAGAAAGACAGTTTTAGTGATGGATTGGATATGGGGATTAAAAAACTGCTCAGGTTCAAATGGAAAGCTAAGATTGTTTGAGATACAATGGTGGATGCCGCAGAGCAGGGAGACTAGTCATACACCCAATATAGGACAAATATTATGCAATTTGAAACATGTAAGCCCAAAAACAGAGGGTTATGGAAAAGTTAGCTCCAGCAACTGAGTCCACTGAGATTCTCCAGTCTTGCAATAAAACCCCTGTAAATGTTGTATCCTGGAAACACTGACATAAAATTGAAAAAGTAATCCAAATTTGGAGTGTCAACTGTTTGTTTAATCCTCTGATAAAATCTTTTATTATGTTATGAGACTGACCGTGTCTGGTTTGTGTTTGAGTGCAGCTCTATTGTAATGTCTTTGCGGATGTACAGTATATTCATGTCTGATTTCAAGTTTTAAACTTCAGTACACAATGTTCTCTTCCATTACCATTGCAAGCAGCAACCAGCACATAAAATAACCCAATGAAGCAACTAATCCTGAGGCATAAGTGTAGCTTTGAGTTACCTCAAGGCCACGTCTCTGAATACCTTGCTACAAATAGACCAGCTACATGTAATACTTAACAAACAACATACAGTAGACAACAGAAATGACATGAACGGTGTGAGACTTTACCAGACAAATGCAAATTGTTTTAGTCTTCAACCTCAATATCACTTCTTTGAGAAATTTAATTTTCATTGTATTTTTCAATGTGATTAAATGCTGTCTGGGTGATTTGACGATTTTAATCTCAATTTGCAATTATGATGAGTTACATCTCCCTCTTTTAAGAATCCGCAAATCAAACAACATTCTGTAACTGTCTCTCAGGTTTCTAATGCTGCTGTCTGTAATGAAATGCTAGAAATACACAAGACATTCGCAGGTCAAATTACTCTTCCATTTTTAATCTATCTTTAAGAAAACGTGCTCAATCTCTGTGCAACACCTCTATTTGATGTCTCACTGGATCACTTATTTGTCTTTAGGTATGTGTATGCATGTGAAAATGTTTGTGTGTGGTGGGGGGAGTGGGGGGGGTGGGGGTCTGGAAGGAAAAGCAAAGGGGTGGTAGGACAGCACATCCTTTAAATTAATTCTATTAATGTTATTCTAATATTTCAGCTATTATGGCTTGATCTTTGTTAGTATTACCATTACACAATTATTTTTTGACAACAAATACAATTTTTTTTAATAATAAATATCCTTGCATTTGATAAAAGCTGTATCATGTTGAAACATCTCAAAGTGCTTCACAGGATTTGACTGTTAAGTGTAGTGACTGTACTTGTGACAATCAGTTTGCACACAGCAACGTCCCACAAACAACCAGAAGTGAATGACCAATTTTATATGGGATGATATTAGCCACCGGAAAAAAAAGCAGGACAAATAATCTTTCAAATAATGGCATGAAATCTTTAACAGCCAACTGGGACCTCAGTTTAAAGTCTCATCTAAAGGGCAGCATCCTCCAACAATGTAGCACTCCCCCAGCACTGCATTGAAATATCAGCCTAGAATATGAGCTCAAAGTCCCGATGTGAAAGTTTGAACCCACTATCTCCTAAATCAGCGTACGCTAAAGAAAGTTACATCAGAGTATGCTAAGGAAAAGTTACGTGGCAATGTACAAGACCAGAGAAGGCAGATCGGTTTCAGTCCATCTGTGCAGTCTAATCTTCTAAAATATCACTGCTTACTATCTCTCCCCCTCCCCCTCTCTCTGGATAAAGGCAGAGCAGTGAAATAGAAGAGCAACACAAATATATAATTGAGCCTGAAATCATAGAGTACAGTACTCCCAAATGCATAATCCTATTGTGCAATAACAACTGACATGTTTCACTTTGAACAAGATGTTACTGATTACATGTCTCAGTCCCGGCTGTAACTTTGTAAATTTGTGTAACCTCACATAGTAAAACTTCACACACCTGTGGTGCAGACTATGTGCCTGTAGGCAATGATGCCATGCATACCTGCAAGGAAGCATTTTGCGTGAAGTGGATGCATTTCAAAAAGAATGTTTATAAATAAAATGTATGGGTAGAATTTTCCTCCACTTTAAAGGGAAACAATTCCCTCCTATAACTTCAGTAAGTGACTCTTCTCGCAGAAATGTTAACTATGAAAAAAAATGGTCAGTACTTATCCATATAGGACCACAATACCTATTGGTGTTGTGTTTTGCAGGTACCAGGACATGCCTCCTACCTCCAAGCTTCTCATTGGATGACATGGACCTATTTAAAGATAGGTCAGCCTTTACTTACTCGCCCCTCGCTCCAGTTAGAACTTACTTTATCAACCTCAAAAAGATGGAGAGCTGAGTAAACCCAACAAATTCAAACCAAGAACCTTGCAGTCACAAGTCAGCTATCAAACAACTGATCCATTCAAGATGTTGCCATATATTGACCTCGTGAGTAATCTGTATTCTTCCAATAAAGTTGCCACTTCCTCCAGATAAAGTCATCGTATATGTATAAAAATTATATTCCCCCATCTATCAGTGGATTAATCATTCATTATTATGGATCAAAGTACTAATTATATTAACTATTTTATGGAAACTGAAACTTGTTATCTCAAACAGCCAGGCAGATACATTGCCAGCTTCCTTGTCATGTAGCCTAAACAATCGAGCAGCATAATCCGTCTAACCTGCAATCAGTCAGGTACTTTCTGTTGAAGTACTCATTTGGTTGTAACTTTCCCCCCAGGATTTGAAAGCTCCAAATTGATTCCCAGGGCTGGTCTCCATTAAAGTTCTAGGATTTCAAACTTTTTTCTTGTAAGTAATTGTGTGGCTTAGCAGGAAAACTTAGATCTGAAGTATTGGATCGCTGTGAGACCACAACACGATACTGCATTTCATAACAGGTAGTCTTGAAGGAGATGTCTCAGAGAGGACTGTTTGGAGGTATACAACATTTTAAATGGGAACCCAGAATAAGAATAATTTGCATTTATATGTAGCGTCTTTCACACAAGTCAATGTATTGCATAGCTTTGCAAGGGATAAGGTCAGTCACCTTATAAAAGGGAGTTTTTGAGGATGGACTCAAAGACAGTGATGGGACAAAATGGAGGGGTTAAAGGAGGGAGTTCCAGAAGTGAGGGGGATAGAGTCTGAAGGTTTGGGACTCCGTAATAGCTTGTAAAGGATGGAAGGATGAGCAGCACGGCCAAGCTTGTTGCTGTGATTGGGGGATGGTAGTATTCTATATTCTGAAGGATGAGATCAAATGGGCTGAAGGGCCTTCTTCGTCTGAATCAATCACGTGATTTTGTGAACTGAGAAGCTGCGTGGTTATCCAGCTCCCACGCCTCTATTCATGCTGCTCTTGAGAAAGACACTGGCCTTCAGGCAAACACCTGGCTTCTGTTTCATATTTCATATTTCTGATGGTAATATTGAAATCAAGAATTTACCATGTTGTCAATTGTACTCCATGAACCCAGACAAAACCAGGCTATAACATAATTTATTGGAGTTCAAGCCTGTTGAATCACCGAGGAAACAAAGGGCCCAGTAGTTAACTGACCCTTTCTTTTGTGTAACATTGCATCGAGTAAAGTTTCATATAACACAAGATGGGTAAGAATAGTTGAAAAGACAGTAACCTAATTGAAGGGTTCAGATAACATCCTTGAGTCCAAGAGTGAACTGTAAAATTAGTAATTGAGACTGAATTATTGTTTGTAATCCTCTGCAACCTAACGATTACTTTTTGTTTTAAAGATTTTAAGGATTTTCAAAAAAATATATATTTGATTGTGCTGTTTTTTTAAAATTTCTAATTGCAAAATGAAAAAGCAAACTCCAGATAATTTAGATAGTGAATTATAGAATAATGCCACTCTCCAATTTAATGTTAAATAACTTTTTCTTTTTGAATAGTGCCATGGGATCTGTCATATCCACCCAAAGGACAGCACCTCCAGCAATGAAGCACACTTCTAACACTGCATTGGAGACTCATCCTAGACTATGTGAGTTCAAAGTCCTGATGTGAGGCTTAAAGTCATAAATTTCTTTCTCGGAGGCAAGAGTGCTACCAACTGAGCCACGCAGCCTCTCTTTGCATTTTCACACATCTTCACTCATAAACATTCTGACGCTGGAATAATTGACTACTGTAGTGCCATACCTCAGCCAGAATAATAAAGCAAATCTGCCTAAAATATTTGCCTAAATTACCTCATCTATGTATATTATCTATCATTAGTCGATCATTCTTTGTATTTTATAATTAAACTATGCATGAAACATAAATGTAATCTACAGATATAAAATCAATCATATATATGTGTGTGTATCATCCTATGACCTACTTTCAAAAGATTCCATGTATAACTCTTCTATGCACTTCTCAGATCTTTTCATATCAGTTTCTTCTTGTACCGAATTCATGCTAACTGCATTCAGTTTTTGCATTTCAAGATAGATGTTTTTGCAAGCATTTTTATCTGTCCAGTATTTTCCAGTTCATTGACTTAGAATGACGGTGGAATTCTTCAACGACGACTTGTATCTGTATTTTTGTATGAAGTTCTTTTGAGACCTCCTCTTGACATGAAAGGTGCTATGCAAATACAAAATTGTTCTTGGTGTACACTAAAGAATGAAAGTTAAGGATGTTGACTAACGACACGGTTGAAGCTAATTTTGTGCACAGCGGCATCCAACAAAGAGCTGTGAAGTGAATACCCAATTTTATCTGGGAAATTGTTGGCCAGGATACCAGGAAGAACTCCATTCTTTACAGGTAGAGGCCCTCCCAGTCAATGACAGAACCCAAATTAAGTTATACCAACATCATCAAACAGATCTTTGTCTCTGCATTTCAGTTTAAGATGGCTTCCTTCGCCTGGAAATGACGACAACATTCCAAAAAGGACACGTGGGCTTTCTCTATATTCTCCTTGTGATTGAGGAATTCTCCCCAAACATTGCCATAGCCAGGAATTTTGCCCTGTGCACACAAGATTTCCAAGTTAGAGCTCACCATTTGCTGAATGCTTGGCTTATTCATCCATAATCAAACCCACTTTCCCTAAAGTGTAGTCTTTTAAACAAAATTTGTGTTGAGTCACAATGTATTTCTAAAACCTTGTATATTTCACATAACTTGGAAAAAAATAATACATGGGAAATCATGTGGTGACTTTGTAATTTCCATTGCCTGTGCTAGGCTGCTGGTGACTGATAGGATGTGAAATGCAAACAGTGCCGTTTCCTGAAGTAAACACCGCTATTTGTGCTGGTTGGATGCACGATAAGCAATTGGAGAGGAAAAGTAAATGCAGTCACAAACTTAAAATACGCCTTGAACAGAAAAGCTATGAATCTCATGCTAATGCACGCGGATTGGCAGATCTGGGTCTTAGAAGATCTCGGGGGTCATCATGCGACACAGGAGAGTCGATAATTTGGGGCTGGAGTGACCGAATTAATGCGCATTTACTTATTGACGCATTTAATTCACATTGCGAAGGGATTATTCGGCTCTGGCTGGAACGCTCTTCCTCCGCCGTGCCCCCTCCCTTCTCCATCTCCAGGTCGCGCCAGACGACCCGACCTTCCTCTTCGTCCGTGCCTGCGGATCACCGTCCCCCGCCCCACCCCCCCCCACCCGGCTCGGCCTGGTGCGTGAGAGGGGGGGGGGCGCTATATAATTGCAAGTTGTTGTTGTCATCACCCCACCCCACCCCACCCTGGGGAAAGCAACCGCCAGTCAACTAACAACCGGGTTCCACCTTAAAGCGAGCGAAACGGAGGTGCGCGGAGTAAGGAAACTTCTTAAGGCTTTGCATGGTTTAGCAGAGGCTTTAGACCCAGCTCTTATCCACGCCCATGGCTGCCAGCACTGCACACCCCCCCCCCACCCCTCCCTCCAGGTGAGAGAGGTCCTCTCTGCTCTTGGCTCTCACACAGGAGCTGGGTTTGGAACGCGAGGCCCACGTGACACCCGTCCCCGCCCCCCCTTACGTCGTCGTCACCGCCCGGTCGCGTGTGATTGACACCCGCGCTCGCCAATGGCTGGAGCGGAGGAGGCGGTGGCTCCGGCTCCTGCCGTGACGGCGGGGCGGGCCGGGCTCGGAGCGTCGTGCGTGACGCGTGACGCGTGACGCGACGCGGGGTTTGATTGACAGGTCGGCGACATGGCGTGGAGGGGGAGGCGGGCGGTGTGAGTGCGACCCATCCATTTCCCTCCCCCTCGCCTGTCTCGGGCTCACGCGCACTCCTCACCGCCAGACAGCAACAGCAGCAGCGGGAGGAGGAGGAGGAGGAGGTGGTGGCGGCGGCTCCTCTGAAGGTCTGGCGTGAAGCTAACACCGAGTCGGGCGGCGGCGGCGGCTGCTGAGACTTCGCCGAGCCTTGGAAGGAGTGGTGGGGAGTGGTGGGGGTGTCCTCAGGTGGGTGCGGCGCCGCCCGCCGCCGGGGGTTGGGTTGGGTTGGGGCCGGGGCAAAGTTTTCAGGAGTCTCCCTGACTCTTCCTCGCGCGCGCTCGCGCTCTCTCTCTCTCTCTCGGTGTCTCGAGACGGCGGTTGGGATGGAACTTCGCGGCGTTTAAAGTTAACGGCCGCCGCGCGCCGAGCGGGGCCCGGACCCGCCCTTTTTTTTTCACACACACCCACAAGTCGGGGTGTGAGTCAGAAGTTAAGACCTAACTTTATTATTATTGTTGTCGTTGTTGTTGTTAGACTAATAGTCCTGGCAGTTGAGACGGCGCCTTATCCCGTCTTCGCGGCGTCTCAAAAGCGCTTGACAGGATACGCAGCGTGAAGCGAAGCGACTGTACGCGTTGTGGGCGAACTTTGAAGCCACCCCACCGGCTCCGTCACCGGAGAGGGTTCAGCGCGGCCGATCGTCAAGACACGGGCGAGTGACTCCCACCCCACACCCACCCCCCGCCCAGTAGTGAAGTGTCTACGCTGCCCTCCCATCCCCTCCCATCCCCTCCCTCCCTCTCTGCATCGCTGAGAAAGCCACACCAAAGGGCTGAGGGTAACGCGCTGCAGTCTTTTTTTTTATTGTTGGTCTTACCATCAAGAGTCCCAAGTAAATTGCCCCCTCTTCTCCCTCCCTCCCACCCACCCTCCCGTGTTTGTAAAGTTTCAAGTTTCAACCCACCCCCAACTACACACACACACACACACACACCCACACACACACACTATACATGGCAGCAGCCCCCTGTAAAACTCTTTAGACAGTCACGGTCTCTAAAATGGGAATCGCATCCGTACCCATTGGTTCGCGTTCCTTTTATTTTATTGCTTTCTAAACTTACTGACCCATCGATGGATGGGGTCTGTAAGTACTGTCCTGTACTGTGCTCTACCAAATGGCTAATTTGGATTCCCGCAGGTGATGTGTGTGTGTGTTTTTTTTTAGGAAAACGCACACGAATCCTCCTTTTTTTTTCGCTTGAAATTTGTCGAGTGCAGATACTTTGTTGAGTTGCATATTAATTGTTTTGGTAATAGTTCGTTGTAACTCGTGGTGTAGTTGTCTACAGTGGTTGTCTACAGTGCTTTGGATAATAGTGTTCTGCTTTATTTTATTATTATTTTAGAGACTGTTACTGTTAATGGTTTTGCAGGCTGCTGCAATATATATTTAATAAAATGCAAATCAACTGTTTACTTATTATCTCAATACTGTAACAAAAAAAACTTGCATCTATATAGCACCCTTCATGCAAGGAGTGCTTAACAGCAGTGTGATTTGATGTCAAGCTGGAAGGAGGGGCAGGTGACCTTGGGGAGGGGAGGAAAGTCTTCAGGTGTGATTTGAAGACTGGCAAAGAGGGAGCACGATGGAGGGATTGAGGCCGGGAGTTTCAGAGATGTGTCATTAATGGGAGCTATTCTCTGAGTGAGGTGTTATAGATTTAATGTGTAAGTGATTTCATTTTATTATTTCAAGCAAATTGGGTCTATAGAAAATACCCAATGATCATATCCAATAAATCAGAATTCTCGATGCAAGAATACAGCAGCTGCAGTTAAACTTGAAGGTTAGCGCAGACAAGTATTTTAAGAGCCAGTTGTCTTCTGAATAGATGCTGACTGCATTATTTCTGTTTATATCCAAACTATGTTTAACTGTTCAGATGACATTGAGTTATTCTGGTTTTGTGTGTTTATTTTTACTGTACTACTTTTGCACAGATTACTGAAAAACGTTTTGCACTCTTCCTAGGCTGACATATCCGTGTTTGTTTCTGTTGCTCAGTTGTTCTTAAAAGCTTTTTTGCAATTAATTTATCTCATTGCAGCTTCTGCATTAGTGGAAATGAAGCATGTTCAGATTAACTTCTGGTAAAGGGATTGGATGATGTCTTGTACTGTGTACAAAACAGTCTGGGAATAAAAGCCTCTAGTCTAGGTTCAATATTGTTGTGTGTGGGTCAGGCTTTGGTTTGGAAAAACAGTAGAATTACTCTACGCAACATATTCATACTTTCTCTACCATCCCCCATTCCAGCGTCCTGCTGAAAGTAGCGTGCGTTGAAGATTCAGATTCTTGAATTTTCCACTACTGTAGTGTCTGTTTAATTCCTGGGTGTTTCTATAACATTTATGGAGAGAACATCTTAATTGCCACATACTGACCTCAACCAAAAGAGATTTTGAACACCTACCGAATAAGTTATGTTACGATAGAAATTAAATTAATGTTATTTTCTGAAATGAGCGGTTATTTAATTCATATGCAATGTGCTACAACAACAACAACAACAAGATTCCATTTATAGAGCGCCTTTCACGTCAGGAGGACGTCCCAAGGCACTGCACAGTTGGGTCATGACCCGAGCAAGGGGGGAAATGGTCAGGGTGAGGGGAGGGAAGGGAGGGAGAGAGGAGGGGGAAATGGTCAGGGTGAGGGGAGGGAAGGGAGGGAGAGAGGAGGGGGGAAATGGTCAGGGTGAGGGGAGGGAAGGGAGGGAGCGAGGAGGAGGAAGAGAGTCGAGAGGGGAGCTGAAGGCACGGTCAAAGAGAAAGGTTTTGAGACCGGCCTTGAAGGAGGAAAGGGAGGAGGCAGCGAAGGCACTGGGGGATGGAGTTCCAGAGCCTCGGGGCTGAGAGGCTGAAGGCCCGACCACCGATAGTAGGGCGGTTGGGGCGGGGGACGTGGAGCAGACCGGAGCCAGAGGAACGGAGGGTACGGGCAGGTAGGTAGGGGGATAGTAGGTTGGAGAGGTAGGAGGGAGCAAGGCCGTGAATGGCCTTGTAGGTGAGGATAAGGATCTTGAAATCAAGGTTAAGCTGTTGACTTGAAATGGTATTTGAACTAATGGTTGGTGCAAATGACCAATACAGAGCAACAACAAGATTACATGTGTATAGCGCCTTTCACGTCGGGAGGACGGCCCAAGGCACTGGACAGTGTGCAGCTTTTCAGACCCGAGCTAGGGTCAGGAGGGGAAGGGGGGGGGGGTAGCCGATGGCATGGTCGAAGGGGAGGGTTTTGAGATGGGACTTGAAGGAGGCTAAGGAGGAGGCGAGGTGGATTGAGTGAGAGCAGAGGTTTGTGTGTCAAATTTGGTCGTAGCCAAATGAAAATGCTATGTTTTTGTGCAGTTTGGCATTAAGTGAAACATTTTTAATTAGTTAATTGAAATTCAGTGACCTTAGGATAATCTTAAGCCAAATACAAAAAATAATGTTTTTCAACTATTGCAGAGCTTTGAGCGGGTACAGAGTATTCCCTGCCAGTTCATGCTTTCAGTTTGGTTTCCCTTCTGATAACACTACTTCATAGATTTAGTTTATGTTTATTGTGCAATTATCAATTGTCTTGGTTTGAATCCTGTTTAAAAAGAGAAGGGAGTTTCTCCCGGTCTTGGTTAGCAACCCTCCAGATAAATTGGTCATTCACTTAAGACTGTTTTTAGGACTTTGCTATGTGCAAATTGGCTGCTTTGTTTGCCTGCAAACACTTTGACTAACATTTGGCAGCGATTCCCTATGTAGTGCTTTGATATATTTTCACAGTATGCAAATGCAAGGATTATGTTTATTATAATAGTCTTTGATGTAGATTCAGTTTATTTTGGGAGAAAGTTGAATGTACCAGTTGTACATGTCATACATTAACTCCCATTCAATAAGACTTTGCCAATGTGTTCTTATGGTCGAACGGATGACCTGCAAAAAATTTAATTTATTAATATATTTTCCTAACTTATGTTTGTCATTTATATTAACCATATATATTGAATAACCTGCATAACGGGGTTGTTGCTATGGACTTTATATAGAGATGAAATGCTAAGATAGTGTAGCTTCTGGTTGTTTACGAAGGCTGTTAACTGCCCTTGTTACAAATTAGACTTGCACACTACAATAATGAGATGTGCTGACCATTATTTGATAATCCTTGCATTTGGTATAGCACCTTATCACATTGATATGTCTTCAAGAGTTTCAGAGTTTTAGTTTTCTGTGAATAGTAATTGTATATTTGGAGACAAAATACCAAATTGTGCACAACAGTGTCCCACAAACAACAACAACAAAATTACATTTGTATAGCGCCTTTCACGTCGGGAGGACATCCCAAGGCGCTGCACAATGTTTCGGACCCGAGCTGGGGGTCGGGATCGGGGAGGGTGGAGGGCAGGGGGTGGGGGAAAGAGAGTAACCAAAAGCACGGTCGAAGAGGAGAGTCTTCAGACAGATCTTGAAGGAGACAAGGCGGAGGGACTGCGGGATGGAGTTCCAGAGTTGGGGCAGAAGGCCCGACCGCCAATGGTGGGGTGGTCGAAGGGGGGATGTGACGCAGGTCAGAGCCTGCTGAGAGGAGGGAATGGGTAGGTAGGGGGTTAGGAGGTTGCAGAGATGGGGGGCAAGGCCATGGAGAGCTTTGAAGGTGATAACCAGGATCTTGAACTGTATCCTCTGTGTGATGGGAAACCAGTGGAGGAGGGGGAGGATGGGGCGATAGGGTCACGGAGCCTGGTGCAGGAGAGGATACGGGCTGTAGAGTTCTGGAAGATCAAACAGGCTTGAATTGTGCAACCAATTTTATATTTTGGGGATTGTTGCCCAGACACCCTTCTCTATTTAAATGCGGCAATGGGATCGTTGCTGCCCACATGACCTTGGTTTATTATGTTATCCGAAGGACAGCACTTCTGACAATACAGCACTCCCACAGCACTGCATTGAATAGTCAACCTAGACTATGAGCTCAAAAAGTCTTGATTTTGTACACACCTTACAAGGTGTAAGATGATTGATCATATGATGCACTGTGGTTGAAAGTACAACAAAAGGGATTGCTGGAATTATCCAGTGGGAACATTAAAGTTTGCATGGTCCTACAGTAGAAAGGCAACATTGTAAATTGGCTGCTTTCTTGCTTTTTTTTTCTCTGATTGACTTGAAACTGAATGAATATTTGGCAGGTTTAGACTGGTTTCCTTATTTAGTGGAAAACCAAGGTGAAAACATTCAACTTTCAACTAGCCAGCTAGTCGACTATGAAGTGAATTGAAACTTTTGTTTTGCTTTTTGTCAGTTGTCACATAGTTGTAGATTGCACTGTTTTAAATCGGTTCACTTCATTTGTATATTTGCAACCTTAATAATAATGATAATAATCCTTTCATTTGATATAGCGCCTTATGACATATTCAAGATGTCTCAAAGAGCTTCACAGAATATACTGTAAAGTCATTTGACTATATTTTGTGGGCATGAGGCAATTGCACGCAGTGGTGTCCCACAAACAGTCGTCGATTGAGTAACCAAGTCATTTTTTTGGAGGGGTTATTACCCCTGGATAGCGATTCGCCAATCGACTTACAACCAGGTTCCTACTTACTGCTAGGTGAACAGAGGTGTGTGGAGTAAGGAATCTTGCCCAACATTTCGCCCTGCCGGGAATAGAACCCAGCTCCTCTCGCAGGCTCCAACCACTAAACTACAGGATTACTCTTCCTTGTTGTCATTACGTTTTCATTGCCAACCATATAGAAACTTGTTACAAATTTTAAACGTTGGCAAGAGAATGGGGTTTGTGTTCAAAATTTATTGATCTATTCTACATGTGAAAAATTGGAATGCAACCTATTCTTGGTTGACTGAAAACATTGAGGCTGAAATCAATTGTGTTGTGGGTGTACTGCACCTGTACTGGACTGTTGTCCACAAATATGTTTTAAAGGATTTAGAGTCTGCATACTGTCAAACTTATTGGCATTTTTTAATGATGAAATGTTGCCTTTCTTTCACTAGTCTCCATTGAACTTTCTCCTCCTCAAAGAGCAGTGTGGAGTGTGCCAGTGTAGTTTTAGGTTTCCTCTCCGAAGGCTATTGATTTTTTTCCATAGCAAGTATCATCGGCTTATTAGCATTCATAATCTGAATTTTGAAGTTATTTTGCATTATTCTGGGGGCTAATCAAGAATCTCATGAAACCATCTACTTTGAAGCTGGTATTTTGTGCTAATATATTTGTGGGACATTTTGTGGTCAATTGCAGCTCCAAACCTTTACTCTGCAAACCTTTCTCTTCCCTGGCTCTTGACACTGGTTTGTTTATCAAATGTGTTTTTGTTTTAGCTCATTTTGGTATTCTGATTAACAGTACAGTGAGGAACCTTTATTGATATCAGTTGACTGCAGATTTGCTTTAATTAGTTGATGATTTTATAATTCATGCCATTATGAATATAAGATTGAAGAGGTACTGTGTTAAGGTAAATACTTAATATTGCTGGTTGTAGCTTGGGGGTTGTGGTATGGATAAATTCAAGATTCAAAATGTTTGAATGTTAATACTGCAGGAGACGACAGAACCATTTCTACAGAAGCAACACTTCTGGTAATGTAGATTATACTTGTTTGTTTTGTGGAGCAGAGTCCACAATATCATCACAGAAATAATCGTATGCATGGTTTCCAAGCAGCGACTTCATTTTCTAGCTGTGGACCAGGTCTGTCCTGACCAGCGGTCATTTTGTTTCAAGGCTTTTTTTATTCAGAAAACTGACAGCTCAGTTCACTTGCAGTCAGAAAAACATTGTATATGTCATCTCTGGCAGCAGAACTCGAACTCATCTCAAGATACCGCAGTACGTATCTCCTTTCATCAACAATAGTTCCATCCAGCTGAATGAGGCATTTCAATTTGATTAACAAGTCAACCAGACCACCTTCTTCTGCTGTGTACAAATCAAATTTTTTTTATCAGATCGACACGACTGATATTCAGGTGTACAATTGCAAATAATGAAGACTTTCTTACACTCCTAAGCAGATGCAATAAAGGAACTCTAAAGTTGCAAGTGTAGCTGTGACATGAAAGCTACAATTCTACACAGCTTTTTGATGTGATTAAATTGTCCCGACTTAGAGGATGCGTTACTTGTGGGGAATTGAAAAGATGACTCACATCATCATTGAGTTGGACTCGATTCATTGCATCCTGAAATCCAATTTTGGCACTCGCGTCTAGGCTTTCTAAACTGCACAGTTAATACTATGGAAGATTGAATATATGATTTTTTCAGAGTTGAGGCTGACCTCGGAGATGTTTTCAACATTTGGTCTGCATTCCTGGCTTACTACCAATACCGAACAACCACATCAAAACCACTTGCCACGCACAAATTGAAACATGACATAGTGCCCAGCCGAATTTCAAAAGGGTTGAACATCTTATACAATGTCTTTCACCCTCACACACACCCCCACAACAATAGCTGTACAATATCCTATGCATGCCTTTCTTCTCCCCCACCACTCCCTGAAAATAAATACTAGTTTAAGCTTTGTAATCTATCTGGAGCTACAGTATGTGCCACATTTTTAATCTATGATACAAAATGTCAGCAGTAAAAGCAAAGTATAAAATAAGCTCTGATAGCTTAGTGTAAATTTTATATTATCAAGCGCTCAGGTGCACTACCCTGGGTGAGGGGTGCTATATAAATGCAAGTTCTTGTTGCAAATAAATTTGTAAAAACAATTTTTGAAGGTTTTTTTGCACAAGTGCTGCCTCTGTTCAGTGTTCAGTAAGAATTGCTTAGTCAGATTGCCCATTAAGTTTCCAAGTTGCTTGAGGATAAATAAAGGTGTAGGTAACATTTGAAAATGCAATATTATCCAGAGTATTTGTAGCAATAATCGTATCTACCCTTTTAAATACTAGAAGGCTGAGGTTATCTGAATGATTTTCATCAGTTTTTAAATGGGCAAATGAATGGAATGCTGGAGTGAAGTGCTCACTGTAGAAAGGGTAGAGGTGAATGTAAAAGAGTTTGCATTCAGCTCATCATGCCTTTTCCAGTGCAGGATAGAACTGCCAAAATCATTATTTTATGTCTTGGACACCACTTGACAGCTACAAATATCAACTGAGTGCTTGCCCTACAATGACTCCTCTGTTACTTTCAAGTACATTAATGGTGCGCTGTAATCACAGAAGCACAGTCCTTGTTGCTGTCTGAGCCACAAGCCTTGCAATCCAGTTAGTTCACCACTAATCTTCAATTCCTGCTAGTTCGGTCCGTGACGTACGAGAAGAGAACATTTCCTAATGTACTTGTGGCATTTTTAATATCCTTCAAAACTGAAATCTTTATCCACAAAATGGATATAGCCAGTGTACTTTACAGTATATTCTGTGAAGCGCTTTGAGGCTTGCTGATGTGAAAGGTACTACACCAAAAGTGTTTCTATTGTTGTATAGAAAAAGGAAGTTTGGGGAAGAAATTGAGGAAAAGGGATTAGAATACCTTGCCTGGTGAAAATTTGTGGGCTGATCTTGAATGGTAAGATCCACAGAACTGCCTTTCTGCAGTGAATATACATTATATGATTACTAGAAAGCAATGATGTAGTGAATACAAATAGCCTGGAACTGGATTTTCCATTAGTAATTAAGTTACAATTGTTCATGTGTTTGATTATAACGTTTGTACAGCAGTATAAAGCTGCACCAACTTGATTTTATTGAACGCATCCTTGCTTCTTGGTCATAAGGTTGTGAGTTTAAGTCCCACATCAGAAATTGAGCTTCGAGTTAACCTGATGCTCCAGTGCAGTGCTTGGAGTATTGCATTATTGGAGGGGTAACATTTGGACAAGTTGTTCAACCAAGATCCCATCTGTCTATTCTGGTAGCTGTTGGACCCGATTTAAAAAAAAAAAGTTTCATCTTGGCTTGGCAAATTAGTTTATTATTAACCTCATCGCCATTGTGGGAACCTTGTTAGTACAAGTATTTGCCACATTTGTCTGTCACAACATTTATCAGTAATTGACAAGCTCTGATATATTGATATTGTAAGTTTGCTAATTTATGCTTCAATATAAAATAGTTGAAAATGGTCATCAACCTTGCTTTGAGTATTTTATACAAGTGGTAATCTCTGCTTGCAGTCGGTCTGAAATTTAAGATAAATAAATTCAGTGCTAATGTTTAATGCATTCTAGAAAGCCTGCACTGTTTTGGATGTGGGAAAATAATTCTTCAAAGCAATTTTTAAATTGAGAATATTGAAAATCTTAAATGAAGTCAGAAATACCAAAAAGGTAGTTGTTAAATGTTCTGATTATTGTAGCTGAAATGGTAATTGATCTTTCTCGTTAGGATTGACCAGCATTTTCTGTTTACATTCTTGAAACATTGTTTTTCGATTTAGCATTTAAATTTTCTTTTCAGTCACATACCGTACTAGAAACAGCAAGTGCTATTGAAATTAGGTCAGTGATATTTTTGTGGATGCCTGTAGCTGTACCAATAGGTACCAGGTGTTATCAATAACTTCTCTGCTATATGAATGTGAACCACAGCTGGTGAATGGAACTTATGGAACATTGCATTGCCTCTGGTTGAAAAGCATCAAAGATGGTGCATCTATTAAATTATTTTGAACACTGTTGCTGTCATGAGTAAAAACAGTCAAATACCTGTTTAGTCTTACAGAAATAAATGATCATTTGAATGGGCATAAGTCTATTTCTAACATACTGAAAGGTTTTGCAAAAAAAATTAAATACTGAAATTTCCATCAAAGGAGTAATTAGATTTTTTTAAATTTAGTATTTCAGTTTTCTTCAGTCAATTCAAATGGTGTAGTTTGTTAAAAGCAACTGCCAGACACATACACTATTAGACGCAGCAAGTGATATTCAAAATGAGGTCAGTGATATTTCCCTGAATGCTGCAGCTGTAACTGATGGGATTTAATTACCAGTTGACTTGGTCCTTGTTTAAGATAGTGAATGTTGTGTTTTCTAGTTATTGTCAGCTCTGTTTGAATTGAGCTTTGTAAGATAGTAGGAGAGATCAGAATCTTTATCCTTTATCCTTCCCACCATATTTTGTTACACACTAATTTTTTTATTATATATTTTATGCATGGGTGCAAACCCTTGATTGTTCAGTGCCTTGGAATGTCCTTCCGACGTGAAAGGTGCTGTACAAATGTAATTTGTTGTTGTACCTTGTCTCACACTGCCTTGGCTGACATCAGTTACATCGCTGCATACCTGTGATCTTCTCAATCTGTGGTTCAGTTCCTCATTGAATGAATTAGTGTAGCCATTAATCGAATCGCATAAATTTCTGTTCCCTGAATAAAATAAGCTTACAGTACTGCATGTTCAGGAACTTCTATTGATGATTTTGAAGGAAAATTCACTCAGAATTCTTTGGTTATGGGACATAACTTACTATCTACAATAGCTAGTTCAGAGAATGAAAAATTGTGGTGATCTAATCCTGTTAGAATGGAGTGCTGTATTGTACGGATATGATCGTTTTGTGAATGCTGGTTCTCTGTAAGAAATGCGTGGTTGAGGAAATGGAATTTGGTACTAGCCTGAGCATGTCCCACAGTTGTGTCCAGTGTCCCTTTTTCTTTTTCCATCTAAATACCATGAACAATTGAACAAAAATACCAATTCATGGCTCTTCGTAACTGTGAGGGTAAGTGAGTTTTTTTTTAATTCAACTAATTAAATTTATTCAACAACACTTTTATGATTCATGAAATGGCCCAGCGGTGGAATTCCACAGCATGGGCAGCTTGGCTGAAGACTTGCGGGTATTTCCAATGGTGAGCCGATTGGGCAAGATTACAAAGCAGACTGGTGTTTGTTGAGGAGAGAGGGTGGCTGGGGCAGGTTACACAAGCGGGTGGAGCGAGGCATTTGAGGATGAGGATCTTGAGCTTGATCTGTTGGGGGTAGAGGGACCACTAGAGCAGTGCTGATGGATGTTTTTTTTCTGGCTAAATCAAAGCAAAACTCCTGTTTTACATGTTCAGTCATGTGAACAACAGTATTGCTATTATTTGAACTAGACAGGAATATGTTACCTAATTCATGTGGCATGCAGTTTGAAATCTGATGTATGAGGTATTCCAAACCCCTGAGAGTTTGTGTTTCCATTGGTGATGTCAAATTCCAAGAGCTGATTGTTTTCTTTAGAAGCACACAGGCTTTCTTATTTATAAATGAGTTTATTGCAAAGGAAAAAAATCTCAAACATTGATTAAGAAGTAACCCATTTTATTTACTTGTGGCAGCTCCAATTCAGTCTTAGGTTTCTGTTGATAGAGTTTTATGTCTACTGCAGTCAGGTTTAGTAATGAAACTAAAATGTTGTGTTGCTATTTGAAAAGAACAAATGAAGGCTTATTGTTGTATATTTTTGAAATCCTGTTTACAATAGATTTAGTATTGTTTTCTCCCCCATTGGTGAAGGTGTATAGAGTTTGGTAAAATAGAACCGGGCTGTCATGACATTTTAATATGGTTTCATGTTTGTTCCTCCCCTCATCCTTTGGAGAAACATGCCTTTCTTTTGACCCTTTCCCTGATGGTCTAACTGAAGTTTTTGTTTTAGTCTTTGTTTTATTGCCTGTGTGGCCATTAGTATACCTACTGGCTGCCAAGTTTGGACGGTGGTGTAATTTTGCAAGTTCTTCACCCATCGGTTTTCTCCTGTTTTTCCTCTCCCAAAGATGCTTTTAATTCCTTTTTACTTTCCACTTGGATCTGTTCAAAAGGCACGGATTGGATTCCATTATTTAAGTGTGAACGATGATTGTGATTTTTAGTGCTATTCACCACAGTGGGTATCAGAGTTGACCCAATCCTGAACTCACCTGTACACACAAGAACGGGTCCCAGCAAGTGTGCAAGAATAGTTAAAAGTGCAATCTATTGTGGAACAGTTAGAAATTGTTGTGCTTGATGGGTTATTAGAATATTGAAAGTATTTCCACAAATGTCTCTCTGAGCTGAGTTAATTGAAACATTTTTAAAAAATTGTGTAAATATTTGAATTAAGATGTAAAAGATTATGGAAAAGAGCAAGGGAATGGTATTAAAATAATCTCCAGTGGGAAGCAAGGGAGGTATAGGCATGAAGAGCCTAATGATCTCCTGCTGTGCTGATATTTAATTGCATTCAGTAGTTTTCTAGAATTCTGTAATTGCATTCAGTGCAGTTGAAGCACAACCTAAACATTTGTGGGAACTTATTATGTGCAAATTTTCTTTCTGCGGTGTTAAGCGTAGTGACTGTATTTGTAGGTAATTATCTGAAGTGCTGGACAAGTAGCGCAAAAGATTGCTAGGCGGTGCTATCAGTGGCAACCAATGCATTTGTAGCCGATTAGACTCCAGCAGTATCCCAACACACAACTTTTATTCTGGAATTACGTAAGCAGGATGTGTCCCTCCAGGGAGAGTGTTCATTCCATTCCAACAATCTATCTCTGCAATTTTGATGTGTAGGTGGGATTCATGGAAATCTCAGTTTGGTTTGGATACACTTAAGACATGATAATGGGATTCCACATGTGTTAGGCACCCGGCTGACCAAAAAAACCTTGGGGCCAAACATTGAATGTTCCATTACTAGTATCTAAATATTTTGTTGTTGATTAATACAGCCCACGTCTGAAGTATTTAATTAAATGTCTTTTGATGCGGCCTCGTTGTGCCGACTGTATCCAATTTGCGTAACAGTAATTCCACTAATTAGAGTGGGCAGACCAAAGTTGCTAAGGATGGTAATTTGCTCCTACAGATTGAAGAGAAAAAGGTTCCATGATTTCTGTAGTTATAGTGCTTTTAACTTTGTGATCCTGACTTGGATCTTGCATTTTATATATATGTTTTTAAATCTAGATTTCGGTGAACAGCAGAGTCTCTCTCAGTGGTTTAACTTGGCTGGGATTTAAGGGTATCAGCTGCTTTTCCTTCCTATGACTCAGCTCTGCAGTTGGGTAGGGCAGGAAAGTAATTACACAGCCTTGCATCTAGAAGTACATTTAATTGTTTACAATAGTTAGCTGGCAGGCATCAATATGGATTTTTGATTTGCAAATTACCTACACTTGTAACGCTCCTTCTCATGCAAAACTGGATTCCTTTTCTTTCAGTATGAAATTGAGCACTAAGTGATGTATCCTTTGTTGATTTAGAAGAAATGGTTTATTACAGTAAATTATGAGGTGGCAGATTTTTTATTTCTGAAGGACCATGTATGTCAGTGAATGAAAATTATAAAATGCCTTACATATTATTGTTAAACTTTTGCATTGAAATAAAATTACTCTAGCATTTTTGGTTTTCTTGTCACAGTTTTCATGACCTGATAAATGGCAACTTTTTCTGTCATATCTGCTGCTTGAACTGTTCCTTTGTTTAACTGATAGTGCAAATCAAAGCAGGATGTTTGTTTCACAAATCTAAGGCATAACAGAATTACAAACAAAATAATAAAATAAAAATTCTTCCATTTGATTCACGTTGGAAAGATATCTCAAACACTTCAAAGGATTTACTGTAAACTAGTCAAATGTCATGACTATTTTGTCTGAGCATGGCAGCCAATTTGTGCACAGCATTATCACACAAACAGTCATGTGTAGATTTGATCATTCCAGTCCAAATGTAAATAGTGTTTTTATATCTAGTTTGTCACATGGTTTGTCAAAAGAGTAAGATTGGAAATAATTAATGTTGACTTCTTTAAAAAATGTTTCTCTAATGCTATCGTTTGGAAGAAGTTGATAATATGGAGTATTCTCTATGTGAACAGGCTGGAAGGATTTACAAAATAATGACCTTTGTTCTAATCACATTGAATGTTTGTTTTTCTTGGATCGTATTGTATTAGATTTTGATTGGGATGTGAAATACATCCCTTCTCTTCCTACCTACTGTGATTATTCTGAAGTAATTGTGATACTCTTTGACCATGGCACTCTACTTGAATAAAGTCACTTGATGCAATGTAATTAATACCAGGAACTTGACTGAACTCACTGATTGTAATCGTGCTATACTCTATAGCAAATTTTGCAGTTAACTGCTTTATTGCTGTTTGTTTGTATTGTTATTCTGCTTGATATATTCTAGGGCGACCTTCTGCTCCATTTCATCGAATTTGGAGGTCATTTATTTTTTTCTCAAAATTTGGTGGCAATTGATAGACCATCTATTAAGTGAAGTATTAAATATATGGAAGCATATCTTTAGATATGTCTTTAGGCATGTGAATTTGCAGTTATCTTTGACAGCAATAAATTACATTTTTACATTTGTGTAGAGGATTTCACGTCAGGAGGACGTCCCAATGTGCTGGACAGTGAAGAGATTTGACTGTCTCCCCAATCACCCAAATTGAAAAAGGTTTTGTGATTTAATATAAGTGATGTACTCTTGCTGACTTTTTCACTTATTTTTTGGCTTCCTATTATTCCTACAAAATTCCCTGACCAGAGGATTGGTAATTGAACTTGTGATCTGGCAAGTACTTAGCAGCAGCTGAAATTAAATCATTTCTGACCTTTCAGAAGTGATGCAGTATAAAGCTGTAATAGTTAACCACTTGCTAACCTATTGTGAGCCACGTTTGCTCACTTACATCTGCAAAATGATACTACCTTGATCTTTGCCTTTCACAGGCAGAGTTGAGGAGTTGGATGTAGTGATTTGTTTTACATTTGTTACCAATCTAAATAATTAATGTGGTACATTACATTGTTATAAATCTTTGTAGGAATTTAAATATTATCTAAAATGTCCTGTGGATTTCTTGGATGACAGCCTTGCTTGGTTGCTCTCCCTCCCCCTCTTTCTGGAGGAGCACTGGATTTTCAGTATTCTTTTAGAATACACTTTTAGAAATCACTGCAGAGTGATTTTAAAAAAATCTAGCTTAGAAACCATTGATCTGAGAAAGCTTTTTTGTTATTTTTGGATACACCTAGACAGCAGAACAAGAGAGCACACTTTTAGAATTGAAAGGACAATTTCAGGACAGACATCGCATGTCTTTACTCAAGGTAATTAACTATGGGAACAGCTGACCAAGAAGGATAGTTAAAACCAGGATGCTGGCCTTTTTATTAAAAAAAAGCTTGGTACTATGATGTAAAGATATTAGGGTATGGATGCAAGAAGGGTGAGATCAAATGGGTTTTTATTTAAACCTCTCTTATGATCTTGTGACGGTATTGAACTATAAAACATAAAGGGAGAGCAAACAGTCAAGCGATTTGCCTTAAGGGTTGGTTGCCTGAATATAAAGGCTGAGAGATTGGAATGGAGATTGGTATGTCAAGTGGGACGCATCTCCACAGAATATGGAACATTGCCTGTTATTGGAACATTGTTCTTTTTAATATACACTAAATGTTACAAATTCATTTCGTCATGCTAATCATACAATAAACAGTTATAAATACTGAATGAAATTTAGTTATCTATGTCTGAGGTTCTTTGGAGGAACTAGCAACTGGAACATATTGAAACCTTTTCTTTGTACTGCATTGTCAGGTTTATATGTGCCAAAAGTCAAGCCTGTGAATGGGAGGGTGGTGGGGGGAGAGAGAAGCTAAAGAACAGGACTAAATGGATGTCTTTTTCAGAGAAAGAGGCCCTATGTTGAGACTTGATTTCATAGTCCAGGCAGGCTTTCCATTTTAGTACTGGGGGAATGCTGCATTTTTCAGATTAGTTATTTACTTCATAAATGTAAGAACGTGATGGTGCTACGCTAGCCCACAGAAACAGTCACTGTATTTGACTTTAAGGGAATATGAAACCATTTGATTTGACATGATAAAGCAGTACAAAATTGCAAGTTCTTAATGTTTATGTAATAAAATATTGTTGTATATGGAGCCTAAAGATATCAATTACATACAGAATGTTATTGGAACGTTTGTCAGATTATATCACTATAACATTTGGCGGTGAATGCTTTGTGAAAATTAATTTATTTCCCTTGCTCATACAGTAGTTCTTGCCAGACTCCACACTACTTAAGGCCATGTGCAGATAAATTGCTGCAGGCCTCTGTAAATTGTGTTGTAACTGGCAGCTCAGTGGCCCATAAAAGTGGCTCAGAATGAATTCCATCATTTTCCTTCTCCTTGCCCCTAAGCAAATGTTGAGCCACCACTGATATTGGGACTTGGTACTAAACAAAAACCTGTGTTCCCATAGCTAGTATATTTCAACAATGTTATACAGTTAACTCTGTTTAAAGAGAACTCTTTATTTTAAGTTCACCAAGTTTAAAGGAAAGTAAGGTTTGACATTACAAAAATGTCCTGTCGTTTGTAAATGACTGGAGCAGCTTTGTGTAAAGTCATGTTCCCTTCCAGGAGGGAAATGGCAGCCTTTAGTAGTTTAGTATATGTGTCTGAAAAGATGCCTCCTTCTCCTCTGTGACTCCATGCCTTTTGGCTGCACTATACGGCAGCAATACTTTGCCAGATACATTTTGAAATTATCTGGCCAGCTGAATTTTTACTCTTAAATATCCGGACTTCATTGTAGTTTCTCAGGAAAAAATGTTTTTAAAAAAATGTGTTAACTTTATTGATGTCTTACACTTTTGTGTTGGATACTTTCTGCTTGGCCATCTGCATGTTTTTTTCTTCCTACCATAAGATCTGTATATTTTGAAGTAGGTCTGAATTGATAATGTACATGCATGGTGACCTATCCTAAACCATGACGCATGGAAATAAATGAACAGATTTAAAATCTAAACGTTAATACTATCTGCATGCAGCATTATAACATGGTGTCTGGGTCCATAAGAACAGACCGTTTTCATTAAAATGAAATACACAAAAATGTCTGATTTCCACGTTGTTAGGTCACTGTTGGCATCTTAGTGCTTAATGCACAGGAAATGCTGCTGAGGACTTGCTCCCCACTCTCTCAAAGACCCAGCACAGGCACCACGGCTGAATGGCCTAGTATGCTGTAACATTGTATGGTTCTTCCCCTTCCCCTCCCCCTCCCCATGTCAAAAAAAATAAGCCATTCATTCAACATTTGTACACCTAGTTTTATGTTTCTGACATTATCCTAATCTTATAATGTTCACTGCTTGAGCACATTCACAGGAAAAAGGTGGGAAGATACATAACTGCTTCCAAGTTTAGTGATTGAATGGAGAATGTTAAAAATAACGATCTACTTGTAGTTTTTATAGGGAAGAGACATGGAATTAGCTGTAGAGCTCAGAACGTGAACAAACAATTTCTGGGGGGACATTATACACCTTCATAGAACCACTGTGTTTAAACAAAGGCTTTTTGTAATGCCTCTATAGCTAGAAATCGCACCTCTTATTTTATAAAATATTAGAATGTTTGGGTTGGTGGGGGGAAAGTAGGAGTGGTACTTGGCTGATCCCAAACTATTGACTACCAGTGCATACTTGAGGGATTTTAAAATTAGCGGTTTGTCATGAATTAACTGCCAGGGTCTATCTTTCCTTTTTTTCTTCTCTCCTTCCTTCCCCCCCCTTGCAAATTACAGTATTTTTATTTAGTACCCAATAGGGATTTTGAAAAGTGCAGTTTATATTACTGACAGCAAAATTGCTTCTAGCAATAAAGTGTTTGAAGCAAGAAAGTTGGACTAATATTTTCCATTCCTAATTACATTGGCCGGGCCTGAGGGGCTCACTCACTACACATGTATAGAGCTCGGATAACCCATGTCAATTTGTTGCTGAAGACACAGCCAGAATGCAACATTAATAAAAAAAAGGTTCTTTAGCAGTCCTTGAGGGATCCATTTCAGAAAGGAGCTTGCATTCACGCTACATGCATTTACAGTGCATTAGGTGCAAATTAATGTGCTGTTGAAACCACCTTCTCGGAGCACGCTTGGCACTCATGCTTCACTTTTCGGAATCTGCTCATCAACTACTTGTACTGGAATTTTCAGTGCAAAAAGCAGGCATTGTGTTAATTGTTGATTGGTGTTGAACAACTGCAAGACTTGGACTTCACTTAACTGCTTCGATAAAATAAAACAAAATGTCATCCTCTGGCAGAAAAAGCATCCTACAGAGTACTTTATACAAAAACATAGTTTCACTTTAACTGAATAGATTCTAACCTTCCACTCTACTTATCAGTATTAAACAGTTTCTAGAGCATTGTATGTCAGCTTACTAGAGGCAATGGAATTGGATGCAGTGGCCAAGGGGAACACTGGATGATACTACAACAATAACCTGCATTTATATAGCATCCTTCACACGAGGTAGTGTCTCAGCGAGCTGAACAATGGCAGGGCTTGATGCTGATCCCGGGACGAATAACTAGTGACTGTAGATTGTCAAACAGTCTGAAAAGTCTCAAGTGTGATTTGAATACAAGTAAAGAGGGGACAAGACTGACGGATTGAGGCATGGGGTTCTGTAAGTTCTGCGTTGTAGCTGAGAAGAGAGGTTGAGGACAATAATGTAAAAACAGAACTTTATAAACCTTATAACATGTCCATTCTTGTTAATCATATCTCTTGAATATGGAAATAATCTTAGGAATAAGATTACCATTCCTCATAATGTGAGATTTGTCTACCACATTTATTGCCCAAAGTGGTGGCCTCCAAATTGCTGTGTCCCAATAAACCTTTGAGAGCATAAACTAAGCTCCTATTTAACATCTTTCCTTCTATCTAGTATTTAAAGTAACTATGACTGTTTTTGAGCAAAGCTGGCTCTTATTTGCCTCCATTGAAACTTATTTTTTCTGCAGTTATAAAGAATAATAATAATTCTTGTTCAACAAGAAAACTACAAAACATTTATTGCTTGATTTCTACTGTTGAATTTTGAAAGGTACAGTAAATGAATTCTGTAATGTGTAACAGAAAACCTGTGGGTATTTTGATTGTTATGGAAGGCAAGCAGGTTACAGCAACGTCAGGGGCACACAAGTTGGTGAGGGCTTTTTGTTTTTGAAATGTATTGAAAGGTGCTGAAGCTTTCCATAGAAAAAATGCTAAGTGTGATTACTAGATAGAACCATGGGGGTGGGGTGGGCATTGAGACAAATTTGTTTAATGAGTTTGATGTTTGAAGTGCAGCGAATGCTTGCTTGGACTTGTAGCAATAATAATAATAATAATAATAATAATCCTTGCATTTGATATAGCGCTTTTCACGTCGGGAGGACGTCCCAAAGATATACATTTCCTTGGACTGTTGCATTTTGTATGTAATGTGCTTAATTCAAAATTGACCCAATTAAAATAGTACACTATGTTGAATGCATTAACATTGCAGTTAAATGTTTATTTTTAAGTTCATTGTTGACATAGGTGACCAAATGTAAGGGTATTACCTTTATTTAAATTTTAACAAATGGTTTTTAGAATGTTTGAAACTACAATTGCATAAATTAAATTAATTACATGGTAATGGTATGTTTTATGTTTCATGAAGCTCTGTGACTGCCCATTCTAAGACCTTCTAGAAAGAATCAAAATAATGCTCATCTGCTTGTCCTATTTTTGTGGAGATTAACTCTTAGCCTGCATTGCACAGAATTCCACCTTGTATTAAATTAGGTTTAAACTTTTAACGGATTCATGATTGTGTGGCTTCTGGCCCAAAAATGATTAGTAGGTCCTTTGACTGAATTGGTAATTTAGGTACATATTACACCAAAGGGAGAAATTAATTGTACTCCATTGCCTTGAGTACATCAGCCCATAGAATATAAAATTCTCTCCTTTTAAAAGAGCTTTATTCATGTCAAATATTTGGTGTAATTGTTTCTACTATATTTGTATCATATGTAATCTACAAATAGCATTAGAACTAGACTTGCATTCCTACCATGTCACAGTTGGAGGTTTAATAGAAAATGGAATTCAGACATCTGTAAGGAAAGATCCTCTGGGCGTATTTCGCCATTAATCTAAAACTAGTTGAAAAGAAACGCCTCTTTAGTGCAGCAAGAATTATTGGGTCTAGAGGAGGGACTGTGATTAGAACAAATGTAAGATTTGTCAGCACCTCACAAAGTAAACCATGAAAATGCTTCTGTGTAAGAAAATGACATTTACCAGTAAAAGTAGCCATGGAAATTTCTCAGTAAACCAACTTCAAAAGTCCGGTGGTTGACAAGCTAGAATGAGTTGCTCATCAGCTTTGCAAACTAAAAAGACAAAACACCTCTTAAGCTTTAAAGTTCACTTTTTATGGCCCAGGATCTTATATAGTAGCCAAGACTCTGGTAATTTTTTTTAAAACTCCTCCAGTTTAATTGCATTACCTGTATGCTTACTAGGTGTTCCAAAAAAGCCAGGAATTTTAAGTGTATTTTGTTCTGTGACCCAACTACTGTAAATGTGCAGTTTGTTGATGGATTCTTTCAGGATCAGTGAAATAAATGTTTCCTTTTCTAAACAATGCTAAATGTAATTAGACAGTAGTATAGTATATGTCTATAGTAGTAAAGCTTCTGTAGTTGTATTTTTAGATTCCTTATTACAATAAATTAGGATTTGTTTCAATGTAGGCACTTAAAGTTCTAACTCCTCTGCTTATTAAATTTGCCCTTTTAAGAACATTAGGATAAATAAGATTATCTCACACAACAAATCCATGAGGCATTCTTGGACTTTATCCCAAATTCTCTTTTTTCAACTTTCTAGAATAACTTTCCCTGCTTGTATTCAGCAAACAAGTACTTTAATTTAATCTTGGTTTAGATAGTAAAATATTGCCCCTCTGCTTCACCTTTTTTTCAAATTAAACCTGGAAACAAAAAAGTTATTGTTATAATTAATGAAGGGCACCATGTCTGCTCTGTGTGGGTTGATGGGTGAGAGAAACTAATTTGACATCTCTTATTTATCAAAACTGCTTGAATTTAGAATGGGTCAGAGTGCAATGTTCATCTGCTTGGGTCAAAGAATGTTCAGGGTTCAGTTTCAAAATTCAGATCTTGACCATATGACCAACAAATTACAAACCAATTTTGATCCTTATTTTTAGGGAGGGTTTTGGTACCCATTTACTGAAAAAATCTGAAAGTTGCATGCTCTATGCATTATTTCTTAATGTTTTCTGCTTTTCTGTGTTCATAGTTTATTTCCTCAGTCTTGCTTTACTTGTCAAATATTTGGACAAGACGAGAGAGAACCTTTGACTTGCAACTACAGCAGTTAATTACAAGAATGTGCGAGCCCGTTAATGTGTACACATGCTGGACTGCTTCGAACTGTATGACTACAGCAAACTGAAACCGAGTCCTCTCACCCAAACACTTGAACATGTTGGTATTCTGCAATGAAATCTAATAGAAAAGAGCCCCTGCAGCATTACACCCCTTAAAATTGTTCCCTGTACACTACTTCCTATTTTAGAAGCTGTTGGAACCTGAGGACAAGTTGGCTTGATAAGCAATGTGCATCGGATGTGTATATAATCACTCACCATAACATTTATTCATTTGGCTTGAGAGCAGTGAGAATTGAATCATGAGAGTTGCCATTGTATTTGCATATATTGCGTTTCACCCACAAAATATACAGTCAACTCACTTTACAGTATATTCTGTGTAAGCACTTTGAGATGTCTCGAAGATGTGATAAGGCAAGGATCAAATGCAAGGATTATTATTGTAATTATTATATGTAGGTCTTTTTAATAGTAATTATACACCACAGGCTGAGCAAGTACACCAATAATAGCACATAGCTCACTCTTTGAGACATGATGTTCATTGAAAAAAAATGTACAGGACATTAATCATTGATCATTCTTCACATTGATTTAATTCACATTGATTTAATTATATACTGCATAATAAAATAGTTTAACTTCAAGCTCCAAATGTTTGTAAAATGATCCAGAAGTACTTTGTTTGTGCTCACAATGCATTATATGTTTTGGTGCCCTTTTTCCTTCAATGTTAAGGTCCATGTTCAGCTGAAAGATGATACTTGTCCAGATCTTCTTTTAAATACACTGTTTATTTCAGGGAAGCTAACTCGCGTCTGATTTTTTTTTCTGACTTGCAGGCCAGACATTCTCGACTCATGCAGGGTAAAGCAGCTACTGTAACATTAATTATACCTTTTGTACATTTCTTCAATGACAGTCTTAAAAATATCTTGATACCACAAACATCATTTGACATTAAGATATAAAGGTGTATTAATTTCACAGTGAGCAAATCTGTATATTTATGGAAAGATCGTTGAAAAATCATGGCATAAGAAGTCAATTTAATCCCATCAAGCTAATTTCTACAAAAAGGTTCAAATGTCCAATAACCAACTAGTAACTATCCTCTTGGGAAAAGGTAAGCAGGGTCTCATTAGAGCAGAACTGCCTCTAAGTTGATGTGCCTGGCAATGGAATAAAGGAATTTATCCTCTGATGCAGTCTTGACAGTCTGAATTCTGAGTCAGGCATGTCGGCAGTACTCCCAAGTATAGTTTATTACAGACCAGTCAGCCTGGCTTGTCAGCAGGACTTGGAGGGGAAAACCAGGCATTGGGGGCAGAGAATCTTTCTACTTGACTCCCATTAGCCCTGTGAGCCAAAGTCGTTGGGGTACGCTTAGTGACCATAATATTTTGCAGTCAACTATAATAATCCTTGCCTTTGATATAGCACCTTATTATGTCTTGGAGACGTCTCAAAGCGATTCACAGAATACACTGTAAAGTGAATTGACTGTATATTTTGTGGGCGAAACTAGCATCGAAACTTCAAAAGATTCAGTTTGAGATCTTAGTTCAGGAGGGGATGGAAGCTTGTATGCTTGATATCATCTTAAGAGTGTGTTCATCGAAAGAGTATATTCTAGTTAGGCTTTTGGTACATAAAATTTGTGTCCAAGTAGTTCTTCGTGGCTGCCAAGTCCTGGACTAAACAGTGTGGTGGTTTTATAGTAAAACTAGCTGTACACATTGAGGCTACGCTTGCAACTAGTTTCATTTAATCATCCTTCTCTCTTTCGGTTGGCCTTGAAAGCCTTGATCTTCCCTTTTTAGGGGGTCTTTATCCCTTCAGATTAGGAAAATGTGCTATTGAACTCATTAGCATCCCTTGTTCACATATTTGCACACACATCCTGGTTGGGAGGACTCCTGGGTGAAGTCCATATATGTGTGATGAGCTTGTTTAGATCACAATAGGAGATCCCTAGAAAAGAAAATGCCCATGACTCTCCCGCGAGCAAGAACTTTCCAATGAGGTATAAATCATGTCTCTTCATCAATCGGTTATTGTACTTTAGTGGACCGACATACACAGATATTTCGTCTTTATTGATATAGATGGGGAAGCAGCACTGAGGGAGGCTCCAGACTACATTGACCTGTTGCTGAGCTGCCTGGAATGGCAGCCCCCTGGGGCTGAACTGGCTGCAAGGTGATGTGTTTGGGGACAGAATGTCAAAATCAGATCCTCTGTTACAGTCTCTAGTCTTTGTTGAGCTTGATCTGCAGAATTCCATAGCATTGCTACGCACTATCTGGAATTAGATAAGTAGGGTGTGTCCTTGCAGAGAGAAAGAGTGCACATTCCATTCCATGGAAATTTTCATGCTTAGGTAGCATGCATATGTGGGACTATGATTTGGTTTGGATACTCTGAAGTATGATGATTTTTTTTGTCTGGCTGACCAAACAAAACTTGTACAGTTCATTCCAGTTGCTTACCACAGAAACCTTTCAATATGATATTTATTCAGTTGGCAGACCTGAGCAAATGATTGTAAGCGATGAAGTCGTTCAGAGAAGATGACATTTTCTGCTTTTTCCTACAGTCATGAATTGAAGTAAAATACATCTTCCAATTGTTAACTGCATATTCAAAATGCAAATTGATTTTTACACCTTTTTATGTTACTGAAAATAATTTGCAATCACTTCTAGCAATAAGTCAATTTGGAGCAGGAAATTGCATTTGTATCTCTATGGGGGTTTGAGAACTCTGCAATTGCAACTAAGCATATGCACAGAAAGAAACTAACAGACGCCAACTGGTTATTTGTTGGATGTTATTTAAAGAGCTGTGAGCAAGACTACCTCTTTAATAACATTTACAATAGGTTATTTAATGGATTGCTGCAGAATGCAAGGGATTGGGCTTCAATGGAGACTGAATCAATTTGCGCCCCTGCAATTATATAGTAAAACTCACACAATTCGTATCGGTTGGGACCATAACATTTAATATGACTTGCGTAAGTCCAAGTTGCAGGGAAGCTGTGTAAGTCGTACAAAATCTGATGATGTCAATCCACACTGTGGCATTGGTAATTAGAACACATGATCACCAGAAATGTTAATGCAAGTCTTGATAGTTTGAGTTTTTTTTACTAACTTGAGAGGAAGTTGCATGTAGTTTCCAAACTATTCAGGTACAAATTTATAATGAAATAAAACCCATGCTGTAAGAAGGCACTACTTGTTTTGTTGTGGATTGACTTAGCAGTTCAACTTATTGTGCTCAGATGAAAATTGAAGGGCTGCTGCCAACTTGGGTTTCATCCAGACATTCCGGAAATTTTGATATTGTCAGTTCATGCCAGTCACTTTGACCAATTTCAAAATCACTATAGTTGCTTGAAAAAAAGTCCCACTGATTGAAAGAAGAGGGTCTGACCAGATTTTGGCAAATGTGCCTTGCACAATTGAGGATAAATTAAATTGGAAATGAGAATTTTTCTGTTCCTGGCTAATAAAATGAAGATTCTGCTCAGCTTGGCATGCAGCTCTGGCTCAGTGACAGTTCTGTTTTAACATGTTTTGCACATTCTTTCAATCTTAAGTAGACTTGTGATGGTGTTGGGTGTGGTGTGCACACTGCCATATGTATAGGAATTGAAATATTAAAATTGATCCAAGTTTTCAACAAACTCATTTAAATTAACAGATTTCAGAGTACAGTACACACATATCCCCTCTTCTTTAGACTTCTTCTGATTTTGTACTGCCCAGTGTAATTCCTTAGTTTAATTTCTGTGAATATAAATGAATATGCGAATATGAAATCTTAAGCTTCAAAAGAAAGAATATCAGCATTCTTGTTTTTGAATACAAGAACAAGAATAATGTGCTGCATCAAAATATACACTTATTAGGAAATTGGGAATGAGCACGAATGTTCCTCGCTATGTTTGGGTGCACCACATCAAACCACTTGAAACACAATTTACTATTGAAGCTTAAGATTTCATATTGGGATGTTAGTGGAAGGTATATAAATATTTTGAAAACAGCTCAGCATTACCTGATTAGACAGAACTGATGGGGTTAATTGCACAAACTCACTTCTGTCATTTAATCCCATTACCTGAAGAGTTTTCAGGATTTCATCCAAAGGCTCAGTGGGTAAATATGCTCTGATATGGAGCCATATGTATCAGCAAGTACTTGTATTCAATCCCTAGTCTATTAGATGATCTTGGGCAGTTGTGACAGCAGTAACTTTGATAGCAATGCATGACTAGGCATGAAATCAACTGAGGTGCTTGCTTCCAGTAAAGTTTCAGAAGCTCGTGTTGGAGCATGAATATGAACTTTTGGGCCTGGGTTTATTTGCGAACAGCTCCATAATGTAATAACTTGTTAATAGTTGCCTATATGCTCACAAGTGGAAGAGTTATCATTTGGGTAAGGTGATTGAGTGGCCACCGCACCCAGGAAGCTGTACTCCCAGCATGAGTCATCAGTCACCTTCAGGAGAGGAGTAGAGAAAATCTGTAGGATGTGGATTAATGATTACCAATGGTCATCGTTGCTTTGGAGATTACTAATTACATTTGATAACAGATTCTGACTTTGCACTGTGTGCTATTGGCTAAGGCGCCAATGGAAATTGAGTGCTGTGCATTATTTTCTTAACCAAGTGGGTTGATTAAAATTACTAATCTGTTACTATTAAGATTCGAACCGAGGAATAACATTGTTACCTTTTAAAACGAGTGTTAGCTGGACTTAGTTGGTGGCATTCTTGCCTCTGAGTCAGAAGGTTTTTGAGTTCTATGTCAGTACTTTGAATTCATAGTCTAAGATGATACTCCAGTGTAGTGCTGAGAGTGTCCTGCATTGTTGAAGGTTCTGTCTTTTGGATGTGACATTAAAACAAGGTCTTGACTACCTGCTAAAGTGGACACTAAAGATCCTGTGGCACGATGTAAAAAGACAAGGGAGTTTCTCCTAGACCTGGCCAACAATTCCCCCATATAAAACTGGTCATTCACTTCTTTGCTACTACTGTGTGCAAATTAAGTGGCACACTACTTGATAGGTCAATAATGGAAAAACAAGCATAGGAATGAAACATTTTATCTGAGAAGTCTAAAACTGACAAAATTAGCAATTAAAGTAGAGTTTATTAAAAAGTTATTCAGCCTCTGATACCATGTTGAGTGGCTAAGGCTCAACCGCACAGTAGAAATCCCTTGAATTGAGATGTTTCTGTTTTGTGAGAACGTGTTAAATTCTAATCAGTACTTTATAATGAGGAAACTAGCTTTGATGAAAATGTTAGAAGACTGAAGGAGTCTTTCTTCACAATTGTTTTGCTCTCCCTACTGCAGGATGAGAGGTGAAGTAATAACAGTATGGTGATCATGAAAGGGGGTGGGGGGGGGGGCAGGGTTGAGTGGATTTAACAAAGGGATAAATATATAAAGAATTTATATTTTTGTCATTAATGCAAATCTATTCTCCAAATTATTACGTCATGTTTGTAAAGGATACTGCAGTAGCATTTTTTAAATTCCCGAAAGGGTATTATTGATAACTATATTTTAATTCCTTTACTGACCAGACACAAACAAAGCAATGACTGTAACTAACAATGGTTCTCTCATGCTAATGCTAACTGAAAGTTTGATATGCAGCCATGAAGAATCCTTTCACAGTATGAATCGATTAAAGAGGCATTGCAGTTGGTTAGAAGGAATTTCGGTTGCATAATTTTGTTGCATTGTCATAAACATTTTGGACAGTTTTCTAAATTATATTCTGATTGAAAAGGAAGGAAAATGCGAAGTAAAAGTTTAGAAGTACAATTAATTTATTTGCAGATAAACTGTTCTTAATTCTTTAATGTAACATCTCCAGCATTGTTATAAATCACAGTGTGTTGAGACTGTTGTATAAGGTACTATAACATGCTATTTTTTTATTCAGGGAACATATGGAATTTTTTCTAATGGGTATATGCTAGAGCAGTAGGCAACCATGGTTCTAGGAACGGTGATAATGTGTGAAACATCAGTTATACTTGCTCTGCATTAATTCTCTGAAAAGAGACCTTAGTGTTGTGTAACATGATGGCAGATCACCATATAATAAGAAAATACCCAGGGACCTCAGAATAATTATCTGTGACTGCAGTTGCAAATTTTGCTTTATTAGAGCAATGAACCAGTAAGATTGTCAGCTGTTTGTCTAGACAAAGTCTACTGTATTATGCCTGAGGATTCAGATTAATTTTGAAAAAAAAGCCAGCAAAGATCTTTATTGATCTTATTCAGTGATTCTCTTCCTGAAAAAGTGCTCTTTGTTCTTAGATACGATGTATAATTAATGTAATTTATTACCTGCAATATTACAAAATTATTTTCTGAATTAATGGTAGGATTTCTCCTCTTGCTACTAATAACTTTCAGTTATCTGGAAACTGAGGCAATAAACTGCTCTAATGCTGATGAAATGGTCAGGCTCCAGGCTAGGTTAGAATTTTCTGACCTATTAAATGTTTCACTATTTGTGGCTAATTTGAGTTGGGTGAATATGATGGTCGCCACTGCTGAAAATAATTGCAGGTAACTACTAAAAATGCTTCCAATATGTATTATTCTATAAGCAACCTATCAGCGAATGCTGTGAAAGTTATGAATCTAAAAGAAGATAGATTAGTGAACATAATGAGCTAAGAAGGCAGAGGAAAAACAATGTTAGAATCTAAACAGTATCTTAACGGAGTCCTGTAGCTCAGTGGTTAGAGCACTCGCATTGCAAGTGAGAGACCTGAGTTCAATTCCAGGTCAGGGCGAAACCTTGGGCAAGTTTCCTTACTCCACACACCTAATAATAATCCCTCCAAAACCAAAAACAATAATAAATTGGTCATTTTCGATCTACAACTGTTTGTGGGACATTGCTGTGTGCAATTGGCTGCCGCGTTCGCCCACAAATATACAGTCAATTCACTTTACAGTGTGTTCTGTGAAGCGCTTTGGGACGTCCTCCCGACGTGAAAAGCGCTATATCAAATGCAAGGATTATTATTATTATTATTATTAACAATACAGTATTAATAAAAAAAAGGTCTCAGATCACTAGTAGTGTTGGGGCCACTGTGACGTCTGGGAATGGTTTTTTTGCTGCATTCATTGTAAAACTTTTCCAGAGTAAATTATGCTGTTTTTTTTAAAAAAAACAAATGGAGTAGCATTGTCACAACTTGCAAGCTGCTTTTAATGACTATTGTTTAACACACATATCAGTATCTAGCGCTTAGCAGGTATGCTAGTTTTTGCGATGACATCATCCTTCAGGATTGTGCTTAGAAGGGGGCAAAGGGCCTTCTAGTGATTGCAAGATTGGTTTTGATAAAAATACTTTTTGGCCCATCTGATCTCCTTCCAGAAGACCCAATTTTCCATCCCTCATTCACAGCATCAAGCTGGTTTTTAAATGAATCCAATGTCCTGACCTCAACCACCTTGTAACCGGTCATTAATTGCCCTCCAAGGGAAAGTATCTATCATATACAGTATTCATACTGTTTTTTTTTCTTCCTTTTATTTAAGATGTGATTTAAAGCCTTCCCAAAGAAGTATTTCAAACTTTAGTGATGCCTCTCTTTTCCCTTTTGTCTCTTCCCAATAAACTATGATACCCTACTGGCAACCTTGTGGTACAATAAGTAATCAGAGTGACAGTAAAACCTCATTAGCTCTTAAAATTAAGGGGGTTTTGTGTACTACTGTTTCTGTATGACTACATTGTAAATTAATATAGTGGTTACTGTAGTAATACTCTGTTCCTTTTATTTCAGATTTGGCATTGACTGATTTACAAGGAAAGGAAGATGACCGATGCTAGTGAGATGTTAGCTGCTGCTTTGGAGCAGATGGATGGTATTATAGCAGGTAAAAGATGGCCAAGAATCATTTAACCACTTCAGTTTCTATCTATTAATGGTTGCAACTTATTTTGTTTGTGTTCATTTAATTATTTATGTGCTTCCATACTCATTACAATGATTTTCTGGATCTATATTTCAGTTGTGTGTACTGACTGATGCCAAAAATGAATAGAACAGTGTATTGAATATATTGTCTGGATTTTATATGAAAAGTTCATTAACTGATTATTACTGGAACTGTATTCTAGACTCTGAAACAAAAAAATTACTTGTTAAATTATATATGGAGTAACCATTTAAGCACTTTGATACACCCTCCAGATCTAAATTGTATTTTATCTTTCTGTTGTGGCAGATAATCCTCATCAATGGCCGTAATTATGGAAGGCGCTTTAGAATATCCAGACTATTTACAGGGGAAAAGTGTTTTGTATAGGAGAGTTTTTTTTCAATGCATTACATTCCTGCCTTCATTTATTTTCAGCAATGATTGTACAGTAGAAAAATACCACTGGAAATCCTCAATTGTAATCCTCTTCTACACCACTGAGGTGATGCAATATTAATACAATCAGACCTCATTAGATACACAATAGTTTGGGACAATAAAATGAGATCAAGCATTTATAGAGCAATTGTTAGTCAGAACTTCAATGATATCGGCTTGCCTTTGATATCACTGCTGAAATCACCAAACCGCACTGCAGCTAGTTGGCAATTGCTCTCAAGAGCATTCCCAGCAATTACTGGGGCACTAGGAAGCCTCATGCATGCTGTATTCAGGAAGCTGGCCATTAAATGTTTGAAGTATACAACACTTCCAGTCAATCCATAGTAGGATAGAATGTACAACGCAGTAGTAAGCCATTTGATCCTTTTTTTATTGAATCTGTTGTGTATATAGATTCAATTTGTATGTATAACAGCATCTAATTGTATTACTTGTTTAACTGATCTATAGGAGGAATCTGTTGCAATTCAGTTAGTTCAGCATATATAGCCATTATTTGCACTAATTATCAGCAGATCATGCCTTGAAGCCTTTATTTCACCTTTAATGTGGGACAGTAATGCGATTGAGAATTTCTTCTGCTAGATAGGCACTCAATTGGTACTCGGTTTTGATCAGAAAATTGTGGGTTCATGTCCGAGGATATCAGCTACTGGCTGACATTTTGGTGCAGTGCTGAGGAGGGGTGTATGGTCGGAGGTGGCATCTTTTGCAATGAGCCGTGAAACCAAATTCCTGTCAACTGGACATTAAAGATTCCCATGCCACTATACAAAAAGAGAATCCTCAAGAATAATTGTTTATTCGTGTTATGGTTGTTTGTGGGACCATGCAGATAAAAATGGCTGTTTTTCACGGCCTCGCTCCCTCCTATCTCTCCGACCTACTATCCCCCTACCTACCTGTCCGTACCCTCCGTTCCTCTGGCTCCGGTCTGCTCCACATCCCCCGCCCCAACCACCCTACCATGGGTGGCCTTCAGCCTCTCAGCCCCGAGGCTCTGGAACTCTATCCCCCAGTGCCTTCGCCGCTTCCTCCCTCTCCTTCTTCAAGGCCGGTCTCAAGACCTTTCTCTTTGACCGTGCCTTCAGCTCCCCTCTCGACTCTCTACCCCCTCCTCGCTCCCTCCCTTCCCTCCCCTCACCCTGACCATTTCCCCCCCTGCTCGGGTCCTGACCCAACTGTACAGAGCCTTGGGACGTCCTCCCGTCGCGAAAGGCGCTCTATAAATGGAATTTTGTTGTTGTTTACAGTTTTTGAAACGGCATAATATGACTGAAGGACGTTGAATTGATACTGAAAAAATCCATACAATATATTAAAATAAAGCCTTATATAAAACTCAGTAGTCTATAATTTTTTATACACTCAAATAGTAGGGTAAGGTTTCTCTTTGAAATTAGAGCCTTTAGCAGTATTATGTATTTTGCTGTAGGCATCTTTGCATGAATATCAGCCTGTGTAAATTGTAAATCATCGGCATTCCGAACGCTTCCCTTCACAAGCTGCAGATCATCCAAAACTCTGCAACTCTCACACACCAGGCTCCTCGACCCCATCACTCCCACCCTCACCCGACTCCACTGTCTCCTTATCCCTCAGAGGATCGAGTTCAAGATCCTCGTCCTCACCTTCAAGGCTTTGCCCTCTTTCTGACCTGCTGAATCCGTACCTCCGTTCTAATTAATTAATCCTTGCATTTGATATAGCGCTTTTCACGTCGGGAGGACGTCCCAAAGCGCTTCACAGAACACACTGTAAAGTGAATTGACTGTATATTTGTGGGCGAACGCGGCAGCCAATTGCGCACAGCGATGTCCCACAAACAGTCGTAGATTGAAAATGACCAATTTATTATTGTTTTTGGTTTTGGAGGGATTATTATTAGGCTCTGTGTGGAGTAAGGAAACTTGCCCAAGGTTTCACCCTCTGCCTGGAATTGAACTCAGGTCTCCCGCTTGCAAAGCGAGTGCTCTAACCACTGAGCTACAGGGCTCCACGGCTCTCCACGGTTCATCAGGCTCTGGCCTGCTCCATGTCTCCCGCCCAACCCGCCCTACCATCGGTGGCTGGGCTTTCAGCCTCTCTGCCCCCACACTCTGGAACTCCATCCCACGGTCCCTTCGCCTCGTTTCCTCCCTTGCATCCTTCAAGGCCGATCTCAAGATCCTTCTCTTTGACCGCACCTTTTGTCTCCCTCCCACCTCTCTGCCTTCCCTCACCCATACACCACCCCTCCCCCATGCTCGGGCCCCCGACAGCTGACTGTTCAGCGCTTTGGGATGTCCTCCCGACGTGAAAGGTGCTCTATAAATGTAATTTTGTTTTTTAAAAAATTGATTAAGGAAACATAGTGTAATATAGTGATTATATATTGATTTATTAACAAGTGAAAGAACATCTTTCACGTCATGTAGGGATTTGTGACAATTCTTGGCACTGAAGAGATTTTAATTTGTTTTAGAATTTACACTGTATAGTTTTATGCATCTATGTTGTGGGGTGTACATAGAAATCTTTAGCCGAAAAGGGTGCCATTTGGTTACTGTGCCCAAAGGATCTGACTCCTAAATTGGCCTTCCTAATCAGCAGCATAATCACAACTAAGGGTTTTTCAACAAAAATCTTGGAAATTGAAAGACTGCAAAACCACAGGCATCTGGTTTTCAAGAGATTCTTAATCTGTACAGAAAATGAATGGTTTGCAAATGTGCACTAGTCATTTTACTGCCCACATTTTAAATTTTGGTTGATGCCTGACATTGTGTGATACGTGAGACAACATCAATTAATTTTTTTAATTCACATTTGACCAGGTTCAAAAACTTTAGACTACACAAATGGCCTGTTTGACTGCCAGTCGCCTACCTCTCCCTACATGGGTGGAATACGAGTTTTGCATCTAGTAGAGGATCTTCGTGGTCTGGTGGAAATGATGGAGAATGATGAAAAGGAAGGATTGCGCTGTCAGATTCCAGACTCCACTGCCGAGCTTCTGGGGGAATGGCTACAAAGTCATCTGGTAAATAATTTGTTTTGGACATTATACTTAAAATTGTTTTCAATCTTTTTCTGCTCACCACCCCATCCTGTTCTAATTTTTCTTAACTAAAGTGTGCCTTTTTCCTCAGTTACCTCTTTTAGTCTTGTTGGACGCTGCTCTTCTACTGCTGAGGATAACTAAAACCTCAATGGGATACAGATCCGAGAGTTCCATTGCACAATTAATTTTAAATGTTCAAGAAGTTTAAATTTACTTTGAACTTCCTGAATAGTTTAAAGTGGAGGCTAGGGAAAAGGAAGGGATTTTGCTGGAATAATGTTTTGTAAAGCTGGAGGAAGCAGTGATTAATGGGGATGAATGAAGAAGTATCTGCAGAGTTGAGTACATACATTACATACCCCTTTATCTTGTATGTTTTTAAAATGTATGATGATATACTGTAATGTGTGTGTATATATGAATGGGAGCCACTATTTGAACTGATGGTCAGCTAACAATGTCTGCTATGGGGAAAGAGCTGTAACAATTCGTAGCCCCGCAAGCACAGAGCTCTTGTTAAAGAACAATACCAAAGATACCGAAGAACTGCATAAAACTAGATTTGTGCAACACTAGTAAGTCTCCTTTATTTCTTACCTTTTAATCTTTTTTGCTGTTTCTGCTGTTTATATTTATAGCTAGGTGTATTTCCATGCTATTTGATTAGACTGATAAAACAAAAATGTAATAAAATGAACAAAACAAATCTCAGATCAAACTAAAATCCATAAAGCACTCTGGAACACTACCCTGCATGAAGGGCACTATACAAATGCAAACTGTTGTGAACAAAAGAGGTATAAAAACAATGTAATGTGCTCATTTTACATTGTTTTATATACCTCTTTTGATCACAAAAAGTGAACTATTTTCTTCTCTTCACTCCCCCCCCCCCACACACACACACACGCACACTCCAGAAATCAAACAAGATTCCAGAAGGAACTGCATACAAGTGAAATGTTAAACCTTGCTTTGAATTACTTTATTTGTTTCAGTTTGGTAGATTGCAGAAATGAATCTGATAGTGCCATCCTCTGGTGAATGCTTGTTATTACTATTTAATAGTTTTGTTGCTTTTGAATGTATTTTCTTCATAATATGCTGCAGTAGAATGTCAGTTATCTGCATGTCTGATCATCTGCATTAGGCTGTGAAGCAGAAATAAATGCAAGACTGTGAAACTAGCAAAAAAAACAATTTGGTTAAGAACATTTGTGAAGTGGTGCACATGTGCAAATCATACACGTATAGTAAGAGAAAGTTAGAGACTTTCTAATCTTACCACAGGAACCAGTCAGCACTCATTACGTGATCCAGCTGGCTATACACTTTGGGTTCCACACGCTGTTTGCACTATTAACAAACTACCTTGTAACAATACTGAAATATAAAAGTATTGGGAACTAAATGTCCAGGTTGTATGCAACTACCAGCTCCTGATGTGCACAACAATTCCAAATGTGCATATTTGTCAGTTTGCAAGACACCATTTACAGTAACTTCAGAAACGCTTCATCATTTTGTTTCTGTGTTTGGAGGGTGAGATTAAATTCTATATTGTAATCATCTATTTATATTAAAAAAAGGAACAGATCACTCTTGCATGTGTCAGATGGTACCTAATGAACCATAAAATATGCATTATGAACCACAAGCCACAGCAGCTGTTTCTGACAGTATGACAGCATTGAGTAATTTTGCTAACTTTGCTCCTAGGAAGAAAAATGAAACAGGTAGAAACGTTTTCAACAAAAGCTGTGTGACTACAAATCAGTTTGCATAATGCAATCCTGAGTTAAAGTAGATGGAAATTATCAGGGGTCCAATGAGTTCACAAAGATGATCAGTACATTGCTTTTGGTATTTATTGTGTGTTCAACAATGCAGCTGAAATCAAATGTTTGTATCCACTTATATTCATCATCTCCCACCTTGATTTTTCCATTGTCCTCCTTGCTAGTCTTCCCAGCTCCGCCATTTGTGAAATTCAATTAATTCAAAACTCTGCCTCGCTTATACTGAACTCATCTATACGGAACTCTGCACCCTCATACCCCTGTCCTTGCCAGGCTTTACTAGCTCCTTATGGCAAAATGGATCAGACCTGGGTTCATGCATGAAGAATAACAAAGCATACACTCTGCCACATTTATGTGTGTGTGTGTGTGTGTGTGTGTGTCCTCTCATTAGGAACCTCTGACCGCCCGTTTCATTTTATCACAGTACTGAGTATTTATTCTAAGATGGAGGTGGGAGGAGAAAAAGAGGGTAAATCTACACCCACAGTTGGTTTCATCGGGCTCTTTAGAGACTAAATTCGTTGACCTTCAATGCAAGGCAGGTGCATGATACTCTGAGGTGATCTATGTCACTTAATCACCTCTTCTACAATTTCTGTGTCGTTGAGTAATTCTGTAACTAAAGCTAAAAGTTAGACCATATTGCGAAGAGTCAATTTTATTTGGGGGAGAGGGGAGCGGCTGATGCATTGTACAAATTGTTCACTATATTTTGGCAATCTGCTCGTTCTTACAAACATGTTTACATTTTGCAGGCAAATAATTCTCATTCATTTTGACTAGATATTTGTTTTACACAAAAGGGGCTGTTAATTCATACATTTTAAATATTCTTAAAAGCCAATGATTTTTAGGAAGAATATGTATTTTTATCGGGTTTAGCATGTAGACAATAAAATGAACTTCATTGATGACTCTTAATTCATAGTAAGTATTGTACAATCCTGCTTGTGTTAAATAACCAGACTTCTGCAAAGTGGGAATAGCTTTGACTGGATCTTGATTAATTTAATCCACAAAAAAAATCCCTGCACTTTACAGTATATCCTATGAAGCGACGTAAACAGCACTGTACCAGATGCAAGTACTATTAATTATTCGTGATGGACAGCATTTTATTTGAACTACTGACAACCTTAACGATTTGTTTGCCTGTACAAACAGTGCTTGGAGCTTGTTCATGTTTTCGCCTGTGGAAGTGAACTGTCTTAAAGCAGATACTTTCCCTCTCCTGGGAGTAACTATGCTTTGAATAAACCGGGGGCACATTCCTGAGGTGATGACAATCATATTGTCAAGATTTTAAAGACCTTTCCAGTAGCACTGTGGATTAGCCTGGGACACCAGTGTTTTGCCAAATGGACAATAGAAGCAGGGTTCAGAATACAGCAAACCTTGTGTTGCTCTCCGCAGCAATGAAGCTCAATATTGTCCTGGTGCATCAGCAGTGAGCAACCCATTGTATCTGTATGTTCTTTCCAGTTTCCCTCCCCCCAAATAAGTATTGTTCTGAATGGCGAGAGATTTGGATATGTGCAAGCACTTCAAATGGCTAAAAATGGTAAGATGGATCTGCAATGTAAATGGTGTTCATTGCTCTTTGTGATTAGTAAAGCAGTTATTACAATTTATGTGGATTTGTTTTTAAAATAGCATAGTTAAAAAGACGTATATGACCAATTGGAATGTCTGACGTATTGGGAGCCATTGAGTCCACTATAAATTTTAAAGATAGTGATGAAAGAATGCAATGGGTGAAGAAACAAATTTGTAAGCTATTTTGATGCACGAATAGTTAGAATATATAAAGCCAACCGTGTGAATTTTTCAAATTAAACCAGTTAAACCAGTTATTTTCAACTCAATATATCTGAATTGATATTTCGAGAAAAAGTATACCCCCATTTTTGTAATTAATATCTTTGCATAGGGAAGTTTTTATCATACTAAATGGAACTAAATGGAATGCTTTGTCACCTTTCAATAAAGCCTACATGAACAAAATTGTAAATTTGGACAACATGTGGTCAGTCCATGCTTTTATTTCAGTTGTAAATTCAATTTGAATTAAGTGTGAAATGTATGGACTTTTCAGAGAACGTAATGAAAGCATCATCTCATCATGACATTGGAATTTGATTGCAGAGGTTTAAGCAGAGCATATTTTAGCCATAATGCAATTTCTTGTCTGCATTCATTTCGATGAGAATGATTACATTCAAACATATGCTGGAAGCTTGCCAGACAAGTGAGGTTTTAAGAAAAATTAAACGTGCACTTGACCTTATACGCCCCAGTTAAAAGATTAGAACATTCAGTAGAACGTATTTCACATAAATTACGTTTTGCATGGTTTTCTTGGAGTGTTGCTTTGGTAACCTTGAGCTGCTTTTGTTTGAGCTTATAATAAGGGCAGTTACTTGCATATGGTTTTAGTTTTCTTTATTTTATAAAATATAAGATTGTTGTGTTATAATGTATACGTGATAACCTTTGTGAAGCTGTATACAAGCATTTGCCAGTTTGCTTGTCTTTCTTACAACAAGAACAAATTGAGAATTGTATTCTTTAAGTCTTAACTGTACAAACAATATTTAATGTTTGTACAGTGGTACCTCAGTAGTTTGGATTAGAGTTGCTGGACCAACACCTGGTTATTTCTTGGTCATTGAAATTGGGTCTTTTAATGCGGGTAATAATTATTTACGGCCATTGGCCAAATAGATAAATATAACCTCTTTTAGCATTATAGTGTTTCAGAATATGCAGTAAAACAAAAAATTATCTTGATATTTTATTTGATGCTAAATTCAGCAACTCTCTGTGCAAGGATATTTTAACATATTTTGAAATGGCTTTTAAACTCAGACCTGCAATGTTGTAAATATGCAGGAGCTTCAGGCAGCAAATTCTTATCTACTCAGAAAAAGACTGTAGAATTAATCTATTTAGGAAAAATAAATACGTTTTTTTATTACAATACTATATCATTTAAGAGCCATTTTGCAGCAACTGATTGTAGCTTCACAAAGCTTTTAACAACTCTCCAACATGATCAGCCTCTTTGAAAATTGGTTTTACTGTATCTAAATTGAATTATATTAGAAACTGTATTTAAAACTAAATGTGTTTTCAGAAATGAATCAGATTTGGTATTTACTTGATGCTTTAGTGGGTCACATTCTAAAGTGAACAGCTGCATGAGTAACTGACCATAGTCCAGTGTTTGCAACACACGCAGTGCCTGTAATTCAAAAACCCTGTTTGGGCAAATAACGTTGCCTAGGGTTCCAGCACATTGTGTGGCAAAACTGCATTTCTTCCCACAGATATGTTAAACATGCCATTCTTCCATTGCGACTGAGATCATTCCAAAATGATTGATGGTTACTTAGCCCAAGTGTTCAGCGAATGCTTTCAGTAAGTGAATTTTAGTGTGAAGAAGAGGTGAACCCAAATGTTTGTAAGATATTTTAGGACTGTGTCGAATTGATCAGATGTAATTAAGCCAAGTTTAACTTCATCATGTATTTGTAGATTTTAGCAGTGAGTTATTGTTTTATATATTAAAAACAGCGGCCACCTTTTATGGACATTACTACACCTACTTGCATTTATATACTACCCTTCATGCGGGGAGCATCTTGGAGAGCTTGAATATATGCAACTGGAATTATATGTTGAAATTTTTCAGAAATTGTCAGAAAACTGATTTTGGCAAAGTGCAAAGATATTTGATGGTTGCTGTAATTTGAAAGATGGTTCTTGTCTGAAATGTTTCATTAAAACATCAAAAACCTTCCAATGTTAGTTTTATAGTTTTACTCTTTCCCCTCAAAAATAACTATTTCCATGCAGTCTATTTCAAACAAGAGAATTGGCCTATATATACTGCCTTCTTTTGTAAAATATATGGTATTTAAATATTTTAAAATTCAACAATGTTTTCAAGCTGTGGATTGAGTAGCACCACATTTTAGAGATGTGTGTTCACAGGTTATTGTGGCTATCTGGCTCTGAAAGATATTTTTGTGTAGGTTGGTTTGATCACTGGCAGATTATTGAAATAGCAAAATATTCTATTACATTGAGGAGAGTTCTTCTAAGGCAATATTTTTTGAAAAAAAGCACCATGTTCACAGCATTTTGACAAACTTTGAAGCCCAAATGGATTTAAGTAATGGAATTAACCAGCTAGTTTGTTCTTCACTTTTGTTTTAAACTTCTTTTACAGACAAATGGGCATATTTCTGTCACTGGTGATCTGTACCAAGACAGATTGACCCGTTTAGAAGGCGATAAAGAATCTCTGGTTTTACAAGTAAGTAAAATATAAATCTTGGAGATTAAAAGCAATACTTTGACAATCACTACCGTTTCCTTTACTTGTAATAGATACCTGCAAAATTTGAATTTTGTCCTGGTCTTAAATCTGTGTCTAAGCAGAAAAATAATAATTTCTATAAAATATTGGTGTACAGTAAAATATTCCTGTTTGATCTGAACACAAAAAATTATGCAATTACCCATCTCTTGGATGGTGCAGACAGGTTAACAAACGAATTACAAAATGAAAAATACTTACTCATGTTCTACTTAAAAAAAATCACATGGCACTGTTCAAAAAAAAAAGGAAATTTCTCCCAGTATCCTGGCCAATAATTCCCCAACTAAAATTGGTCACTCATTCCATTGCTGTTTGTGGGACATTGATGTACTAGTTGGCTGCCACATTCACCCACAAAACAGTCACTCCACTTTATAATATATCCTGTGAAGCGCTTTGGGAACTTCTTCCTGATGTGAAAGGTGCAATACCAAATGCACAGATTATTATATAATTATTACTTCAATTATATTTGTTAAATATATATCATTATAAAATTAAGTTTTAATATTTCTCCTTTTCAAAAAGTATCTTGTAGCTAAATTCAAGCCATGTTTTCACACAGTGAGACATATCATAAGCTGTATTGGCAAAGGAACCGTTTGAAATTTGAATGTTTCTAAAAGGTTTAGACCTGGACCAATAGAAAAGTGCAGAAATAGTTCTGAACTTTCGGCAAATTTTACACAAAATGGTGGGGAGTTGATTGGTGTTATTAAGGTACATTTCACTGCCAACCTACTTTTTTTTAACTTTATTGATTAAAAACTAAACATGAGGAAATAACACATATTGGATAGTCACAAAAAAATATGAATTGCTTCTTTATCAAAAGCTGGGTGGCTTTTTTTTGTTGGGGGAGTTGGGGGTACACCAGCGAGGCTTCAGGAGCAGACCCAGCGAGAGAGAGAGAGACACACTCAGGGACACAGAGAGAGACACACACACAGGCAATCATATATATATATATATATATATATACACACACACACACACACACACAGAGTCACAACAGCGGGGCCACCCGAGTGAAGCCCATTTGCTGCTTGCGCCGCGCATGCGCGTCTGGAGGACCTCCGCCCACAGTGACATCAGGGAAACAGCCAGAAGGCCTGCTGGCCAGAAACTACACTTAGAGCGGGTTTGTAGCGGATTCCGCAACAAAAGTGTGACTACTTTTCTATTGGCCCAGGTTTAGACTTAACACCTGAAGGAACCTCTGTTTTGTAGGTGAGTGTGTTAACAGACCAAGTCGAAGCGCAAGGAGAGAAGATTCGAGACCTAGAGTGCTCCCTGGAAGAACACCGTGAGAAGCTGAATGGCACAGAAGAGATGTTGCAACAGGTATGAAATGAAATAAGTGGGAGAAAGTGAGGTGGGGCGGTAGCTAATTTCTTTCTCAACATGCATATTTTGAAATTCTCCCTGCGGTTGATATATTTAACAAGAGAGAACAAGAGGCAACAAGACAGTCGTGTGACATAAGGTTTTTACAAATGAAGTAATTATGTGGTAGATAGGGCACCTTTGTTCCCTATAGTATGAGAATTATAAGAAGGAAAGCCTTTCTATAATATGTAAAAATATCTAATGCACTTAACAAGTAATTTGTAGTTCTTAAATGAAATACAATGTAAAAAAAATCTTAACTATTTCAGGAACTTCTAAGCAGAACATCACTGGAGACTCAAAAACTGGACCTTATGGCTGAGGTGTCAAACCTCAAGATAAAATTGACATCTATGGAAAAAGATAGACTGGAATTTGAAGAGAGATACGGCGATAATGAGGTAATGCAATGCAAATTAATATAACATTCCAAATTATAAATTGGTTGGTACAAAACATTTGCTTGACTTGTCCAGGAAATACTGTAGCTGTTGCAATGAACTGTAGGTTTGTTATTTTCTGACCTCATCTGGGTATGAATCTTTCCTACTTCTTGGTGTTGATTTTTATCATTCTGTTCTCGATTGATTTCCTCTAAATCTGTACATAAGCAGCTAGCAAACCTAGCAATGATACTAATTAAAATAAGCGGGCATCTTACTATGCAAACAGGGAAAAATAGATAGGTAATCTAAATATTGAACTAAACTCCACAGAAATATAATTTAATCATCACTCTATCCATCTTGTTCCATTAGCCTGTTCTAATTGTATGATAGCATGGATTTTTGTTTCTTATGTCTCCATCCTTTCTTTCACCTACTTTTTCCCACTTCTAAACTAACCATTCAACATTCTGTGCTAAACAACAGTAACGTTTTTTTTAAAAGTCTGATAGACTTACCTTTAAGGTTTAAAAAAAAATCGCATTTAGTGGTGAGTTACCAGGCAGTAATTGGTCAGTATTGGATTTCTTGTTTGCAATTGTCCAAACTGCTTAATTACAATTCTGACATAACTTTTAGCCATTTATGTTTTTCTAACACACTGATAATGTTTATAGCACTGACTTCAGCAATGGATTGTTGAGGGTTAATGCTGTTTCAGAGCATTCTTTATGTAGTGCATCTTAAGTTTAGTCACAGTTGATTCCTTCGCCTACTGAGACCCATCATTTAGCTTCTTGGATTGACGGAAAATGAAAAAAAGTATATATTTGGTTGCTGTCAATTTTGTAGTTTTGTTTGGCTTAATGATTATGTTTCTACAGGTGTTGTAACAAACACCTTAAAGCTTCAGTTGCATTATCTGTCTGTTTTTTTAAGCTCCTCATTCTATCCATAATTTCCCTCGTTTCTACTGTTTTAACTGTTCTATACAGATCTTTTTCTCCATTCTCTTTCATTTGTATTGTACACTGCAGTCATTGTTTGCCCTCATAGCAGACCTGAGGCAACAGATGGAGAAAGTGGAAGTGGAACTAGCATTGTTCCAGGAAAAGAGGTCCCAGTTTGGGGATCAAGAGGTGACTGCACAACAGTGAATGCTATGCAATATTAGCATCTAAGCCCAATATCACTGTGCATGTTTAGTGTTGATTGAGAACTGATTTAACTGGAGGGGTGGGGAAAGGGAGATTTGCCACCCAGGAAATTTAGGAAGAGGAAAAAAATGAAGGCACATCTTGTCAACTGAAAATGTAATAAAAGTCCTGTTAAGTACAATACTTTTGTATCCATGTTTTCCACACTTCAATCTAACACTCCATTCATTGTTTTCTGTGCTTAATTTGATAAATCTGCAACGTCTCTTCAAAAAATAACATGCTGGAGAATGTCAGTTAAGGCCATTCCTTCCTGAATTCCATTGAACCATATTTAATTTGAGGTTTACCTTCCGCTAAAGGTTATTTGAGCAATACCCTCGTATATCATCCAACTGTCCACTTTTCATGGTTGGTGTGACATTTCCAAGCTCCCAGCAGTTAATGAATCATCCTGCACCGCACAGTGCATCTACAGTTCTAGCCCTCAATCTCTGATTTTTTAAAAAAAAAGTATCAGTTGAAAGCTGTAGGTGTATTTCAGAGTAAATTTCAACTACTTTTTTTCTTCAATGAGCAACATGTTCAAGCGGAAGAACTAAATATAAAAGGTGTTTGTAGTGGTTTAAGACAGTGGTTTAATCGTGTTTATGATGAAATCTCAAATATCGGAAATATTTGTTATCTTTTTTAAAAAAAATTCTACTTTAACTTTGGATGGGGAAAGTATTTGCCTCTAAAATTGTTTGAATTATAACTTAAGCTAAATTTAGTTTGGATTGCACTTACACTGTTATGAAATCATTTGTTTGGATACTGCTGAAAAAAAATTGATATGCTGCATGGCCTGTTATTTTATTTTGAGGCGACATGTAATCAAAAACCTATAACAAATTCTGTGACTTAGAGTTGTCCAGCCTTTTCTACATGTTTAACCCTGAGATAATTTGTGTATGCTGAAAACGCAACATTATCTGTGCATTTTATATTCATTTCATTTGCACGATTGAAACATTCATAAACTTGGAGAAAGAAATCAGTAAACACGAGAAACCTAGAAAATTAACAGCAAGGGAGAAGACCATTCAGGTTAACTTGAAAGTTTCCCTAATTGGCGTTATCTACTCTAATCCCCCTTTCGTATACTATTTGTAATTGTCCTAAAGTATTCATCAAATTCCCTTTTAAATGCTATTATGGACTAACTTTGTTTATTTTGAAAAAAAGAAAACTGAACCTAATTTATGCTCTTTTGCACTATTAGGTTTGGTAACAGAGAATTAAATGAGATGCTCTTGGGTTTCTTTCTAATGTTCTAATTTTTGTGGGAATTTTCAGCATGCAATTACAATGCATTTAGCTTTTTCTCCCACATGTTTCAGGGATTATTTCAAGAGATTAATGATCTAAGAATGAAGGTGACTGAGATGGAAAATGAAAGAATGCAGTTTGAGAAGAAGCTGAAATCAACAAAGGTAAGAATAGTCTTTAAACATTTGGCAATTTTAGTTGCTTCCTCCGCCCGCTCCATAATATTGATCAAAGCAGTTGAATATTCCTTTGGTTGCTTATTATGTTTTCAGGTGGCTATTTATCCTGTTTAGGGTTTATTTCAGGGAGACTGAATTGCAATACTGTATTGTTGGAAATGCTGTCTTTTGGATGAGGGTCAGTCTGCCTATTAAGGTGGATGTTGAAGATCCCTTGATGCCATTTGAAAAGCCAAGGAAGTTGCTCATGATGTTGTTAACCTTGTTGATGCAGAAATTGTAATAATTCATTATCTTGAATTCTTAATGTATAATTTAAAAATTATTATAATGCAAACGATTTCTAAATAATACCTGCAATTTAACCTGTAAACATCAGTAAGCACACAAAAGTAACACCAATACTCCCAAGGCTCCTTCTCCCCCCTACCCCATGTGTTAAACATTTCAAAAGATTTCATGTAAATACTGTGTTTTTTTATTTATTTAACTTTTGTGGAACAGTATTTGTCCAGAAAGTTTTAACTCCTTCAGAGACTACCTTTCCACGGAAATTTGCAAATTCTTCCTAATTTCTCTCTCTCTCACTTTCTTCTCTCACCCAATACCCCAACAGTGATGCCAATTGAGCACTAATAATCCTGATGCCAGACCAATTGAGCACTAATGATCATGCTGAGGTGTGATCAACTTTATTAAACCAAGCAAAATATTCACTTTTTTAAAAAAAATGTTATAAAAGAATTCAGAAATGTGACTTATTTTTTTCTTTGCTAATCTTCTCTCACCCTTCCCTAATCCTATTTTGACTTGCATTATTTCTTAACTCTTTTTGCTGATGTATAAAGCTTGCCTATTATCTGGTAATTTAATGACTCATACCATACCATTATATGGATGTGATCCACGTCAAAACAGCCAATTGGGAAAGGCATTTTAGAGGTTTTCCAAGGTTGTGTTGGAGCAACAAGACCAAAATATGAGATGCTTTTCAGGCTGTCTTAGTGTGACACAACCAATGAAAACTCAATAGCAGGTCAGGCAGATGTGTTGAGTTTTCTTTAAGGCTGCTGCCCAGGTTCAAAGACTTTAGAGATTAGGTTACAATTTAGATTAATTTATACGTTAGTGGTACAACTACCAATATCTGTAAATAGTCCTGGATCCATGTGTAATGTATAATAACTACATCAATTTTATTTTTTGAATCTTAAGAAAATCTGCAAGATCTAAAAAAGATATAGTCTAATGTAGTGTTGTACTGCTAAAAATTTTTTAGGTAATACGTCTCTGCTACTCTTGCTTTGCTTCTTTCAGCCTCTAGCTTTCTATTTTTGTATTCCCCCCATCTCTCCCAGTCATTAATGGCTAAACTATCTAGCCTGAAAATCAAGGTTGGTCAGATGCAGTACGAGAAGCAACGACTGGAACAAAAATCCCAGACAGTAAAGGTGTGGTGGGTTTTGGCTTATTGCTCGTATTGTGCTGTAGTATAATCTTTGCTTGAACTGTTGTGCTGTGTTTGTGACGATATTTGTGTCTTTGCAAAGCTAATTACAAAACATTTAGCAAAAAAGTTCTCGGCATGGGACATAATACTTGTAATTGCTTTTCTCAGACTTGTGTTCCTAAAGGATCTCCTTTTTTAAAAATATAGGTAAAATAGAAACATAACACAAAGATACCAAAGTAGATATGGGACATTTGCTTTCTGCCCTTATGTCCTTACAACTGTCTTGCATTACCTCTGTCTGCTGTTCAGATTTATTGTCAGTTTGTCAAATTCCTTCCACTATATCTCTGTATTTCTGTTTTGTTTCCACTCTATGAGATTTGTTCAGCTGCCTGCATGTTTTGTTCGTTGTTGTTTTGAAGAATGTTCAATTTAATCTGCTAAGGAACTATGATGAAATCAAATCCTTGATCATTGCATTTTGCAAAAGTGTTTTTTAAATCTTTTGATATAAAGCCAGGTCCATAATTATTTCCGGGGGCATTTGACTGTTCAAGACTAATTTTCCTTGCATAGTATTTTTTAAATAAAAGCTTTGTGTACTTCAACTTGAATCAATATTCTGTTTAATCCATACTCTTCTCCCCATCAGAATGCTTTGTCTTCAGTTGCATAATCGTGGCTATGAAAACTGAGGAAAGTTATGCTAGAATTGCTCTATACTCCAATTTTTGAAGAAAATTTATTTTCTATTTGACAAATATTGAACACTTTTTTTAGCATACATGTTAATAAATTTGTGGGTTGAAGTTTTTTATGATATCAATATTTCTGTCTGGTTTAACATCTGCATTGAGCAATGAAGTTGGATATCTGTAGTCAATGCTAATCTAAAGTTCTATGTTTATTTAGTTGAGGTATGTACATTACAAATCTTTGTTGTTTCTAGAAATATTGATGCAAATATAGTTTTTTTTTCAATATTCTATCAAATTTAGCTTACATTTCCAATAGCTGATCATGTGCTTTTTATCAACTCATTGTGCTAATTGGTAAACGATGTTAATTGGGGTAAACGATAAGCATCTCTTGGAGGAATGTGTGTGCGAGTGAGAGAGCTTTTAAATTCAAATAGCTTTCAATCTTACCATGTTGCCCAAACACGCCTCAAATTATTTTCACCTGTAATTAAAATCTAGGCTCGGCTGAATGTAATTTTTTATTACACATCTTGTACTTGAAGTACTTGAGTTGCAATATGAAGAGTACGACTGAATGGCGGGATGTATTTAGACAATTTAAGATTACATCATCCCAACTCTGTGTAGAGCATCTCCTGCTAGGAAATAAGTCCTTATTTTTATGGCGCAGGATGAATTGGTGCAACTAAAGGAACAGTTGGAGCTGAAAGAAGCGGAAGTTAGAAGGTTGCGGAATGAAATGAGTTACAAGAATGAGGCAGAAGAAAGTGATGGTGGAACTGGTAAGCTGCTCAGTGTTCTTGCTCAAAGGCCATTTATATAAATGAAGCAAGGATGTATTTTATCATGGAAAAGTTATGTTCGTAATCTGCATTACCAGTGTATATTATCAATATTGGCATGTTCAAATGATTCTTTGGTGTATTTGCTTTACTTTGTTGTTTCCGATGTTTTCAATGCAAAACGAGAATGCTTGGTTTATTTTATATATAGGTCTATGTATATTACAATTTGCAGTGTTATAACACAGGAGTTGGGTTTTTTAAAATCCCAACTAAACAGTTATGGGTCTTTCATTCACTGAGCATGTGGGTAGAAAGGCCAATAGCTTTCTGCATGCTTTTGACGGCCAACGTCTGGGTCATAATAATAAGCTCTTTTCCAATGTTGCTTCCTGCACACTGTGTATGCCAGATAGCAACCTTTTGTGATGTGGAAGTTAGCCTTTTTTTAGTAGGCATGAAGCTAGCTGGTTTTGAATTGTGCTAGCCAGCTTGCTGTGTGTTTCATATTCTTTGGTAAATAAATGTTGTGGTCCAAAGTCATGCTCTAAGAAAACCCATATTATAACAAAGCACATTATAATGGTTCTATTCAACTGGTTTTATTAACTAAAGATAAAGAAAATGCAAAATTCCAAATGTACAGTTTAACTGAATCATTTGTCTTGTACAGTTTGTCATGATTGTATTTCTGCAAGTTTCATGTTTAGAGTTGACACATTTTACATAAGTATTCAACTGTTTTATTCACACCTAACTGCAAGAATTAGTGTGTTTAAAAGTTACCGACTTGTTTATCAAAACTAACCTAGTACTTCTTCTTTTGTGAATTTCCTGCAGAGGAAAGTTATAAAAAGAAGCTCAAAGACAAAAGTAAGGTCTTGGTATCTTTGTTTTCAGAATGTGGATTAATTGCATCCATGTGCATACGGGGATGATTATTGCATCCCATCTCAGCAAGTTGCATGTTGAGAAGCCTTCAAACTCAAATATCCATCTTTAATCCTTAGCCGTTAATTAGGGTGCAAAGTTATTTGTCAGATTTTGAACAAGGAAAATTAATTTAAAAGATATTAGATTAAATACACAGTGCAGTATTAGGATTTGGGGAAAAAAATACTAAGAGTAATTTAATCGGCCAGGTTTGTGTCTTCCAACAAAATATTGTTGGAATATTTTGCGGTAGCTATTTTTGTCGAACATTACTCCATTTTGCGAGGTAAATTTAACTTTGTGTTTTCTAGCACAACTGTACACATGTATATTCAGGCAAATTAAAACCTCTGTGCTAAGGATTACAGATGATTTCCAGTTTTTTAATTCTATTTGTATCTTGAGCTCTTGCATGGCTCCTCAATGTGCTGCAATTAGTATATGGCTGATAAACAGTATCATAGACAGAAAAGGGATGTCACATTTACTTATTGACCAGACATCCCCATCTACTTACTGCTGATAACCTATTTTGTAACTGAAGTGTGTCAACAACTCAAATAACTTGCTTTGCATTCTTTTGAGACCTGAAAGCCTATGGTCACTTACTATAAATGTGTTTGTAGCTTGCAGTGAGCTATGTGAGCTGAATGACCTTTTCCTTGCTGCTACATAAATGCTACAAAATAAGCTGTTCAATATTGGAAACTGGAATTTGAAACAATTGAACATTGGTATATTGCAATAATATTTTTAACTTTTTATTTTTTTTCAAATTTTATAGTTGAAATGCTATTAATTTGCCTAGAAAAACTGTAATTGCACTTGACGGCATTTACTTGTGAAGTACTTTGAAGCGTTTTGACATATAGTGCTAAACAAATGCAAGTTTTCTCAATGAAAGATTCATGATTAAACAACTTCTTTACTTAGCACAGCCAAGGTGTCATTCAAATGTCCTCTTCTGTGGATTGTTTGATGATTTTCTTTCACTGGTTGTCTTTTTCACAATTCAAGATAACACAATGTACCTACATTTCAGCATGTGGAAATCTCGCAGTGATGTAATGTGCTCTTTTCCCACTATTATAACAGTTGTGAAACTGGGTTCAGAAGACTTTACCAATTGAACACATAGCTTTACTTCAGTTTTCAACATTACTGTGATCATTATCTTTTAACCAACTGATATAATTAGATGCATAAAACCATTGATATTGAAGGAATGGTGATCCCTTTCTTTAATTGGCAGAACTAAATGATACAGTTACTTGTTTCTGTTTATATGCTAAAGAAAATTGGATAAGCTGTGCCGGTTCTAATTTAACAGACTTTGACCTATTTGTGTCAGCTAAGGACTTAACTGTTGGTTGCTATCCCATTTCAATTTAATTCTATCTCCCTCGCTAAAAGGATGATGCACAGCATGCAATTACAGTTCTATCACAACAATAAATTGCATTCATATTGCTCAGTTCAGAATCTTAAACTTAACTACTTTATTATGTGCTTTATATTTTATTAGAACTTTAATTTAGTCATTGTAAAGTACCATGAAACTCGGCATGTATTAGAATATATATTAATAGTTCAAACTTTTCTTACAGGTGTAACCGTGCAAAGAATATTTGTTTTCGCATATTGGATTAAAATGTTGAATTGTTTAAACTCAACTGCTGTTGAGCTGTTTGTTATTAACCTTTACAATTATTCAAACTAATGGGCAACAACCATGTTTTCTATATTATTCATAGATGGGCAATTTTAATAAACTAATATAAATCAAACTGGGATGCATTTTTAAGACAGTGGCAGATGTACAGTGTTAGTAGTTTTTCTTAGTCGGAAAGATGTATTGAATATCAGCAAATGTCTTGTTATTTTTAGATCAAGAAGTTCATAAAATGAAGAAGGCTGTTGAGTCGTTGATGGCAGCAAATGAGGAGAAGGTAGATGGAAACTTTTTTTTCTATCAACACATTTAGCTCAGTTTTAGATGGAACTTGAGCAGGTTGACATTATGATCTGACTTCACAGGAATTACATTTTATATAAAAACCTATTTAGCTTCAAATTAGGGCAGAAGCTTCTACATAAACAAACATAGAAAATAAATAATTTTTTAAATTCATGATTACCTAATGTGTTTATCAAATGTCCTCTACTGGATGTAGTAAGGCAGCACCATCAGGAAAAATGATGGGATGGTGGCGGGGGAAGAAAATTACTTTTTCTAATTTTTCTTTTCGTTTGAAGGATCGAAAGATAGAAGAGTTACGACAGTCTCTAAATAGGTACAAGAAGGTGCAAGACATGGTCATGTCAGTGGCTCATTGTAAAAAAGGTAATAATAATCCTTGCATTTGATGTAGCGCCTTATCACGTTGTTGAGACTCTCAAAGCGCTTTACAGAATATATTGTAACAAGATATGTTGTAAATATATTCCATAATTCCTCATGTTGGATCTTTTTGGGGATCTGTCATTTGTAGTAGATATTGTTTTGAATTCATAGTTATTTATCAAACTTCAATGATTTGTTCAAAAATACTGCATGTTTGAATAAATTCAGAGGAATAGAATGTAAGCAAATTAATAAGATATTAATATTTATTTTATTAAATAACCTTATTTCTTAACGATAAGACAATTTGTTGAAATATGATATTGAAGATGTGTATTTTCTGCAAATATGAAACAAAAATATAGTCTATTAAACTTCTAATGTTTGCATCCATGAAGGAAAAGAAGGTGATAGTGATGAAAGTTTGAACAGTGGCTCTATTGGAGTTAACACTACTGAAATGGACCAGGCTCCTTCAATGACACCAATTGGTGCACTAAAAGATGCAGCTTTAGTCCCTTTTCCAGAGGTAAAACATTTTTTGTTTAAATTGATTACAATCTCAAACTTCAGATCTAGTTTATCTTGTAATATTTAACGTGTAAAGATTTAAGTATTGAGACATTTCTAAATTCTAACTATATAAATTGATTTTGTTTTTGTTTTTAAAAAAAGCTTGGTTTCATGTTGTTTAAACTTTAAAACTTTAAACCAAAATAACACAGTCATCCCTTTTTCAGGAAACGATCGAAATCCACACAAGTGTCCTTCAAGTACCAATTCCAATGATTTCATCTACTCCAAAGAGTTATGCTGAACAGTTGGAGGTGAAGGAACCCCAGGCTGAGGCAACCGGTGAAATTGGGTAAATTATTACAGAATGGCATATGTATCTTTAGGATGTGGCATGGAATTGGAAAGCTTAAGACTTGTTAGTTTCTCCTAAACGTCACAGAAATTACAGGAGGCCTTTTGGTTTTTAAGCCAATGCTGATGTTGACTCCTTCACTGGAGTTAAATACTTTTAAATTCCAATTCTGTGCTGTTTCTCCTTACCCAGTTACATTTCACCTTTTCAAATGTATGTGCAATCTTTAAATGTTATTTTTTCAGTTTCAATAGCCTTATGTTATTGAATATCCTCACACCAAATAAAATTGGATGAACTGATCAACTGTAACGTTAGAAGGACGTCTGTTCCTAGGAATTTGATTTGTTACAGATTTTGTTTAATAGGTTTCAATTACATGTGGAGACTTCATTTAAAAGTAAAACCTCCTTTTAGGTGAGGTTTGTAGTTCGTATACATCTGTCACTATTGAATGAAGCAAAGTGTACTAACTCTGTGTGTATTCTGATCCATATCTGCATCTTCTTCAGTGAAATGCATCCGAAAGATATCTCCTCACTGGTTGATGAAACTCCTCTGTGTGATAGTCCTATGTAAGTATATGCAGCAATATTATTATTCTTGTACATAGCATCAAATTACAAAATGTTTGCTGAATTTATGGCATTCTTTCTAGTTTTCTACATGACTATCTTTAACTTTTTTAAAAGAAAAGCTACTGTTGTAAGATACTAGTTACTAGTGGGCCTATTTTCTAACCATGAAAATATATACTGCAAACTCTCTGAGATGAAGTGAAAATGGTTTAGTATTACTTTCTGGGAAGAATTATAGTGACCTCTTGACTTTACAGTAGCGTCCATTTAATTTCTGTGAAATGTTTAAATAATTGGTTTAGAAAAACTTGGTTGCAAAGATTAATGTTAGGTTTTCAGAAAATATTATGCTGACTGTGCACTGATCTATGTTTTCTAATGGCTCATTGCAGATCACCTAAATTGCAAGAGTCTAGTAGTCTGGAAAATATGAAAATGGAGGATAATAATCAGGTTTGCTTTGTTTAAAATTGTACAAACTATCTGTAAATATGAACAATAGATTTTAATTTGTTTTTCTTTTCTACAGTAATTTCCTCCCAGAAATTCTAAATCAAACTGTAAATCTATAAATTGCAACTGGAAATGTATCTCTAATCAATCTCATGTATGTGGGATATACCAAGTTATTCTGTAAGAATATTTGCTTGCAATTTGATTATATCTCAACAATTTTGATACTGCAGTTTTACCAATAAGTGCCAGTATTTGGAAAGAAATTCTGCTTGAGTCTAAAATTGCACTATTTTCTTAGAATTTCAGCGCTTGCAGAATTTGACAATTTCTTAAATGTAATCTTAATTGTGAAGCTGTTTTTTTTTCTCTGTAGGTACTTTTAAAGAGTAAAGGAATTCAAAATTAGTGTGCAAAAATTTTACATTCTACACACTGAAATGCAAAGAAATTAGGGCAACTGTAGACCCAGGTGATTTCCCTGTTGTTTCTTTAGAAGGAAAGTGAAATCCAAGCCATTCCAGACCAAGTAATACAACAATTTGGTTTAATTAATTTACTTTGTTTTTACAAATAATTGCAGTTCTCCTTGAAATATTTTTCAACATCAGAGGGTTTCTTTTTGTTAGGGGATGGGGAAGTAAATGGATTTGAAGACCATACATAACTATAGCAAGTCAACAATCATCTGTTTTCTACTTGTTATAAAATTGTGTGTTTCTCTATTGCTTTTGAATAGAAGCTGTCTGTGGAGCCTGTTCAGCAGACCCCGTTAGAGGTAATCTCATTATTGCTGAATTTAAATCGCACAAAATGTACGTGCTGACCTATACTGAAAATACTTTTATTTTAGAAATTTTCTATCAAAATAAAGCTTGTGCTTTAGTAATTATATACTTGTGACGTCTGTTATTCAAGTAATTGTACAGCTGCAGATTGGCAGTAACAGATTTTACATTTGCAGAATTGGCAATAACAATTTGTGAGAGGGTACAATTTGTACCCGGCACTATTCTGTATCCAGTTGGCTTACTCTATTATGTAACACTGATACACTTATGCCTTTCTGTCTCCATCTCTTCCTTTCTCTTTTTCTCTGTTTCATGTCTGTCATACTTTCAGCTGGCAGAGAACATTCTGCTCATGATTAAGGTTAGCTGTCAAGCTTTTTCTTAATTGGGTGAAAAGATATGTGTGAGTTTGAACCATATTCAAAGATAGTGAAGAATTTATCTAATTTGGTTCTTACTGCAATAGGCCTGCTAGCTCGCTCACTGTCATTCTGCAGCACACCAGCCCTTCAACCTTTCTTGGCCTATTAAAGTTACAAGTGAGCAGTAATGTTCACTTGAAATGTACAACACTGCAACGGCTTACTACAATCATTTCTCAAAATTCTTAGGAAATGGAGGTTGTAGAAAATTTTCTTTATTTTTAAATCTCAAGTGGAACCATTTTCTAAATTTTGTATTCAAATGTAAGAAGTAGATGTGTAAGATTCATTTTGATAGTTACATTTCTAAATACATCTTTCTGAAAACCTAAGGCACTTTCACTGTATTTGTATTTTATAACGTCTGCTCCTACTCTGCTCCTCCTAACTGCTACCTTTATGATTGATTAAAATCAAAATGCATTATAGCAAACAGTAGCTTGATCGGTGATTTAAGGGATGTTTTGATGCAAAGCAACTAGTATTATTTATGACAACAATCTGCCTTGTAACTTAAGCATGTCATCTAATCTGTCCAGAATAAAGCATGCATGGAGATCAGTAAATTCACAGCTCTCCCACCAAAACCACCAAGTGGGCAGCAGAATTCATTCGATGATGAAAATGGAACCTCTAAGAAGGCAAGAGTTTCCTTTGGCCGTGGGTTTTTCAAGATTAAAGGTGGCAAGCGAGCAGCAAGTGCACCCAATCTGGGTAAGTAACTTTCATTTACTTGCCTGGTAATTTTAGTTGGTAAGGAAAGATTTCATAGCTTTGTGAATTCAAAGTATGGACCTGGCATGTTAGTAGTATTTACTTCACTTAGTCATGACGTTCTTTGCTTTTGCAAGGTGCTTTATTGAATATATGTTTTGGATACCAATTGCACTTGCAGTGCATGGCTTTTCTGCTGTATTTGGTCATTTGAATGACCTGAGGCTGGAAAAGAATCATGGAATACTAAATGTATGATTTTCATATGTAATGGATTAGACCCCTGAACCAGTTTCTTCCAGTGTTTTCTTTAAATAATGTCTCTTATTCTTTTTAGATGAACTTTTTTCTGCCTAATAATTTTTTATAACCAGTGAGCGTATGTATAGTTTATACCAAATACTCTCCACTGATATTGGAATAAACCAAATGTTGTCCTATATACACCTAAGGATTTACAAATAATTCAGGATTGATTTTATCGGTATATTCAAATGTTGTTTTCTCATTGTGTGGTGCCATCTAGAGGCAAAACTACAAGAGAACTGAAATGTCTGAAAGCAAAAAGCAGGTTGATGTTATAGCCAACACTTTTCACCAAACCTTGAAGCCTCATATCTGAAATAGTCTTTCTCTTTAGATTTGTCAGTATTTTAAGCGTTTTCCATTTTTAAATCTCAACCCAGAGATGAGTCTTTTTTAAAGTACATTAACTGAGGCAATCCAGTCAGTATTCTAATCAGGGAGTAGAAACCATTGTGTATTTTTGCACAAAATTGTGTTTGTGTTGTGAACTTTCCTGACCTTTTTGAGCAGTCTGTGTTTGTAAATTGATCTGTACTTTACCTTGTTTCCCATATTCTGTGCTGCTGTACTTCCCACGATCATACTCATTTTCTGGATGGCTGAAGATCGCAGTCGAAGTGCAAGCGCACCGATGCTAGGTATAGTATAGTTGCTTGCTTGACTGCACCAATGCCTTGCTATGGACTTATCTTCCAGCTGTTCATTACTGTGTGTTCAGTACAGCTAATGTGATGGTGAGCTTTAATAGAACATTAGTGAAAGCAGTATTTACCTTTCAACCACAGAATGTTTATTTTCAACTTTACAAACTGCCTTTAAGCTGGTGTGAACCAAAATTTCTATTGCCATTTTCATATCCTTCACATAACCACTATCGTTTTCATCTTCAGCATTTATTTAACATATTTTCCATCCTCCACTTAGCTGCGAGTTGCTGGATTTGATGCTGTTAAATCTAGAAGCTTTTGCTTTGTCTGATTCTTCACACTGTTATTGTATATGCAGTTGTAGATTGAGCCGATATGATCAAGCTTTATGGGGCTTGTTTCTGCACCTATTGGGTACCATGACAATGGCCAGCCAGTAGGGTGGCTACAAAAAGTTTAACCCAATCCAGTCTGAACTCCTAATTAATAAAGCCAACTACGAAAGAATCACATTAGAGGGAGTGTCAGCCTTTCCTTTTTTTTTACTGTGCTGTGGAGGAGAAGCATTACGGTAGAGGTTTGGTTCAGGACATTATTTGGAAGTTTAAATTGGTGCTCCAGCTCCCAAAATTGAAAACAAATCCCACATTCAGATACTTTAAATTCAGATTTAGTCTCTTTGAAATTTAAATGTGTCAAACAATAGCTTTTTTTAAAAAGATAATTCAGATTTTTTTAAAAAAAACACTTGCATGGACAGCTGTCCTTATAGCATGGTTCACATCATAAGAGCTGTCAGTAGTCAAAACATGTTGCAGCAATATGGCCATGCTCACATTAAATCTCACCTGAACTTTCAATATTTCTTGGAATTTTACTTACTGCAGGAAATTGTTCCTTCTGCATGTATTGGAAATGCAAAACAGATTCCATTAGTCCCTACACTTGGGATGCAGATTTCCTGTGGCTATGGATCAGTTTTTAGTTTTTCCGGACACATGAGGATACTACTAGTGAAGTGTGTCTGAGCAGGCACAGGATAAACCTCTCCATGCTGGTGAGGAAACTGACTATTTTTTTAAATTAATTCTGAGGCTAATCATTTCCCCAATAAAATAGGGACTGCCTTAAGGACATTCCTGTTTAAGGAGAATATCCAGTGTTATAGCTAGTCTAAGTCAAGAATTGCTGTGTCTCTGAACATCACAAATAGTAATACAGCTGACTCCAGTCCATCACAGTAAGGCATTTGCAGACAACTTCTGATAGATAGAAAATTGTACAGAAGTTGATAGTTTGAGTGAATTGAAGATTTTTAATTTGCTTATGAACTGAGACAATAAGCATTCTTCATCCATCTGTGTGGAAAAACTTCCTCTGGTTTGGTAACAGGATCAGACTTCTTAAAAACACCTTGAGATTTATGGTGGGTGTAGTCTAAGATAAGACCTTGTCTTCAGGTACACATTTGAAAATTACAAAAAAATTGGACCTCATCACAAGGTGACTTGTCTCCTAATCATGGCACCAATACCCATGTTCTCAGCAAGTCAGCTGCAGATTGTGATGTGTCATTGTTGAGCATCGTCACCTAGCATCCCTAAAACTAATCGTGCAAAGGGATTATTGGGAACTAGGGCTAAACTGAAGCATCATGTTTACATATTTTCTGTGGTGAAAGACTGTTGGCAATCACAGTTTGGAGGGCAGTTACACCCATGCTCATCTTTCCACTTCAATAAAACCTTTATTTTATAAACAAAATGTATTTTTCATGTGAATGCTAGAAGACAGGGTCATTGGTTTACAACTCACAATAAAAATGTCATCCTGGCTTTGGCCCACTACCACAGAAAATGCTTCAAAAATATTTAATATTATTATCAAATGCAGCTGAAACTGAGAAGGAACCTACAGATGGTTTGCTGCGCTCAGCAGAGGCTGACAGCTTTCAGACGTCTCCATCTTCTCCAGAATCCAAGAAGAAGGCGAAAGGAATAAAAAAATTATTTGGGAAGTAAGTGAATAACGTGAACCATTGTTCCTTTCAAACTGTTTGAGTAACTTGTTACTGATCAGTCTCAAAATGTCTTGTCTATATATCAAAAAAATCCTCACTAGATGTGATACCTTCAGAACGATCTCCTTTTGTGACTTCTGTCAAAGAAGATTTGATGTACGGACTTGATGCTTAATCTATTTGAACCTACTAGTATTCTTTGGTCACTACACTTTAAAGTAAAATCTTGTGAAAGACCTTGAGACATTAACAATGTGATTAGATGCTGAATCAAATGTAAGAAATATAATTTATTCGAATTGTGCTGCAGACAATTGAACAATTTATGTAATATTTCTTAGATTTTAGTTGACCACAGGTACATAAATACTAGGTTTTTTTTCTGTAGTTGATCAGGTTGGAAACTTATTCCTATTATAAGGGAATCATTTTTTAAATTTTTCCCTCCAAAACCAGGCTTAAAAGAAGTCAGTCAACCAACTTTAATCCTGATGAAATGTCTGATACAGAGTTCAAGAGAGGAGGAACCAGAGCTACAGCAGGTCCTAGACTTGGCTGGTCCCGTGACCTACAGCAAACTAACACGTAAGTTGCTCTTTGTAGAACTATCCTTTTTTTTATCAACATCTTGCTCTTGTTTCATTAAAAGAGCTAATTTAAGCCATATTGCTACTAATCTGTTCCTTGTCTGATAATTTACAGTGTATTCCTATTATGGTACATCATAGAAATTAGTCATAACGTTTCTGAATGGGATTTGTTTTAATGCATGTGTCAGTATGAATTGTGTGGTATCTATAGAAATAAGATGTGTATTAATGGTTTTAACTAGAAGTTTGTACACCAATTGGATATAAATCAATCCTTAACAGCTAAATTCTCTTTCTTCCCTTTCTTTGTTTCTCTTTCATTGGGCAGTGACTTGGACACTCCTTTTGCAAAATGGACTAAAGAGCAGGTGTGCAACTGGCTGCATGAGCAAGGATTGGGCATCTACACGGGAAGTTCTAAGTCCTGGATCACTTCAGGACAGACTTTGTTGCATGCATCTCAGCAGGACCTGGAGAGGGTGAGATATATTAAAATCTGAGGCTTATTGCTGAATAAATGTCTTCCTGATCATCTTGTTTTTAATATTTTATGTTTTAAAAAAAGTTTAACATATTTAGTATATCTTCAAATAATTCCTTAACTGATTGTTTAGCACATTTTATGTCTAGAATATACTGGTCTAGTATCTCTTGAAAAGACGTGTTTATTGAGTCCCAGCCATAATTGGTGTTTGCCTTCACCAACTGTCATTGTCATGTTTATCCAATTCTTATCCAATGTTAAATTAAATATTTCACAGTGATGGAGTGTGTGGTAGGAGAGATAGAACACAAGTAGCAGCACTAGAAATTTGTTACCTTTAGGCTATCTGGAAATCTCCATAGACAACATCATATCCCTCTGTCAGAAGGAAGGACCAGGCAGCTTTAAGTTTTCTAATTCTTAATTGCTTTCAGCTTGAAGATGCATGTAACCAGTGTATGGGAGATTCAATCATTCAGTCTTTTCTAATTATCATTTTATTTTCTTTCATTAATTCACCTAAGGTCTTTATTGTAATAATAATTTATTGTTATCTATTTCCTCAAGTAGGTATTTCTGATCCTGAAAGTTTGGTTTGTGGAACAATTTGTGAAAGTTTGCTTTTAACTCGCTACTTTCTCTGAATAGGAACTTGGAATAAAACATCCCCTACACAGGAAGAAACTGCAGCTAGCTCTGCAGGCAGTTGGATCTGAAGAAGAGGATAACAGAGGAAAGCTGGATTACAACTGGGTCACAAGTAAGTCATATTTAGTAGCTCTTAATTCCTTATAAATCCTGTTAGCCCATTTAGTGTAGTTTTAACTTTAAATACATGGCCAAGAGCTCAATCCCAGAATTAATGCGATTGAATTTGGGTTGATAATTAGATAAATAGGGAAAATGCAGTGAATGTATTACTTTGGACCTTAAACTAATTCCAATTATATGCACAAGTCTTGGGGCTCTTTTGTAATCCATTTTCAAATAAATGTCACCACAGGAAAAATGTGTGTATTTTCTATCACAGAAGACCAGTTACAATATTTAAACAATGTGTGTAATGTTTGAGCATTTAGCTATCTTTGAACAGTGGTACCTTTTTTAGTTTTTGAATCTGAAACATATAACTATTAATTCATTCTTTAGGGTGGCTAGACGATATTGGGCTACCCCAGTACAAGACTCAGTTTGATGAAGGAAGAGTTGATGGCCGAATGCTCCATTATATGACTGTGGTAAATAAATCTAGTAATGAAACTTTACTTATTTTTTGTTCTATTTGGTCTTATGTGTAGTACTTTTTGTAGGAAATATTATGTTTTAGTAGTGAATTTCAGTGTTACAATAGTTTTCCATTGCAAGGCATTATAAATACAAAATTGAAGCTGTTATTTGCAGCTAATGTATAATCTTTAACATTAAATTTGATTTATATATTTTGTCCTACATATATTTAGGATATGTGCCCTGAGGGTCTTGAGTTCCCAAAATAAAACATCTTCCGACTTGTGCTTTACTTGCTTTATTTGCAGGATGATGTGTTATCACTGAAAGTTGTAAGTGTGCTCCATCACCTGAGCATTAAGCGAGCCATTCAGGTTCTGAGAATCAATCATTTTGAAACCAACTGTCTTCGTAGGAGACCATCTGATGAGGTAAGATGAACATTTACTTTGACTAAAGAATGATAGCAGTGGTGCAGGATTTAGCGAAATTAAGCGTAGTAGTTTATAGTGATGAGATGCAAATTAAAATTTCATGCCCTCTCTCCACTCTGTTAATCGTGAGCAATTCAGCTGTTGAAAGAAGCTGAAAGGAAGGTTTGACATGACGTTGCTACCTACACTTATGGGTATAATGTGCAAGAAGTAATGTTGAATGACCTGGAGGTGGACCCATTATTTTACAGTTCCTTTTAACTAGAATCCTCAAGTTGTTGGAGCCAGGTGATTGCAATATAACAGATTGCCCTGTATAAGGAGAAGTAGGATTCAAAAATTTTGAATCATGTTGTTTAAAATTGAAGGAAAATGAGGTCGAATCTCCTGCCTTAAGATACAACCAAGGTTGCAATGAATAGGAAGGATTAGGTGTGTTTAATAATGATTTGTTTGATACTAAACCTGTAAATTGTTAGTAAAGAAAATACTCATGAAGGTAAAGAGTTTCACAGTTAATGGTGATGGGAGTCTTGAAAAGCAACTGGGGGTGAATGGTGCAGGTAATGGGTTTAGATTGATGTGGTAAACATTTGCATGATTGCCATCAAAAGTCAAGTTGAAAATTCACTTAGCTTTGACATCTTGAAGATTGTACCTTTGAAATCATTAGCCCCGATGAACCTGAAGTAGAAACTCCATGTAAGGAATATAATTCTCATCTCCTAGAATAACATCACCCCAGCTGAAGTTTCCCAGTGGACAAATCACCGAGTAATGGAATGGCTGCGCTCGGTTGATCTTGCTGAATATGCACCCAATCTACGAGGTAGTGGCGTACATGGTGGATTAATGGTAAGGCTATCTGAAGAACTCAAGAACGTATAGCAAGATACAGCAGTAAACCTTTATTGATGATTAATTAATACATTACACTAGCTTTTTAAAAAATGATATTGCTGTGTCTAATGCACAGGTACAACATTGTTTGAAAAACCTAAATAAAAAAGCACTATTGCTAAGTATACATTGGATGACAGTGCAGCTTCTCATTCTCTGACAGCAGAAATTGTCTTTGAATAGTGTGAAAACTGCTAGGATTATTCTCTGCATATACCTTTATAGTGTTTATGGTGTGGGGGAAGGCAATGCACAAATAAGAGTAAATGTTTTTTGTACAGCATCATAACTGTTGTCTCATCAATCCTAGCAGTAAATTGGAGAATAATTAATCGCCTCAAAGTTAATTCATTTGGTCTCCAGTGGATTTGATACTATGATTCTAGCCACTAGTCAACACGATGCATATTATTTTTCTATTTGCATTTTCTGTACCAGCAAGTTGGTAAAAATATGCTTTTTCTTCAGTGGAAAACTTGATAAAATAGGGATTGTTATTTCAAAGTTTTAATGCCTCACACTGTACATTACCAGTTCCTGAAACATAAATTTAGTTGTAATAAATGGCATATCTTTATGATGTGAAACATTTTGCATTGATATAGGTACAGCAGTCATTATTGAGCCAGTTCATTAAAAGCTGGCCCAAAATAAGCAAATAATTGCATCTATTTTTGATTTCGTAAGAACACTTAGCTTAATTTCTGTAACCTTTGCCCATAAATTACAAATGGATACTGATATCACTTTGCAGTTGTAGTTTTAACAATTTCTCTTCCTATCTTCACAGGTATTAGAACCTCGTTTTAATGTGGAAACACTAGCAATGTTACTGAACATCTCTCCCAACAAAACACTACTTAGACGTCACTTAGCCACTCATTTTAACTTGCTGATAGGTCATGATGCTCAACAGCAAAAACGTGAGTCCATGGAATCCCCAGATTATGTCCTCCTTACAGCTACTGCCAAAGTAAAGGTAGGGAAAATCATCTTGGTATAATGTGAAATACATGGTTGTGCTTTTCTTATGTTAGTGTCTTATTCTTTTGGCCTTTACAGGGTTTTTTGCAAATTAATTTAAAAAATATAACTGATCTCAACAATGTACAGTACTTTTGAAAATGCTTTTGTTTATTTTGATTATAAATTTAGCACTCTCGTCCAAATTAAATTGACTTGGTCTGTTCACTTTTCAATCCTTCCGATTCAATTAGAATAATTTTATTGTTTGTAGCCAAAAAAGCTTGCCTTCAGCAACTTTGGAAGCCTGAGGAAGCGAAAGCAGGATGATGAAGAATACGTGTGTCCAATGGAAATAGGACTGCCAGCAGGAGCAGGCTTCAGGCAAGGAAATAAACAAGGACGAGGAATTGAACTGAGAGTGTACAACGATGATGACCTGGACAGGATAGAACAGGTATAAAAATCCCAATTGTAAAACATATTTGACTTTATTCATTAATTACAATAACATGAATGATCCAAATTTTCAGACTTTGTTAAACCATAGATATTCATGTTGTTCATATGTAGCCATAAAAATGATCATGTTAACACACGATTGCTTTTGCCTGTTGAATGTCGTGATCTATTCTAGAGCAGTGTTGGTCAACCTTTTTGGTCTGCCAACAAAATACATTTTCTTGGTTTATGCTATTTATTCAATGAAGAAAAAAANTGGAAGCACATTAATAATGGAACTTTGACTTACCTAGACTAGTGCGAATGTTCAGGGCTACTTCTTGTCAGACCAGGGGTGGCCACTTCTGACCTGCGGGCCAATTGTTGGCCACCATTGATCTATAGTGTCACCTCTATGCAGAAGGTCAATCGCAAAGCTGATTCTCGCTTGTAAAACTTGGATGGTTGAGACTTTTAGCAATCTGAATGATCTGTAAGCAACAAATTCTGTCTGCCTGTGTTCCCTGTTGCATTAATTTATGAAATTTCTGTTGCAATTACCTGTTGTATGTTGTATGTTATTAAATATGCAGACAGACTATACACCAATGTTTTCAGTTTCCTTCATTTGCATTAGTACCATATTGTTCTGAATAAGAGTTAAAACGTGCAATAGAGTAGTTAATGATGAAGCACTCAAAAAAAGTGTTCGTAAACAGTTAGGAGTCAGAGAATTTTTTTTTCTAAAATTAAACAGACTAGGTCTTAAATTTTGGCTGTGTAGTATCAAAATTGTGTGATATTTATTTTGTTTTAGATGGATGACTCTGAAGGAACAGTGAGGCAAATTGGAGCATTCTCTGAAGGAATCAACAATTTAACTGTAAGTACAACTGTTAATGGCTTAGAAAATGAATCGATTAAAAATTAGTCATTTACTTGTGCTGTCCTGTGTTCTCTCCTTCCCCCTCCAAGTATTGTAAAGCTATAATTGGAGTCATTTGCAATGTGTTTGTTCATGGTTACACTGCCTTTCCTGTTTCCTGACATTTATTTTTATTCTCTTTCAAGCATATGTTAAAAGAAGATGAACTATTTAAAGATGTGAGTGGGCGTTCTCCCTGTGCCAGTATGCCAGATGAGGATTCAAATGTGTGATCCTGAAGAGAAAGAGAATCCAGACTTATACTTATGAAAGTGACTTTTAAAAACTAAGACCAACTGCTGGATAACAAATCTCCTGCACTACTTATTACATTTGTAACACGTTACTTTATGTTAACAGAAAATGCATGAAAGAGAACAGTGTAACCTGTTTATAGTCACCACCAAATACTAAAGTATTTATTTCAGTGTTCATATACTATTTGGAAGTTAAAGATCTGGTATCTACAGTTTGAAACGTATCAGGTACAGTTGACTCGAATGTGGATAAATGTTTTGATATAGATTCCAGAAAAGGAGTGATTTTTTTTCAAAAGAATCAAGGAAAATGGGTGTCAACCCTTATAAAATCAATAGTTGTATCTGTTTTGTCAGTCCAAAGATGCTAGTGATTTGTCTTTCTAGAGACTTTAAACAATGATTCAGTGCAGTATTAAAGATCATCTTGCATTCAAATTTCGTCAACACTGGGGAAGTCATAGCAATGACCAACTCTGACTGCAGAGATGTTTCGGCATTCTCCAAAACCCTTTAGAAACGCTTACTGTTGTGGGATCTGGTTAGTCCAAGTCACCAATAGACTGGTTTGTGCTGACAAAAAATATCTACTTTCCTTAGAAACCATAAAGTATGTAGCAATATTGAGAGAATGCCTTAAATAACCAAAACAATACTGCCATTTTAATCTACAGTATCACTTATTTACTTAGTTACTCTGTCACAACAATTAATTTTGTACTTTTTGTAACGTTTTCTAAAATCCGGTAAAGATGAGCTTTTAATGAGTGACTTTGAATGGGGTTAACTAGTGCAATGATTTGTATGGACGTAGGGATTGCGTACCAGCTGGTTACTGGCATAATCCACATAGAATTTATCATTTAGTTATTTCTCAATAGTATGAAATTTAAAAGTACTGTAATTCCTGTTTGTATCCCAAATTACAGTCTGCTATGGGTACTCAGTGCAGGATATTACTGTGGGAATGGAGTGATCATTTTTTTAAAATGTCCAAACATTTACATGGTACCTTTGCAAGAAAGATTGTTTGAACTACTTCCATTTTGTTCCCAAGAGAATAACTGGAGAATTTGTGCCATTGGTAGGTTATACAGTATCGATATTCTAAATCTAACAACAGAATTTGATTGGGGATCTGGGTGATTACATCTTTTTAATATTGTAGAGTATTTTAGCAGTTCTGTGATTAGAAATGCAATCCCTAAAATATGAAACCCTGTCTGAGCAAATGCATTATTTACCTGTGTATATTTGTATCTATCAACTTGTAATTGATTTTCATTACCTATTGAGTCAGTTTTGATACATTTCAATATTTTTATTTTATGGTAATACCAAATAAGTCAAAGAAACTGGTAATTGTGTTGATAAGACATCAGATTTAAACACTTGTTCAAAACACAACCTAATGCTTAAAACAAGGTGCCATATTTCTACTGTACTCATGAAATACCTGTATGCTAAAAATGTTTTTCTACGTTTTTAAAAAATGCATTGACATCATATCAGTAGTAGGAACAATAATTTTTCAGTGGGTAATGTACTTGTATTCAAAATGATAATATAATGGGACATGATTGTCTTCAAAATATCAACAAAACTGTCAGTTATCAAGTTGGGTTTTTTTATTTGGAAAGGAAATCTTGTCTCCATCTCAGCATTTCTTATGCTTTTATTTGTTTATTTATTTCATCATGTTATCAGTAGCCATTATTATACATTGTGATTTTATGTTGAGGGTTTATTTGTACAATGTTTTGCAGCACATTTTTGTGTTCTACATTATCTATCGCCAACAATTTTCTGAAGGAAGTTCAAGTTAATTATCCTCTTGCTGTCTAACATAGGGTTTGATATTAAAACTAGACCTCTCACTAATGCCTCTAAGTAAATAACTAATTATTAAGTGGTTATGTAACCCTTTTTTCTCTCCCAACAATTGATTAATAAACAAGTATATTCCTTCAGAGCCATTACAATATAAATATTGCTGCAAAATCTGAGGGAGAACCTTAAGATATTTGAACACTACATATATGCAACAAATTAAGCCATACTTTATAGCCCTATGGAGGGGAAGTTTGTCTCTGGAAACAGTGAATAGACTGAACTGCTCTATCAAAGCAATAATGTTTAAATATTTAAGCCATCATTTATGAACCATTACCCTGATTACAGATATGTGCATTATATATTGCCCCAAATGTGTTTCAATGTAAAATAAAAACTTGCATAATATATACGATGTGTGTTTTACATTCAGTTTGAGTTGCAGTTTGACAATACCAAACTTCAAAAAGTATAAACTTACTCCTTTAGAACATCAGGGAAATTTTTTGCAAATTAATTTAGTTAAATAAAGTACTTTTCAGACTTGTTGGAATTATATTGCCAATTTTATGTAAGAAAATTTGGGATGAAGAATAACACATTGGAATAAGAAAACAAACCTTGTGTGGTACAGTATTTCCAACATGTTCATGTATGATTGATGCTATATTGCACAAATTGATGCACAAACACTCAGGCTCATAAAAAAATGCAAGATTCTGTTAGAAGAAATTTCTATTATTTTCTTTATCCTTTATTTGAAAATAGTGAGTACACTTGCACAATGTCTGTTAGCTATCAACCAAATGGCCAATGATGTGTCCAGTTAATAGCAATCAGTAGTGCAAATTAAGAATATATCGTAAAATGGATTGACTGTATTTTGTGGGTTAAACATGAAAGCCAATTGCGCACAGCAGTGTCCCACAAACAATCGTGGATTGAGTGACCAATTTTTTAAAATTAATGTTTGGAGATTATTACCCCCAGAAAGCGATCCACCAATCGACTAACAACCAGTCCTGTGCTTAAAATAATCCTTGCATTTCATGCACAAATGCATAATCTGAGTTTGGTTTGAGCAATTTCATTGTGTGTGGTTGATTTTGCAAAATCTGGAACTTTTTTTTTAAAAAAGTTTACTGCTAATACAAACAATACTGGTTCAACCACAGCAACTTGCATTTATATAGCGCCCTTCACACAGGGTAGCATCCTGGAGTGATTGACAAAATGGAGTCTGACCCCGAGTCGGGGAGAGGGAGGTGGGAGGTGACCATAGGCATGATCAAAAAGGAATGTCTTTAGTTGGGATTTAAAAGGGGAGGGATTGAGGGAGAGAATTCCAGAGTTTACTGGTTTGTTTTCTTGCATTGAGCAGCTGTTCTGTTTCAATTGAGTCATTTCCAAGTTGTTAAAACATCAATCTGTTCCCAAAATGGGTGGTGAAGTACAAGGATAGGCTGAACCGGCCTCCTATAATGACGATGTGACTCAAGCATTAGTTTAACAAACCTAGGAAGTTTAACTGAGCTTCTCACTGAGCTACGTTTCGTAACTCCCCAGTTGTGTCTCCTCAAACATTGAAAGTCAGTTTGAACGTTTGTAGATGTGTGGTTCTGCAGAGAGTCAGCTTTCAATTGTACTTCCTGATCACCAGCACTGGAAAACCTGAATTATAATCTAGGTGTGAAATAATAATACTTGCATTTGAAATGGGCCAAAACCCGTCACAGGAAGTGGTCCCCGAGAGTAAGTCTGATAACATTTGTGAGATTTTCAACCAGGGTGTTGTCTACGCGTCTCAGCAACTGAAAAAATACCTGGGATTTGAAGATCCTCAGGGGAAACTGCAAGTCAGTATTAACACTTTAAACGAGATTTTCCTGGTGAATTTCATAATGTTTTCCCTGGAGAAAGGGGTCCAAGATCGTATAACCACCTCCAAGATGACAACTCAGCAGTCGCTGCTGTTGGGTGTGGATTGGATCTGGACAATCCATGGATCAGAGAAGAGTGTCAAGTTGCAAATTGCGGTTCAGACCTTACAGATGGCGGATCAAAACCACAGTGAAATTGACCAGAATGTGGTCCTTTGCAGCAACAGTGAGGAAGACAAGTTAGCAGACCAGAGCAGGTCTGAAAAGCTGGTCGATTTTTGTTCGCGCGTTGGTGAGGACTGTGTGGGGATATTTATTGTGTTTGGAGTCCGTGGAACACCGAGAGAAGTCAGAGGAGTGCTCCTGGACAGTGTCAGGAATGGCACCATCATTGACCATGAGTTAAAACAGTTTATTGCTCAGACGGACAGTTTTATTTGTACCAGAGAATTGTTGGAGACCTGCCTCTCTAAGACAAACAGACTCAAAAGTATAGAAAATGCTTATATAAATTTTCATTGATTATATTCAGTTTAATCATACTTCCAGAATAGCTGGTCGGGTTTTTGTTTGGGGGGAGAGGGGAGATGTATTAAGTCATTGTCAGCCTTTCACCTGAACTGCTTCATAAATCTTTTATGCAGTTTCACTCAAGTGGCATCCACCTATTTAACATGAAATGTGTTCCTGCATTGCTTGTTGTCCTTAAATGCTTACAGAACAAGGAATCTTGTTTTGGTGGGTCAGTTTAATTTCTGCACCTGTTATTCTGGAAATATTGCAATTCTGGGGTGTTTCATACTCAACTGGAGCATACTCGATCTTGGCATTGCAAGAGCCTTTTATTCTCTTGGTTCATAAAGTCATGGATCTGTGTGGTGTTAATGGAAGGGTCCATCCAATTATGAGCGAACTACAACAATAACTTGCACTTGTTCAATGCCTTTTACTTTTACTAGGTCTGCCAACCTGGCATTATTATTATTATTATTATTATCCCCTCGCTCAACAGACACCATCCAGCTTTACAGCCCCTGCCCCACCATCAGTGGTTAGGCTTTGCATTCTGCCCCTACTCCCTGGAATTCCATCTCATTCCCTCTGCGTTCCCTTGTCTCCTTAAAGGTCTGCCTCAAGACCTTCCTCTTTGATTGCACTTTCGACCGTCTTCTCCCCACTCCTAGCTCTGCACTGTCTGGAGTCTTGGGACATTTCCTGCCATGAAAGGTGCTATATTAAGGTAACTTGGTTCCAGTTTTAGAAATTATTGCTGTGCATTGGTTATAAAACGGTGGTGTGTACCTCTTCACTGATACTTGAAATAAAATCTACCATTTTAAGCAACACTGTTATTCTTTATTATGTCAATAGCTTTCAAAATAAATATATTATTAACATAAAATGGAACATTTAGCATTGAAAATGCTGCCTACACAGGCTAAATGTTTATGATTAACTTATGGAAATATATTTACCTTAATATGTTTTAAAATATATCAATGAACATCTGGCAAGCTGCTGAACTAGATGTACCACACCTTCAGAAGGCAAGCACTGGGTCATGGTGAATGGCTGTGTGTCATCTAATCTCATCTCAATATTAACACAAGGCTGATTCAGGGAAAGGATCTTTGTCAAACACAGTATCATATCGTTAATGTTCCACTAGATGTTGTCAAAAAATGATAACTCCTTTCCAATATTACCTTGTGGCAACATCATTTAATACTTAATTCATGTATTCAAATTAACTAAAATCAAACTTGAATGGCAATATTGTTTGTAAAAATTATATTCCTAATCGTCCACAAATCAGCTTGAGAAACAATTAAATTAACTATTTAATTTTGCAGCAAAATAGAAATCTTATTATGAAAAAAATGAGCAATGTGTGTGTCATGTAAATTAACTTAACACTCCAGGTACTAAACAGCCAGGAAAGGATCTGGGGACTTTCAGAAAGTCAGTGGTGGATAAGAAATTAATTGTAGTAGCTGCTAACTCTTAACTGCAGGATCATCTCATCAAATGACTCATCATAAATGCTTGAACTGCAGTTTGAAAAGTCAACATCAGTAGATCAACACCCAACCATTTAGTACAAAGTGCAATGTATATTCTTGGCTTGCTTGAATCCTTTGTGCCATACTTCCTTTTTTTTAAGGTTGTAAAATGGATAGCCGTATTTCTGCCACGTATGACACTTGTCTATTTAGATTTCGGTACTTTCAGAAGATGTAATATAGGGAAATAATTTCTGCTGGTACCCAAAGAGCTCCTGGGCAGTCATTTTATCCACAATTAAGGAGTGTTTTTGCAATGAGTATATGGGGATCAGGCGAGGAAATGGCAGCGAATGAACACTTTTCTCTGTGAGCCGGTGCAGACTCAATGGACTGAATACACTCCTATCCCATAAATGTTTATGATTCTACTTTAATGACTATGTAAAGACCAGCAGCAAAACAAATTGAAAGGAAAATATATTCCCATGTTATTTTTAATCAGTCTTATTAATCAGTCCTTGTAATTGATAAAGAATATTAATCATCCTTGCTCTTGATATAGCACCTTTTATGTCATGAGCACATCTCAAAGCACTTCACAAGAGCCACTGTAAAGCGGAGTGAATGCATATTTTGTAAGCCATCAAGCTAAGTAAATGGACAAGTGAAAAAAAATAAGAAAAACACATTGACTTTTTATATTATTTGTTGTAACATCATACTAGAAATAAGAATATGCAAATCGTCATATGCTTTTACAGTGGTATTAGAAGATGGTACAGAAAAAAAACACTTGTGTAATCTACATCCTTGTATACCTTTCCTAGATAGGTTTGCATGCAAAATTAATGTAGAATATATGGAGTATGTTTGCAAAATTTACAACAAATCAAATACAACAGTCTCCCTTGCATATAAAGTGTAGGAAACCAAATGAGTGTGAATTTACTTTAACTGCTTTGTGGAATTATAACTGGTGCATATATGATTTCTCGCTTTGCATACTTTAGGAACAGAACTTGAATATGTAGCATTGTATCTCAAGAAACCCAGTCACTGCCGAACTTCAAAATCCTCCTGACGCAACCCTGATCACACATCAACATTCATCATCTATTAGCTTAAAATGAGTTGTTTACCCAGAGTCAAACACTGCAATGCAGAATAAGCACAATTCAAAATAGCACTGTGTTGCTGCACAATTTGTAATTGAAAAGCATGCAGACATTTTGACCTCCAACTTGCATTATATAAACATAACAGTAACATTAGCCATGAATCGTATTTTCCTCTTTGACAAAGAGGACCCTCTTCCATTGGTGTTAATATAAAAAACGTATATTTGGGCTATAGCCAAGTTTATCAAGGTTTTGGTTGCACGCAAACTGTATCATTGGTGGAGGACCACACATCAGAATTAGAACGTCGTCTCCAGGTGGTGGCAGATGGTTGCTGATCATCTCGTCATTCACAAAGCCTTCACTGTACTTCCAGCCTTTTAAAACAAAGAGCAGAAACGAGACCAGTAAAGGGCAGTTTTAATGTTATACTAAAGAAGTTACAGCATTTGCAGCCATTCAGCCCATCAAAACCAAACTGGTGCGAGCTCATCCACGGGAGCTAACCAATCTGATCCAATTCCCTGCTCTTTCTCTCTACACATTTACATTTTTAGAAGGTGGTAGTTGGGATTTGTGAAAACCCAACCTGGTCAGCCCTTTTGCCTACAAATAAGCAATGGCTACACTTTACAGAAAACCCTGTATTTGAGTGATAAGATACTATATCGAATGCAAGGATTCATATGTATTATTACTCAACATTCACTGAGCAAGTGTGCAGGAAGCTGATGCCAGCTGGCCTCCACGTTAAAAAATGGTCATCCTCTGGATCAGGTTGTTACTGACAACATTTCCGATATCAATCTCTAACAGGAAAGTGACTTGCATTTCATTAAGTTGTAAGATCTAACCTGAGAGCCACTGCATATGACTCTCTGTTCCTTCATAAGTTCTTTATAACGTTTTTATAGAGTGGAAAAAATGGATCTTAAAGAGTAAACGCTTGTTCTACGTTAACTATTGATTACTTACCTTCAGGTGCTTTATCCAAAGTATACCAGATTATGACACGATGGGGATGTTCAGCCTCAATATCTTCCAGCTCAGTTCGCAAAAGAATATCTTTCTCAGTCTGCAAAACAGTATCAAAACATGAGCCACTTTTATAGAAACTCTTTGCACTAGGTAGCAAGGTGTTGGTAATCTAACTGCTTGTACAGCAATGTCAGATCATTACTGCCTCCCACCCCTAGTTTTATTCTCAAGAGTTATAACATTTATATATCTTCTTGTTAACAAATGTGCCCGTTACTAAGAGCTTTATCAGTGGTTAGGATAGAAATAGATTTGGGAACAGCAATTTGGGAAACCTTGCAGGTCATCAAATGGTAAGTTATATCCTAATCTTTTTATCCTTCTGTGTTGGGTTAGCTTGAATGTAATTATCATAATATCCCAATTAATTGTTATATAAGCAATATATATATATTCATATATATATATATTTTATATATATATATATATATATATATATAACCTCAGAGTCAAAAGGTTGTAGGTTCAAGGTTCATATTGGAACATTCCCTGGCTTCGAAGTAAGACCAACCGAATTCATGAAAAGTAAAGGAGACGAGCTTACCTGGTTAGCAAATAGTAAGTGGCAGACAGTAGTATCGTTTGGGTCCTTTACAACTGCTCTGATCAGCTGCAGCATAGGAGTTATGCCTGAAATGATGCAATGTTGTTTTAGCCTCAAAATGCAAAATAAATAGCAAAAACAAATATGGATCAATAAGAACAAAGCTGTTGCTGGATTACAAACATCGTAATTCTCCCACAAAATCCACAGTCAATTCACTTAACAGCATATTCTGTGAATCGCTTTGAGATGTCAAGACAGCATTATAAGGTGCTATATCAAATGCAAGGATTATTCTACTAGTCATACAGAGGGAGTGAGTATGAACAAACCAGATTCAACAGAATCTGTGGGATGGGATGCAATACTGTTAAAGATTGCAGTGATTGGTGGAGTGAGGCTGTGATGAGATTTGAATGAAAATCCAAAAATTGTGGGCTAGAGATCCAGGCAAATCTGGCATGGATGGGAATGATACAAGTGTAGGCAGGACAGGACTTAGACCAGAGTATTAAATGAATATTAATTCAACTGACAGTACTTACCAGTTCCACCTGCAATCAATCCCAGGTATTTTGCCGTTTTGATCTTTGGCTCAGACTTCTTATCAACACGAATAGCAAACCGGCCTTTAAATTATAGATATGTTTAGTCACTGAATGCACATGAATAGTTATATTTGTTTCCATGCCAGATCAATAAGAACACTACCAAGAGTTTATCAATAGAGGGCAGGAGAGTGCTGTACGTACAGCACCATGCAGCAAGTCAGTTTATCTAAACAATACAATTTACATACAGTCAATGTTACTACAAAAAGATCACAAGCTTCTATTGGGGAAGGGGTGAAAAAATGAGCCACCCAGTTATGGGTTGAATAAACAGAGCACAACTTGGGATAGTGTATGAAGCTGCAAGAAAAACATGTTGTGGTTGGCTGTTGTTTAGTTGAAAGGTAACCCAACTGCTGCAATTTGAATCTATGGGAAAGATAAGAGTCATAAATGCTTTGGATCAGTGCTTGGCCAATCCTGCATCCCAAATCATTGAAAGATTGATATTTACCACACTTTATTCTGACCGACTGAGGCCTGGGAACGGCAGATGAACAAAATATTTAAACCTTGCTGAATCAATCACAACTGATTCATGTGACAAAGCTTAGGACTCGATCGCTTCACAAACATCCTTTAAATGAGACAATAAACCAAGGTCCCATTTGCCCAACTCGAAAATGTAAAAATTTTCAACTCGAAAAAATGGTTGTTTGTGTGACATTGCTGTGTGCAAATTGGCTGCCACATTCGCTCACAAAAAAGCAATCGCTATACTTTATAGTATATCCTATGAAGTTATTTGGCATATCTTCCTGACATGAACGGTGCTATACCAAATACACTATCATATTACTATTACTATTATTATGTTATATTTATGGATCAACTGGTTCTAAACTGATTTTAAAAAAAGTATAAATTCAGGTATCTGAGCTATGGGACTGGCAGTTAAAATGATTTTTTAGATATTATCAATATTAAAAAGATGATTAAAATGTACCCAAATAAAGCAGATACACACATATTCTTGTAACAGTTTGAGGTTGGCATTGATTCTTAAGTATAATTTAAATCTAAATACATGACTAATTTTCTTACTGAATTTTCTTACCTTTGCCTTTGTAGACAAGCAATCCACTGGGCCCTCTGAAGTCAATAGTGTCCCCCAGTCTCAAGCTCTCCAGGTACTGTGACATCTTACCTCCATTAGGGTAATTCGGATGAACTCCTTTAAAGTAGACCTAAAGAGAAGGACTGAAATAGTTATACAAAAATATAGGCGAGGTGACAGTGTCAAGGGTTGTAATTGTATTGTTACCTACAAATACACAGTCGGTGCATGGTTACTACACTTCACATTGGGTCAGAAGGTTATGGATTCAAGTCCCACTTCAGGACTTTGAGCTCATAACAGGATTTCCTGAACACAATTCTTTCAGCAAAATGGGCTTAGCATTTCTCGCCTGTGCAATGGGTTTGTTGCCTCACTGTCTAAATACAGTCACTCAAATAAGCTAAGGTGAAGATCCCCACCAGGTAAAGGCAGCCATCACCGATAAGAATACATTTACATTTTCATTCGTGTTTGTGGGCGACTGTTTACCTTAACTACAAGATCCACACATCCCTTGTCGTCATCACTGGAAACGGGTGTGTATGGCCTGACAACAAGCTCGCCATCAATCCTTGCAGATAAGTAAATGTGTTGTCCTGTAAAATAATCAGCTGGTGGTCACCTCTCGAGTCATTGCGCCCATTGAACCAGTCTCAAAACCAAGCTGCTTACTTTCAGTCTGCACAAGCAGTGAGCACTACTAGGACAGCTGGAATAGGACCACAATTGTATTGTTCAGTCTGATGCAGACAGAATAATACATCTCTTAATACATCCTACAACTAACCTGCTTATTTTCTCTGTTTTATATATTTCTTATATTCCTAGGTTTAATCCATCCCTTCCCCTGTGCAGCAAATTACGTACAGCAATGTCGTACAAACAGTCACGGATTGAGTGACTAAATTATTAACCCCAGAGAAGCGATCCGTCAATCGACTAACCACTGGGTTCCTGCTTACTGCTTACTGTTTACTGGTAAACAGAGGTGTGCGGAGCAAGGAAACTTGCTCAGAAACTTGCAGAGAGCCTGGCTGAGCTCATGTGCGAGAGGAATCACAAGATGGTGTCCACGTCACAACGCACCAATATGCTCCACTATCAGGCAACCTCGCAGGCAGGTTCTTTTATCTGGATGATCTCTTATGGACTGCAGTTTAAAAAAAAGCCTTCTAAATCTCATCATCTGTTAATATTTTAAGTAGCAAAACAAAATGATGGACATATGCCCCAAACAATTTCTGGAGCTGGTACTTGATTGCTCTTTATATTGAAACGTGCAGCAAGAAGAGTATGTCAGGTTTAAACAGTTGATTATAATCAGGTCAGACTTACCAATAGGCAAACCTAAAGTGTGCTGTGGAGAGGGAAGAGCAAAGCGGAATCTTCGTGTGTCACGGCTTACGATCTGATGGGAGTCCAAACAGAAACACGTTTATGAAGGAGTTTGATTTCAACGCCACAGCGTGCTGCTGGGGCCAGGATAATCCGATTTTAGGGCATGTAACTGGCAATGGTGAAAAATGCTACACTGTAATGTTAGATTGATAATCCGGCATTTCATTCAGGTACTTTAGAAGATGAGAGTTCACAGAGTTTATTGTTACCTTAAGTAAGCCATCGCTACAGCGTGATTGATTTTAAACAAATTAGGTAGGGAGTCAATATTTTGCAAATAAAAAAAAATCAGCATTTATTTCAGGGTAGGTCATACAGCCAGGTCACTGGGGTTTTGTAGGTTTCAACAGTTCTTTGAGATTTCTAAGTATGCCAACATCATCCATGAAAACAGTTCTGATTTTTTTTATTGAAAAGGAACAATGCCCTAATGGTAGTCGTTAGGCAGAGGTAATGATCTTTGTTTTTCTGAAGTAAATTGACATTCTTCGATCCAAATTGTAAAATGTGGATTCAGAAGTCAGCGAAAGTTCTGATTGAAAACGTCCCGAGAGAGAGAAAAAAAATGTTCGGACAAGTTGTATCTGATCAGAATGGATTAGAGAGTGAGCATCAAAATGGTAAATTCTTAAGTTTTATCCTCCTTTGGGTTCAACCCTCTCCTCTATATCACTGTGTGGCTAATGCCAGGCTAACAAGACCTAAGTTGATGGTTAAGAGATGTGCCAAAGGACACTAAGCCTTTGATTTTCTCCTTTCCTTTTTGAGCAATCATTTGGCTTCACTTCAGGCCCTTGACATCACAAACCAGGAACTTTTTCCATGTTCCTCCCCATGTTAAACTCAGTCAAGCATCCTAACATTTCACAGAAAGGTTCATCAGAGCAGCGTTCAGTAGAATAATAATTTAATATATATTCATAAAGCATTTGTTCATCTCCGTACCCAGTAGTTTCAAGTCTTTGTGTGGTAACTCACTGTCTAAATCGGGACATAGAGATTTGTAAAATGGTGGATCAAATTGATCTGAAGTGAGTAATGTACACAGTAATATCCTTGACAGGTGGCAATGATGCAGCTTTAATGCATAAAACAAACATTAGCCATTAGTTCATTTGGAACTGGTAAATATTCAGGTAGCTAGACAACCTTTTTACATGGAGTTCTGCCAAGAACTCTATATCCACTAAAAGCTTTGTACTTTTGTTTATTATCAGAGCAAAATTATTTTAACCCTTTCATTCCTGCAGCAATATTCCACTTGTTAAAAAATGTGGGTATTCGTGTAATAAGGGAAAGGCTTAATTGTGAATATTGCCTGGAATATTTTCACACTCTGATGCGTAACAATCCCCCCAAAAATTCAAAATTGGCTGTCAAGTTTATACACAAAATATACAGTCAATTCACTTTCCATTTTGAGAAGCGCTGTGTGGCATTTCAATAGTGTGATAAGGGGCTAAATCAAATGCACGGATTATTATTATTATTATTTAGACAAATGACTTACTTCTTTATCAATCAGCCTTAAAGGATATTTGAGGTTTGGATCCTCAAGTGTGATTGGTGGACCGCTTGCTTTAAGATTAAATAGTTTCAGAAGAAAATCAATCACTCCCGACAGTAATGATTTAAGCACCTGTAAAAGAAAAAAAAAGTACATTGTTCAATAAAATCCTAAACAGATTAATTGTAATTAAGACGGATTGGTATTTTTCTTGTTTTAAAAAAAATTGGATGCAGATACCAACTATTTACCAACTCACTCTTGTGTTCAAATCCCTTCACTCCTGGCACCTCCCCACCTCTCCGACCTCCTCCCTCCCCAATCCACCACCCGGCACTTCCGCTCGACTGGCACCGGCCTCCTGCTCGTCCCTCCCACCCTCCGCCCCACCATCGGAGGTCGTGCTATCAGCGACTACGCCCTGAAACCCTGGAACATTTCCCTCATTCCCTCCTCCTTCCCCTCTCTCTCCCCTCTTTCAAGTCTTGCCTGAAGACTTTCCTCTTCAACTGTGCTTACGGCCACTTACCCCCTCCCCCTGGGCTGTTAAGCGCTCTGAGATGCCACCCTGCGTGGAGGGTGCTATATAAGTGCAAGTTGTTGTTTTTAATCCATGTAATACTTCGGGCAAAAGAATGTACATCAGTGACATTTTGACAAACCTGGAAACAACAGTTTGCAAACTAACAATGTTTACCTTAAATTGTAAAATTCAACAATTTTAAATTCACTCTACAGTATACTCTGTGAAGCGCTTTGAGACATCTCAATGACGTGCTAAGGCACTATATCAAATTATTATATTATAAACGCGAAAGGTTACACAACGGAAGTGCAGAGGATCTTAAAAGGTAGTGAGATCAATGAATATTAAATAAACCATAAGTGGGGCTGGTTTTTAGCCATTAAGCAAAAAAAACTTATTCTGCAATAGTGTCACAGTATTCCAAAATCTAGAGAGAGTTTCCAGAGACCAGGGTGGGCCTCAAAACCCAGTACAAGAGAAGAAAGAATTGATCTGCAAGATGAGGTTCAACAACTACTTTGCTCATTCCCTTTTAATAATAATCCTTGCATTTGATATCGCGCTTTGCACGTCTTCCAGACATCTCAAAGCGCTTCACAGAATAGACTGTAAAGTGAATTGACTGTATATTTGTGGGCGAAACGCACAGCGATGTCCTACAAACAGCCGTAGATTGAAAATGACCAATTTTCAATTTATTATTATTGGAAAAAATGACCTAAAGTTACAGCCAAAGAGGTACATCTGAAGGGGGATCTTGAACGAGGTGAGGGTCTCCGGGATGAAGTTCCAATAAGCTCCAGAGAGCGGGGGCAGAATGTCTGAAAGCCCACCCGCCACTGGGGGGACGGTTAAGGTGCGGACGTGAAGAACGCCGATGTTCCCCGAGTGAAAGGAGTGGCGACAACCAATGATGTTTTGGAAGAATGAGTAACAAAGGGAACCAGGACGCCGTCAGCAGGTACAGTCCGTTTGTTACTGCTGTTAAAACAAGTTGGATCAAAGTGGATCAAAGCCAATGTATTCCAGCGCTTCAAACTATTTATTCCACGTCAGTGTACAGCTGCTGCATTTGCAGACCCACTGGGTGGAGTCAGACATTTATTCCAATACATTTCGAGCCTCATTTGCACACAAAAAATGGCAACTATGTACTTTCTGACATGACTTCCCGGGGCGTTGTCCTGATCCAGTGCCCAGTAAATCCCACTGACTAAACAACCAGAGGATATCAAGTGAAACAGGTTAGCAATGGCCGCATCAACACCACGTATGGGTTTCTAAGTTTCAAAACGGAAACACTGGTGCAAAACAGTTGTGGCGGCGGTTTTTTTTCTCTCGGGGGAGAAAGGGGGAAATAAGAAACAGTAAGTCCCGCGGCCACAGCTTTGCCTTTGCAAACAACGCTGGAGAGTACATTCGTGAAGGCGTTTCCAGCACACGCACACGCACACACACGCAAACACACGCGCACACGCGCGCACACACGCACACACGGCTCCGTCCGTCCACCCCGGGAAAAAAAACGTATTCGCCCGCGCGAAGAAAAAAAAACACAGGACGAGTCAATTCCCTTCACAGCGTCGTCTGCGAAGCGCTTTGAGACGTCTCGGAGACCCGATGAGGTCCTGTATCAAAGGCAAAGATTATTTTATATATATATATATACACACATATATACACACACAACACAACACAGCGCCGCGAATGTTTGCACCGTCTAATATGCACCGCGTCAAGAAGAAAACCAATGCAACAACAACAACAACAACAACACGACCTCCCACCGCTTACCCCAATCACATAGGACAGCATTGTGCCCCCAACACACACTGTGTCCCCTCTCCCTCTCCTCGACACAAAGTGGCTGCTGTGTGTCTGCGGCCTCCAGTCCCGCCTCCGCCGCCTCCCCATTGGTTGCTCCAGACCCCGCCCCCGCCCTTCGTCCTGCGCGCTCATTGGTTCCGGTCGCTCGGCGTGAGCTGACGGACAGCCGGCTGTAACCAATCATGGCACGGGGCGGGGGCCTGGGCGGGGGTATGGCGGGGGGCGGGGCATGGCGGGGGGCGGGGTCTATGCTGAGGGAGGGACACATTGTAGCCGTTTGTGACGTTGTGTGGAACAGAGCGGACCATGGCATCAGGGTGAGTGTGTCTGTGTCTCCCTCTCTGTCTCCCTCTCTGTCTCTCCCTCTGTCTCCCTCTCTGTCTCCCTGTGTGTCTCCCTCTGTCTCCCTCTCTGTCTCCCTCTGTCTCGCTCTGTCTCTCTCTCTGTCTCTCTCTCTGTCTCTCTCTGTGTCCCTCTCTGTCTCCCTGTGTGTCTCTCTCTCTGTCTCCCTCTCTGTCTCCCTGTGTGTCTCCCTCTCTGTCTCCCTCTCTGTCTCCCTCTCTGTCTCCCTCTCTGTCTCCCTGTGTGTCTCCCTCTCTGTCTCCCTGTGTGTCTCCCTCTGCACAGATGGCTTCAGGTTACAGACGCGGTGAATAAGGATCGAATAACGGAACCACTTTCTTAGACTTTTTCTTTCTCTCTCTGTGCGTCTCTCAGTGCCTCTCCTCCAAGAAGATCCGTTACTGACCGACACACCCAGTGACTGTGTGTGTGTGTGTGTGGAGTGGGGGGGAGTGGGGGGGGGGAGTGTGTGTGGGGGGGAGTGTGTGTGGGGGGGAGTGTGTGTGGGAGTGTGTGTGTGGGGGAGTGGGAGTGTGTGGGGGTGGGAGTGTGTGTGGTGTGGGGGGTGGGAGTGTATGTGGGTGTGTGTGTGTGTGTGGGGGGGAGTGTGTGTGGGGTGGGAGTGTGTGTGTGGGGGGAGTGTGTGTGTGGTGTGGGGGGTGGGGAGTGTGTGTGTGGTGTGGGGAGTGTGTGTGTGTGGGGGGGAGTGTGTGTATGGTGTGTGTGGTGGAGCTGTGCAGAGACTCCAATCTCTTCATCTGGGGACCATATGTCTCCTATTAGATCACTGGGGAAATCCCCCCCCCCCCCCCCCCCCCAGGGCTGCACACACTAACTCTTATTCAGTTGCAATGCAAACCCACCACCTGCTGTTGTTCTACGCTGCACTTTTTTTTCTGTGGCTGCTCAGTCGCTGCTTATTTTCGCTTTCGAGCACTTACTCTCCGGCGACAGTTGGCACCGAGTTTTGTGGTGGTTTTTGTTGTGTGTGTGAGGAGCGCCGTTCTGAGTTGGTGGAATAATTCAAGCCGCCAATCACGCTTATTCATAATAATGATGATAATAATCCTTGCATTTGATATAGAGCTTTTCACGTCTTCTAGACTTATCGCAGACTTACTTTGTTATTCAACCCCTAGTGGTCACAGTTTTTCTTTTGCTTTCAAAAAAATATTGGTTGAGAGCGTTGGCCGTTGTTCTAGACCGAGGGCAACCAATTACCAGTGATCGCTTTACTATCAATGCTCCAGATCAACATTGGTCTTGTACTTCATGACTGTGGGACGTTTTTGTGCCAAAATTAACGCCTGTGTTTGCCTACGATTTACACTGTAGTATAATGCTTAAAAAAAACTTTGCAATTAATATTGTGCCTTCACGTTGGGAGTACATTTCAAAGCACTTTACAGGATTTAGTGTAAAACTGTAATGACTGTGTACTTTGACAGCGAACACAATAGTCGAATTGTGTACAAAAACGTTACACAAGCAAACGTGAAGTGAATGACCAATTTAATTTGGGGGATAGCATTTCAAATAGTGCCACAAGATCTTTGATGTCCACCCGAACAAGGAGACAGGACCTTATTTAATGTCTTATCCAAAGGACGGCATCGCAGAGTGCAGCATTCCCCCCGCGCTGAGAATAAATAAATATAGGCTAAGAATCCTCTCTTGGGTGAAAACCAGGAGGTTTTTGATGAGCACGAGCTCCTTTGATGGCAGTGCATCCGTTGCTGCCTTTGAGCAACTTCTGCTTTTCTTTTTAATTTTAGGAACTCCATCCTCTTCAGCAGTATTATCATTGCCTGTTGATGTAACTTTCAGATTTTGTGTGGTCTCTAAACCTCAATCACGAGGGAGACACAGTGAGTGAAGTGTAGATCAGAAGCTGATCGGTGTGGGTAAAGTCAGTAGATAATAAGTATATTTAGCTTCGAGAGACGTATTAATTTGTCGGTGCATGTTGCAGCTTATAATGAAAACGTTTTGCAGTGGATTATTTTTAATTCCTCGAAGCTGAAATAGGATTGGAGAGAAAAATACTAGAATAATAATAAAAAATAATAATAAGACCCCAAACACACAGTAAACTGTGGTTTGTCATCTCAACATAGACACAGAATCAAATTAGTTTTCTCTTTATCTCTTTTTTTTTCCAAACGGATGCATTCCAAACCATCCAGGTGTTCAGTGTACACATTTGAAGTGTACTGTCTTTTCTGTCAATGTTTTAAAACAGTTAAAGTTTTCCCACGATGATTACACTTCTGTGCATGATATAATGTTGTGTTGGATTCTCACGGTTCTCTTGTTCACCAAATGTTCCGGTAAGAGGAGTGAATGTTTTTGTGAGCGCTGTTCAGGTAAAGTTGTACGAGTACTTTGTTAGGGTTAGTAATTTAAGGAACTAGTTTTTAAAAGGAAATCTCAAAATGTGCAAAAAAAAGAGGGAATCATCATTCAGGTAAACTTCAAATTTAATTGGTTGTGGTACTAGTCTGGAATTAGTAAATCTAATTTTAAAAATGTAATGAATTTCTCTTATGCACTGCTGCTTATTATTGTATTGCTGTTCCTTCTAAAGGCGATATTGAGATTAGCAAAATATTAGTCAATATAGCAGTTGGCCCATAACTTTCTGCAAATATGAATAATTTCTTTTTATGACTATGTAAATATTAACTAAACCTTACCTTAGAGCTCCTTTATAAGACTGTCTGTGGAAATGGTGCAGAAATATTCAGTACAGTATGTAGTGAAATTCTTTGCTGGCTAGAAAAATGTTTAATAAAATGTTATATTTACACAATTTTATTCATGCAGCCTAACCTTCAATCAATTTTCTTACTATTGATGGATGGTATGTGTCAAAATCAGAAATTGAAATATAATTGTCTCAATAATTCCACTCCTGACCTTTTTATAAAACTAAAATTGACTATGGTTGTAGTTCCTCAAAAATGTTGAGGGAATAAATACATCCACGTGCAGTTTTAATTATATATAACTAACTAGCAGCCTCCTACTGCTGTCTGGCTGCCCGGTTTCTTGTAGTTGCATGGTACAGGGGACCTGAAGAAGGTCAGTGCCTACCGAGCGGAGGGAACGGGCAGGTTGCCAGAGTTTTAGAAAGTGGGGCAAGACTGTTTGCTATTGTCGGTGCAATTTAACATAGCTAGTCACGGCTTACAATTAAAGCCGTGGTTTCTGAGGATGCCTTACTTACTATGTTTGCCTACAAAAATACCCAGTCACTGCACTCTACAGTAAATCACATGGAGTGCTTTGAAACATTTTGACGGTGTGATAATGCGCTATATCAAATGCAATTATTATTATTATCAACAAAGGATGTATACATAACAGGCTTGCTTGCTGTGTAATTTGCTGCTATGCGGGCAACGTCAGGGTGGAAAAAGTGATGAGTTTTAATTTGTCGTTCATAAAAATAGCCTTGTTTCATACTCTTTTTCCAGACAGGAAATAAATCATGAACTTTCAAAGATCTTCAATGAACTCTGGAAAGCAGATGAAAACCGATTTGAACCATGCAAGGATTATGAAATCGCAGTGCAGGTGTGTTTTCGTGGAGTCCTGTAGCGTATTGGGTAGAGCGCTCACCTCGCAAACTAGAGAACCTGGGTTTGATTCCCGTGCAGGGCGAAACGTTAGACAAGTTTCCTTACTCACACGCCTCTGGTTACCAAGCAGTAAGTAGGAACCCAGTTGCTAGTGGATTGGCAGATCACTTTTCTGGGAGTAATAAACCCATTAAAAGAAATATATATTAAAAAAATAATAATTTGGTCACGCAATCCAGGACTGTTGTGCGCAATTGGCTGCCACATTTCGCCCACAAAATATACAGTGAGTTCACTTTACAGTATATTCTCTGAAGCGCTTTGAGATGTCTCGAAGACACGGGAAGGCATTATATCAAATGCAGGGATTATTTTTAAATTAAAACTTTATTCCCAAATTTTTTAAGGAGCAAATTTTAATTCAATATGATTTTAGTTCACATTACGCTGGACAGGTACAGACTGACCCTATTATAACGTAATAGTTTTGATCCATAAACTGAGGCTGCACAAATATATATGGTCGCCATGGCTTCTGGCTTGTGGCATCGCCACTGACATTTTCTACACTATTGCAAAGGAAGCCCCCAGTGATGTTGTTTCCTGTGCACAGCCTATGCACCGGAAGACAGATAGTCAGCACCCAAAGCCAGAAGTGTACCAGACTTTGGGTATACGACCGCAACTGCACTAAAGTGCAGCATTACAGGGTCGGTCTATATCACAAAACAAAAATCAACAAATTGATAATTGATCCATCAAATAATTATCCTGCTGAAGTAGGCATTCTGAAGTGATTCCATTACCCATTAGGGTTCCAAGTGTTGATCTACAAATCCTTTCATGCTCAGGCCCCACTCTCCTCTTCCCCAAACTCGGACTTACTACTTGTTGCTTGCCTCTTCTGTCCCACCATTGAAGATTGAGCATTAAACCATTCCATTATATATAATATATGTAAGCACAAGTTGTTGAATGGGAGAAAAAAGTGTCATTTTGCTATTGATTGCCCTTTAATATCAGACTCAAGTAACGTTAACAGAGGCCTGGGACCACCCTGGCAGGTGGGAAGAATTCAAAATGTTGATTAATTTAAAACTATTGTAGCTGAATGGATGCTAACGAGAGAGAATTTGGAGAAACAACAACAAATTACATGTGTTTCGCGCCTTTCATGCTAGGATAATGTCCCAAGGCACTGGACAGTCAGGGATTTGGCCCAAGCTGTGGGTTGGGATCAGGAGGGGTGGAGGGCAGGGAGGGTAGGTGTAGGAGGGTGATCGATGATGCGGTCGAAGAGGAGGGAGGTGGGCCTTGAAGGAGGCAAGGGAGGGAGCGAGGCGAAGGGGCTGTGGGATGGAGCTCCAAAAGATGTAGGCGGAAATGTTAATTACGTCACACATGGAATTCATTGTAGAAGCTGAATTCATTGTAACGGCTGATTTTCTTTTTCCTGCAGGGAAAGGCATCTTATGTCAGCCACGGAAGCAATAATGCCAGAGATTGTGCTTCCAGACCACTGTTTTCCAATGTGAATGAGGAACGTTTACGGCAGACAAAGACCTATGCAAGTATGTTGTAAGGGTTGCAATGTAAATACAATAGTTGCTAACTTTTAAGGCAATTGTGGAGAAATTAAAATTGTGATATTTTTGATGTTTATGATACAGTCCGATAATTATAAACAAAGATCTCATCGGATATTTTTGTCGTTCTTCCATTTAAAAAAAAATGATACAGGTTATTATAATAATAATCTGATATTCAGAGGTTTTTACACTAATTTTGCTCTGAGCAGATTAAGATTGCTTACGTCCCATTTCCTGTGATATTTTCCTATTGTACGCTTTATAAACTTGAGAAGATACAACTTTTCTCTGATGAGGCTGGAGGAAAGAGGGAGGGGAAATATTACCAGACAATGTAGTAGTCTTGATAAGAGAAGAGTGGAACACTGTTCCATCGATCATAATCGAGAACATATCCAGGATTGTTTAGGGGAAAGGAATGGGAGGTTGGCCCAGTCTGAAGGGAAAACAAGATGGGGGTTGGGCTGATCCTGAGCAGAAACTGGAGGAGGTGAGTTACATATAAATAAAGATGTATCTACCTGTTCCTTTAAGCTGCTGGAAGTTAGGTTTTACCCTGCACTCTACAGGCAATGGACCGGGCTATAGAGGCAACTAACTAGAATTTTGTCATGGAGTTATCTTACAGAGGATGGAGCAGAAAACACAAATATGTTGGGAAGCAGCAAGTTACCAGCTCTACTCTGTTTTTTTGAAGAGATAACTGGTAAACCACATGCAAATTTCTTGCATATGTTTTCAACTCTCCTGAAAACTGGCAAATATTTAGTCTATGAGACTATTACTTCCCACGAATCTCACAACAATTAAATCTGTAAGGAAGGCGTTGATCAGTCAGACAAGAACCAATACGATCCAGACAGGTCATGGAAAATGGAGCACAGCAACACTTAAAACAGAGTCGAGGTTTAAAAAAGACATTGGAGCCTTTATGTTAAAAAGGTTAAAAAAANCTCTTCTGTCGAGATGAAAAATAGATACAGTTTTGAAGTTCTTTGAGGTTGTCCTCTTCATTTGAATATTATAAGAAAATTTTAATATTTAATCTTTAGCATTCATTGCGTTATTGGACAACTATGAAATGTCAACTGGAGTTGCTGAGGTGGTGACTCGAGATGAAGTAAAGGAGAACAATCGTTTTCTCGACGCTATTCTGGAAACGAAAGTCATGCAGGTGGGTTAAAAGCAGATAATCACTTGAAAACACAGCCGTTCATTTGTCTGGTATTTATAAGAAACGGCAATTCTCCCTCAGCGTTGTTCGAAGTGTTTTGGCTATTCAAGACACGATGGGCTAAGTGGCCTTCTGTGCTGTAAATTTCTATGGTTCTAAGCTTCCTCTTCCATAAGCCATGCAAAACCTTCAAACCATGCAAACCTTATTTGCATTCCACTCCACCCAATCTTCCTTTGGGATTCGGGTCATTCTCTGTGCAGAGCTTTCCCCCAGAAGATATCTCGCTATACTGTTCTCAATGATTAGGCTCAACAAATCTGCACTTTCCACAAATCATGCAAAAAACTGCCTCTCATAGATTTCACCCTCACCTAGTCTGTGTTTGAGAATCCAAGCAACACTACCTGCGGAGCTCCCCCCACCACAAGAAATAATGAAGCAAACAATTTGCAAACAATATAGTTCACCTTCCTAAGAGTCTAACAATTTGCATACTGTGTAATTTGCCGGCCTAAAATTGTTGATATTAAAACCTGACTGTCTTTGTACAGACAGAAATTGCCCTTCCCTTGCTGCTTGGCCCTTGAGGTATAGAACCATTGTTTTGTGGAGTGTTTGTTCACTACAGTCTTTTTTTCTGGTCCGCTGGGTTAACAATGCAGAAATCCATCTCCTCGTTTAATTCTGCAGAGTGTTCATCACGGGCTGACAAAAGCCAAGGCTTGGGGACCCCAGATTGCGCTTTGGAGTCTAACCAGCTAACACCACTCAGCACTATCTGGCAAGCTTTCCCGCTGCTTGTCCAGCCAGGACCACCCTACCCGGTAGGGCTTTGGCTTGCAGGGTTAACAGGAGCTGAGTGAGAAGCGTCCCTGTCCCCAGTGACTGGTCTGATTCTAACATTGCATTGCCAAACATCTTACCTCGGAGCCAGTTCAGCTCCAAGGAGACCCCACATACCCCCTTACCACCCCCACCCCCTCCCCGCCACGGAGGATATTCATTACAGTCCACACCATCTCCTTCAATTCTGTTCCCAAGCAAGTACAGTATTTCCAATTCTTTTTGGGTGCCAATATTTATAGTAACCTGAGCAGTAAATGTAAAGTCAGGTATCTTCATCTCAAATGATCTTTGCACAAATACTTTCTTTTCAGTTAACTCATGATTATCTTCTAAGCAAGAATCTTACAAAGGCTGATCCGAGGGAATTCAAGCAGCATCTTTACAGCATCTGGTTTCAGCTCTATTCAAGAGGACAGGGTCGTGGGTATGTTGATCTTTTTGTAGCAGAAGAGCTTTGCAGCTGTTGTTTAATTCTTAAATGACGAATGTGTTTAATAGCACAGCTATAATTGTTACAGTCATATATTCCCGTTCATCAACATTAAACTCGTTTTTTCCCCGACAGTTTTGAATACATTTTTAAAAAGCTCTGAGAATGGAAATCTTAAAATGTGTTAGTTAATGTCTTATTAATAGTCATAAAATGCTGTAAACTATTAACTTTGTGTCTTTAAGAGCACCTCATGGTCTCCTATTTCACTAAATGTTGCAAAGATCCGAATGTAACTGAATCATTACAAACATGGAGTGTGTGGGGTTCAACCCCTGATCTTTCCTGAGGTTGCCGGGTTGACAACATTTGACCACGGTTACCTTGACTATGGAGGGAAATGATTGTTGATCAGTTACAGCTCCTATTTCTGATCCCCATGCAATGATTTCTGCTGGAAAGTACATATGAATGGATGTTGGACTCAGCTGTCACAACTGTGATTGATTACCCTCCCGCTAGATGTTCTGTCTGTCATGGCTCTTAGGCAAAGTACCAGAGGGTAGCCCAGTAGCCATACAACTGTGCCTCAACGCGCTTTGGAACTTTTCAGTCGAAAAAAGGAACAAAATTGGAGCGGAAATAAACTAAGCAAAATAATTGATGCAATGCCAACCCACTGAGTGTCTCCCCCACTCACCCCCCACCCCCCCTGTTTCCTGCAGCCCAGACTCTTCGGGTTTTGAGCACGTCTTTGTAGGAGAGACCAAACGAGGAAGAGAAATCATGGGGCTCCATAACTGGGTCCAGTTCTACCTGCAGGAAAAGCGCAAGAATATTGATTACAAAGGATTTGTGGCAAGAAGGAACAAGAATAAGGTGGGAACAATTGTTGTCAGCACACAACAAAATCTGTTTGATTCCATCTCGGGTGTTGCAATTTGTTTTGTGAAACAAAAATCTTGAACTGCTTATAATTTTGGTTTCCTTGTTATCCTTGCTTGCAAAGGACAGTGACATTCAAGGCTCGACTAGTAGATATTTTGAGAGATTATGATTAATTGGGCTTTCAAGGCAAGTCAGTAACCAGGGAACACAACAACAATATTAAATTACATTTGTACAGTGCCTTTCACATCAGAAGGACATCCCAAGGACCTAAGAATATAGGTAGCAAGTAGGGGATCCAAAAGAGGAGTTAGGAGGAATTTCTTCACGCAGAGGGTGGTGAGTATGTGGAGCTTGCTGCCCAGAGTGTTGGTTGAAGCAGGCGGTATGGATGCATTTAAGAGGAAGCTAGTTGTACACATGAGGGAAAAGGGAACAGAGGGTTTGGGAGGGAGTGAGGAGTCAGTGGAAACTCATGTGGGGTATAAACACATTCATAGACTATTTGAGCCAAAGGGCCTGTTTCTGTGCCGTACAGCCTGTGTAAATCTTTGCAAATACTATTGTATTCGGTCTGCTGCTATTCAGAATTTTTTGCAGAATGCATGAGAGTAAATAAACCTGATTTTGTGCATCTGATGCACATGCTCCAAACCAAGCAAAAAGCTTAACACTTCACACACACACACCCTTGATAATTGTAAACTTCCAGCATGAGACAAATGGCCAGACACTGATTTAGAATTTTACTCTTCTGCCTGAGATATGAAAGGACTGTACGACTTGGTTGTGTTAATGAATAAATTGGTTTTGGTTTTCTTTTCTCTCCCTTTCTCTCTGGTTTCCTTACAGCCCGATGAGGATGACCATGTTTTGAATCTGCAATTCAGCTGGAAGCATATGGTGAAACCTATCGGGAGTTCATTCATTGGGGTGAGTCCAGAATTTGAATTTGCCCTCTACACGATCTGCTTCCTTCTGTCCCAGGATAAAGTCTCGCGTGAGCTGGTGTTGGTGGATGAGTATCACCTGCAGATTGTTGTGTACCGCCACGGACGGTACATCGGAACATCGTACCCAGTCCTTCTGAGCAGCAATAATGTACCTTTGGAATAAGTCTCCAGAAGCTTCTGCACACAATTAGGTCCACCGTAGAGGAACAAACCTAGCACATTTATTTGGTACTTTAATGTATTGAATAACAATAAGTTCCTTACAACCATGCTCGACTACAGTAAGTGTCTCTGCTCATTATAATAATAATAATAATAATAATAATAATAATCCTTGCATTTGATATAGCGCTTTTCACGTCGGGAGGACGTCCCAAAGCGCTTCACAGAATAGACTGTAAAGTGAATTGACTGTATATTTGTGGGCGAACGCGGCAGCCAATTGCGCACAGCAATGTCCCACAAACAGTCGTAGATTGAAAATGACCAATTTATTATTGTTTTTGGTTTTGGAGGGATTATTATTATGCCGGGAAACGGTACGAGTTTTGTCACAAAATTATTTGGGGAATTCACTATTTCATCAAATAAACTGACTGGATTTATTGTTCAGTAAATGACAATTAAATAATCAAATGCCCCCAACAACTGAAAGTCAATATTTCTTAAAAGCTTTCCAGCAGATATTTCCCTGTCATGCCCCATGAATTCAATTGGTGTCAAAAATTGCCCTCCTAATACCTAGATGTGACTTGTTTATCAGAAGCATATCAAAAGTATCCGTCCAGAAATGAAAACTTTTTTTTAAAAAGAAACATAGTGTACTCCCAGAAACATTTTGAATATTGGGAAAGCCTCCTGTCCCTTTATACGTTTATGGGAAAGTGTTTTGTTGCTTTGGCTCTCTAAATTAGAAATTATGGAACTGAAATGCTGCACTACCATATATTGCTTGAGATAATCACATTGTCCCAAATAGCTTGTGCCTTCTTTTGCTGCAATTACAATGCAGTAATAATTAATAGTCATTGAAATGACAGCTTGCAAGACCATGCTCATTCAATCATTATATTGGAATATGTGTTTTTTTTTCATTTTTCAGGAAACGGCAGCATAGGCCATTAGTGTAACATCAGAAGTAATAAATGAGCTTTGTTTCACCATTGTCAATTTGTTGACCACTTCCCATTTTTGACAAGATTTGGTGAAGCTCAGTTTTTTTTCCCCAGTAGAGTTGAATACAGGATTATTAAATTGTGCTATTTGACCTGAAAATTAAATTATTAGTTTGTTACTTCATTATCTCCTTCTCTCCCACCAGCTATTTGTATCTTTACAAGTATTGTAAAATAATACGGAGATTATTAGAGTTGAATACAGGATTATTAAATTGTGCTATTTGACCTGAAAATTAAACTATTAGTTTGTTACTTCATTATCTCCTTCTCTCCCACCAGCTATTTGTATATTTACAAGTATTGTAAAATCATACGGGGATTATTAGAGTTTAATTTTGGTGTGTCAGGATCGTAACCGTTAATTTTGAACAGGTGAAAAACCTGCGCTTTTCTATTCTAAAAATAAGTTTCAAATTAATTGGATAATTATTTGGGGAGGACATGTTTGCAGGGCTATGGGGAGAGAGCAGAGGAGTGGGATTAATTTAGATCGCTCTTTTCAAAGTGCTAACACAGACACAGTGGGCCGAATGGCCTCCTTCTGTGCTGTATGATTCTATGATTAGGGTGGGTATACTTACTCTGTGAATTGAGCACAGTAAAAAGTTAACGAACAATGAAACCGATTACAACAAACAATATTTAATAGAACTTCATTAATTATTAACTGCCATTCAGAATGTAACATGACAATGAACCCATACATATTCCTTCCACCTGTTATTGCTATTTAATGACTTTGTGTTTCTTCTTGAAACTGGCTGCACTTCAAAATGAACACTTTCTTATAGTTGTTGGTAAAACATAGTTGATTCTGTT